>NC_088388.1:75710000-76960000 GCF_037993035.2 Macaca fascicularis | reverse complement strand
GATCATGCCACTGTACTCGCACTCCAGCCTAGGTGACAGAGGGAGACCCTGGTTCAAACATAAAAAAATTTTTTTGATTTTTTTTTTTTTTTGAGACAGAATCTTGGCTCACTGTAACCTCCACCTCCCGGGTTCAAGCGATTCTTCTGCCTCAGCCTCCCAAGTAACTGAGATTATAGGCATGCGCCACCATACCTGGCTAATTTTTGTATTTTTAGTAGAGATGGGGTTTCACCATGTTGGCCAGCTGGTCTCGAACTCCTGACCTCAGGTGATCCGCCCGCCTGGGTCTCCCAAAGTGCTGGATTACAGGCATGAGCCACTGCGCCCAGCCTGATTAATTCATTTTTAGCCCTGTAACACTTTTTGTTTTTTTCTAACTTTATTGGGGGAAAAATTTATTGAATTTGCTCTCCTCAAGAAACTGGGGTTTCCACTTTGGAGGCCAACGTGGGAAGATCACTTGAGGCCAGGAGTTTGAGACCAGCCTGGGCAACACAGCAAGACCCTATCTCTATTTAAAAAGAAGGTGGGGGCTTCACTGGTATTCAAACATCCAGGATTGGTGAGCAGTGGGCACAGTCAAAGACCACAAGGCTGGAGACTGTAACTGGGTTCTGGTGCTGCCTCCAGGCCACTTGCAAGCTGGCTCCCTGAGCTCCAGCATCCACGCTGTCAAGTGAGGAGTTTGGAGATTTCTGCACGAAGGCTCTTCCAGCCCCAGTTGTATAACTCCTGTATGCAGGTCCAGGTCCCTACGGGCATTACTCTCTGCCTTAGTTCTTGCATTTTGAACTTAGCCTCAGGGTCACCAACTCAGAACTGGAAAACATGATGTTCCATGCGTGGACAGGGCTGGGAGCACTGACTCTGGTGTGGTGGGCAGGCCAGGGTACCCCAAGAGTAGCTGCCTCCTGCTTCTTTTGCCCAGTGGTGTGGAGCAGACCTGGGCCCCCTGGGACTCACTGACCCCATCTAGATAGCCAAGAGGGCGACCTTTGTTAATTCCTCTCCAGCTCAGACTTTGGGAAACTCCTGAGCGCAGCGTCCTTGTGCCTTTCTGTGTTATTCTGCGTGTGTGTGTGGTTTTTGTTTGTTTTGTTTCATTTTGTTTTTGAGACAGAGTCTCACTGTGTCACCTGGGCTGGAGTGCAGTGGTGTGATCTCGGCTCACTGCAAGCTCCGCCTCCTGGGTTCAAGTGATTCTCTGTCTCAGCCTCCCGAGTAGCTGCAAATACGGTACCCACCACCACACGTGGCCTTTTGTTTGTTTGTTTGTTTTGAAACGGAGTCTCACTCTGTTGCCCAGGCTGGAGTGCAGTGGCGTGATCTCGGCTCACTGCAAGCTCCGCCTCCCGGGTTCACGCCATTATCCTGCCTCAGCCTCTGGAGCAACTGGGACTACAGGTGCCTGCCACCACGCCCGGCTAACTTTTTGTGTTTTTTTTTAGTAGAGACAGTGTTTCACCGAGCTAGCCAGGATGGTCTCAATCTCCTGACCTCGTGATCTGACCGCCTCGGCCTCCCAAAGTGTTGAGATTACAGGTGTCAGCCACTACGCCTGGCCATTTTTTTTTTTTTCCTCGCTCTGTTGCCCAGGTTGGAGTGCAGTGTTGTGATCTCGGCTCACTGCAACTCCATCTCCCAGGTTCAAGTGATTCTCCTACCTCACCCTCCCGAGTAGCTGGGATTACAGGCGTGCACCACCATGCCCAGCTAATTTTTGTATTTTCAGTAGAGACAGGGTCTCACCATGTTGGGCAGGCTGGTCTTGAACTCCTCACCTCAAATGATCCACCTGCCTTGGCCTCCTAAAGTGCTGGGATTACAGGCGTGAGCCACCACGCCCAGCCTTAATTTTTATACTTTTAGTAGACACAGGGTTTCACCATGTTGCAGGCTGGTCTCAAATTCCTGGCCTCAAGTGATCTGCCTGCTTCAGTTTCCTAAAGTGCTAGGATTATAGGCATGAGCCACTGTGCCTGGCTATGTGTGTATTTTAACCCCTTTTAAGGCAAGTCTATTGCCAGACATGTTCTTGGGCTTGAACTGGAGGGAATGACAGAAAGGAAGGGAGAACATGAGTGTGTTGGTGGAAAAGGTAGAGAGTGAATGAATTAGTATAATAATTGGGTGAAAAAAGGAGCCGTGTGAGTGACTGAGTGCAGAGCACATGAGGAGGCCTCCCTCCGTCATTCCCTCCCTCCCAGCAGGCTATGCACCCAGGCTGCCTCCATGTCTCCCTGGCAGACAGAAGGCCCAGATAAAATGCTGCTAGCCACGTGTCAGATTAGAAGACAGACAGAGTGTTCTAAGGGGACAGACATAGATGCAGGCAAGTTCTAGGAGTAGAGGGAGGCAGGAGGCAGAAAGGGGGAGACATAGGGTCTCTTTAAGAGATACAGTGAGACAGTGGTTCCACAGGGACTCAGTTCTTCCTGCTCAAAAATGCCACATCCAAGGGTTGACAGGTTATCTGGTCCACTCAAGCCATTGCAGATAGAAAATTCCAGCAAAGGGTCTGGGTGCAGTGGCTTATGCCTGTAATCCCAGCACTTTGGGAAGCCAAGGCAGGTAGATCACTTGAGGCCAGAAATTCAAGACCAGCCTGGCCAACATGGTGAAACCTCCTCTCTACTAAAAATATAAAAATTAGGCTGAGGCGGGTGGATCACCTAAGGTCAGGAGTTCGAGACCAGCCTGGTCAACATGGTGAAACCCCGTCTCTACTAAAAACACAAAAAATTAGCCGGTTGTGGTGGCAGGCGCCTGTAATCCCAGCTATTTGGGATGCTGAGGCAGGAGAATCACTTGAACCTAGGAGGCAGTGGTTGCAGTGAGCTTAGATGGCACCACTGCACTCCAGCCTGAGTGACAGAGCAAGACCCTGTCTCAGAGAAAAAAAAAAAAAAGAAATAAAATAAAATAAAATTCCAGCAAAGAAGGGAAGGGAAGTAGCAGAAGGGAACTAGCCTGGACTAGACCTCAGGCTTCATTCAGTTTCTTAAGTCTTCCCTCCTGTCCTCTTGCAGGGAAACTGAGGCTGAATGAGGTGCTTACTGGAACGGGCTTGGCAGCGTTGCCTATGGCCTCCCCGCAGAGTATCTAGATGATCCAGATGCCCCAAGCTGGGCAAACTGAACTGGCCGCAGATGGACTGGGGTCAAGGCTCTCAAGGGACAGGCCAGGAACAGTGTGTGAATGTGGTGCAAGGGGCAAGATGAACAAGTGGTGCCTGAGGCCGCCAGATCCTAAGTAACCCTGACTGGGCTTGACCGCAGGAAGCTACAGAATGAATTCGGCCAAGGTTGGGGAAAGCTTAATTGATTGTTAAAATTTTTTTGAGATGGAGTCTTCCTCTGTTGCACAGGCTGGAGTGCAGTGGTGTGATCTCAGCTCACTGCAACCTCCGCCACCTGGGTTCAAGAGATTCTCCCACCTCAGCCTCCCAAGTAGCGGGGACTACAGGCACCGACCGCCACGCCTGGCTAATTTTTTGTATGTTTTGTAGACGTAAGGTTTCACCATGTTGCCCAGCCTGGTCTTGAACTCCCGAGCTCAAGTGATTCTCCTGCCTGGGAGACAATTTCATAACTATAGCCAATAAAATATCTTTTTTTTTATTTTGAGATAGAGTCTCACTCTGTTGCCCAGTCTGGAGTGCAGTGGTGCCATCTTGGCTCACTGCAACCTCCACCTCCTGGGTTCAAGCGATTCTCATGCCTCAGCCTCCCTAGTAGCTGGGATTACAGGCGTTCACCACCATGCTCAGCTAGATTTTGTGTTTTTAGTAGAGATGGGGTTTTGCCAGATTGGCCAGGCTGGTCTCAAACTCTTGACCTCAGGTGATCTGCCCACCTTGGCCTCCCAAAGCTGGGATTACAGGCATGAGCCACTGTGCCTGGCCTAAAAAAATGATTTTTATATATACACACATCACCTGATATCTATGGGCTTCAGGCTGTTTTTCTTTGCCTTGTCACACCAGTCTGCAACGACTGGGGTCAAGCATCAGGAGCTGGCCAGGTGCTGTGGCTCACACCTGTAATCTCACACTTTGGGAGGCTGAGGCAGGAGGACTGCTTGAGCCCAGGAGTTTGAGACCAGCCTGGGCAACATAGTGAGACCTTGTCTCTTAAAAAAAATTAATTTTATATATATGTATGTATTATATATATAAAATACGCATACATAATTTATACATAATTTATATATAATATATAAGCTATATTATACATATATAATATACATATAAGCTATATTATACATATATAATATGTATATTTAAAGATTTTTAAAGAATCAGGGGCTGGCTGGGTGCAGTGGTGCACGCCTATAATCCAAGTACTTTGGGAGACTGAGGCAGGAGGACTGCTTAAGCCCAGGAGTTTGAGACCAGCTTGATCTCCTTTCTACAAAAAATAAACATAATTAGCCGGGTGTGGTGGCACATGCCTATAATTTGGGAGGCTGAAGTGGGAGGATCACTTGAGTCCAGGAGGTTGAGGCTGCTGTGAGCTATGATTGCGCCACTGCACTCGGCCTGGGCGACAGTGTGAGATTTTGTATCTTAAGAAAAAAAAAGAACAAGCCGGGTGCGGTGGCTCATGCCTGTCATCCCAGCACTTTAGGAGGCTGAGGCGGGCAGATCACCTGAGGTCGGGAGTTCGCGACCAGCCTGACTAACATGGAGAAACCCCGTCTCTACTAAAAATACAAAATTAGCCGGGCCTGGTGGCGCATGCCTGTAGTCCCAGTTACTCGGGAGGCTGAGGCAGAAGAATTGCCTGAACCTGAGAGGCGGAGGTTGTGGTGAGCCAAGATCACGCCATTGCACTCCAGCCTGGGCAACAAGAGCAAAACTCCGTCTCACACACACAGAAAAAAAAAAAAGAAAGAAAAGAAAAACGAGAGCCTTATTTTCATGATCTGCCCCACTCTTGTCCCCAGGCACTCAGCCCCTGTTGTGTGCTTCAACCCTCCGCTTTGTCCCTCAGGGGAGTTCTTATATTGGGAGCCCACTATGTGCCAACACTCTGCTGGGCCTGGGGATACAACAGGACATAAGGCAGGCATGGTCCCTGCACTCAGGGCAGCTTATAACTAGTTGAAAGAGAGCAATGACAAACAATGCACAGATCAATATGGGTAACATGACATTGTGACTTGTACTAGGAAGAAAATAAGGTAACAAGGCCAGGTGCAGTAGCTCACACCCAGCACTTTGGGAGGCCAAGGCAGGCGGATCACCTGAGGTCAGGAGTTCGAGACCAGCCTGGTCAACATGGTGAAACCCCATCTCTACTAAAGGTACAAAAAAAAAAAAAAATTTGCTGGGCATGGTGGTGGACGCCTGTAATCCCAGCTACTTGGGAGGCTAAGGCAGGAGAATCACTTGAACCCGGTAGAGGTTACAATGAGCTGAGATTGCACCACTGCACTCCAGCCTGGGCGACAGAGCAAGACTCCATCTCAAAAAAAATAGAAGAAGAAGAAAAGAAGACAACACATCTTACTACTCACTGTTACCTGCAGACCAGCCTCATCCATCAGGTTACCCCAGAGCTCATCAGGAATGCAGATTCTCAGGCCCCAGCCAGGACCTACTGAATTGGAAACTGCATTTCAACAAAATCCTCTGAAGATGCCCAATTCCAAACATGGTTATTATGCCCAGGAAGAAGAAACAGCTGTGCTAAGACCTGAATGTTCTCAGCTTTTGGAAGATCTGTTATCCAGGTAGAGGGAAGAACAAGTGCTACTGATCACAAAATATTCTCCTTAAAGATACAACTGGCCACCACAGTGGCTCACACCTGTATTCCTAGCACTTTGGGAGGCTGAGGCAGGCAGATCACTTGAGGCCAGGTGTTCAAGACCAGCCTGGCCAACATGGTGAGACCCCGCCTCTACTAAAAATCCAAAAATTAGCCTGGCATGGTGGCACGCACCTGTAATCCCAGCTACTTGGGAGGCTGAGGCAGAAGAATTACTTGAACAGGGGAGGCAGAGGTTGCAGTGAGCTGAGATCGCACTGCTGAATTCCAGCTTGGGCAACAGAGTGAGACTCTGTCTCAAAGAAAACAAAAACAAAAACACAACTAGCCAGCACAGTGGCTCACACCTGTAACCTCAGCAGTTTAGGAGGTCAAGGCAGGAGGATTGCTTGAGCCCAGGAGTTTGAGACCAGCCTAGACAACATAGTGAGACTTTGCCTCTACAAAAAAAAAAAAAAAATTTAAACCGGGTGCAGTGTCTCATGCCTGTAATCCCAACACTTTGAGAGGCTGAGGCGGGTGGATCACTTGAGTCCAGGAGTTCAAGACCAGCCTGCGCAACATGATGAAACCCTGTCTCTATAAAAAATACAAAAATTAACTGGGGGTGGTGGTGCATGCCTGTAGTCCCAGCTACTTTGGAAGCTAAAGTAGGAGGATGGCTTGAGCCTGGGAAGTGGAGGCTGCAGTGAGCTGAGATCGCACTGCTGCACTCCAGGTTGGGCGACAGAGCAAGACCTTGTCTCAAATAATAATAATAATAAAATAAAAAGGAGCCAGGCATGGTGGCACTCATCTGTAGTCTCAGCTACCCAGGAACCTGAGGTGGGAGGATTGCTTGAGCCCAGGAGGTTGAGGCTGCAGTGAGTCATGATTTTGCCACTGTACTCCAGCCTGGGTGACAGAGTGAGACTTTGTCTCAAAAAAATAAATTAAATAAATAAATAAAAGGACACAACTAACTTGGACATGATATTAAACAAGTGAGTCTGTCTCCTATCTGGAAAGTGCAGGATCTTCCAAGCTAAAAAACACAATTCCTCTGAATGGAGGGTTTTGAGGCATCATGAGCCAAACAATCAGCTAAGGAAAGCTATTTATTTGAGGAAGTGGTGGGGCCCCTTCTCTGGAGTCCTTAAATCATGCTAAGAGGCCCAGACCTTTCCTGCTTACTCTGGAAAACGGGTATCCCTGCTGTTCAGAGAATCTGCTGCGAACTCTACTGTTACAAAGGCACCTTGTGAAGGGCTGACCAGGGTGGACTAGGACATAGCAGGTCTCCCCGTCCAGCCCCACTCCCAACTTCCTCCCTGTCACACCCCTCCCCCAGTTCTGGGAAAACACAGCCCTTCCTCTAGCTGATGCAACTAGCCCTGGGGCCAACCTAAGGCCTTCTAGGTTTGCTGAGAGGTAGAAAGAGGGGCGATGTCAACAAAGCACCCCCTCATCAGCTAATCTCAAATGTCTGGGTTGTCAGAGCTCCAGGACTCCATAGTAATCCAGCAACCCAACCCCTACAATTCACCAATGAGGAAACTGAGACTCCAACTTATATTTCCAGTCATGCTTTGTTCCTTCCCCTGGGAGGACTTCTTCCTGGCCTTCCCATTCTTCTTTCTCTCTCTCTCTCTCTCTCATCTGGGAGCCCCTGGAGGCAAGAACAAGGTCTTTTTTTATTTTGAGAGACAGGGGTCTTGCTATGTTGCCTGGGTTGGTCTTGAACTCGGTCTCAAGCAATCCTCCAGCCTCGGCCTCCTAAAGTGCTAGGACTACAGGAGAGAGCCACCGTGCCCAGTCTAAGAACCAAGCCTTGAGTCTTCAGTTTGACTACTATACCCAAGGAGCTTAGCAAAGTGTCCTCAGTTTGCTGACTGAAAGGATGAATGAATGAAGACTGTGGAGTCTGTCTACCCACGGTGTGCTTCTCTCCTGCCTCCATTTTCTCAACTGACACATTTTTGCTGAGTTTTCCCCAAGGAAGTGCTGGCCACAGAGGGCGCTCAGCAGGGAGGCTGCCAATGTCAACCCCTGGACTCCAGCAAGCTCAGCTGCCTCCTTCTGCCATGGCCAGGTCGTGACAGAGGAGCTCCGGAGTCTCCCTCCCTCGGGCCACCTCTTGGTCTGCCTACAGGGTGGGCCACCTGTCTGGGACCCAGGCCAGAGTCTAGGAAGTGTTTGAGGACCCAGTCCCCAGTCTGCACAGGTGCTGCGAGGGGGCTTTGCTAGAGAAGGAGGAGACATGCGTCAAGATCTACGAGTTCATCTGCAAAACTCAGCCAGTGAACGCCATTCTTCCCAGCCTTGTGAGGTTCCAGCTCTCAAGCCACCTGCTGCTATCCTTCGGGGGCGTCATCCCCTTTTCCCCTTTCCAGCCAGGTTCACAGTGACATGCTCCGGTTCTGGCTTCTCCATGATGCCTCCCTTCGTAACCAATCCTTCTGCAGTACAAAAAGAACCCCCCATCCATCTCTTACTCAAACACCTTCCATGACTCTGTTACAGTAGGGTGGCTGGTCAGACATGAGCAGGGCAGGAGAGGCCCCCATCTCTCAACCAGGAAGGTCAGGTGACCATCAGGTGAGGGTCAGGTGGTTGTTAAGCTGTTTCGCTAAAATAATAATTGGTTGCATCTGGCATCAGGGACAGGCAGTCTCCCAGTAGATAGGAAAAACCTGAAACTAGTGATAAGCTCTCAGGAACTGGGCAAGTGGGCCCCCACATTTATATTAAGAGGCAAAATGGTGGAGTTTAACTGGTAAATGACCTCCTAGGGACATTTGACTGGTAAGGGAAGAATGCCTTGAGTGAGCAATGTACAACTCCAGGACATACACTGCGCAGCTCCCCTCCTAAGCGCTAGCAGGCCTCTGCGCATGCGGATAGCCAGCCCCAAGGGAAGAACAGGGGGAGAAGGGACACAAGACCCCGGAAGTTTGCCAATGTATAAAACCAAAAGTCAAAAGGTCAAACAGTGCACCTGGCTTGGCTTTCAACTCATTGGCTTGGCCCTCTTCCAAGTGTACTTTTTTTTGAGATGGAATTTTGCTCTGTCACCCAGTCTGGAGTACAGTGGCACGATCTCAGCTCACTGCAACCTCTGCCTCCTTGGTTCTGGCGATTCTCCTGCCTCAGCCTCCCGAGTAGGTGGGATTACAGGCACATGCCACCACACCCGATTGATTTTTGTGTTTTTAGTAGAGACTGGGTTTCACTATGCTGGCCAGGTTGGTCTTGAACTCCTGACCTCACGTGATCTACCTGCTTTGGCCTCCCAAAGTGCTGGGATTACAGGCGTGAGCCACCACACTCAGCCCCTAGTGTACTTTCCTTCCTTTCCTGCTCTAAAGCTTTTAATAAACTTTCACTCCTGCTCTAAGACTTGCCTCTGTTTCTCCTTCTGCCTTATGTGCCTCAGTTGAATTCTTTCTACTAAGGAGGCAAGAACTGAGGTTGCTGCAGACCCATACAGATTCGCCGCCAGTGACACTCCTTGTGTCAATTTTGTATTGCTGCTGTAACAAATGAACACAAACATAGGGGCTTAAAGCAACGGACACTTATTACCTTACAATCCTGGAGGTCAGAAGTCCAACATGGGTCTCACCTGCGTAAAATCAAGGGGTCAGCAGGGCTGCCCTCCTTTCTGGAGGCTCTGGGGGAGAATTCGTTCCTTGTCTTTTCTGGCTTCTAGAGGCTGCCTGCCCTCTTGGGCTTGTAATTCTTTCCTCTGTGTTTAAAGCCAGGAACACCTTTTCATGCCGCCTCTCTCTGGTTCTCCCTCTTCGAGTTACATTGGGCACTGCTGGATAATTCAGGATGATCTTTCCATCTTAAGGTGAGCTGATTAGCAATCTTAACTCCATCTGCCCCCTTAATTTCCCTTTGCCATGTAACCTAACATTTACAGGTTCCAGGAATTAGGAAGGGGACATCTTTGGGGGCCATTAGTGTGCCTACCACACTCATTCCTTTCAATTTTGTTTTTACATGCCATGGTATTTTCTTCTTTCTTTTTTGAGATGAAGTCTCGTGATGTTGCCCAGGCTGGTCTCGAGCGCCAAGGCTCAAACCATCCTCCCGCCTCAGCTTCCTCATTAGCTCGGACTACAGGCACCTGCCAGTTCGCTCTGGTGCCTTGTATTTTTGTTTTGTTTTTATGTTATTTTATTATTTTACTTTTTTGTTTGCTTTTGGTTTTGAGATGGAATCTCACTCTGTCGCCCAGGCTGGAGTGCAGTGGCGCAATCTCAGCTCACTGCAACCTCTGCCTCCCGGGTTCAAGTGGTTCTCCTGACTCAGCCTCCTGAGTAGCTGAGATTACAGGCATGAGCCATCACGCCCAGCTTATTTTTGTATTTTTAGTAGAGACAGGGGTTCACACGTTGGCCAGGCTGGTCTGGAACTCCTGATCTCAGGTGATCCACCCGTCTCGGCCTCCTAGTGTTGGGATTATAGGTGTGAGCCACTGTGCCTGGCCTGTTTTGTTTTGTTTTGTTTTTTGTTTTTTGTTTTTTTTTTTTTGAGACAGAGTCTTGCTCTGTCGCCCAGGCTGGGGTGCAGTGGCCGGATCTCAGCTCACTGCAAGCTCCGCCTCCCGAGTTTAGACCATTCTCCTGCCTCAGCCTCCCGAGTAGCTGGGACTACAGGCGCCCGCCACCTCGCCCGGCTAGTTTTTTGTATTTTTTAGTAGAGACGGGGTTTCACCGTGTTAGCCAGGATGGTCTCGATCTCCTGACCTCGTGATCCGCCCGTCTCGGCCTCCCAAAGTGCTGGGATTATAGGCTTGAGCCACCGCGCCCGGCCTGTTTTGTTTTTTTGAGTCAAGATCTCACTCTGTTACCCAGGCTGGAGTACAGTGGCGTAATCATGGCTCGCTGTAGCCTCAACCTCCCAGGCTCAAAGGATTCTCCCACCTCAGCCTTCCAAGTAGCTGGGACTACAGGCATGTGCCACCACATCCAGCTAATTTTTGTATTTCTTGAGAGACAAGAAGTATAAGTTTCATCACATTGGCCAGGCTGGTCTTGAACTCCTGGCCTCAAGTGATCCCCCTATCTCAGCCTCCATAAGTGCTAGGATTACACCCGTGAGCCACCGTGCCTGGCCAGGATATAGCATATTTAATAAAATACATACCTATTAAAATGTTTCTGGCTGGGTATGGTGGGCTGTAATCCTAGCACTTTGGGAGGCCAAGGTGGGAGGATTGCTTGAGGCCACGAGTCTGACGCCAGCATGGGCGACATAGTGAGGGGCCTCATCTCTATTAAAAATATTTTTGCAACCTGGGTAGCATGATGAGACTCCATCTCTACAAAAAATGTAAATGTTAACTGGGTGTGGTGGCATGCGCCTATGGTCCCAGCTACTCAGGAGGCTGAGGCAGGAGGATTGCTTGTGCCCAGGAGGTCAAGGTTGCAGTGAGCCGTGATTGTGCCACAGCACTCCGGCATGGGCTACAGAGCAATGCCCTGTCTCAAAAAACTCCCCAAAATTATGATTTCATGTATCTATATATTCTTTATACATACATAGGTAGTAAACACAAACTTACGTAGGGATGAAAAACCAAATTGAAGGAGTCATCTGGGTGGAGGGAGGGGAAAAAGGGAAGTGTACATGAGTACTTTATATTCATTAGGTCTTATTTCCCAAGCTTAGTAATGGCCACATGAATATTTATATATTCATCATCTAATATTTTTGAATAGATTAAGTACTCATAACAACAGAAAAGGAAAAGTGAGAAATGTTTTCTAGGAAGAAATGCAAGCCTGAGCAAAAGTTCAGAGGCATGAAATAGCAAGATACCTACATACATATATACTGATGATTCTCCAGCATGCCCGCACTCTCTCCCAAACTCCACCATAACTTCCAAATCTTCGCTCCCCTCTTCCTAACCTCGCCCGCTTAAGTCCAGCCTCAGTCCCCGCGCTGACATTTTCGACAGATCAGCCCCTTTCCCCTTTAGGTAGGCTCTCCTCTCATTGCAAGGTGCGCCTCTTATCGTGGTGGCTCAGTCCATGCATGTATGCCTGTCCCGAAAGAACTGCAGACCCCGGGAAGACTGGACCCCCAGCCCCAGGCTCAGGGCTCCGGTTCAGGCGGGGCGCCCGCCGTCGCGGCTCCGGCCAGCAGAGGGCGCCGCCGGGCAGGCCCAGGCCTGGAGTTGAGGGGACCCTGGCCTCCTGCTAGCGCGCTCAGACTCCGCCCGGGGGAAAGGGGGAAACACGCGAGCTTCTCGGCTCACAATTGTCAAATCCTCTCGTCTTTCCAAGACACCCTCACCACATAGGCAGCGTCAATGTTCTGTAGCTGGTTTACTAAAGGGGCTTGACTTAGCAGGGAAAAGCACTGAGCTGATCTCTTTCCTGCTCCTGCCCTTGCGAACTGATTCTGTGGACTCCTTTTTTTTGCTGTTTCTGGGTGAAATCTCGGCAGATCGCTCGCTTTTCTCAGAGTCCTCCCCCGTTTACTGTTAGGTAATTACAGCTTGTGTCTAAGTGCAGGCCCGTGTTCTGGCAAACGCCCCCTCCTGAGGCTGCCTCTAACTGGGACACCTGCTGACCAGGGAGAGGGCTGGCACCCGGCTCTTCTGCTCCTCCTGCCCCTCCGCGGACTGCCTTGGACTCTTCTGGGATCGGGTGGGGGAGAAGCGGTAGGGGCAGCAAGGTCTAAGGAGGACCTGAGTACTCCTTACCTGAGTACTCTGGTACTCAGTACTCAGTACTCAGGTACTGGGAGTACTGAGTACTCCCAATGCCCTCACTTGTCCCTTGGGAGCACGTTGATGGGCACTATGAAAACTCTCACATCTCTCCTCAGTAGCACCCTTATAAAGAGGGGCTGTCTCCCCCAGGGCTGCTTATGAAACTGCCTTTGCAAAAAATTTAACGGTAAGAAAATTAGGGCCGCAAAAGACATCTGATCTAACCAACCCTCATCTTGCCTTTAACCTCCAAATTGCCTTTGGTCAATCCTGGGTTTAGGCCAAGCTAACTTTGGGAGACATTTAGTTTACAGTTTAAATGATATCTGCCCTTCTCCAAAACTCAACTGCCTTTGTAAAGCTAATGAAAGACCATCAGGTCAGGAGAATATTGAGCCTGAGTTCTGCTAAGGTGCCGACCTAAATGATTGCCAGCCACTATTCCAGAGGCAGAGGGAAGATAGGCAACTTCCCCAATTACTATTACTCCTGCAGATAACATCGCTATTGTAGAATCTAAAATTGGTACTTTGGGAGACCAAGGCAGGCAATTGCTTGAGCTCAGGAGTTCGAGACCAGTCTGGGCAACATGGCAAACCTTGTCTCTACAAAAAAAAAAAAATCAAAAAATTAGCCAGGCATGGTGGCATGTGCTGGTGGTCCCAGCCACTTGAGGGCAGAGGCAAGAGGATCGCTTGAGCCTGGGAGGTCAAGTCTGCAGTAAGCTGTGTTTGTGCCCTTGCCCTTTCAGCCTGGGTGACAAAGTGAGACCCTGTCTCAAGAAAAGATCTCAGGAGTTAGGTGAGTGGGCTTGAGCATTCACACCTACGAGGCAAAATGGCAGAGCTGAATTTCTGTGTGACCTTCCTCTAGGAACACTTGACTGGTAAGAGAAAAATGCCTGAAGCAAGCATGTGCAAACTTCAGTAAACACACTACACATGCGGGCCCCTCCCAAGTGCTGGCAGGCCACTGAGCATGTGGACAGCCTGCACCAAGGAAATATCAAGGGAGGGGAGGTGCAAAACCCCGGAAACATGCCAAGGTATAAAGCCTCAGGTCCAATGTCAAACCGGACACAGATCTCTCAAGCCACCTGCTTGGTCCTTTTCCAAGTGTACTTTCCTTCCTTTTGTTCCTGCTCTAAAACTTTTTAATAAACTTTCACTCCTGCTCTAAAACTTGCCTCAGTCTATCCCTCTGCCTTATGCCTCTCTGACTAATTCTTTCCTCTGAGGAGGCAAGAATGGAGGTTACTACAGACCCGTACAGATTCACTACTGCTAACAATCTGAGTAATAATTCTGTCTCGTGTGTGGCATGGCTGGCCTTGTGGCAATTAAACTATATCTCTATTACAATGCTGCGTGGTCTCAGTGAATTGGTTTTGTCTGTGCTGTGGGTGGAAGAACCTACTGGGGGTTACACTCACTTACTGCCCCTCAGCTACTGCATCGCTCTTCACACCTGCAATCTCATTCTGCCGGAGTCCCCCCACCCCTAGATGGAAGCTTTCTTCCACCAGGTCCTTTTCAGGAAGATTCTTCTGTGGGGTCCACATGTGGGTCACAGGAAGCACGCAGCTGGCAGTACAGCCCCTGCCTACCAGCCCCTCCATGTCCTGCTAGGTGCCAGGCAGATTCCAGACCCCAGAGCCTCCACCTCCAAGACTCCCCAGATAGTTCTCCTAAAGCCTTGCTCACCCGGTTAGAGGTGAGGGAGAGCAGCCCCCTCTACGCCCTGTTTTGGGGTGTGGGCTGGGGAACAGGCTGAGGGAGCACATTGACAACTCTGTCCAGGGAATTTCCCCTCCAGCTTCTGGGGATGTCACCTCTCTTTGTGGTCAGGAAGTAGGTAAGGAGGTGGGTTTTAACCCTGTTCTCCCTTCCGGGGAATCCTAAGTGGGTGGTCCAGCCTCACTTTAGGATCAGCAACTCTGGCCTTGTTTCTGCCTTTGGGGTCTCCGCTGAAATTCTGAGGCTACTGGAAAATCTTCGTTTACATCGTATTCGTTTCCAGACTTTGCCTGAGAGCTCTTCAGGGTGTCCGTCACCTCGAGCCAGAAGAGACCTCCTCAGAGGATCCACCCAAGACAAAGCTGCTCATCTGTCACCTGAGTGAAACTTCCGTCTCTGTCAGCCACGTGTGGGCTGCACCACTCTGCCTCACCTTCCACCAGAAGAATCCTGTCCCCACTTCTCCACTTGGCCAACACCTTTTGGTCTTAGAAGACCCGATTCAAAATGTCACCTGCTCCAGGAGGCCTTGCCTGGCACCCCAAGAGCTGGTTCAGGGGGCCCTCCACTGTGCTTCTGCCAGCCCTGTCATAAAGAGTTCTGTTGGCATTCCCTCTGTCTCAATATATCCCCTCACTTGATTCTGAGCTCTTTTCAAGCCAAGGATGGTATTTGTTTTATTGAGTATGTTTAACTGTTTCATATGAAAAGCGCACACGGGCTGGGTGCAGTGGCTCAAACCTGTAATCCCAGCACTACTAATCTACTTTTCGTTTCTCTGAATACCTCATTCTTTTTTAGTGATGACAGTTATTCCATAGCAAGAGACATCATCATTTTATCTAACCATTCTAATGAATGGATATTGAGTATATTCCAATTTTCTGGATAATACAAACAACACTGCAACAAATATCTTACTACATAATACACATGAGAGTATTTTGGTAGAAGAAAATGCCAGGGGTGGGGCTGCTGGAACATAGGGTGTATGCATTTAAAAGTGTAACAGAGGCCAGGTGTGGTGGCTCACTCCTGTAATCCCAGCACTTTGAGATGCCAAGATGGATGGATCACTTGAGGCCGGGAGTTCGAGATATGCCTGGCCAACACAGGGAAACCCCATCACTATTAAAAATAGAAAAATTATCTGGGCATGGTGGCACACACTTATAATCCCAGCTACTCGGGAGGCTGAGGCATGAGAATTGCTTGAACCTGGGAGGCGGAGGTTGCAGTGAGCTGAGAACGTGCCACTGCACTCCAGCCTGGGCAACAGAGCGAGACTCTGTCTCAAAAAAATAATAAATAATAAATAATAAGAGTGTAACAGGGCCAGGAGCCATGGCTCAAGCCAGTGATCCCAGCACTTTGGGAGGCCGAGGCAGGAGGATTGCCTGAGCCCAGGAGTTCAAGACCAGCCTGGGCAAGATGACAAGACTTCATCTCTACAAAAAAGTTTAAAATTAGCTGGCATGGTGGTGCTCAACTATAGTCCAAGCTACTTGGGAGGCTGAGACAGATCATTTGAGCCCAGGCTGCTGGGACCTACGATCATGTCACTGCACTCTAGTCTGGGTGACAGTGTGAGACCCTGTCTCAAAAAAAAAAAAAAGAAAGAAAAGAAAAAGAAAAAAGAAAAAATCCCAGGACTTTGGGAGAACAAAGCAGGAGGATTCCTTGAGTCCAGGAGTTTGAGACCAACCTGTGCAACAGAATGAGACCCTCATCTCTCAAAAAAAAAAAAAAAAAAAAAATTAGCCAGGGATGGTGGTGCATGCCTGTAGTCCCAGAGGCTGAGGTAGGAGGATCGCTTGAGGCCAGGAGTTGGAGTCTGCAGTGAGCTATGATTACACCACTGCACTCCAGCCTGAGCGACAGAGCAAGACCCTGTCTAAAAAAAAAAATACATAAAAATAAATAAAAGTGTAACAGATATTTATGGGCCTGTGATCACAATCACCTTTAAAATGATTATTGATCCCTATTTTAGATATTCTGGTTTAATAGTGATGAATTGGGGCCCAGGAATCTGGATTTTTAAAACATTCTTACCTGATCATTGTGATGTGAGACCACACAACGAGAAACATGATTGCAGTTTCTTCCTGCCCGCTGAAGAAACAAAAGCGACCCACCAAGACCATGGCATTGCAGTAAAAAAAGGGTTTAATTGACACTGACACAGGAGCTAGAAAGAAATGATTTAGGCAGATAGTTAGGGTAAGAGAGTCTTTGGTAAGGCTTTCTTTTAATAAAAAGCAGCCCCCGAATAATTTCTTGTCTAACAAAAAGCAGGCTGCAAAATCAAGCTGCACGCATAGATAAGCAAGCTAAAAGCTTGCATAGGTAAATGCTAGCAGCTGTGCCAATAGAAAAGGGATGCCTGGAAGCCAGGTATATTCAACGTGGAGGTTCCCTCTTCCCCCCTCTTTTTTTTTTTTTTTTCTGAGACAGAGTCTTGCTCTGTTGCCGAGGCTGGAATACAGTTGCCCAATCCTGGCTCACTGCAACCTTTGCCTCCTGGGTTCAAGTGGTCCTCAGCCTCCTGAGGAACGGGGACTACATGCATGCGCCACCATGCCCAGCAAATTTTTGTGTTTTTAGCAGAGATGGGGTTTCACCATGTTGGCCAGGCTGGTCTTGAACTCCTGGCCTCAAGTAATCTGCCCGCCTCAGCCTCCCAAAATGCTGGGATTACAGGTCTGAGCCACTTCCCTTTTCTTTGTCATCCACGTGTGCAGTAAAGAAGCAGGCAACATGGCACCAGCCAGGTAGGGAAATCATTTGCACAATAAAAAATTAGGGTGGGGTGGTCAGCTTCTTCGCAAACTATATGAATGGCACACTGGGTCTGACCAATCTCTTGGGCCCTATGTAAATCAGATACCACCTCCTCAAGCTCATGTAGAAAACGCCGTGCATTTCACCACAGAACCAGGAGACCCACTCGGGAGCCTTTCTCTCTGCAGGAGAGAGAACTTTTTCCTTTCCCTTGCCTATTAAACTTCTCTCTTAAACTCACTCCTTGTGTGAGTCGGTGTCCTTGATTTCTTTGGCATGAGGCAATGAACCTTAGGTATTTACCCCAGACAATCACGCTGCTTCAACACAGAGGTGGCCATGCCATGTGGGAGACGGAGTTATTACTCAAATCAATCTTGTCCAAAGCACGTAAGTTAGGGATTTTTCTTTTCTCTTTTTTTTTTTTTTTAAATTATACTTTAAGTTCTAGGGTACATGTGCACAACATGCAGGTTTGTTACATATGTATACATGTGCCATGTTGATGTGCTGCACCCATTAACTCACATTTACATTAGGTATATCTCCTAACGCTATCCCTCCCCCCACCCCCTCCCCTCAATAGGACCTGGTGTGTGATGCTCCCCTTCCTGTATCCAAGTGATCTCATTGTTCAATTCCCACCTATGAGTGAGGACCTGCGGTATTTGGTTTTCTGTTCTTGCAATAGTTTGCTGAGAATGATGGTTTCCAGCCGCATCCATGTCCCTACAAAGGACACAAATTCATCCTTTTTTATGGCTGCATAGTATTCCATGGTGTGTATGTGCCACATTTTCTTAATCCAGTCTGTCACTGATGGACATTTGGGTTGATTCCAAGTCTTTGCTATTGTGAATAGTGCTGCAGTAAACATACATGTGCATGTGTCTTTATAGCAGCATGACTTATATCCTTTGGGTATATACCCAGTAATGGGATGGCTGGGTCGAATGGTATTTCTAGTTCTAGATCCTTGAGGAATCGCCAGACTGTTTTCCACAATGGTTGAACTAGTTTACAGTCCCACCAACAGTGTAAAAGTGTTCCTATTTCTCCACATCCTCTCCATCACCTGTTGTTTCCTGATTTTTTAATGATTACCATTCTAATTGGTGTGAGATAGTATCTCATTGTGGTTTTGATTGGCATTTATCTGATGGCGAGTGATGATGAGCATTTTTTCATGTGTCTGTTGGCTATATGAATGTCTTCTTTTGAGAAGTGTCTGTTCATATCCTTTGCCCTCTTTTTGATGGGGTTGTTTGTTTTTTTCTTGTAAATTTGATTGAGTTCTTTATAAGTTCTGGATATTAGCCCTTTTTTTTTTTTGTTAAGATAGTCTCGCTCTGTTGCCTAGGCTGGAGTGTAGCGGCAGGATTTTGGCTCACTGAAACCTCTGCCTCCCAGGTTCAAGCAATTCTCATGCTTCAGGCTCCTGAGTAGCTGGGACTATAGACATCTGCCACCACGCCTGGCTAATTTTTGTATTTTTCATAGAGATGGATTTTCACCATGTTGACCAGGCTGGTCTTGGCCTCCCAAAGTGCTGGGATTCCAGGTGTGAGCCACCATGCCCAACTCCAGGTTAGGGGTTTTTCAAAGGTAGTTTGGTGGGCAGAAGGATAAGATGGGGGCGTGCTGATTGGTTGAGTTGGAGATTAAATCATAGGGAATCAAAGCTGTCCTCTTGCGCTGAGTCAGTTCCTGTGTGGGGGCAAAACCTGGAAAGACATCTCGAAAGGTCAATCTTTCTTTCTTTTTTTTTTTTTTTTTTTTGAGACAGAGTCTCACTCTGCCACCCAGGCTGGAGTGCAGTGGCGAGATCTCGGTTCACTGTAAGCTCTGCCTCCCGGGTTCACACGATTCTCCTGCCTCAGCCTCCTGAGTAGCTGGGACTACAGGCGCCCACCACCACGCCCGGCTAACTTTTTGTATTTTTAGTAGAGACGGGGTGTCACTGTGTTAGCCAGGATGGTCTTGATCTCCTGACCTCGTGATCTGCCCGCCTCGGCCTCCCAAAGTGCTAGGATTACAGGCATAAGCTGCTGCGCCCAGCCAATCTTTCTTTCTTTTTTTGTTTTTTTGAGACAGAGTCTCACTCTGTCACCCAGGCTGGAGTGCAGTGGCACGATCTTGGCTCACTGCAACCTCCACTTCCCAGGCTCAAGAGATTCTTCTGCCTCAGCCTCCCAAATAGATGGGATTACAGGCATGTGCCACCACATCCGGCTAATTTTTGTGTTTTTTGGTAGAGATGAGGTTTCACCATGTTGGTGAGGCTGGTCTTGAACTCCTGGTCTCAAGTGATCTGCCTGCCTCAGTCTCTCAAAGTGCTGGGATTACAGGTGTGAGCCACCACACTCGGCCACGTCAACCTTTCTTTGGCTCTACAATAGTGATGTCTTTCTGCAAGTGTAATTGGGGAAGTTGCAAATCTTATGATCTCTGCAATAAAGGCTGGTAATTATTTAGAATTCAAGCCCCTCTCATCCTCCTAACTTGGTGGCCTCTTATTAGTTTTACAAGAACAGTTTAGTTTCGGGGAAAGGCTATTATCTTTTTTGAGACAGAGTCTCGGTCTGTCACCCAGGCTGGAGTGCAATGGTGCGATCTTGGCTCACTGCAACCTCTGCTTCCCAGGTTCAAGTGATTCTCCCACCTCAGCCTCCCAGGTAGGTGGGATTACAGGCGCCTGCCACTATGCCCAGCTAATTTTTTAGTTTTAGTAGAGATGGGGTTTCACCACGTTGACAAGGCTGGTCTGGAATTCCTGACCTCAGGTGATCCACCCTGCTTGGCCTCCCAAAATGCTAGGATTACAGGCATGAGCCACAGTGCCCAGCCATTATCATTTAAACTATGAACTAAATTCCTCCCAAAGTTAGCTTGGCACATGCCCAGGAATGAGCAAAGACAGTCAACCTGTGATGCTGGAAGCAAGATGGAGTCAGCCATGTCAGATTCCTCTCACTGTGATAATTTTGCGAAGATGGTTTCATGCAGACTGGGTCTGCTATGTTCTTGGGTCTCCAGCATCCAGCCCTGAGCCCGCCCACACACAGTAGGTTTGCTTCCTGTAGCAACATCATAAACTCCAGTGCCCCTACCTACATCCTGCTGCCACCGTGCTAATGCCGCCCTGGTAAGTCATCAGGCCCAGTGTGCTGGCCCCTGGGGTGATAGAGCCTCTACTGGAAGCTTGACAGACTGTGTGTCTCCCAATCCTTGAAGCCCAGAGTGCCTGGGTCACCCTGGTTTACCAGGCAGCTCCCACTTCGGAGATCTGTTAGCTTTGTCCTTTGTGGGAGGCAAAATCACCTTCCATTCAAATTAAGTCCTAGTGGCCAGACGTGGTGGCTCACGCCTATAATCCCAGCACCTTGGGAGGCCGAGGCGGGTGGGTCACCTGAGGTCAGGAGTTAGAGACCAGCTTGGCCAACATGGTGAAACCCCATTTCTACTAAAAATATAAAAATCAGCCAGGAGTGGTGATGCGCACCTGTAATCCTAGCTACTCGGGAGGCTGAGGTGGAAGAATTGCTCGAACCCGGGAGGCAGAGGTTGCAGTGAGCTGAGATCGCGCCATTGCACTCCAGCCTGGGTGACAAGAGTGAAATTCTGTCTGAAAAATAAATAAATAAATAAAAATGAAAAATCAAGGCCTAGCAAGCAGTATGTTAGCTGCCTTCTCTCCCTGGGGAAGGGATGACTCACAGAACAGGAGTGGTGAATGGAGGACAGACATCCACTGAAGAGACAGAGAAAAGACACAGAAATGAGGCTAGATTCCAGGAGGAGAAAATTAAAAGGTGCAGAAAAAAGGCAAAAGAGGAAGAAAACAGCAGAGAGACACACAAAGAGAAAAGAGCCAGAGAGAAAGAGGAGCAGAGTTAAAGAGAGAAGAGACACAGGAAGAAGTGGAGGGAGAAAGAGGAAACAGAAAGGAAAGAAAGAAAGAAGAAAGAAAGAGAAAATAGGGAAGAGAGAAGAAGGAGAAGACAGGAGAAAGGAAAAAGAACATGGAGCAGGAAGTGAGTTTCTGAGGGTACTTTGAATCAGCCAGATAAAATCCCCGTGCTTCAGATTCCAGGAAGACACGGGAAACAGGGGCAACCTTGGCTTGGTTCTCAGCTCCTGGCCAGCAGCCAGCTCTGGTTTCAGCCGTTGCCTGCAGCCCCGGAATTCTGTTGGTGGTCAGACTCTGAACATGGGGCAAAAACATAAGTAGGGCAGCCACACCCTGTGTGCCTGGATGGTGGGCACAGCTTTCTTAGTAATGTGGAAACACGGAATAAGAGCTCAAAAAAGTGCCTACTCTTTGCACAGTGCCTTAGCTGTCAAGGATGCTCACTGCAGCGCTGTTACAGTAGAGGAAGAGAGAAAAAATACAGAAGGAAGGAGAGAAGAAATAAAATGTGGCTTAGTAGATTTATGATACATTCATACAACACAATGCTAGGTCGCCATTTTAAAAAGTGGTACAGAAGAGCCCTTCATATGGGGGAAATCTTCAGGATACCAGACGAAAAAAATGAGTAATTTTTTTTTTTTTTGAGACAGAGTCTCACTCTGTCTCCCAGACCGGCTCACTGCAGCCTCAACCACCCATGCTCAAGTGATCCTCCCACTTCAGTCTCCTGATCACCTGGGGCTAGAGGTACGCATCAACATGCCTAGCTTTTTTTTTTTTTTTGTAGAGACAAGGTTTCACCATGTTGCCCCAGGCTCACACATGTTTAAATAAATCTTTTTTTTTTTTTTGTGAGACAGAGTCTTGCTCTGTCACCCAGGCTGGAGTACAGTGGCGAGATCATGGCTCACTGCAGCCTCAACTACTGGGGCTCAAGCAATCCCCCCACCTCAGCCCCCTGAGTAGCTGGGATTACAGGAGCACATCACCACACTTGGCTAATTTTTTTTTTTTTTTTGTATATTTTTTAGAGATGGGATCTCTCCACATCGTCCAGGCTGGTCTTGAACTCCTGGGCTCAAGCGATCTGCCTGCCTCGGCCCCTCAAAGTACTGGGATTACAGGCATGAGCCACCGCACCTGGCCTGGTTAAATAAATATTTTAAATGGCATGATTCAAGTTTTGTTAGTGGATATTTATGTAGTAGGGGTGGCACCAACCCTGTCCTAGTTCAAGGTCCTCTTGAAATTCAGTTCAGCCCAACCCTGTGCTCAGAGACAGCTGTTTTTTTTTGTTTTGTTTTTGTAATCTAAAGTCCAGACCCTACTCCTTCCCTCTTGGCCCCATACTCTCCCTTCTGGGGAAATTCCCATGAGTTTTAGGCAGAGTGCCAATTCCTGGCCCTTGCTCCCACTACAGAATCCCTTGCAAGAGATGGGATTCTTCTGCTAGCAGCCCCTGGTACATCCAGGCCTGACCGTGACCACAGCAGCAGTGGCCATCCAGTTCTACAGTGTGGCTCTAGTTAGGCTCCTGGCCTGGGCCCTCTGAGTGCCTGGTCTCCGTCCTTTGTGAACACTGATAGTCTTCTAAGAAATTCTCTTTCTGTTTCAGGGGGTGACATTGGCCCCTGTTAATTGTCCCCAGGATCCCTGTCTGACACCCCTGCTGTATTCGCTGTGGGAAGTTCTGCTACCACCACCCACTAGTTATGCAGGTCGCCCCCTTCTCTTGGAGGTGTTCAGGCTGTGTGAGACGGTGGAGAAGCTGTTCACTTGGGGTAACCAGCTGGGGCCTACGCGCTTGGGCTGGGGAACCAGTGAGTGGGGAACCGGATGGGGTGCGGTTAATTCCTTTCCAGGAACCCAAGGAGGACAAGCTGGGAGAGGTCCTGAGTCCAGGCCATGGAAGATGCCCTTCTGAGTGACAGTGGACAGTTGGTAAACAATAGTTGTTTGCACATGGTCCTGGGCACCAGAAAATTGGCCCTGCAGGCCAGAGGCCATCAGTATGGCCTGAGAAAGAGGTTTGGGGTAAGAATAGGGAAAGGATCCGAGAACCTCTCACTCGAACTGGATCATGGAGAGGTCTATGGGGCTCCAAGAGATGTCTCAGAGAAGGTGGGAGGAGCTGTCCACCAGGAGCAGGACACCCGAGGTCCCAAGACTTGGGATGCTGCTCATGTTGGCTACTTTGTTCTGTCCTGTCTTTGCTGGCCAATTTTCAGTCAGAAACCCTTAGATGGGAAGGACCTCTGGATATGTTTGGGGAAGTAGTGAGAAAGGATGGTGTGGTGGGCCAGGGTGCCTTAATCCATGCTGGTCTGGTGGGGAAGCCTGGGGCAAGAGTCAGGTAGCACAGATATATATATATTTTTTTTTGGTCAACTTTTTATTGAAATGTAACTTACACACAGAGGAACGCACCTAAGTTAATATTCACAAAGCGAGCACACATGTGAAACCAGCACCTAGTTCACAAAAAAGAACTTTATTCGGCATCCCAGAAGCCTCCCATTAGGGAGGCAATGATTTTATTTATTTATTTATTTTTGAAACAGAGTCTCGCTCTTGTTGCCCAGGCTGGAGTGCAATGGTGCAATCTTGGCTCATTGCAACCTCTGCCTCCCGGGTTCAAGCGATTCTCGTGCCTCAGCCTCCCGAGCAGCTGGGATTACAGGCATGTGCCACCACGCCCGGCTAATTTTTGTATTTTTAGTAGAGACGGGGTTTCACCATGTTAGCCAGGCTGGCTGGAGGCAATGATTTTAAAGTGGAACAGGGGCAGAGTCTGAGAGCAAAGGGAGGAGGAAGGAAAAGGTCCTCCCATGTGTCAGCCTGGGTTGAGTATAGTTCTGGAGGCTCAGCAGGAGGCACCTTCTTTATTGGCATCAGCTGGTGAACTGGCCTACTCGCAGGGCTCAGGGGTGCACCAGTCCCTGGTGCTCAGGGCCTTGGAGCTGGCCCTTGGTAGCTTGGAGAGCAAGTTATCAGCCATAAGTAGCCCTGCAAAGAGAGGCCAGGAACAGTGTTTGTGGAGGTCACAGAATGGGTGGAGCTGGGCCTAGAGCCTGAGGGCAAACAGGGAAGAGGATGTGTCCTGGCTGGGCTGGGAGGGTGTGTGCCCATGAGGTCTGGGAGTGGCCAGCCCCGGGGGAGTGGTTGCAGCAGACACTATTTGCTCCCCAGTTTCTGTTTGTCCAGGAATGATTCACATGAGTTTTACGGATTGGCCCCTCTGCCTCTCACCCTGTGGTGGACACCTGAGTAGAGGACAGAGGGCACCATGGAACGAGCACAGCTGTGGCATCAGAGGGACCTGGTTTTGAACCCTGGCTCGTGGCTCTGTGACTTTGGGAAAGTCATATTCTTTCTTTGGCCTTGGTTTCCTCATTAGCAAAATGGGACAACAGCAGGTACTTCCTAAGACAAACTGTGTAAAACGCCTGGCGTTGGGCAGGCACTTAATAAATGTCTGTTCCTTTCCTTTGCCATGTTTTCACGTAGCAGCGATTTATCCGGGGCCTAGCATGTAGCAGCCACGTGTGCTCAGCACCGGGATCACAGTGGTGAACAAAACCACAGATATGGAGACTGGCTGCTCTCATGGAGCTTGGGACAGGCATTCAGTAAACACAGGCATGTCCTGAAGGAAAAGTAGTGTCTTACTAAAAAGAATCAGTGACAGCCTTCAAATAGAGTGGTCACAGAAGGCCTCTCGGGAAAGGTAACATTTAAGCGGAGATCTAAAGTATGAGAATGAGCCAGGCATTTGGGAAAGCAGTGCCCGGAGGAGGCTAAAGGACACAGGCTCTAGAGCCAGATATGTATGGGTTTCGAATCCTGCTTCCTCTATTTATTTAGCTGTGGGACTTTAGGAGAGTGTCTTCACCTCTCTGGGCCTTGGTTTTATCTTTTGTGAAATGTGGCTAAAAATATCTACTTTATAGAATTGTGAGGATGAAACTCAATCGTGCATATAAAGTGCCCTGCATGGAGTCTGGCACATGGTGAGCACCTGTGAAAATCAGCCCCTTCTTGTCCCAGTTTGAGATTGTCAAGTGAACAGCACAGACACAATGCATGCACATGTGTGCACACACACACTCACACTCAAAAACACTTATAGATATACTGGCATTCAGTAAACAAAGGCATGTCCTGGGTATTTCAGGAGACTTTCATAAAGGGACTTTTTTTTTTTTTGAGACAATATCATTCTGTCATACAGTTTTTTTGTTGTTGTTGTTGTTTGTTTGTTTGTTTTTGAGACAGAGTCTCATTCTGTCATGCAGCCTGGAGTGCAGTGGTGTGATCTCTGCTCAATGCAACCTCCTCCTCCTGGGTTCAAGCGATTCTTCTGCCTCAGCTTCCCAAGTAGCTGGGATTACAGGCACCCACCACCACACCCAGCTAATTTTTGTATTTTAGTAGAGACGGGGTTTTACCATGTTGGCCAGGCTGGTCTCGAACTCCTGACCTCAAGTGATCTGTCTGCCTTGGCCTCCCAAAGTGCTGGGCTTACAGGCGTGAGCCACCGTGCTCAGCCATAAAGGGACTTTTTGTTTTCGTTTTTTTTTGTTTTTGTCTTTTGTTTTTTTTTGAGATGGAGTCTTGCTCTGTCACCCAGGCTGGAGTGTGGTGGCGCGATCTCAGCTCACTGCAACCTCTGCCTTCCGCATTCAAAGGATTCTTCTGCCTCAGTCTCCCAAGTAGTTGGGATTACAGGTGCGCACCACAATGGCCAGCTGATTTTTGGTATTTTTAGTAGAGACAGGGTTTCACCATGATGGCTGAGCTCGTTTCGAACTCCTGGCCTCCCACCACGGCCTCCCAAAGTGCTCCCAGGCGTGAGCCACCGTGCCTGGCCCATAAAGGGACTCTTTACAACGAGTCCCTTTGGCAGGGTTTGGGGAAAGCAACAAGTGATAGTGCAGACCCTCAGGGTTAGTAACAGGGTGAGGAAGGGGGCAGTTAGCACAACTTGAGATGATAGCTGTGTGGGGAGGGTCCCTGACATGGGCTGGGACCTTCAGAAGAGGGATGCAGCCAATATACAGGAGCTCGACAGGGAGAGGGCCTGGGAAGAAATATTCTGGCTTCTGCCTCCTCTTGCCTCTGATCTCCTGCTAAGCTCCCATTGGCCAAACTCAGTTGGAAGCCGGGGTGCATGGGAGCCTGTGGATGCACCACATAAGGATCAGCCTCCCAGAGTAGAAAAGGCTGGAGTGGATCTGGAGAGACAAATAGAAGAGATACAGCATGCTCTCCACTCCCACTGGCCTCTTTAGAATGCCAGAAGTGACGGATACACCCATTGTAAAGTGGTTTAAGTCAAAAAGGAAAACCCTCGGTCACTTAACTGAACACTCCAGGGGTAGGGCCTTAGGCAGAGCTGCATCAGTGTTCAGGTTCTCATCAACTCTTAGTTCTATTTTCCTTTGCAGCTTAACTTCAAGTTCAGGCTACATATGGTAGCAAGATGGTGGCAGTACAGAGTAAAGAAGGGGGTGGCCCCCGAAGGAAAGCTGTGGTTCTTTACAAAGGACAGTGAGTAAAAGCAGGGTGGAAAGTTACACGTGTTCACTACAGTTTACCTCGGAGTGCTCATGGCCCATAAACTCAGGCAACAGGGATTGAGACCACTGAGGCTGTGGTGAGCAGGTCCCCTGCTTGGCTAGAGTCTGTTTGGGGATGACTCAGACTGTCTTGAAAACACATGGGCTGTCTGTTTCCACCTCCGCACTGAAGGGACCTGAAAGATTACGTAGCCCAGCAAAAAGATGAGATTTGTACAAGACCATGTAGTTAATGTTAAGGTGAGGACTTGAACCCAGGTCACACAAGCTGTCCTCTATACGTGACTTTAAAAAAAAAAAAAAAAAGAAAGAAGGAAACACCCATACAGAGTGTTTGGGTGAAAAACAGAGGGAGGGGAGAGGCGGGGAGAGAGAGAGAGAGAGAGAGAGAGAGAGAGAGAGAGAAATTAAGACAGTATAAAATAAGAAACAATGGAAAGTAATTTTCCTCCAGGCACAGTGGCTCACGCCTGTAATTCCAGCATTTTGGAAGGCCAAGGCAGGAGAATTGCTTGAACCCAGGAGTTCAGCCCGGGCAACATAGGAAATCCCCGTCTCTACAAAAAATTTTAAAACTAGCCAGTCATGGTATTGTGCACCTGTAGTTCCTGCTACTCAGGAGGCTGAGGTCGGGGGATCTCTTGAGTCCAGGAGGTTGAGGCTGTGGTGAACCGTGATTGTGGCACCCCTGCACTCCAGACTGGGTGACAGAGTGCGACCCTTTTTGCTGGGCTACGTAATCTTTCAGGTCCCTTCAGTGCGGAGGTGGAAACAGACAGCCCATGTGTTTTCAAGACAGTCTGAGTCATCCCCAAACAGACTCTAGAGCAAGACCCTGTTTCAGAAACAAAAAAGTAATTTTTGTCCCATGGCGTATTCCTGGTCCTCTTTCCAGAGGTAATGACGGCTAAGTCTCCTTTATAACCTTCCAGAAATTACCAATGCAAATGCAATGGTGTGCATATATATATTATATATAATGTGTATATATATATACACACTTAACTATTATTGTCTTTGTTATCTTTCTTTTTTTTTTTTTTTTTTTGAGATGGAGTCTTACTCTGTCACCCAGGCTGGAGTGCAGTGGTGTGATCTCGGCTCACTGCAACCTCTGCCTCCAGTTCGAGCAATCCTTGTGCCTCAGCCTCCCAAGTAGCTGGGATTACAGGCATGTGCCACAACGCCTGGCAAATTTGTTTTAGTTTTTTCCATTTTTGAGAAGGAGTCTTGCTCTGTTGCCCAGGCTAGAGTACAGTGGTGTGATCTCAGCTCACTGCAACCTCTGCCTCTCGGGTTCAAGTGATTATCCTGCCTCAGCCTCCTGAGTAGCTGGGACTACAGGTACCTGCCACCATGCCCGGCTAATTTTTGTATTTTTAGTAGAGACAGGGTTTCACCATGTTGGCCAGGTTGGTCTCGAACTCCTGACCTAAAGTGATCCACCCACCTCGGCCTCCCAAAGCACTGGGATTACAGGTGTGAGCCATTGTGCTCTTTGTTATCTTGGTGACCTTCCTATATTAGCCACAGAGATTCAACTCATTTTTGATAATAGAAGAGTGTTCTACTATATGGATATATTCTTATTTAACCAGTCCCCAAATGATAGACATTTAGGCTGCTCCTGGTCTTTTGCTTTTGCAAACAATGGTGCAGTGAACATTCTTGTGCATGTAGTGTCTTTGCACATGTGTGCTCTAGAGGCTAATCCTAAGAATGGAAATGGTACCTCATGCCTTTCAAGGGCTTATGCTGACACCACTTACGCTAGAAAGAACAAAGATTGATAGTGTTAGAAGGGATCTTAACCATATCAAGCCTAACTGTTCCCTCCTCATTTTGCAGATGAGGAAACTGAGGCCCCAGGTCTGACAGCAGCCTAGTGGTAGATTTGAAGTAGACTATGGTTGGGCATCATGGGATAGGCCTATAATCCGAGCACTTTGGAAGCCCAAAGTGGGAGGATGATTTGAACTCAGGAGTTTGAGACCAGCCTGGGCAACATAGTGAGACCCCCAGCTCTATAAAAAATTAAAAAATTAGCTGGGCATGGTGCTGTATCTGTTGGGGGTGGCATGGTTGAACCTGGGAGGTTGAGACTGCATTAAGCCATCTTTGCACCACTGTACTCCAGACTGGGTGACAAATTGAGATCCTGTCTCAAAAAAAAAAAAAAAAAAAGAAGTAGACCACTTTATTTTCTCCCAGAGAAGATGTGGAGGAAAGAGGGCAAAGCTGGGAGCAGGGCAGTGCTGGCCTTGTGTCCTGGTCTGGAAGGGCAGAGGGTGGACAACAGAGCAGTTCCTGGAGCCTGACTGCCTGAATTTGAATCCTGGTTTAGCAAAATAGGCTTTCTAAGCTTCAATTTCATCACCTGGAAAATGGGGGTGATTTTAATCTTCCTTTAGTCTTCCTTATAGGGTTGTTGTGAAGATTAAATGAGATAATGCCTGTGAAACAAAGGTTACCTTTTATTACCATTCCCTAGCCTAGGCATCTTGACTCCTGCACCTTGCAAGAGGCATTTTTGGGGTTAAAAGGCCCATGAGCTGGTGAACTAGGGGCATGCCTGGTTTCCAGCCATGCTCTCTGTTCTTCCAGTCAAGGCTGAAACTGAACAGGTTCTAACCTTATGCAGAAGCTCTGGCTGCCTGCTCCCTCCGGAAAGGAGCTTGCTGGGGCTGGGACCCAATCAAGTGGAGTGGTTTGAAGGCAACCCAGCCGTACTTCCTCCCAGCCATACTTCCTCCCTGTGCCTGCCTATGCCTGGCACTGATGGTACAGGGCCTCCCAGATTCCTCCCAGAAACAGTCGGGGCATCACAACTCCCATTTTTGAACTAAGGAATATGAGGCTTCCAGAGTTCAGGGGGCTTGCTTCTAAATAAAGAATTCCCTGGGTGGGGTGGGGGACTTCCCAAAGGGAAAGGAGGACACATTGGTTCACCATTATCTGTGATCCACTATTACCTATGGGCTCTTTAGCATATCTGTCCATATCTATAGCTTCTTCTGCTTTCTTCTCAGAGCACTGCTCACACTGTGAAACCAGATATTCGTTTCTGTGGTTATTCAATTACAGCTGAGAATGGGCCCCATGAGGTCAGCTCTTGTCCCCTGGTTCACTGCTCTTTCCCCAGTGCCTGGTGCCATGATTGACGCATAGTAGGCAAATACGTGTTCCTCCTCTCTAAAAAGGGATTACAGGCTGGGTGCAGTGGCTCACGCCCATAATCCCAGCCCTTTGGGAGGCCGAGGTGGGCAGATCACTAGAGATCAGGAGTTTGAGACCAGCTTGACCAACATGGTGAAACCCCATCTCTACTGAAAAAAAAAAAATACAAAAATTAGCCTGGCATGATGGCTGGTGCCTGTAATCCCAGCTACTCGAGAGGCTGAGGCAGGAGAATTGCTTGAACCCTGGAGGCGAAGGTTGCAGTGAGCCAAGATCACACCACTGCACTCCAACCTGGGCAACAGAGCAAGACCCTGTCTCAAAAAAATAAAAATAAATAAATAAAATTTTTTAAAATAAACAAATAAATAAAAAGAGATTGCAGGCATGGTGGCTCATACCTGTAATCTCAGTACTTTGGGAGGCTGAGGTGGAAGGATTGCTTGAGCCCAGGGGTTTGAGACCAGCCTGGGCAACATAGTGAGACATCATCTCTACAAAAAAGTAAAAAAATTTAGCTGAGCATTAGCTATAATCCCAGCTACTTGGGAGGCTGAGGCAGGAGGGTTGTTTGAGTCCAGGATGTCAAGTCTGCAGTGAGCTGTGTTAGTGACGCTGCACTCCAGCCTAGAGTCTGGGTGACAGAGTGAGATTCTGTCTCAAAAAAAAAAAAAAAAAAAAAAAAAGCATTACTTACTATCAGCATTATTCTGAAGTCAATGGGATAAAGCTCTCCAAAGTGCCTGGCACAGTCAGGTCAACCTGATGTAGTCCTGGACCATTCTCTACAGACTTCGATATTTCTCAAGCAGGTATGGAACAGAGGGAGGGGAAGAGGATCCTTGTGGGTTGGCAGGGGTCTCCCTCTCTGCAGACTCACAAAGGGAACCTTGTATGGGAGCGGATGGACAGGATGCCTCGTGGCACAGCTGAGCCCCAGACTGCCAAGCCTGGGCTGGGCTAGGCTGGGCACTCTGCCACAAGCAGCCTTCTGAGGACCCTTTCATCTGAGTCCCAGCTGCCATTTGGCTGGCTGGCCTGAAGCCCAGCCGCCTGGAGGGGAGAGGGGCTGGCCGGGTTGTCTCCGGAAGAACAGAGGGGAATGAGTGAGGGGAGGGCAGAAGGAAGCAGTGCTTGCTCTTGGAGTCAGGCCAAAGGGAAACAAGATCCAATGATAGACAATAGCAAGGGGCTGTTTGAATTCTTTTGTTGCCCTAGTATCAAGCAAGACAGGATCACAGAGACCATCTCAGAAAATACACAAACCCCCACCATATTATAGGTGGAGAACGAGGCCCAGAGAGGGGCAGGGACTTGTCTAAGGCGATACTGCAAACTGGTGGCAGAGCCAAAACTAGAGCCCTGCTCTCTTCTCTCCTGGCCAGACTGACTCTGAAAGAGGTGCTTCATCTCTGGGAGCCTTGGGGTCCTCAAACAGAAAATGGAGGTGCTAATGCCTATTTTGAACTGCCAGGGTCAAATGTGCTAATGTAGCTGGAAAACTGAGTTTTTTTTCCTACTTTGCATTGGTGGCAAAGAAAGAACATGCAATTGGAAAAAAAAAAAAAAAAAAAAAGCAAGCAGATTTTATATTCCTGTCCAGGAACAGAGACAGAGAGAGCTCTTGCTCTAAAGAAATTTTCTCACTGAAGGGCCGGGCACGGTGGCTCACACCTGTAATCCCAGGACTTTGGGAGGCCGAGGCGGCTGGATCACGAGGTCAGGAGATCGAGACTATCCTGGCTAACATGGTGAAAGCCCGTCTCTACTAAAAAATAGAAAAAAAAATTAACCGGGTGTGGTGGTGGGCACCTGTGGTCCCAGCTACTTGGGAGGCTGAGGCAGGAGAATGATGTGAACCCGGGAGGCGGAGCTACCAGGGAGCCAAGATCTCGCCACTGTACTCCAGCCTGGGCGACAGAGCGAGACTCTGACTCAAAAAGAAAAAAAGAAAAGAAAAGAAAAGAAATTTTCTCACTGAACTGTGGAAAACTGGGGAGTTTTAAAGAGTTAGAGGTGGGGCAAAGAAGTATGTAAACACATTCAGGGAGGAACTCCAGATGCACAGGTACACATCATAAACATGCCTTTTCATACATATGGTCAGAAAATGGTGGTGATTTTCTTCTCTGGATGGAGATTTTAGCATGATAATGATATGTTGATGATCTACAGGTAACAAGGGGTCACTGGTTCTGATTAGCACAGGGCTTATCTTCCTCTGGTAATTGGTGCAGGGTCCTGAAGCTCCTGCGGCCTCCTGGGCTATCTGGAGTTTTTGTTTGTTTGTTTGTTTGTTTGTTTTTATGAGACAGAGTCTTGCTCTGTTGCCCAGGCTGGAGTGTAGTGGTGCCATCTCGGCTCACTGTAGCCTCACACTTCTAGGTTGAAGAGATTCTCCTGCCTCAGCCTCCCAAGAAGCTGGGACCACAGGCATAAGTCACTATACTCAGCTAATTTTTGTATTTTTTATAGACACAGAGTTTCACCATATTGCCTAGGCTGGTCTCAAACTCCTGGACTCAAGAGATCCTCCCGCCTCAGCCTCCAAAGTGCTGGGATTACAGATGTCCGCCACCTTGCCCGGCTCTTGAAGTTAAGCAAGGCCACTTATAGATAAAGAGACTAGAAAACGCTGGGTGCAGTTGCTCACGCCTATAACCCCAGTACTTTGGGAAACTTTTAGTTCAAGTGACTTTAATCTTTGGGAAATAAAAACAGTTTTAATGATAATTGGTAAAATACAAATGTCTTCAAAATGTAAATATGTGATCTAAATTATGCGGGTCAGATACTAGGTTTGCTAAATGTTTTAAGATTGTAAACTGCTTCTTTAGCCTTTGAGAACTGCTTGACTTGACTGCTTTACAATTTGGTAAGGCCTGGGGACATATGGAATTAACCACACCCCTAACTTTTGGATACTACAGAGGGCCCCTGGAGCATCCAAAAAGAGAGGTAACCAGGATTATTTGACATGTTTAGTTACATGCGATTGCCAAAATCAAAATAATGTTTAACCTGCTTCCAGCTATATTTTAGTGAATAATATTAATACATGTTCCAAATTGTATAGGATTTCTAAAACTCTCTCTGAGTATGTGCTATCAATCATAATTAAGGTTATTATGTTGTGTTTTTTGTTTTTTGTTCTTTTCAAGACAGAATTTTGCTCTTGTTGCCCAGGCTGGAGTGCAATGGCGTGATCTTGGCTCACCACAACTTCCATCTCCCGGGTTCAAGTGATTCTCCTGCCTCAGCCTCCCAAGTAGCTGGGATTACAGGTATCCGCCACCATACCCAGCTAATTTTGTATTTTAAGTAGAGATGGGGTTTCTCCATGTTGGTCAGGCTAGTCTGGAACTCCCGACCTCAGGTGATTGCCTGCCTCTGCCTCCCAAAGTGCTGGGATTACAGGCATGAACCACCACACCCCGCCTGTGTTAAGTTACTGTAGGCCATGGAAATAACCAAATTTCTTTTTCAATCATGTTTTTTACTATAACTACCCTGGATATTTTGCCATTCACAGACAATTGTTGTCTTGCTTTGATTCTTTTCAAAAGATGGTTTATAATCAGCTATAGAACTTTGATAGGTGCTCTTAAATGCAGGTTTCTGATATCTTTGGAGATGTGACATTGGAATAAAGGAAAAATGTACAGGACTCATGAAGAGCTGAAATGTTAGTGAATATCAAGCAGAACAACTGTTAACAGAATGAACTGAAGTAATAGAAAACTGAAGTAATCTTTTAAACTTTTTGCTTAAAACATTGCTGGTCCTTGTTTTGTTTTTCAGAGTCAAGGAAACTTATTTTGAGCTATTTACAACCTTTAAAAATTGAGTAAGGTATACTCCTATGAACAAACTTAGGAACATATTTGTCTCTCTCTGCCTGGTTTCTCTAGAATTTGGAAACTATTTGTGAATATTCTTAACTTATGGCAATGTGGTTGTTTGCATCAGTCCAATAAGAATGCATTTTCTTTTGCAACAGGACACATTGGAGAAACTGATTGATATACCAAGACTTTGACTGGAAGGGTGTGCTTCACTTTGAGGAATCAAGCTCGACTTGCAGAGCCAATAAAAGCCCCTTGGGAAAACTGGCCTCATACCTTGTCTACACAGTTCCCATACAGGGTTTCTAACCTGTGGTGAGTAAAGAATGTCACTTTCTTTTTTTTTTTTGAGACGAGGTCTCACTTTGTCTCCCAGGCTAGAGTGCAGTGGCACAGTCTTGGCTCACTGCAACCTCTGTCTCCTGGATTCAAGCAATTATCTGCCTCAACCTCCCAAGTAGCTGAGTTTACAGGCACTCGCCACCATGCCCGGCTAATTTTTTGTATTTTTAGTAGAGATGGGGTTTCACCATCTTGGCTAGGCTGGTCTTGAACTCCTGACCTTGTGATCCACCTGCCTTGGCCTCCCAAAGTGCTGGGATTACAGGCATGAGCCACTGCACCTGGCCCAAAAATGTCACTTTCTAACACAACCAAGAGCCCCACGTTCTTTGGACCTCAAGAAGGGAGGAATTTACCCAACTCATAGGTATTTGAGGGTACAAACCCATGGCTGGGCTCAGCTTTAAAAAGTCTTGTCTGAGATTCCTTGTGGAACTGAGTTCCATCAAAACCTATTTAAAAATCCTAGTAAAAATAATTATTCTGGCTGAACTTTATGCAAATAATCAGGCCAACCATAAGACTAAAGTTTATTTTGCAAAAAACTCAGTCCTATCATGATCTGTTTTTGACAAAAGTGAGAACTGGAGAGAGAAAAATTAAGTTTCAAAACTTATCATACACTTGACATTACATTCCAGTTTCATTAATTGTTTTTAAGTTTTTGCCTACATTTTAAATTAACCCTGCGTATTCCTGTGAACCAACCAGTGACTTCTGGGTAAAAACAGAAAATCTGGATCAATATACTAGTTCTGGGGAATTACCCTGCAAATACTGTCAGGTGATAAGAGTAAATAGGGTGCCCATAACTGGGAGGTTTCTTTGTTTGGTAAAATAAGACCAAGGGAGCTAACCAAAGCCAAGCCCCATGCACCCAAATCTTAGCAGGCATAACTATAGTCACTAGTTTTCTCGGCGTGTCAGCAACTTCAGGATTTCTAAGCTGTCCTTACCCCTTGTTTCGTTTTTATACATGTCTCTTTTTTTTTTTTTGAAATGGAGTCTTGCTCTGTTGCTCAGGCTGGAGTGCAGTGGCGTGATCTCGGCTCACTGCAACCTCTGCCTCCCAGGTTCAAGCGATTCTCACGCCTAAGCCTCCCCAGTAGCTAGGATTACAAGTGTGCACCACCATGCCCAACTAATTTTTGTTTTTTTAGTAGAGATGGGTTTTCACCATGTTGGTCAGGCTGGTCTCAGACTCCTGATCTGAAGTGATCTGCCCACCTTGGCCTCCCAAAGTGCTGGGATTATAGGTGTGAGCCACTGCGTTTTTATGAATGTCTTTTAATAACCCGGTTTGTCTCTTCTCACCTCCCAGGATCAAGTGATCCTTCTACCTTACCCTCCTGAGTAGCTGGGACTACACATGTGTGCCACCATACCCAGTTAATTTTTATATTTTCTGTAGAGATGGGTTTTGCCATGTTTCCCAGGCTGGTCTCAAACTCCTGGGCTCAACTGATCTGTCGACCTCAGTCTTTCAAAGTGCTGCGATCACAGGTGTGAGTCACCACGCCTGGCTCCACGTTACAATATGCTTGTCATGTCCCCTTAGGATGCTATATATATATATATATATATATATTTTTTTTTTTTTTTTTTTTTTGAGATGGACACTCGCTCTATTGCCAAAGCTGGAACGCAGTGGTGTGATCTGGGCTCACCGCAACCTCCGCCTCCTGGGTTCAAGCAATTCTCCTGCCTCAGCCTCCCGAGTAGCTGGGACTATAGGCACACGCCACCTTGTCCAGCTAATTTTGTATTTTTGGTAGATACAGGGTTTCACTATGTTGGCCAAGCTGGTCTCGAACTCTTGACCTCATGATACACCCACCTCAGCCTCCCAAAGTGCTGAGATTACAGGCGTGAGCCACTGTGCCTGGCCCCTTAGGATGCTCTTGACTGTGACAGTTTCTCAGATTTTTCCTCTTTTGGGTGACTTTGATAGTTTTGAGGAGTACTGGTCAGTTATATTATAGGATGTTCCTCTATTGAAATTTCTCTGATGCTTTTCTCAAGATTGAACTGAGGTTATGAGTTTTGGGGAGGAAGATCATTTTCCTCACATCACATCAAGGGTATATACTCAGTACTATAAACAAAAAATACAATTCTTAGCCCCCCAACCATCTGAAAGGACCCCTCTTCCCCGCCAAAGGCATTCCAAAGTTAACCTGAAAAACTAGTTCAGGCCATGACTGGAAGGGAGTCAGACATGCCTCATTATGCCCTTCCCCCTTTTGGAATTCGGCACAGCTGACCAGTATTACCATCAAAACAGAGACCTTAAGTCTGTCAGTCTGTCAGTCATGCACAAAGTCTGTCAGCCTTTAAGTCTGATAAGAAATATTTGCAATCTATTCTCTCTGAAGCCTGCTACCTGGAGGCTTCATCTGTATGATAAAACCTTGGTCAGGCAGGGCGCGGTGGCTCAAGCCTGTAATCCCAGCACTTTGGGAGGCCGAGACCGGCGGATCACGAGGTCAGGAGATCGAGACCATCCTGGCTAACACGATGAAACCCCGTCTCTACTAAAAAATACAAAAAACTAGCCGGGCGACATGGTGGGCGCCTATAGTCCCAGCTACTCAGGAGGCTGAGGCAGGAGAATGGCGTGAACCTGGGAGGTGGAGCTTGCAGTGAGCTGAGGTCCGGCCACTGCACTCCATCCTGGGTGACAGAGCAAGACTCTGTCTCAAAAAAAAAAAAAAAAACCTTGGTCTACACCACCCTTTATAGTAACCCAGGCATCCCTTTCTATTGATCTCAGGTCTTTAGATAATAACCCACTGACAAGCAGAAAATCCTTGCTTTTTAATTTTCATCTTTTAAAAATAGAGATGGGGTCTGGCTGGGCGTGGTGGCTCACGCCTGTAATCCTAGCACCTTGGGAGGCCAAGGCAGGCAGATCATGAGGTCAGGAGATCGAGACCATCCTGGTCAATATGGTGAAACCCCATTTCTACTAAAAATACAAACATGAGCTGGTTGTGGTGGTACATGCCTGTAATCCCAGCTACTTGGGAGGCTGAGGCAGGAGAATTGCTTGAACCTGGGAGGCGGAGATTGCAGTGAGCCAAGATTGCACCACAGTACTTCAGCCTGGTGACGGAGCCAGATTCCGCCTCAAAAAAAATCCAAAAAGATACCAGGTCTTGCTATGCTGCCCAGGTTGGTCCCCAACTCCTGGGCTCAAGCTATATGTCTACCTTAGCTTCCCAAAGTGCTGTGATTATATGCATGAGTTTCCACACCTGCCCACCAATCAGAAAATCATTGAATCTTCTCATGACCTGGAAGCCGCACATCCCCTTCCAGCTGTCCAGTCTTTTCGGACCTAACCAATGCATATCATACATGTATTAATTGGTATCTTCATTTTTATTACATGTTAATTAATTATCTTTTTTTTTTTTTTTTTTTTTGAGACAGAATCTCGCTCTGTTGCCCAGGCTAGAGTGCAGTGGTATAATCTCAGCTCACTGCAACCTCCACCTCCCAGGATCAAGCAATTCTCCTGCCTCAGCCTCCTGAGTAGCTGGGACTACAGGCACATGCCACCACGCCAGCTAATTTTTTGTCCTATTAGTAGAGTTGGGGTTTGACCATGTTCGCCAGGTTAGTGCCGAACTCCTGACCTCAAATGATCTGCCCACGTTGGCCTCTCAAAGTGCTGGGATTACAGGTGTGAGCCACTACACCTGGCCTTATTTATTTATTTATAATCTCTAGTCCAACAGAGATACCTTCCAGGCTCAAGAGATCCTCTTACCTCAGCCTCCCAAGTAGCTGAGACTACAGGCACATGCCACCGTGCCTGACTAAGTTTTGTACTTTTTGTAGACATAGGGTGTCACCATGTTGCCCAGGCTGGACTTGAACTCCTGGGGTCAAGTGATCCTCCCATCTTGGCCTCCCGGATCCTCTCCCTTGGGATTACAGACTGAGCCATTGATGCCTAGCCAATTGATGTCTTTTCTTTTTTCTCTCTTTTTTATTTTTTTATTTTGGGATGGAGTCTTACTCTGTCTCCCAGGCTGGAGTGCAATGGTGCGATCTCAGCTCACTGCAACATCTGCCTCCCAGATTAAGTGATTTTCCTGCCTCAGCCTCCTGAGTAGCTGGGGTTACAGGCACACACCACCATGCCTGGCTAATTTTTACATTTTTAGTAGAGATGGGGTTTCACCATGTTGGCCAGGCTGGTCTCAAATTCCTGACTTCAAATGATCCACCTGCCTTGGCCTCCCAAAGTGGTGAGATTACAGGCATGAGCCACCATGCACGGCCCTAATGTCTTATGTCTGCTTGAATACATAAAACCAAGTTGTAGCCTGACCACCTTGGGTACATGACTTGAGGACATCCTGAGGTTGTATTGTGGGCATGTTCTTAACCTTGGCAAAATAAACTTCTAAATTGGTTGAGACTTGTCTCAGATACTTTTTGGTTTACAGCAAGCACGCACTGTCGTCATGATCAATAACTGTTGGCACTGACTTTGGTCACCTGGCTAGAGTAGTATTGATCAGTTTCCCCAATGTAAAGTTTCTTCTCTTTTTCCTCCTTCCCATATTGTACTCGTTGGAAGAAGTCACAATGCATAACCCACACTTAAGGAGTGGGAAATTATGCTCCCTCTCCTTTAGAGTTATATTTTAACTCTAGGAAAACAACCCCACAAAACAGATACCTAACTCTTTTCACCATTGGGCATGCTTTGTACTCCAAGCAGCTGCCTTGGGCTGGCTAAATAGTCTACACTGGCCACTGTTAAAGTAAATTAAAATGGAGATCAGTCCTGAAGAATCCCTGGCCAGACAATGCTAGTTAGGCCTCATAAAGGAACTCAGACTTGCTTGATTTGCAAACATAAGCAAAACTTAACTTGGGTCATTGTGATGGTTAATACTGAGTGTCAACTTGATTGGATTGAAGGACACAAAGTATTGATACTGGGTGTGTCTGTGAGGGTGTTCCCAAAGGAGATTAACATTTGAGTCAGAGGGCTGGGAAAGGCCGACCCACCTTTAATCTGGGTGGGCACAATCTAATCAGCTGCCAGTGTGGCTAGAATATAAACAGGCAGAAAAATGTGAAAAGAGAGACTGGCCTAGCCTCCCAGCCTACATCTTTTTCCCTTGCTGGATGCTTCCTTCCCTCGAACATCAGACTCCAAGTTCTTCACTTTTGGAATTCGGACTGGCTCTCCTTGCTTCTTAGCCTGCCAATGGCCTGTTGTGGGACCTTGGGTTCGTGTGAGTTAATACTTAATAAACTCCCCTTTATATATATATACACATATATGTGTGTGTGTGTGTGTGTGTGTATACACATATATGTATATATATATAAAGCAGAGTTTAAAAAGTAATGGAATATATGTATACACACATATATGTATGTGTGTGTGTATGTGTATATATATATACCATTAGTTTTTTTGTTTTTTTGTTTTTTTTGAGATGGGATTACATTCTTGTTGCCCAGGCTGGAGTGCAATGGCTTGATCTGGGCTTACTGCAACCTCCACCACCTAGGTTCAAGTGATTCTTCTGCCTTAGCCTCCCAAGTAGCTGGGATTAAAGGTGCCCACCACCACGCCCAGCTAATTTTTTGTATTTTGTAGACATGGGGTTTCACCATGTTGGTCAGGCTAGTCTTGAACTCCTAACCTCAGGTGATCCACCTGCCTTGGCCTCCCAAAGTGCTGACATTACAGGTGTGGGCCACCGTGCCCAGCCCCATTCCATTAGTTCTGTCCCTCTAAAGAACCCTGACTAATACAGTCATTTCTGGTAAATGCTAATGTTAGACAGAAACAAAACTTAACATTAGCCAATCACAAGCAACCAACTAACATATAATTAAGTAACTAGGGACTTTTCAACAAAGGAAACCAAAAAAGGTGATTTCGTAACTGTAACCAATGAAATATATATGTGAGTGTGTGTGTGTGTGTGTGTATATATATATATATATAAATATATATATATATATATATATATTTTTTTTTCCCCCCTGAGAGGGAATCTTACTTTGTTGCCCAGGCTGGAGTTCAGTGGTGCAATCTTTGATCACTGCAAGCTCTGCCTCCCATGTTCCAGCAATTCTCCTGGTTCAGAGTCCCAAGTATCTGGGATTACAGGCACGCACCACCACACCCAGCTAATTTTTGTATTTTTAGTAGAGACGAGGTTTCACCATTTTGGTCAGGCTGGTCTCGAACTTCTGACCTCAAATGATCTGTCTGCCTTGGCCTCCCAAAGTGCTAGAATTACAGGCGTGAGCCACCGTGCCTGTCCCCAGTAAAATATCTTGTTTCCACATTCTCCCCATAAATATTTGCCTCTGATGCATTGTCATGGGAACATTCAACCTTTTTCCATCTGGTGTTTCCCAATTCAAGAATTGCCTGTTATCCAAGTACACTCTTAAAAAAGTTTTGTTGAGCCTCAGATTTTACATTTTAACACCACCCTACCTCCTAGGGTGCTGGTTTTCTGATCTGTAAAATGGTGTTGACGATATTTCACTCCCTAGGACTGTAGGGAATAGAAAGTCTCTAGCTGTCAATGTCAGTCAATGTCAACTCCCTCTGCCTCCCCCATTTCACTCCTGGGAACTCTGAGGCCCAGAGAGGGGCATTAACTAGTGTCAACTTTAATAACGGGATTCAGGCAATACGTTTAAATAATTTATTTAAGCGTAAAGTTTGAGAATGGCCAAGCGGGGGACACAGGCTCCAATAAGCTGGGTTCAGTGCTCTTGAGTAGAGTGGTTTGAGGGTCATTCATTTATATAAGCAAGGTCTGGGGAATAATAAGCAATAATAATAAGAAGAATAAGAAGCAAGGTCTGGGGAAGCTTAACAGAATTTTAACATTTTCCATATTAGTTAAGTGTATAGTTACAGCAATTTAATTGATTCTAGGCAGTGTTTCTGTTTGAGAAAGGTACATTTAACATTCCACATTAAGATGTAATATTCAAACGGTCTTTTATCTCAGTCATGGGGTCTTTCATCTCAGGTGCCATCTGATCTAAGCCGCAAAAGAAAATATAGGAAGAGGCAAGGTGCTGTGGCTCAGGCCTGTAATCCCACCACTTTGGGAGGCTGAGGTAGGAGGATCACTTGAGCCCGGGAGGTTGAGGCTGCAGTGAGCCTGATCTGCCACTGCACTTCAGCCTGGGCGACAGAGTGAGACCCTGTCTCTGGAAAAAAAAAAAAAAGAAAAGAAAGAAAAGGAAGGAAATTAATCTATATCAAAAGGTCAGTACTTAAAGGGTTTGCTCCATTTCTCAGTCTCCAAAGTCAGCCCTCCTCAGGGTCTAACAACTTTTAAAAGCCCTAAATAGACAGACTGTTCATTTCCTTCTGCACTTGGCCAGGTCTCACTAAAAGCCACGCCTGGCCCAGCCCCATCCCGCCTTGAGCCTTGGTGTCCCCACCTAGGGGCGGGCAGCCAGGGGCACTTCCGCTGGCCCAAGTGATCTGCATGTGGCAGGGCTGCGCAGTGGAGCGGCCAGCGGGCAGGATGACGAGCCAGACCCCTCTGCCCCAGTCCCCCCGGCCCGGGCGGCTGACGGTAAGTGCCAGGCTAGCTGAGTCCCCGCGCCTCTGCCCTCCCTTCCAGTTTCTCCTGCCCGTCCGTCGCAGCCGGCCGAGCCCCCTACTTCTGGCGCACTGTCTCCCTGCACCTCGGGCTGGTCGCTCTCTTCTGTCTTTGCTATCCCTCCTGCTCGGATGGCTCTCCTTTCGCGCCTCGGTGTCCCTTTCTGGTTTGGCTCTGTCCAGCCTCTCCTTTTTGCCCTTTTGCTTCCTCCCTCTGCATTCGGTCTTTAGTTCCACTCCCTTCTCTCTTCCCCCGGGCTTGTCCTAGTCCAGGGCTTCTCCTCTGCTCCTCCTTCTCCCCTGCTCCCCGTGGGAGAAGCCCATCCAACCAGCTTGGCCAGAGGATCTTTCCCTCACCCGCAGCCCTCTCCAACCTGCCCCTGCCCCTGCCCTCTGGCTGGGACCCGAATCCCTCTGCTTGCCTGCCTGGTCCCTGGGCTTGGGTGAGGGGAGTTGGGGAGGAGGATGGGGAAAAGGCTGGCTGCACTCTAGAAGCAGAACACTCGGGTTCTCTCCTGCACTGAGAATCATCCTGAAGACCTGGAGGAAGGGAAAGCAGATCCAGCAGCAGGTCAGCGTGGCTCTCTCTAATAGGGCCATGGTCACGTCATTGCTGTTGGCTATTGACAAAGTCACATGCCTAGTGCCAGGATCGCCCTAGGTGCTCAATAAATGCCTGCATGAATTACTGGGGAAGTGTAACGCACTGTGCATGATGCCAGGTAGGGCAAGATTGGCCTTGAACAGAACACTAGATGCTCCTGTAAATCAGAGGATATTCCCCTCCCTTAGGAGCCTCACAGCCTTCTTGCTTGTTTGTTTGTTTGTTTTTGTTAAAATAGAGACAGGGTCTTGCCATGTTGGTGAGACCCAGGTTGGTCTTGAACTCCTGGTTGAAACCCCAGACTGGACTCAAACTCTTAGGCTCAGGCAATCCTCCTACCTCAGTCTCCCAAAGTGCTGGGATTACATGCGTGAAACACAGCACTTGGCCAGGAACCTTGCAATCAATGAACAAACAGGGAATTATAAGGGAAGAACTGCCAGGCCAGTGGAAGTATAGTAGTGTAGGACTTTCTGGGACCACAATGAGACAACCCACCCCGAAGGACTCCCAGAGGAATTCATCTGAAGGATGAGTAGGGTCAGAGAAAGGAGTGTGGATGGCAAGTGAGTGAGCTTCTGGAGGTGAGGGGGCCTGGCTTGCTCCGGATTGGAGGGGTGGGGAGCAACCGGCGGTTCTGGTAGCTGATTGCGAGGGGTGAAGTAGCAGCCCAGTTGCAAAGGGCCTCTAAACCTTGTTATGGAGTCTGGAGTTTATCTGGAAGGGAATGAAAAGTTGCTCAAGTGTTTAATGCAGGGAGTGATAGGATCAGATTTGTACTTCAGAAAAGGTACTCTCAGCCAGGCGTGGTAGCTCATGCCTGTAGTCCCAGCACTTTGGGAGGCAGAGCGGGTGGATCACCTAGCTCCGGAGTTTGAGACCAGCCTGGCCAACATGGCGAAACCCTGTCTCTATAAAAAATACAGAAATTAGCAGGACATAGTGGCACACGCTTGTAGTCCCAGCCACTCTGGAGGCTGATACAGGAGAATCGCTTCAGCCTCGGAGGTGGAGGTTGCAGTGAGCCGAGATTGTACCACTGCACTCCAGCCTGGGCAAGAGTGAGACCTTGTCTCAAAACAAAAAACAAACAAAAAGGAGCTTAGGAACAGGGCTGAGGTCTTGTTTGATAAAGAAATGGAGCTGAAGATGTCCGCACAGGAAACTTTTTTTCTTTGAGACAGGGTCTCCCTCTGTCACCCAGGCTGGAGTGCAGTGGCGCAGTCTTGGCTCACTGCAACCTCTGTCTTCCGGGTTCAAGCAATTATCCTGCCTCAGCCTCCCAAGTAGCTGGGATTACAGGTGTGCGCCACCAGGGCCCAGCTAATTTTTTGTATTTTTAGTAGAGATGGGGTTTTGCCATGTTGGCCATGCTGCTCTTGAACTCCTGGCCTCAAGTGATCCTCCCACCTGGGCCTCCCAAAGTGTTGGGATTATAGGTGTGAGCCACTGCACCCAGCCTATTTTTTGAAGCATCTGGAAATTAGCTTCAGAAAGGACATCGGATGTGATTGGATCTGTTAGACTTTCAGAGCTGGGGGAGCTTAGAGTTCTCTTGGTCCCTTTTACCTTCCTGTTTCACAGATAACTAAGCTTAGGCCCAGAGAAGGAAAGCAAAGGGCCCTGGGCACATATCTAAGTACTGGCAGTAGTGGGGCAGGATGTTGGGAAGGATGGGAGTGAGGTACCCATATTGTGTTGGAGTCATGCTGATACAGGTTTCATCTCAGCTCCAACTTCATCACATCCTAGCTGTGTGACTTCTCTCTGAACTTTCCTTGCCTGTAATATGGGGATATTAGGAGGGCCTGGGAGCTTTCAGCAGTGTAGGAGTAATGAGAACATATTGGTCCATTCAAGGGGTAAAGTCTGCAAGTTGGCATTTAACTGGGTGCTTTACAGAGGTGACCTCAGGGTTAACCAAACAGTCCTGCCAAGGGGCCTTGAGGTTTTTGGGAGAAAGAGTCAGAGGTTCTGGGCTTATTTTTCTCAGCTCTATTGTTTGGCTGCTGTCAAGATGCATCCTCTCCTCTGCCTTCTCCCTTCCAGTAAGCAGAACTGTCCCCTGGTAGGAGATGTTGTCATGGCAATCAGATTTCTCCAGCAGTTCAGTTGCCTTTGTCTCTCTCTTTTTTTTTTTTTTGTTTTGAGACAGCCTCGCTTTGTCGCTCAGGCTGGAGTGCAGTGGCTGGATCTCGGCTCACTGCAAGCTCCACCTCCCGAGTTTACGCCATTCTCCTGCCTCAGCTTCCCTAGTAGCTGGGACTACAGGCGCCCGCCACCTTGCCCGGCTATAGTTTTTTTGTATTTTTTAGTAGAGACGGGGTTTCACCGTGTTAGCCAGGATGGTCTCGATCTCCTGACATCGTGATCCGCCGGTCTCGGCCTCCCAAAGTGCTGGGATTACAGGCTTGAGCCACCGCGCCCGGCCTGCCTTTGGCTCTCTTAACTCCAGTACTTTAATCTTAGAAGGAGAGCCCACAGACCAGTTGAGAATGAGGACACACCTAAATCAGACTGAGTGACATTCCTGAGCCCTGTCCCCATCTCCACTCTTGTGGTAAAATCTTCAGGTTGGAAATCCAGCCTTCCCTCTAACACCACGCATCTATTCCGCAGCAGCAGTCGTCACATCCCTTAGGAAACCTTCTCTGACAGCCTCCGATACACATCCACAAAAAGACCTGACCCCTCCTACCTTTGAGTCTTCCCTCTCAGCACCTACGTGCTTAAGCCATCTGTTTCCCTCTCCCCTGTGAGTTCCTTGAAAGCAGGGACTGTGTCCTGTTCTGTTTGGCACAAGGTTTGCATGTAATAGGCCCAACATACATTTTGTTGAATGAATGAGTCACTAAAGGAATGAAGAGTGAAGGTATTGGAAGACTGAAGGTAATTTATGTAATGACTAAGAGCTCCAGCTTGAAGTAAAATGGACCTGAATTCAAATTTTGACATCATCACTTAATAGCCAGTCTCAGGCAACTTTCTTCATCTCTTTAAGCCTTAGTTTCTTCTTCTGTAAAATGGAGATTTAATATTTTCTTCATGGAAGTGTTGTGAGGGCTGAATTAGATAATCCATTTAAAGCACTACACAGAGTTACTAGACTGTCTGTTTCCATATCCCTCTTCCCACCAACCTTCCCACTAGGCATACATTTTGTTGAATGAATGAGTCACTAAGGGAATGAAGAGTGAAGGTATTGGAAGACTGAAGGTAATTCATTTATGTAATCACTAAGAGCTCAAGCTTGGAGTAAAACGGACCTGAGTTCAAATTCTGACATCATCACTTAATAACCAGTCTTAGTGCTCAGCCCAGGGTCTGGCACAGAGAGGTGGCCTCTAAAAGTTCTGTTGAACAACTAAACTTAACTTGCATTTGCACTGCACTTCACAGTTCATGATGCAGTTTTACACCCACAATATGTAGAGTTACTGGCCTTTTCATTACCAAGAATATTCCTGTTATTATTGGAGTCCCATGGGACCGTATTTGGAAAAACATTCATCAAACAAATTCTATTTATGCTGGGCGTGGTGGCTTGCACCTGTAATCCCACAAGCTTGGGAGGCTCAGGCAGGAGGAAGCCTTGAAGCCAGGAGTTCAAGACCAGCCTGGGCAACACAGTAAGACCCATCTCTAAAAAAAATTTTTTTTTAAGTAGCCAGATACAGTGTTGAATGTCCTGTAGTCCCATTTACTTGGGAGGCTGAGGCAGGAGGATGACCTGAGCCCAAGTTCAAGGCTGCAGTAAGTTATGATCATGCCACTGCACCTGCAGCCTCGGCAACAACAGAGCAAGATCCCATCTGTTAAAAAAAATTCAATTTTCTGGCCAGGCACTATGGCTAACGCCTGTAACCCCAACACTTTGGGAGGCTGAGGTGGGCAGATTGGGGTCAGGAGTTTGAGACCAGCCTGGCCTACATGGTGAAACCCAGTCTCTACTAAAAATACAAAAATTAGCCTGGCTTGGTCGTGCACTGTACATTTGTAATCCCAGCTACAGGGTGGCCATCCCAGCTCCCAGGCTGAGGCACGAGAATTGCTTGAGCCTGGGAGGCTGAGGTTGTAGTGAGCCAAGATCACATCACTGTACTCTAGACTGGGCGACAGAGTGAGACTCTGTTTCAAAAAAAAAAAAAAGAAAGAAAAAAAGAAAAAATCCCATTTTTAAATCAATCAAGGTCATGCCAACTGTTAACCAGAACTTCTGATCTACGTGAAATAAGAATTTTTGTCCCCAACTCCCAGCACAGGATGTGGATACATAGTAAATACCCAAGAAATGCTTCCCAAATGAACACATGTATGGTTTCTTTCTTCTTTCTGAAATGTTGGAAGTGTCCCTCCTCCCTTACCCCTGGCTTTTATTATATCTTAGATCAGAGCTGAGCATCCCAGGTTGGGAACTCTTGACTTCGTAAAAACTCCATGTCCCCATTTTACTTCCTATTTTTTTTTTTTGGAGTTGGACTCTCATTCTGTCGCCCAGGCTGGAGTGCAGTGGCACGATCTCAGCTCATTGTAACCTCTGCCTCCTGGGTTCAAGTGATTCTCCTGCCTCAGCCTCCCGAGCAGTTGGGACTGTAGGTGTGTGCTACCATGCCCGGCTAATTACTGTATTTTTAGTAGAGATGGGGTTTCACCATGTTAGCCAGGCTGGTTTTGAACTCCTGGTCTCAAGTGATCCACTCACCTTGGTATCCCAAAGTACCGGGATTATAGGCGTGAGGCATCATGCCTGGCCTTTACTTTAAAAAAAATTTTTTCCCTTAAACCTATTTAAAAAAAATAGAGATGGAGTCTCGCTATGTTGCCCAGGCTGGTTTCCAACTCCTGGCCACAAGTGATCGTCCTGCCATGGCCTCCCAAAGTGTTGGGATTACAGGCATGAGCCACCATGCCCAGCCAATATCCCCATTTTATAGATGAGGAGACTGAGGCCTTAAGAGGGAAAAAGGCTTGCCGAAGGCCACAGACTTTAGAAGTATCATTGCTGAGACTTCCTTCCATGGCAGCCTCTTCCCATAACATTCTTCTGCTTTTGTAAGACAGAGTCCAGAGTCTTACAATATTACAATATGTATTGACAGAGTCTTACTCTGTCACCCAGGCTGGAGGGCAGTGGGGTGATCTTGGCTCACTGCAGCCTCCGCCTCCCAGGTTCAGGTGATTCTCGTGTCTCAGCCTCCCGAGCAGCTGGGATTACAGGCACGTGCCACCACACCTGGCTAATTTTTGTATTTTTAGTAAAGACAGGGTTTCACCAAGTTGGCCAGGCTTGTCTCGAACTCCTGACCTCAGATGATCTGCCTGCCTCAGCCTCCCAAAGTGCTGGGATTACAGGCGTGTGCTACCGTGCCTGGCCTCCTCCCATAACATTCTATGACCTAAAATTAAGATGCTTGAATGGGTATTCTTTTTTCAAACAGAAACCTTTCTTCCTCCTTAAAATGCCCACCCTTGGCCGGGCACTGTGGGAGGCTGAGGCAGGCGGATCGTGTGAGGTCAGGAGTTTGAGAACGGCCTAGCAAACATGGCAAAACCTCGTCTTTACTAAAAATACAAAACTTAGTCAGGCATGATGGCGGGCGCCTGTAGTCCCAGCTACTAGGGAGGCTGAAGCAGAAGAGTTGCTTTAATCGAGGTGGAAGTTGCAGTGAGCCGAGATTGTGCCTCTGCACTCCAGCCTGGGCGACAGAGCGAGACTCTGTCTAAAAAAAAAAAGCCACCCCCTGGAGCAACACAGCATCAATACAACCCTCTTTAGTAAGATGGGCCTTTCACTAGCCGAAGCCAAACATTATGGCTCCCCTAAGTTTTTAATCCAGTTATTCTTTGGATAAAAATAAGTCATGAGCTCAGGGGAGACGGCGTGTTGGTTTACTCTGCCTCTTGTGCCCCCAGATGTCTACGGTTGTGGAGCTGAACGTGGGGGGTGAGTTCCACACGACCACCCTGGGTACCCTGAGGAAATTTCCGGGCTCAAAGTTGGCAGAGATGTTCTCTAGCTCAGCCAAGGCCTCCATGGATGCAGAGGGCCGCTTCTTCATCGACCGCCCCAGCACCTATTTCAGACCCATCCTGGACTACCTGCGCACTGGGCAAGTGCCCACACAGCACATCCCTGAAGTGTACCGTGAGGCTCAGTTCTATGAAATCAAGCCTTTAGTCAAGCTGCTGGAGGACATGCCGCAGATCTTTGGTGAGCAGGTGTCTCGGAAGCAGTTTCTCCTGCAAGTGCCGGGCTATGGCGAGAACCTGGAGCTCATGGTGCGCCTGGCGCGTGCAGAGGCCATAACAGCGCGGAAGTCCAGCGTGCTTGTGTGCCTGGTGGAAACGGAGGAGCAGGATGCATATTATTCAGAGGTCCTGTGTTTTCTGCAGGATAAGAAGATGTTCAAGTCCGTTGTCAAGTTTGGGCCCTGGAAGGCAGTCCTAGACAACAGTGACCTCATGCACTGCCTGGAGATGGACATTAAGGCCCAGGGGTACAAGGTATTCTCCAAGTTCTACCTGACGTACCCCACCAAAAGAAACGAATTCCATTTTAACATTTATTCATTCACCTTCACCTGGTGGTGATCCTCAGGAGCAGAGACCGTTACGAGTTCTGGCATGGCTTATGAAATTAAAAGTTGCCATCAATGCCATTTCCCTTTAATTTCACAAATATCAGGCAATTTCCAGGGTTGGTCTAGAGCCTTGCCCCTAAATATTGATCTCCCATTTAAGGACTTTCCACTCTATTGCAACTGACACCACTATATTTGCCTAGCAACTTGCAGCTGCTTCCTCTTCAAAGCCTCATGTATCTTTAAGAATGTTTCAACAATGCGTTGGCAAGAGATGTGGGATGACAACAGGAACATACAAGATACTGTGAATCTAGATGTTCTGACCTAAAGATGTAGTCTACCTAGCCCCAGCTTGTGGTCCAATCCATCTGTCTCTGGCATGTGCCCTCATGTAGCAGGTGCTTTGCTGATCCCCTTTGTGAGATGCTGTGGGTGCTAAAACCTCAGAGCTGTCCTCTTCTCTAGAGTGGAGGTTTTCAAAGTGCATCATCAGCATTACCTGTGAACTTGCTGGAAATACAAATTCTCAGACCCCACCCCAGACCTACCGAATCAGAATTTCCAGGGGTTGGCACAGCATTCTGATTTACCAAACCCTCCAAGTGATTTTGATGTATTCTAATTTTGAGACCATCTCTAGAAAAGAATTGCTACCTCTTGTATGGAGGTACAAAAGACTGACCTCTTACATCGAGGAACTTCCTTTCCCAGAGCTCCTCATGGAATCAGGCTGAAGTCAGTCTTCTTCTGAGAGCACATTCTTACTTAATTTTTTTTTTTTTCCTGTTCTACGCTGCTTCCCTCACTCCCCTTCTCCTAAGAGCACTCCATCAATAAACCACTTGCATGAGAGTCTCAGTTTTGGTTCTGCTTCTCAGCCTAATACAGGACTCATCCTCTAAAGGAGGATACATGTCGACGTTCATTCTTCTCCAAGTCCAGGTCTGAGATAGATGACCCCCTTCCCTGTGTAGTAGCTTGATCAGCTATTGTGGGTTGTCTGGAACTTTCTTGGGACATAGGGTTTCTTTCTTGGGACCAAAGGGTTTCTTGGGATACAGGACTTCCAATATAAAAACTTGGAAGTCTCATCGGGTGCAGCGGCTCATAGCCTATAATCCCAGCACTTTGGGAGGCTGAGGTGGGTGGAACTTGAGGTCAGGGGTTCAAGACCAGCCTGGCCAACATTGTGAAACCCTAATCTGTATTAGTCTGTTTTCACACTGCTGATAAAGACATACCTGAGACTGGGCAATTTACAGAAGAAAGAGTTTTAATGGACTTACAGTTCCACATGGCTGGGGAAGCCTCACAATCATGGTGGAAATGTATATCTCACATGGCAACAGACAAGAGAGAGCAAGTGCAGGGAAACTCCCCTTTTTAAAACCATCAGCTCGCCGGGCGCGGTGGCTCAAGCCTGTAATCCTAGCACTTTGGGAGGCCGAGACGGGCGGATCACAAGGTCAGGAGATCGAGACCATCCTGGCTAACACGGTGAAACCCCGTCTCTACTAAAAATACAAGAAAATTAGCCGGGCGAGGTGGCAGGCGCCTGTAGTCCCAGCTACTCGGGAGGCTGAGGCAGGAGAATGGCGTGAACCCGGGGGGGCGGAGCTTGCAGTGAGCTGAGATCGCGCCACTGCACTCCAGCCTGGGGCACAGAGCAAGACTCCGTCTCAAAAAAAAAAATAAATAAATAAATAAATAAATAAATAAATAAAACCATCAGCTCTCATGAGACTTACTCACTATCACGAGAACAACACAGGAAAGACCTGCCTCCATGATTCAGTTACCTCCCACAAGGTCCCTCCCACAACATGTGGGAATTCAAGATGAGATCTGGGTGGGGACACAGCCAAACCATATCACTATCTCTACTAAAAAAAAAAGTTAGCCAGTCATGGAGGCACATGCCTGTAGTCCCAGCTACTCGGAGGCTGAGGCATGAGAATCGCTTGAACCTGGGAGGCAAACGTTGCAGTGAGCCAAGGTCTCGCCACTGCACTCCAGCCTAGGTGACACAGGGAGACCCTGTCTCAATAAATAAATAAATAAATAAATAAATAAAACCAACTTGGAAGTCCCAGGCAAGCTAGAATGAGTACTGCCTACCCAATTCTCTCTCACTTTGTTTATTTTTCCTTTGGGACACCTCTTCTGTGGTGACAGATCTGGAAGTGACCTCTATTCAAGAGAGACCATGTGTACCTATAAGAACCTGGCTTTGCCCCCTAATGGGATAACCACTGTCTCCATCCAGACCTTTCACAAACCACTGAATTTTTCCCCTTATGATACCTTCCCCTCCTGCAGTGTCATGTATATTTCAATCAATGTCCAGAAGCTTTTCTTTTGGGTTAGAATCTGACTCCTTGAGGATATTTTCAGTTTTCTGTTCCTTGCCATTTCTTCAAAAGCCTGAGCAGCTGTCTCTAATACTTAGAACCGACAGCGGTAATTCATCCCATCTCTTTGAGAGCTCCAGGTTTGGGGCTGTTGGGTTGCTCCTATGCCCAAGTATTTTAAACATATTGTCCTTTGCCCTTGAGAAAAAAGGCCTAGTCTCCATGGTATGAGAACTTTCTAGGCCAGGCATGGTGGCTCACACCTGTAATCCTAGCACTTTGGGAGGCTGAGGCAGGAGGATTGCTTGAGCCCAGGAATTCAAGACCAGCCTGGGCAACATAGTGAGACTCTGTCCCTATTTTTAAATTTTAAAATTAAAAAAATAAAAGAACTTTCTGGCTCCTCCTATTGCTAGAATCTCTCTGAGTCTCAAGTGATAATAAAAAAGTCTCTTCCAACTCTGGTAAAACCACATACCTGTTCTCCCTGAGAACTTTACCAATCCCTTTATAGTTGTCCAGGTTGTATAAGGCAGTATGAAGAGCAATGGTTCTCAACTTTGGCTGCACAGTAATTAGAATCACCTGGGATGAGTTAAAACACTCCAATATAGGGCATACCCTGACAACAGCTGAAACAAATCAGAATCTCTAGAGGTGGGGCCCAGGAAAGAATATTTTTTAAAGCTCCTTCAGATGATTTCATTGTGCAGTTAAGGCTGACAACTGCTGCAGAGTCTCATTAACTTCAGGCCAATAACAGTTCACGGGTCGACCCAAACCAGGGGTGACCACTCCTCTTCATTGGTATGGACCCCATTCTACTTACCAACTTGTTCTAATCTATGGTGCGTATGAGGGCCAGGGCTACGTTTCTCACTGGCCTCACTTCAGTCTTGCATTGGTGCAGATATACGTGATTACATGAGTTTTAATAATCTCAGATGGGGAATGTGCAGTGGCTCATGCCTATAATCCCAGCACTTTGGGAGGCCGAGGCAGGTGGATCATTTGAGGTCAGGAATTCAAGACCCACCTGGCCAACATGGTGAAACTAAATTTCTACTAAAATACTCTACTAAAAACACAAAAAAATTAGCCAGGTGTGGTGGTACACGCCTGTAATCCCAGTTACTTGGGAGGTTGAGGCAGGATAATCACTTGAACCCAGGAGACAGAGGTTGCAGTGAGCTGAGATCATCCCACTGCACTCCAGCCTGGGCCACAGAGTGACACTTTGTTTCGGAAAAAAAAAAAAATCTCGGATGGGACTCCAAGAGGGATTTCATCTGCTTATGAGTACAGGTGTTCATATGTTAATTCCCCAAATAACTTTTCCCAAACTTTTTATTTGGAAAGTTTTCATATATACAGAAAAGGTAAAAGAGTGGTATATTGAATTTTTTTCTTTTTTGAGACAGGGTCTCACTGTGTCACCCAGGCTGGAGTGCAATGGCACCATCTCAGCTCACTGCAACCTCCGCCTCTTGGGTTGAAGTGATTCTCCTGCCTTGGCCTCCCAGATAGGTGGAACTACAAGTATGTGCCACCACGCTGGGCTAATTTTTAAATTTTTAGTAAAGATGGGGTTTCACCATGTAGGCCAGTCTGGTCTCGAACTCCTGACCTTAGGTGATCTGCCCACCTTGGCCTCTCAGAGTCCTACGATTACAGGCATGAGCCGCCGCACCTGGCCCATAGTAAACTTTGTACCTAGCTCCACCAGTTACTACTATTTTGACACATTTATGTGATCTGTTTCTCTATACACATGCATATATACACGTATAATCGTTTGCAGAACAATTTGAAGATAAGTTGCAGACATTAACATCCCTCCACCTAAATACTTCAGTTTACAGCTCCTAAGAATAACACATGATTATCATTATTTCTTTTTTTCCCTTTCCTTTCCTTTCTCCTTCCTTCCTTCCTTCCTTCCTTCCTTCCTTCCTTCCTTCCTTCCTTCCTTCCTTCCTCCCTCCCTCCCTCCCTCCCTCTCTCTCTCTCTCTCTCTCTCTTTCTTGTCAGGGTCTTACTCTGTCACCCAGGTTGGAGTGCAGTGGGACAATCACAGCTCACTCGAGCTTCGACCTCCTGAGCTCAAGCAATCCTCCCACCTCAGCCTCCACAGTAGCTGGGACTACAGGTGTGTACCACCATGCGTAGCTGATTTTTTAAATTTTTTGTAGAGGTGGGGTCTCCTTATGTTGCCCATGGTGGTCTCCAACTCCTGGGCTCAAGTGAGCCTCCCACCTCGGCCTTCCAGTGTTAGGATGACAGGTGTGAGCCACCACACTCAGCCCACATTATCACTTCTTTAAAAATTAATTAATCTAGGCTGGGCATGGTGGCTCACACCTGTAATCCCAGCACTTTGGGAGGCCGAGGCAGGTGGATCACTTGAGGTCAGGAGTTTGAGACTAGCCTTGCCAATATAGTGAAACCCCGTCTCTACTAAAAATACAAAAATTAGCCAGGCATGGTGCTGTGTGCCTGTAGTTCCCTCTACTCGGGAGACTGAGGCAGGAGAATTGCTTGAACCTGGGAGGTGGAGGTTGCAGTGAGCTGAAATCGTGCCATTGCACTCCAACCTGGACAACAGAGAGAGACTCTGTCTCAAAAAAAGAAAAAAAAATTAACAAATCTAAAATATTACATGTAATGTATTATCTATTCTGACAATTGTTCAACAAATGTATTTTATGGTATTTTTTAAAAATCCAATAAAAGTTCATGCATTACACTTGATTGTTAGGTTTTCTTCAGTTCAGAAATTCTCACCTTGGCCACATTTTAGAATCAGTCGGTCAGGTAGCCTTAAGAAATATGGGCTCCATCCCTAGAGATCGTAATTTAACTGTTTTGGGTGTGGTCTGACCATTGGGTTTTAAAAATCTTCCTCAGGCATTTCTAAAATTCATCAAAATTTGAGAAAAACAGCTTTAGTCTCTTTTAGTCTACAACAGTTTCCCTTTTTTACTTTGACAATGATCCAAACTTACGTGATGCACTAAGTCCTTATCTACTTGGCCTAAGAACTTTGACTTCCCTCTCCATCCAAGTCTTTTTCAGCTGCTTCTGGGAGTCCTTGGGATTGGTGGTGGTGCACTTGTAGTGTGAATCATTCCTTGTTCCAGCCTTTTTTTTTTTTTTTTTAAATCATTACCTTGCTCCAGGCTAATCAGCACCACTTGGCCCATTGTTCAAATTGCTGTGTTTCCTGGATCATGATTTTCCTAGGGTCTATGTAGAACTACCATCAATGGACCTTACTGGTGAGATTTATTACTTTGGTCTGAGCATGGACACACCATGCTAATGCCAGGGATAATATGCATCAACATTTAGCTAAAGGCTTGGGGATTGTATATAGAAAAGTTCCCAACTTGCTACTCTATGTGATTGCTCCGAGCACAAGACCTTTGGTATGTCCTAAAGGGGTCCCATATTGAGCAAGTAGTGTTACAACTACTTCCAGGCTTACCAAAAAGCTACCTCCTTCACCAGCTCCAGGGTTGCCTCCACACCTGGCGACATGAATGCCTCCCAGAGTGGCTGTAGGCTGCTTCACTGCTCAATGATAGAATTGCATAGCCCTCTCCCACATTGACTTTGGGCTAGGTGATGTGACTTGTTTGCCAGTGGGACATCAACAAATATGACACAAGCCAAGGCTTCATAAACATTTGTGCATGGGGCTTGCTCTCTTGGAATGCTTCCACTGCCATAAAAGAAAACCAGGCAATTCCACCAGAGAGGTGATGAGAAGGGGAATAGAGGAGGCCATCAAGCCCTAAATGAGCTACCAGATGACCCAGCTGAGTGAGTGACCCCAGGACTGCTCAGTGGAGACCTGCCCAAATTGTAGAATCATAAGTAAATAATGATGTTTTAAACCTCTCTGCTCTATTGATGATTGTAGTTTGAAACAGAAAAATGAAAAATAAATACGTAAAACTCCTCTGTGTTTTGGAGTGGTGTGTCATTCACTAATAGAAAATGGATACACTTCATTTTAAGGGACTTCCCCAGAAGTCCCAGCCAATGACATCTGTTTACATTTTGTTGGTTAGAATTGTGACATATGGCCACACCTCTACAGAGTATGCAAGAGAGACCGGAAAATGTAATTGCTTTTGTGTGTGTGTGTGTGTGTGTGTGTGTGCTGGGCACAACACCATCTCCAGACAGTTGTCTTCTTTAAGAGAGAAGGAGAAAGTGAATATTGGAGATGTAACCAGCAAGCTCTGCCATACCTATACAGAGGTTCAAATCAGCTGTTTTGCTTTTTTAAGTAGCTTACTTTTTGTGTGTGTGCGTGTGTCAGGATCTTACTCTGTCACCCCGGCTGTAGTGCAGTGGCATGCTCTTGGCTCACTGCAACCTCTGCCTCCTGGACTCAGGTGATCCTCCCACTTCAGCCTCCCAAGTGACTGCGACTACAGGTGTGTACCCAGCTAATTTTCCTATTTTTAGTAGAAACGGGGTTTTGTCATGTTGCCTAGGCTGGTCTTGACCTCCTGGGCTCAAGCGATCTGCCACGTCAGCCTCCCAAAGTGCTGGGATTATAGGCATGAGCCACTGTGCTCAGCCAAGAGACAGACATTTGAAGAAAGCTTGTAATGTTAAAATTAGGAACAAACAAATTGTCAGGCATGGTGGCACATGCCTGTAGTCCCAGCTACTGGGAAGCCTGAGCCACGAGGATTGCTTGAGCCCAGGAGGTGGAGGTTGCAGTGAGCTGAGATTACGCCACTGCACTCCAGCTTGGGTGACAGAGTGAGATCCTGTCTCAAAAATAAATAAATTAATTAATTAAATTAAATAAAAAGAAGAAGAAGAAACAAACAAAAATAACAGAATGTTTCTTGGAGGAAAGAGAATATGGAGAGCAGAACTTCGAAGCAACTGTAATAAATATCCCTAGAGATGCCTCTTTTTGGACAAAATGGAGTAACAGGCACTGGATTTACCCTTCTACCTGAAACAACGCAAAACTGGACAAAATATGTGAAACAATGGATCTCGACATATTGTACATTAGGCAACTAAGGACAAGGAACTCAGAGACAGGGAGCAAATGAGATAGGTCCCATGATTACCCCAGCTTGCTGACTGCAGAAGATATTCAGGGCCTGGTGCAGAGAGGGGAACGCAGGCAGAGACTGGGAGTTACCTTGAATTGAGGAGAATGATCTGGGAATCCCAGGAAGCCAAACAGCAAGAGTTTCAAGGCAGAGTATCAGAGAGGAGAGGACTCCACAGAGAGAAGACTCTGGAGACCTGCCTGAGGTCCCTCTTGAGTATTCAGTGCCGTACTCATCAGTGAACATATGTGAGGAAACCACCCAAGGCTGGGTAGAGAAAAGATTAGTGGGAACAGTGTCCAGAGATCAGGACCAAGAAAAGTGTATATTCCCAATAGCCAGAGAGAAAGACCTTACGACTCACAAGGCCTCAGTTAGAGTAAAAAGGTCTTGCATTCGTATTGGAGAAAATTTACCCTAAATTAAATACTGTTCTGGTTTTACTTAAAGCTTAAAAGCAAGCAGGGCCGGGCGTGGTGACTCATACTTGTAATCCCAGCACTTTGGGAGGCTGAGGTGGGCAGATCATTTGAGGTCAGGAGTCTGAGACCAGCCTGGCCAACATAGTGAAACACCATCTCTACTAAAAATACAAAAAATTAGCCAGGAGTGGTGGCGCATTCCTGTAACCTCAGTTACCTGGCAGGCAGTGAAATAATCAAACTTTTCAAGTTACTTAACCATGCCTATAAAAAAACACTGAGGAGTTTGTCTAGGACTATAATGCTTGCAAAAAAGTGGAAAAATACAGCCCACAGGAGGAAAAGAATCAATCAGTAGAAACTGATCCAGAAATTATGATGATAGATGATAAACAAAACCAGAGATGGTAGAAATAGTAGGCAAAGACTTAAAACAGTGGTTATAACCATATTGTATGTGTTAAAGAAGCTAGCAGAAAGATTGAACATATGGAACAAGGACATGGAGATATTTTTAAAAGACCTGGCAAGGCATGGTGGCTCATGTCTGTAATCCCAGAGCTTTGGGAGGCCTAGGTGGGCAGATCACTTGAGTTCAAATTCACTATTATTATGTTGCCTGGGCAACAGAATAAGACCCTGGCTCTACAAAAAAATTTAAATTAGCCAGGCATGGTGGTACTGGCCTGTAGTCCCAGCTACTCGGGGGACTGAGGTGGGAGGATGGCTTGAGCCCAGAAGGTTGAGGCTGCAGTGAGCTGTGATCACACCACTGTACTCCAGCCTATGCAACAAGGTGAGACATCGTCTCAAAAAAAAAAAAAAAAAAAAAAAAAAGGGCCAGATATAGTGGTTCACGCCTGTAATCCCAGCACTTTGGGAGGCCAAGGCGGGTGGATCACTTGAGGCCAGGAGTTTGAGACCAGCCTGGGCAACATGGAGAAGAAACCCTCTCTTTACTAAAAAATACAAAAAAAAATTAGCTGGGTGTGGTGTCGGGCACCTGTAATCCCAGCTACTCAGGAAGCTAAGGCAGGAGAATCACTTGAACCTGGGAGGCAGAGATTGCAGTGAGATGAGATTGCACCACTGCACTCCAACCTGGGCAACAAAGTGAGACTCACTCTCAAAAATAAATAAATAAATAAATGAAATGGAATAAAAAGTACTTGTGGCAGCACCTGGGACATAGAAAAAGCTCAATCAACATTGGATATTAGTACAGGCATACCTCACAGATACTGTGAGTTCAGTTTTAGACCATCACAATAAAGGGTATATCACAATAAAGTAAGGCACATGAAGTTTTTGGTTTCTTATTGCCTACAAAAGTTATGTTTACACTATACTGTAGTCACTGAGGCTGAAGTATAGTGGCTTGGGGTTCATGGCTCACTGCAGCCTCAACCTCCTGGGCTCAGGTGATTCTTCCACCTCAGCACCCCCAGTAGCTGGGACTACAGATGCAAGCCACCATGCCCAGCTAGTTTTTTGATTTTTGGAGAGACGAGGTCTCATTATGATGCCCAGGCTGGTCTTGAGCTCCTGGGTTCAAGCAACCTTCCCGCCTTGGCCTCCCAAAGTGTTGGGATTACAGGCCACTGGACCCAGCCTACACTATAATCTATTAAGTGCACAGTGGCATTGTGTCTAAAAAACAATGCATGTACCTTAATTTAAGAATACTTCATTGCTAAAAATGCTAACTATCATCTGAACCTTCACTGAGTCATAATCTTCTTGCTGGTGGAGGGTCTTGCCTCCATGTCGATGGCTACTGAGTGATCAGGATGGTGGTTGCTGAAGGTTGGAGTGACTGTGGCAATTTCGTAAAATAAAGCAACGGAGAAGTTTGCCACATCAATCGATTCTTCCTTTCTTTCATTTTTACATATTTTTTGAGACAGGGTCTTGCCCTGTTGCTCAGGCTGGAGTACAGTGGTGCAATCATGGCTCACTGCAGCCTCAACCTCCTGGGCTCAAGTCATCCTCCCACTTCAACCTCCTGAGTAGCTGGGACCACAGGTGTCTGTCACCACACCCAACTAATTTTTAAAATTTTGTAGAGACAGAGTCCTGCCTTGTTTGCCAGGCTGGTCTCCAACTCCTGGGCTCAAGTAGACCTCCCACCTTGGCTTCCCAAAATGTTGGGATTATAGGCATGAGCCACCGCATCCGGCCAATCATTTCCAACTTTTGATTTAAAATAGGAGATGTGGGACTCTTCCTTTGTTTATTTTTATTTTTTTGGAGATGGGGCTCTGCTCTGTTGCCCAGGCTGTAGTGCAATGGTGCAATCTCAGCTTACTATAGCCTCAACTTCTTGGGCTCACGTGATCCTCCCACCTCAATCTCCCAAGTAGCTGGGACCACAGGCATGTGCCACCATGCCCAGCTAATTTTATTTTTTGTCTCACTATGTTGCCCAGGCTGGTCCAAACTCCTGAACTCAAGCAATCCTTCAGTCTTAGCCTCCCAAAGTGCTGATATTACAGGTGCAAGCCATCATGCCTGGCCTGGGACTCTTCCTTTCACTTGAGCACTTAGAGGCCATTATGTAGGGCTATTAACTGTTCAATATTATTTTGTGTCAAGGAATTTCAATATTGTTGTATCTCAAGGAATAGGGAGGCCTGAAGAGAGGGAGGGAGACAGGGCATTGCCAGTCAGTGGGACAGTCAGAACACACACGTTTATTTATTGCGTTTTCTGTCTTATATGGATGCTGTTTGTGGTGGCCCCAAATAATTAGAATAGTGACATCAAAAATCACTGATCACTGATCACCATAACAGATATAAAGTCTTGATTTTATGTATAAAAAAGTTGAAATATTGTGAAAATTACCAAAATGTGACACAGACTTCGAGTGAGCACATGTTACTGGAACGATGGCCCCTATAGACTTCCTCAACACACGGTTGCCACAAACTTTCCATTTATCAAATAGGCAATATCTGTGAAGCACAATAAAGCAAATGCAATAAAATGAGGTGTGTCCACATTGTTACTGTTCTATGGCGATGTCAACAAAGTGTGGCATAATTGAAGGAACACTGGAATTCGACCATAGACCTTACTTTGCTTTTTTTGAGACGGAGTCTCGCTCTGTCACTCAGGCTGGAGTGCAGTGGCATGATCTCGGCTCACTGCAACCTCCACCTCTCAAACTCAAGTGATTCTCATGCCTCAGCCTCCCGAGTAGCTGGGATTACAGGCACCTGCCACCACGCCCGGCTAATATTTTTATGTATTTTTAGTAGAGATAGGGTTTCACCATGTTCGCCAGGCTGGTCTCGAACTCCTGACCTCAGGTGATCCGCCTGCCTCGGCCTCCCAAAGTGCTGGGATTACAGGTGTGAGCCACTGTGACCGTCCGAGACCTTACTTTGAATGGCAGCTCATCAATTACAGTGTTCTTAAGCAAGAAACTCTGGGGGAGTTCTTTAAAGGGGATCTGCTCCACAAGGTTGTGAGAGTGCAGTGGGTTGAATGGTGGTCCCCCAAATGCTATGTCCACCTCATAATCCCCAGAATCTATAGATGTTACCTTATTTGGAAAAAGAGTTTTTGTGGATGTAATTAAGTTAAAGATTTGAAGATGAGGAGATTCTTCTGTATTATCTGGATGGATCCTAAATCCAGTGACAATCTTTCCTTATAAATCCTTATAAGAGGCACACAGAAGAGAAGATAATGTAAAGGAGGGGTGATACGACCATAAGCGGCCAGGTGCAGTGGCTCACACCTGTATCTGAACACTTTGGGAGGCTGAGGGGGAGGATCACTTGCATCTAGGAATTCGAGACTAGCCTAAGCAACACAGCGAGATCCCATCTCTACTAATAAATAGCCAGGCGTGGTGGCACACAACTGTAGTCCCAGCTACTTGGGAGGCTGAGGTGGGAGGATTGCATTAGCCTGGAAGTTCGAGGCTGCGGTGAGCCATGATCACACCACTGCACTCAGCCTGGGTGACAGAGTGAGATCCTGCCTCAAAAAATTAAAAAATTAAATAAATAAAAATGACCACAAGCTCAGGAATGCTGTGGCAGCAGCCAGAAGCCATAAGAGGCAAGGAACAGATTCTCTCCTACAGCCTCCAGAGAGAGGACAGTTCTGCCAATAACTTAATTTTGGAATTCTAGCCTCCAGAACTGTGAGAGAATAAATGTTTGCTGTTTTAAGCTACCAAGTTTGTGGTTGGCAGCCTCAGGAAACTAATACAGAGAGTAAAATCAAGTAATGTATTTAAAAATATCCAGCACATTTTAGGGCTCTGATATTGCCGAGTCAAAATTTCAAGCCTAAAAGCAATGTAGGGCAAGGGCAAGGCCAAGGTCATGGTGTCTCTTACAGACTCTCCTGAGAAGTAGTAGGGCTGTACATCCTTCACATCTTTAAACAGAGAGAGCAGCCACTACTTCCATCATTTTGTAGAGCAAATGTTTAACCTGAAGCCACATGAGATGGATCATAGCATACATAAAGTTCCCTTGTGACTGTTTGGAATTTCTTTTTCGATTCTTCATTTTACTATGAGGTCCAAAGGTTTAGTTTTCTGTTTTTCGATGTTTTAGTTTGTTTTCTTTTGAGACAGAGTCTCGCTCTGTCACCTAGGATGAAGTGCAGTGGTGCAATCATGGCTTACTGAAGCCTTGACCTCCCTGGACTCCGGTGATCTTCCTGCCTCAGCAGCCCAAGTAGCTGGGACCACAGGTGTACACCACCACAACTGGCTAATTTTTGTATATTTTGTAGAGAAGGGGTTTCACCACATTGCTCAGGCTGGTCTCGAACTCCCAGGCTCAAGCACTCCTCCTGCCTTGGCCTCCCCAGTGCTGGGATTACAGGTGTGAGCCACCGTGCCTGGCCATGATTTGTGATTTTTGTAAGTACAGTATATATTATAAAGCCTGTCATGATCCATAGCTACTTGAGAGATTTACTTTGACAGTTACCTATCTTTCTTGTCAGACTTAAAATATTTTTCGACTTGACATCAGAGACAACTGTTTAAGTATTTACGGTATTGTTAACTTTTGAGGTTTAAGGAATTAATACGTAGGGAGTTTCAATCACAAAATTGTTCAGAACAGTCATTTTCAAAGAACATTACAACTCAGGAATCACGTCTGTTTGTAAATGTTTTTCTTGTTTTCAAGGTTGGTCTATGGTTTCCTTTCTTGTTTTTTTTTTTTTTTTTTTTTTTGAGACGGAGTCTGGCTCTGTGGCCCAGGCTGGAGTGCAGTGGCCGGATCTCAGCTCACTGCAAGCTCCGCCTCCCGGGTTTATGCCATTCTCCTGCCTCAGCCTCCCGAGTAGCTGGGACTAAAGGCGCCCGCCACCTCGCCCGGCTAGTTTTTTTTTTGTATTTTTTTAGTAGAGACGAGGTTTCACCGGGTTAGCCAGGATGGTCTCGATCTCCTGACCTCGTGATCCGCCCGTCTCAGCCTCCCAAAGTGCTGGGATTACAGGCATGAGCCACTGTGCCCGGCCACCTTTCTTGGTTTTAATATGGCTGACAATTTAGGGTGGACATTCTTGAATGTCTACTTAATCTTCTTCATGAAGAAACTCAACATTATCAAGAGCCTGGGGAAAAGAGTTCATACTTTGATCAGTAATTAACCTATGATATTAGATTCCAAGGCAGTATTTAAGAGATTCAGATATTTTTGTCACCCGCATTTTCACTGGAGACATCCTCCTCCTTAAGATCTAAACAGGTTTGCTTAACATCTCAATTTCATGAGTTACGGAAAGGTAATGTCCTCCCTAAGGTTTCTGCACATTCCTGGAGTGCTTGTGTTCTCATGGTTTGTTCTGGTCTTCCACTTCTGCTCCTCATCTGGGTGTCTTATACCCATTGTTACTGTTCTACACAATGCTCACCAGATTTAACACACAGGTCTTTAATTTTTTTTTTTTTATAAATGCCACTTCCATTACCTATTTGTGCACACAGCTGACGGTGGAAAATATAGGCAATTAAGGGGAGAGGATTTATAATACAGAACCACAATTCCCAGTTGAGTATTGGACATATTTATTCTTAACAGTGTGCCAGTCATCCCACCACTGGGGACTTCTTACTAGTAGATTGTATTTGTTAACTATTCTCTCTTCTTTCCATTTTCTTGCCATGCTCCACTGTGGGTGGGGCTATCCCTCCCTTCTCCACTAACTTACACCAGCCAGTGGAATATGTGTGGAAATGACAGTGTGCCAGTTCCAAATCAAGGCTTTAGAAACATGACAATTCTCCACGAGCCCTCTCGTGTTCCTTCTATTTGCAAAGAGAAGACCATGCTCCAGTTTAGCTACCTCCTTTGTTGCTTGGTTCTAGATTGCATGCATGTTCTTAAGGTATGACTCTCCTTCTAAGCAACTTCCAAACTATTTTATTAAACAAAGGCAATTCCAATATCTCCTCAACTCTCAATTCATAATACAGTTAAGATGACATACTATTGACCAGGCACTGTGGCTCACACCTGTAATCCCAGCACTTTATGAGGCCAAGACAGGTGGATCTCTTGAGGTCAGAAGTTCATTTGACCAGCCTGGCCAACATGATGAAACCCTGTCTCTACTAAAAATACAAAAATTAGCCGGGCATGGTGATGCACACCTGTAATTCCAGTTACTTGTTGGACTGAGGCAGGAGAATTCCATGAACCCAGGAGGTGGAGGTTGCAGTGAGCCAAGATTGCACCATTCCACTCCATCCTGGGCGACAGAGCAAGACTCCATCTCAAAAAACAAAACAAAATGAAACAAAAAACAAAACATATTTTTATCTCACGATAGCAAAACTTTTGGAAATAAGTAGTATTTTTTCGTTTAATACCCTATTCTGAGAAGCAACAAATAGTTTTAAGTAATTATATTATGTCTGAATAATGTAATGTTATACTGCTATTAAAATTACATTTATGGATGGCTTAAAATTAAGGTGAGGAGAATGCTCATTTAATTCAATGTAATTTAATTAAATATTTGCTCCAAAAAGGATTTAAGGTAGAGGGACTTACAAGACTGTACAAAAAAGAAATATCGGCCGGGCACGGTGGCTCAAGCCTGTAATCCCAGCACTTTGGGAGGCCGAGACGGGCGGATCACGAGGTCAGGAGATCGAGAGACCATCCCGGCTAACACGGTGAAACCCCGTCTCTACTAAAAAATACAAAAAAACTAGCCGGGCGAGGTGGCGGGCGCCTGTAGTCCCAGCTACTCGGGAGGCTGAGGCAGGAGAATGGCGTAAACCCGGGAGGCGGAGCTTGCAGTGAGCTGAGATCCGGCCACTGCACTCCAGCTGGGTGACAGAGCAAGACTCCGTCTCAAAAAAAAAAAAAAAAGAAAAAAAAAAGAAATATCCAAAAAGATATAAATTATAAGTACACGGCCAGGCACGGTGGCTAATGCCTATAATCCCAGCACTTTGGGAGGTCAAGGCGGGTGGATCACCTGAGGTCAGGGGTTTGTGACCAGCCTGGCCAACATGGTGAAACCCCATCTCTACTAAAAATACAAAATTAGCCAGGCATGGTGGCAGGTGCCTGTAATCCCAGCTACTTGGGAGGCTAAGGCAGAATAACTTGAACCCGGGAGGTGGAGGTTGCAGTGAGCAGAGATCACACCATTGCCTGCCAGCCTGAGAGACTGAAGCTCCAACTCAAAAAAAAAAAAAAAAAAAAAAGCCAGGCGCGGTGGTTCACGCCTGTAATCCCAGCACTTTGGGAGGCCCAGGCAGGCGGATCACAAGGTCAGGAGATCGAGACTATCCTGGCTAACATGGTGAAACCCCGTCTCTACTAAAAATGCAAAAAATTAGCCAGGCGTGGCGATGGGTGCCTGTAGTCCCAGCTACTTGGGAGGCTGAGGCAGGAGAAGGGCGTGAACCTGGGAGGTGGAGCTTGCAGTGAGCTGAGATCGCGCCACTGCACTCCAGCCTGGGCGACTGAGCGAGACTCCGTCTCAAAAAAAAAAGAAAAGAAAAGAAAAGAAAACTATATATATATAGATATATTAGGCACGTGGCTCACACCTGTAATCCTAGCACTTTGGGAGGCTGAGGCGGGAGGATAACTTGAGGACAGGAGTTCAAAACCAACCTTTTGGTGAGACCCTGCCTCTACAAAAAACAAATAAATAAATAAATAAAACAATTAACCAGCTGTGGTGGCACAAGCCTGCTGTCCTAGCTTTTCAGGATGCTGAGGTGGGAGGATCACTTGAGCCTGGAAGGTTAAGACTGCAGCAAGCCATGATCGTGTCACTGCACTCCAGCCTGGGTGACAGAGCGAGACACTGTCTCATATACACAAAAATTACAAGTACATAAATTATAAGAACATTGTTGGTTGCCTACTCATTAATACCATCTCCTCCCTTCCTCCTTCCTAACAGAAAGGACAAAATAGCAGGCCAGGCGCGATGGCTCACGACTGTAATCCCAGCATTTTGGGAGGCCGAGGCAGGTGGATCACCTGAAGTCAGGAGTTCGAGACCAACCTGGCCAATATGGTGAAATCTTGTCTCTACTAAAAATACAAACATTAGCCAGGTGTGGTGGCGGGCACCTGTAATCCCAGCTACTCAGGAGGCTGAGGCAGGAGAATTGCTTGAACTCGGGAGGCGGAGGTTGCAGTGAGCCGAGATCGCACCATTGCACTCCAGCCTGGGTGACAAGGGCAAGAATCTGTTTCAAACAACAACAACAACAACAAAAACCCAAAATAGCAATGATAGTAATCATGTTCAAAAGGCAATCTCTGTTTCATTTGTATGAATATCTGAGACTTCTTAGATCTGTTGAGACTAACCAAAGAAAATTACAGAGTCACAAGAGAAAATCTTAAAACCATATGCTAAACGTAACTGTCATCATAATCCAAAGGAAAAATACAAAGAAAGGTGACAACCTTTGTAGATTACCCTCATGAAGGTACCCTAGTTCATAGCACTGCATCAGGTTTTCAGTTCTACATTTTCTCTTAGGGTACCTTTTGTGTGTGTGTGTGTGTGTGTTGTTGTTGTTGTTGTTTGTTTTTAATTCTCTACTTATTCCCTTATCTTCCCCTGCATTCCCCCAACCACCACTCATTATCTGCTCTTTTCTGCTGTGCTTAGTGTCCTGGGAGGCTGATTGTTAGGTCCTTACGTACTGCATGCCCAGGGCCCATTCCTGGTTGGGCCAGAGACTTGGCAAGTTCAAGAGTGAAAGATGGGTAAAATCCTGGGAAGAAGATGGGCCTAAGAAAGATGGGAAGAAAGCTGGGGAAACTGGTATAGGTGAAAATGTGAATGTCCTTGTGAATGCCCACCAGAGGGCACCCATTCTAGAAGAGGGTCTCAAAAATCAAGGGCATAATGATCCAACCTTTCGATGTCAGCCAGTCTCTTTCGCCAGCTCCTCAGTGCTTGCTCGATGGAGACATGAACAAAGTGGCCATAATGGCAGGGATAGAGGCTATTCATGTGCTGTACAGTATAGACTTCCTCCCCGTAAAGCTAACCTAGCCACTGATGTATGTCCAACCTGCCAACAGTAGAGAGAGACCAACACTGAGCCCCTGATATGGTATTATTCTCAGAGGGTACCATGCACTTCTTGGTGGGAGGTTTATTGCACTGCAAATCAATTAAGAAACTGTTGGGGAAAATTCTGGTGTTTCTGAGCAAATGGCATCAAAAGCTTTGTTTGAGGATGTTTGCAAAGCTGCTTAGGAGCAGGGAACAGATTTACTTATATTCCAGGGTAACAAAGCTAATATGGTCCTCAAATCCTGGAAACATTTCAGAGTGATAAAAAAATGTCCCCCATGGGTTGGAAGGCAGATTTCTTTCCCGACCAGTATAATAAAGTCTCTCTCCAGAGGGCAAGTTTCTCAGCAGTCTTCTTTTTTTTTTTTTTTTTTTTTTTTTTTTTGAGACGGAGTCTTGCTCTGTCCCCCTGGCTGGAGTGCAGTGGCACTATCTCGGCTCACTGCAAGCTCCGCCTCCCGGGATCATGCCATTCTCCTGCCTCAGCCTCCTGAGTAGCTGGGACTACAGGCGCCCGCCACCGCGCCCGGCTAATTTTTTTGTATTTTTAGTAGAGACGGGGTTTCACCATGTTAGCCAGGATGGTCTCGATCTCCTGACCTTGTGATCCGCCCGCCTCGGCCTCCCAAAGTGCTGGGATTACAAGCGTGAGCCACCGCGCCCGGCCTCAGCAGTCTTCTTTTAAGAATGGGAGGTTCCTAAGCTCAGTGTTTTCAGCTGTTACAGATCTATTGTGTGCATGGACATTCACCTGTATAACTGCCATGATGTTTGTTTGGCAAGAACTGAAACAAATTTGGAGTTCATGCCACCTGCTATGCTGTGAATAATCAACTGCCTAAATCATCTGGGCTTGTTGTCTCCTTACCAGATGAAGCCATGAAGTGTGGCAAGTTAACTTAGCGCTTAGGGAGTGCCTGACTGTGTGACAATTTCCTACCACCAAATGTAATGACTTAAGACTACAGCCATTAATTATTTCTCACAGGTTGGGCAGTTCTGGTCTCAGCTGGAATAACGCATACATCTGTAGTCAGCTGGTGGATTAGTTGGGGTGGAGCTGGTCTCAGATGGCTTCAGGTAGGTCAACTTGCCTGTGTTCCATGTGGTCACTCACTCTTCAGCAGGCCAGGTTGGATTTGCTGTCATGGCAATGGTGGGGCTCCAAAATCAAACAAAAGGTCTGGGAAATCGCATGTGGGTGGGCCTTGAGGCTTAGACTCAAAATTAGCACACTGTCACTTCTAGCACATTGTATTGGCCTGTCACAAGGCCAGCACAAATTCAAAGGGTGATAATATAGATTTCATCTCTTAATAAAAGCACCTTCAAAGCCACATTTCAAGGGGTATACATACTGAGAAGGGGAGATTTGGGGCTGTTTTTGCAATCATTCAGCTACATACTAGATCCTTTCCATCATGGAAGGAGCAGTGATTTGTCCTCACAGGAATAGATTCGTATTCCAAATTCAGATTTGACTTCCCTACCGGCAATATTGCTGCCAGCTCCATCATCTACGGATGCCTAATTCATTATCATAGTATTCCACACGTTGCTTCTGATTAAGGAGCTTATTTTATGCTGAGAAAATTGTAGTGAAGAAACTCCTTGGTCTTGCCAGGAACCCTATCACTCAGATGTAGGTGCTATAATAAAGCAGCATAACCTTTTGGAGATTCAGTTATAGTGCTAATCAAGAGCCAACACATTGTGAGTTTGGGCTGCTGTTTATGGTATATGCCTTATACCAACCGCTAAAATATAGTACTGCTTCTCCCACAGTTAGAACATTGGTCTGGGTATCAAAAGGTGGAGGTAGGAGCAGTTTCTCTCTCTTTTACACCTAATAATTCATTTATGAATTCTTGGGCTCAGTAGGTTTGGAATACTTAGTCCCCAAGGGAGAAACAGTTGCCCTAGAGAACACAGTCATTGTTCATTACATTAGACATGTAATGAGACTGTCCCCAGACCACTGGGGCTCTTGTTGCTGAACCAGTAGGCAGAGAAGAAGTTACTAAATTGGGCTGCTGTTATGCAAGAGACAGAGAAGACTGAAGCTTCATAGATTCATTCACAGGGGAACCTTGACATATTCTCATAAGTAATAATAAAAGTCAAAGGAAAATGGCATCAATACAATAAAGACAGTTTTTCAAGTCAACATTGAAGAATGTGTGTTCTTGTTTCTATACCAATCTGGTTCATTGAGAAGTTGGCTATACTAACTTCTCAAATTTATTTATTTATAATTTAAAAAAATTATATAGCCAGGCATGGTGGCTCACGCCTGTAATCCCAGCACTTTGGGAGGCCGAGGTGGGCAGATCACTTGAAGTCAGGAGTTTGAGACCAGCCTCGGCAACATGGTGAGACCCTATCTCTACTAAAAATGCAAAAAGATTAGCTCGGTGTGGTGGTGCATGCCTGTAATCTCAGCTACTCATGAGGCTGAGGCAGGAGAATCGCTTGAACCTGGGAGGTCGAGGCTGCAGTGAGCCATGATCGTGCCCCTGCACTGCAGCTTGGGTGACAGTGCTAAACTCCATATAATTTTGTTTTCTTTTAATATAGAGACAAGGTCTCTTTCTGTTGCACTGGCTGGTCTGGAACTCCTGAGCTCAAGTGATCCTCCCACCTACCACTTCCCAAAGTACTGGGATTACAGGTGTGAGGCACGGTGCCTGGCCTCAACTTTATTTTTATTGCTTCTTCCTGTTCCTTGCACGCACTTTACTTTCAACATGAAGTGAAGTTCCTTTGGTTTTTGGAATGCACCAAACTCCTTCCTAAAGCCATGCATTTATTTATTTATTTATTTATTATTTTGAGACGGGGTCTCATTCTGTCACCCAGGCTGGAGTGCAGTGGTGCGATCTCAGCTACTGCAACCTCTGCCCAGCGGGCTCAAGCAAACTTCCTACCTCAGCCTCCCAAGTAGCTGGCACTACAGGCATACGCCATCACACCCAGCTAATTTTTTGTTTTTTTGGTAGAGATGGGTTTTCACCATGTTGCCCAGGCTGTCTCCAACTCCTGAGCTCAAGCTATCCCTTTACCTTGGTCTTCCAAAGTGCTGGGATTACAGGTGTGAGCCACCACACCTAGCCACCATGTATTTAATAACAACGATAATACTCGTATCATTGATACTATGATGCACATTTAATGTCTCTAAAATCAGGAGACGTTGGCCAGTTGCTCCTATGTAGATTGAGTCGTAGAAGTTCATAGTGTCATCGCTTCAACTGAGCTCTGTGCAATTTTGGTACTACATGTGTTATTTTAAATTACTATTTAATATATCTCCAAATAGATTATCCTAAAATTTGTCATTAAAAAGTTTTTATGTGCACAGAAAGACATGGAAACAGCAGTGTGATGTAAGATACAAATCTATGTCTAAATAAGTTTAAAAGAGCTGTTTCTGTAAGCATACATAACAAATCCAAGCAATTAGAAACCATTGTTTTTAATTTCAGCATTTCTTTTCTTAACATAAATAAAATATTGATTTTATAACTGCTGGCAGCTTAGATTTGATAGAATATGATAATGGTAATAATAGCAGCTAAGCTTTATCAAAGGTATTGTTTGCTAAATGTTTTTCATTTCCCTTGACATATTTGTATATCTTATCTCGGCGGTCTGGGATGCCTTTCTTTCTGGAAAAACTCATTCTTTTAAAGCCTCATTAGAAATAGTTTCCTTTTTTTTTTTTTTCTTTTATTTGACAGTCTTGTTCTGTTGCCCAGGCTGGAGTACCATGGCCTGAACTCGGCGCACTGCAGCCGCTGCCTCCTGGGTTCAAGCGATTCTCCTGCCTCAGCCTCCCGAGTAGCTAGGATTACAGGCACCCACCCCGACGCCTGGCTAGTTTTTGTATTTTTAGGAGAGACGGGGTTTCACCATGTTGGCCAGGCTGGTCTCGAACTCCCGACCTCAGGTAATCCGCCCGCCTCGGCCTCCCAAAGTGCTGGAATTACAGGGGTGAGCCACCGCGCCCAGGCTTTTTTCTTTTTCTTTTTCTTTTTTTTTTGAGACAGGGTCTCACTTCGTTGCCCAGGCTGGAGTGCAGTGGCTCGATGTCGGCACACTGCAACCTCCACATCCCAGGCCCAAGCGATTTTCCCACCTCAGCCTCCGGAGTAGCTGGGACTTCGGGCATGGGACACCATCATGCCCTGCTAAATTTTGTATTTTTTTAGTAGATTTCGCCATGTTGCCCGGGCTGGTCTCAAAACTTCTGAGCTAGGTGATCCGCCCGCGTTGGCCTCTCGAAGTGCTGGGATTACAGGCGTGAGCCACCACACCCAGTTTCCTCTAATTTTAGGAAAGCCTTCCCTAAGGCACTCTAAGGAAATTAGGTCTGTTTGAACTACATTCATTCCCGTTACCCAGCACATTTCAGTTGCACTGTCACCATCAGTTTGGGTGTCTGTCTTCTCAGACTGTAGGACCTTGAGGATAAATACTATCTTTTGTTTATTTTTGGGTCCTCTGTATCCACCTATCCACCTCAGCCTCCTGCTTTTTTTTTTTTTTAACTATCCCTCTCTTTCTTTCCTTCTCCTTCCTTCCTTCCTTCCTTCCTTCCTTCCTTCCTTCCTTCCTTCCTTCCTTCCTTCCTTCCTTCCTTCCTTCCTTCCTTCCCTTTTTCTTTCTCTCTCGCTCTCTCTTACTTCTCTCTCTCTCTTTCTTCTCTCTCTCTCTTTCTTTCTTGATACGGAGTCTCGCTTTGTTGCCCAGGCTGGAGTGCAGTGGCGTGATCTCGGCTCACTGCAACCTCCGCCTCCCAGGTTCAAGTGATTCTCCTGCCTCAACCTCCCAAGAGTCTGGGATTACAGGTGTGTGCCACCATGCCCTGGTTAATTTTTATATTTTTAGTAGAGATGGGGTTTCACCATGTTGGCCAGGCAGGTCTCGAACTTCTGACCTCAAGTGATCCACCCGCTTCGGCCTCCCAAAGTGTTGGCATTACAGGCATGAGCCACCGTGCCTGGCCCACATTAATTCTTTTGAAAGACCAAAACAATGAACAGCTAATTTCATGTAGGTTGTAAAACTTGACCTTGGATTTACTGACACTAACATGTGCACTACACCTTACAGTCTATAAAATGTTCCTGCATTATTTCACTCCACCGTCACATCTTTGTCAGGTTATTATAAATGCATTTGTAGTTGAGCCATTTGCTTAAGAACCAGAACTGTCGTCTGTAGCTTCGTTGCTTTATCCTTGGTCTCAGATGTCTTTCTACTGTACTATAGCTATCAGAGCAGGGACTGATGCCTCAAAGGATGGCAGCGTTTGCAAAATTGGAATAAAGGAGTATGGAAAGGCACCCCAAAACAGGAGAGGGGTGGCGCACAGCTTGAACAAAGGCAGTGCTCAGGAAACCTATAAGCCACATCGTGTACAGAAAAGGATGATGGGAATGTCAGCTGTGCCTCTTTAAATCCTTTTACTAGTCAAACCCCTTACAGGGCTCCGGGTTTTGCCTCTAGCTCTGGATCGCCCCGCCTCTGCCCTTTAACCTATACTTCCTCCCTCCCTTCGCGCGCACCGCGCAAGTCTCTTAGCCACTCCAAGGCCACCAGCCAGCCTCCCAAAGCTCCCATTGGGTTGCCCACCCTTTCAATCTCGGCTCCTCCCACCAGAGGCCACGCCTCCCACAAGCGGCGCTCTTGTTTGCGTTCTTCCGGCGCAGGAGGCTTAGGCCGCCAAATCAGGCCGGGCAGTGGCGGTGCAGTCGAGCAACAGGAAGCGGTCGCTCTTTCCCCAAACCCCACTGCCTTGTGGGATCTCGGCAAGTTATCCACCCACCCCCGCGCCTAGACAAGTTTTCCGGATCCGTCCACCCCCCTCCTCCCTCCTAGTGTACGGAAGCTGAGAGGGCCCGCAGGCAGGCATGGCGGCGCACCTTAAGAAGCGGGTTTATGAGGAATTCACGAAAGTGGTTCAGGTAAGCTCTGGCGGGAAAGATCCAGAACCGATCCGGACCAGGGTAGATTATCCAAAACCCATGCACTTTGCCAGAACAGAACAGGCTCCATACGCCCGTGTTAAGTGCAGACTTGTTGATAATCTCTAATATTGCACGTTAGTGGGCGTGTTAGTTTGCAGCCGCTGTTGTCATTAATATGTGAAGTCTGACAGAATTTTAAAAAAATTATTAGGAGAGACAGTGTTTTTTAATTTGTGAAACTGTCTTATCCGTTATCTCATTTTATTCTCTCACACAACTTTGCTACATCGCGTTATATTAGCATCCTCGTTTTCCACATGTGGACATTGAGCCTTCCGGGGGGGTACGAGGATTCACCAGTTAGCAGCAGAGACACTTCTAGCCTCCCCACCCCCACGTTCCAAAAAAAGGCTCTCAGGGACCAGTTGGAATATACACAAGGTTCTAAGGGGCTGAAAGAAGGGTCTGTAGAATTCCTTCAGGCGCAGTCTAAGCAGGCGGGAGTCACAGACTTCATAGGGCAAGAGCTCTCCATTGGTGGAACGGCTCACCTAGGAAGGAGGACAGTACCTTTCTCACCATGAAGTTGTGACAGGTGGACAGAGCCCATGTCAGAGCGGTCAGTGATGCTCCGTGTGTCTCCATGTAGATGTTGCTAGGGTTGATCCCAAATCATCCTAATGTCTTATTTCTCAGATTTTCACCTGGGGACGTTGTTCAAATGTCGATTCTATTTGATAAGTCAAGCAGAGGAGGTGAGGCAAGATTCTGCATTCCTGACATGCCCCCAAATTCATGCCAATGCATCGATTGCATTCTTAGATCCTTAGACTTGTAGAGTGGCAAGACAGAGCACCCAGCAGGATACTGATCCTTAAACATAACATTGATTCATTCATCCAGCAGTAAAATATGTTAATACATAATATAAAATATGCTAATACATAATATAAAATTTAGAATTTTAACAATTTTAAGTGTAAAGTTCAGTGGCATTAAGAACATTAGTACTGTAATACTGTTGCGCAATGTAATTTCCTTTCTTCCCAACATTCTGTTGTTCCCATTTCCTGAGACTGCTCACCCCTCTTCCACCCATCCTCACATGACCAGATATGCCATGTGTTCATGTGTCTGCATATCTCCAAACTCTTGCACTGGTTGTCTCTTTTATACAGAATACATGCTATTCTTCCCTTTCTTTTTGTTCTCCACCCAGTGGACTTAACATTTGTGCTGCAAGACCCAACTGAAACCTCGTAAAGAGCTTAGTCTCTTCTTCACCTGTTTCTGTAGCATTCTGTGGTACTAATCTTTTTGTACTTTTCGTTCAATGCTACTGTAATTACCAGTGTACCTATCTTCCCACCAGTATGAGGTCCTTGATGGCAGAGGTAATGCCTGGTTCGTCTCCATGTCCTGGAGATGGACAACAGGGCCTGGCTCACTAAAGTGTTACTAGTGGTTGAATGACAGTTGATATTGGTTGTCCTCTCCCTTACATAATACTTAGGGAAAAAATTCCTAGCTTTTGACCTAACTACAGCTTTGATAAGACTGAAAACTGAGTTTGAGAGGAATAGGATAGAAATGGCTAAGAATTTTAAGGGAAGAGCTAATTTCTTCACTTAATTTTTCATCAGTTGTTAACATAGAGTGATTAAATGAGATCTTAGTGCTTCTGTTCTTTTTTCTCCGCTGAAAAGATGAGGAAGGAGAACTGATATGTGCCTAGCACTTACGTATATGTATAATAAAGTTATGTTTAGTAACTTAGATTTATCGAATAACTCTGTGATAATAAAGTATTGGTATGCCCTCCTATAAAAGAAGGCCTTCCCTAGCTAGTAAGTTGTTATTGAATATAAATTCCTCTGACTCCAAAGCCCTTGTTCTTTTTGTCATGTCATACTGTGTTCTTGTCTAGAATAATTCTAGTCTCTTTTCTATGGAAATGTGGATTTGTAAGGAGGTGATTGCTCAGTACATAAAAATGCACTGTTAAGGAAATTTATTTTATTTTATTGTTATTATTATTATTTTTTAAATAGAGACAGGGTTTCACCATGTTGCCCAGGCTGGTCTCGAACTCCTGGGCTCAAGGGATCCTCCTGCCTTAGCCTCCCAAAGTGCTAGGATTACAGGTGTAAGCTGCTACGCCCATCCGATATTTGTTTCCTTTTCTTTTGTTTTGAGATGGAATTTTGCCCTTTTCGTGCAAACTGGTGTGCAGTTGCACGATCCTGGCTCACTGTAACTTCTGCCTCCTGGGTTCACACGTTCCTCAGCCTTCTGCATAGCTGGGACTGCAGGCATACACCACTACCCCCAGCTAATTTTTGTATTTTTAGTAGAGACGGGGTTTTGCCATGTTGGCCAGGCTGGTCTTGAACTCCTGGCCCCAAGTGATCCGCCTGCCTCAGCCTCTTAGAGTGCTGGGATTACAGGCGTGAGCCACTACGCCCTGTCTGATATTTGTTTTCTAATAAAGAATGGACTTTGAGAGACTGAAACAGAGGGATCACTTGAGGCCAGGAGTTTGAAACCAGCCTGGGTAACATGGAAAAACATGTCTCTACTAAAAATACAAAAATTAGCTGGGTGTGGTGACACGCATCTGTAATCACAGCTAGCTGGGAGTCAGGGAGGTGAATTGCTTGAACCTAGTAGGTGGAGGTGGCACATACCTACAATCCCAGCATGTTGGGTGTCAGTCAGAGAATTATTTGAACCTAGGAGGTGGAGATCGTAGCAAGCCAAGATTGCACCATTGCACTCCCGCCTGCGCGACAGTGTCTTGCTCTGTCTCAAAAAAATGGAGTAGATCCTTCGTGTTACCTCTAAACCCAAAGGCTACCACAATCCTCAGAGATAGGTAGAGCAAAATGTTGGTGTAAGGCTGGGCATGGTGGCTCATGCTTGTAATCTCAGCACTTTGGGAGGCTGAGGTGCGAGGATTGCGTGAGCCCAGGAGTTAGAGACCAGCCTGGGCAACATAGAGAGACCCCATCTCTAAGAAAAAATAAAGTATACCTATTTTACAGAGAAATAAACTGAGACTTGGAGAAATTAAATGACTTGCCTAAAGTCATAGGAGCTAGTAAAGGCAAAATTGAGACTCATGACCTTGTCACCAACCGGGTACTCTTTCGAGTTTATAACACTGTATTTTCCTAAGTCTGTCAGCTAAATATATTATTTGGTATAATGGAAAATTATTTCCACCAAATGAGGCAAAGTTATATTTGCAGATTCTGTGTTTTCAGTTTTCTCTACCCCTTGCAGCAACAACAGGAGGAAATTGCTACTAAGAAACTCCGACTAACAAAACCAAGTAAATCTGCAGCACTCCACATAGATCTGTGTAAAGCTACCTCCCCAGCAGATGCTTTGCAATACCTGCTCCAGTTTGCCAGGAAGCCTGTCGAGGCAGAAAGCGTAGAGGGAGTAGTCAGGATTCTCTTGGAACATTATTACAAGGTAAGAAAATCTTGAGGATCTGATGGGAGTATATCATGGGAGTTGTATCATGTCTGCGGAATGGTTAATATTACAAATAAATAAGGTATTCATTAGCAAGCTTTTACTGAGTGTCTTCCATGTGCTAGGTACTATGGATACAGAGATAAAAAAGATGCAGATCTTGTCCTCAGAAAGTTACAGTATAGTAGATGGAAATAAAATGTGTCAATGATAAAGTGCATCATACTGCTGAAGTTACTGTGAGTGCAATATGTGCAGAGTGCAGTGGAAGCACAAAAGAGGAGTTAACATCAATCATGACCCGTTCATCTCTGGAATGTGGTCCCCTTAACATCCTGCTGTTCCTGTCCTAATTCATGGCCCTCATATCTAATTGCAGTAGCCCTCTTTTTTAATGAAAAATAATTTTTTTTTTTTTTGAGACAGAGTCTCACTCTTGCCCAGGCTGGAGTGCAGTGGTGCAATCTTGGCTCACTGCAACCTCTGCCTCGTGGGTTCAAGCAATTCTCTTGCCTCAACCTGCTTAGTAGCTGGGATTACAGGCAAGTGCCACCATGCCCTAATTTTTGTATTTTTAGTAGAGATGGGGTTTTGCCATGTTGGCCAGGCTGGTCTCGAACTCCTGACCTCAAGTGATCTGCCTGCCTCGGCCTCCCAAAGTGTTAGGATTACAGGCGTGAGCCACTGCGCCTGGCCAAAAAAATTTTCTTTGAGACAGAGGCTCACTGTCACCCATCCTAGAATTCAGTGGCACCGTCATAGCTCACTGTAGCGTGGAACTCCTGGCTTAAGTGATTCTCCTGGCTCAGCCTTCCAAGTAGGTGGGACTACAGACATGTGCCACTACTCCAGGCTAAGTTTTGCTTTTTTTTTTTTTTTTTTTTTGAGACTGAGTCTTGGTCTGTTGCCCAGGCTGGAGTGTAGTGGCGCAATCTTGGCTCAGTGCCACCTCCGCCTCCTCGGTTTAAGTGATTCTCCTGCCTCAGCCTCCAGAGTGGCTAGGACCACAGGTGTGCAACACCACACCCAGCTAATTTTTTTTGTATTTTTAGTAGAGATGGGGTTTTGCTGTGTTGGCCAGGCTGGTCTCATACTCCAGATCTCAAGTGATCCATGCACCCTGGCCTCCCAAAGTGCTGAGATTACAAGCGTGAGCTACCATGCCCAGCCCAAAAATCATTATTATTATTACTATTATTATTTTTGAGACAGGCTCTTGCTTTCTCTCCCAGGTGGGAGTGCAGTGGTGCTATCACAGCTCACTGTACCCTCGACCTCCAAGGTTTAATTGATCCTCCTGTCTCAGCCTTCTGAGTAGCTGGGACTACAGGCATGTACAGCATGCCCGGCTAATTTTTTTTTTTTTTGTAGAGACAGGGCTTTCTATGTTGCACAGGCTGATCCCGAACTCCTGAGCTCTAGCAATCCACCCACCTTGGGCTCCCAAATTCCTGGGATTACAGGTGTGAACCACGACACCCAGCCCCCAAATTATTAAGCTTATGGAAAAGTAGATAAAATACTGTAGTCACCTACCAAATACCCATTCCTAGAATTTAACAGTTATTAGTAATTTTGCCAAATTTGCTCTATTTGTTTCGCTGAATTTTATTTTATTTTATTATTGTTTTTTTGAGATAAGTCTCACTCGGTTGCCCAGGCTGGAGTGCAGTAGCACCGTCTGGGCTCACTGCAACTTCCGCCTCTTGGGTTCAAGCAATTCTCCTGCCTCAGCCTCCCGAGTAGCTGGGACTACAGGCAAACGCCATCACGCTCAACTAATTTTGTATTTTTAGTAGAGACAGGATTTCACCATGTAAGCCAGGCTGATCTCGATTCCAGACCTCAGGTGATCCACCTGCCTCGGCCTCCCAGAGTGCTGGGATTACAGGCGTGAGCCACCGCACCCAGCCTTGTTTTGATGCATTTTTAAAAGATATGTCATTTTTTTTCTAATTATCTCATTACATATCTATTAAAAAGGGATATCTTTTTGTTGTTTTCTTTTTTTTTTTTTGAGACGGAGTCTCGCTCTGTCACCCAGGCTGGAGTGCAGTGGCCGGATTTCAGCTCACTGCAAGCTCCGCCTCCCGGGTTCACTCCATTCTCCTGCCTCAGCCTCCTGAGTAGCTGGGACTACAGGCGCCCGCCACCTTGCCCGGCTAGTTTTTTGTATTTTTTAGTAGAGACGGGGTTTCACCGGGTTAGCCAGGATGGTCTTGATCTCCTGACCTTGTGATCTGCCCGTCTCGGCCTCCCAAAGTGCTGGGATTACAGGCTTGAGCCACTGCGCTCGGCCTGTTGTTTTCTTTTCTTTTTTTTTCTCACTGCTGTGAGAAAGTAGAGGGACTTTTTATTTTTTAACATAACCACCTAACCATAATGAATAAAGTTAAGTAATTCTTTAATGTCATCTAAGAATTAGTTGATATTTAGATTTTTTTAGTTGTTCCCCCAATATCTTTTTATAGTTGATGTGTTCAAATCAAAAGGCAAACCAGGTCCCCACATGGCATTTAGTCTTTTTAAAAAACCTACAACAGTTACTATTTTGGTGACATTGATTTGATGAATAAACTGAGACAGTTCTTTTGTAAAATGTCTTGTTTTCTGCATTTACTTTTTTGAGGATTAGCTTGTCCTCTGTTCTCTGTATTTACTATGAACTGAAAGTTAGACCTGTAGGCTTTGTTATATTTAGGTTAAACATATCTTTGACAATTTTAAGACTGTGTTATAAATGGTGAGTTGTACTTCATATTGCAGCTATCAGCATGCAAATGTCACTGTTACACTGAGGTCTTCCTTTACCCTTCTGTTTCATATCGAAACTGCCTATCGCCACCCAGCACTTCCTAGTCCCCTTCCTTGATTTTGTTTTCTCCATGGGACTTACCATCTTCTAATATTCTGTATAATTTCTTGTTAATTATGTTCCTTGTCCATTTCCCCGTACAGGAACATAAGCTTGCCTTGAGCAGGGATTTTTATTTTTTTTAATTGTTGTTTCTGCAGAATCAAGAACAGTGCCTGGTAAAATAAATATTTGTTGAATGAATAAATGAATTGACACTTTTTACTCAGCAAATAGATATCAGACGTTCTGGGCACTGGACAGTGTCCTATTAGCACAATTATTAAGTTTTATGCTTTGCAATTGTTTGTCATATGTGTTTATCTCCTTCAGACTTTGAGCTCCTTAAATTCAGAGGCTGCAGATCCATTAATCTCTATCCCAGTGCCTGGCAGGTTCCTTGGAACATTGAAGGGACATTATAAATGTTTCACTTATGTTTTACATGAATAAAATCAGGCTTTCTTTTTTTGTTGTTCTTTCTTTTCTTTAAAAAAATTTTTTAAAAATCATATCTATCTATCTAGAGACTGGGTTATGAGACTGGCTAAAGTTTTGTAGTTTTGATAGAGTTGGGGTTTCACCATGTTGCCAAGGCTGGTCTCAAACTCCTGGGCTCAAGCGATTCACCTGCCTCAGCCTCCCAAAGTGCTGGGATTACAGGCATGAACCACTGTGCCTGGCATCTGTTTGAGTGTTGCTGTTTCTCAGTCTAGAGTGCAATGGCGCGGTCACTGCTCACTGCAGTCTGGACTCCCAGGCTCAAGCCATCCTCCCAACTCAGCCTCCTGAGGAGCTGGGACTACAGGCACATGCCACCACTCCCAGCTAATTTTTTCTTTTTAATTTTTTTTGTAGAGATGGAGTCTCTCTGTGTTGCCCAGGCTGGTCTCGAATTCCTGAGCTCAAGCAACCCTCCTGCTTGGCCCTCCCAAAGGATTGGGATTACAGGTGTGAGCCACCACATCTGGCCAAAATCAGGATTTCTGTTCTCAAGAAGTTTTCAATCTCTCAGTGATCTATTTTCCGTTAGTCTTTTTCTTAGCAATATCTACCATTATTATTATATTAAAGTTCTATTACCAGTGATAATCTATAATAATACTTCTAAGAGCAGTTAACATTTAGTTTGCTTGTTAGAGTTTGTAAAGCACTTTCCATATGTAATATTTTATTTAATCCTGATGACAGCACCATTGTTATCTCTAAATTCCAGATAATGGAACTAAGCTTAGCGCTGTTTAGTATTCAAGGTCACCCAGCTAGTAAATGGAAGGTATAGATTTGAACTTCGGTTTTTAAAAAAAAAAAAAAAAAAACTTTTGTTATGGAACATTTCAAATATATACTATGTAAGTAGAGAGAATAGTTTAATTAATTCCCATGTACCCGTTACCCAGCTTCAAAATTTATCATTTTGTGGCCAAACTTGTTTCATTTTCCCTCTTCCCTCCAATCCACTTCTACTTCTTTACCCTCACCTTCTCCACCAGATTCTTATGAAAATAAATTCCTGGCATCGTATTATTTTAATCATAAATTTCGATTTATATCTTTAAATGGTGAAGACTTTTTTTTATTATACTTCAAGTTCTAGGGTACATGTGCACAACGTGCAGGTTTTTTACATAGGTATACATGTGCCATGTTGGTTTGCTGCACCCATCAACTCATCATTTACATTAGATATTTCTCCTAATGCTATCCCTCCCCCAGCCTCCCACTCTCCGATAGGCCCTGGTGTGTGATGTTCTCCACCATGTGTCCAAGTGTTCTCACTGTTCAGTTCCCACCTATGAGTGAGAACATGCGGTGTTTGGTTTTCTGTCCTTGTGATAGTTTGCTGAGAATGGTGGTTTCCAGCTTCATCCATGTCCCTGCAAAGGACATAAACTCATCTTTTTTTATGGCTGCATAGTATTCCATGGTGTATATGTACCACATTTTCTTAATCCAGTCTATCGTTGGTGGACGTTTGGGTTAGTTCCAAGTCTTTGCTATCATGAATAGTGCTACAATAAACATATGTGTGCATGTATCTTTATAGTAGCATGATTTATAATCCTTTGGGTATATACCAGTAATGGGATGGCCGAGTCAAATGGTATTTCTAGTTCTAGATCCTTGAGGAATTGCCACACTGTCTTCCACAATGGTTGAACTAATTTATGCTCCCACCAACAATGTAAAAGCTTTCCTATTTCTCCACATCCTTTCCAGCATCTGTTGTTTCCTGACTTTTTAGTGATCACCATTCTAACTGGTATGAGATGGTATCTCATTGTGGTTTTGATTTGCATTTCTCTAATGACCAGTGATGATGAGCATTTTTTCATGTGTCTGTTGGCTGCATAAATGTGGTGAAGACTCTTAAAAAACAATCTTTTGTCATGTCTAAAAGCAAAATTTAACTCAGGTGTTCTGAAGTCAGCTCTCAAGCACTTTAATCAGTCCTTGCTGTGTGCATTAATCAAGTGGACCCTAGCTCCAAAAGAAATGAAGAGGGATGCCAGATGGACCCAGTTCTAGATTGGCGACCATAGTGTTTTTTATCCTTTCTTTTGTTCTGTCCAGAAATGTGGTATCTTATATTAATATTTTAGTGGATAAAACTACTCTGGCTTCTGCTTTTTCCTACTTTTTTTTTTTTTTGTGATCAGGCAGTAGTATCTGAACTTATTTCACACAATTGATTCTTCACTTATGCTACTGTGCTAGTAGCTATGGAGGATGCAGAGCTATGAGACATGTTCCTTGTCCTTTAGGGGCTAGCAGTGTAGTCAGCAGACCATATATGTAGTATGTAGATAGTAAGTGCTAAAGTTTTCCATTTGCTCATTTTTTCATTTGCTCAGCATGTCTGAATACTTATTCTGTGCCAAACTTTGTGCTTTATGTTGGTAATAGAGATGTATCCGATGTAATCCCTGATCTGAGTCTTGAGTAAATAAGAAATGAATTAATAATATACTATTTCAGGTCTTCTGAAAGGGGTAGGTTATGATATGGCCTCAGAGAAGGGGGTGATTAATTTTTGGAAGCAGTGTTCCAGAAATGCATTTTAGAGTGGTAGTGATGCTTGAGAAAAGTCCTAAAAATAGATTTTGGCCAGTTGGAAAACAGGGGGAAAGACATTTTAGTTGTGAGCAACCATAACATGGGCATGGAGATGTGAGACACGCTATCACATTAGAAGAAATGCAACTAGTTTGACTGGTGCAGATTTTAGGTTGGGAGCTCATCAAGAGATAAGACCAGGAGATTTGGAAGGGATCCAATTCTAAAGGGCCTTGTATTCTACCTTGTCAGTTTTTGTTTTAGAAATGTCACTCTGAGGGAAAGTATGGAGGATAAAGGAATTGGATGACTGGAGTTAGAGTGACCAATTAGAAGACTCTAAGTTTGGAGAAAGGTGATGCAAGCCTGAACCAGGACAGTTTTAATGGTCAGAAGAAACAATTATTAGAGAAGGCTTCCCTGGAGGTAATTCTGTTTTTAGCTCAGGTGTGAAGGAGATCATTTATGTGTCATAGTAGAAGGAGTGCTAAGGGATTATTTCAGAAAGTAAAAGAACTTGAGTAAAGTATCCAGATGGATAAGGAATATCACTAGGTCAGATGCTCTCTTATCTCTTTTTTTTTTTTCATTTTCATTTATTTTCTCCTCCCTCCCCTCTTTTTTTTCTCACAAGGTCTCACTCCAGACTGGAGTGCAGTGGTGCGATCACGGCTCACTGAAACCTCCACCTCCCAGGCTTATGCAATCCTCTCACCTCAGCCTCCCAAGTAGCTGGAACTATAGGCATGTGCCACCATGCCTGGCTAATCATTTCTTAGTTGTGGTAACAATTAAAATTTATTTTCTTAACCATTTTAAGTGTGCAGTTCATGTGTATTAAGTACATTCATATTGTTATGCAGCCATCACCACCGTCCATCTCCAGAACTCTTTTCATCTTGTAAAACTGAAACTGAAACTCTTTCCCATTAAACAGTAATCCTCCATTGCACCCCCTCCAGCCCCTGGCAACCACCACCATTCTACCATTTTTTTTTTCTTTTTTTTTAGACAGAGTCTCAATCTGTCGCCCAGGCTGGAGTGCAGTGGCGTGATCTCGGCTCACTGCAACTTCTGCCTCCTGAGTTCAAGTGATTCTTCTGCCTCAGCCTTCTGAGTAGCTGGGACTATAGGTGTGTGCCACCATGCCCGGCTAAGTTTTGTATTTTTAGTAGAGACAGGGTTTTGCCATGTTGGCCAGTCTGGTCTCAAACTTCCTGACATAGGTGATCTGCCCGCCTCAGCCTCCCAAAGTGTTGGAATTATGAGCCACTGTGCCCGGTCTCATTCTACATTTTGTCTCTGTTATATGCATAATAAGTGGCATAGCATGCCAACGCTGTATCTATTGCCCCTTCCTCTGCTTTAGGCCTCCTTATTGTGCCTGGTGACCTCCTTAGAAACTGAATATAGGAGGTGGGGAGTTGGTCTTATTTGAAAAGTACCTCATCCTTTCAGCATACACTTAATTAGTTTTGTCTTTAGTATAGAAAGATGATCTATTCTCAGCACCGGCAAGGTACTTTTTTTCCCCTCTCATTTCGTATATATTTATTGATCTTTTTAGTGTCAGGTATTGTGCTATATTGAGATATGGCAGTGAACAAGAGAGCATTCCTTTTTGTCTTTGGAAGAAATTTCTTACCACAGGAATTTTGGTGCCCATTGGAAACCACCTCTCACTCTCTAAGCTAAAACAGTCAGACAATTTCTTTGTCAGTCTCCCCTGCAGCTCGGGCCCAGGCACAAGACTTATACTCAGACAGTCACACTTGCCTCCTCCAGACTTTTAATCAGGATCTGGTGATTCAAAAAAGCAGGTAGGACTGAGCACGGTGGCTCACACCTGTAATTCCAGAACTTTGGGAAGCCGAGGCAGGAGGATTGCTTGAGCTCAGAAGTTTGAGACCAACCTGGGCAGCAAAGCAAAAGCTCATCTCTACTAAAAATTAAAAAAAAGTGGCTAGGTGTGGTAGCATGTACCTGTAGTCCTAGCTACTTGGGAGGCAGAGGTTGGAGGTTCACTTGAGCCCAGGAGGTTAAGGTTCTAGTTAGCCATGATTGCGCCACTGCATTGTGACCTGGGAGACAGTGAGACCCTGTCTCAAAAAAAAAAAAGGTAGAATGAAAGATTCTTTCTGATGATAGCAGTAGTAGCTGCCACACTCACCTTCCAGGGACTCCAAGAGCAGTGGTGCTGGCAGCAGTGTTGTATCCCCAGTGTTGTTGGTGCAAGTTGCTGTGACTTGTGTCTATCTAACATGACTACTCAGTGGAGGTCAGGTACTTTTAATGCCAACAGCACATTTTTTATTAGAAGTTAGTGACATCAGAATGGCATAGAAAAGTTCTCATTCACTTTGCAACATTTGGATGTAATGTATCAACTGAGAAAGCCATCTCCCTGGCAGAGGTTGCAGTGAGCCAAGATTGCGCACTGCACTCCAGCCTGGGCAACAGAGTAAAACTCCATCTCAATAAATAAATAAATAAATAAATAAATAAATAAATAAATAAATAAGTAGCTGTCTCTCCAGAAGTATATAAAATTAATTTTTCAGGAATGATGCCATAGAATACTTGGATCATTGAATCTCTTTTGGGATGTTAGTTTTCCATATTCCTGTTTGTTGGTTAGCTAAGTGTAAAGCATCAAAGTGATAATTGCTTCTTTTTTTCCAGGAGAATGATCCATCTGTGAGACTGAAAATTGCATCATTGTTGGGTTTATTATCAAAGACAGCAGGATTTTCACCAGACTGCATTATGGATGATGCTATTAACATCCTGCAGAATGAAAGTAAGTTGCAATTTAAAAGCTCTATAGTCAGAGCAGAAATCTTTAGTTCTTTCTTATAGAAGTTAGGACAAAATTTTGTTATGTTGATTGTTGTTGAAAAGGAATTTGAGGATAATTTAATGAAACCATGTATATATATTTACATTAGAGTAGAAGTACAGTTTCTCTCTTAATAACTGTCATTTATTGGCCAAGTACCATATATTTGAGGTAGTTTACATATGATATAGATATTATTGTCCCTTCTTTTTTTGCTTGTTTGTTTTTTATTTTGCGACAGGGCCTTGATATGTTGAACAGCCTGACTCCAGGCCGGAGTCCGGAAGTCCAAACATGTTAATGACCCTTGCTATGTATTACCCTATTGCTTTCTAAAAAGATTATTTCAGCTTACAATGAAACCTGTAACTGAACATGTAGTACTCGTTTCATCAAGAAACGTTCTTTTTTTTTTTTGACGGAGTCTCACTCTGTCTCCCAGGCTGGAGTGCAGTGGCACGATCTCGGCTCACTGCAAGCTCTGCCTCCTGGGTTCATGCCATTCTCCTGCCTCAACTTCTGGAGTAGCTGGGACTACAGGTGCCCGCCACCACACCCGGCTGATTTTTTGTATTTTTAGTAGAGACAGGGTTTCACTATGTTAGCCAGGATGGTCTCAATCTCCTGACCTTGTGATCCTCTCGCTTCGGCCTGCCAAAGTGTTGGGATTACAGGCATGAGCCACCGCACCCGGCCAAGACATATTTTTAAAAGCACTAAAACAGGCTAGGCACAGGTTAGGCTAGGCCTGTAATCCCAAAACGTTGGGAGGTCGAAGTGAAAGGATCCCTTGAGCCCGGGAATTTGAGACCAGTCTGGGCAACATAATTAAATCTTGTCTCTACAAAATAATAAAAAATTAGCCAAACCTGGTTGCTCACACCTTTATCCCAGCTGCTTGGGAGGCTAAAGTGGGAGGACCGCTTCGACCTAGGAGATTGAGGCTGCAGTAAGCCATGATCATGCCACTGTATTTCAGCCTGGGTAACAGAGTGAGACCCTGTCTCAAAAAATAAATTCGAATAAAATAAAATAAATACAAGCACCAAAAGAATAACATTGCTTCAGTACAGAAGTATCATTTTTTCCCATGGAAAATTCTTATGGTAGCTATGTGAGAAGTGACATTTTAAGGATAACTAGACTGGGCGCGGTGGCTCACGCCTGTAATCCCAACACTTTGGGTGGCCGAGGCGGGTGGATCACGAGGTCAGGAGATCGAGACCATCCTGGGTAACATGGTGAAACACCGTCTCTACTAAAAAGACAAAAAATTGGCTGGGCGTGGTGGCGGGCACCTGTAGACCCAGCTGCTTGGGAGGCTGAGGCAGGAGAATGGAGTGAACCCGGGAGGTGGAGCTTGCAGTTAACAGAGATTGTGCCACTGCACTCCAGCCTGGGTGACAGAGCAAGACTCCGTCTCAAGGAAAAAAAAGAAAAAAAAGGGATAACTAGGTGTTCAGTGGGGAGTGGGGTCAAGAATGGAGTCAGGTGTGGGGGAAGGCATTCTATGTTGAGAAGTTAGCCTGAGCAAAGATAGGGGGACATGGAATTTTAAGTAGCTGGAAAAAAGAGTGTTAAAGGAGACCTGAAAGAGATGAAGCTAGAAAGATAGGCAAGGGTAAACATCATGGAAGGCCTGGTGTGTATGTATTATATGCCTTCTAGGATATTTGGACTTTATCTTGAAGGCAATGGAAAACGTTTTTTTCTTCCTTTTTTTTTTTTTGAGACAGAGTCTTGCTCTGTCACCCGGGCTGGAGTGCAGTGGAGCGATCTCGGCTCACTGCAACCTCTGCCTCCAGGGTTCAAGCCATTCTCCTGCCTCAGCCCCCTGAGTAGCTGGGATTACAGGTGCGTGCCACCATGCCTGGCTATTTTTTGTATTTTTAGTAGAGACGGTGTTTCACCATGTTGGTCAGGCTGGTCTTGAATTCCTGACCTCGTGATCTGCCTGCCTCGGCCTCCCAAAGTCCTGGGATTACAGGCATAAACCACCGCGCCTGGCCTTTTTTTTTCTGTTTCTTAGTGTGAAAAAACTCTTGAATCAATCCAGCACTAAACATTTTTGGAGCGCACTATGTACATAGAACTGTACTCTATCCTGTGGAGAACTCAGACATTTAAACATGATCCCTTTAGGAATTTTTAGGAAATTAGCTTTTAGTTGAGGGCATGAAGGATCACACAGTAGAACCCAGTTGACAAAAGTCTACTTTTTTTTTCTTCTGTTTTTTTTAAGACTGGGTCTTGCTCTGTTTCCCCAGCTGGAGTGCTGTGGCGCAATTACGGCTCACTGCTGCCTTGATCTCCCAGGCTCAAGCGGTCCTCCTACCTCGGCCTCCTGAGTAGCTGGGACTCTGGGTGCACACCACCTGGCTGACTCACTTTTTCAGATTTATTTTTGTAGAAACAGAGTCTCTCTCTGTTGCCCAGGCTGGTCTTGAACTCCTGGGCTCAAGGGATTCTCCTGCCTTAACTTCTCAAAGTGCTGGGATTACAGTTGTGAGTCACTGCACCTAGCCAATCTACATTCTTTACCCAAGTAAATTAGTTTATATAGTTATCCCCTTTTGAAATTTTCCAAGCCAACTTTCCATCTCCCTCTCTAGAGTCTCATCAAGTCCTAGCTCAACTGCTGGATACTTTGCTTGCAATTGGCACTAAGCTACCAGAGAATCAAGCTATCCAGATGCGATTAGTGGATGTGGCCTGCAAGGTAAGAGTATAATGCTCTTCTTTCTTGAACTGCTTTGCATTACTGGAAAGGTGGTAAGAGCTATAAAATCTACTCAGATCTATCCTAAACCGGTAACTGAGGACTGCTAAGGACCTTTAATGGTTTTAAGAGCTACCTCATTTTTTCATCTCTTGGTGTTGGATTAGGAATAAAGTTAAGTATACTTGTTATAAAATGAATTTCCTCATCCTTTCAAGACAAGTGAAAATAATTACAGTACATAGTTACTGTGTGTATTGTGCCTAATAATGCACTCTGCTTGTTATGGTGCTTTGTATTCAGTTTTCCATTTCATCCTCACAATCCTTCAGGTAAGTACTGTTATTTCTGTTTTACAAAGGTGAAAATTAAGATTTATGGAGTCTGATTTGTCTAGGTTTGCACAGCTAGGAGGTTGCAGTACCAGGGTATAAACTCTGTTTTTTCTGACCCCAAACTTGTTTTGTTTTTATTATGCCTTTTGCTTCAATAAACAGGCAAACTATACACAAGTAAATGTATGGGAAAAGTTTTGTACATTCTTTTTTTCTGATTTTAAAATAAATACATGTATTAATACATTAATTGTGCCTTTTGATTTAATTTGGAGGTTAATTAGCCTCTTTTTATGTATACACAGTAACCCTTAGAACCTTGTATAATTGATTTTACTTTGTATCTTTTTGATAACTTTGAGAATATAAAAAAGTCAAATGCATTTGAATTATGTTAGAGTATTATATTCTTGAAATTAGAAAGCTATTTCAGAGTCCCAGGAAAGACTACTTGATTTATCGTAAAAAAGCAAATATACATAAAAACAAAAACTCTTTGACAAGTACGATACAAAAAGCTTAAATAGGGCCAGGTGTGCTGGCTCACACCTGTAATCCCAGCACTTTGGTAGGCTGAGGTGGGCGGATCCTTTGAGATCAGGAGTTTGAAACCAGCCTGACCAACATGGTAAAACCCAATCTCTACTAAAAATACAAAAAAAATTAGCCGGGCACGGTGATGCACGCCTGTAATCCCAGCTACTAGGGAGGCTGAGGCAGGAGAATTGCTTGAACCTGGGAGACAGAGGTTATATGAGTGGAGATTGCGCCACTGCACTCCAGTCTGAGTGGTAGAGTGAGACTCTGTCTTTCAAAAAAAAGGAAAAACTAGGGATTATGTGTGTGGGAGAGTGAGTACATCTCCCCTGTGAGAGAAAATATGTATCTGTGAAGTTTGCTTTGGAGAGTTGTCATAATGAGTGGGTTGTGATATCTGCAGTAACTCTTTCTTAAATCTGCTGTAAATATATTTTTAACTATAAGATTTTATATTATTATATACTTAAATGTATTTTTTAAGAATTTGTACTGATAGAAAATTTGGAAAGATATTGAAAACTATAAAGAAAAATGCATTCATAATTCACTACCCAAAGGTAATCATTATTTGTCTTTTGATATATGGCTTTCTGATTTTTTTCTGTATGCAAATCATTTGCTGTTGTTTTTTCTTTAAACACATTGCTGTAATCATGTAATTTTGCTCCTTTTTTGCTAACATAAGTATTTTTCTTATATGTGTTTTATAAACATAATTTGTAATGGCTGTGTAATATTATATCCAATAATTAAGCCATACTTTTTACTTAACTTCACCTATTACTGAATTTACATTGCAGCCATTTATTTAATTGGAAGTAGTACTGCAGGGAATATTGCTAGTCTAAAATATTTTCTGTATTTAAAATTATATCTGAAACACAGACTATCAAAAGTAGAATTACTGAATTACTAATTGAAAACATTTAGAATTTATTTTACATTTTTTTTTTTATTTTTAGAAGAATAGAGTCTGGGTCTCATTGTGTTGCCTAGGCTGTTCTCGTACTCCTGGACACAAGTGATCCCCCAGCTTTGACCTCCTGAAGTGCTGGGATCACAGGCATGAGCCACAGTGCCTGGCCTAGAATTTTTTTAAGGCTGTGTTCTTTATTTTTTTGAATAAAAGACAAGGATCTTGCTATGTTGCCCGAGATTACATGCGTGAACTACTGTGCCCAGCTAAGGCTCTTAATACTTTTTGTCAAATTGCTTTCCAAAGTGTTCCAATTTGTATGCCCACAAGCAGTATATGAGAGTGCCTAGTTTCACTGCTTTATTCTAGCATTAGATATTAATGTTTAAAAATCAAAGATAAACCTGTTAATTTGGTATGTGGAAAATGATACTTCATTTTTAAAAAATCTCTTTTTTGAAGAGACTGCTAATGAGGTTTCTTTTTCATGTTTTTCCTTTATTTGTATTTCCTCTCATGGGAATTAACTTTTTATGTCCTTTGCCAGTTAAGCATATAGAGTTTGTGTGTGTGTGTTTTTTAAATCATTTGTAGAGGTTCCTTTTTTTTCTTGAGACAGAGTCTCTCTCTGTTGCCCAGGCTGGAGTGCAGTGACGTGATCTCGGCTCACTGCGACCTCCGCCTCCTGGGTTCAGGCAATTCTCCTGCCTCAGCTTCCTGAGTAACTGGGACTACAGGCACGTGCCACCGTGCCCAGCTAATTTTTGTATTTTTAGTAGAGACGGGATTTCACCGTGTTAGCCAAGATGGTCTCGATCACCTGACCTCGTGATCTGCCCACTTCGGCCTTGCAAAGTGCTGAGATTACAGGTGTGAGCCACTGCACCCAGCCTGTAGAGGTTCTTAATAGGATAAAAATTGGAACTGTTTGTCAATAGCAAATCTGTCACAAGCTTTTTCAGACTACAGTAATGAAGGCTATCTATGATTCATAACTACAACCACTGTTTCTATTGCCAAATGCCATTTTGGTTTATGACTTTATCATACAATGTGCCTAAAAGTTTTTTGTTTTGTAATTGAGATGTAATTTATATACACATATTTACTCTTGATAGAAGAGATACAAAGTATGTTTTCTGACCACAGTGGGATGAAATTGTAAATTAATGGGAAGAAATTTAGTAAACCCACAAACATGTGGAAATTAAACAACATACTTTTCTGTGTAACTAATGAGTCAATGAAGAAATCAAAAGGGAAATTAGAAAATACTTTGAGATGAATAAAATAGAAAATGATGCAGCTAAAGCAGTGCTTATAGAAGTTTATAGTTGTAAGTGCCCATCTTAAATAACAAAGAATAAGGATCTAAAATCAGTAACCTAACCTTCCAGCTTAAGACCCTGGAAAAAGAAGCGCCCATTAAACTTAAAGCATGTGAAGGAAGGGGATACTAAAGATTAGAGTAGAAATTAATGAAACAGAGAATAGAAAAACAACAGATAATCAACAAAACCAAATTTGCTTTTCTGAAAAGATCAACAAATTTGACAAACCTTTAGTTATATTGACCAAGAAAGAGAGAGAAGACTCAAATTACTAGACTCAGAAATGAGAGGACCAGAAGATGGACATATTAGGGGAAAAAAAGGAAAAGCGAGGATACTGTCTAGGGCGGTGCTTATGTCTGTAATCCCGCAGTTTGAGAGGTCAAGGCAGGAGGGTCACTTGAGCCCAAGAGTTGAAGAACAGCCTGGGTCACATAGGGAGACCCATATCTACAAAAAACAAAAAAATTAGCCGGGTGTGGTGGCTTGTACCTATAGTCCCAGCTACTTGGGAAGCTGAGATGGGAGGATTGCTGTGCCTGGGAGGTTGAGGCTGCAGTGAGCTGTGATTGTGCCACTGCACTCCAGCCTGGGTGGTAGAGCAAGACCTTGGCTCAAAAAAAAAAAAAAAAAGACATTATTACAGACCTGACAGAACTAAAAAGGATTGTAAGTTAATATTATGAAAAATCGTAGGCTGGGTGCAGTGGCCCACGCCTGTAATCCCAGCACTTTGGGAAGCTGAGGTGGGCAGATCAGGAGGTCAGGAGTTTGAGACCAGCCTGACCAACATGGTGAAACCCTGTCTCTACTAAAAATACAAAAATTAGCCAGGTATAGTGGTGCATGCTTGTAATCCCAGCTACTCAGGAGGCTGAGGCAGGAGAAACCTGGGAGGCGGGGGTTGCAGTGAGCTGAGATTGTGCCATTGCTCTCCAGCCTGGGCGACAGAGCGAGACTCCATCTCAAAAAAAAAAAAAAGAAAAGAAAAGAAAAATTGTATACCAATAAATTGGATAACTTAGTTGAAGTGGACAAATTATTAGAAAGACAAAAACTACTGAAAATGACTAAAGAAATAGACAATCTGAATAGATCTATGACAAGGAAAGTAATTAAACTAGTGATTAAGAAAAACAACTAAACAAATCTCTACAAAGAAAAGCTCAGGCCTCGATGGCTTCACTGGTGAATTTTACCAAATATTGAAATAAGAATTAATGAAAATTCTTTACAAACTCTCCCAAGAAATAGAGCAGGAGAGAACACTTCCAAACTCATTCTATGAGTTACCAGAAACAGAGAAAAGACATCACAAGAAACGAAAGCTACAGACCAGTGACTCTTACGAATGTGGATCCAAATATCTTTAACAAAATACTAGCAAATCAACTCCAGCAACATGCAAGTAGGAGTATATACCATAATCAAGTGGGATTTATTCCAGGAATGCAAGGTTGGTTTAGTATCTGAAAATAAATGAATGTAATACACTATCGAGGATAAAAAACATGACCATAACAATAAATGAAGAAAAAGTATTTAACAAACTCTTAACACCCTTGTATTGTAAGAACGCATAAAATATCTTGTAATATTTTTAGGCTTTTAGTGTAGTATAGGTCAGGAATAGACTGGAACTTCCTGACCCTCATAAATAGAATCTAAAAAGAAAAAATACTGACAGGAAACATCATACTTAATTTGAACAGATTTAATGCTTTTCCCCTAAAATGAGAAACAAAATAAATAGGTCATTATATTTCTCTTCACTTCTGTTTAACATTGTGCTAAAGGTTCTTGTCAGGTGTATTAGGCATAGAAAAGAAATAAAAGGCCTCTGTGTTGGAAAGGAAAAAGTAAAATTATCTCCTCATATTCACAGGTGACATAACCTTGTATGTAGAAAATCCTAGGGAATCCACTAAAAAACTGTTTGAAGTAATAAATGAGTTTAGCAAGTTTGCAGGATACAAAATCAGCCTACAAAATATAAATTGTATTTATATACACTTGCAGTGAATAATATGAAAATGAAATTAGGAAAACAATTCAATTACAGTAGCATCAAAAATAATACTTATGGCTGGGTGTGGTAGTGCCTCTTGCCTGTAATCCCAGCACTTTGGGAGGTTGAGACAATAGAATCTTTTGAGCTCAGGAACTGGAGACCAGCCTGGGCAACTCAGTGAGGTCTCATCTCTACTAAAAATTGAAAAAATTAGTCGGGTATGGTGGCACATGCCTGTAGTCACAGCTATTTGGGAAGCTGAAGAGAGAGTTGTTTGAACACAGGAAGACAAGGCTGCAGTGAGCCTTATAAGCCTTGATTATGCCACTCCACTAAGCCTGGGCAGCAGAACGAGACCCTATCTCTATTAAAAACAAAAACAAAAACAAAACAAAACAAAAAGCACTTATGAATAAATCTAGCAAAAGAAGCACCAGTAATATCTAGATACTATGGTACTATATGAAGGTATATGTAAAGATAAATGGAATAAAATTGAGAGTCAAGGCCAGGCATGGTGACTCACACCTGTAATCCTAGCACTTTGGAAAGCTGTGGTAGGCAGATCACTTGAGGTCAAGGGTTTGAGACCAGCCTTGCCAACATGGTGAAACCCTGTCTCTACTAAAAATTCAAAATTAGCCAGGTGTGATGGCACACGCCTGTAATCCCAGCTACTGGGGAGTCTGAGGCAGGAAAATCGCTTGAACCCGGGAGATGGAGGTTGCAGCAGTGATCTGTGATCGCACCACTACATTCCAACCTGGGCGACAGAGTGAGACTCTGTCTCAAAATAAAAAAAAAAGTAAAAAAAAAAAAAAAAAAAAAAAAAGAATTGAGAGTCAAGAAATTGGTCAGGTGTGGTGGCTCACACCTGTAATCCCACTACTTTGGGAGGCTGAGGTGAGCAGGTCACTTGAGCCCAGGAGTTTGAGACCAGCCTGGGCAACATGGCAAAACCCCATCTCTACAAAAAATATAAAAACTAGCCAGGAATGGTGGTGTGCGCCTGTAGTCTCAGCTACTCGGGAGGCTGAAATGGGAGGATTGCTTGAGCCTGGGAAGTTGAGGCTGCCAGTGAGCCGAGACTGTGCTACTGCAGTCCAGCCTGAGTGACACAGCAAGACCCTGTCTCTAACGAAAAAAGAAGAAGAAGGAGAAGAAATAAACTCATGTGTCTTTGGTCAACTGATTTTCTATATGGATGCCAGTACTATTCAGTGGAGAAAAAAATTGTCTTTTCAATGCATGGTGTTGGGACATGTAAAAGAAGGAAGCTGGAAACTTCCCGCACACCTTGCAAAAATTAGCTCAAAATGAATCAAAGACCTGAATATATGTGAGCTAAAATTATAAACCCCTAAGAAGAAAATATAGTGGTAAATTTTCATTTCTTTGGATTTGGCAGTGGATTATTAGATGTAACAAAAGCACATGTAATAAAAGAAAAAAGTTAATAAATTGGGTTTCACTAAAACTGAAAACTTGTTTTTCAGAGAAAAGACAACCCATGGAATAGGAAAAAATACTTGTAAATCATATATATAATGAGGTAATTGTATTTTTTTTTTTTTTTTTTTTTTGAGTCAGAGTCTCACTTTGTCATCCAGGCTGGAGTGCTGTGGTGGCTTCACCTCAGCTCACTGCAACCTCTGCCTCCCAGGTTCAAGTGGTTCTCCTGCTTCAGCCTCCTGAGTAGCTGGGATTACAGGCGTGTGCCCAGCTGTTTTTTGTATTTTTGGTAGAGATGGGGTTTCACTATGTTGGTCAGGCTGACCTCAAACTCCTGACCTCAAGTGATCTACCCACCTTGGCTTCCCAAAGTGCTGGGATTACAGGTGTGAACCACCTCACCCGGCTGGTAATTGTATTTAGACTATCTAAGGAACCCTTACAACCCAATAATAAAAATTCAAATAACCCAATTAAAAACATGACAGAGAAGGGAAAGTGGCAAATTAAAAAAAAAAAAAGTATTAAACTAACATGGGCAAAAGATCTGAATAGGTATTTCTCCAAAGTCTTGATACACAAAAGAGATAAACAAACAACACAAAAGCTTAACATCACTTGTCACTAGGGAAATGCATATCAAAACCACAATGAGCTGGGTGCTGTGGCTCACGCCTGTAATCCCAGCACTGTAGGAGGCCAAGACGGGTGGATCACTTGAGGTCAGGAGTTCGAGACTGGCCTGGCCAACATGGTGAAACCCTGTCTCTACTAAAAATACAAAAATTAGCCACGTGTGGTGGTGGGCGCCTGTAATCCCAGCTATTCGGGAGGTTGAGGCATGAGGCTCGAACCTGGGAGGCGGAGGTTGCAGTGAGCCAAGATCTTCCCATTGCATTCCAGCCTGGGTGACAGAGCAAGAGTCTGTCTGAAAACAAAGAACAAAAAACCCACAATTAGATGCCATCTCACATTTCTAGGATGTCTGTAATAAAACTGCCTCCCAGGCTCAAGTGATCCTCCTGCCTCAGCCTCCCAAGTAGCTGGGACTACAGGTGCATGCCACCACTCCTGGATAATTTTTGTATTTTTTGTAGAGATGGGGTTTTGGCATGTTACCCAGACTGGTCTTGAACTCCTGAGCTCAAGAGATCTGTCTGTCTCAGCCTCCCAAAGTGCTAGGATTACAGGAGTGAGCCACGGCGCCTAGTGTTCACTCAGCTGCTTTCAAAAACAGTGTGGCAGTTCCTCAAAAAATTAAAAATAGCCTTACCATAGGACCCAGCTGTTCTACTTGTAGATACCTGCCAACAAACTACTGAAACATATTAACTCGGAAGTTTGTATATGAATTTTTTTTTTTTCCCCAAATGGAGTCTCACTCTGTTGCCCAAGCTGGAGTGCAGTGGTGTGATCTTGGCTCACTGCAACCTCTGCCTCCTGGGTTCAAGCAATTCTCCTGCCTCTGTGTCCTGAGTAGCTGGGACTACAGGTGCTCGCCACTACGCCTGGCTAATTTTTTGGTATTTTTAGTAGAGACGGGGTTTCACCGTGTTGGACTGACTGGTCTCGAACTCTTGACCTCAGGTGATCTGCCCGCCTCAGCCCCCCAAAGTGCTGGGATGACAGGCGTGAGCCACTGCACCTGGCCCTATGGATGTTTGCAGCAGCAGCATTCACAATAGTCAAAGGTGGGAGCAAGTCAAATGACCATCAACTGATGAATTGATAAATAATGCACGTTAGAATATTATTTGGCCATTAAAAAGAATAAAATACCAATATATTCTACAATTTCGTCGGACTTTGACAACGTTATGCTAAGTGAAAGAAGCCAGACACAAAAGACCACCTATTACATGATTCAGTTTATATTAAATTTCCATAATAGGTTAAGTCTATAGAGACAGAAAGTACATTAGTGGTTGGTTAGGACTTAGGCAAACAGAGAGATGGGAATTGATAGCTAAAGGGTACAGAATGGCTTTTTTTTTTTTTTTTTTTTTTGCAGGAGGGGGATCTTTCTGTAATGATAATGTTTGAAAACTGACCGTGGTGATAGTTGTGCATATATGTGCAATACTGAAAGCATTGAATTGGCCAGGTGCAGTAGCTCATGCCTGTAATCCTAACGCTTCCCAAGGTGGGAAGCTCGCTTGAGTGCAGGTGTTCAAGATCAGCTAGAGCAACACAATGAGACCTCATCTGTGCAAAAGAACTAGCCGGTGTGATGGTGCACATCTGTAGCTTCAGCTGCTTTGGGAGGCTGAGGCAAGAGGCTTGCTTGAGCCCAGGAGGTCCAGGCTGCAGTGAGCTATGATGACATCACTGCGTTCCACCCTGGGCGACAGAGTGAGGCGCTGTCATTTATTCATTCATTCATAAATACATACATACATATACATACATACCGTTGAATTGTACATGTTGTCTGGGAGAATTGCATATGTTCTCTGGGATAATTGCATGGTATGTGTATTATATCTTATCACAACTATTAAAAATTTATACTTCAGGCCTGGCGTGGTGGCTCACACTTGTAATCCCAGCACTTTGGGAGGCCAAAGCAGGCAGATCACTTGAGGCCAGGAGTTTGACACCAGCCTGGCCAACATGGTGATAACCCTGTCTCTACTGAAAATATAAAAATTAGCTGGGTGTGGTGGTAATCCCAGCTACCCTGATGGCTGAGGCATGAAAATCACTTGAACCATGGAGGCAGAGGGTGCAGTGATCTGAGATCACGCTGCTGCACCCCAGCCTGGGTGACAGAGTGAGACTCTGTCTCAAAATAAATAAATATAAGGAAAAAAATTATACTTCACTGAATTTTGGTGAATTTATCAACATTTACATTTTTTTCCATGTTTTGGCTGATTTGAATAATGCTGCTATGAATATTCACTTTCAAGTTTTTTGCTTAATATGTGTTTTCAGTTCTCTTGGATGTATACTAAGAATATTCACTTACAAATTTTTGCTTACTACATGTTTTCAATTCTCTTGGATGAATACTAAGGAGCAGAATTTTGGGGTCATATGGTAATTAAGTGTTTAAGTTTTTAATAAAATTGTCATAAAATAGAGATAACATAAAATTTACTATGTCAGCCATTTTAAAACATACTGTTTAGTGACATTAAGTATATTCACAGAGTTTTGTGATCATCACCACCTTTCACTGACAGAGCTCTTTTTGTTTTGCAGAAGTGAAACTCTATACCCATTAAACAATAACTCCCCATCCCCTAGTCCCTAACAACCACCATTCTATATACTGTTTTTATAAATTTTTCTACTGTAGGGATTTCATGTAAGTGGAATCATGCAATATTTGTCCTTTTGTGCCTAGCTTATTTTACTTAGCATAATGTCCTCAAAGTTCATCCACATTGTAACATGTGTCAGGATTTTCTTCCTTTTTACAGCTGAATAATGTACCATTTAAGTAAATTGGAGAAATCATGCCCTTTTTCCACCGAAGTAAATGCTTCATATGTATTTTTTAAGGGTATCAATTAACAGCATGCATCACTTAATAATGACATTTCAGTCAAGGATGGACTGCGTATACGACAGTGTAATGTATATTAGTATATATAGTATAACAGTAATATTATAACGTAAGGTTATATTATATTTTTACTGTACTACTTTCTCTATGTGTAGATATGTTTAGATTACACAAATACTTACCATTATGTTACAGTTGCCTACAATATTCAGTACAGTAACATGTTGTACAGGTTTATAGCTTAGGAGCATTAGGCTACATCATGTAGCCTAGATGTAGTAGGCTTTACAATCTAGGTTTGGGTAAGAACACTCTTGATGTTGGCACAGTGATGAAATCACCTAATGATGCATTTATCAGAATGTATCCTTTTTGGTAATTGATGCATGACTATATTTAGTTTTCATGTCTCTTTTGTTTTCCTTAATCTGAAAAGATCACTCAACCTTTCTTTGTCTTTCATTACCTTGACATTTTTGAGAAGTGTAGGGCATTTATTTTGTAAAATGTCTTGCAATCTGGTTTTATCTGATATTTTCAGTTTAGATTCAGCCAATGCATTTTGACAAGAATATAACAAATAATTTTGTGTCCCTCACAATGTATCATATCATGAGGCACAGATACGTTTGACTCGTTGATGATGTTGCCTTGATACTTGGCTAAGGTGGTGTCTGCCAGGTTTTGATTATAGAGTTATTTGATCCCCAAAATTAAAAATAGAATTGCCATATGATCCAGCAATTCACTTCTGGGATATACCTCTCTAAGGGCTGCCATAACAAAATGCCACAGGCTGGATGGCTTAAACAACAGAAATTGCTCATGTTTCTGAAGTCTAGAATCTAAGATCAAGGTGCTGGCAAATTCAGTTCCTAGTGAGGGCTCTCTACCTGGCTTGAAGACAACTGCCTACTCGCTGTGTTCTCTTATGGCCTCTCCCCTGTACATGAGGAGAGAGAGCTCTCATAAGGACACCAGTCCTATCGGATTAGAGTCCCATCCTTATGACCTCATTTAACCTTAATTACCTCCCGAAAGGCCCCATCTCCAAATGCAGTTATAATGTATTGCATTTCTTTTGTAACTATGACTATTGGGTCATGAGTTCCTTAAGGAAACTTACTTTTCCAAAGAAGACATATAGATGGCCAATAAGCCAATAAGAAAAGATGCTTAATATCACTAATCATTAATCATTAGGGAAAGAAAGTCAAAACCACAGTGTGGTATCACTTCATACCCATTAGGATAGCTATTGCCAAAAAGAAAAAAGTATTGGCAAGGATTGGAACCCTTGTGCATTGATAGTAGTAGTGCAAAATAGTGCAGCCATTGTGGAAAACAGGATGGCAGTTCCCTAAAATTCATGGGTTGGAAGAATTAATATGTTAAAATGTCCATACTACCCAAAATGGTCTACAGATTCAGTGTAATCCCTGTCAAAATTCCAGTATCATTTTTCACAGAAATAGAAAAAAATCTTTAAAATTTGTATGAAACCACAAAAGAATTTTGAACAAAAAGAACAAAGACAGAGACATTACATTCCCTGTTTTCAAAATATAAAGCAGTTGTAGTCAAGACAACATGGTACTGGCATAAAAACAGTACCAAAGGAACAGGATAGAAAGCCAGAAACAAACCCATGCATTTATGGTCAGCTGATTTTTGACAGTGGTGCCAGGAACACACACTGGGTAAGGGACAATTATTCAATAGATGATGCTGGGAGAAGTGGTCATTCATATGCAGGAGAATGAAATTAGACCCTTATGTCATATACATACTTGAACTGAGTGGATTAAAGACGTAAACAAAAGACCTGAAACTGCAAAACTGCTAGAAGAAAACACAGGGAAAGCTCTGTGGCATTGATCTGGGCAATGATTTTTTTGTGTGACTTTAAAAGAACAGGCAACCAACAACAACAAAAAATAGACAAATGGGACTGTATCAAACTAAATAGTTTCTATACAAGAAAAGAAACTAAGTGAAGAGACAACCCATAGAGGTTAAAAAAAAAAAAAAAAAAAAGAAGTGTAAACCATATATCTGACAAGGGCTAATATCCAAAATATATAAGGAATTCAACTAAGTAGCAACAACAACAACAAAACCTGGCTACAAAAATGGGTAAAGGACCAGAACAGACCCTTCATACAGATGACCAACAGGTTCATGAAAAACCTGTGCAACATCACTAGTCATTGGGAAAATGCAGATTGCAGATTAAATGAGATATCACCTCAAATCTATTAGAATGGTTTTTATAAAAAAATGAACAATAACAAGTGTTGGCATGGGGAGACAAGGAAACCCTCGTACACTGTTGGCAAAGATGTAAATTAGTACAGTTATTTATGGAAAACAAGATGAAGGTCTCAAAAAACTAAAAATAGAACTAGCATGTGATCTAGCCATCCTACTTCTGGGTATATATCTAAAGGAATTGCAATCAGTATGTTGAAGGGATGCTTGCACTCCAATGTTCATTGCATCAGTGTTCACAATAGCCAGTGTATGGAATCAACGTGTTTATCAGCAGATGAATGGATAAAGAAGATGTGGTATATAACATGCAATGGAATACTATTCAGCCTTGTAAATGAAGGGGATCCTGTCATTCGTGTCAACATGTATGAATCTTGAAGACATTATACTAAGTGATATAAGCCAAGCACAGAAAAACACATGCCACATGATCTCATTTATATGTATAATTTTAAAAAGTTGAACTCAGAGAGTAGAGTGATGATCACCAGAGGCTGGGAGCGGTAGTAAAGTGAGGGAGTGGAGAGTTGCTGGTCAAAGGTTACAAAGTTTCAGCTCAACAGGAGGAATAGGAGGAATAGGTTTTGAGATCTATTACATAGCAGGTGACTATAGTCCACAATAATGTATATTTAAAAATAACTAAGAGGAGGGAGGTGCAGTGACTCACACCTGTAATCCCAACACTTTGTGAGGTCAAGGTGGGAGGGTTGCTTGAGCCCAGGAATTCAAGACCAGCCTGGGCAACATGGCGAGACTCTGTCTCTACAAAAGTAAAAAAAGTAGCTGGGCGTGGTGACGTGCACCTGTAGTCTCAGGCTGAGTCAGGAGGATTGCTTGAACCCAGGAGTTCCAGGCTGTGTGAGCTATAATCGTACCACTACACTCCAGCCTAGGTGACAGAGGAAGACCTTGTCTCTTAAAAAACAGAAAACCTAAGTGAATATTTCAAATGTCTCACCACAAAAAATGATAGGTGATGGATATATGTTAATTAGCTTGATTTAATAATTCCACATTGCATACATGTATCAAAGTATCACATTTTATCCCATAAATATATATAATTATGACTATAATAATAAAATATTAAAATCGAAAATAGATAATTTGTGGAGAGATACTTTGAGATTATGTAAATATGCTCTTCCTCATCAAACTTTACCCACCATTTTAGCAACTGTTATTAAATCTTTCCTGACTTTGTTATCACCATAAAAAGAGCTTGCCTCCCCTCCCTCCCTCTCTTCTTTTCTTCCTACTTTCCTTCCCTCCCTCCCTCCCTCCCTCCAGTCTCCCTTCCTCATTCCTTCCTCCTTCCTTCCATTCATCTCCTGTTTTATTTACTATGTTATACTATAATCATTATTTTTTGAAGTTTAAATGGTCTCTTTATAATAATTTTTAAATACAGGGTGTTACTTTGTTGTATTCTTTGTATCACAGTAGGAAGAAAGTCATGCTTTTGGATACTTTTCAAAGTTCTGCTCATTTATCCTCTCCTTAATCATTTTACTTATTGGATAGCTAATCCTCATTTGAGAGACGAATAGACATAGTTCAAAGACTTGACAGGAAATTAATGCAGTTTTCTTGTGTAGCATTTGCACAGCTGAAATTGAGGGTCTTCTGCTTTCTTTCCTATTTGTAAAGATTTTTCTGGGAGAACAAAGGTCTTGTTAAAAGAGGGTATCCATTAGAATCTGCATACAGAATACACCAAGTTGTCATCTGTCCTTAAAAACCATCCATATCGGCCGGGCGCGGTGGCCCAAGCCTGTAATCCCAGCACTTTGGGAGGCCGAGACGGGTGGATCACGAGGTCAGGAGATCGAGACCATCCTGGCTAACACGGTGAAACCCCGTCTCTACTAAAAAGACAAAAAACTAGCCGGGCGAGGTGGCGGGCGCCTGTAGTCCCAGCTACTTGGGAGGCTGAGGCAGGAGAATGGCGTAAACCCGGGAGGCGGAGCTTGCAGTGAGCTGAGATCCGGCCACTGCACTCCAGCCTGGGCGACAGAGCGAGACTCCATCTCAAAAAAAAAAAAAAAAACCATCCATATCAAGGATCACCTGAGTCCAAGAGTTTGAGACCAGTCTAGGCAATATGGCAACATTCCATTTCTACAAAAATTTTAAAAATTAGCCAGGTGTCATGGCACACACCTGTGGTCCCAGCAACTCAGGAGACTGAGGTGGGAATATCTCTTAAGCTTGTTAGGCCAAGGTTGCAGTGAATACTGATCGCCACACTGCACTCCAACCTGGGTGACAGAGCGAGACCCTTATAAGAAAAAAAAATCCATATCGATGCTGAATGGGTCAGTATGTTATTTTTGTCTTATTCAACTTCATTCTCAGATTTTGTTGATATGCAGAACCATTTTTTTAAATATATAGCAAAATTGTAAACTAGTTTATTTTTGTTGGTCTATTATTGGGGATGTGGTTTGCTTACTTGCTCCATTAATATACTTCAATGGCCTGACACAGTGTGTAACACCAAAGCAGCATCTGCAGATACTTAGCAGTTTTTTTTAAATTAATAAGTTTTTATCCAACAGTATAAAGAAAAGCAGTTCTTAATGATGGTAACCTTGATGCAAGAAGTGACCTGTAGGGGAAGGACATCATAAAACTGTAATTGTTTCCCTGACAGCATGAGACTCTCTTTTGGGCTAAGATTCAGTGTGCAGTAATACATTGATTGTGCATTATTGTTGCCTGGTTAACAGAAGCTGGAAGGATTTAGTTTGATGCTTGAAAATCAAAGTATTTGTAACAGAGGTGCAATCAACAGGTTAGTCATGAGAAATGATGTTTTTATGCTAAATATAAATAGTTCATTTGTTTTGTTTTGTTTTTTAGGGGGCGCAGTTTGAGACAGAGTCTTGCTCTGTTGCTCAGGCTGGAGTGCAGTGGCGTGATCTCGGCTCACTGAAACCTCCGCCTCCTGGGTTCAAGCAATTCTCTGGCCTCAGCCTCCTGAGTAGCTGGAATTACAGGTGTGTGCCACCATACCTGACTATAAATTTTTTTTTAAAGAAATGGGGCCTCGCTGTGTTGTTCAAGCTGGCCAAATCCCATTCACTTTTCTCCAAACTAGTGACTCACTTTGAGAATGATGATCCTTCAGTGGGTAATGCGACCAATTTCTTCAGACGTGATTTTTTTTTTTTTTTGAAAAAGAAAATGAAATATAAATATCAGAGTAAATCACAAGCTATAAGGTAAATATTGTTTTGTTAAACTTGGTGTATGTGTGTTTTTATGTACTGTGTTGCAATATTATGTATGTTTCTTACTTTGGATGTTAGTCAAAAGAAGTTTGAAATCCAGAGTTTTGTACCTTTTTTATTACCTCATGTACAATCTCATGTCTTCAAAGTATTTTTAATATATGTTACTGTATTATTCACATAGCTTGTTTTAGTAGCATTGGACTAGGGTAATGCAGGAGGAAAACTGATAATTTATTAAAATTCCCGGTGAGAAGTGCTAACATAAGAAATATTGATAGTACTAAATGTTGACAAGGATGTGGCACATCTAGAACACTTATGCAGCACTGGTGGAAGTGTAAATTAGTACAGCCATTATAGAAAACTATTTGGCAGTATCTTCTTTTTTGGAGGCAGTGTCTCACTCTGTCACCCAGGTTGGAGTGCAGTGGCATGATCACAGCTCACTGCAACCTCCACTTCCAAGGCTCAAAGGATCCTCCTATCTCAGCCTCCTGGGTAGCTGGGACTATAGGCATGTGCCATCACACCCAGCTGATTTTTGTATTTTTTGGTAGAGATAGGATTTCACCATTTGCCCAGGGCAGTCTTGAACTCCCGGGCTCAAGTGATCCTCCTGCCTTGGCCTCCCAGGGTGCTGGCATTATAGGCATGAGCTACTGTACCCAACTGGCAGTATCTTCTTAAGCTGAAGCATGTCTTGTTACCTATCAATTCTACTTGTACATGTATATCCGACAAAAATGTGAACATGTACACCAAAAACCACATACAAGAATAATCACAGTAGCATTATTCAAAATAGCCAAAGACTGGAAATAACTTAAATATTCATCAACAGAAAGGCTAAATAGATTTTCATGTGTTTACAAATGAATACTGTATAAGTAACAAGAATAAATGAGCCATTGCTATCTGCCATACCTTGCATAAATCTCACAAACATAATAAGCCACAGAAGCCAGATACTATTTGATTTCATAAAGTACAAAAATAAACAAATGAACCTATGTGTTAGAAGTCAGGATAGTAGCTATTTTTGGTGGTGGTGTGGTGAGGTAGTTGCTTGGAGGAGGAATGAGGGATATTTCTGGTGTGTTGGTTATATACTATTTAATCTGGGTGCTTGCTATATATGTGTATTTGTGAAAATTTATTGAGCTGTACACTTAAGATTTTTGCATATTTCTGTGGATATTAAAAGTTTTAAAAATTTATACATTTTTGTCTTGTTTTAAAATTTGAAAGCAAGTAAAAGGCAATTCAGGGACGAATTTTAAAGTACTTACTCTATACAAGGCAAAGTACTAGCTATTGGGAATACAAAGATGAAAAACTAGGACTTTTATTTTCTAAGGACTCATTTTTTTTTTTTTTTGAGAAGACACATACTCAAGTAACATGATGCTAAACAGACTGTCCTGAGAATGTAGGGCTTGAAATCACCCCTAAGGTTGATGCAATGCTTTTGTTTCTGGTTTTGTCTGTGTTTGTTAAGATATCTTAATCATGTCCTTTTTTTCTTTTTCTTTTTCTTTTTTTTTTTTTTTGATAGCATCTTACAGATACGTCTCATGGTGTAAGAAATAAGTGCCTGCAGTTACTTGGCAATCTTGGCTCTTTGGAGAAAAGTGTCACAAAAGATGCAGAAGGCCTAGCTGCCAGAGACGTCCAGAAGATTATAGGGGATTACTTCAGTGACCAAGACCCACGTGTCAGAACAGCAGCTATAAAAGCCATGGTAAACGTGATTATGGAAACTAGTTGGGGCTAGTGTTCATTTTTGTTTTTTAAGTTTATAGCTAGTGCTGCCTTGGATACATTGTGAATCCTTCAGCATATACTTTCAGGAAGGTATTGGTGGTGGCCTCACAGAACTCAGTGACACACATCCCTGTATACAACTGTGCTTTTTTTTTTTGGCTTTCTCTGGTACCTTTCATATGTATTTATGAAACATGAAAAGCACGGTAGGAACCTGTTATAATTCCTTCAACTTGGAGGGATATGACTTGGTATAATATTATAATAGGGGGAGGTGGTGTTAATCATTTTTTCTTTAGCCTTCATATTATTATTTCATATTTTTCTCATGCCTTCTTGGGACAGTCCATGGGTTAGATTTATGAAACGCTTGAATGCTTCTCTTGAAAGGTGACAAGGTTTCTTATTTATATAGCACCGATTTTGGCTAAATGGAACCATGTTAGCCTGATACAGTAGGGGAAAATATATGAGATTGTGGGGAGACATTGGAAATATTGCTCTTTTCCTCCCAAGCACTTAAGCTATATATTTATTATCTAGTTGCAGCTCCATGAAAGAGGACTGAAATTACACCAAACAATTTATAATCAGGTACTTTAAATGATTACTGTCTGGAAGGGGAGGAGGTATCGTGAAGCTGGGAGGGTAGCACACTGGTTCTCAGAATTTGAAAACTTAAGGACTTCGTTGGTTAATAGTGGCAGTGTTGATTTGGATGGATGTGAAGTCATATTCAAAACATACTTTTCAGGAAGAGAATGGAGGTTATGTAATTAAATAGCAGTAGTATGTGTGAAAAGGACTTTTAGGAGGATTTACAACTCAGTATGAGTGTGAGAGTACCTGAAGAAAAGTGTAGCATTTAGAATAAGGAACGTGTTAGTCTTGCTGATCACTGCTTGGTTGGGCCATACATGAAGTCATTTCTGGGCACCACACTTCACAAACTAGAGTGTGTCTGGAGAAGGGCGACCAAAACCATAGGATCGTATAAAAAAAAGTCACATGAATATAGTATTAGCGGTAAAGAAAGGCATAATGAAGTTGTGGAAAAGCTGATTGAGGGCCTAACCAAAAGGCCTTACAAGGCTATATTTCTCTTGGAGAATAATTGACTGAATCTGGTAACAGGCAATCTAAATTCATGTTCAGAGATTAGGTTTTGTTAGTCTGCCAAGAGTGGTTTTATCTCTCATGGGAAGAAGATAATTAGCCAAACCCCTATCATGGATGTGTAAACCAAGTTTATTTTTCTATTGAATGAAGTAGAATTGGTCCAGAATGCTTGTGGTGGGGTGACCATCGCCCTCTTTTTCTATAGGAAAACTATGCGGGAAGCCAAATAATTAAAGGAAACTTGGATAGTAAGGACTCAGAGGAAGGAAGGAACGTTAGTTGGCTGATTCAGATGTTTGGTGGCATAAGAGTAGTCTAAACAAGCAGTAATGAGAGCCTCAAGGGAGTGAGGATGGATTGATAGTGTAGGATTTAAGACATAAGGTAGAATTTGGTTCCTTAGTGAGTTCATATTTGGATGTGTGGAGTATAAAAGTTGGATGGGACATCCATGAAGAGAATTCCAGCCATAGGTAGTTATAAAGGTCTGGAGATCAGGAGAAATCGGAGCTAAGGGTAGGTTATTCAGAGCCATCAGTATTTAGGGAGTATGGGGCTACCCAGAAAGAGTGAGTGGATTGAAATGGAGGCCAATGATTTCAGACCAAAGTAAAGAGAAGTGTGTGCTTTGATTTTTACAGGTGGAGGGAAAAACCCATATTTGGTATTTGAGCCTGTGAAAATAGTACTGTGGGCTCCCAGCATGCTTTGCTGGGTTTGATGCTATTCTAAATGTTTTTATGCCGTCAGTCTGTGATTCTCCTTTCAGACTTGGGGTAGGAGGGTGCCTAGTCAGATTATAGCCAGAGCAGCTGACAGAGGTCAAGATTCATTGTTCGGCAAAGATTCAAGAAGTTAAAAACCACACACAAGTATTTTACTGGGCATCCTTATCCAACCACCCTATCTTCACTTTGAAAATAGTTTAAACATTGCCTGAGAGGACACAGAGCTAATAGACTTTTGGAATTCTTCTTTGCAGGCCTGTAAATTGCTCTCTGATGACTATGAACAAGTGCGCAGTGCTGCAGTCCAGCTTATCTGGGTTGTCAGTCAGCTCTATCCTGAAAGGTCAGTGTGGGTGTAAGCTGACTTTTGTTGATTGTGAAGCCATTTTCCTCTCCTCTCACCGTGCAGAAAGCCCACTTCTAGAAAAGAAATGTTGGTTAGATTTTTGGAAGGCAATGGGGAGTAAGGGGCTGAAAATCAGATTGCCTGGTCCTCATTTTTCATCTCTGATAGGAACTTTCTGTACACCCTTAGAAAGATACTTCACTTCTTTGGTCCTAACCTTGTCATCTATAAGTGAAGAAATTGGAATATCTTTCTTAAATGGTTTTCAGTACTTTACAAAAAAATCTTTAAAATTGTTTGGGACCCATTTTAGTTTGGTTTGTGCCAAATGCCAGATAAAGATACCAGATGAGTTTGAGAATAGTGATCTTTTATGTACTGTTTTCCTGGTTAAAAACATTTTCACAGCAATTAAATTATTATTTTCACAGTGATTCTTTGAGGAGGTAGGCAATATTATTATATTGTATAAAATAGAATATTTTCTTTATATTTCTTTATATTTTATTTATAAATATTTATAGAATATTTTATTTTTCCTCGTATAGGAAAAAGAGGTGTTTTTTCCTCTTCATTAAACTGCCAAAATTTGAAAACCAGAATGAATTAATAAACCTGTAGGAGTAGGCTCCATTTGTAGTGTTTTAGGACTTAGACACATACAAAGAAAAGGGCTAACTGGAAATTGTCTCTTTTTTTAGGACTGGATTGACGAGTAAGTTTTATCTTGATTTATTCTGAGATTTACTGTATTTATAGAAGTTCAGTCAGGGCACGGTGGTGCCTGTAATCCCAGCACTTTGGGAGGCCGAGGTGAGTGGATCACCTGAGGTCAGGAGTTCGAGACCAGCCTGGCCAACATGGTGAAACCTCGTCTCTACTAAAAATAAAAATATTAGCCAAGCATGGTGGCACATGCCTGTAATCCCAACTACTAGGGAGGCTGAGGCAGGAGAATTGCTTGGACCTTGGAGGTGGAGATTGCACTGAGCCGAGATCATACCACTGTACTCCAACCTGGGTGACAGAGCAAGACACTCTCTCTAAAAAAAAAAAGAAGTTCAGTTATAGGAGATAATAAGCTTAAGGATATGAAATATTCGGTGGAAGCTAGTTTTTGATAATTTCATAAATCTTTGAACCTTTGGTGGGTTACATGCTTTCTTTTTTTTTTTTTAAAGGCAGAGTCTTGCCCTGTGGCCCAGGCTGGAGTGCGGTGATGTAATCTCAACTTATTGCAACCTCCATCTCCTGGGTTGAAGCAGTTCTCGTGCCTGAGCCTCCCAAATAGCTGGAATTACAGGTGCACACCACCACACCTGGCTCATTTTTTGTATTTTTAGTAGAGATGAGGTTTTGTCATGTTGGCTAGGCTTGTCTCAAGCTCCTGGCTTCAAGTAATCTGCCTGCCTCAGTATCTCAATGTGCTGGGATTACAGGTGTGAACTACCACACCTGGCTGACCCTTTGGTGGGTTACACACTTTTATTCAGTATATTGAAAATTTGCACCTGGGTGCAGTGGCTCACCCCTGTAATCCCAGCACTTTGGGAGGCCGAGGCGGGTGGATTGCTTGATCTCAGGAGTTTGAGGTCAATCTGGGCAACATGGTGAACCATTTCTACTAAAAATGTACAAAATTAGCTGGGTGTGGTGGCATGCTTTTGTAGTCCCAGCTACTCAGGAGAGTAAACTGGGAGGACCACCTGAGCCCAGGAAGTTGACACTGTGGTGATCAGTGATCATGCCACTGCACTCCAGCCTGGGTGACAGAAGTGAGACCCTCTCTCAAAAAAAAAAAAAAAAAAAAAAGCATAATTTGCAACGCAACTGAAAGAGTTGGTTTTTACTCCCAGAGTGATTTGTTTATTCTGAACTGTATTTAATCATTCTAGGATTTGAACTATTCAGTTATCATTTTCGTGTGTGTCAGTCTTCATTGACTGTTCTCAGTTTATTGAGCCTGCAGCCTTGCTTACTTATGTATTTATTTGTTTATTATTATTATTTTTCGTGATGGAGTCTCGCTCTGTTATCCAGTCTGGAGTGCAGTGGCACTATCTTGGATCACTGTAACCTCCACCTTCCAGGTTCAAGTGATTCTTCTGCCTCAGCCTCCTGAGTAGCTGGGATTATAGGCGTGTGTCACCACACCCGACTAATTTTTATATTTTTAGTAGAGAGGGGGTTTCGCCATGTTGGCCAGGCTGGTCTCGAACTCATGACCTCAAGTTATGCACCTGCCTCAGACTCCAAAAGTGCTGGGATTACAGGCATGAGCAACTGTGCCCAGACTGTATTTATTTTTTGAGACAGGGTCTTGCTCTGTCACCAAGGCCGGAGTGCCGTGGTGTAATCTCAGCTCACTTCTACCTTCACCTCCAGAGCTAAAGTTATCTTCCCACTTTAGCCTCCCAAGTAGCTGGGACTATTGGCGCATGCCACCATGCCTAGCTAATTTTTGTATTTTTTTTGTAGAGATGAGGTTTTGCCATGTTGCTCAGGCTGGTCTTAAACTCTTGGGCTCAAGCAATCTACCTGCATGGGCCTCCCAAAGTGCTGGATTATAGATGTGAGCCACTGTGCCTGGCCTGAGCCTGCAGACTTAGGATCATGTTTTGTTCTAAGTGATTTCATTTATTTTCTTTTAATTTAGCATTGTCCCAATTCCTTCTTCTAATGAAGAAATACGCTTAGTTGATGATGCGTTTGGAAAAATTTGTCACATGGTCAGTGATGGCTCTTGGGTGGTTCGTGTTCAGGCAGCAAAACTGTTGGTAAGTTATACTTTTTGTGTATGTATGTATGCATGTATGTATTTATTTATTTTCTTTTATGTAGAAATAGGGCCTTTGTGGCCCAGGTTGGTCTCAAACTCTTGGCCTCAAGCAATCCTCCTGCCTCAGCCTCCCAAAAGACTGGGCTTATAGGCCAGGTGTGGTGGCTTACACCTGTAATTCCAGCACTTTGGAAGGCCAAGGCGGGCAGATCATGAGGTCAGGAGATTGAGATCATCCTGACCAACATGGTGAAATCCCGTCCCCACTAAAAATGCAAAAATTAGCTGGGCATGGTGGTGCACTCCTGTAATCCCAGCTACTCGGGAGGCTGAGGCAGGAGAATCGCTTGAATCTGGGAGGCAGACGTTGCAGTGAGCCGAGATCACGCCACTGCACTCCAGCCTGGCGTCAAGGGGGAAGACTCTCGTCTCAAAAAAAAAAAAAAAAAAAAAAAAAAGAAAAGACTGGGATTATAGACGTGAGCCATTACACCCGGCCAATAACCCTTTTTTTAAATGGACACATTGCTCGTTAAGTTTTTACAAACATTTTGAGAAACTACAGATGGGGCAGTGTGACCTGAATTTAAAACCCCAGAATTTCTTTTTCTTTTTCTTTTCTTGAGACAGGGTCTTACTCTGTTGCTCAGGCAGGAGTGCAGTGGTGCAGTCACGGCTCACTGCAGCTTTGACCTGCCAGGCTCAAGCGATCCCTCCACCTGAGCCTCCTGAGTAGCTGGGACTACAGGCATGTGCCACCCTGCCTGGCTAATTTTGTATTTTTTGTAGAGATGGGGTCTTCCTTTGTGCCCAGGCTGGTCTTGAATTCCTAGGCTCAAGTGATCCTTCTGCTTTGGCCTCCCAAATTGTTGGGATTACAGGTTTAAGCCACTATTCCCAGTCCCAGAGTTTCTTAATATAGAAAGAAATAGTTCACTCTCCTGTAGAGAAATAGCCTTTTAGAACTAGAAAGAATCTTAAAACATAATTCTATTAACCCTATTAGGAACCGAGATAGCCAGAGCCTAGAGAAAAAGGAAAATAATTTAAAAAAAAGTTTTTCCCATTTATTAAGCACTTGTTATGTCCTAGTTCAGGAGGCTCAAACCCCTGGGCTGTGGACTAGTCCTGGTCCATGGCTTGTTAGGAACCAGGCCACACAGCAGGAGGTGAGTGGTGGGAGAGCAAGCATTACTGCCTGAGCTCTGCCTACTGTCAGATCAGCAGCTGCATTAGATTATCATAGGGGTGTGAACCCTATTGTGAACTGAGCATGTGCGGGATCTAGGTTTCATGCTCCTTGTGAGAATCTAATGCCTGATGATCTGAGTTGGAACAGTTTCATCCCAAAATCACCCTGCTCCACCACCCTCTCTGGTTTCTTCCATGAAACCGAACCCTGGTGCCAAAAAGGTAGGGGACTGCTATTTTAGATAATTTGAAGGAGGCCCTTTACATACATTTTCTCATTATAGTAATCCTGCAAGATAGGTGCCATTACCCAGCTGGGGCATGGTGGCTCATGCCCATAATCCTGGCACTTTAGGAGGCCGAGGTGGGTGGGTCACTTGAGCCCAGGAGTTCAAGACCAGCCTGGGCAACACAGCAAGACCTTATCTCTATTTAAAAAAAATTTTTTTTAATGTTTTTTTAAATGCTGTTATCATCTTCTAGATGAGAAAACTGAGGCTCTGAGGAGTTAAGTAAATTATCCAGCTTATACAGACAGAAAATTGTAGAGTGAGATCAGATCCTGATCTTGTGACTTTTAGCCTCGTACTTTTCTAGTGTTTTCTTTTTGAGGACTCAGCACATTTATTAAAAATTTTTAACTTTTGTGGCTCATGCCTGTAATCCCAGCACTTTGAGAGGCCGAGGCGGGTGGATCACGAGGTCAAGAGATTGAGACCATCCTGGCCAACATGGTGAAACCCCGTCTCTACTAAAAATTCAAAAATTAGCTGGGCATGGTGGCGCATGCCTGTAGTCCTAGCTACTCGGGAAGCTGAGGCAGGAGAATTGCTTGAACCCGGGAGGCAGAGGTTGTAGTGAGCCGAGATCGCGCCACTGCACTCCAGCCTAGCGACAGAGTGAGACTCCATCTAAAAAAAAAAAAAAAAAAAAAAAAAAAATTTAACATTTGGGCTGAGATGTAGTGGCTCACACCTGTCATCCTAGCACTTTGGGAGGCTGAAGCAGGCAAATCACTTGAGGTCAGGAGTTCGAGACCAGCCTGGCCAACATGGTGAAACCCCGTCTCTACTAAAAATACAAAAACTAGCCTGGCGTGGTGATACACACCTGTAGTCCCAGCTATTCTGGAGTCTGAGGTGGGAGGATCACTTGAACCTGGGAGGCGGGGGTTGCAGTGAGCCGAGATTGTGCCATTGCGCTCCAGCCTATGCGACAGAGCAAGACCCTGTCTCCAAAAAAAAAAAAAAATTATTTAACTTTTAAGGGATAAAATTGTCTTATAATAGAGTGTTGACCTAATAAACTTATTTTATATCTGTGTTACCTTGTATATATCATTTGATATTAGTCTCAGTTTCCTCATCTGTTAAGTGGGGTTCTAATATCTCTCGTATTTACCTGATAGTGTTGTCATGATGGTCAAATGAGATATAGTCTATGAAAATGTTTATAAACTAAAAAGTATTATACTATGTAGGATGGGTGGGGGCACAGTGTATAAATATATGTAAGTATCTATAAAAAATTGTATACATGTCACAGCAGGAAAATCTGTGATTCTTTTTGGACACTTCCCCTTTGAGTGCCCCCAGCCCTGCTACTCTTGGTGAGATTGTTGGTTGAATGCTTTGTATCTGACTGTACTGGACACTGATCTGGTGATAGCTTTAGTCCTGTGACCAGTATTTATGGGAGTATTTGCTGAAACCTGTGTGAAGCATTTTCATGAAATATAGTAGTAATGGATGATTGGAGTATTTCCAATCTTGTGCATAGTAGAGTTAAACAAGCTAACTGTTACTGATTTTATTTCTGAATTCATATTTTAAAACTTTCTAAATTCAGAACAATCTAATCATTCATCAAATCCTTTCATTCAACATTTACAGAGGATCTACAATGAACTCTAGGTGGGAGTGGGGAGGAGAAAGATGTTTTAGAGGAATGAATTAATGATATATTTTTACCTGAGTAGGCAGTTTTAAAAAGTAATCCTTAAAGTAAGAATCATTCAAAATTTTCAGTTTTGTACTCTATAGGATCTGAAATTTATTTGCATAAAGTTGTGTGTATAACGTGTATATTGAAAGGATTTCTACTTGAATGACTCTAAATTGAGTCACATGCCTTGTGTTGTAATTTCCTGTTAAATCTGAACAGCTTCAAATTATATAAGTAATTATGTTTGTATTCAGAAATAGTAATCATTTTAATCTTGCTGATAATAATAATAATGACTACTATGTATAGAGTTTCTGACCTACTAAGTGAGGCATTTTTAGTCATACATACACACATAAATACACACACATTCACACATAAACATTAACCCACTTCTCTTTATATACAAGCACACATTCCTAACTCATTTGCTTACTTTTGCAAGTAATTTTTAATCTTTTTAAACTCTCTGAGGTAAATGTATTACTCATAAATAACAAAATTAAAATTTAGGAATGTGGTATAATTTGTCTAAGACCACACAGATAGTAAATGACAGATGAGGACTTCAAACCTCATAATCTAAAGTCCATATATAATCCTTTCCTGGTGAGCATCCAGTTACACATTGGGATTGGCCAGTTAAGGCCCTGCTGGTTTATTAGTATCTCTGTGCAAGCTAAGAGGTAAAGCTGCCCTACTCCAGCTCTCCAGTAGATAAACCTGTGATAAAGTGATTTGTGTATAATCTTTAATTAAAAATTTAGTAATTTTAAAAAATTGACGCATTGTAATTGTATATATTTATGGGGCACAAGTTGATGTTTTGATACACATCTATGTTGAATATTAATCCAATCAGGATAGTTAGTATAGTTATCACCTCATACATTTGTCATTTCTTTGTCATGAGAACTTTCAATAACCTCTCTTACAGCTATTTTGTAATATACAATGTTTTACTGTTAATCATAGTCACCCTTACATGCAGTTGAACACCAGAATTTATTCCTCCTAATTGTGACTTTGTATCCATTGTCCAGTCCCTTCCCATTCTCTCCTACTCCCTCCCCTCCCCAGTGTCTGGTAACCACTGTTATACTCTCTGCCTCTATGATATCAATTTTTTAAAAAAATACTTTAAGTTCTGGGATACATGTGCAGAAAGTTCAGGTTTGTTACATAGGTATATATGTGCCATGGTGGTTTGCTGCACCCATAACCTGTCATCTACATTAGGTGTTTCTCCGAATGCTATCCCTCTCCCAGCCCTTCACCCTCTGACAGTCCTTAGTGTGTGATGTTTCCCTCCTTGTGTCCATGTGTTCACATTGTTCAGCTCTCACTTATGAGTAAGAACATGCAGTATTTGGTTTTCTGTTCTTGTGTTAGTTTGCTGAGAATGGTGGTTTCCAGCTTCATCCATGTCCCTGCAAAGAACATGAACTCATCCATTTTTATGACTGCATAGTATTCCATGGTGTATATGTGTCACATTTTCTTTATCCAGTCTGTCATTGATGGGCATTTGGGTTGGTTCCAAGTCTTTGCTATTGTGAACAGTGCTGCGATAAACATATGTGTGCATGTGTTTTTATAGTAGAACGATTTATAATCCTTTAGGTACACATACCCAGTCATGGGATTGCTGGGTCAAATGGTATTTCTGGTTCTAGATCCTTGAGGAATCGCCACACTGTCTTCCACAATGGCTGAACTAATTTACACTCCCACCAACAGTGTAAAAGCTTTCCTATTTCTCTACATCCCCTCCAGCGTCTGTTGTTTCCTGACTTTTTAATGATGGCCATTCTAACTGGTGTGAGATGGTATCTCATTGTGGTTTTGATTTGCATTTCTCTAATGACCAGTGATGATGAGCTTTTTTTCATATGTTTGTTGGTTGCATAACTGTCTTCTTTTGAGAAGTGTCTGTTCATATCCTTCGGCCACTTTTTGATGGGGTGTTTTTTTTTTTTTTGAAATTTGTTTAAGTTCCTTGTAGATTCTGGATATTAGCTCTTTGTCAGATGGATAGATTGCAGAAATTTTCTCCCATTCTATAGGTTGCCTGTTCACTCTCATGATAGTTGTTTTTTTTTTTTTTTTTTTTTTCTGTACAGAAGCTCTTTAGTTTAAGTAGATCCCATTTGTCAATTTTGGCTTTGTTGCCATTGCTTTTGGTGGTTTAGTCATGAAGTCTTTGCTCATGCCTGTGACCTGAATGATATTGCCTAGGTTTTCTTCTACGGTTTTTACGGTTTTAGGTCTTATGTTTAAGTTTTAGATCGTGCATTATTTGTCTTTGTGTGTCTGGCTTATTTCACTTTACATGATATCCTCCAGGTTTATCGATGTTGCAAATTACAAGATTTTATTTATTTATTTTTTCTTCTTTAAGTCAGGGTCTTGTTCTGTTGCCTCGGCTGGAGTGCGGTTCCATGATGGCACAATCATAACTCACAGCAACCTCAAACTCCTGGGGACTCCAGCCTGGACAACAGCGAAATTGTCTCTAAAAAAATTAAAAACTAGGTTGTTCTTTTTTGATGTAGCTATTTATTGCTGTACACTTATCTCTTAGAACTGCTTTTGTTGCATACTGTCGATTTTGGTATATGTTTTAATTCTTGCTTGTGAAGTATGTTTCTTCTAGGCAATGTGTACTTAGATTTTGTGTTTGAATCTATTCAGCCAATGTGTACCTTTTTTTTTTTTCTTTCTTGCTCTGTTGCCCAGGCTGTAGTGTACCTTTTAATTGAGGAATTTAATCCATTTATATTCAAGATTTTTTCCTTCTTCTTTTTTTTTTTTGTTACTTTGAGACAGGATCTCACTCTGTCACCTAGGCTGGAGTACACTTGTGTGATCTCAGTTCACTGCAACCTTCACCTCCCGGGTTCAAGTGATTCTCATGCCCCAACCTCCCCAGTACTGGGATTACAGGTGTGTGTCACCACGCCCAACTAATTTTTTTTGCATTTTTATTAGAGATGGGTTTTGCCATGTTGGCCATGCTGGTCTCGAACTCCTGGCCTCAAGTGATTTGCCTGCCTTGGCCTCCCAAAGTGCCGGGATTATAGGCATGAACCACCACACCCAGCTATATTCAAGATTGTTATTGATAGATGAGGTCTTATTCCTCCCATTTTGTTAATTACTTTTTGGTTCTTTTGGAGATCCTTTGTTCTTGTCTTCCTTTCTTGTTGTTTATCTCTTCGATTTAGTGGGTTTTTGTGGGGCTAAGCTTTATTTTCATTCTCTTTCTTGTTTGTGTATCTGCTATAATTTTTTTCTACATAGTTACTACAGAGTCTTATTTAGGCCCGTGTGGTGGCTCTTGCCTATCATCCCAGCACTTTAGGAGGCAGATCACTTGAGCTCAGGAGTTTGAGACTAGCCTGGGCAACATAGTGAGACCTTGTCTCTAATAAATAAAGAAAAAAGAAATCAGCCAGGCATGATGGCACACACCTGTAGTCTCAGCTACCCAGGAGGCTGAGGTGGGAGGATTGCTTGAGCCTGGAAGATTGAGGCTGCAGTGAACCATGATCAGGTCACCATGCTCTAGCATGGGCATCAGAGTAAGAGTGTCTCAAGGGGGAAAAAAAGTCTTGCAATTATAATAGAATGTTTTCAGCTGATAGCAACTCAACTTTGGTTACATAAAAGGACCCTAGACTTTTTCTCTCCCCTCTTCAATTTATATTTTTGTTGCCTTAATTTTCTTATTCATCTGTTATGTGTTCCTTAGCTACTATTTGTAGCTCTTGTAGTTTTTGACCATTTTGAATTTAATCTTCATACTAGCAGATTGAAAATTTTACGGCCGGGCGCGGTGGCTCAAGCCTGTAATCCCAGCACTTTGGGAGGCCGAGACGGGTGGATCACAAGGTCAGGAGATCGAGACCATCCTGGCTAACACAGTGAAACCCTGTCTCTACTAAAAAATACAAAAAAACTAGCCGGGCGAGCTGGCGGGCGCCTGTGGTCCCAGCTACTCGGGAGGCTGAGGCAGGAGAATGGCGTGAACCCGGGAGGCGGAGCTTGCAGTGAGCTGAGATCAGGCCACTGCACTCCAGCCTGGGCGACAGAGCGAGACTCCGTCTCAAAAAAAAAAAAAAAAAGAAAATTTTACATGACATATTGTATCACTGTGGTTTGATCTGTTTGATTTATGAGTTTACCTTTACTGGTGAGTTTTATACTTTTGTGTGTTGTCATGATAGTGATTATTGTCCTTTTGTTTCTAATTGTAGCATTCAATACTTTGAATATATTAATACTATCCCATTCTCTCCTGGTCTACAAGGTTTCTGCTGAGAAATCTGTTGATGGTAATGGAGATTCTCCTGACAATTTTCTCTGGCAGCTTTAAAAATTCTTAGTCTTTGACTTTCGATAGTTTGATTATAATGTACCTTGGAGAGGATCTTTTTGGGTTGAATCTAATTGTGAACCTTTGAACTTCCTGAATTTGGATGTCCGTATTTCTCCCACTACTTGGCAAGTTTTCAGCTGTCATTGTGTCAAGTAGGTTTTCTGTGCCTTTCTCTATCTCTTCTCCATCAGGCAATCTTACAGTGCAAATATTTGTTTGTCTATTGATGTCCTATATGTTCCAAGGCTTTCTTTTTTATTCTTGTTTTTTTCCCCCCTTAACGGGTTATTTCAAAAGACCTGTCTTCAAGTTCAGAAATTCTTTCTTCTGCTTGATCCTAGTCTATTGCTGAAGCTCTCAATTATATACTATTTTTATTTTTTTCATTGAACTGTTCAGCTCCAAGATTTCTGTTTGGTTCTTTTTTATGATATTGATTTCTGTTGAATTTCTCATTCAGATCATGAATTGTCTTCCTGATTTCATTTAATTGTTTGTCTGTATTCTCTTGTATCTTACTGAGTTTCCTTTAGATCACTATTTTGAATTCCTTTTCAGGCATTTTGTAAGTGTCCTTTTCTTTGGGGTCTGTCATTGGAGACTTTTTTGCTTTCTTTTTTTGAGACAGGGTCTTGCTGTGTCACCCAGGCTGAAGTGCAGTGGCAAGATCTCGCTCACTGCAACCTTCTCCTCCTGGGCTTAAGTGATCCTCCCACCTCAGCCTGCTGAGTAGCTGGGACTACAGGCACATGCCACCACACCTGACTAATTTTTGTATATTTTGTAGAGACGGGTTTTGCCATCTTGCCCAGAATGGTCTTGAACTCCTGAGCTCCTGCTATCTGGCTCTCTTGGCCTTCCAAAGTGCTGGGATTACAGATGTGAGCCACTGCGCCCAACCAGGAGACTTACTGTATTCCTTTGAGGGTGTCGTGTTTCCTTGATTTTCGTTTATCGTGTCCAAGATACTGGATGTTGATATCTGTGCATTTAGTAGAATAGTTGCTCTTTTCAATTTTATTGAGTAGCTAATATATAGTAACAGTCTTTTTCCTGCAGATGGTTTTTAGGGTATTAGCTGGGTATGGTGTGTTGCCTTTGGTTCTGGGTGGACTCAGTGGGTGGTATAACACTCCTTGTCAGCTTCAGCTATAATCTTCAGCTATACTCCTAGTCAGTGATGTTTGCAATTGCTTCAGTTGCCTAGGCTATGGGAGTTTGCGATGGTGATGCTATAGATGAGGGTGCTGAGCTGATTTTTGGGCAAGTGAGGTTGCTAAGCTGATTTTGGGCGCGACATGTGCAGGCTAAAATGGCTGCCAGGCTGTCTATCTGGTTTTCCAGGGAGGCAGTAGTTACTGCCGTGGTGGCTGTCGTGCTGGGCTCAGGCTTTTGCTGGGGCAGCCTGCTGGGCAGCTGTGTGGCTATCTAGGGAGATGGGGCTATTACCTGGTTGGCTATTACTTTGGGCTAGGCTCAAGTGCTTTTGCTCAGTGGGGCTGGGCAGTTTGGCAGCAGTCTATGGTGGGGGGCCAGGGCTACCACAGGACCTGTGGATTGGATTGTGTGCTATGGGACTCTATCATGGCCTGTTTTAGCGGACAGGACCACTGAGTTACCAGCTATCAGGCAGGGCATGGGCAGGTGGTTCTGTGACGGGTTGTGAGAGGCAGTAGGGCTGCTGCAGGATTGGCTTTTTGGCTGAGTACTGGCATGTGCATGCTTGGCAGCCCAGATGTTTATATGGTACAAGGGTGCTGGGTAAAGCACTGCCAGCTGTCTATTTGATGGCTTCCTTGCTGTGCAGGTCTGCCTGTTTTCTGGGTGGTTGGTAGTGCTGTGTGGGGTCTGATGCTGTGGTCATGGTCACTCTGTTTGACCTAGACTCTATGTGGATGGGGTTATGGTGCTGCAGGCCATCGTGTGATCATGGTAGAATGATGGCGGATTCTCAGGGATGAAGATAGTCAGTTGCTACTAGTCCCCAGGGCAGGATGCATACTAGTAGTGAGTCTAGCTTCAACTTGGTGCCATGCTACAGTAGCTTAGGACAAGGTGGGCTCCCACTCTGAGGCAATACAGCTGAATGATCTCTTGGCTACTCTCCAGACTGGATTTGTGGCCACTGATGACTTACGGACTCTCCTTTATCAAGAATTGCTGGTGCCTGTGGCAGCAGTGGGGACCACTGATAGGTATCTCCAGCTTACTTTTTCCCTGTAAGAAGTTCCTCTGATTTTAAGCTGATTTTGGCAAGGGAGACAGTGTGGTAGGCAGGAAGCCTCACTCCCTTCCCTGTGGTGCTATCTTGAAGCCTTCATGCTCCACAGGGATTTTGCCCTTTCTCTGGTGCTCAGCAGCATGTATCTACAGTCATTTTAGTTGAAATATAGTTATTTGTTATTTTTGTTCCTTTTTGTCGTGGGTGATGTGTGCCAGGTAACTCTAGTAAGCCATTTTTTAAAAAACAAATCTGCATACAGATTGAGTATCCCTTATCCAAAATGCTTGAGACCAGAAGTGTTTTGGATTTTGTTTTGTTTTTGGATTTTGGAATATTTTATTTGCATTATACTTACTTGTTGGGCATCCCAAATCTGAAATATGCTCCAAAATCCAAAATCTGAAATGCTCCAATGAACATTTCCTACCATCTTGTTGGTACTCAAAAAGTTTTGGATTTTTGAGCATTTTGGATTTCGGATTTTTGGAACTGCGATGTTCAACCTGTATAATCTTTAGATCACCTGTTCAGCAAATCGACAAACACTGAGGACAGTTTCTGTCTTCAACAAAGTTGATAGTCAGGTGGCCAGGGATAGCTAATCAGTGAATAAGAATACCTGGTACTGGTAGGAAAGAGCACCAACCACAACCACAGGAGGCTTCTTGGAGGAGGTGATCTCTGAACTGAGTTTTGAAGGATGAGTAACTAGGTAGTGATGCAGGGAAAGAGAAAATATGAGCAGGGATATAAAAGCAGTACATTATCATGCATAGCAATATACTAAGCTGCAATATCATACTAAACTACAAGCAGTTTAGTGCTTCCTAGTTGGGGGTAGTGTTCCATATAGGGGATCTGTAACGAGGTAAGTTGGAGAGGAAAACAGAAGCCAGGTTCTGCAACAACTTAGCTTTGTAAACTCGAGTCCCTCTTGCTTAAAACGTGAATAGTTTCCAATCCCTTTGGCTTATAGCAGGATGAAAAATTATATCAGAAAATTCAAAACCATGTAAAAGAGGTTAGCTTTTACTTATTTATAACTGCCCTATTTGTGGGGCAAAGAAACTTGATGTCCCAGTAAGCTCATTCATGGGACTATTTAGAATACAGTCACTACTTTTATAAGCTTTAAGAAGTCATTGACCTTAAAAATTACAACACTTTCAGACTGTTAGATTATAGGCTTTTGTGCCTGTAAGTCTCCCATGACTGGTCTTTCCCAGGGTAAATGCAAATATTCCTAGTTAGTGGCAGTTTTATGTCTGATATACTTATCACCTAGTTGCATAGACTTATGTTATTTATACTAACTGAGCAGTTTTTGCTCTTAAAGCAGGTGTGATAATTGTTAAATATCCGTATCTAAATTTCACATACATTTAATAAGGCTCTCTGGTGAAATGGTTTTCTCAGTGTTAAGTAAGGTTTTCGTAGCATTAACTACCTACATTTAGGTTGTTAAGTAGCACTAGTAGTACAGTTGGAGAGATTCCATCTTAATCTAAACATATTTGTCTTGGTTAAAGTATACCAGAATGTAGCTGTTATTCTGATTGGTAAGGTGTACTTTTTTTTTTTTCTGATATGGAGTTTTGCTCTGTCACCCAGGCTGGAGTGCAATGGCGTGATCTTGGCTCACTGCAAACTCCACTTCCCAGGTTCACGCCATTCTCCTGACTCAGCCTCCCGAGTGGCTGGGACTACAAGCGCCCGCCACCACGCCTGGCTAATTTTTTGTATTTTTAGTAGAGACGGGGTTTTACCGTGTTATCCAGGATGGTCTTGATCTCCTGACCTCGTGATCTGCCCACCTTGGCCTCCCAAAGTGCTGTGATTACAGGTGTGAGCCACCGTGCCTGGCCTGTAAGGTGCATTTTATAATGAACTCATTATCTTTTTGGTCCAAATCTGTTTCTCTATGTTTTCATAAATGATACTATCATCTGCTAAGTCATGAACCAGAGGAATGTGGGAATAGTTTTTCTGTGTCTCACATCCATTGAGTTACCAACTCATATCAGTTCTGCCTTCTTGACATCCCTAAATCCATCCTTTCTCCATTTCCACTGGTCCTGCAGTAATAGACATCTCACCATTTTTCAAGTGGATTACTATGCTATAGGGCTCTTTGTGTTTGTAGACTTAAAATGGAAAGCTTCACCTATACTTAGGTTACATTGAAAATTTATTTCAAGTAATGATATTTAATTTGGCGGGGCACAGATTTGCATAGTACTCCCTCTGTGTTGCTGTGTTGGATGAGTGCTCAGCTGAGGGCATTGGAGGAGGGCACTGGGAATTATGGATGAAGCAACTTACTGTGAAGTCATGAAAACTTTTATTTTAGTAGGAAAAAGCCAACAGCTAATGCTGGTGGTAAAACCAGAGAGAGATTTAGGAGGTCTTAAGCATTTATAGTTCTTATTTATAAAATTGTTGTTTGGATTTAAAAAATGGATGTTAGCTATGACATTGGCTTAGATCTATGTACCAAAAGAGAAAGTGGTTTTGAAACTACTTTAGTCAAAATAGTACAGCAGTTGTTTTTGTGGAATCATAGGAAAGGTGTTAACTTGAGTAAGGACATTCCCCAAGAACACATAATTTTCTATGGAAAATGTGATTAGAGAAAAGATCTGAGCCTGTATAAGCATTTCTGTGTTTATTAGGAATTAGAGAAGATCTCAGATAAATTTCTTAATGTTTAGGACCTGCTCCAGCAGCCTCTGAAACTGGTGTTTTTGCTTTCATTTTGATTCCTTATGGTCCATTAGTCATACTGTTGCAAGATGGGCTTTATGAAATATAAATCTATGTCCTCCCTTACTTGAAATGAATAAGTTGCCTAATCTCAGCCTCAGTTCTCATCTAGAAAATGGAAATGAGAGGTATATGGGATTATTGGGAAGAATAAACTTGAAAAATGTAAGTAAAATATTTTATACATTGTTGAGCTCATTAGATGTTTAACAGGGATTATGTAATAATTATTTATAAGGCAAACCCCTTACTATGGCAAATGAGGCTCTTTATTATCCTATCTGTACTGCCTCATTTTCAGGAGCCCTATCTTATGTTCCATTCATAAAATCACTTAATATTTCTCACTTGGCATTTGCACTGTGATTTTCATTTCTCCAAGTATACCTCTCCCTGCCTGTACCTGCTTGTTGTCTCCGTTCCCATGGCATCATTCACAGATGTGTATTACAGCATTTCATACTATATTGCAGTAATCTCTTTTCTTGTCAGTTTCCCTTACTAGTCTGTGAGATTGTTGAGTGTAGAGCTGTTGTCTTTTTATTTTTGTATTCTTGTTTCTGGTAACTGTAGACATATAATTGAATGGTTGCTAAACATTTGTTTAACTGAATGCATGAATGAATGAACAGAGGAATGGAAAGAAGAATGAAAAGGAGTGGAGAGTAGTCGTTAAGGGAAAGGATTTTGAAGCCTGGATATATCTACTGGCTCTGGATTTTATTCTCTTTGTGGCTGTCAATGTGTTACTTGATCTTTTTATATTTTTTCTCCCTATATAAGATGGGACTAATATAGTATTTACTTTGCAGGGTTATAGTTACAGAAGATTTAAACGAGTTAATATATGTCTAAAGCCCTTAGAATAGTACATGACACATAGTGGCCGGGTGCGGTGGCTCACGCCTGTAATCCCAGCACTTTGGAAGGCCGAGGCGGGCAGATCACTTGAGGTCAGGAGTTTGAGACTAGCCTGCCCAACTTGGCGAAACCCCATCTCTATTAAAAATACAAAAAATTAGCCAGGCATGTTGGCGGGCACCTGTAATCCCAGCTACTTGGGAGGCTGAGGCCGGAGAATCGCTTGAACCTGGGAGGCAGAGGTTGCAGTGTGCCAAGATCATGGCACTGCACTCCAGCCTGGGTGACAAGAGCAAACCTCCATCTCAGGGGAAAAAAAAAGGCATAGTACATGACACATAGTAAGCTCTATTTAGGTGTTAGCTGCTGCTAATATTTTTATTTTCCTGATGATTCAGAACCCATAGCATCTTTACTGTCATGAATAATGTTATCTTTATGCGCTTAAATTGGCTACAGACTTTGAATTTTAAGATAATATTCAAATCATAAAAGTTGTTTTATATGCTCTGGATTCTTTCTTTTTATAGGGCTCTATGGAGCAAGTCAGTTCTCATTTCTTGGAGCAGACCCTTGACAAGAAGCTGATGTCAGATCTGAGGGTACCTTTTATTCTTTGTTGTTTAAACTGGGTTTCTGTAACCAATATGGGGGGGCAGTATGCTGAGTTGTGTTGATTTAACTTAGCAGCATTTGTTAAATTAATGTATGATAACTGTATTACATTTTAATTAAAAATCTTAGTAAATTGAAGCAAATAACAGATGACTTCATTAAATTTTGTATTATTGTAATGAAATAATTTACACAGGTTATGCTTTACAAAAAAGAGGCAAGATTAATTTTCTAAGCCAGGCACAGTGGCTCACATCTGTAATCCCAGCACTTTGGGAGGCTGAGGCAGGTGGATCACTTGCAGCCAGGAGTTTGAGACCAGCCTGGCCACATGGTGAACCTCGTCTCAACTGAAAAACAAAAATTAGCTGGGTGTGGTGGCATGTGCCTGTAGTCCCGGCTACTTGGGTGGCTGAGGCAGAGAATCGCTTGAACTCTGGAGACCAGAGGTTGCAGTGAGCCGAGATCGCACCACTGCTCTCCAGCCTGGGCAACAGAGTGGGACTCTGTCTCCAAAAAACCCCAAAAAACAACAACCAAAAAAACCCCAGAAAACCCCAAAAGACTAATTTTCTGTTTGTTAGGAACTACAAAGGCCTGTTCTCATTTTGTGAGATGGTATGACATTTTAGGACTCCTTTTCAGCAGCAGTTATCATGGAAGAGTGAGTAAAGCCTTTCTCCAAACAGTAACAAAATACCCCCAACCTCGCACCATTTTTTCCTTTTTTTTTGAAACAGGGTCTCATGCTCTTGCCCAGGCTGGAATGCAGTGGCACAATCATAGCTCACTGCAGCTTTGATCTCCTGGGCTCAAGCATTCCTCCCACCCCACCCTCTTGAGTAGCCGGGACTACAGGCATGCCCCACCATGCCCAGCTAATTTGTTTTATCTCTAGTAGAGATGAGGTCTTGCTCTGTTCCCCATGCTGGTCTTGAACTTCTGAGCCCAAGCAATCCTCTTGCCTCTACCTCCCAAAGTGCTGGGATTACAGATGTGAGCCATTGTGCCCGGCCCCAACTGCCTCTTATGAAATGCCCTTAAGCTTTGATTGTGATGGTTCACTAACATGGTTTGCAGAACCAGATTTGAGTCTGAGAAAATAATATGTACATTCATTGTTAGTACCTCAATTTTGAAATTATAAAAGTGATTATAAAAGTGATATGAAAGTTGTGGAATTTTTTATGAAGGAAAGGAAAGCAATTTACCCATATGCCTGCTACCCTAATGTAATGACTTTGGTCATTTTGGTGTATGTCTCTCAGCTCTTTTTCTTGTGCATGTTTTTTTTTTTTTTGTTTGTTTGTTTCTTTTGTTTTATTTGAGACAGGGTCTCGCTCTGTCGCCCAGGCTGGAGTGCAGTGGCGCGATCTTGGTTCACTGCAACCTCTGCCTCTCGGGCTCAAGTGATCCTCTCACCTCGGCCTCCTGAGTAGCTGGGACTACAGGTGTGTACAACCACACCTGGCTAATTTTTTGTAGTTTTTTAGAGATGGGGTTTCCATGAGAGGCTGGTGTATAAAGCGGAGTGCCAGGTCATTCATTTGTGATGAGAACCATAACTGTCAAGTGGACTGGATACTTACTTTTCACCAACCAGTATATTCCACCTTAGGCAATCTCTGTGTAAAGTGAGTTTACTAGATTAGTGACTGTACTGTAACTGAAATAGAACGCAATGTTGCCAAATAGAAAAATACTTTTACTAAGACTTAAGATAATTGCTTTCTTTTCCTTTTTTTCTTTTTTCTTTTTTTTTTTTTTTTTGAGGTGGAGTCTCATTCTGTCGTCAGGCTGGAGTGCAGTGGCACGATCTTGGCTCACTGTAATCTCCACCTCCCGAGTAACTGGGACTACAGGCACTCGCCACCACGCCCAGCTAATTTTTGTACTTTTAGTAGAGATAGTTTCACCATGTTGGCCAGGATGGTCTCAATCTCCTGACCTTGTGATCAGCCTGCCTTGGCCTCCCAAAGTGCTGGGATTACAGGCGTGGGCCACCTGCACCCTGCCTGATAATTGTTTTCTTAGAGTAAATGTGTTGTCTACCCAAGATGGTGTTTGGAGGGGCACTGTCATTATTTACCTCTCTGGCTCTCTCTTTCCTATGTTGCTGCCACAGCAAACGTAACCAACTTTCTTAACACGTTCTTCAGCTATCTTTATCCTTTTTAATTAGGTACTTTCAGCTATTATAGACCAGCAAGGCTTTGGTTTCATTTTAAGTTGAATTTGCATTTCTCTTGTATGAACTACTGATAATTTTTACAAACGTAACTCTCAAAAAACAGTTTTATTTTCTGCCTTCCCATGTTCTCAGGGTTCATCTTAGTGTTCCTTCATGAACCTCCTACAATTGGTAATTATTGTTGTCTTCTGCAGAGGAAACGTACTGCACATGAGCGTGCCAAGGAACTTTACAGTTCAGGGGAGTTTTCCAGTGGCAGGAAGTGGGGAGATGATGCTCCCAAGGAAGAAGTAGATACTGGGGCTGTGAACTTGATTGAGTCAGGAGCTTGTGGAGCTTTCGTTCATGGGTTGGAAGATGAGATGTATGGTAAGTATGACTATATAATAGTAATAACACTCTTTAATTGAGTGACTGCTATGTGTCTGGCATTGTACTGGGTGATACACATGTATCATTTCATTTAGTCCTTACAGTAACTCTGGGAAGTACTTACTATGCTTTTTATTTTACACACAGAAGAGACCCCAGTAGTATGAGACAATGGTGAAGAGCAAGAGATTTGGGTTCAGTCAATCTATATTTAAATTCCAGCATTTTTATAAAACAGGGATGATGATAACTATCTTTCTGAGCTCTGAGAATTAAATGAGGTTCTATACACATAAAGCAGTTGGCATAATACATGTGCCTATTTATAATAAACACTGAATAATTGGCAATTAAAATGGATATTAATAAAAATAGTAACTTGATATTGCTTACCCAGCTAGTAAGAGACAGAGCAAGATTTAAACCTAGGTATGTCTGACTGCAAAGCCTTTATATGACTGATGAATATTTTATTTCACCTTCATTTTTGAAAGATATTTTTGGGCCAGGCATGGTGGCTCACACCTGTAATCCCAGCACTTTGGGAGGCTGAGGCTGGAGGATCACTTGAGGCTAGCAGTTCAAGACCAACCTGGTTAACATGGTGAAACCCTGTATCTACTAAAAATACAAAAAATAGCCCGTATGATGGCATGCACCTGTAATCTCAGCTACTAGAGAGGCTCAGACACAAGAATCACTTGAACTCAGGAGGCAGAAGTTGCAGTGAGCTGAGATTGTGCCCCTGCACTCTAACCTGGGCACACAACAGAACAAAACTCTGTCTCAAAAAATAAATAAATACATACATACATACAGAAAGGTATTTTTGTGGAAATAAAATTCTAGATTAATAAACTTTTTTTTCCAAGAGTCTTTTTTATTTTTTGAGACAGGTTCTCACTCTGTCACCCAGGCTAGAGTGTAGTGGTGTGATCACAGCTCACTGAAGCCTTGACTTCCTGGACCCAAGCAATCCTCCTACCTCAGCCTTTTGAGTAGCTGGGACCATAAGCACGTGCCACCGTGCCTGGCTAATTTTGTAATATTTTTGTAGAGACAGGGCCTCCCTATATTGTCCAAGCCAGTCTTGAACTCCTGGGCTTAAGTGATCCTTTTGCCTTGGCCTCCTAAAGTGTTGAGATTGCGGGCGTGAGCCACTGTGCGTGGCCTCTATCAGTCTTTTAGTGATATTGCTGCATAGTTTTCTGTTGAGAAATTTATTGTCATTTTTATCTTCCTCTGTATATAATGTGTCTTTTTATCTCCAGCTGCTTTTAAGATTTATCTTTATCACTGGTTTTAAGCAATCTGATTATGATATGCCTGGGTATAGTATAGTTCATGTCATGTTTCTTTTGCTTGGAGTTTGTTGAGCTTCTTGAATCAAATAGTTTTCGTCACAGTTGGACATTTTTTTTTTTGCTATTATTTATTTCTTTCTCTTTTTTGGGGGGTGGGGGTGGGGTGGGGACAGAGTTTTGCCCAGGCTGAAGTGCGGTGGTGTGATCTCAGCTCACTGCAACCTCTGCCTCCTAGGTTCAGGCAATTCTCATGCTTCAGCCTCCCAAGTAACTGGGACTACAGGTGGCCGCCACCACTCTCGGCTAATTTTTATGTTTCTAGTAGAGACGGAGTTTCGTCATGTTGCTGAGGCTGGTCTCAAACTCCTGAGCTCAACTTACCTGCTCACTTCAGCCGCCCAAAGTGCTGGGATTACAGGTGTGAGCCACTGTACCCAGCCACTATTATTTTTTTAAATTTCTCTGACTCTACGGGCCCTTTGGTGACTTTAATTACACATGCGTTAGGATACTGATACTGTTTTACAGCTCACTGATGCTCTATTCTTTTTTCTTTCTTTTTTTTTTTTTTTTTCTAGTTTTTATTTTCTCTTTGTTTGATTTTGGATAGTATCTATTGCTTTGTCTTTGAGTGTTGCAAGATATAATCTGATGTTAATCCCATCCAGTATATTTTTCATCTCAGACATGTAGTTTTTGTCTCTAGAAGTTTGATTAGAATTTGGGTTTTTTCCATCCTGGACCACATAAGGAGACCCTATCTCTACAAAAAATTTAAAATTAGCAAGACATGGTTGTACATGCCTTTAGTCCCAGCTACTTGGGAGGCTGAGGCAGGAGGATTGCTTGAGCCCAGGAGTTAGAGGTTGCAGGGAGCTGTGATTGCACAAGTGTACTCCAGCCTGGGTGACAGAGCAAGACCCTGTCTCAAAAAAAAAGAAGAAAGAATTTGGGTCTTTTTAGTATCTACCATGTCTTTCTTAACATACTTAATCTTTCCTCTAGCTTTGTAAGCAGATAATATGTTTATAATAACTGTCTTACTATCCTTGTTTACTAGGTCTGTTATTTCTGTGATTCCTAGGTTGGTTTTGATTGATTTTTTTTCCTTCTGTATTACGTATTATTCCATCTTGTATATATTCCATCCTGTGTCTTTTCATGTCTGATAATTTTTAGTTGGATGCCAGACATTATAGATTTCACTTTATTAGATACTGAACATTATTTTTTTCCTATAAATATTTTTGAGCTTTGTTCTGGGATCCGTTTTTTCAGGTCTTATACTTTGTTAGGCAGGATTAGAGAAAACCTCTTTTTTTCTTCTTTCTTTCTTTCTTTCTTTCTTTCTTTCTTTCTTTCTTTCTTTCTTTTCTTTCTTTTCTTTCTTTTCTCTCTTTCTTTTCTTTCGACAGGATCTTGCTCTGTCGCTCAGTCTGGAGTGCCAAGGTGCAGTCACGGATCACTGCAGCCTTGACCTCCTGGGCTCAGATGACTTTCCCACTTCAGCCTCCCGAGTAACTAGGACCACAGGTGGGTACCACCACACCTGGCTAATTTTTGTATTTTTTGTAGAGACAGGGTTTTGTCATGTTGCCCAGGCCAGGCTTGAAGCCCTGGCCTCAAGCAATCCGGCCGCCTCGGCCTCCCAAAGTTTTAGGATTACAGGTGTAAGCCACCACACCTGGCTGCAAAATTCTTCTAAGTTAACTGTGGTTTTATAGGCCCTGTGTGAGCTCTAGAGATTGTTTCCTCTCATTGTTTTGAGTGCTGCTTTTCCAGGCCTCAGATGGTCTCTGTCTCACAGATCAGAATTCAGCTGAAGACTTGAGGCAACCGTCTGCAGATCTCCCAAGCTTTCTGTTTCTCTGTGTAGTTCTCTCCTTTCCAGTAATTTGCTCTATGAACTCTCACCACATTGGACTTCCCAAACTCCCAGCTCAATCTTCTCAACTCAGGGAGAGAAGACCTAGTGCCTGGAGTCTCTCTAAACTTAATTGCTGTAATCATTGAGATCACCTCATTTATTTCCCATCTCTCAGGGACAGAAGTCCTTTATTGCCAGATGCCCAGTATCTGGAGTGCTGTTGTTTCATATATTTTGTCTCTGTCTCATCCTTAGAGGATAAAGCTGGTCCTCCATCTTGTAATAGACTTCCTATAAAGCCCTGTGATTTCCATGTGCTATCTGTCTCACGTAGATCTCAGAATTTCAGCGCTTGGAGATGATTGACTCCAGCCTTTTCATTATCAGCAAGGGTAACAGACCTGGTAAGGTAATGTTGAATGTCCACATTTTACAGTAAATTTGTTCCAGAGACCTGTGCCAGGTCTTAAAAATGCCTCTAAAATCATACTTCAGGATAGAACTTCTTAGAAGGGCAAGACTATTATTTTTGAAAGACAGTTTTTCATCAGTAGATGTAAGAATTGGGTTATCCTATCATTTGTTCTAAAATGTTCCATATGTATAGAAAGTAAATAAAGCTACCTCTGCTTTTTGATTCTCTATGAACTTAAAATATGAATTACAATTTAAATAATATTGGATAATGAGGAAATCCAGTTATTAAAACCTATTTTACTCTAAAATGAGTAACTGAAACCTATTTTGTTTCTATTAGCATTTTTGCTTTGTTTAGTTTCTACAACTGAATTTGGTCACTTTTAACATTTATATGATTTACTTACACAATTTCCAGTTTGCCATTAAGATTTTTTAAATACTTTTAAAAAATTATTTTTATTTTTATTTTTTTATTTTTTATTTTTTTTTTATTTTTTTGAGACGGAGTCTCGCTGTGTTGCCCAGGCTGGAGTGCAGTGGCCGGATCTCAGCTCACTGCAAGCTCCGCCTCCCGGGTTCACGCCATTCTCCTGCCTCAGCCTCCCGAGTAGCTGGGACTACAGGCGCCCGCCACCTCACCTGGCTAGTTTTTTGTGTTTTTTAGTAGAGACGGGGTTTCACCGGGTTAGCCAGGATGGTCTCGATCTCCTGACCTCGTGATCTGCCCGTCTATACTTTTAAGTTCTGGGGTACATGTGTGGAATGTGCAGGTTTGTTACATAGGTATACACGTGCCATGGTGGTTTGCTGCACCCGTCAGCCCATTGTCTACACGAGGTATTTCTCCTAATGCTGTCCCTCCCCCAGCCCCCCATCCCCCAACAGGCCCTGGTGTGTGATGCCCCCCCACCTCCCGTGTCCGTGTGTTCTCATTGTTCAACTCCCACTTACGAGTGAGAACATCTGGTGTTTGGTTTTCTGTTCTAGTGTTAGTTTGCTGAGAATGATGGTTTCCAGCTTCATCCATGTCCCTGTAAAGGACATGAACTCATCCTTTTTTATAACTACATAATATTCCATGGTGTATGTGTGCCACATTTTCTTTATCCAGTCTATCATTAATGGGCCTTTGAGTTGGTTTCAAGTCTGTGCTATTGTGAATAGTGCTGTAATAAAAATATGTGTGCGTGTGTTTTTATAGTAGAATGATTTTATAATCCTTTGGGTATATACCCAGTCATGGGATTGCTGGGTCAAATGGTATTTCTGGTTCTAGATCCTTGAGGAATCGCCACACTGTCTTCCACAATGGCTGAACTAATTTACACTCCCACCAACAGTGTAAAAGCATTCCTGTTTCTCCACATCTTCTCCAGCGTTTGTTGTTTCCTGACTTTTTAACGATCGCCATTCTAACTGGTGTGAGATGGTATCTCATTGTGGTTTTGATTTGCATTTCTCTAATGACCAGTGATGATGAGCTTTTTTTCATATGTTTGTTGGTTGCATAAATGTCTTCTTTTGAGAAGTGTCTGTTCATATCCTTCACCCACTTTTTGATGGGGTTGGGTTTTTTTTGTTTTGTTTTTTGAAATTTGTTTAAGTTCCTTGTAGATTCTAGATATTAGCTCTTTGTCGGATGGATAGATTACAGAACTTTTCTCCCATTCTGTAGGTTGCCTGTTCACTCTGAAGATAGTTTCTTTTGCTGTGCAGAAGCTCTTTAGTTTAAGTAGATCCCATTTGTCAATTTTGGCTTTGTTGCCATTGCTTTTGGTGTTTTAGTCATGAAGTCTTTGCCCATGCCTATGTCCTGAATGGTATTGCCTAGGTTTTCTTCTAGGGCTTTTATGGTTTTAGGTCTTACGTTTAAGTCTTTAATCCATCTTGAGTTAGTTTTTGTATAAGGTGTAAGGAAGGGATCCAGTTTCAGCTTTCTGCATATGGCTAGCCAGTTTTCCCAACACCATTTATTAAATAGGGAATCCTTTCCCCGTTGGTTGTTTTTGTCAAGTTTGTGAAAAACCAGATGGTTGTAGATGTGTGGTGTTATTTCCGAGGCCTCTATTCTGTTCCATTGGTCTATATATCTGTGTTGGTACCAGTACTATGCTGTTTTGGTTACTGTAGCCTTGTAGTATAGTTTGAAGTCAGGTAGCATGAGGCCTCTAGCTTTGTTTTTTTTTTGCTTAGAATTGTCTTGGCTATGCAGGCTCTTTTTTGGTTCCATACTAGTATATGTATTTAAGGGGTACATGAGATATTTTGATACAGGCATGAAATACGAAATAATCACATCATATAGAATAGGTATCCATCTCCTCAAGCATTTATCCTTTGTGTTATAAGTGTTATTAATATGTAATCAAATTAACTTAAGTTTAAAAAGTGAGTATACCATAACCAGGTATCAGGTATGACAGCTTTCTAATTTTATCACATTTATACAATTCTGGGTAAATTTGGGTTTTAGGGGTGCATTGCTGGGAATGAAATGGAGCCTTATTTCACTGGCTGTTCACTCTAGTGTAGTGCCTCACATGCTTCTAGTATTCTAATTTATCCATCTTCTCCCTCCTTTTTGGGACTTTGTGCATGTAGCTTTTCTTTTGGAAAGGTCTTTTTCTTTCTTTTGGCTTAGCAGCTCTTTTAGGTATTGTTTTTAGGGATCACATATTACAGAAAGCCACCTCTGATCCCATTGATTGGGCTGTATTTCTTCATATGCATTTTCTTACATCCCTGTGCTTTTCCATAGCAACAGTCATTACTCTGTAATGCAATTAACTGTTCTTGTTTGTAAGCCTGGGGGATAGTCTTGCTTTTGTTCATCTTTGTATCTTTAGTACTAAGTACAAAGCTAATAAGTAGCTAAGTCTGGACCCAATTGTACATGTGCAGATGCTGAGGATCAGTCTTTTTTAAAATGTAGTATAGTAGATTCCTTTTCTCTGCTCTGTACCCATAGGGAGTCTGTGACGTATTATTTATTTATTTTTAATTAACTTTTTTTTATAGAGATGGGGTCTCACTATGTTGCCCAGGCTGGTGTCAAACTCCTGGGCTTAAGTGATCCTCCCGCCTTGGCCTCTCAGAGTTCTGGGATTACAGGTGTGACATGCCTGGTCAACATATTTTCAACATTCCAAAAAGTTCAGTGGAAAATGTCAGTTTACCTGCTTATAGTCTGGCTGTTCAGGCAAAGTAAAATACCACATTTGTTTGCTTCTGCTTGGAATTGTATCAGCTGAGGTCACACTGATTATCTCTTTCTGGTCAGAAGTTCCTTCCTGATTGCCTTGGTGGACTTGCAAAGGTTACATATGAGTCAGTGTGGTGTAATGGATAAAATTCTAGGAGGAAGAGCTAGCACTTAACATACTTGGGTTTATCTCTAGCTTGCCTTATAATTAGCAATTTCATGTTTAAATTATATTATTGTGAAGTGAAGAAAATTGTTCTCTTCTGATGAAAAGGAGGAATTCATAACTACCAAGAAAAACCTGAATCATCTGTCTTTAATGTAGTAACTCTACTCTTAACATGTCTATAAAACCTTTCTTTATACAAAGAGGAAATTGTGTTTGTGAGTTTTAACCACAACTTTAGGTAGTTTTTGTTTTGTTTTGAAATAGTCCATTTTGTCACAGAAGCATATGGGAATCACTAGAAAAAAACAACCATGTATAGAAGTCTTGCGAACATTTTCTGTGTCTTACTCATTTCTCATCTTTGTATCCTAGCCCTTAGTACTGCACCTAGCATATAGTACGTGTGCAGGACCCACTTATTAGTGAATGAAGAAAGGGTTTCCTCAGATCAGTGGCTTTATTGCTTACATGTTCTGAGCATACCAAGGGGTCGAAAACATGTCCCTGTTTTAAAGGTGCTTACAGAACCCAAATCTACACTGTAGGTGATACTTATTGAGCTCTTAAAATATGCCAGGCAGAGGCCCTGTGTGCTTTACCTGTATTATCTCATTTAGTCCTAACAACTCTGTAAGGAAATGAGTATTATCTCCATCTACCAGGTGAGAAATTTGAGGTGCCAGGAAGTTACTTATTTAAGATCACGCTCCAACTTAGTGGAGGGATCATTCACTACAGTTTGCTCTGAGACCTCTATCATTCCAAGCGTGCATCCTTAACCACTATATGATTTTAACCTGCAGTCAACAGACCTGGGTATTAGTCCTATTTCTGCCCTCATTTGCTTTGAGGCAAGTTAATCCATGTTGCTGAATCTTCCCTCTAAAATTGGAACAATGATATTTAGTCTACTTTAATCTTAATAATAATGATAACATGATTTACTAACTGACTTTTTAAAAAGTACTGTGGTTGGAATACTGAGATAAGTAAGACAGTTTAATTTTCAAGAAGTTAATATAGACAGACATGCGACTTCACACATATGTGGAGTCAGATTTAAGCCATAGTTCTTGTGATACTAAATTCCATGTTCTTAGATCAATGTTAAGGTGGGTGGTATGTGAAACTGTGGGCATAGAGATCTCCCAGGGAGAGTTTATAGAATGAGAGGAGTAGAGAATAGAAGACAGCCTGAAGGAGAAGGAATCCATCTTGGACTTTTCCCATGGCTCTTAATTTGATATGAGTTACTTTATATGTATATAAAATATGGGGCTTCAGTGTGTTGCTCAGGCCGGCCTTGAACTCCTGGGCTCAAATGATCCTCCCACCTCAGCCTCCTGAGTAGCTGGGACTTTGGTGTATGGCACTGCACCTGGCTGATGTGCAGTTTTTGTTTTTTGTTTTTTGGGTTTTTTTTTTTTATTGTTGTTGTTTTTATTATTGTTTTTTGTTTCTTTTTTTGAGACAGGGGCCCACTCTGTCACCCAGGATGGAGTGTAGTGGCACGATCATGGTTCACTGCAGCCTCAAACTCCTGGGCACAAGTGATCTTCCTGCCTCAGCTTCCCAAGTAGATGGTACTATAGGTGTGTGCCAACACACTTGGCTAATTTGTTTTTTTGTGTTTTGTTTTGATATAGGGTCTTGTTCTGTCAACCAGGCTGGAGTGCAGTGGCACGACCTTGGCTTACTGTAATTTCTGCCTCCCAGGCTCAAGTGATCCTCCCACCTCAGCCTCCCAAGTAGCTAAGACAACAGGTGCATACTACCACACGTAGCTAATTTTTAAATTGTTTTTGGTAGAAACAGAGTTTTACCGTGTTTCCTAGGTGGGCTCAAGTGATCTGCCTACCTCGGCCTCCCAAAGTGTTGGGATTACAGGCGTGAGCCACTGTCCCCAGCCTGATGTGCAATTTTATTTTTTCTCTTTTTTCTAGAGGTTCGTATTGCTGCTGTGGAGGCCCTCTGCATGTTGGCCCAGTCTTCACCCTCTTTTGCTGAGAAGTGCCTTGATTTCCTAGTTGACATGTTCAACGATGAAATTGAGGAAGTACGTCTGCAGTCCATACATACCATGAGAAAAATCTCTAACAACATCACCCTCCGAGAAGATCAGCTTGACACTGTCCTGGCTGTGCTAGAGGTGAGTGTTTCTAGTTTGTCACTCATTAATTCATCCCTCACCCCCACTGTTAAAATCAGATATTGTGGTAGGCATTGGTGACAGAACAGTGTATCAGGCAGCACAGTTCTGTTTTCTCACCATACCCCACCCCCCAAAAATGGAAGAAATTGACTGTGAAACAGGAAATTTGAATAAGCTTGGTCTTTCTGTGATCAAGAAAGGATAGGATGCCTAGAGAATACATAGTGTCTAACCTGAATTGGCTGAGGTGAGGTTGGGAAGAAGGAGGAAGTGCTGTAGTGGACATTTGAAGGAGGAGTAGGACTTAACTGGGCTTTTTCTTTCCCTTCTTCTTTTGAGACAGGCTCTCACTCTGTCACTCAAGCTGAAGTGCATCTTTTTTAAAGGAGAAGTGACACTGGTGGTAGGATGAAAGGGTACCAGACAGAGGGAGCAATGTCTTTTTTTTTTTTGTTAGACGGAGTCTCGCTCTGTCACCCAGGCTGGAGTGCAGTGGCGTGATCTTGGCTCACTGCAAGCTCCGTCTCCCGGGTTCACGCCATTCTCCTGCCTCAGCCTCCTGAGTAGCTGGGACTACAGGCACCCGCCAACACGCCCAGCTAATTTTTTGTATTTTTAGTAGAGACAGGGTCTCACTGTGTTAACCAGGATGGTCTCAATCTCCTGACCTCATGATCCGCCTGCCTTGGCCTCCCAAAGTACTGGGATTACAGGCGTGAGCCACCGTGCCCGGCCCAGAGGGAGCAATGTCTAAAGATACAGAGATAAGATAGAATATGATATATTCAAGAAACTAAAAAGAGTTTATTATATAATGATAGCATAGAGTTGAAGAGATGGGAGAGTGGAAGAAATGGCTATAGATAAGGGAGGGGCTAAATAATGAAGAGTTCTTTTCAACCTTTAATTTGATTTTATTCTTGTAGTGAATCATAGGCTGTTATAGCAGCAAGTGCTCTTAGGGATTGATTCATTCTACCCTGGGAATTTTATGGAGAAAAAAATAAATTGTCTGAGTTAGTGGCTGAACCAGAATGTAAACACAGAGTTGCTCCCCAGGCCGTACAGCTCTAGGTGGTTCTTGGATTATTTTTCTAAAATGTCTGTATTTTAATTGCAACTACTGAAGTTCTTCAGAGTATTCATAAATGGGGTTTGGCCTCTGGTTTCCTTTTTTGGGGAAGGTGGGGTTCAGATATGAAAGGAATAGTAATTAGGTGCTTAGTTTTTAGAACACTTGTAACAGATTTCTACTGCATACTTGAAAAAATAGCTGGTGCTTTGGTTTTGAAGATTCCTACCATTCTCTCAACTGCTTAGCACTTCTACTAAGATTTTTCCTGAATTATAAATCTTTATAATTTTTTCATGTATCTTTTCCTAAAAATAAGTTTACATTCTATGTGTGGTTCTTCATGGGTGGCCTCATACATAGTCTAGCCACTCCTTTCCTTTTTAGCTTTCTTTTAGCTTTTTTTTTTTTTTTTTTTTTTTGAGATGGAGTCTTGCTCTGTCGCCCAGGCTGGAGTGCAGTGGTGCAATCTCCACTCACTGCAAGCTCCACTTCCCGGGTTCACACCATTCTCCTGCCTCAGCCTCCCGTGTAGCTGGGACTACAGGCGCCCGCCACTGCGCCCGGCTCATTTTTTTAAATATATTTTTAGTAGAGACGGGGTTTCACTGTGTCAGCCAGGATGGTCTTGATCTCCTGACCTCGTGATCCGCCCGTCTTGGCCTCCCAAAGTGCTGGGATTACAGACGTGAGCCACCGCGCCCGGCCCTTTTTAGCTTTCTTTTCCACCATTCCTCACCTTGAACTTGATGCTAAAGTCACTTTCCTACACATATTGCTTTTCCTCACAATTTTAGCTTCAATGTAATTTTCCCCCTCTGTTTGCAAAACTGCCACTTCAACCTAGGAGATGTCCACTTATTCCCACAGCCTATATTAGGTAACATATCCAGGAATCCTTCCCTGTTACTCCCAGCCCTGGATGGGCTAAATGCCACCTCTCTATTCCCATAGTACCCTGTGTATACTGCTCTAGCATTTTTCAGTAATTCTCTATTTCATAAGACTGTGAGCTTCTCAAGGTGTCTTGACTTTTCTTTTTTTTTTGAGGCTGAGTCTCGCTCTGTCGCCCAGGCTGGAGTGCAGTGGTGCGATCTTGGCTCACTGCAACCTTCACCTCCTGGGTTCAAGCAATTCTTCAGTCTCCCGAGTAGCTGGGATTACAGGCATGCACCACAACACTAATTTTTGTATTTTTTTTAGTAGAGATGGCGTTTCACCATATTGGCCAGGCTGGTCTTGAACTCCTGACCTCAAGTGATCCACCCACCTTGGCCTCCCAAAGTGCTGGGGTTACGGTATGAGCCACCGTGCCCGGCCGACTCTTCATTTTTTTATTACCAATGTCTTGCAGCAGTGTCTGGCACAATTAGGTGCTCGGTAAATGTTTGCTGAATAGCTGAGCTATGTTCCAAGCTATGTTTTGATGTACAGAATTGTTCACAGGTATGCTTATTTATAAGTACTTATGTATATAGCTCATAGAGAATCCTTGCCTTTTGATTCTTTTCAGGAGTTCAGACCCATATAAACTTACAGTAGACTATTCTTCCACCCTGCTGTGCACTGCTCCTTTATATTTTCTGTGTCACTGTGCTTCATTGCTTTGAGCCTTACAAGTGGAATTCACTTTTTTTTTGTTTCCTGCTATGCCAAGATCCTACCCTGCCTAGAAAAATTCACTTCTGTATTCAACAAGCACTGTCTATGTATTAGAAATATAGGGGTATCAAAACAGATAGGCTCCTTGCTGTCATAAAACTTATATTCTAAAGACAGGTGGAGTAAACAAACAAAATTATTTCAGATGGTGATAAATGTTATGCAGAAGATAAACAGTATGATGGAGGAATGGGGAATTTCACTGTAATTTGAGTGGTTAGTAAAGACTTTCCGAGAAGATGATTTTCAAGTTGAGTCTTGAATGATGAACAGAAGCTAGCTATGTGAAGACTGGGAGAATAACTTCAGGTAGAGGCAACAGCTAGTAGGAAGGCTCTAAAACACAAGTGATCTTTGTTGTGTTTGCAAAAGAGAGAGAAAGCCAGTAGGAGTGAACTCCAGTGAGAAAGTAGAAATGTGGCGTGAGATGAAGTCTGAGAAGGGATTAAGGACAGGTAGAAAGCCTTGTAGGCCGTTTTAAGATGTCTGGATTTTATTCTAACATTATGGAAAACTGTTGCAGAATTTTATGAATAGGAGTGACGTTTCAATTTGCCTCTCTTTTCATATTTCTCATTCTCGAAGTCTTCTTGAAATTCACATCAGTTAGATTGACTCTCCCTCACTCCTCCATTTAACACATACAGGTATACCTCTCTTTATTGGGCTTTGCAGATATTGTGTTTTCTTAATAAATTGAGAGGTTGCAGCAACCAAGCATTGAGCAAGTCTATCGGTGCCATTTTTCCAATAGCATGTGCTCACTTTATGTCTGTGTCACATTTTGGTAATTCTTGCAATATTTCGAACTTTTTCATATTACATCTGTTACAGTGATCTGTGATCAGTGATCTTTGATGTTACTGTTGTAATTGTTTTGGGATGCCACAAACTGTGCCTATATGAGATGGCAAACTTAATAAGTGTGTGTGTTCTGAGTGTTCTGCTAACTGGCCATTCCCAGCCTCTCTCTTAGCCTTTCTTCTTAGCCTTTCTTTTTTCCTAGTTGCAAAAAGGCTCTTGTACCTTCAGCATCATGACTGAGTTCCAGATAGGATGGAAAAGGAAGGTTAAAGAACAAAGGGGACAAAGCTACTGCCTCTGGTCCTTTATTTATCAATAAAATGAAGCTGTTTCAGGAATTTCAGCCAAAAAACTTCCACATACTTTGTTACATGGCCACCCTAGATGGGAAGGTGGCTAGGGAGAAGGGGATGGTAGATAGAGGCTGAGTCTGCTAACCAACAGTAACAACTATTATTATTACTTTTTTTTAAAGGATTCATCCAGAGATATTCGAGAGGCTCTTCATGAACTCTTATGCTGTACTAACGTTTCAACCAAAGAAGGGATTCATCTTGCATTGGTGGAGCTGCTGAAAAATTTAACCAAGTACCCTACTGATAGGGACTCCATATGGAAGTAATGACTTTTTTGCCCATTTACTCACTGAGTCCCATAATGTGGTAAATGTACAATGCTGACATTGTTCCATCCTTATAGATTGAGGATAGTATGGCCTTGAGTTTTGCCTTTACTTTAGAAACCTGATTCAACTTAACCAAACTCTCAGGAATCTGATTCCTAAGCTGAGTATCACATTTTAGATTACTTACTAATGTGTCCATCTATCCACCTAGCAAATATTATGTGCCTGCTGTGTGCTGACTACGCACCAACCATTGTGGTAGCTGTTGGAAGTACAGAAATGAATTAGATTTCCTCTTTCTCCTATATAGTGTTTTGTTTTGTTTTGTTATGTTTTTTTGAGACGGAGTCTCGCTCTGTCGCCCTGACTAGAGTGCAGTGGCGTGATTGCAGCTCACTGCAACTTCTGCCTCCTGGGTTCAAGCCATTCTCCTGCCTCAGCCTCTCAAGTAACTGGGATTATAGGTGCACATCACCACACCCAGCTAATTTTTGTATTTTTTTTTTAGTAGAAATGGGGTTTTACCATGTTGGTTAGGCTGTTCTTGAACTCCTGACCTCAAATGATCCGCCCACCTTAGCCTCCCAAAGTGCTGGGATTGCAGGTGTGAGTTACCACACCCAGCCTTTCCTATATAGTGTTAATCACTCCTGTGTCTACTTTGCATTTTTGTAAAGAATCAGATCCATCATCATAGAGATTAGAGACAGGGCAGGAGGCAGGGCTGGCACTTGACCTATAGGTGGGAAATCACAATCATTTTGTCCCTTGATTATCTCTAGTTTTACTGATTACCATCAAGTTATTAATACTGTTTATGAACCTTTGTTTGAAGAATGACTTCCATACATGTAATTAATATAAAATGTGTGTTCCACATGTTTAAATAAGTTTATATGATAAGACCAGTTCAACTGTGTTTAGTTTATCTTTAAAAATTTTGTTACTAAAAGTAGAAAAACCGTGGGGTGAATCAGCTACTTAGGAAATATATTAAAACTGACAAACATGGTGAAACCCTGTCTCTACTAAAAATACAAAAATTAGCTGGGTATGGTGACAGGCACCTGTCGTCCCAGAGGCAAGAGAATCGCCTGAATCCAGGAGGTGGAAAAAAAAAAAAAGAAAGAAAGTGTATTAAAACTGAAAACACCAGGGGAATCCTACTCTCGGTAACATTTTTAGTATCTGGTTTTCTGTTTTGCCATTCCTTTGTATAGTCCCATTCAGCTCAGTTTGACATATATTTATTGAGTGTCTTCAAGGAACTCTCAGTCATTTAGGGTGTGGGATTGCAGTGGGGATAAACACCTATATAAGTAACTGGAGTTCTGTGGAGACCTAGAATGAATACAGAAGGAATGCTAGAACATTCTTCTAGCATTAAAATAAGATTTGTGGTTATTTGGGCCACTTAGAATATTTACATAAGGCTGTCTTTATTGGGTGATTGTGGACAAAGAACTCCTCAACCACATAGTGCTCCAAAATATTTTGAAGTCACCTATCCTAATTTTTTTTCTTTTTTAATTTTAGAGACAGGGTCTCACTATGTTGCCCAGGCTGGTCTTGAACTCCTGGGCTCCAGCATTCCTCCTGCCTTGGCCTCCCAAACTCCTGGGATTACAGGCATGAGCTAGTGCACCTGGCCTACTTATTCTAATTATCACTTACATTTTTTTCACCTTTTCCAATGAATGGTGGCTTTATTTAGAAATAAAAAATAGATGAACCTGGGCACGGTAGCTCATGCCTGTAAGTCCAGCACTTTGGGAGACCGAGGAGAGAGGATCACCTGAAGCCAGGAGTTTGATACTAGCCTGAGCAACAAAACCAGACCCTGTCTCTACAAAAAAATTGAAAAATTAGCCCAGTGTGGTGGTACACACCCATAGTCCCAGCTACTCAGGGAGGCTGAGGCAGAAGGATTGCTTGAGCCCAGGATTTAAAGGCTGCGGTGAGCTATGTTCACACTAGTCCACTCTAGCCTGAGTGACAGAGCAAGACCTTGTCTCTTAGAAAGGAAAAAAATGATAAAAGAGTAAAGAAATAGAGTGACATATTTTTAAAATGTTGATAAACATATATGCATAAATGAAAGTTCCGAAGGAGATAGTTTGCTCTGTTTATGTATCTTTAGTTCATTCCACAAATCCTTACTGGACATTTGTTATAACCCAGTCACTGTGTTAGGTGCTGTAGAGATTTAAAAATGGATTGGGCTCAGACCTAGCCCTCAAATAGCAAGAAGGAAGAGAGGTAGCAAATATGTGTATAGGGAGGTGGATGAGATAGTAAAAAATTAACTATATTAAGAAGGCAGAATTGAAGTCTAGCTTTGTGTAGGGGTCTGTAAGGTGACCCATTTAATAGCACTTGGGGTGCCCATCTGAGTTCTGAATAGAATAAGATCAAAATAAAGGAGTAGTACCTGGAAGCCAAAATTCTTCCTTTACAGTGTGCCCTGAGGTATAGTGAGTACAAGGGCTTAGAGAGGCCTGAAAATAAATGAATGAAGTTCTTTCCACATAGAAGGAAAAACAAAAGACTGGGAAAAGCATACTTCTCAAGAAGATCACATGCGTTAGATGAGATGACTTTCAGACCACATATATTAATGAATTTTTCAGTGTTTATTTCTGTCTCTTTTGCTGATCTACCTATTCTCCAGTTTCTGGTAAAATCTCCTATGTGACCATCTGCTATGTGAATATTTCTCTGATCATATTGATCTCTTCTACCTTTGACACGTAGAAGTAGAATGTCATTCATTTGATAGTTCCTACCTTGTAGTATTGGTCATCTTTGCCTCAGCTGAATTATAAATTCCATGAGGACAGAATTAAGATACATACATTTTCAATTTAGTGTGCCTGTTTTTTTATTTATTTTTTATTTTTTATTTTTTTCAGATGGAGTCTTGCTTTGTTGCCTAGGCTGGCCTGTCATGCAGTGGTGCAATCTCGGCGCATTGCAACCTCTGCTTCTAGGGTTCAAGTGATTCTCCTGCCTTCGCCTCCTGAATAGCTGGGATTATAGGTGTGTGCCACTACGCCCGGCAGATTTTTGCATTTTTGGTAGAGATGAGTTCACCACATTGGCCAGGCTGGTCTTGAACTCCTGACCTCAGGTGATCCATCTGCCCCGGCCTCCCAAAGTGCTGGTATTATAGGCATGAGCCACTGTGCCCGGCCTTACTATTTTTTATTTGTTAAGTTCTGGTTTAGAAGGTGCACTAAATTGGCCAGGTGCAGTGGCTCACTGTGCCTGGCCTTACGCAAGCCTTTACTTGCATAAGGCTACTTAGTTTCAGACAGATCTGTGATTTCAGAACTTCACCCAGGATATCAATTAGAATGTTTTTGCCCACAAATAAAAAAGATAATCTGATTAAAAATATCTTAGCCAATAGGTCTGTTTTTTCATAACAAGAAGTCAGAAGGTTGGTTTCAGGATTGGTCGTTCAACAGGTTACCAGGGCTCTCTTTGGTTTCTCTGCAGTTCTCTTGGCTTTTTTGTTTTGTTTTGTTTTTGAGATGGAGTCTCTCTCTACCAGAGTGGAGTACAATAGCACAATCTCGGCTCACTGCAACCTCCACCTCCCGGGTTCAAGCAATTCTCCTGCCTCAGCCTCCTGAGTAGCTGGAACACAGGCCCGTGCCACCATGCCCAATTAATGTTTGTATTTGTAGTGGAGATGGGGTTTCACCATGTTGGCCAGGATGGTCTTGATCTCTTGACCTCACGATCCACCCGCCTTGGCCTCCCAAAGTGCTGGGATTACAAGCCTGAGCCACCACGCCCGGCCGACTTTCTTCTCATAGTTGTAAGATGGCTGCCTCATAATATAGTATGTCAAGACAGAAAGGAAGGGTCATTCCCTTTCCTTCATTCCTCTTTTGATTTGCAGAAACATCCCTGAGTAGCTCCCCAGCCAACCCAGCCAGCATACTCTCGTGCTCCATTGACTAGGACTGGTTTACTTGCCTACCAGCAAACCAGTCACTGGAAAATGGGAATGGGATTGCCGAGATGGGTCTAGACCAATAGTGGTTCAGCTCTTGGGCTGGACCTGCCTTTTCCGAGCACATTGCTGCCTGCCTGATACCTGAGTAAAATCCGGCGCCTCTCAGGAAGAAAGATGGGGGAAATGGCTATTGGTTAAATAACCATTTCTTTTATCTTTATAATAACCCATTTTTTTAGATGAATTAACCGAGTTCCAGAATAATTGGGTAACATATCTGAAGTCATAGAGTTAGCAAAAGTATATGATCGAGAATTTCCAATTCCAGTTCAGGTTTTCTGATTCCAGTTCCTAGTACTTTTCAAAGGGCTAACTTTACTAATTTGTTGATGTGCATTCTTACTTGTTTGTTTCAGGTGCTTGAAGTTTCTGGGAAGTCGGCATCCAACCCTGGTGCTTCCCTTGGTGCCAGAGCTTCTGAGCACCCACCCATTTTTTGACACGGCTGAACCAGACATGGATGATCCAGCTTGTATCCTCCGTGCTTAGGATGGGCCCTGATGTGTTGGCAGACAGCTTTGGCATCACCTTCTGCAGTGTAGCTAGGGTGATCTGAGTTTTCTTTTCTTTTATTTATTTATTTTTTGGAGACAGAGTCTCATTCTGTCACCCAGACTGGAGTGCAGTGGCCTGATCTCGGCTCACTGAAACCTCTGCCTCTCAGGTTCAAGCAATTCTCCTGCCTCAGCCTCCTGAGTAGCTGGGATTATAGGCGCCCACCACCACACCTGGCTCGTTTTTGTATTTTTAGTAGAGACGGGGTATCACCATGTTGGCAAGGCTGGTCTCAAATTCCTAAGCTGTTGCTTGGGCTGGAGTGCAGTGGCACCACCCCAGCTCACTACACCCTCCACCTCCTGGGTTCAAATGATTCTTCTGCCTCAGCCTCCCAAGTAGCTGGGATTACAGGTGCCTGCCACCACGCCCGGCTAATTTTTGTATTTTTAGTAGAGACAGGGTTTCACCATGTTGCCCAGTCTGGTCTCAAACTCCTGACCTCAAGTGATCCACCCGCCTCAGCCTCCCAAAGTGTTGGGAGCCACCGCGCCTGTCCGGTATGTAATTTGATAGGCAATATAGTTACCTACTTTACAGGCAAAATCATTACCATTTTTTTGTATTCTTGGCAGCATCTGGCATTTTTAAAAACGTTTGGTAATTGGGGGTGTGGGTGGAGTAGGGGAATGTATTTTCTTGTTTGTATTTGCATTTCTTTGATTATTAGAAAATCATAGTCTCTTGATGGAGATTTTGGAGGTGGAAAGTGAGAGTGCCAGATTCTGGCCAACCTTTTGTACTTGCAAGTTTACTTAACCCACTGATCTATCAGATATTGCAGTTTTGGTCCTTATTTTCAATGCTGCTAAAACCTGTCCAACAATGCCAGCGTTGTTCTCAGATCACACCTTCAGGCACTATGCCTACCTCCGAGACAGTCTTTCTCATCTTGTTCCTGCCTTGAGGGTATGTTGAAAACATCCGTTGTCCTTGTTTTTATTTTGCATGGGGTAGGGGTGTTTTTGTTCATGTTTTCCTTTGAGATGAGGGTCTTGTTATGTTGCCCAGGCGGGTCTCAAACTCCTGGGCTTAAGCCATCCTCCTGGCTCAGCCTCCCAAGTCGCTGAGATTACAGGTGCGCACCACTGTGTGCAGCTTGTTTTTGGCTTTTTATTTTTTGTGCTTTGTAGTTATTAAATAGTAGAAAGCAGTCCATATATTCTCTGAAAACTTGTTCGTTCATTGTCTTTCTCTCTTGGGCTCTTTGCCATTGTTTTATACTTTTGCAGGTATGAGTTGATGCAAATAGAAAGATTAGACAAGTACCTGGGCCACAGCATTCACTAAGTGTTTGCTGCTATTATTATGATCCATTTCTAAATTTTCTTCTACATAGCTCTAGGTTTTAAAAATAGTAATGGTTTTATTTTTAAGAAATAAGCACTTATGGAGAATCATGGCTTTATGTAATTGTTAAAATATAACAATTTAAATTCTTGATCTAAAATATAATCTATTGCTCCAGATTCCTTTCTTCTTGCCTAATATCAATAACGCAGGGACACCAAAAAAAAATGAATCATCTTAAAAGGTAAAGGATACAAAAGCAAAAGTATAAAACAATGGCAAGGAGCCCAAGAGAGAAAGACAATGAAGTAATATGTGTTTATTTAGAGGAATATATATATATATATATATAGTTAGAAAACAAACTTTATAGAAGATACAAAATGAGGCCAAGCGCAGTGGCTCGTGCCTATAATCCAAGCACTTTGGGAGGCCGAGGTGGGTGGATCATCTGAGGTCAGGGGTTCATGACCAGCCTGGCCAACATGGTGAAACCTCATCTCTACTAAAAATACAGAAATTAGCTGGGCATTGTGGTGGGCACCTATAGTCCCAGCTACTCGGGAGGCTGTGGCAGGAGAATTGCTTGAACCCAGGAGGCAGAGGTTGCAGTGAGCCAAGATCGCACCACTGCACTCCAGCCTGGGTGACAGAATGAGACTCCATCTCAAAAAAAAAGCCAAAAAACAAGGAGATACAAAATGAAAAGTGAAATACTCTTTGCTGTCTCCTTCCCATCCATCTTAAAAGGAAACCACTTTTAACAGTAAGAATAAGTATGTCTGAAGGGCCAAAAAAAAAAAAAATTTCTCATGAAAAAATTATATGCTATATAACTTATTTGGAAATAAATCATTACTCTTCTGTCAAGTGAAAGATAAGATAGTGTTTTAAAGATAAATGTGGCTGGGTGCAGTAGCTCATGCCTGTAATCCCAGCACTTTGGGAGGCTGAGGCAGGTGGATCACCTGAGGTCGGGAGTTCGAGACCAGCCTGACCAACAGGGAGAAACCCTGGCTCTACTAAAAATACAAAATTAGCTGGATGTGGTGGCATGCACCTCTAATCCCAGCTACTCAGGAGGCTGAGGCAGGAGAATCATTTGAACCTGGGAGGCGGAGGTTACAGTGAGCCAAGATCGTACCATTGCACTCTGGGCAACAAGAGCCAAACTCTGTCTAAAAAAAAAAAAAAAAAAAATGTAACAACAGTTTAATTTTTAGTCTCCTTCCTTAGTCTCCTTCCTATGGTTGGCCCATTTATTTCAGTTAGCAATAGAAAATACTATACTTTTCTATTCTTCTCCTGGCAGCTGTGGCTGTATTGGGTGGACCATGTTTGCATTTTGTCTCTTTCTCTTTAACTCCCGATGTTGCTGAGGAAGGGGAAAAAGGTTATTTATAGAATCTCCTAGCCTTTTTTCCTTTGTTTTGTTTAGCTCACATTTTTAATGTGCTTTTATGTGTTTGTGTGTGTGTGTTACCAAAAGTTGAGCCACCAAACTTAATGGCTGTATAATCCCACTGTGTTTGCTTAGTTACCAGGTAGAAAACTAGTGTCATCAGCTGTTTCTCCCAGCATCATATCTCAAGAGGATCCTTCCCAGCAGTTTCTGCAGCAGAGCCTTGAAAGAGTGTATAGTCTTCAGCACCTGGACCCTCAGGGAGCCCAGGAGCTACTGGAATTCACCATCAGGTAAGGGTAATCATCCCTTCATCTGACAGAGTTAGTGCTGTTACTCAGCTTGACTGTTCTGAATTCTAGTGTTGGTTACTAGGCTTGATATTCTGACTCTGTTGGTCTACATTCACACACAGTTTTATGGTCTGTTTATATTTGGATTAGATTGTGATGTGAACATTTTTTAAAAGAGCTCTTTATAATTCATGACTCGATTGATGATTAGTACACAACAGAAATAGTTACAAAGAACCTGTTTTTAGCTTTTTAATTTTATATATTAGGATGAGTGACCGAAATGCAAAGTAACAGTGGCTAAAACAGGAGCAAAGTTTAATTCTTTCTCATAGGCAGGACAGGGCTGAGATAACCATCAGGGATCTAGGCTTGCTCATGCTTTTTTTTTTTTTTCCAGACAGGGTCTCGCCCTGTCACCCAGTGTGGAGTGCAGTGGCATAATATCAGCTCACTGCAACTGCAGCCTCCTGGGCTCAAGTGATTCTCCCACTTCAGCCTCCCAAGTAGCTGGGACCACAGGCATATGCCACTATGCCCGGCTAATTTTTTTTGGCATTTTTTATTTTGTAGAGTCGAGGTTTCACCATGGTGGCCAGACAGGTCTCAAACTCCTTAGCTCAAGTGATCCTCCCGCCTCGACCTCCCAAAGTGCTTTAATTACAGGCGTGAGTCACTGCGTCTGGCCTAGGCTCATTGTTTCTTGTGTCTCCATCTTGTGCATCAAGCAGCCTCTGCTTAACAATCCAGAATCTAACTGTCCCCCCTGTATTCCATCCTGTGGGGAAAAGGAAACGGGAAGAGAAAGGTATCATCTCCACCCTGCAGGTTTTTTAAAGACATTTCCCAAAAGTTGTACACTCTAATTTTACTTGCATTCCATTGACTAGAACTTAAGTCACATGGCCATCTCTCACTTCAAGAAACGAGGACATACCATCTTTATTCTGGGTGACTAATGCCTGGTTTACATGCGATGACTCTAATATCAGGAAGAATGGAAGAAAGATATTGGGGAACAACCAAAAGGCTCTGCCAGACCTTCTCAAAATGGCCTGAATGTTATGAAAAGAATTTAAACTCATTTGCTTTTAGCAAAAGCAGTATTGTTTGCTCTTAAAAGATAGAAAAATATTATATCGGCCAGGCGCAGTGGCTCACGTCTGTAATCCCAGCACTTTGGGAGACCGAGGCGGGAGGATCACTTGAGGCCAGGAGTTCAAGACCAGCCCCGTTGAGTGAAACCCCATCTCTACTAAAAATACAAAAATTAGTCAGGTGTCGTGGCACGCGCCTGTAATCCCAGGTACTTGGGAGATTGAGGCACACGAATTGCTTGAACTCGGGAGGCGGAGGTTGCAGTGAGCCAAGGTCACACCACTGCACTCCAGCCTGGGCAACAGAGTGAGACTCCATCTCAAAAGAGAAAAAAAAAAGAAAAATATGATATCATTTGTATCTTGGTTGAGATCTCTTTTGATCTGCCCCAAAGAGTATTTGGTATCAGCCACATTCAATTAATGATTTTTAGTGGATGATTTCATTCCATACACTAAGAAACAAACTCTGTGCTAGATACAGATCAGCTAGATAGGATTCTGCCCTTAGAGAGCCCATGTAGACAAGATGGATATAGACAAAGACTTATGATGGTGGATAACAGCACTTTGTACTTTATTCATACTTTCCTGTCCATTATTGCATCTTAATATGTTATAAAGCAGGCCAACTGAACCATCCTCCAAGTTATGTTTTCCCACTGTATTAGGTCATTCATTGACTTAGCAGCATTAACTATTTGTTTATTCTAATAAGCCAGTTGCTGAGGGTAGAGAGAAATAAGAAATGACATTTGTTCTTAAGGTACTCACTGTTTATTACAGGACCCAGAAATCATCAGTTTGATAAATGATACAGTGAAGAGAAGCATAGATGCTGTGGAAAAACAGATGAAAGTCCCCGACCCATCACAGTAGTGGTGGTGAGGGATGCTTTACAAAGGAGAAGATCCTTTAGCTAGTGTAAAATGATAACTAAGCATGTCAGTTTTGTAGTCCATGTGCAGAAGAGAATTCCAACTTCAGTGGACATTAGAAGATCTGGGAGACGTGAGGGAGAACAGCCCCCTAGAACTGCAGTGGTTTAGTATAGTGATTGAGTGAATGGAGCTTTGAAGGCAGACTCATTTTGGTTAACGTCTGAGCTAATACAGTCATGCACTGAATAACAACGTTGTGGTGGTCCCATGATTATATTTTTACTGTACCTTTTTTATGTTTAAATATACAAATATTTACCATATTTACCAATGTTTACCATTGTAACCAGTGTTACAGTTGCCTACAGTATTTAGTACAGTAATGTGCTGTACAGATTTGAAGCCTAGGAGCAACAGACTATACCATATAGCCTAGGTGTGTAGTAGGTTATACCATTTAGATTTGTATAAATATACTCTATGATGTTTGTGTGACAAAATCACATAACAGTGTACATCTCAGAATATATCTCCATCGTTAAGCAACACATGACTTGTAGTTGTTTGATCTTAGTCGTAAGCTTATTGCTCAGGGTTCATTTGCAGAAAACAAAATAGGCTTTTAACTAAGCAGAAAGAAATGTATTAAAGAATGTTACATGGCTCACAGAGTTGTTGGGAAGGCTAAAGAAACAGACTAGGTGGAATATCCAGGAATGATTTCCAGAGCCACACAATGAGTGGACCACCAAGGAGGCTGATGTTCCTGCTATGATCAGGAAGCTGCCTATTGAGTCAGGATGCTACCAATAAAGCTACTGGCTCCAGAACCATGTCTTGCATTCTGCCTTTCTCCCCACTTAACATTGTTCCCCATGCAAAATCCATGCGGATGTGTTTGATTGACTGATAATAAATCATGTCTGGAACCTAGCTCAAGGGAATCTGAGAAATGCAGTTTTTAACTTTGCAGCTTATGTAGTTTTGGAAGATACAGTAGATGAAGATAGGAATACCACATGTGAGTGAGCCAAATCCAGTGTATGCCATAAGTACCAACTGCTGTTAACTCCAGTTTACTCACCTGGGGGACTTGATGACTTGCTGGGTACAGGGGTGGGAGTGAGGAACTGAGAGAGATAGATGGGTGGTTTGATACTCTAGTAATCCAATAAAAAGTTGAGGGTGTCCTGGGCTCTCCTGGGAGTGCCATCGGCTTGGGCTGGACAGGCTGTGGGGAGCATGCTGGGTAGGTGGGTGCAGCTGCAGCCACAGGAGAGCCAGAGTGTGCAGCATGTGTCCAGTGTGAGCCTCCTGAGCTTCCACCTGGGTCACATAGTCTTTGTGCCCCTGGGAAGTCTCTAGAAGCCACACAGAGGCCCATAGCAACTCTCATGCCCTGGAGGGTCTCACCAGCTACTCCAGTGATGGGACCCCAGTAGCTCTGGGACCCACGCAGGGATGATTCACAAAGTCCCTACCAAGCACAGGCCTTCACAGTTCAACAAGAAAATCCTACTGTTGACTTGATTTTCAAAAATCATCGGAGGAGATCACACTAGAAATGATAGATACTGCAAGAAACAAAGCTTGAGTGAAAGCTTGTTACCATAATGAATGGACTCACACATATCACTGCTTTGCAGTGATAGCATCAGCCAAAAGGGCCGCAGAATATGAATCATTCACAAGTTGAAACACTGCAAAGACGGCTGTGTGGTGTGAAGAAGCTGCATTAGCTGCACAGGCTAAGCCCAAATGATACTCTGAATGGCCTGTTCTGAGTGTTCGCCTGAATACCATCACTGTAATCAGTAACAATAAAAGGGAAAACTGAATTTTTTTTAAGGTTGAAAAGATTTTAGCACAACAGTTTGTTCTCTTGCCATGGTACATTGAATCATATACTTGATATTTATTGTGTGTCTGTGATGTGCCAGTAACAGTACTCTAAACTAGGGGTCATCAAACTACAGCCTGTGGACCAAAGCTGGTGTGTTGCCTGCTTTTATATGTAAGACCTGATTGAAGCACAGCCACGCTCATTTGTTTAGGTATTGTCTGTAGCTGCTTTCATGCTACAATCACAGAGTTGAGTAGTTGCCACAGAGACCATATGGCCTGTAAAACCTAATATATTTACTATCTGACCTTTTATAGAAAAATTTGCTGACCCTGCTGTAAGCTCTGGGCAGTCCACAGCTCTGTAAGCAGAGATTCCAGTCCTTTCTATACCTCTTATGAAGTGATTTCTCTTCTCCCTCAACAAAGTGCTTAGTTTTGGAGGCCACTGAATGAGGTTGTTGGCCCTGAGCCCCATAAAATAAAGTCTACTTCCTGACTCATCCCCACCTAAATAAACATTTAGATTTTGTCCTTGACAATTTTATCCTGTTGGCACTAAAGCAAGTGCAAAAGGCACAAAAGCTAGCCAGTTTGGTGATCAGCTGCAGCGCGGGCTCTTAGAAGGTACTCGCCTTCATGGTCTGGGTTTCCTGAAGTGATAGTCTTGCTGGGCAGTGGCTGGCCAGATCACTGTTCTAAGTTCGGGACTCTGTGTTTCTAGCTTGAGTGTGTATTCAGGAGCATAGGCAGGATGGTGAAAAATCTGGAAAGGGAAGCAGATGGACCATAGCACTGAGGGCACCTGCGATGCTTTACAACCATCATTGCAGACATGAAGTAATTTGCTAAGAAGAGGCAGAACCAGGATTTGAGTTCAGCTTTGTCAACTCTAAAATCCATATTCTGTGATGTGCAGTGATAAACAGGGGATTCCTGTATCATATGAGATTAGATCAGTTGACCCCTGGGGTTCTCCACAACTTACATTTTCTGAGTTGTTATGGAGTGAAATGTTAGCCTTTCATATAGAAGGTTCTCTGATGAGGACTGGAGCCATGTATTTGTTAGTATGAGTGTAAAACAAATTTCACTGTCATACACAATGCCCTGTTTTGTAATACAAACAGCCATTTAACCCAATGAAGTTCTCACCTATGAGCCAGATGCTGTGGCTTGCGCCTGTAGAACTGTTGTGAAGATTATTGTAATAATATGTGGTAAAAGCATTTTGAGAATATCAGTTACATAGATAATAGTTGGACATTTATGGATGTTTGCTTTAAAATTTAAACTAACTATGGCTTATTTGACATACTGGACATGCTCTTGACATTTTGTAAGTAAATCAAATTTTATAAATGTAATCATGTTTAAATTCACTAGCAGGGTTGAAGGGGATTGTTTTTTAAGGAATGCTGCGGTCATTTGTCTGCTATTTCTCAGTATGAATAGTGACCTCCTGTCTTTCAAAGTTTACATTTTTATGTAAGTCCATGAAAGTGCTGTTGCTATACACACTGTTGTTTCAAGAACCATATCACCTTAGAAGTGTTCTATAATAGAGAATTGTTCTTTTGGAGTAAAATAGCTCATTATAATCTGAAATAGAAGGGACTTCATTTATGAGAAATAGGAAGAAACGTACTACTTTTCTTATGGGAATTCTTTTACATACTAACCATTGAAGAACATGGGATTTTTTAGTTGAATTCTTTAAAATCCTCTTTTTGCTTTGAAACTTTTATTGTCTTTAAGGGAGAGCGCCTATTTTGTAGTATGGGAACTGGTCTAGTAATCAAAGAGTAGAAATGCACGTTTGTAATCTGTAATTATCTAGGCACAGGAATAAAGATGGCATTTTAGAAGTCACCAAGACTTTGTGTTTATTTTGTGTTTCCTAACATTCCTTTTTGCTCTACTAAGCTACTAAGAGACATTAATTATAAATTTGATTGTTAGAGATTCTAAGAGATTGAAAAAAATAAACTACATTTGATTTGCACATCCAGAATCTTTTTGATTATCTTTAATAGTGATTTAAATAATTCAGCCTATTGTGTAAGCTTAAAAAGAGTCACACGATATGTAAATGTGTTTACACATAGCGGCATAGTGGCATCATATAGATTGCTAATGTGTGTGTTCCTGGGAGGAACTGTTTTGCTCTGCCTGATAGCGTCTATAGAAAAGTGGTCCAGTGTATCCAGTTTGTGTGTGTGTGTGTGGAGACGGAGTCTTCCTCTGTCGTTCAGGCTAGAGTGCAGTGGTGCAATCTCAGTTCACTGCAACCTCTGCCTCCCAGATTCAAGCAATTTTCCTGCCCCAGCCTCCCGAATAGCTGGGACTACAGGCACACTCTGCCACACCTGGCTAATTTTTTGTATTTTAGTAGAGATGGGGTTTCATCGTGTTGCCCAGGCTGGTCTCGAACTCCTGAGCTCAGGCAATCCGCCCGCCTTGGCCTCCTAAAGTGCTAGGATTACAGATGTGAGCCACTGCGCCCAGCCGTATCTAGTTTTAAATTAGTTTTGGTCTTGTCTGTGTTTGATGTAGTTAATATATAAATGAAAAGAGTTTAATAGCAAATAAATAAATGAGATGCAATATGACATGGTTAAAAAAAATACTTTTGGAGTCAGAGCTAACTCTGTCTAGTTCATGTCCTGTTTTGTTGTTTATTCTGTGACCTTAGGCAAGCCACCTAAATTCTGATCTTTAGTTTCCTGTTCAGTGAAATAGGATTAATTGCAATTCATATTGTGAGGATTAAGTGAGCTCAAGTAAGGAAACAGCTAGCACAGTACAGTGCACATAGAATGTGCTCAGTGTACCTTTCTCATTAGAGCCTATAGTCTCGTGATGGATGTCTAGACTGAGGCTTCCTGAGAAGCCTCGTAAGCATAAAGAGATAAAGAGAGGAAACACTGGGACACAGAGGATTTTTCCCAGAGCTAACAAGTTTCCATTTTTGTTTGTACAGAAGTTCAGATTTCTTATGGCTAATTGTGTTGGATTGGGTTACATCTTGTTCTGTGCACTTCAGAACAACTGCTACAATTCTGGGGCAGGGGAATAAAGTAACACTTGGAATCAGTTAGTTAATGTACAGTCAGTTGGTCTATATTCTGTATAATTGTCATAGAAGGCAGAATCTTCCTGGAGAGGAAACACAAATGCTTCTGAAGTAGAATACTTCAGGGCTGTCTCTTGCAAGAGAAAAATCAGAGAAGTGAAAGGAAGAGACCATCTGGCCACCAAACTCACAGTTCACAGTTGGGCTTAGCTAGTCTGTGGTCTTGGCTTTCGTTGTGCTGGGTTCCCATGCTTTGGGTAGGCCCTCCAGGACCAGTTCAAGCAACCCAAACAAATAAGAAGTGATATATATCATACATTAATTCTTCAATCACTTCGAGAGTAATTTACTCTGTGCCCCTTTGTAGGCATCTCCTTCTTGATGTCAAAGTCCCTAGGAGGCATCTTTAACTATCATAACGTTACCTGCCGAGCATGAGATGAGAGGAAGTGGCATAGTCCAGTGGACGGTTTTTTCCAGGCTACTGTGAAACCTGATGTGTTATGCCAGCTCTGAAACAGACAGCTTCCCAAGTGACTGAAACCTTAAGGTTTCCCACAGTTTCCATTTCTATTCAGAATTTAATGTTGCTATTAAAAAGTAATGAGGCGGCTTTCTATGAATGCTGAGATGGTTAGGTAATACACAAACACATACACACATTCCTCCCCTAAAAAAGAAGAAAGCAAAGAAAACCAATACTTTTTGTAAATGCATGGCATATCTCAAAATTCAAAAGAAACTGGTAATAGTAGTTGCCTCTGGGAAGGTGTATAAGGTGGCAGGGCTACAGGGTACAGGCATAGGAAGGGGGACTAATTTAATTTAATTTAATTGTATATCCTTTGAATTCTATACCTTAAGTATGTGTTACCTATTCAAAAAGTAAATGTTTTAAATCACCAATAATTCTAGCACAACTATTTTATTTGTGTATGACACTTTCTAATTTCTTACTGTAGGCAGATATGTTTTCATATGGTTACAATCATTGTGTCTATACTTATATCCAGTTAGGATGCTTTTCACAAGCTAGCTTATAATGGCTATTTATTTCCTCCTGTGATCTGAAAGTTTATGTCTCCCCCAAACTCATATACTGAAGTCCTAACCTACAAGGTGATGTTATGAGGAAGTAAGGTCTTTGGGAGGTGATTAGGTCATGAGACTAGAACCTTCATGAATGAGATTAATGACCTTTAAAAGAGGCCTAAGGGAGCTCATTTGTGACTTCCACCATATGAAGATACATGTAGAAGGTGCAACCTATGAGGAAATGAGCCCTCACTAGAAACCAAATCTGTAGGTGCCTTGATATTGGACTTCCCAGCCTATACAACTGTGAGAAATAAATTTTGGTTGTTTATAACCCACCCAGTCTATGATATTTTGTTATAGCAGTTGAATGACTAAGATGTTTTTCCAGATGTCCAGAAATTGGAGATATGGTATGATTAAGTGGCTTGTTTATATCATTGAGGACCCAGTTTCTCTATTTCTCTTTGGACTTTTCTTGTCTTCAGCATTGGCTTTATCTTAAGGTTTTCCCCACTTAGAGTTACAGTATGCCGCCAATGGCAATCAGGGCTATAAGCATCCTTGCCCAGTCCAGCGAGAGACAGATAGACACACCAATTTGTTGTAAGCATGGAATATAAGTACTTTCATCTGAACTGATAAGGTCAACACAGGTCACATATCCAGATGGATAATATGCACTAATTGGCTTAGTTCAATCAGATACTACTTGGAATAGGGCTTGGGGACATGTTCCCTTGAACAAAATCAGAGTTCAGTTAGTAATAAAGAAGTGGAGAATGGTTAACTAGACAGGCAACCAACAGTGTCTACCATAATACCTTTTTAAAAAATAATGTTTTTTTTTAATACAAAAAAATACTTGTTCATTGTCTTAAAAACTCGGAAAATAAAGCATAGTTGGGAGAAGGTACTAAAGAGTACCCTATTACCACTATCCAGGAAACCAACTCAATGTATTTTTCTCCTCTTTACAGTTTGTACATAGTTGAGATCATACACCTTATTAACCATTTCGTATTTTAATGGCTATAAAATATTTATTTGGGCTGGGGGCGGTGGCTTACGCCTGTAATCCCAACACTTTGAGAGACTGAGGCAGGCAGATCACGAGGTCAGGAGTTGGAGACCAGCCTGGCCAACATGGTGAAGCAATGTCTCTACTAAAAATACAAAAATTAGCTGGGCATGGTGGTGTGCGCCTGTAATCCCCAGCTACTCAGGAGGCTGAGGCAGGAGAATTGCTTGAACCCAGGAGGCAGAGGTTGCAGTGAGCCAAGATCACGCCACTCTACTCCAGCCTGGGCAACAAAGCGAGACTCCACCCACCCCCCCCCCCCAAAAAAAAAAACATGGGTGCAGCAAACCATCATGGCACGTATATACCTATGTAACAAACCTGCATGTTCTGCATATGTACCCCAGGACTTAAAGTATAATAATAATAAAAAATTTACTTGATTGGATGCATCGTAATTTATTCAATGTTTCTTTCACCGTTGAATAAGTAGTTACTGAGTTTTTACTATAATAGTCCACATAACAATGAATATTATGGCCCATAAAGTGTTTCATTTCTGTTGAATATTTCTCTTAGTATTACTTTTCAGTGTAAAACTATGAATCAAAATATTTTACCATATATGTGCGTTTATAACAGTACGGTTTTGCTTTCCAAAAGGGGTACATCAGCTTAAACTTACTATCATAGTGTGAGTGAACCAATTTTATTATAAACACTCCAGCATTCAGTGTTGTCATTTAAAAATGTATGACCAGTTTACTAGGTATAAAATGGTAAAATGCTTTTGACATGATCTTTATGTTGGTGACATTATCCTGTGTTTGCCTTGGGGTTTTATTCACTATAGGGATCTGCAGAGACTTGGAGAACTTCAGTCTGAATTGGCAGGAGTAGCTGATTTCTCTGCCACCTATCTTCGCTGTCAACTACTTCTCATCAAGGTTGGTTTGCATCCATTCCGTTTATGATTGTGATGCTAAAAATGCATCTTTGTGGATCCAGCAGTGTGTGAGGCCATAAGTTGCAAAACTTATGGTCTTAGTGCAACCACTTGACAATGGAGAAATTACGTACTCTGCAGTGTGATTACATTTGTCTCTAATTAGCAAAATATTAACTCATACAGGAATTTGTAAATTTTGGGAGAATTCGTTTATCATAATGTAATTAGAGCAGATTGAATAATCAGTTTAGTTAGAATCCCAAGGTTGTAAATGTTTTGTATAATTTGATTAGCAAAGGAATTGTATGAAGTTTTAGACTATTTTCTTAAAATGCTCATTTGAAGGTGAGGTGTGGTGACTCACACCTGTAATCTTAGCACTTTGGGAGGCCAAGGCAGGAGGATCACTTGAGCTCAAGAGACCAGCCTGGGCAACATAGTGACACCTCATCTCTACAAGAAAATTTAAAAATAGGTGGGTGTGGTGGTGCATTCCTGTATATCCAGCTACTCGGCTGGAGTTGGGAGGACTGCTTGAGCCTAGGAGGTCAAGGCTGCAGTGAGATTGCACTCCAGCCTGGATGACAGACCAAGATCCTGTCTTTAAAGAAAACAAACAAACAAACAAAAACTCATTGCACTTCATCAAAGTTAAAAGGTTAATTTCATTGCTCTTAAAAGGACCAACTTGCTGGCATTTCTTACTCAGTAGTCAGCTATACACAGAATTGGTACCCAAGAATCTATTTAGTTTTGCTGAGTTAAAAAACAATTAAATGAGTTCAGTATCTTTCAGCTTCTGTAGCAGAATTTTACTATAAATTTTGGCCCAGAATTTAGGAGAGCCCTTCTCACTTGACAAACTTTTATCTTGGCCCTAGTTCAAAATATTCTTTGTTTTCAAAGTGATTAATGATATTTGACTAAAGTCAGAGTAAATCAGGGAGTCAAAAGTTATTTTCTACTGTGTGATCTTGTGCTAAATGTTATATATACAGTTGTGCAGGTGTGCGTATACATGTAAAGGTGGGTATGTATACTTGGTACTTAAATGGTCCTTGTTAGGTTAGATATGTTCTTTCCAATGTATATATCTGTGTAATCACCACCACAGGCAAGTCATAGAACATTTTCGTCACTCCAAGAAGTTCCTTCATACCCCTTTGCAAAGTTGTTTAAACGGCTTTTCCAAGCCTCTGTGAAACCCCAGGAATTCAAGGAGGCCATGGAGAAGAATCTACTTTTCTATAGTAGCAAAAGATGGGTGAGGAAAGGGAAGCGATTGCTCCTAAAAAGAACACATAATTGTTGGTTATTCAATGACAAGGGGTGCAGGGTAGGTAAGGGGCTGAGCCAGAACCCAAGGCAAGTGTGTTTAATAACAGGAAAAAAGCTAAATAAATTGTGATACAGCTACCTAGCAGTATATTCTGTAGTCAGTAATGATTTTTATGAAGAATTACACAACAACACGACAAAATACTTAGGGTGTAATGTTATGTACCCAAAAGAAGGGGAGCCAATCATAATCCCAAAAGACAGTCCACAACATCATAGTCCTAAACTGTTTAAATTCCAAAAGACTAAAATCCCAAAAACCACAGCCCGGAAAAGATCAAAATCCCCAAAATCCCCAGAATACAATTATGGAAGAAATAATTTTAAAAATTTAAAGATATTTGTTTATTTTTTTAAAGGGAAATTTATTTGAGAAACATAAAAACACAACAGAATACTTTATATACCACTTAATATAATAAAATAGACAATAACAACAAATTTGCAAGCATAAACACTCAGGGTACTAATGACAGTTGGGTAAGTATAACAGTTATGAGTAGATGAGCCATATTTATAAAGAAATTGGTCATAAAGGGAAAGGTATAAATGCATATCACTTGGTTGTTACTTGCATATACCCAGTTTTTAACTGTGGTCATCTGAAATACTGTGCCCAGCAACCTCAAGTCTTTTGACAAGATTGATAGAAACTGTGTTGGGTCACCACTGCATATGCAGTCACCCAAAGAGCTGAGATCTCAAGAAATTTTATCTTTCACAAATGCAGATGTACGAAAAGGATATCTCTTCATTTATTGAGGAAGTTTCAACATTTTATGTACACACTCAACGCTTATACACAAAGTCAGTATTGTGATAATGCAGTTTCATGGAGTCAGATTTCTGATATCCAAGCAGCAGAACCCAGAGAGTCCATTTTGCCATTTTGTCTTTTTTTTTTTTTTTTTTTGAGACAGAGTCTCACCCTGTCACCCAGGCTGAATACAGTGGTGTGGTCTCGGCTCACTGCTGTAACCTCTGCCTCTTGGGTTCAAGCAATTCTCCTGTCTCAGCCTCCCAAGTAGCTGGGATTACAGGTGTGCACCACCACGCCTGGCTAATTTTTGTATTTTTAGTAGAGACAGCGTTTTGCCATGTTGGTCAGGCTGGTCTGTAACTCCTGACATCAGGTCATTCACCCGCCTCGGCCTTCCAAAGTACTAAGATTACAGGCATGAGCCACCGCTCCCAGCCCATTTTGTCTTTAGTATTTGTTCTCTCCTGGCCACTGGCTGATTGGATGGTGCCCACTAACATTGAGGGCAGGTAGTCTCCGCCTAGTACACTCAGATTTATACACTAATCTCTTCTGGAAACACTCTCATAGACACACCCTCAATGTGTAAAACAAAATAATGTTTTACCAGGTTTCTGATATTCCTTAATCTAGTCAAGTTGATACCTAAAATTAGGTCCACATGTCCACCCCTTGTCAGCTTGGCACTCATATGCATCTCCTTAAGCCACACTTAATTTCCAAATAAAGACGATAACAAGGCAATAGTTGTGCCTAACATGATACAGCTAACATGATGCAGCTATCCTGCATACAACCCAAAACACACTAATCACTTCCCCAGAATTTGGATGTCAGGATTTCAACATTTGGGATTGCATGTTTTGGGATTATGATCTAATCCCTAAACTTAATTCTGCTTTCTGACTACAACTATCAAAAAACATGCATACAAGAAATGATTACAAGTAAATATTCCAGAAATTCCTATAGTTTATCTATAGTTTAGACCTACTGCTGTTTAATCTGATAGCCACCAGATCCATGGGACTCTTGAGCAGTTGAAAAGTTGTTAGTCCAAACTGAGATGTGTTATTAAGTGCAAAATACACACTGAATTTCTTAGACTTAGTATGAAAAGAAAATGTAAACTATCTAATCAATAATTTAAAAAATACTGTGTGGTGAAATGTTAATATCTTGGAGACTGGGTTAAATAAACTTTTTAAAAAAATTAACTTAGTCTTTGTATCTTCAAAATTAACTTACATCTTTGTAATTTAAAAACTGTGGCTATAAGAATATTTAAAATTACATATATATAGCTCATGTTATATTTCTATTGGACAGTGTCAGTCTAGGTTTTCTGTAATGTCATTTGATTACATCTGTAATTCGAAAGGACTGAGAAAATAAGAGGCTGTCACAGAAGTTTGTGCAAGATATGAGGTCATGTGGATGGATAGGTGAGGAGAGAGATGGAAAGTAAAATCGTGGCTCTTAGTGATGGTTTTGAATGTAGAAAGATTGAAAGAGAGAGAAATCTAGGAAAGCTGCTAGATTTCTGGTTGAATATGTTGGTAAAGTGGTTGGGGGCAAGTGTCATTCATCACATAATGAGCATAGGGGAAAAGAAAAAACCACAGTCAAGGAAGAAGTATCTAGGTGGCTTAGGTTAGTCCAGTGGCTCTGGGAACAAGGAGTGCCTAGAGCCCGGAAGCTGGCTGCCCTGCGCATTCTGGTGAAGCTTTCATGGTTCCTGTCCTCTGCTTCCAGAAGCACTGATCTGGGACACAGAGCCTTCGGGCCAGGAATTGGATCAAATGGTTTAGCCCAAACCATTGGTCTCATCTTTCTCCATAATAAATACAGCTTATTGGATTAAAAGAATAAGATTGAGAAGTCCTGTTCGTGGTAGACTTTCAAAGGGAAACAAAAATGTAAATCCCAAATGATATGCCAGTCTTTGTGACCTCTGTATTCTGTTCCCTCCTGATTTGTCTGTGTAGGCCTTGCAGGAAAAGTTGTGGAATGTAGCTGCCCCTTTGTATTTGAAGCAGAGTGATTTGGCCTCAGCAGCAGCGAAACAGGTAAGCTTATTCAGACCTTCCCTTCAAATAGATCTCTGGCCAGGAATTGTCCAGTCCAAGGCAGAGCCAGAGGCCTTCCTATAGCTCTCTACCTCTGGTGTGGCCTCCCTAATTTTAGGCTAGGACAGAAGTTAGTGATATGAGAAGGAGCGTAACTAGGGAACACAGCACTCGCTTTGGACTCAGGGGACCTGGGTCCTAGTCCCAGGTCTTCCTCTGATTTGCTGAGTGATATTGAGCAAGTTACTTAAATTCCCTGGATTTTTTCTCTTCTATAAAATGTGGCAGTTGGGCCAGGCGCAGTGGCTCACGCCTGTAATCCCAGCACTTTGGGAGGCTGAGACGGGCACATCACTTAAGGTTAGGAGTTTGAGACTAGCCTGGCCAACATGGTGAAACCCTGTCTTTACTATCGTGAATCTTTCATCTGAAAATGTAGCCCAACTCAATTAAGGTTGTTTATATCTTTAGCCTGTACTATCTCTTCAACGTTAAAAGGTCCTTACATATCTGGGTAGTTCATTAAGTAGGCTTTAATTTTATTTGCCTCTAGTTTATTTCTTTTTAGCTTTGAGCAGTTCCCCTTTGTACCTAAGTATTGAGACTTGGTGATCTCTTGCAGGTCAAGTCTTCCAGATAGGAAGTCTGTAAATGACCCAGCAGGAAACTAATGATGGTGACTGTTATTGTTACATTACAGTTCACTAAATGATTTCAAGTCTATTAGCTTAATTAACCCTCATAATAATCCCATTAGATAGGAATAAGTATTAAGTCTATTTTAGAGATGAGGCAGTTAAGGCTCAGCAAGGTTAAATTCATAGAGCTATAGGTAATACAGTCAGGACTTGAGACCAGATCCTCTGATACTCAGAACCTATTTTCTGCTACAGTGCTGAACTCTTGTCTGATCCAGACTCTCTCTCTCAGACCTGGTATGTGGCTTATTGTAGAGGAGTAGAATTTAATGACTAGAACCCAATAATTGAGCCATATTGGAAGGGTGGGAGCAATAATTTGGAAGGAAAAGAGGAAAGGAATTACCATTGCTGTTTACCAGATACTGTGATAAACACGTTGCATGCTCGATTTGATACCTGAAACTTCATGATATTGGTACTGTTTCTTCCCTGTTTACAGAAAGGGATCGAGACACTCATGTAATTTAACTTGTCTTACTGCCAATTGTAAGAGAATCTGGAGTCATTTCTGTTACCCCAGAGTGTTCACTGGGAGGCAAGCACAGAAGGGAAAGAGAAGCATCATTTTGATGAAAGTAGCTTATTTGGATAGAACCGAGCAAGATCGTGGACTTGATCTGGGGTCATAGACAATGTTTTCTTGCACTTATTTCTGTCCCAAACTCCCTCAGACCAGGCCCATAGAACAGTCTGTCAGGATAACTAACATCTGGTTAATAGTTCTTGATGCTGAATTCTTGAGGACTTCCTGGGGATTGAGTTTCCATACATAATACATATTAATTTGTTCCCACAGCAGAGTGGGCTTCGTTTAGGGTAACAAGCGGTGCTTTCAGTGCTTTGCAGTTTGCTTAGTGATTAAGCTTTCTTATCTTCACATCATCAACTAAGATGATTTTATTACCAGGTCAGTCTTCTTTTTAAATGGGCAAAATAATTTATTCTCTTTTCACAAGGCATACTATACTAATTTCTTTCAACACTTAAAAGCATAGGGATGTAAAATCTCAGTTCAGAGTTTTACCTAAGGTCATTTAACAGTAGAATTCTATGCTGCTCTCAAGTAAGACTGATATTTTTATTGATTGTTAATTATCTTTTCTTTATAGATTATGGAAGAGACTTACAAAATGGAGTTTATGTACAGTGGTGTGGAGAATAAGCAGGTGGTGATTATACATCACATGAGACTGCAGGCCAAAGCTTTGCAGCTTATAGTAACAGCACGAACTACACGAGGGTAAGATGTGGGGTTGGCCAAAATATGTGGCATGTTCCTTTCAAAGATACTTCAAATGCATTCAGACATCACACGAAAGTTAATGATAAGTAAAATGAGATTTAGGAAAGACGAGCTAAGGAATGTGTGATCTATTCTTTTTTTTCAGATATTACAGATTCTGTTGTTGGGTCACATTAGACCCTTGGAAATCCAGTTGTGTCTCTCCCTTGCTAAAAACCCTCTGGTGACTCTCCATTACATATAGCACAACACAGGACTTTATCTGGCAATAAGGACATTCTGTATCCTCCTACTTGATAGATTTCCTTAAGAATTTATTGTCAGGGACCATTTTTCTGTTCTGAAGGGACTAATAAGCTTTTTGTCAAGCAGAAAGGATAAATTAAGAGGATGTACTGGGAAGTCAGACTACTTCGTTCAAATCTTGCTTTATCTACTTACTAGTTGTTTGGTGATGAGCCTTTCTGTACCTTGTTCCCCTGTACAAAATGAAAATGAAGATAGCATCTATCTCATGGCATTTCTGTGAAGAATAAATGAGATAATACATGTAAAAATACTTAGCATGGTACTTGATACGTAATAAGAGCTCAGTGTAATTATAGCTGTAAGACTTTCAGATAACTGGAATTGCCACATTTCACTGATTCCAAGATACACATTTTTTATTATTGTAACTTCTCTGAAATCAGATATTTTGATGGTGTCCCCATAGTGTTTTTTGTTTCTCACTATTTCATAAAATAAAGGTGCATCTTAAGAATAATGGCATCATAGATTTGATACAAAAAATACTTAGGTGACTCATTGCCAGCTCACAGACAGGTTTGACGCTCAGTCAAGCCACTGTGTCAACAAGAAAAGTGGCATAGAGATATAAATATGAATGTTTAAACACAGAAATATACTAGGTCAGAAATGACATCCTGAAAAATAAAATATTTTATTTTTTCACTTATCTTGATAGTGACCTCATAAAGTCAGAGAATCATTTAATCATAAAGATATTAATATATGACTGGGTGCAGTGGCTCACACCTGTAATCCCAGCACTTTGGGAGGCCAAGGTGGGCAGATCACGAGGTCAGGACATCCAGAGCATCCTGGCTAACATGGTGAAACCCTGTCTCCACTAAAAATACATAAAATTAGCCGGGCGTGGTGGCACACACCAGCAATCTCAGCTACTCGGGAGGCTGAGGCAGGAGAATCTCTAAATCTGGGAGGCGGAGGTTGCAGTGAGCTGAAATCACGCCACTACACTCCAGCCTGGGCGACAGAGCGAGACTCCGTCATTAAAAAAAAAAAGGTATCATATATTCATTTAACAAATGTTTAATCCCTACTATATGCCAGTTACAGCTGAAAAAACAAAGGTGCTTGTGATGGCATCTATACATTTTTTTTAAAAAAGTTTTTTTTAGTTTATGTATAATTGTTACAAAAATTAAAATATTACAGGGTAAGTGAAAGTTCCCTGGTAATCTACCACTTCTAAAACAACTGCCAGTATTTCATGTGTATACTTCCAGATTTTCCCAAACCATATAAACATAGATTATAAAGGTGTGTACAATATCATAAAGGGGATCATACCATTCTTTGCTGTTCTGCCTCCTATTCCTTTCACCCAACATTATAATATACTTATCTTGTCATGTCATTATATAAAGATACTAATGTTTTTAGGTCTTTACTCAGGCTATAATATTTTATATTTTTCTTTTTTTTTTTTTTTCTTTTAGATAAAGTCTCGCTCTGTCACCCAGGCTGGAGTGCAGTGGTCCGATCTCAGCTCCTCCTCCCGGGTTCAAGCGATTCTCCTGCCTCAGCCTCCCAAGTAGCTGGGATTACAGGCATGCAACGCCATGCCCAGCTAATTTTTGTATTTTTAGTAGAGACAGGGTTTCACCATGTTAGCCAGACTAGTCTCGAACTCCTAAGCTCAGGTGATCCACCTGCCTTGGCCTCCCAAAGTGCTGGGATTACAGGCGTGAGCCACCGCACCCAGCCTATATTTTTCATTTGTATGCATTCCTGCTGTTTTTTTCTTTCTGAGTTTTGCTGGATTGTTTTCTTTTTTCCTCCAGGGGTTTGAAAATTATGCACCCTAATTCTAAACTCTTCAAGTGAGAGACAGTAGAACATACTGGTTAAGAGGGCTGTGGTATCACACTGCTTGGCTTCAGATCTTGACTTTACCATTTGCAAACTAAGTAACCCTTGGACAAGTTACTTAACACTTCTTGGCCTCAGTTTGTTCTCATAAGTTAAATTGAGATTATAGTAGTACCTATCTCTTCCTCACAGGGTTATTGTAAGGGTTATTAAATTATTATATGCAAAACCATGTATTTATTTATTTATTTTATTTGTTTATGAGACAGAGTCTTGCTCTATTACCCAGGCTGGAGTGCAGTGGTGCTACCTGAACTCACTGCAACCTCTGCCTCCCGGGTCCAAGCAACTCTCATGCCTCAGCCTCCCAAGTAGCTGGGACTACAGGCATGCATCACCACGCCCAGCTAATTTTTTGTATTTTTAGGAGAGATGGGGTTTCACCATGTTGGCCATGCTGGTCTCAAATTCCTGGCCTCAAGTGAGCCACCTGTCTTGGCCTCACAAAGTGCTGGGATTACAGGTGTGAGCCACTGCCCCTGGTTGGATTATTACAGGCAAAGTCTTTAAAATGGTGTCTGTCACGTCCATTATAAATACTTGATACATGTTAACTAATACTAGTTTTAGTAATACTGTTATTACTTATATTTTTAATGAACATACTGAACTTACATTTATCAGCATAAAAAGTTAAACAGAATTTATGGTCACCTCTCTAAGATTAAGATGATCTAAGAGATCTAAGAGATCAAGATGATCTAAGATCAAGATGAAGATTTTAGTATGCTTTTGTTTGTCTCTTACTGCTTAAATAATTTGGGCCAGTTAGCTGGGCGTGGTGGCTCACGCCTGTAATCCCAGCACTTTGGGAGGCTGAGGCAGGTGGATCACGAGGTCAGGAGTTCAAGACCAGCCTGGCCAAGATGGTGAAACCCCATCTCTACTAAAAATACACAAAATTAGCCAGGCGTGGTGGTGGGCGCCTGTAATCCCAGCTACTCGGGAGGCTGAGGCAGAAAATTGCTTGAACCCAGGAGGCGGAGGTTGCAGTGAGCCAAGATCATGGCACTGCACTCCAGCCTGGGCGATAGAGACGCCATCTCAAAAAATAATAATAATAATTTAGGCCAGTTAAGGTCTAAATAATAATAACAATTTGGGCTAGATGCACTGGCTCATGCCTGTAATCCCAGACTTTAGGAGGCCAAAGCAGGAGGATTGCTTGAGCCCAGCCAGGAGTTTGACCCCAGCTTAAGCAACATAGTGAGACCCTGTCTCTAAAAAATGAAAATGAAAAATTAGCTGGACATGGGTAGTGTGCATCCTGTGGTCCTATTTACTTGGGAGGCTGAGTTGGGAGGATCCCTTGAGCCCAGGAGTTCCAGGCTGCAATGAGCCATATTCATGCCATTATACTCCAACTTGGGCAACAGAACAAGACCCTATCTCTTAAAAATAATAAAAATATGGCCGGGTGTGGTGGCTCACGCCTATAATCCCAGCACTTTTGGAGGCTGAGGTGGGCGGATCATGAGGTCAGGAGATTGAGACCATCCTGGCTAACATGGTGAAACCCCGTCTCTACTAAAATACAAAAAAAATTAGCTGGGTGTGGTGGTGGGCACCTGTAATCCCAGCTACTCGGGAGGCTAAGGCAGGAGAATGGCTTGAAACCAGGAGGTGGAGCTTGCAGTGAGCTGAGATTGCGCCACTGCACTCCAGCCTGGGCAACAGAGCGAGACTCCGTCTCAAAATAATAATAATAATAATAAAATAATAAAAAAATAATAACTTGGAAGTTTGTTTCAGCTGATTATGTTTTTATAATGTAGCTTGTATTAATTTTTATGTTTATAAATATAATCTTTTAAAGTTGTAAGTACATAATCTTTCTATATCCTTGTTTATTGTTATTTTTAATTTTTTTATAAAGTATTTTTTATTTTTAAAAATAATAGAAACATGGTTTCACTGTGTTGCCCAGGCCAGTCTTGAACTCCTGAACTCAAAGGATCCTCCCACCTCGGCCTCCCAAAGTGCTAGGATTACAGACGTGAGCCACCACTTATAATCTTTATAAGTTTAGCTCCAGCTTTGCCACCACTGTTCTCCGTCGCTTTTTAAATTCCTTTGCTCTCATACATAAATGGAATTCTTTTCCAATATTTCCATATTGCTATGGTGCCTTTATTTATTTATTTTATTGGGCAACCCCTGCCAAACCAGAATAGGTTCATAGAGACTCTCTGCCTCTGCTATGTTCGTTCCCTTTTAGTATTTAATGTTACAGTTGGATGTCTTATGTCAGTCTGGTTCTCTTCCCTACAGCTTATTTTTCATGCTGACACCTTTAAAATTTTCTTTCTTTAATTTCACCAGGATATGTCTAGGTATGTGTTTTCTTTCAATATTCTTGCTGATCTTCAGTGGGAGTTTGAAGTATCAGCTGTTTTTAGCTCAGGGATTTTCTTTTTCCTCCATTATTTCTTTACTTCTTGTATACACTTTAGTCTGTCACACTGAACGTTGGATTTTCTGGATCTGTTTTTCCTATACCTTTCCTTTTGTAATTTCAATTTCTTTGTTTTTCTATTCTATATTCTGAGTAAATTCTTTTTTTTTTTTTTTTTTTTTTTTTTGAGACAAGAGTTTTGCTCTTGATGCCCTGGCTGGAGTGTAATGGCACAATCTCAGCTCCCTGCAACCTCCACCTCCCAGGTTCAAGCGATTCTCCTGCCTCAGCCTCCCAAGTAGCTGGGATTACAGGCATGCGCCACCATACCCGGCTAATTTTGTATTTTTAGTAGAGACGGGGTTTTTCCATGTTTGGTCAGTCTGGTCTTGAACTTCTGACCTCGGGTGATCCGCCCACCTCAGCCTCCCAAAGTGTTGGAATTACAGGCGTGAGCCACCGCACCTGGCCAGTAAATTCTTTTATATGCTCTTTTTAGTTTATCATTTCAGTTTACATTGTTGTCGATTCCCACTGTTCTGAACTGTTGACTTTGATTTCATTATTATGTGTTTTATTTCCAAGCATGCTTCTCTACTATTTTTTTCCTTTTTTTTTTTTTTCTGCTGTATAGCTTCTCATCTTCTCATCTGCTGTTTCTGTAGCAGTTTCTCTTGCTTTGTCAGTGTAATATCCTTTTAAATCCCTGTTAACTCTCACCGAGGTTGTTGATTAGAATTTTTAAAAAAGTTTTCTGTGCTTTCTTGCCTTAACTGTTTTTGAGAACTGCTCGGTCTCATTTACAGCTCCTGATTGTCGTTTACAACACCTAGTCATTTTCCATTGTCTTTGCATACTTACAATGAAAGTCTAGACTAGTTTAAATTGGTAATTTGTATTCTTCTTTAATGATTGTTAGCCCCGAGTGAGCCTTACTTTCATAGCTTTCCTTCCCTCACACCAAAGGAAAAGTAGGAGTTCTTAGTATTAGAGGCCTACTTCATATATATGGCATGTTGAAGAGGATGCCTGGTGTTTTTTGACGTTTGGGGAGAGTTCCCAAATCTTTTTGTATTTTACTGCCTGGAGTCTCTCCAAGATGATTCTCTATATAATCAGGGAAATAAATAAGGAAATGTCACTGCTTGGCCAAATTGCTTTCCTTTGTGCCCCTGCTTGGCTGGAATTCTCCCTTCTAGCCCTCTTACTCCTTGTGGTCTTTGGTGGGTGACCTCACTATGAAATTTCACTTCCATTTCTGGTAGAAGATTAGTTTAAAAACTTTCAAGTGCTACTTTTTTTTTTTTTTTTCAGGAAAATAATTAGAATGAATGTTGCTTCCAGAGTAGGTTTCCATTTGCCATCTACCCTCGCCCCCATTTTTTGTTCATTCAGCAAATACTTATTGAATGCTGCCTGTGCTAGGAAATGTATGATGAAGGATACAAAGTCTACTCATGGAGACTATTTTATTTTATTTTAATTTTTTTTTTTTTTGAGATGGAGTCTCACTCTGTCGCCCAGGCTGGAGTGCAGTGGCCGGATCTCAGCTCACTGCAAGCTCCGCTTCCCGGGTTTACGCCATTCTCCTGCCTCAGCCTCCTGAGTAGCTGAGACTACAGGCGCCCGCCACCTCGCCCGGCTAGTTTTTATTTTTTAGTAGAGACGGAGTTTCACCGGGTTAGCCAGGATGGTCTCGATCTCCTGACCTCCTGATCCGCCCGTCTCGGCCTCCCAAAGTGCTGGGATTACAGGCTTGAGCCACCGCGCCCAGCCAAGGAGACTATATTTTAATAAAAAGACTAAACCTTGACATGATTCTCTTACATATTTTTATATAAGGAAAGAGTACTTGTTTTATCTCAGTGGGAACTTTATTCCTCCAATGAATAAAATATTAAAGAAAACAAGTGGGAAGTTTCATGCAGAAATTACATACAAGAAATAGGAAGAAAACATACAAAGGTCAAAACTTAGTAAGTCATATGGACCTAGCATGTTGCCTGGATTATTTAGGTATGCAGTAACTTTTTCCTGAAATGAAATGTTCTCAAGTACTGTGAGGCCAAATAAATCAAGGTAGAGAGGAAGGAACACCATCTGTGTCCATGGGCAAAGTAGTAACAAAACCTTTTCCCCTCTTGCGTAAGAATTTACTCAACTTTTTAGGTATGTTTCTTGGAGCCTTTACGGTGTCAACTACATTAGTAGGCTATACCGCTATGGAAACAATGATCTCTGAGTAAACTGCATGTAGACCAGAAGGAAATATAAATAAAGTAGTTTCAAGATGCAGATACAATGGCTGTAGGCTTCATTGAGTGCAATGATTCTTGAAACTGGATAGATCTTTTAGCAGTCCACACAGCTATCTGGGAGCTTTCATCCCAATGCTGACAGCTCATGTGCAAGGAGATGAGCTCTAAATCAGGTAGGTATAGAGACCATACTAGCTGAGATGCTAATGAAGCCAGGACTCCCGCAGAAGGGGAACTTGACACTGTACTGCCCACATGCTATGCTTCTCTCCTGTATTCGTAGTGAGTCTAGTGCCAAGTGTAGCCTGTGATAGTCTTTGATTTTTAATATTCTTTGAGCTTAATGGGCACTGCAGTGGTTTAATCAGGTCTTGGGATCCTGACAGGTGTTTCCACCAGGTCCATTAGGAGTCTTCTGTTACTTTTAGAGATCATTTTTACAGTGTAATATGCTAATTTTCCTTTAATTTAGGCTCAGGTTTCTGGGACTTTTGGTCTTCCTCAGTTTGCAGATTTCACAAGCAAATCCTTTTACATTTCTTTTCTACAGACTTGATCCCTTATTTGGGATGTGCGAAAAATTTTTACAAGAAGTGGACTTTTTTCAGAGGTAAGTATTTTATAACTCTTCTGGCTTATTAAATGTTGGTTACACGGAGAATAGCACTTGCAGGCAATAGGAACAATCACAAATCACATTCCTTGGTATAGCTAGTGCAGCCAAGCTATCATCTGTGGCCATGTCGTTAACCTTAAATTAGGAAAAAAACCCTAATTTGGTTTTTTCTCCTTAATGTTGTAGAAACTTCTTTGAAGTTAGAGCTTCAAAACTAAACCTACCAGGAATCACTTGCATTTAGCACTCAGCTAGGCCATAAAAATATGAAGAAAACGTGTAAATACGTTTGTTGAAAAAAATCATTAGTCATCTGTTTTTTTCACCACTGTTCGTTCACACCATTCTTATTTACTTATTTATTTAAGACAGAGTCTTGCTCTGTCGCCCAGGCTGGAGTGCAGTGACGCAATCTTGGCTCACTGCAGCCTACGCCTCCTGGGTTCAAGTGATTCTTCTGCCTCAGCCTCCCAAGTAATTGGGACTACAGGCACCTGCCACCACACCCGGCTAATTTTTATAATTTTAGCAGAGATGGGGTTTCATCATGTTGGCCAGGCTGGTCTCTAACTCCTGACCTCAAGTGATCTGCCTGCGTTGGCCTCCCAAAGTGCTGGGATTATAGGTGTGAGCCACCACCGCATCTGACCTCATTATTATTTTTTGAGACAGGGTCTCACTCTGTCACCCAGGCTGGCACAGCTCACTGTACCCTTGAACTCCTGGGCTAAAGCTATCATCCCACCTCAGACTTCTGAGTAGCTAGGACTACAGGCATGTGCCACCATGCCCAGATAATTTTTAATGTATTTTTTTAGAGATGGGGTCTTGCTGTGTTGCTCAGGCTGGTCTCAAACTCCTAGTTTCAAGAGATCCTCCTGCCTCTGCCTCCCAAAGTATTGGGATTACAGGTGTAAACCACTGCACCAGGCCCACACTATTCTTACACTTGCATATTTCTCTATAATCTACAAACAATTGTTTTGTAATTCTGTAGGTAAATTTTATTTTGTAGAATACATGTATTTTTTCAGAATTTTATATGGAATGAATCCATTAAAGCACATGCAGTAGTTGAATAGAAAGCTTGATGAAGAAATAGGAGTCGAGGGAATGACCAGACTTTTGGTATGCTGGCAGAATAATACTGGGAGAAGACATAGGATCTTAAAGCACTGATGAAGTCTGTTTCATTTCTTCCACTCATCGTCTCTGCCCTCATGAAGTTTACCAAACCTGAGGTTTTTATGACTCTGTACTTGTCATTTGGATGATGACAGCTTCTTATAGGGCTGAGTTGCAACACTACCTTCACCAGCAGGTAATGCTCTCTAGCAAATTGTACCATCTAGCTTGGCTTTTTAAGATCCTAGTTTGGAGGCTGAGTGTGGTGGCTCACACCTGTAATCCCAGCACTTTGGGAGGCCAAGGTGGGTGGATCATGAGGTCAGGAGTTCGAGACCAGCCTGGCCAATATAGTGAAACCCCGTCTCTACTAAAAAATACAAAAAATTAGCAGGGCATGGTGGTGGGCACCTGTAATCCCAGCTACTCGGGAGGCTGAGGCAGAAGAATTGCTTGAACCTGGGAGGTGGAGGTTCCAGTGAGCCGAGATCATGCCATTGCACACCAGCCCGGGCAACAGTGCGAGACTCCGTCTCAAAAAGAAAAAAAAAAAAAATTCTAGTTTTGAATCTGAAATAAGTTCATGCCTTACTTTTGGCTTTAGATTCTTTAAAGTAGAGAGTCTGTTTTTGCACCATTGGGATGAAAAGATTTTTTGGGAAGATGATAGCTCTGAATCCCCAAAGTTCTTCATCTGTTGTTCTTAATTCATCCTTTGAGTTCCTGCATAGATATCACCTCCTCAGTGAGATATTTTTTGACTGTCCCCTGGCACAAGGCACAAAATTGGATCAGTCCGAGCCAGCAGTGACGTACTTAACTTTTCTGAGCCTCAATGTGGCATCATCCCCTCTGAGTCTCAGTGTTTCTGCCACTTGAATGCAAGCTCCATTGAAGCAATCATTTTGTTCTCTTTTGTTCACTGTGTTTCCAGAACCTGAAATAGTGCTTGGCGCTTCGTAGGTCTTAAAAATGTATTTGTTAAAATAATTAATGAATCTATAATATGAAAATAAAAATTCTAATGATGCATAGGATTGCTGGGACTTAAATAAGATCATGTAAAACACTTAAGAGTATTCCTGGCACATAATGGTTATCAGTAAACAGAGGCCTTTCTGATGATCATGAGTGAGGCATGTTTGTATAGGTACCAGTCTATCTTGGTCATAAACTGCAAGGTCCTCTCACTTCATCATTCTTCCTGCTTCAGGGTTTGGTAGGTGTCTGGGGCCCAACCTGTGGTGAATGAGTACACAGTTGAATGAGTCAGTTGCTTCTGTTTGTTCCTCTAGGTATTTCATCGCTGATTTGCCCCACTTGCAGGACAGCTTTGTGGACAAACTCCTTGACCTTATGCCCCGACTCATGACATCTAAACCTGCAGAAGTGGTCAAAATTCTACAGACCATGCTGCGACAGAGTGCCTTCCTGCATCTCCCACTTCCAGAGCAGGTCAGGGTCTATTTGGCCCTTATAGGCCAAATCTGTCCAGACGGACAAAAATCTTTACCTTGGTGATCTTCTTTGACCAATGGAACAGCTGGGCTAGGCTCTTCCTCTGAGTGGCTCCCACGTGCCCACTCATTAGATAAGGAGACAGAAAAAAGATTGTGTTTTCTTATCCAGGAATGACCTGGCTTTAGAATCACAGTATTTTCTTCTTGCTTACAGATCCACAAAGCCTCAGCCACCATCATCGAGCCAGCGGGCGAGTCAGACAACCCTTTGCGGTTTACCTCCGGGTTGGTGGTGGCTCTGGATGTTGATGCAACCCTGGAGCATGTGCAGGATCCTCAGAACACTGTTAAGGTCCAGGTCTGTCGAGTGTGGGTCCTCATGGAGCTTCTAGACTGACCTTGTGTTGAAGTATTTAATGTTAGTACCCCAGTAGTCTCTACCTGAGGGACAGAAACTGGAACAGGAGAAGAAATGAGCCTCCATGGGAAAGAACCTAGGCTTGAATCTCAACCACTGCTGAGTGTGGTTTGGAGCAAGTTACTTTAAACTCTGAGTCTGAGATTCTACAACTAACAAACAGGAGGAGTTGACATAAAGAGATAATGTATTTAAAGCCCCCAGGACCCAGTAAGGGTTCACTGAATGATAAGACCTTTTCTAATCTTGTAATGTGACGTTAAGATTTGGTCTTTTGTTACAGAAAACTGTAATAAACAAGTTCCTTTCAGGCTGTGAGTCAGTGAGCTGGCAGGTAAAATTTATGGATGGGAAAAGGCGATGACTAGGAAATATTCTTTTCCAAGTTACATAGATGTAATAGATACACGTGAGAAATGTAGTAGAGACACTAATCAATTCAGACAGTGCAGTTAAGCCTCACAATGAAGTGGTAGTACTTCATTCATCCATCTGTCCGCTCATTCATCCTTCCTTCCATCCATCTGTGCAATTGTGTTTACTCTATTGCAAGTGCTAAGTGCTGTGGTTGCCAAGGTAAATATGTCACAGTTCTTGCTTTCGGGGTGTGCAGTTTCAGTGAGAGATATACAGATGGGCAGGCAATTAGAAAACAGGGTTTGGTGAGCAGACATGCACAGGATGGGTCATCTCCTAGACTGCCTCCTAAAAAACCCCTTTCAAAGCACCTCTACCACATGCAGGGCTAAACCTTTTAGAGTACTCAATTTGGAGTGTGGTGGAAGCTCAGGAAAGGAAAGGAGAAGGGCACAAGGGATATGGGAGAAGGGCTGAAGGGATATGAGTCAAAGCAGGGATGCAAGCACTGGCAGGAAGTACAATAAGGGGACAGAAAAATAGGCTGAAACAGGCAGAGAAGGCTTCCTGGAGGAGGTAAGGATGAATCAGACCTTGAAGATGATGCTTTTTTGGCTATGGTGACAATAGAGGAACGGGCCTTCTGGCTTCCAAGCAGGAATTATTATAAATTATGAGACCTGCAGAGAACTAGTTCTGAGCTAGCTGTGAAGTTGTATTGCATATTGCAGTGTCTTTTTGTTTTTGTTTTTTTTGGGGTGTGTGTTTTTTTCCCCACATTAATGGTTGTCCGGTTGTCCACCTTCACTGCACTGTAGGATTACTCAGAAAGCATTAAGAAGAACAGATGAGACCAGGCGCGGTGGCTCAAGCCTGTAATCCCAGCACTTTGGGAGGCCGAGACGGGTGGATCACGAGGTCAGGAGATCGAGACCATGCTGGCTAACAGGGTGAAACCCCGTCTCTACTAAAAAATACAAAAAACTAGCCGGGCGAGGTGGCGGTCACCTGTAGTCCCAGCTACTCGGGAGGCTGAGGCAGGAGAATGGCGTAAACCCGGGAGGCGGAGCTTGCAGTGAGCTGAGATCCGGCCACTGCACTCCAGCCTGGGCGGCAGAGCCAGACTCTGTCTCAAAAAAAAAAAAAAAAAAAAAGAAGAAGAACAGATGAATAGGTGTCAGCCTACATTAACTAAATCAAAATCCTGAGAATAGGGCCCATGGACACTAGTGTTTAAGAGTTCATGGATGATTCTAATATGTAGTCCGTGATACCAGCAGAACTACTGTTTTACATTGTCCCTGAAAATAACTTCACTGATCAACTGAGCATGAAGGAGATTGTAGGCAGGTTATTTAAGGGTCATCTCCTAGACTGTCTCCTAAAAAAACCCCTTCAAAGCACATCTACCACATGCAAGGCTAAACCTTTTAGATACCTTATAGGTAGAGGGATGGGAAACTCACTGCCCCATCATGGGCCAGTTCCAGTGGTTCGAAAGTGCCATCCAGTCCAGTCACCACACCCTGAATCATCCCTCTGTTCTGGGCACTACTTCAGGTGCTTGATAAAGATATAGCAATAAACATGCCTCAGAGATGACACTGAGATTACATTCCCCATTAAAATACTGTAGATCTGTTCTTTAAAGCAGACCCTGCAGAACTCCATTCATTAACACTTTTGTAAGCCTAATCTAGGTTACTGTATTCTACCTGATGATCATTCATACTGGCCATTTCCTTCCTCTGACCTATTTGGGCCATAGGTTTCTAAGCTCCACTTTTGGAGTAGACAAATGAAAGAAGGCTTCCAGCAACCATTTCACAGAGCAGTCAAGGCCTTTCACCAAGGACAGTTTTGCTGAGAATGCTGGGAATTTTTTTTTTTTTTTTGAGATAAGGTCTCTGTCTGTTGCCTGGGCTGGAGTGCAGTGGCATGGTCACCTCAAACTCCTGTGTCCAAGGGATCCTCCTGCCTCAGCCTCCTCAGTAGCTGGAACTAGAGATACACACCATCACACCTGGCTAATTTTAATTTTTTGTGTGTGGAGATTGGGGGGGTCTTACTTTTTTGCCCAGTCTGGTCTTAAACTCCTGTCTTCCAGCAATCCTTCCGCTTCTGCCCCCCAAAGTGCTGGGATTATAGGCATGAGCCACCATGCCCACTGAACACAAAAATTGTGGCCCCTGTTCATTTGTTTTTCCCAATATCATTGCTATTTCAGCCCTCCTCTGCCCTTCTTTTTCTTTCTTTTTCTCTCTTTTTTTTTTTTTTTTTTGAGACAGAATCTCACTCTGTCACGCAGGCTGGAGTGCAGTGGCAGTGATCTCAGCTCACTGCAACCTCCGCCTCCCAGGTCCAAGTGATTCCCCTGCTTCAGCATCCCAAGTAGCTGGGACTATAGGCACATGCTACCACATCCAGCTAATTTTTGTATTTTTAATTAGAGAAGGGGTTTCATCATGTTGACCAGACTGGTCTTGAACTCCTGGCCTCAAGTAATCCACCTGGCTCAGCCTCCCAAAGTGCTGGGATTACAGGCGTGAGCCACTGTGCCCGGCCCTCCCCTTCATTTTCTTAAAAAAAAAAAAAAAAAAAAAGAAGCCCAAGCACTTGTCTTTAAAGATAATAAGGATCAGGAAACTGAGACACCTGCATCTTTCTTCTATAGTAGGTTTGGGAGCTTGGAACCTAGAACTAGAGTGGGGAGTAGCAGCTTTAAGAAATAAGGGTAGGCCAGGCATGGTGGCTCACACCTGTAATCCCAGCACTTTGGGAGGCTGAAGTAGGAGGATCACCTGAGGTCAGGAGTTCGAGACCAACCTGGCCAACATGGTGAAAACCCATCTCTACTAAAGATACAAAATTAGCCAGGCATGATGGCGGGTGCCTGTAATCCCAGCTACTTGAGAGGCTGAGGCAGGAGAATCACTTGAACCCGGAGGCAGAGGTTGCAGTGAGCTGAGATCGCGCCACTGCACTTCAGCTTGGGTGACAGAGTGAGACTGTCTCAAGAAAAGAAAAAAGAAAAAGAAATAAGGGTAGGCCCGGCACAGTTGCTCACGCCAGTAATTCTAACACTTTGGGAGTCTGAGGCAGGAGGATCACTTGAGGTCAGGAGTTGGAGACCAGCCTGGGCAACATAGCAAACTTTTTTCTCTACAAAAAAGTTTAAAAAGAAAATTACCTGGTGTTGTGGCATGTGCCTGCAATCCCCACTCCTCAGGAGGCTGAGGCAGGAAGATCACTTGCACCCAGGAGTTTGAGGCTTCCATGAGTTATGATCGTGCCATCGCACTCCAGCCTGGGTGACAGAGTAAGACCCTGTCTTTAAAAAAAAAAAAAAAAGAAAGAAAGAAAAGTGTAGAATCAGGGGGAGGCCCCATCACCTGAGGAGAGATGAAGGATTATATGGCAAGTGGGTGAGACATGTCTTCCACAGTTTCAACATTGACCACAGTTTCAACATTGGAAGACCTGTGTGGTTCCCTAGTCTGCCTTCATAAGCATATTTACATAGAGCAAGTCCTGGTCCTAGGATAAGCTTCATTTGTTCCTGTAGTTCCTTTGTACGCTGCAGTGTAGTAGGCTGTCTACACAGGGAGCTGGGAGGTCCCCCAGGATGCTGAGGAAAGAACTCTGTCGCAGTTCGTGAGACTTAAAGAATTGGCCAATGATTTGAGTGGGCCCTTCATTGAGCCGTGTCTTTGTAGAAAGAGAGATAAATGACTTCCTAGCTGCTTGAAATTTAGTGGAGAGAATGCAGTTATAAAATAACTCCAAATACTGGTGGTTGGTGATGGATCCTGGGCCATGGTGTGATTCAGAGCCAGGGAGGGAGTGCTCTTCTGGTGAAGGTGCCTGAGAACACTTTTCATAATCAGAATTAATGTTCTTACCTGTCCTTGCACTTAATAGCGACACTCTGTTCATATTACTTATTCACCATGAATTCAGGAAATGTTTACTGGACACTGCTTCATGCTGGATCAGAGGAATAGAGATGTCTACAGTGTTGACCTCCCCTCAAGGCCCCGTCTTAGGAAAGTTGGTGTCATCTTTCTTCTTGTGCTTTGAGGTTCACAACAGATGTCATCATCCATTTTGTTAAATGCTCCTCTCGCTTCTGCCTCTTTTTCTCATTTCTGTCACCCTTTAGGTCTTATATCCAGATGGCCAGGCTCAGATGATTCACCCCAAGCCTGCAGACTTCCGGAATCCTGGCCCAGGGCGGCACCGGCTTATCACTCAGGTTTACCTCTCCCACACTGCTTGGACAGGTAAGGAGTCAGGGCCAGGGTGGGCAGGAAAATATACTGCTGGAGATCACACCTACCCTTAAGCGTTTGGTTTTTAAAATTTGAAAAAAAAAATGTGGATGAATCAGGCCTTCTAAGAATTGAACTTGATTCATTAATGAGTTTATAAGCCAAACTGGGTATATTTGGGCTAATTTGCTACAGTGCTTTGATTGCATGAGAGATATGATTCTGTTAGAAGATAGACAGGCGATTATGATAGAATGGAGTTTCATGGAAAGGGCCCTGGTCTGGACACCAGGAGACTATATTCTTATCCTAACTCTGCCACCGACTTGCTTGGTCACCTTGGACAAGTCTCTCCCTTTCTGAGTCTTTTTCCTCATCTTCCAAATGACAATAATAATTCTCAATCTACAAATTAGTTGTGAGGATTTTTAAAAATTTTTTTCATTCTCCAACTTCTATGTCTGAATTTTGAGGATTTTTAATCCATAAGAATAAAATGGGAGAATACAAGTACAAAGGAGATTACATTTCAAGCCAGTAAGGCTGCTTTAAAAAACTTAAGACCTCAGTCTGCAGAACCTAGAATAGGGGGCAGAATTGACCTCAGTGGTGTTTCCCAAATAATTGGAGATGATTCAGGAGCACTATCACTGGAGGTGTTTAATGCCACTAAATTTGGTTTATTTTAGAGATAGGGAATGCCTTTGGAATTTTCTTTCACTCTGTGTTTTTAAATACATAATTATAAGGCTATTATTATTATTATTTTGAGACAGAGTCTTGCTCTTGCCCAGGCTGGAGTAGTGTGATCTCGGCTCACTGTAACCTCTGCCTCCTGGGTTCAGGCGATTCTCCTGTCTCAGCCTCCCGAGTAGCTGGGATTACAGGTGTGCATCACTACACCTGGCTAATTTTTTTGTATTTTAGTAGAGACAAGGTTTCGTCATGTTGGCCAAGCTAGTCTCGAACTCCTGACCTCAGGTGATCCACCCGCCTTGGCCTCCCAAAGTAGTGGGATTACAGGCATGAGCCACTGCGCCGGGCCTTTATTAATGGTTTCCCTCTGTCAGGGTGTTAGATGGGTAGTGATGACTTTATAAAGCTGTTGGATGTCAGGGCAGTCCCTTTGAGGTTCTGGTGGCGGTAGGCCTGGTGTAGTTGAGGGAGCATCCAGTGGTTCTGCTGCCCAGGATGTGCTTCCCTGAGCATTCCTCATTCCATAATCTGGCTGCCTGGAATGTTTTTGCACTATTTGCCAAACCACTGGCCCCACAGGAAAGTAGATTCCTTATTCTAATACCTTCTGATGAAGGGATCCTGGATATGGGGAAGGAAATGCTGTGGGAGCATTTTGGGAGGGACAAGGCTCAGGAAAGCATATTACAGTATGCCATAGCTCAAAAGATCGTGGAAGGTCTTGAGAGGGTAGTTACTTGTCCCTGGTCACACAGCAAGTCATTGCCAAGGCCAGAGTTAGAACTCAGCTGATCTGCCCCCAAGCTCAAGGTTCTTTCTCCTAGGCCCCATTTGCTCTTAAGGTATCCTAGTTCATTGCAGACTTCCTTGTTTGTTAATGCCAGGTGATCCTGAGCCTGAATAATTTTAACTTATATAAGATCACAGCCAGGCATGGTGGCTTGTACCTATAATCTTTGGGAGGCTGAGGTGGGAGGATTGCTTGAGCCCAAGAGTTTGAGACCAGCATGGGCAATATAAGGCAACCCTATCTCTACAATATATATAAAAAAGTTAACTGGGCATGGTGGCATGTGCCTGTAGTCCTAGCTACTCAGGAGGCTGAGGTAGGAGGATTGCTTGAGTCTGGGGGCGTCAAGGCTGCAGGGAGCCCTGATCGTGCCACTACAATCTAGCCTGGCTAACAGCAAGACCCTGACTAAAAAAAAAAAAAAAAAAAACCATCAGAAACAAGAAAACAAGATCACCTCCTCTAAGTGGTTGCTACCCAGTCACTATTACAAATTCCTGTTTTAATTCTTTATATATTATAGCGTGTACTGGTGTCAGATGTGTTTTCACATTTAATTATTTACTGACTTTCCCATTAGGATGTAGGCTCCTGTAGAGCAGGGAACTTGCTTGTCTTTGCCTCTGTATCTCCAGTGTTTTAGTAGCATATGTCTCTAGTGCCTGACGTAGTAGGCACTCAACAAATAATGAAAATTGAATACAAGGTTTTAAATGTGCAATAAAAATTCATTTAATCTTTAGACCAACTCTGCAGTGGGAATTGGTATTCTCTGGTTCATTTTACAGATACATAAATGGAGGCCTACATAGCTGATCAGTGATAGTGCTAAAGCTGGCAGTCACCCTTCCCAGCCCTCACTGTGCTATGTCCCTTCCGGTTTGGGGCACTGAATTGAAATATGTCTCATTGTAAATGAGCTTGCACTTTCTCCTAATCTAGGTGGTGGGGCCTGGAGTTTTTAGGGAGCTCCTTCAATCCCTCAGTAGCTCCCCACCAGGGAGGGGCCTCTCCTCTGGGAGGCAGGATGCTGCCATGTAGGAAACTGAGTCACAGACCATGTTTCAAATTCTGCCTCCTTTGCTGTGTGATCCTGAGAAAGTTATTTTACCTCCCCGTCTCATTAAGATGAGAATAAGAATATAAACCTCCTAGGAGATATATTCTTCCAGTCATGACGCATAAGTTGCCTGAGTTGTCCTAGATGATCTTGTCTCTTTCTCCCTAGTTCCCCTCCCTCTTGTTTTCTTTCTTCTCTGCTTTACTCCTATGGCATTGCCTTGAATTGCCATTCTTATCAAATGTTGGTAAGGGAATGCAAAGTGACCCTGTAGGGCTGAGTCCTACATCAACTCCCTCTGATCTTAGCAGGATTTATTTGTTTTTTTTTGTTGTTATTGTTGTTTGTTTTTGAGACAGGGTCTCCCTCTGTCGCCCAGGCTGGAGTGCAGTGGTGTGATCATCTCGGGCTCAAGTGGTCCTCCCACCTCAGTCCCCCTAGTAACTTGAGACTATACGCCCGGCTAACTTATTTTTATTTTTTTGTAGAGACGGGGTCTCACTATGTTGCCCAGGCTAGTCTCAAACTCCTGGGATTAACTGATTCTCCTGCCTTGGCCTCCCAAAGTGCTGGGATTATAGGCTTGAGCCTTATCCAGCTTTTACCAGGATTTGGCTTCTTGAAAGTGCTATGCCAACTGGGGCTTTGGTTGTGGTCTGCCACCTGGGATGGAATGGGAGGGTGTGGCAGGAAAGCAGATACAGGTACCTATCTTGATTCCATCCTGAGTGGGAGATTCATCTGGAGTCTGGTATCAGAGAACAGTGTTAGTTTCATGACAGTTACACTCGTGGCTGCTGCATGACCCTCATGTTGTCATGTGAGTGTGTGCTTACCACATGGCTGGTACTTGCTGATGCTGAGGCTGCACTTAGATCTCATGCTGAAATCTGAGGTGCACTGGATTGCTCTGGCCTTGGGCTGACTGCAAACCTTTCCCTTCCTGGAGGACAGCAATCCAGTCTCTACTCTGATCATAGAGAGAAGTTTGGATGTAACCAGGAAGAGGTCTGGGGAGGCATTGAGAAGTCCTGGAGAGTCTGCCCTTGTTAATTTAGATCCATCTAGCCTTCATTCATACCCTCTGAACTTCTTAGCCTTGGGATCATTTTCAGCACTTGCACTTTTTACTCTGGTTGTACCAAATTAAGGAGACATTCCAAGTTCAAGCCGTTTCTGGCCTTTGCACTTGCCCTTTCATTTTTCTGAAATTCTCTCCCTCTTCTTTATAGAAGCATGTGGTTAATAGAATGATTAACTGCTTCAGTTTACGAACTGGGCTCGAATTCTTACCCAGTTGTGCATTTGGGGAGTCTCTGAGAACCTATCTGGTTCTTGGAACTTCTGCCAAGATTTTGACAGTCTTTCTTTCATAATGTAGCAGGATAAGAACTCTTGGGGTTATATGCTTGGCACAGAATGGATATTCTATTCCAAAGCCTTCCTGCACTGCCTTCCTCAGTACTTCTTGCAGGCTTGGTTACAGCATGTATTGTACTCCATTGCAACTATCTGTTTCCTCAACCAAACAGCCAGCAACTTGAGGGGAGTTCTTATTTATTCTTGCTAGGACCTGCCACATAGAGACACTAGATGATTATATTGTAAGATAATGTAATGAGAGAATGAAATGTTTTCAGACATTTTAGGTCCCTGAAACATGTTCCTGTTCATTGGCCAGAAATTTTTGGCCAACCATTTCCTATTCAAAGGCTTCCTCTCCACTAATAAAGTAGTCTGTGGTACAGGCAGCCCTGAGGCTTGAGATGGAACTGCGCAGGAAGAGCCCAGCTGGGTATGAGAATAAGCCACATGCACCTTCTGACCCTCTGTTCTGAGGCTGGAAGTCTTGAAATGCTGAGAGGTTCTCAGAAACTGCCCAAATCCACACCTGCGTACGAATTTTAGCCCAGTTCATAAAGCAGATCATGAAGCAATTAATCTTTCTGAAAGGGTTTTTAGCTTGCTCTCCAGTTGTCTCAGCAGCTTTGGCTCTGTGCCACAGTGAGCCCGAGGGGAAGGTGATGGAGTAGCATCACATCTGCAGGCTTATTGTCAGCCTACCAGGATTTCACCTGGGAAGTGTTTTGTTTGGTGAGGGTAAGGGGAGGGATGCGGACGGATGAAGAAATTTCTTCCTACTGCTTCCATTTTGATATTTCTTTAACTTCACATTTCATCCTCATTCCTAGCAGGTGCCTAGTTATAGACGATTTCTTTTATCTTTTTTTCAGAGGCATGCCAGGTGGAAGTGAGGCTGCTGCTGGCCTACAACTCCAGCGCTCGCATTCCAAAATGCCCCTGGATGGAGGGTGGTGAGGTGTCACCACAGGTGGAAACCAGCATCGAGGGCACCATTCCCTTCAGCAAGCCTGTAAAAGTTTATATAATGCCCAAACCTGCACGGCGCTGAGGCAAAAACAGTCTTTCCAACCATGGCCTAGAGGGTCCTTCTTAGGTGTCAGAATGAGCCAAGCCTGAAGCACTTCACCTGGAATTGATATGTAGGCTTAAGGAGTATGTGACCCTTACAGTCTCATCTGGTATCAAACACAGGATAAATTGTTTCTTCATTAAAAAATAAAAAACCTTCAAGTCTACTTCCCCTCCCTATCTCCACAATAAAGTTGAGAAAACACCAAGCTGTTCTAGTTCCTGATCTGTAAAGAAATGTGTGGCTATAGCTTCAGCTTTTATACTGCATGCTTACATGCTATTCCTCAGGTGTGAAACACAAAGGTCCAGCTACCTCCTGATAACTGGTTATTTGAGCTGTAGTCTTATTTCTTAAAGTGACGGTGTGTTTGTCAGGGCAACTCCAAGGCCGCTTTAACAACTGTACTTTTTTACCATTGACAGTTGCTGAAGGACCTTAAACATGCGTTATCTTGCTAGGAAGTCTCTTCCCTAACACAGGCAGTAGCTGGGCCAAGGACTGAATAGCTGGAGAATGAATCATTTTCATCTTTGAGGAAAATTCTTTTTTTTTTTTTTTTTTGAGATGGAGTCTTGCTGTGTCGCTCAGGCTGGAGTGCAGTGGTGTGATCTTGGCTCATGGCAACCTCTGCCTCCCAGGTTCATGCCATTCTCCTGCCTCAGCCTCCTGAGTAGCCGGGACCACAGGCGCCTGCCATCACGCCTGGCTAATTTTTTGTATTTTTAGTAGAGACAGGGTTTCACCGTGTTAGCCAGGATGGTCTCGATCTCCTGACCTAGTGATCTGCCCACCTCGGTCTCCCAAAGTGCTGGGATTACAGGCGTGAGCCACTGTGCCTGGCTTTGAGGGAAATTCTTGATCTTGCCTGCCATTATTCTTAGGACCTCTATGGCTTTAAATAAATAATATAGAAGAGCTATATTTTAGAAAAGAAATCAGGATTATGGGAAATAGGGAACCAGTGCAAGAAATAAAGTCATTTACTGCAGCATCTCTCATGAGTTGATGCTGCATGTGAGTTAAAGTTTTAGGTGTGAGGCTGGGGGCTGTGGCTCATGTCTATAATCCCAGCACTTTGGGATTATGGGAGGCAGGAGGATTACTTGAGCCCAGGAGTTCAAGACCAGCCTGGGCAACACAGCAAGACCCCATCTCTGTTTTTTAAAAAAACAACCTTGCAGGTGTGATACAATAACAGTCAGTGCTCCAGAGAGGTTACCCTTTGGTACCGCCTGTGCTATGTACTTCACCTGTCATTTAATCTTCACAATAGCCAAATGAGGCTCAGAGACTTAAGTCACTGGTGGGACAACTATACAGTAAGTAATAAAGCCTGTATTCATTCAAACCTGAGAAGATCCCAAAGGTCTACGCTATATCACCTCAGGGGAAGTATATGGGAAAAAGCTCTTTCTGCCTCTGTTTCCTCATCTGTGAAACAGAGATAATTGGACCTCAATGGTGGTTGAATAGGACGGATTAAATAACGATTGGTAGAATCTGAACCTGCAGCCAGTCTTGATTGTATTTGCCACTTGGCAAGCTTATAAAAATAATAGCAAGATAATACAATTACTCAGAGGTGGAGCTGGAATTTAAATTCAAGCATGTTTTAACTTTTGGTTTAAGGTACTTTGGTGTACCTGGCAGTTTTGTAAGCTCTTTAATTAATTAACTCTCTAGGTACTATTGTCTTCATTTTATAAACAAGGCAGCTGAAGTGAGAGAAATAAGTAACCTGTCCTAGGTCATACAATTAATCAATGACAGATCCGGCAGTCTATTTCTAGGCCGTCTATTTCCACGAGGTCATGAGTGCTAAAGAGGGACTAGGGGAAGAATGACTAACTCCAGGGAGCTGACTTTTCTAGTGTGCTTACCTGTTTTGCATCTCTCAAGGATGTGCCATGAAGCTGTAGCCAGGTGGAATTCTACCACAGCCCCGACATGAACATCTGATGGCATTTGCTGGGTTGGAGCCTAGACAAAAACATGAAGAACCATGGCTGCTGCCTGAGCCCATCGTGCTGTAATTATAGAAAGCCTAAGGGAAGAATATGCTGGATATTTTTCAGATAAGTACCCCTTTTATAAAAAATCCTCCAAGTTAGCCCTCATTTTCCATGTAAGGAAACAGAGGCTTTGAGATAGTGTCTGTCTAAGAGACAAAGCCAGGACTTGATCCTGTCTTCAAAATGTAAAATGTAGTACTTTTTCCATTAAAGGTAGACAAGCACTAAGGGATAGGTTTTGGCTTAGTATCAGAATACATTTTTAAAAGCTGTATAAGAATTGAACGGGCTGCACTAGGGGATATGGAATTCTCCAGGCTAGATGAGTTTGAGCAAAGGTTGAACAAGCTCCTGAAAAATGTGTTGCTAAGGAATTCTAGTATCATATCGGGGTTGGACTCAACTTTTTAAATTGCTTTTACCCTGAATGTTCACTTTCTGGGGAATATGAGAATTTTAGGTTTTCTCTGGTTCTGTACTTTTCCACTGAAGTGAAAAAATAAAAAGACCTTTTTATAAAGGCTTGGAAGGGGGCATAAAGAGCATTCCAGTGTGGCACCTTCATTTGCAAATGAATACGCAGGCCCAGAGAGACTGAGTTAGTGGTGAAGCTAAGGCTAGAACTCAGGCCTCCTGTTTCTTCCCCAGATGACTTGCATCACAGGGGTCTGTTCTTAGTGAGTGGTCTAGCATGAACCCAGCAGTCAGAGCCAGAAACCTGTTTGTCACATTGGATTCCTTCCTCATCCCTCATACAGAAGTAGCCATCAAGTCCTTTAGATTCCTCTTCCTTCATGTTTCTTAGTCCTCTTCTTATACTGTTTCTATATTGATGGAGCCACCATCAGCCCTCCTAAAGTGATGAGCTCATCTGACCAGATTAGGCCCTTTCAGTGGATCACTACTCATCCCAGGAAAAAGTCAAAACTCCTATCTTGAAGGCTCTTCATGCCTCTGCTTCATCTCCAGCCTCATACTCCCTGTCCCAAACTGTCTCTGTACTACTCCAGCTGAACAGAATTACCTGTAGTGTTCTCTCACCTCTAGGCCTTTGGACCTGCTGAGCCTGGGAATGTGCTCCTCAGACTGTCTCCTATGGCTCCTTTCCTTCCATTCTTCATGACTGGGCCTTGTTCTAGGACATATCTGTGTCTCTTATGGGCTTGGAACATTTCCTCTATGTTCCCACAGCCTCCTATACGATATTCTTCACACATAGTATAGTATTTATTAATACTGCATTGCAGGTTCACAAATGCAAACCCCTTAAGAAAGGTAGGCAGGAAAAGTAAAGGAATAAAGTGGTCTAGAATATAACAGCAATTGAAGAATCAGAGAGCACATTCTCTGTTGGAGAAGGCAATCAGAGAAGCACATTCTCTATTCCATTCCACTCAAGTTATTTTCATTTATAAATGTGGGCCTAGTGGTGTCAGTTCTTCCCATTCTTCCAAAACAGCCAGAAATCTTCATTTTCATGAAAGTTAAAAAACCTTGGTAACTACAGTAAATGTTAAAATTACTGAGACAAACAAAACATGTCTCCAGGTAGATTTTTGCCAATTTGCAACTTCTACATCCTCACTGTATGTTTACATGTTTTATTTCTTCCAACTGATCTGTACCTGGACCGTAAGAATGTCTGTGCTGTATCCCCAGCACAACTCGTGGCACATACCCGGCAAGGAAAGAATGATTCCATGAATCCAGAGCAACGGTAGCGGTACCATGGCATGCTGCAAAAAAAGATTCAAGTTTCTGAAAGGATTTTATATTTGCTTTGAGATGATTGAACTCAGCATACACAATTATGGAGAAGAAAGGTACACACCTAGCCGTGGCCAACTTCTTGTCTTTTTTTTTTTTTTGAGACGGAGTCTTGCTCTGTTGCCCAGGCTGGAGTGCAGTCGCACGATCTCAGCTCACAGCAGGCTCTGCCTCCCTGGTTCCAGCGATTCTCCTGCCTCAGCCTCCCGAGTAGACTAGCTGGGATTACAGGCACGTGCCATCATGCCCAGCTAATTTTTGTATTTTTAGTAGAGATGGGATTTCACCATGTTGGCCAGGCTGGTCTCAAACTGCTGACCTCAGGTGATCCGCCCACCTCGGCCTCCCAAAGTGCTGGGATTACAGGCGTGAGCCACCACACCCAGCCAACTTCTTGTCTTAACCACTCAGGTTAGAAGAAATTACCTGTGGGCAGCTTGAGGGCTGTGCTAACTACAAACTAACTAAGATGCTTTAACGATTAAGACACAGTACTAAGTATAGTTATGTGAAGAAACAGCTTCTCTTCAAGCTCTACATATTTCCTTCATTGACCATGTGCACCAGGTTCAAAAGTAGGGGCTATGTATTAGCAGGTTTTCTTAAAAGTTTAATAATGTCACTGACAGATACTTCTGTCTCTAAGAAGTTTGCACTAAGTTCTCTTTAATTGGAGACAACTCACTTAGGAACAATGATTACACCCACACTGAATTCAACACCCATTGGAGCTGTCTCACTTTACATTTGACAAAAAAAAAAAAAAAAAAAAAAGACTGCATCACTAGAGAAAACAGTCTGAATTTTATCAAACATCCCTCTTAGCTATACAGAGGGCTGGCTTTATGAGCCGAGGGAACAGATCTAGAAGGATCTGCCATCTGACAAGTGAAAGGGCTGTGGAAAGGGCACCAAGCAGATCCTTCTAAGACTTCAGTGCTTGGTGTCGGGTCTGTGAAGCACTCACTCCCGTCTGCTTCTAGGGAGCAAGGAGGTGTATGCCATAAAATGATCAAGACACAGTGCTGGGTTCTAATCCTATGTCTGCCACTTACTTGGTGAACTTGGAAAAAAATAAATCCCTTCACTTTCCATACTGTTTCAGCTTTTCTTGCCAAGCCACATCTTAAGTTGCTGTCCAGTCTATGGATTGGTCCCTGTAGGTAAGAAGCCTAACTATATAGTCAGGTGGCAGGATCATGTGAAGCAGAAATCATCTTTCCACTGCTGCTGCTCCAATGATGGCGGGGTGAAGCGATTTTATTTAGTTATGGCTGTGATAAATACCATACCTAGTAAATGTCTAGTTAAAAGAGCTGCCAAGTAAATGTTTTTTCAGTGAATTAATGAACCTTCCATTTTTTAAGACTCAGCTTAAATGTCATCTCCTTAGTGATGTCTTCCTTAATTTTCCTTCCATCCTAGTAGGATAAATTAGTCTTTTCTTTGTGCCACCACTGGACGTAGTAACTATTATAATATTAGCATTGTATCATTATTGTTTACTTGTCTTTCTCTCATACAACATAATTCCTAAGGGCAGGAATTGTAACATTCATCCTTATTCCCCCAGGGCCCAACAATAACTGGTCATAAGAAAATTAGTAATAGGCTGTCCGCAAATGGATATGAAAGAGGATTACTGAATAAATGAGTGAGATAGTTCCTTTGGGCTCCAACATTCTATGACTCTTTGAAATAATAAGCTGCTATATTAAGACATAAAATGAAACTAGTTGGCTTTACACAGTATCCCCATTAGTAGAAAGAAAAGGACAACAGTGGTTTAATGTATTGAGTCCTTACTAAATGCCATGCAGTGAGTTAATACTTTCTATGAATTGCCTCATTTAATACCTACAGTGACTCCAGGTACTGATAATGTTATCCTGATCTTACATATGAGAACAGTGAAACTAAGCAATTAGACAAATGCCCAATCAGTGAGTGGCAGTGAGCTGCAGTTCAAAGTTAAGGCTATTTGACACCAAAGCCCATAGTTCTTTAAAAAGAAAGAAAAATTAAAAATAAGGTGATGCTGATAACTTGTAATTCTCTCAGTCTATTCTAAGGCTTCACAAAGGCCATCTGGGTATTTAGTAGAACAAAGACTATCTGAGCCAGTAGGAACCTTTAAAGGGCATCTAGTCCAGCACAAACATTTTACAGTTGAATTTTTTTTTTTTTAAACAGTCTCTCACTGTCACCCAGGCTGGAGTGCAGTCGTGCCATCTCGGCTCACCACAACCTATTCCTCCCAGGTTCAAGTGATCCTCCTGCTGCCTTAGCCTCCCAAGTAGCTGGAACTACAGGCTCGTGACACCACGCCCAGCTAATTTTTGTAGTTTTTTTTTTTTTGAGACGGAGTCTCGCTCTGTCGCCCAGGCTGGAGTGCAGTGGCGTGATCTCGGCTCACTGCAAGCTCCGCCCCCCAGGTTCACGCCATTCTCCTGCCTCAGCCTCCCGTGTAGCTGGGACTACAGGCACCTGCCACCACGCCCGGCTAATTTTTTGTATTTTTAGTAGAGACGGGGTTTCACCGTGTTAGCCAGGACGGTCTCAATCTCCTGACCGCGTGATCCGCCCGTCTTGGCCTCCCAAAGTGCTGGGGCTACAGGCCTGAGCCACTGCGCCCGGCTAATTTTTGTAGTTTTAATAGAGATGTGTTTCACCACGTTAGCTAGGCTGGGGTTGAACTCCTGACCTCAAGTGATCCGCCCACCTCAGCCTCCCAAAGTGTTTGGATTAGAGGTGTGAGCCATGGCACCTGGCCTATAGTTGAAATTCGAAGTCCAGAGAGAATGATCTGGCTCCAGTCTCAGGGTTGGTTAGTAGAACAGCCTGTCTAGAACCCAACTCCCAGGGCATACTTCTACTGTTCCTGTTACTCAAATGTTCCCTCAGTTCATTCACTACATTATTAAACTTCTGTCTCCTCTTTTTTTTCTTTTAACACCCTCAAGGACAGGGACCTTGTCTTGGTCATCCCTGCATCCCAAGAGCCTAGCACAGCCTGGCATGAGCAGGTGTCCAAAAATGCTTAGGGGAGGCTGGTTTGGAGAATGGTGAGTGACAGTCACAGGCAGAGGTACTTAGTGATTTATTCTCCTCTCAAGGCTCCATCAGCAGGTGGAATGGAAGACACCTCCCACCCTGACCCCTTGGGCAACCAAGGCGTTATACTCCTTCACTGCCTGCTCTGTCTGGAGGACCCGCACATCAATGCCATGTTTCTTGAGGTACTCCACAGTTGATGAAGGCACCTGGGAAGGTGGAAAAGAGATGAGTAAGTAGGGGGAAAGGTCCCCCAGGGTTTCCTTTACTGCCATGAGGCAGGTGTACTCTACAGAATTAGACGTTGACAATCGCCACTTCACGATCACTCAGTGTATCACCAGTTCAAAATTTGGCAGGGAGCCCCAATGAGTCAAAAAGCCCTCTTTGACAGAGGTATCATAATACCCAAGCATAATACCCAAGCATAAAGCTCAAGTGAAATGGAAATGAAAGAACATGGAATTTGCAGTTAGCCTTGGATTTATATCTTTACTAGCACTGTAACCTTGGGTAAGTAAATTAAGTTATCTGAGTCTTTGTTTTCATGTCTGTAAATTAGGGATATTAACACCTAGCTCCCAGGGTTGGTATGACAACTAGCTGAGCTAAGGGTATGTGAAACATCTACCTTGGTGTGCAAGCTCCATAAATGTTAAATGTTTGAGGTAGTCTAAACTGAGTCTAAATGTCTTCTTTGCCACATACTAAGAAATGTTAGGCTAGCTCTTTAAAGTCTCCCAGCCCCAATTTCTTCACTTGTAAAATAGGTATAATAGTGCTTACATCACAGGGTTGGTGTGAGGATGAAATTGACTCACGTATGTACACTGCAGCTCAAAAGTCTTCTCAGAAAGGCCTTTCTTGCTCACCCCATAGTAGCCCCGCATAAGTCACCATTTTCTTCACTGTTTATTATTATCTGAAGTTGTCTAGGTTTTTATTATCCATGAGGGGCATGAACCTTGTTTGTCTTGTTTATCACACCATCCCCAGTGCCTAGAATAGTGTTTTACCCATAGAAAATGCTTAATAAATATTTGTAAATGAATTTATATAAAAGATGTTCTTAATAGTGACACCTATTATTAGATTATATTTTCTCAACTCTGGCTTGTCCTGAATATTTTTTAAAAATAGATTTTAATTAGACTCTGCCTCAGAAAGAACTCAAGTGAAATATTTTTTAATATGCCCTATATTTTGTATATATTTGAGATTTATAAAAGTAGCCTATCAGCTGGCCGGGCGCGGTGGCTCAAGCCTGTAATCCCAGCACTTTGGGAGGCTGAGACGGGCGGATCACGAGGTCAGGAGATCGAGACCATCCTGGCTAACACGGTGAAACCCCGTCTCTACTAAAAAATACAAAAAACTAGCCGGGCACGGTGGCGGGCGCCTGTAGTCCCAACTACTCGGGAGGCTGAGGCAGGAGAATGGCGTGAACCCGGGAGGCGGAGCTTGCAGTGAGCTGAGATCCGGCCACTGCACTCCAGCCTGGGCGGCAGAGCGAGACTCCGTCTCAAAAAAATAAAAATAAATAAATAAATTAAAAAAAAAAAAAAAAAAAAAAAAGTAGCCTATCAGATAGGAATTATTGTATTGGCGAAAAAAAAAAAAAACTAGTTTAAATTTTTAAAATATAAATAGGCTGGGCATGGTGGCTCAAGCCTTTAATTCCAGCACTTCAGGAGGCCGAGGTAGGAGGATTGCTTGAGCCCTACTGATGAAAGTGCCCTATATACATAAAGCCCTAGATATAAGGGGCACCTTCATCAGTAGGGAACAGGACTGTAGGACATCTATAAAGGAAAGAATAAGGTAGGCCTCTATGTGGAAGACTATACAAAATATAGTAATATAAGTGGGGGAAAAAGTTACAGAATACATATTTATGTAAAATGGTTATAAGTATATAAACGTATATCTATATGTGTAAGTGTGTATATATTTGCAGATGCATTCAGAGAAGACTGGAGAAATATACACCAAATGTGAAGACGGGGAAGGGAATATCTCACCTTTTTACTTCTACATTTCTGCATTGGATTTTTAAATATTTTGCAATGAGCATGTATTATTTCTGTAAGAAAATTAAAAAATAAGCCAGGTGCGGTGGCTCACACCTGTAATCCCAGCACTTTGGGAGGCTGAGACAGGTGGATCACAAGGTCAGGAGATCAAGACCATCCTGGCTAACACAGTGAAACCCCATCTCTACTAAAACTAAAAAAAATTAACCGGGCGTGGTGGCAGGGGCCTGTAGTCCCAGCTACTCGGGAGGCTGAGGCAGGAGAATGGGGTGAACCTGGGAGGCAGAGCTTACAGTGAGCCAAGATGGCACCACTGCACTCAGCCTGGGTGACAGAGCAAGACTCCATCTCAAAAAAAAAAAAAGAAAAAAAAAAGAAAATTAAAAAATAGGCCAGGCGTGGTAGCTCACATTTGTAATCCTAGCACTTTGGGAGGCCAAGGCGGGAGATCATTTGAGTTCAGGAGCTCAAGACCAGCCTGGGCAACAATAGTGAGACTCCATCTATATTTTTTAAAAAGGAAAAATAAAATTACATTTTTTTCTGAAGAGGGGAAAAACATAAATGTGTCCAAGAAAAGAAAAATTAGAAGTACTATAAAATATACTATGAGGATAGAAAGTATTATTAAAATGTAAAGAACCAAATAGTGATCCTTGTAGAACTTGAGAGATTGTGAGAAATAGTTGAAATGACACTGTCTCAGGGTTAGGTAGACTGGAGAGCCCAACGCTGATGAGGCAGAGGAATGTATGCAGCCATTGCTATCCTGGGTCAGCAAAACAAGGGTACATGATATATAAAGATGACCTCTCAAGAAGGACAAATCTGTAAGACAAAGGTCCAAGAGATCCCCACCTGTCCTCAGAAATGCTGTGCACACCAACACCTACCTTCAAGGCCTCACTCATCCCTCGGCCAATCACAAGAGTCTGTACACCCTTCTCAACAACTTCCTTCACATCTGCAGGCTGCACACCAGGAGAATGCTGGATGTGGAAAGAGAAAGTAGACAGTTACCTGCTCTCAATCTTTCATTGCAATAGGCATTCTCGTGGGATTCATTCATTCAAGAAATGTCTACTGAGGTTCACTTTGTGCCAAGCATCACTCATAGGCTCTTTAAGGCACTTAGGGAGGCTGACGAGGCAGGATCCCTTGAATCTAGGAGTTCAAGACCAGCCTGGGCAATATAGGGAGACCCTGTCTCTACAAAAAATAAAAAATTAGCTGGGTATGGTGACTTAGGCCTGTAGTCCCAGCTACTCAGGAGAGCTGAGTTGGGAGGATTGCTTGAACCTGGGAGGTCAAGGCTGCAGTGAGCCATGACTGCACCACTGCACTCCATCCTGGGCAACAGAGTGAGACCCTGTCTAAAAAAAAAAAAAAAAAAAAGAAAAAGAAAAAAGAGATAAATCAAGGAAATCAGGGAAAGAAGGCATTCCAAGTACAGGAAAAAGCATTTAAAAAGGCTCAGGACCTTTTGGCTGGAACAACCATCTTCCAGTAATTTGCCAAAATGACAAATACAAAGGGAAAGAGGAGATGCCCCCAATATATGTCCTCTAGGCCTTTTAGAAAATATGGAGTTGTTCCTTTGGCCAATGGTACGTGTGAATCTATAAGACAGGTGATATTGTAGACATCAAGGGAATGGGTATACTGTTCAAAAAGGAATGTCCCACAAATGTTACCATGGCAAAACTGGAAGAATCTACACTATTACCCAACATGCTGTTGGCATTGTTGTAAACAAGTAAGTTACGGGCCATTTTCTTGCCACGAGAATTAATGTGCCTATTGAGCACATTAAGCACTCTAAGAGCCAATATAGCTTCCTGAAATGCATGAAGGAAAATGTTCAGTAAAAGAAGGAAGCCAGAGAGAAAGGTACCTGGGTTCAAATGAAACACCAGCCTGCCCTGCCCAGAGAAGCACACTGTGTAAGAACCAATGGGAAGAAGCCTGAGTTGCTGGAGCCTATTCTCTGTGAATTCATGCCATAATTTGTGTAAAAAAAAAAAAAAAAAAAAAAAACCTCTGGACTGTACATTTAAAAAAAAAAAAAAAGTGGCCAGGTATGGTGGCTCATGCCTGTAATCCTAACACTTTGGGAGGGTGAGGTGGGCAGACCACCTGAGGTCTGTAGTTTGAGAACAGCCTGGTCAATATGGCGAAACCCCGTCTCAACTAAAAATACAAAAATTAGCTGGGCGTGGTGGCACGTGCCTGCAGTCCCAGCTACTTGGGAGGCTGAGGCAGGAGAATCACTTGAACCTGGGAGGCAGAGGTTGCAGTGAGCTGAGATCACACCATTGCACTCCAGCCTAGGCAACAAGACCGATACTTCATCTCAAAAAAAAAAGCAGCCAGGCACGGTGGCTCATGCCTGTAATCCCAGCACTTTGGAAGGCCGAGGTGGGCGGATCACAAGGTCAGGAGATCGAGACCATCCTGGCGAACATGGTGAAACCCTGTCTCTACTAAAAATACAAAAAATTAGCCGGGCGTGGTAGCGGGCACCTGTAGTCCCAGCTACTTGGGAGGCTGAGACAGGAAAATGGTGTGAATCCAGGAGATGGAGCTTGCAGTGAGCTGAGATCTTGCCACTGCACTCCAGCCTGGGCAACAGAGTGAGACTCTGTCTCAAAAAAAAAAAAAAAGGCTCAGAGGAAAGAAAAAGACTAGAAGAACAGTTAATTCAGTACAACTTGTATGCAGAGTGACAGCTGAGGTGGGAAAAGAAAGCACTTGCATAGCATGCTAAAATTTTGACTTTAGAAAAATTTCCTAAGAATCTCTATATTGTTACTTTTTTCTGAACTTCCTAACCTTCCCAGCTAACTCCAGGAAACTTCTTTTTATGCTTTTAAATCTACCTATCACTCTGAAAAGTCTTCCCAGTCTTCCAGGCACATTTAAGGTGAAGTGTTTAATAAAGATGAATTGAGCATTAAAGGAAGGTGGCTTCTTGAACTACCTCTACGTCAGCAGAGGGGATATGGGAGTTAGAGTTTGGGAACTACCAGCCCAACCAACCGGTCTCCGCCTGGTAGGCATCTGCACAAGGACAATGCTTTTAGCACTGAAGCTCTCAGAGACAAAGCATTCCTTTCCTGACCCATATACCTCTATCCTTTCATTCATTCATCTGGCATTTACTGAGAACTTAACTCTGTGCCGTGTCTCAATAGAAATACTGAGATGAACCAAATGTTCCATGGAGTTTCATTCAGGTAAGGTTAGTGAAAATGTGCAAATATTTATAGTAAGATGAGAAGAAATGGAGTTGAGGATCTCAGAAGACAGAGTGAATAAACCCAAATGGGAAACTGTCATCGAAGACAATGCTGTTTTAACTGGGTCTCGAAGTATGAACATGAATAGGCCTTGAAGCAGTGGTTGTAGAAGGCGTACATTCTAATGGTAGTGATGGTATAGGAAAAGAGCTGTTGAAATTCTCAAAGAGATAACAAATGGGCCAAAGAAGGGTTTTCCAGTTCAGGAAGATGAGGCGTCATGGAGATAGGACTAAAATTTATATATTTATGAAAGGTATGGGGACCAGGCGCAGTGGCTCACGCCTGTAATCCCAGCACTTTGGGAGGCCAAGGAGGGCGGATTACCTGAGGTCAGGAGTTCAAGACCAGCCTGGCTAACATGGTGAAACCCTGTCTCTACTAAAAATACAAAAATTAGCCAGATGTGGTGGTGTGTGCCTGTAATTCCAGCTACTCAGGAGGCTGAGGCAGGAGAATTGCTTGAACCCGGAAGGTGGAGGTTGCAGTGAGCTGAGATCGTGCCACTGCATTCCAGCTGGGCGACAAGAGCGAAACTCTGTCTCAAAAAAAAAAAAAAAAAAAAAAAAAAAAACGTATGGGGAGGATGAATATGAGTTTTCATTAAATCCTGTAATAATAATATCTTACATATTTACATGTGCAGTTTTATTTATTTAATTTTTTTTTTAGATGGAGTCTCGCTTTCTCACCCAGAGCTCACATTCTAGTAAAATGAAACAAGGCCACTGACTGCTGGAAATCCAAGTGTAAGGTCATAGGAGACTGCAGACCCATAATCCTCTGGAGATTAGACTAGAGACAGCCACAGCCCATTGGAGTGGCTGGATCAATGGAACTCAAGTGATGAATTGGGCTGCTGCTGCTTTACTGAAGGCTCACAGTGTCATGTACAAAGCAATGAAAGATAACTGCAAAGGCCTGTGGATCCAAGCATTGGCAGTGATTACTCACAATTTTGTGCAGAGGCCTGGGATTGGAGCATGAGACTGTTAATGAGGCATCCTCAACCTGCCACTAGCAATTCCTGTACTGTTTCCAATCCCTCAGGGCAAATGAGTAGGCTCTTGTTCCTACTGAGTGTCTGATTCTGTTCCTCTACTTTAAGAGGCTTTCTGTCACACGACCTAAGGTGGTAAAAGCTTACTGTTTTTTCTGTGGGAGAAGCTATTAATTATGGAAAAATGTCCAGCTAATATCCATTATGCCGGCTAAGCAACAAGATGGCATCCTATCTGTCTTGAACGTTTCTCCCTATTTCATGTTAACTTTAAAAAGAAAACATTCCTAAACTACACTTCCAAAGAAGTATTTCCTTCTGCCAAAATTAGGTGAGCACAAATGGGTAGTAGCAATGCTATCATCTTGCTGTATTGCTGATAAAAGCAGATTCTGTGAGTGAAGGTTAAAGGATCTCTGGAATCTATCCCCTGTGGACGCTGCCTGAGTCACATTGTCATTATTGCTTGTCTGAATTAACAGGCTCTTAAATAATCTTGCTGCCTCTGCCAGGGCAGAGGCCTGTTTTTGTGCTACAGGCCTCTCTGGCAGTCTATTGAGGCCGATGGTCCCCTTCTCAGACTAATGTTTTAGAATATACAAAAGAAGATGTGTAAGATTATAGAGGAAACATTTCTTACAAGTGGAATTATCAAAATATTAACAAACTTTTGGTCTAGTATTATATGTTTCTTTATTAGTTTAGGACAATGGAAATCTTTTCCAAAAGTCTGCTAGCCAAGTTACCCTCCCATCTCATAATGGCAGATGACTAGTTTTTCTTTCAAAATCTATTCTGCCTATTTTCTGGGGCACATAGCTGATAAGCTAGACACTCCATTTTCTGTCCTTCTTGCAGTTAAGTGTGGTCATATGACTGTGCTGTCACTAATATAAAATTCAATGGAATGTGAGCAGAAGAAACGATTTCATATCTAGGTTTGGCATGAGCTTTTCTTCTCTTTCCTCTTCCTTGCAAGCTAGAGCCCTGCCATGCCTACAACTGGTTCCTACAATTCAAATGTTCTAGGAGATGGTAGAGCAATAAAAAGGAAAAAACCAAGGTCCCTAAATGAGCCTGTGCTATTCACATCTCTCTCACCCCACCAAAAGTTTGGACTGGCCACAATAATTTATCAGAGAAAGACACTTCCATCTTCTTTATGCTACTGAATTTTGAGACTTCTATTACAACACTTTGGCCTTCACACTAAGTAATCACGCTAAGTAATCCATTACTAAACTAAACCATGACTAGTTAGGCAAATCATGAGCTGTAGAATAAATATTGGGGACTCAACCACATTAGACACTATGTCTAATTTGCAAAATATATATAAAGGAGCCATATTATAGGGGCCTTTACCTTTTGGGGATTCAGCTATATGGTCCAGAGAAGGAGAGAGTAAGAACTATGGAAATAGAGTAATTCAGTCATTCTTTTTTGTTTTTGAGACAGGGGCTCACTCTCTGTCACTGAGGCTGGAGGGCAGTGGTGCCATCAGGGCTCACTGCAGCCTCAACCTCCCAGGCTCAAGTGATCCTCCCACCTCAGCCTCCCAAGTAGCTGGGAATACAGATGCATGCCCCCGTGCCTGGCTAGTTGTTTAACTTTCTGTAGCAACGCGGTCTTTCTCTATTGCCCAGGCTTGTCTTGAACTCCTAGGCTCAAGCAATCCTCCTATCTTGGCCTCCCAACATGTTGAGATTACAGGTGTGAGCCACTGTGCCTGGCAATTCAGTCATTCCATTCAAGGAACATATGCCCTGGATTGTACATGAGATAGCAGACAAGTATCTACTATTCCTTCTATGTCAATTTCATAGTTGCTGCTTCCAATATGAACCTTTGACTCACTGAGTGTATTTCTAGTGTTTAGAACTACAGTATGCATTTTTTCATATAATATACACCCTAAATGCAAGGCAACTAATTAATCTGGTTCTCAATCAAGAATAACCACTATGTTCTTTTTTATATTTTTTATTTGTTTAGATGGAGTCTCGCTCTGTTGCCCAGGCTGGAGTGCAGTGGCTTGATCTCGGCTCACTGCAACCTCCGCCTTCCAGGTTCAAGCGATTCTCCCTGCCTCAGCCTCCCGAGTAGCTGGGATTACAGGCGTGTGCCACCACGCCTGACTAATTTTTGTATCTTCAATAGAGACGGGCCCAAGAATAATCATTATGTTCTAACATTAAAGGGATCATCTTGGCCAGGAGCGGTGGCTCATGCCTGTAATCCCAACATTTTGGGAGGCCAAGGTGGGCGTATCACCTGAAGTCAGGAGTTCAAGACCAGCCTGGCAAACATGGTGAAACTCCACATCTACTAAAAATACCAAAATTAGCTGGGCGTGGTAGCAGGCACCTGTAATCCCAGCTACTCGAGAGGCTGAGGCAGGAGAATTGCTTGAACGTGGGAGGCAGAGGTTGCAGTGAGCCAAAATTGTGCCACTGACCTCCAGCCTGGGCGACAAGAGTGAAACTGTTGCATTAAAAAAAAAAAAAAAAAAAAATCATCTTAAAGGATTTGAACTATTTGCAAATTTTACCATAATTGCCAACTTTAAAATATAATCCCTTAGTAAGATTCAAGTCCACCATATTAGCTGCAATAATAAGAGTTATAGGGGTAGGCAGAGGGGCTCACACCTGTAATCTCAGTGCTTTGAGGGGCTGAGGCAGGAGGGTCACTTGAGGCCAGGAGTTTGAGACCAGCCTGAGCAACATAGTGAGAGTTTGTCTCTATAAAAAAATCAGTCAGGTGTGGTGGCTCATGCCTACAATCCCAGCACTTTGGGAGGCCAAGAGTGGGTGGATCTCTTGAGGCCAGGAGTTCAAGATCATCCTGGCCAACATAGCGAAACCCTGTCTCTACTAAAATTACAAAAATTAGCCAGGCGTAGTGGCACATGCCTGTAATCCCAGCTACTCAGGAGGCTGAGGCACAAGAATTGGTTAAACACAGACTACCCTCTTTGGGTCCCCTCCCTTTGTATGGGAGCTCTGTTTTCACTCTATTAAATCTTGCAGCTGCACTCTTCCATGTCCACCACTGCTGTTTGCCGCCGTCACAGACCTGCCGCTGACTTCCATCCCTCTGGATCCAGCAGGGTGTCCGCTGTGCTCCTGATCCAGCGAGGTGCCCATTGCCGCTCCCGATCGGGCTAAAGGCTTGCCATTGTTCCTGCACGACTAAGTGCCCAGGTTCGTCCTAATTGAGCTGAACACTAGTCACTGGGTTCCACGGTTCTCTTCTGTGACCCATGGCTTCTAATAGAGCTATAACACTCACAGCATGGCCCAAGATTCCATTCCTTGGAATCTGTGAGGCCAAGAACCCCAGGTCAGAGAACACAAGGCTTGCCACCATCTTGGAAGCAGCCCACCGCCATCTTGGGAGCTCTGGGAGCAAGGGCCCCCCAGTAACATTTGGCGACCATGAAGGGACCTCCAAAGCAATGGGAAACGTTCCCCGTAAGGCAAAAACGCCCCTAAGATATATTCTGGAGAATTGGGACCAATTTGACTCTCAGACACTAAGAAAGAAATGATTTATATTTTTCTGCAGTACCGCCTGGCCACGATACCGTCTTCAAGGGGGAGAAACCTGGCCTCCTGAAGGAAGTATAAATTATAACACCATCTTACACCTAGACCTCTTTCGTAGAAAAGAAGGCAAATGGAGTGAAGTGCCACATGTACAAACTTTCTTTTCATTAAGAGACAACTTGCAATTATGTAAAAAGTGTGATTTATACCCTATAGGAAGCCCTTAGAGTCTACCTCCCTACCTGGTGTCCCCCCAACTCCTTCCCCAACTAATAAGGAATCCCCTTCAACCCAAATGGTCCAAAAGGAGATAGACAAAGGGATAAACAATGAACCAAAGAGTGCCAATATTCCCCAATTATGCCCCCTCCAAGCAGTGGGAGGAGGAGAATTCGGCCCAGCCAGAGTGCACGTACCTTTTTCTCTCTCAGATTTGAAGCAAATTAAAATAGACCTAGGTAAATTCTCAGATAACCGTGATGGCCATATTGATGTTTTACAAGGGTTAGGACAATCCTTTGATCTGACATGGAGAGATATAATGTTACTGCTAAATCAGACACTAACCCCAAATGAGAGAAGTGCTGCCATAACTGTAGCCTGAGAGTTTGGTGATCTCTGGTATCTCAGTCAGGTCAATGATAGGATGACAACAGAGGAAAGAGAACGATTCCCCACAGGCCAGCAGGCAGTTCCCAGTGTAGACCCTCACTGGGACACAGAAGCAGAACACGGAGCTTGGTGCTGCAGACATTCGCTAACTTTCGTGCTAGAAGGACTAAGGAAAACTAGGAAGAAGCCTGTGAATTATTCAATGATGTCCACTATAACACAGGGAAGGGAAGAAAATCCTACTGCCTTTCTGGAGAGACTAAGGGAGGCATTGAGAAAGCATACCTCTCTGTCACCTGACTCTATTGAAGGCCAACTAATCTTAAAGGATAGGTTTATCACTCAGTCAGCTGCAGACATTAGAAAAAACTTCAAAAAACTTAGAAACCCTATTGAACTTGGCAACCTCGGTTTCTTATAATAGAGATCAGGAGGAGCAAGCAGAACTGGATAAACGGGATGAAAAAAAAGGCCACTGCTTTAGTCATGGCCCTCAGGCAAGCAGACTTTGGAGGCTCTGGAACACAGAAAGCCTAGGGAAATTGAATGCCTAATAGGGCTTGCTTCCAGTGCAGTCTACAAGGACACTTTATAAAAGATTGTCCACATAGAAATAAGCTGCCCCCTCGTCCATGCCCCTTATGTCAAGGGAATCACTGGAAGGCCCACTGCCCCAGGGGACGAAGGTCCTCTGAGTCAGAAGCCACTAACCAGATGATCCAGCAGGACTGAGGGTGCCCAGGGCAAGTGCCAGCCCATGCCATCACCCTCACGGAACCCCAGGTATGCTTAACCATTGAGGGCCAGGAGGTTAACTGTCTCCTGGACACTGGTGCGGACTTCTCAGTCTTACTCTCCTGTCCCAGACAACTGTCCTCCAGATCTGTCACTATCTGAGGGGTCCTAGGACAGCCAGTCACTAGATACTTCTCCCAGCCACTAAGTTGTGACTGGAGAACTTTACTCTTTTCACATGCTTTTCTAATTATGCCTGAAAGCCCCACTCCCTTGTTAGGGAGAGACATTCTAGCAAAAGCAGGGGCCATTATACACCTAAACATAGGAAAAGGAACACCCGTTTGTTGTCCCCTGCTTGAGGAAGGAATTAATCCTGAAGTCTGGGCAACAGAAGGACACTATGGATGAGCAAAAAATGCCCATCCTGTTCAAATTAAACTAAAGGATTCTGCCTCCTTTCCCTACCAAAGGCAGTACCCCCTTAGACCCGAGGCCCAACAAGGACTCAAAAAAATTGTTAAGGACTTAAAGCCCAAGGCCTAGTAAAACCATGCAATAGCCCCTGCAATACTCCAATTTTAGGAGTACAGAAACCCAACAGACAGTGGAGGTTAGTGCAAGATCTCAGGATTATCAGTGAGGTCATTGTCCCTCTATACCCAGCTGTACCTAACCCTTATACTCTGCTTTCCCAAATACCAGAGGAAGCAGAGTGGTTTACAGTCCTGGACCTAAAGGATGCCTTTTTCTGCATCCCTGTATATCCTGACTCTCAATTCTTGTTTGCCTTTGAAGATCCTTTGAACTCAACGTCTCAACTCACCTGGACTGTTTTACCCCAAGGGTTCAGTGGTAGCCCCCATCTATTTGTCCAGGCATTAGCCCAAGACTTGAGCCAGTTCTCACACCTGGACACTCTTATCCTTCAGTATGTGGATGATTTACTTTTAGCTGCCCGTTCAGAAACCTTGTGCCATCAAGCCACCCAAGCACTCTTAAATTTCCTCGCTACCTGTGGCTACAAGGTTTCCAAACCAAAGGCTCAGCTCTGCTCACAGCAGCCTAAATACTTAGGGCTAAAATTATCCAAAGGCACCAGGGCCCTCAGTGAGGAATGTATCCAGCCTATACCGGCTTATCCTCATCCCAAAACCCTAAAACAACTAAGTGGGCTCCTTGGATAATAGGCTTCTGCCAAATATGGATTCCCAGGTATGGTGAAATAGCCAGACCATTATATACATTAATTAAAGAAACTCAGAAAGCCAATACCCATTTAGTAAGATGGACACCTGAAGCAGAAGCGGCTTTCCAGGCCCTAAAGAAGGCCCTAACCCAAGCCCCAGTGTTAAGCTTGCCAACGGGGCAAGACTTCGTATATGTCATGGAAAAAACAGGAATAGCTCTAGGAGTCCTTACACAGGTCCGAGGGATGAGCTTGCAACCCATGGCATACCTGAGTAAGGAAATTGATGTAGTGGCAAAGGGTTGGCCTCATTGTTTACGGGTAGTGGCAGCAGTAGCAGTTTTAGTATCTGAAGCATTTAAAATAATACAGGGAAGATATCTTACTGTGTGGACATCTCATGATGTGAACGGCATACTCACTGCTAAAGGAGACTTGTGGCTGTCAGACAACCGTTTACTTAAATATCAGGCTGTATTACTTGAAGGGCCAGTGCTGTGACTGCGCACTTGTGCAACTCTTAACCCCGCCACATTTCTTCCAGACGAAGAAAAGATAGAACATAACTGTCATCAAGTAATTGCTCAAACCTACGCCACTCAAGGGGACCTTTTAGAGGTTCCCTTGATTGATCCCGACGTCAACTTGTATACTGATGGAAGTTCCTTTGTAGAAAAAGGACTTCGAAAAGCGGGTATGCAGTGGTCAGTGATAATGGAATACTTGAAAGTAACCCCTCACTCCAGGAACTAGTGCTCAGCTGGCAGAACTAATAGCCCTCATTTGGGCACTAGAATTAGGAGAAGGAAAAAGGGTAAATATATATACAGACTCTTAAGTATGCTTACCTAGTCCTCCATGCCCATGCAGCAATATGGAGGGAAAGGGAATTCCTAACTTCCGAGGGAACACCAATCAAACATCAGGAAACCATTAGGATATTATTATTGGCTGTACAGAAACCTAAAGAGGTGGCAATCTTACACTGCCAGGGTCATCAGAAAGGAAAGGAAAGGGAAATAGAAGTGCCAAGCGGATATTGAAGCCAAAAGAGCTGCAAGGCAGGACCCTCCATCAGAAATGCTTATAGAAAGACCCCTAGTATGGGGTAATCCCCTCTGGGAAACCAAGCCCCATTACTCAAAAGAAGAAATAGAATGGGGAACCTCACAAGAACATAGTTTCCTCCCCCCAGGATGGCTAGCCACCGAAGAAGGAAAAATACGTTTGCTTGCAGCTAACCAATGGAAATTACTTAAAACCCTTCACCAAACCTTTCACTTAGGCATTGATAACACCCATCAGATGGCCAAATCATTATTTACTGGACCAGGCCTTTTCAAAACTATCAAGCAGATAGTCAGGGCCTGTAAAGTGTGCCAAAGAAATAATCCCCTGCACTGCAGGCCATACATTTCAATCCCTATATCTTTAACCTCCTTGTTAAGTTTGTCTTTTCCAGAATCAAAGCTGTAAAATTACAATTGGTTCTTCAAATGGAGCCCCAGATGCAGTCTATGACTAAGACCTACCATGGACCCCTGGACTGGCCTGCTAGCCCATGCTCTGATGTTAATGACATTGAAGTGAAGACACCCCTCCCAAGGAAATCTCAACTGCACAACCCCTACTACACCCCAATTCAGCAGGAAGCAGTTAGAGCGGTTGTCGGCCAACCTCCCCAACAGCACTTGGGTTTTCCTGTTGAGAGGGGGGACTGAGAGACAGGACTAGCTGGATTTTCTGGGCCGACTAAGAATCCCTAAACCTAGCTGGGAAGGTGACCGCATCCACCTTTAAACACAGGGCTTGCAATTTAGCTCACACCCAACCAATCAGGTAGTAAACAGAGCTCACTAAAATGCTAATTAGGCAAAAACAGGAGGTAAAGAAACAGCCAATCATCTATCGCCTAAGAGCACAGCAGGAGGGACAATGATCAGGATATAAACCCAGGCATTCAAGCCGGCAATGGCAACCCTCTTTGGGTCCCCTCCCTTTGTATGGGAGCTCTGTTTTCACTTTATTAAATCTTAAAACTGTGAAAAAAAAAAAAAAAAAAAAAAGAATTGCTTAAACGCAGGAGGCGGAGGTTGCAGTGAGCTGAGGTTGCACAACTGCACTCCAGCCTGGGTGATGGAGCAAGAGTCTGTCTCAAAAAAAAAAAAACCAAAAACAAAAACCATATATATATACACACACACACACACACACACATATATATGTACACACACATATATACACATACATATATACACATATATGTATATATGTGTGTGCACCTATACACATATATGTATGTGTACATGTATACATATATGTGTATATATACACATATACATATATACACATATATACATACACATATACACACATATGTATACATATACACATATATGTGTATATGTGTATGTATATATATGTGTGTACATATATGTATGTGTATATATATACACACATGCCAGGCATGGTGGCACACAATTGTAGTCTCAGCTGCTCAGGAGGCTGACATGACAGGATTGCTCGAGTCCAGGAGTTTGAGGTTATAGTGATATATGATCATACCACTGTACGCCAGCCTGGGTCACCCTGTGAGGGACAGTATTAGGACAAATACCTAATGCAAGTGGGGTTTAACACCTAGATGATGGCTGGGCACAGTGACTCACGCCTGTAGTCCCAGCACTTTGGGGGCCAAGGCGGGCGGATTACAAGGTTGGGAATTCAAGACCAGCCTGGCCAATACTGTCCAGTGAAACCCTGTCTCTACTAAAAATACAAAAATTAGCTGGGCATGGTGGCGCCCGCCTGCAGTCCCAGCTGCTTGGGAGGCTGAGGCAGGAGAATCACTTGAACCCAGGAGGTGAAGGCTGCAGTAAGCCAAGATTGCGCCAGTGCCCTCCAGCCTGGGTGACAGAGTGAGACTCTGTCTCAGAAAAAACAAACAAACAACAACAATAATAACAACAAAACCTAGTTGACGGGTTGATAGGTGCAGCAAACCATCATGGCACATGTATACCTGTGTAACAAACCTGCATGTTCAGCACATGCAAAACTTAAATAAAATAAATAAATAAATAAAACAAAATAATCAGAGTCATAGGATCCAAGGATTGGATGGACCTTAAATATCAATCTAGCCTCAACCAATTATATGACTTTAGAGCTTCCTATAAAAATAAATATTTATAGATATTGGTGACCAACTGAAGAGCTCTTCCCATGATTCTACTCCTGCTTTTTTTCCTACACTTCTACATCTAGACATATGTTTTTTCTGCCAGTAAGCTAGTTACCGTTGTTTACCTGGGAAACTTCTCCTTCAAGAGTCAGGTCAAAGATTCCACTTTCGGCTGGGCTTGATGGCTCACGCCTGCAATCCCAGCACTTTGGGAGGCAGAGGCAGGCGGATCACGAAGTCAGGAGACAGAGACTATCCTGGCTAACACAGTGAAACCCTGTCTCTACTAAAAATACAAAAAATCAGCTGGGTGTGGTGGCAGGCGTCTGTAGTCCTAGCTACTCAGGAGGCTGAGGCAGGAGAATGGCATGAACCTGGGAGTCGGAGCTTGCAGTGAGCCGAGACTGCGCCACTGCACTCCAGCCTGGGCGACAGAGCAAGACTCCCTCTCAAAAAAAAAAAAAAAAAAAAAAAAAAGAAGATCCCACTTTCTGTGAGGAATCCCTCTAAGTCATCTAGGCAGTCTTAGGTATTCCTTCCTCTCATTACCATTATACCTCTCTTGATTCATTTACTGTGGCACTCATTACAATTACCTTTTTGCTTCATTCCTCTGTAGAGCTGCTTGAAGAAACAGGTGATTTATCTTAAAGACAATGCCAGTAAGCAAACCCTACATATCTTTTAATGTTGGGTGACGATATATGCACTATTACTTCATAGTGAATTAATGATGCTTCACATCCAAATTCATTTGGATGCTAGAATGTTTGAGCTTAAATGAAGGATTCTCACATGCTCTGAGAAATCACCAGTCTGTCCTTTCATTCTTGGGAGCTTCCACCTTGTATTCTGTTTTCAACTTTGACTTCAGTAAAGAAAGAAATATGGAATACTGACATGGTTTGGATTTGTGTCCCTGCCCAAATCTCATGTCTAATTGTAATCCCCAATGTTGGAGAAGGGGACTGGTAGGAGGTGAATGGATCATGGAGCCAGTATCCCCCTTGCTGTTCTCATGATATTGAGTAAGAGCTGGTTGTTTAAAGTGTATAGCACCTCTCCGCTTGCTCTTTTCCTCTTGCTCCAGCCATGTAAGATGTGCCAGCTTCCTCTTCACCTTCTACCATGATAGTAAGTTTCCTGAGGCCTCCCCAGCTATGTGTCCTATACAGCCTGTGGAACTGTGAGCCAATTAAAACTCTTTTCTCTAGAAAGTAACCAGTCTCAGGTAGCTCTTTATAGCAATGCAAGAAGAGACTAGAAACAGAAAATTGGTACCAGGAAGAGGGTATTGCTACAAAGATACCTGAAAATGTGGAAGCAGCTATGGAACTACATAATGAGCAGAGGGTGGAATAGTTTGAAGGGCTCAGAAGAAGAAAGGAAGATGAGGGCAAATTTGGAAATTCCCAGAGACATGTTGAATGGTTGTGACCAAAATGCTGATTGTGATATGGACAGTGAAGTCCAGGCTGAGAAGGTATTGGAGATGAGGAACTTATTGGGAACTAGCGTAAAGGTTACTTGTGCTATGCTTTAGCAAACAGACTGGAGGCATCGTGCCCCTGCCCTAGAGATCTGTAGAACTTTGAACTTGAGAGTGATGATTTAGGGTATCTGGTGGGAGATGTTTCTTTTCTTTTCTTCTTTTTTTTTTTTTTTTTTTTTTTTGAGACAGGGTGTCACTCTGTCACCCAGGCTGGAGTGCAATGGGGCAATCTCATCTCACTGCAACTCTGCCTCCTGGGCTCAAGGAATCCCCCTACCTCAACCTCACAAGTAGCTGGGATTATAGGTGCACACCACCACACACAGCTAATTTTCTGTGTTTTTGGTAGAGCCAACGTTTTGCCATGTTGCCCAGGCTAGTCTTTTTTTTTTTTTTCTTTTTTGAGACGGAGTCTCGCTCTGTCACCCAGGCTGGAGTGCAGTGGCCGGATCTCAGCTCACTGCAAGCTCCGCCTCCCGGGTTCACGCCATTCTCCGGCCTCAGCCTCCCGAGTAGCTGGGACTACAGGCGCCCGCCACCTCGCCCGGCTAGTTTTTTTTGTATTTCTTAATAGAGACGGGGTTTCACCGTGTTAGCCAGGATGGTCTCGATCTCGTGATCCGCCCGTCTCGGCTTCCCAAAGTGCTGGGATTACAGGCTTGAGCCACCGCGCCCGGCCGTCCAGGCTAGTCTTGAACTCCTGAGCTTAAGCAATCTGCTCACCTTGGCCCACCTCATAACCTCAGCCTCCCAAAGTGCTGGGATTACATGGATGAGCCACTGCACTTCGCTGGTGGAAGAAATTTCTAAGCAGCAAAACACTCAAGACAAGGTCTGGCTGCTTCTAGCAGCCTATGCTCATATTCTTGAGAAAAAAAAAAAAAAAGACATAAAACTGGCACTTACATTTAAAAAGGAAGCAGAGTATAAAGGTTTGAAAAATTTGCAGCTTGGTCATGTGGCATAAAAGAAAAAAAAAGGCCGGGTGTGGTAGCTCACACCTGTAATCCTAGCACTTTGGGAGGCCGAGATGGGTGGATCACGAGGTCAGGAGATTGAGACCATCCTGGCTAACACGGTGACACCCTGTCTCTACTAAAAATAAAAAATAAAAAAAAAATTAGCCAGGTGTGGTGGCAGGCACCTGTAGTCCCAGCTACTCAGGAGGCTGAGGCAGGAGAATGGCGTGAACCCAGGAGGTGGAGCTTGCAGTGAGCTGAGATTGCGCCACTGCACTCCAGCCTGGGCAACACAGCAAGACCCTGTCTCAAAAAAAAAAAAAAGAAAAAAAAAAAATTTCAAGGGAGGAATTTAAGCCAGCTGCAGAAATTTGCATATGTAAAGAGGAGCCAAATATTCATAACCAAGATAATGGTGAAAATTCCTGGAAGGAATTTCAGAGACCTTCACAGTAGCTCCTCCCATCACAGGCCTGGAGACCTAGGAGGAAATAATGGTTTTGTGGGACAGGTACAAGGCCTCAGTGCTCTGTGCAGCCTCGGGTCATGGCACCCTGCATCATGGCCACTCCAGCTCTAGCCACGGTTAAAAGGGGCCAAGGTACAGATCAGGCTGATGCTTCAGAGGGTGCAAGCCATAGGCCTTGGTGGCTTCCATGAGGTGTTAAGCCGGTGGGTGCACAGAGTGTGACAGTTGAGGCTTGGGAGCCTCTACCTAGTTTTCAGAGGATGTATGGAAATGCCTGATGTCCAGGCAGAAGTCTGCTGGGGGTACGTAGCCCTCATGGAAAACCTCTACAATGGCAGTATGGAGGGCAAATGTGGGGTTGGAGCCCCTACGCAGAGTCCCCACTGGGACACTGGTTAATGGAGGTGTGAGAAGATGGCCACCATCCTCCAGACATGAGAATGGTAGATCCACCAATGGCTTGCACCATGCACCTGGCAAAACCGCAGGTACTCAATGCCAGCCCATGAAAGCAGCCACAGGGGTTGCACCCTGCAGAGCTACAGAGGCAGAGCTGCCCAAAGCCTTGGGAACCCATTCCTTGCATCAATGTTACCTGGATGTGAGACATGGAGACAAAGGATATTATTTGGGAGTTTTAAGATTTAATTACTGCCCTGCTGGGTTTCAGACTTGCATGGACCTGTAGCTTCTTTGTTTTGACTGATTTCTCCGTTTTGGAAGGGAAATATTTAGCCAATGCCTATAACCCCATTGTATCTTGGAAGTAACTAACTGTTTTTGATCTTATAGGTTCATAGGCAGAAGAGACTTGCCTTGTCTTAGATGAGACTTTGGACCGTGGACTTTTCAGTTAATGCTGGAATGTGTTAAGAATTTGGGGGATTGCGCCGGGCGCGGTGGCTCACGCCTGTAATCCCAGCACTTTGGGAGGCCGAGGCAGGTGGATCACGAGGTCAGGAGATCGAGACCATCCTGGCTAACACGGTGAAACCCCGTCTCTACTAAAAATGCAAAAAATTAGCCGGGCGAGGCGGCGGGTGCCTGTAGTCCCAGCTACTCGGGAGGCTGAGGCAGGAGAATGGCGTGAACCCGGGAGGCGGAGCTTGCAGTGAGCCGAGATCGCGCCATTGCACTCCAGCCTGGGCAACTAAGCGAGATTCTGTCTCAAAAAAAAAAAAAAAAAAAAGAATTTGGGGGATTGCTGGGAAGGCATGGTTTTTTTTTTTTTTTTTTTTTTTTTTTGAGATGGAGTCTCACTCTGTCACTCAGGCTAGAGTGCAGTGGTATAGTCTTGGCTCACTGCCACCTCCACCTCCTGGGTTCAAGTGATTCTCCTGCCTCAGCTTACCAAGTAGCTGGGATTACAAGGCTGTGCCACCATGCCCGGCTAATTTTTGTATTTTTAGTAGAGACAGGGTTTCATTATGTTGGCCAGGCTGGTCTTGAACTCCTGAACTCAAGCAAGCTGCCCTCTCTGGCCTCCCAAAATGCTCGGATTACAGGGGTGAGTCACTGCACCCAGCCCGGCATGGGTGTAATTTGAAATGTGAGAAGGACATGAGATTTGGGAGGGGCCAGATGCAGAATGATATGGTTTGGATTTGTGTCCCTGACCAAATCTCATGTCAAATTATAATCCCCAATGTTGGAGAAGGGGGCTGGTGTGAGGCCACTGGATCATGGGGCCAATATCCCCCTTGCAGTTCTCATGATAGTGACTGAATTCTCTTGAGTTCTGGTTGATTAAAAGTAGCACCTCCCACTCTCCTTCTGCCTCCTGCTCTGGCCATCTAAGACATACCAGCTTCCTCTTTGCCTTCTGCCATAATTGTAAGTTTCCTGAGGCCTCCCTAGCAATGCTTCCTGTACAGCCTATGTAAACCTGAGCCAATTAAACCTCTTTTCTTTAGAAATAACCAGTCTCAGGTAGTTCTTTATAGCAATGAAAGAATGGACTAATACAAATACTGTTAATTTTTACTAACAAATTTAAACATTTCTACATTTTAAAATTGGCCTTTTCATAAATTGTTAGTAATACTAAAATATGGTACAACACCTATAAAGGAGAATTTGGCAATATCTAACAAATCTAAATTTACATTTACTCTTTAACCACAATCTCAATTCCAAAAATTTACCCTGGATATACTCTTTCAATAATACAAAAAATATATACATGGTTATTCAATGTAGTATTGTTTATAGTACTAAAATATTGAATGCAATAGAGTGCCCACCCCTTAGAACTAAATTGAATAAATGATATTACATTCACAAAGTTGGTTACTATACAGTGGTAATAAAGAAAAAGACATATCTCTATGAACTGATATCCTGATTTTCTGTATATATTAAGTGAACAGAATATAAAGAAGTAAGGCTTGCTACCTTTTGTGTATGGAAAACGGGGAAAAAAGAAAAAAATGTATTTATATACGTATATTTGCATTTGCTTATTTTTTCCAGAAAAATACAAAAAAAGGATAAACCAGAAACTAATACAAAATAATTACCTACATGGAGCAAGGTGGGAATGTGATGGAAGACATAGGGAGGTGAGTAAGACTTTCCAAGTGCATCTATGATATGGTTTGGATTTGTGTCCCTGCATAATCTCACATTGAATTGTAATCCCCAATGTTGGAGGAGGGACCTAATGGGAGGTGACTGGATCATTGATGTGGATATCTCCCTTGCTGTTCTGGTGATAGTGAACAGCAAGTGACTGTCATAGTTTGAAGTTTGAATTCTGAATCATGTAAATATTTTACATATTCAAAGATTTAAATCAAGAAAGACAGGAAATGAGCGGCATCTAAAATTGTATGCCAACAGAAACAAATAAACCAAATTCTGTATGTCAAATGGACAACATTAAAAATAATTAATTTCAGTGACTTTTTTCTTTCTTTTCTTTCTTCTTCTTTTTCTTTTTTTCTTTTCTTTTTTTTTTTTTTTTTGAGATAGGGTCTCATTCTATTGGCCAGGCTGGAGTGAAGCTCATTGATGCAATCATGGCTCACTGCAGCCTTGACCTCTTGGGCTCAAGTGATCCTTCCATCTCGTCTTCCCAAAGTGCTAGGATTAGAGATGTGAGCCACTGTGACTGCCCACAACTTACTTTCAAATTATTTAGTAAAAATAATTATGAGAAGGAGAGAAGAGGGCCACAGAGGGCTAGATAAAGCAAATGTGGCAGAATGTTAACAACTAGTGAATCTCAATTGATGGTATACAACTGTTTATTCTATTTCTTTTATAATTTGTTACATCAGTTTGAAAATTTTCAAAATTCAAGAAGTTCAACAGAGGCCTTTCTTACATTGCTATAAAGAAATACCTGAGATGGTAATTTATAAACAAAAGAGGTTTAATTGGCTCACAGTTCTGCAGGCTGTACAAGCATGATATCAGTATCTGCTTGACTTCTGAGGAGGCCTCAGGGAGCTTTTACCCATGGCAGAAGGTGAAGTGGGAGTAGGCATGTCACATGATGAGAGCAGGAGCAAGGTTGGGGGAGGTACCACACACTTTTAAATAACCAGATCTCCTGACAACTGACTCACTATCACCAAGACAGCACTAAGTCAATCATGAGGGAACTGCCCACATGACCCAATTACCTCCCACCAAGCCCCACCTCCAACATTGGGGATTACATTTCAACCTGAGATTTGGGTGGGGACAAATATCCAATTAGATCAGCCTTCTAAAACAACCAGCTTTAGAAGGTGAATGGGAAAACAAAAGCAAAAGCAAACAAAAACACAAGGAACAGCTAGGAACAGCTCATCAGTCTTAAGAAGAACTGTCCTGAGCAGAAGAAACTCTACCTGGTCAATTGTACAATTCTCTGAGAATCGACAAAAGTTATAGAGAACATTCTTGGGACACTGGGGAAATCTGAAGACAGACCGTATATTAGATATTATTGTATCGGCTGGGTGCAGTGGCTCACGCCTTTAATCCCAGCATTTTGGGAGGCCAAGGCGGGTGGATCACGAGGTCAGGAGTTTAAGACCAGCCTGGCCAAGATGGTGAAACCCTGTCTCTACTAAAAATACAAAAATTAGCTGGGCGTGATGGCACATGCCTGTAATCCCTGCTACTCAGGAGGCTGAGGCAGAGAATTGCTTGACCCTGGGAGGCGGAGGTTGCAGTGAGCCGAGATCATGCCACTGCATTCCAGCCTGGGCCACAGAGCGAGACTCCATCTCAAAAAAAAAAAAAAGATATTATTGTATCAATGATAATATCCTTGTTTTTGATAAGAGAACTGTAGTTATAGAGGAGAATATTCATGTTCTTAGGAGAGAAATAGTGAAATATCGTATCTGTGATTTATTGTCAAATGATAGGGGGACAAAGAGTGTGTGTGTGTGTGTGTGTGTGTATGTGTTTAGAGCGAGAAAAGAAACAAACATGGTAAAATGTTAACAACTTGAGGATTTAGGTAAAGGATATATGGAAATGTATTATATTATTCACATAACTATTCCGTAGGTTTAACATTTTTAAAAATAAAAAGTTGGGGTAAACATTTCCATACTTCCTTTAATTTTCTTTGGGTGGCTACTAATTGGTTTTTTCTTTTAATTTTATACTTATATATTTATACCTTCATTCTTGACCCCTTTCAGTCTAACGAAAAGGACACATGAATGAATGATCTATGCATGTTTCCATATAGAAAACTCTTTTATAATAAGATAGGTATTGCCGTAGGATAGAAATGAGCAAGAATAGTATAAAACAGAAGGAAAGTATGTGGTCTTTAGAGAAAGAACAACTTCTGCTCAAATTTTGGTTCCAAAAAGTATTAGTTATGTGACCCTGAAAAAGTTATATTTAAAGGTACACATTAGTACATATTAGTACATACATATTAGTACATATATATATTAGTAATATGTACATATTAGTACATATTTAAAGGTACATAAAGGTACATATTAGTTGTTTTAATGACTGGTAGAGATTTTGGAGTTTATACTAATTATTATTTCAGGATACTGCTTGAAGACCTTAAATTTTCTTGTTTCCATTCTGTAATCACTACAAAATCTGCTCTCTCCTTTTTTAAACTAATAAAAAAGGAATTATAACATTAACCTATCTCAGAGGGAATGTTAAAAAGGATAAAAACAGTTTGTTTAATGACATTTATAATGGAAATTTCAATTCAGCAAACATTTATTGAGTTCTTGCTTTACTGGCACTGTGTTAAATGCATAGTTCTTGCTAACCTTAGGGAGTTTACCACTTAGTGGGGGAAACAGATCCTCATTATAATACAAGTGAACTGTGCTAAGTACTATAATAGAAGCACAGAGTATTAAATAATGGAAGGGAGTAAGCAGCTCATTCTCAGGATTAAGAAAATGCTTCATAGAGGAGATAATGCAAAAGCCAAGAATAGAGGAATGTATAAGATTTCATCAGATACAGAAGGAAATGGTTTTAGCAAAGGTGAAGAGGAAAGAAAGATCATGATAAGTTTGGAAGAGAAAAAGCATTTGATATGGAATAGCTAGGTCTTCAAATATGTGTTTTGAAATATAGGAGGGTGAAAGGATAACTGGGAACTGCATCATTTAAAAACAAAAAACAAACAAACAAAAAAACCAGATCCAGCACTTTGGGAGGCCAAGGCAAAAGGATCATTTGAGCCCAGGAGTTTGAACCAACCTGGGCAACAGAGTGAGACCCTGTCTCTGCAAAATATTAAAAAATTAGGCCGGGTGCAGTGGCTCACACCAGTAATCCCAGCACTTTGAGAGGCTGAGATGGGCAGATCACCTGAGGTCAGGAGTTTGAGACAAGCCTGGCCAACATGGTGAAAGCCATCTCTACTAAAAATACAAAAGAAATTAGCCGGGAGTGGTGACACACGCCAGTAATCCCAGCTACTCAGGAGGCTGAGGCAAGAGAATCGCTTGAACTTGGGTGACAGAGGTTGCAATGAGCCAAGGTCACGCCACTGCATTCCAGCCTGGGCAACAGAGCAAGACTCTGTCTCAAAAAAAATAGTAAAAATAAAAATAAAAAATAAAAAATTAGCCAGGTATGGAGGCAATTGCCTGTAGTCCCAGCTACTTGGGAGGTTGAGATGGGAGGAGCGCTTGAGCCTGGGAGATCAAGGCTACAGTGAACAATAATGGTGCCGTTGCACTCTAGCCTGGGGGACCGAGTGAGACCTCATCTTTAAAAAAAAAAAAAAAAGGAGGACCACTTCAGGCCAGGAGTTTGAGACCAGCCTGAGCAAAACAGACAGACTCTGTCTCTACAAAAAATAAAAATAAATTAGCCAGGCATTGTGGGACATGCTTCTACTTCTAGCTCGTTGGGATGATAAGAGCAGGCTGGAGGATCGCTTGAATCTAAGAGGTTGAGGTTGCAGTGAGCTATGATTACAACTCTGCACTCCAGCTTGGGAGACAGTGTTGTGGATATAAGAAGAAACAATATGTAGTAGAAAGAAATAGGAAAGAAAGTTACCGGCCGGGCGCGGTGGCTCAAGCTTGTAATTCCAGCACTTTGGGAAGCCGAGATGGGTGGATCACGAGGTCAGGAGATCGAGACCATCCTGGCTAACACGGTGAAACCCCGTCTCTACTAAAAAAAAATACAAAAAGCTAGCCAGGCGAGGTGGCGGGCGCCTGTACTCCTAGCTACTCGGGAGGCTGAGGCAGGAGAATGGCGTGAACCCGGGAGGCGGAGCTTGCAGTGAGCTGAGATCTGGCCACTACACTCCAGCCTGGGCGATAGAGCGAGACTTCGTCTCAAAAAAAAAAAAAAAAGAAAGTTACAATCTGACCTGAGCTTACTGTTTGCTTTCACACGTTTCTAGCTCTGTGCCTACACAAGTTATATAACTTCTCTGTGCTTAACTTTCTATAAAGAATGAGGTTGGCCAGACGCGGTGGCTCACACTTGTAACCCCAGCACTTTGGGATGTCGAGGCAGGCGGATCATCTGAGGTCAGGCGTTTGAGACCAGCCTGGCCAGCATGGTGAAACCCCATCTCTACTGAAAATACAAAAAAAATTAGCCAGGCATGATGGTGGGCGCCTGTAATCCCAGCTACTTGGGAGGCTGAGATAGGAGAATCACTTGAACCTGGGAGGCAGAGGTTGCAGTGAGCCGAGATCGCGCCCTGCACTCCAGCCTCGGTGACAGAGCAAGACTGTGTCTCAAGAAAAAAAAAAAAGAATGAAGATTAACTCATATGGTCTCATGTGGGAAAAATAGAAATATACAGTGCTAAAGCCATTTCTGAAGGGAAACGAATCTCTCAAGTGTGGAACCCATGTAAGTTTGTGCTCCAGTATAACTTAAACCACAGTCTGCATAACCTTTGTCAGACACATCAACTGTCCCACATAAGTACCTTTGATGGTTAATTTTATGTGCCAGCTCAACTAGACAACAGACTGCCCAAATTAAATATTATTTCTGGGTGTGTCTGTGAGAATGTCTATGGAGGAGATTAGTATTTGAATTGGTGGACTCGGTAGACTACCCTCCCCAGTATTGGTAGGCATCATCCAATCCATTGAGGGCCTGAAAAGAACAGAAGGCAGAGGAAGGAGAATTTGCCTCTTTTTTTCTGCCTCACCACTTTAACTGGGACATCTCATCTCAATTTCTTCTGCTCTTGGACTGGGATTTAAACCTTCAGCTCCCGGGGTTTTTAGGACTTCAGACTTGCAGACAGCAGATCATGGACAAGTCAATTTCTCATAGTAAACCTTATTTTACATATATGTATCTCCTCCTAGTTCTGTTTTTCTGGAGAGCCCTGACTAATACACTAGCTACAGTGGTTCTGACTTATTCACTGAATACAATATAAACTCAGTTCTGCATATATAGATGCTCTATTAACCACACCACCACCTATTCTTCCCATTCTCCAACTTCACTCCGATGGAGCCATTTGGTTCAGGTAGGCTACATGATTTAAGGCTTCTTATTCCTCAGTTTTCTTTCATTCTGTCCCTTCTATATCTCCATGCCCTTCTATTCTTTTTACCAATCTAGGTATATTCCATCCATTATGATCTAGGTTAGTAACTAACAAACCAAACTGGGTGTCACGATCATCAATGAGTGCATGCAGTTCAAAACCAAGGCATACACAAAGAGTATGTGTTAGGGCTCTCTTTCTATGTGGGGCCTAACTTTGTAGGCATAACTGTTTACAATGAAGAACAATGTGATAGACTATACAACCTACAAAGTTTCCTTAAACAAAATGCCAGATAAAAATAAACATCCTCTGAAATATGTAACTGAGCTTGCAGAAAGGAAAGGGAAATTCCCAGAGGCCAAAGTGAAGGGGGAGTTGGAAATCAAAATGGTGAACTGATATTAAAGTTACCCTGAGGCACTGCCATTCTCAGAGTCTTCCATTTTACACACATTCTGAGACCCAAAAATTCCACCCCTTGGCAAATGAAGAAGACGAGGAAAGCTTTCTGCTCAGTCGTGGCGCTAGAGGGGAAAAATGTCTTCCCTGATAATTTATAACCACAAACCTGCTCACAGGTCAGTTTGGGGCTCAAATTTACACTATCAGCCTAGTTTTGGAAGCCGTCAAAAAAATTAAAAGTGGTCCTGGCGCGGTGGCTCACGCCTGTAATCCCAGCACTTTGGGTGGCTGAGGTGGGTGGATCACAAGGTCAGGAGATCGAGACCTGGCTAACACAGTGAAACCCTGTCTCTACTAAAAATACAAAAACAATTAGCTGGATATGGTGGTGGGCGCCTGTAGTCCCAGCTACTCAGGAGACTGAGGTAGGAGAATGGCGTGAACCTGGAAGGTGGAGCTTGCAGTGAGCAGAGATCGCATCACTGCACTCCAGCCTGGGCGACAGAGTGAGACTCTGTCTCAAAAAAAAAAAAAGTAAAAGTGATCCCAGATTGAGAGTAACACAGGATACAGAAAAGAAGCAAATATGAATCTTCCTTTATGGGACAGATCTCAAATGGCATAGTCTGATTATTCAGGATTCCTACAAATAAAGTTCTAAAAAAAAATTGTCAACTTAGAATACAAGACAAATTAGAATTAAAAAACGAAGACTTTTTCAGACAAATAAAAACTGGGAGAGATCACCAAGAAATCCTTATTGAAAGAACTTCTAAAGGATACTAATTTCTTTTTTTTAAGACGGAGTTTCACTCTTGTTGCCCAGGATGGAGTGCAATGGCGCGATCTTGGCTCGCTGCAACCTCAACCTCCTGGGTTCAAGCGATTCTCCAGCTACTCCCAAGTAGCTGGGATTACAGGCATATGCCACCACACCTGGCTAATTTTGCATTGTTAGTAGAGACGGGGTTTCTCCATGTTGGTCAGGTTGGTCTCAAACTCCCGACCTCAGGTGATCTGCCCACCTCGGCCTCCCAAAGTTGAGGAGACAACGGGGTTTCACCATGTTGGCCAGGATGGTATCAATCTCCTGGCCTAAAATGAGTTACCCGCCTTGTCCTCCCAAAGTACTGTGATCATAGGCGTGAACTACCATGCCCAGCTGGATACTGATTTTTCTAAAAGAAGAAATTGACCTCAAAAGATCTAAATTACAAAAAGGAATAATAAGAAAGGCAACTGGTAGACACATGGGTAAATCTAAACACCTGATTCCAGCAATGTAAAGAAATCTCAGTCAAATCATTAGCTCATCACTAAGGTAAATGAGCCACAAACAAAGAATACAGACTTTACAGACTTTATACAGAACCACATAGGAACAAATAACTGCAAAAAATAGCAACAACAAACCCTCAGAATCCGAAGGGGGAGTTGATTTCCAGTGTTGCCACATTATATTATATAAATGTCCAGTTCTCAACAAAAAAATTGAGAAATATAAACAAAACAACAAAGAAAGACATAAAGAAAGAAAAAGAAAGGCAGGTCCATATGGGGATTGGGGGAAGCAGACAGTAGAAACTATCCCAGAGGAAGCCCCGACACTGGACTTACAGAGAAAGACTCTAAATCAGTGATTTTAAATATGTAATAGGAGCTAAAGGAAACACTGTTCAAAAGAACTAAAGGAAAGTATAACAATATCTTACCAAATAAAAAATATCAATAAAAAAATATAAATTGTTAAAAACAACCAAACAGAAATTCTGGGCCAGGTGTGGTGGCTCACGCCTATAAACCCAGCACTTTGGGAGGCCGAAGTGGGTGGATCATTTGAGGTCAGGAATTTGAGACCAGCCTGGCCAACATGGTAAAACCCTGTCTCTACTAAATATGCAGAAAGAGCTGGGCATGGTGGAGTGCACCTGTAATCCCAGCTACACAGGAAGCTAAGGCAGGGCGGAGGTTGCAGTGAGACGAAATTGTGCCACGGCACTCCAGCTGTGGCGACAGAGCAATAGTCTATCCCCCTCCAAAAAAAACAAAAGAAAAAGAAATTCTGGAGTTAGAAAGTATAATGATGGAAATAAAAATGTCACTACAGAGGCTTAATAGCAGATAAGAATCAACAAAATTGAAAATAGGTCAATTGAAATTATCCAATCTAAGACAAAGAAAAGAAAAAAAAATGAAGACAAAGAATACAGACTCGGAGACCTGTAGGACACCCTAATGCCTACCAATATATTCATAATGGGAGTCACAAGAAAAGGGAGATAGGAGTAGAAAGAATACTTGAAGAAATAATGGCTCTAAACTCCCCGAAATTTGATTTAAAAAAACAATAATCTACATCTTCATGAAGCTCAATAAATTCCAAGTAGGACAAACTCAAAGATAATCCATACCTAGACATATCATAGTTAAATTACTATGACGTGTTTTGAAAGCAGTTAGAAAGAAGCAACTCAACAAGTCCAAGGGAGCTCTAATAATGCTAATGGTTGATTTATCATTAGAAACCAATGAAGCCAAAAGGTGGTGGGATGGCATATTGAAAAGAAAAAGACTATTGATCAAGAAATCCATATCCAACAAACTATTCTTCAAAAACGAAGGATCTACTTCCATCATTACATCATGATGAGCTCCACTGACTCACTCCTATGTGAAAATTATTAATAATAACAACAAAGAAAAACTCAAACCAAGAACTCACCAAAACAACAAAAACAAAACCCCTAAAGCCTCTGGAAATGGTCCTAAGAGCAAATACCCAATGAATAAACGTGTATTCAAGAAAATTTGGCTGGGCATGACGGCTCATGCCTGTAATCTCAGCATTTTGGGAGGCCAAGGTGGGAGGATTTCTTGGGGTCAGGAGTTCAAGACCAGCCTGGGCAATGTAGTAAGACCTCATCTCTATAAAAACTAAAATAATAAGCCAGGTGTGACTGCATGCCTGTGGTCCTTGCTACTCAGGTGGCTGAGGGAGGAAGATCCTTTTCACCCAGGTGGTGTAGACTGCAGTGAGCCATGATCTCACTGCTGCACTCTAGCCTGGATGACAGAGGGAGACTGTCTCCAAAAAAAGAAAGAAAGAAAGAAAGAAACTGTAAAAAAAAAAAAAATTGCTGCAATGGACTTAATACGATTGTCCCTTAAAAATGTATACATTGAAACTCTAATCCCAATGTGATACTATTTAGAGGTGGGACCTACAGGAGGTAACTGGGTCCTAAGGGTGGAGCCCTCATGAATGAGATGAGTGCCCTTATAAGAAGCTCAAAAGCTAGCTACCTCTTTTTCCACCACGTAAGGACACAAAGAGAAGTTGGCTGTCTACAAACTGGAAGAGGGCTGATATGGTTTAGCTGTGTCCCCACCCAAATCTCGTCTTGAATTGTAACTCCCACAATTCCTGCATGTTGTGGGAGGAACTCAGTGGGAGGTGATTGAATTATGGGAGTGGGTCTTTCCTGTGCTGCTCTTGTGATAGTGAATGAGTCTCATGAGATCTAATGGTTTTAAAAACGAAGAGTTTCTCTGCACAAGCTCTCTTTGCCTGCCACCAACCATGTAAGATGTGACTTACTCCTCCTTGCCTTCTGCCATGATTGTGAGTCCTCCCCAGTCATGTGGAACTGTAAGTCCATTAAACCTCTTTTTCTCCCCAGTCTCGGTTATGTCTTTATCAGCAGTGTGAAAACAAACTAATGCAAGGACCAGAACCTGACCATGCTGGCATCCTAATCTCACACTTTCAGTCTCCAGAACTGTGAGAAATAAATGTTTATTGTTTAAGGTACTCAGTCTATGACAATTTTTTTTACAGAAGCCAGAACTCATTGAGATATTTGGTAAGACAAGTAAGAATCTGTGCACATGTACAGTGGAGGCATCAAGATAAATGCCTCCCTGCCCCATCCCCATTGTGAGGCAGAGACTACTCTCCAGACTGCTGTAGCCAAGAACACAAGACCCTTTCTCCCCTCAGCATCTAGCTGGAAGGCTTCCTTCCCAGGAGGAGCAGGACTTTGGTGCCTCTCATCCTGCCCCCATCTTTCTGTTGTTGAGGCTACATCCCAGGTGAGTGGGGTCAAAAGGTAGAGGCTCCCTTGTTTTGCCCAACTTATACTCATAGAAAGGAGGCTCTACCTTGGGCATGGCACACTGGGAATCCTTGAGGAAATGTAGGGAAAGGCAAATCAAAATCACAATGAGAACAATACTTCACACCTAATAGGATGGTTCTAATAAAAACAAAACAATGAAAAGAACAATGTGTTGAGGAGGAATGTGGAAAAACTGGAACCTTCCTATATTCCTAGTGGAGATGTAAAATGGTGCAGGTGCCTTGGAAGATAGTCTGGCAGTACCTCAAAAGGTTAAACACTATATAACCCAGAAATCCACTCCTAGGAACACACCTAAGATATCTGAATGATGTCATTTATAGAAAACATCCAGAATAGGCATATCTATAACAACAGAAAGTAGATTAATCATTGCTAGGGGCTTGGGGTGGTAGTGAATGGGCACTGACTGGTAGTGGTTATGTGGTTCCTTTCTGAGGTGATAAATATATTCTGGAACTAACAGTGGTAACTGTTGTACAAGTTTATGAATATAAGTCACTATAATGTCACTACAGGGGCATTGAATGTAAGAAGTCCATTGAATTGCATACTTTAAAAGGGTGAATTTAATGGTATATGAATTACATCTCAAAAAGACACAAGAGAAATAGTTTTTCACTTAGTCATTGCAGCTTAAGAGGTTGGAAATCACTTGGCCAGCCTCATGTAGTGTCAACCAAAGACTAATATCTTACCTCAGTTCCTGTTTCTCTCCAATCCCAAGTCCGACTGCCCCCTGGCCATACTTTGCAGTCCTTATAGGTTGTATTAGAGCCTTTTACTTTCATTTGCCCCCATGATAAGGAAGCAATTTCAGGGGAAGTCATAAGGAACTTCACTGAAATCTGAAATTAAAAGAAAAATATACTAAATCAGTTATAAAGTAAGGCTGAAACAGTTTCAAAATGCAGTGATAGTAAGTCCCGATTCTCCATGATTTAAGAAGCATCTTTTCATTCATGTGGTTGTCTTCTTCTTCTTTTTTTTTTTTTTTTTTTTTTTTTTTTTTTGAGGCGGAGTTTCGCTCTGTCTCCCAGGCTGGAGTGCAGTGGCCGGATCTCAGCTCACTGCAAGCTCCGCCTCCCGAGTTTACGCCATTCTCCTGCCTCAGCCTCCCGAGTAGCTGGGACTACAGGCGCCCGCCACCTCGCCCGGCTAGTTTTTTTTGTATTTTTTAGTAGAGACGGGGTTTCACCATGTTAGCCAGGATGGTCTCGATCTCCTGACCTCGTGATCCGCCCGTCTCGGCCTCCCAAAGTGCTGGGATTACAGGCTTGAGCCACCGCGCCCGGCCTCTTCTTCTTTAGAGATCTAAAAAGTAACTATTATTCTTGGAATCCTGAATCATCCAACCATAGAAACCAGATACTACAATTACTTATCAGACTCCAGAGGGAATCCTCAGGATATTTTTGAGAGATAAAATTAAGAGATGAAGATTTACTTCAGCATGATGGAGTGAAGTTGACACATTCTCTTCCCAAGAAGAAACTATAAAGGTAGAAAAAAACTGTCAAAACCAAAAATTTGTCACTCTAGAAATAAAATTAAAGGCATATACCACAATCAGAGAAATGCTTATTCATGAAGATCACTGAATTTCAGGTAAGAACAACAATTTTTTTGTTGTTCTTGCCTGGAACGACTCCCATTCCACCACTCCAGTTCTGTTGTAAGTGAAGTTCAAGTAGGTTGGGGCAGGACATGAAAATGAACAGCCTTGCCGCCATGGCCAAAGCAGGCTTACTTCACTTAGAGCCATTATCAGTTTAAACAGGTGATCTCAGTGGCAAGCAAACATGGATAGAAGGTAGCTCTGCTTGCCTTATGTTGCCTTTTGTTTAGGACAAGCAATGGATTGGCAAACTAGGTGGGATTTAACAGGAATTTCCCAGGGATGACACAGCCATAGGGGGTTTTATAAGCTCTCTACATATCCCAAGTGGACCAGAGGCTGCAAGGATTTGCATCAAAGACTTGGAAGATAGACCCAAGACACCCAAACATTCTAGGCTGATGGATCCTGACCACATACACAGTGGATAAGCAAGAAGGTTCAAGAGGGCCTTGCAGAATGTAAAAGCCAGTGAAGACATACAACAGCTGGACTTTGCACGCACTCCCCAGTACACACAGTGATCCATTAGTAGGGAGAGAAAGTCTTACTGGCTCATAGTGTTTGAGCCAAATGTTTAATTAATGTTTGGCTGAACACTAAGCTATATACACACCAAGGAGAACCTTGGGAAACCGGGTTTAAGAATAAAATCAAAGAAAAAACCCTAACAGAACAGAGACTTCAGTAGACACATATTGCATGGGAGAATTCATTGATTTAGTTTAGTGCTATGGTTTGCATGTCTGCACCCTTCCAAATTCATGTTTAAATGTAACTGTCATTATAACAACATTAAGAGGTGGGACCTTTAAGAGCTGATTAGGCCATGAGGGTTCCGCCCTCATGAATGGATTATGCTGTTATTGCAGGAGTGGTAGGTTCATTATAAAAGAATGAGTATGGCCCTCTCTTTGAGCTTCCACCATGTGATGACTTCCACCATAGGATGATGCAGCAAGAAGACTCTCACCAGATGAGAGCCAATTGATCTTGGACTTCCCAGCCTCCAGAATTGTGAGACAAAAATTTATTTTCATTATAAATTATAAATTACCCAGTTTCAGGTATTCGGTTATAGGAGCACAAAATGGATTAAGACACTTAGTATAGGCAAACAGCTAAACCCACACACACAAACAAATAACAACTTTCAAGGGGAAAAGTTGTTTCCCCAGGCTGGATGCCTGGATATCCAGACTTTCCTACAATATGTTATCTAAAATGTCACTTTTCAACAACAAATTACAAGGCATGCAAATAAACAAAAACTATGACCCACACTCAGTAAACTGAAACTGTTATCTGGGGTTGGGTGTGGTGGCTCATGTCTGTAATCCCAGCACATTGGGAGGCCAAGGTGGGAGGTGGGAGTTTCACTTGAGGCCAGAATTTCAAGACCAGCCTCAGCAACACAGAGATACCCAGTTTCTTTTATGTTTTTACTAGAATTTTATTTTTCTAATAGAAATACATTAAACACTTTTTTTTTTTTTTGAGATGGAGTCTGGCTCTGTTTGCCCAGGCTGGAGTGCAGTGGTGCAATCTTGGCTCACTGCAACTTCTACCTCTGGGGTTCAAGTGATTATCCTGTCTCAGCCTCCCAAGTAGCTGGTATTACAGGCGTGCACTACCATGCCTGGCTAATTTTTGTATTTTTGGTGGAGACAGGGTTTCACTATGTTGGCCAGGCTGGTCTCAGTCTCCTGACCTCAGGTGATCCACCTGCCTTGGCCTCCCAAAGTGCTGGGAATACAGGCGTGAGCCCCTGCGCCCGGCCTAAAGACCCTTTTAAATTCAAAAGGTACTAAACAGTACAGAGTGAAAGTTTCCTTGCTCCCATGAACCCCAGATACCTAGTTTTCATGTTTCTTTTCAAAGGTATATTGTGTATTAACCATTCAAATCTCTGGGTGCTGTGTTTGTGTGTGTACTGTCCCCCTCTCCATACTCTAATATTACACAAATGATAACATGCTATCAACCCTGGTCTTTATTTTGCTTTTTTGCTTTCTGATACCTTGGAAATTGTTATATGTATGTAACATCTTTTTTTAAGTTCCAGGATACATGTGTAAGACATGCAGGTTCATTACATAGGTACACATGTGCCATGGTGGTTTGCTGCACCTATCAACCCATCACCTAGGTATTAAGCCCCACATGGATTAGCTATTTATCCTGATGCTCTCCCTCCCCATGACCCCCACCAGCAAGCCCCAGTGTGTGTTGTTCCCCTCCCTGTGTCCATGTGCTCTTTGTTCAGCTCCCACTTATAAGTGAGAACACGTGGTGTTCAGTTTTCTGTTCCTGTGTTAGTCTGCTGAGGATAACGGCTTCCAGCTCCATCCGTGTCCCTGCAAAGGACATGATCTCGTTCCCTTTTATGGTTGCATAGTATACCATGGTGCATATGTACCACATTTTCTTTATCCAGTCTATCACTGATGGGCATATGGGTTCATTCCATGTCTTTGCTATTGTAACAGTGCTGCAATGAATATATGCATGCATTTATCTTCATAACAGAATGATTTATATTCCTCTGGGCGTATACCCAGTAATGGGATTGCTGGGTCAAATGGTATTTCTAGGTCTAGGTATTTGAGGAATCGCCCCACTGTTTTCCAAAAAGGTTGAACTAATTTACATTCCCACCAATAGTGTAAAAGCATTCCTATTGGGAGACCCAGTTTCTTTTTTTTTTTTTTTTTGAGACAGAGTCTTGCTCTGTCACCCAGGCTGAAGTGCAGTGGCACGATCTCAGCTCACTGCAAGCTCCACCTCCCAGGTTCACGCCATTCTCCTGCCTCCTAAGCAGCAGAGACTACAGGTACCCGCCATCACACCCGGCTAATTTTTTGTATTTTTTGTAGAGACGGGGTTTCACTATGTTAGCCAGGATGGTGGAGACCTGGTTTCCACACACACACAAAAAAAGGCCAGGTGTCCAGGTGTGGTGGCTTGCACCTATAGTGCTAGCTACTCAGGAGGCTGAGGCAGGAGGATCACTTGAGCCCATGAGTTTGAGGTTGCAGTGAGCAATGATCTTGCCACTATACTCCAGCCTGGGTGACTGAGCAAGACCCTGTCTCCAAAAATTAATTAATTAATTAATTAAAAAATAAACTGAGTAATTGAGTATTCCCAGAAGTCTGACATTTAGCAAAGACTTCAAAGAAAGTATTGTAAGGGAAATAAAGCACAGAGAAATAAACAAAAATATGGTAACAATGACTCAGCAAATACAGAATCTCAATAAGGAAATATTTCAAAAAGGAATAAAATGGAAATTCTAGAACTGGTAAGCACAGTAAGTAAAAGGTACTTGTATCAGTCAGGGTTATCCAGAGAAACAGAAGCAGATGACTATAAAGATTGACAGACTTGTTTCAAAAAAGTGGCTCACAAAATTTTGGAAGCTGGCAAGTGTAAAATGTGTAGATAATACTGGTAAGCTGCTCTCTCTTGGGCAAGAGTTCTTATGGTACTGAGGCAGTGTTTCTTCTTCTTCACGGAAACATCAGTTTTGCCTGGACTTTAAACTGACTAGAAGAGGCCAACTCAGTGTATCAAGGATAATCTCATATATACACTAGTCTACTGACTGTAGATGTTAACCATATCTACAAGGTATGTTCACAGCAACACTTAGATTAGTATTTGGTTAAATAACTGCATACTATAACCTTACCACGTTGACACATAAAACTAACAGTCACAGTCTACCTCTTGTCAATTTGGCACCTATATGTATCTCCTTAACCATATTTAATCTCCATATAAAGATGATTAGAAAGTCTTACTTCTGATTAACATTAACAACTAAGAACCCATTTTTGCAAGTTCAACTTATTATTAATATCAAAGAGACAGGGTCTCATTCTTTCATCCAGTCTGGAGTGCAGTAGCGTGATCTTAGCTCACTGCAACCTAAAGCCCCTGGGCTCCAGTGATCTTCCCACCTCAGGCTAGTTCCTAGCTGGAACTAGAGGTATGTGCCACCACGTCCAGCTAATTTTGTAATTTTTATTTTTATTTTTTTTAAGAGCCAGGTTCTCACTATGTTGCCCATGTTGGTCTCCAAATCCTGGGCTCAAGCAATCTATCTTCTCTCCTCAGCCTCCCAAAGTGCTCGGATTACAGGGATGAGCCACTGTGCCCAGCCTCGATTTCTGAATGTCCATCTAAAAAAATAAGTACCAGAGGGCTGGGCGTGGTGGCTCACACCTGTAATTCCAGCACTTTGGATGGCCAAAGCAGGTGGATCACTTGAGGTCAGGAGTTCAAGACCAGTCTGGCCAACAGGGTGAAAACCTGTCTCTATTAAAAATACAAAAATTAGCCAGGCGTAGTGATGCACACCTGTAATCCCATCTACCCGGGATGCTGAGGCAGGAGGCGGAGGTAGCAATGAGCCAAGATCGCACCACTGCACTCCAGCCTGGGTGACAGAGCGCGACTCCGTCTCAAAAAAACAAAACAAAACAAAAAAACCAAAGGAACAGGCGCAGTGGCTCGCGCCTGTGATCCCGGCACTTTGGGAGGCCGAGGCGGATGGATCATGAGGTCAGGGGTTAGAGACCAGCCTGGCTAACATGGTGAAACCCTGTCTCTACCAAAAATAACAAAAATTAGCTGGGTGTGGTGGCGGGCACCTGTAATCCCAGCTACTGGGTAGACTGAGGCAGGAGAATCGTTTGAACCTGGGAGGCAGAGGTTGCAGTGAGCTGAGATCGTGCCACTGCACTTCCGCCTGGGCGACAGAGCGAGACTATGTCTCAAAAAACAACCAAACAAACAAACAAACAAAAAACCCAAAGAAACAAAAACAAATAACACAGAAGTTCAATATATTGTTTTGGGTGCTATGGAAGGAAGATACAAATTCATAAAACATGATTCCTGTTTTTGAGGATCTAATACTACAGTATTAGATTATAGTAATTATACACATATAATTACAAGGTAACTTTTTTGTTTTTTTGAGATGGAGTTTCGCTCTTGTTGCCCAGGCTGGAGTGTAATGGCGCAATCTCGGCTCACCGCAACCTCCGTCTCCCGGGTTCAAGCAATTCTCCTGCCTCAGCCTCCTGAGTAGTTGGGATTACAAGCGCCCGCCACCATGCCCGCCTAATTTTGTATTTTAGAAACGGGGTTTCTCCATGTTGTTCAGGATGGTCCCGAACTCCTGATCTCAGGTGATCCACCTGCCTCGGCCTCCCAAAGTACTGGGATTATAGGCATGAGCCACCGCAACCAGCCACAAGGTAACTTCTTAAGAAAAACCAAAGTAACTTTAAAAAAGTGATATAGGCCGGGCGCGGTGGCTCAAGCCTGTAATCCCAGCACTTTGGGAGGCCGAGACGGGCGGATCACGAGGTCAGGAGATCAAGACCATCCTGGCTAACGCGGTGAAACCCCGTCTCTACTAAAAAAAAATACAAAAAACTAGCCGGGCGAGGTGGCGGGCGCCTGTAGTCTCAGCTACTCAGGAGGCTGAGGCAGGAGAATGGCGCAAACCCGGGAGGTGGAGCTTGCAGTGAGCTGAGATCCGGCCACTGCACTCCAGCCTGGGTGACAGAGCGAGACTCCGTCTCAAAAAAAAAAAAAAAAAAAAAAAAAAAAAAAAAAAAAAAAAAATGATATAAGGAGAGACATAATGAGTATGTTTTGAGGATTTCTTTATTAGTCTGATAGGGCTTCCATTACAAAGTACCACAGATTGGGTGTCTTAAACAATAGAAATTTATTTTCTCACAGTTCTGGAGGCTAGAAGTCCAAGATCAAGGTGCCAATAGGATTGGTTGGTTTATGGCGAGGCCTTTCTTTTTGGCTTGGAAATGGATGCCTTTTTCTGTTTTCTCATATGGCTTTTTCTGCTTGCATGGGCACACCTGGTATTTCTTTCTCTTCTTATAAATTCACCCATCCTATTAGATTAGGGCCTGACTCTTACGACCTCATTTAATTTCAACTACTTCCTTGAAGACCCTATCTCTAACTACAGTCATTTTTAGGGTTAGGGCTTCAATATATGAAGTTGGTGGGGAGTGCACATTCAGTCCACAGCAATTTCTAGGTAGGAAATTAAAGAAATATGTTTGAGGGAATAGTATATGAACTGGATCTTAAAATTCAATTGAGAAAAAAAGGAATATTTATTGGGAACCTACCATGTACCAGATATTTTAGATCTATTATCTCAACAACATCAAGATTCGAGAGTGGTTAAGAACTTTGTTCCAAATTATATAGCTAATAAGTGAGAAAATGAGAATTTGAATCCAAGTCTGTCTGACTCTACAGCCTGTATTCTTCAATTCACTTTACCATTCTCCTCCAACCAATATTATTATTTTCTTTTTTGAGACAGAGTCTCACTCTGTCACCCAGGCTAGGGTGCAGTGGCATGATCTCGGCTCACTGTAACCTCCAAGTGATTCTTGTGCCTCAGTCTCCCTGGTAGCTGGGATTACAGGTACATGCCACCATGCCTGGCTAATTTTTGTATTTTTTGGTAGAGACAGGGTTTCGCCATGTTTGCCAGGCTGGTCTCAAATTCCTGACCTCAAGCGATCCGCCCACCTCAGTCTCCCAAAGTACTGGGATTACAGGTGTAAGCCACCACATCTGACCCCAACTTAAGATTCAACAACTATTAAATAAGGAAATGTATAGGAAAATTATAGAATTTGGTATTAGGAAAACAACTTTTTGGTAGATAAAATGTCACTGTTGCTTTTTTGGGAGTATCAACAAGGAAGATGAGTCTGATTTAGAAAATAAACCATAATCATTACATGAGTTAAACATACCCCAAAGCATAGTGGCTTAAATAAGACAAAGTTTAAAGTCCAGAGGTAGTCAACATAGGGCAGGTATAGTGGTTATCTCAAAGTCTAGGAATTAGGCGGCTTGCAGGTTTCAGCCTCACAGTCTTGATGATGAGGCCTTCACTCTCATAGTTTAATATGGAGCTCTGGTGATCACATCCATGTTCCAAGCAACAGAATAAAGAGATAAAGTGGGAAGGGGCAAAGGGTATATGTCTGGTGTCCTTTAAGAAATTTCCTGAAAGGTTTCAGAGAATACTTCTGTTTGCATGTTATTTGCCAGAATATAGTCATGTGGTCACACTCAATTGCAAAGAATGCTAGATCTATCTGTTCTAACAGGCAATGTGCCCAGCTTAAAAGTAGAGATTTCAAGGGGAGAATATGTATTAAGGAGGTACTAGTCTCCGAAATAATTATTTATCCTTATACATCAGGTTTTTGTTCTTTCTTTTTATAAAAATATGGATACCCTTTGGACTACTCTGGTGTAGCTCATGAGATAACATTCATTTTTTTAACTTCTATATTCCACTCGTAGTATTAATTATCAATAATGTTACAGTTTCTGAGTGGTAAAGGTGAGATTGGGAACTAAAGTCACCAGATGTCAAAAGTTATGTCCTTTCCATTATACCTCCTTATCTTGATACTAGAAACATTCTTCTGCAAGTACTTAATCAGTCTTTTACTAGGCATTTGAATTACCCTTAAAATCCATTTTCTTAGCCAGGCTGAGTGGCTCACGTCTGTAATCCCAGAACTTTGGGAGGCCATGGTGGGTGGATCACCTAAGGTCAGGAGTTCGAGACCAGCCTGACCAACATGGTGAAAACCCGTATCTACCAAAAATACAAAAATTAGCTGAACAAGGTGGTATGTACTTGTAATCCCAGCTAGTCAGGAGACTGAGGCAGGAGAATCACTTGAACCTGGGAGGAGGAGGTTGCAGTGAGCCGAGATTGCATGACTCTGTCTCAAAAAGAAAAAAACAAAATTTTCTCCATGAAATTCATCACAAAAGATGTAATGGTTTCCTCATGCCCTTCTCACTTTGATAATAAAATCATAATTAAGAGGTTCTCTGATCTTCATTATGTTTTTACTTCTGTAGAAACTTTGCATCTTCTCATTTCTTCAAAACTACCTAAAGTGTTTAGTTCTTTGTTGGGAATGAAACCATTGCTTCCTTAACCATTAAGTGAGTTTGTTTACCATTTGTATTTGTTGATATGTAATTTGCATTTTATTCATTGAATTAGTATTTATAATCTTGGTTTCTGTATGGAGTATATATGAATCTGCATGACTATGTCTAGGATTATAAGCTTTTAAAGCACCATAAAAAAAGACATATAATGGAACACTTTTTCTGCTGTTGACTTTACTTAATACATGGTGGTAACCAGTATCAAAAGCAGTTTTCTTCATCTACAGTTTGTATCTGCTTTCAGTTGCCTTTTCAATTTATTTCTACTCAAGAGACATTTTTGAGCTTCTAACATGTATAACTCTTTGTGCTAAGAGCTGGCAAAATAAATAATTAGGAAGGTAGAATTACTCAAAAATAAATGGAATCATTTCATGACTTCAAGAAGAAAGGTCAAAATCTAGATGGAATGGTAGATAAATATTACTATACAATTAACTGTAATACAAATCAGATTGTGCTAAGTCCAGGGTGAGTAGAGAATTTTAATGTTACGTATTGATAAACATTCTAATAGGTACAAACAAAGTACAAGGGGATAATAGCAGGAATAGTGATTAACTCTGAGAAGACTTAGAGAGCAGTGATCTGAGATCCACCACTGCACTCCAGCCTGGACAACAGAGTGAGACCCTGTCTCAAAAAAAAAAAAAAACATATATAGACACACACACACACATATATGTACACATACATATATACACACACACATATATATATACAAAATAAAGTGCACAATAAATGTAAGGAGCTTGGATCATCCTGAAACCATCCCTGCCCCGGTCTGTGGAAAAACTGTCTTCCACGATACTGGTCCCTTGTGTCAAAAAGGTTAGGGACTGCTGTTACAGAGCACAAATGGACTGAATTCTTCTTTGACAACATCACTGTAAGCCTGGGTATAAAAAAAATTTCAAGAGGCAAATATGGGGAGAACTGAGGGGTAGGGGGACTTTTTTTTTTTTTTTCTCAAAACAGAGGGTACTACATGAGAAAATACTGGAAATACATTTGAAGAATAAACATAAAAGTTCCTCTATGGCTGGGCGCGGTGGCTCATGCCTGTAATCCCAGCACTTTGGGAGGCCAAGGTGGGTGGACCACCTGAGGTCGGGAGTTTCAGACCAGCCTGATCAACATAGAGAAACCCCGCCTCTGCTAAAAATACAAAATTAGCCTGGTGTGGTGGCGCATGCCTGTAATCCCAGCTACTGGGGAGGCTGAGGCAGGAGAAGCACTTGACCCAGGAGGCGGAGGTTGCAGTGAGCCAAGATCACGCCATCGCACTCCAGCCTGGGCAACAAGAGTGAAACGCCATCTCACAGAAAAAAAAAAAAAAAAAAAAAGTTCCTCTATTTGTGAAGTTTCATTTTATAAACTTATAAACTCAAAGAATAAATTTATATATGAGAATCAACCCTGCCAGAAATACATGATGCTGATGGTTATTTGTGTATTGCCACTTCCAAACCTGTAATTTTGTAAGTACAGTTGTCTATTGTCAGTGTGATTAGAGTACAGTGAGTGATGTAGCTGGAGAGGTAAATTGAGTTCAGATTATGGTGGATATCATAGGTATGTCAAGAGATTTGGACTTTAGAGAAAATGCAGTCACAAGATGTTTGTCAACAGAACAGTGACATAATTTCATACAAGATTTAAAAAGATACCTGGCCAGGCATGGTGGCTCATGCCTATAATCCCAGCACTTTTGGGAGGCTGAAGTGGGTGGATCACTTGAAGTCAGGAGTTCAAGACCAGATGGGCCAACATGGTGAAACCTCATCTCTATTAAAAAAAAAAAAATTAGCCAGGCATGGTGGCACATGTCTGTAATCCCAACTACTTGGGGAGGCTGAGGCAGGAGAATCACTTGAAACTGGGAGGTGGAGGTTGCAGTGAGCCAAGATCATACCACTGCACTCCAGCCTGGGTGACAGAGTGAGACCCTGTCTCAGAAAAAAAAAAAAAAAAAAAGATACCTAAGTAGTGCGAAAGGTGGCTGCTTCTTTCATGTTGTATGGAAGAAATTATATCCCATAGTAGGCATGGCTTGGGAGAGTAAAATCAAGAAGGTAAGGGTAGAGCAGGGTATATTAAGATTGGTTCCCAGAACACCAGAATGATAATCACATCATATGCTTGCAGTTACCAAGGCTCCAACAGAGATCTACTAAGTAAGAATTTCAAGGAGTAGCCAAAGAATCTGTATTAATCAGCTGATGGCCATTGGGTTGTCTCCAATTTTTGGTATTAGAAACAATGCTTGTTATGAACATTTATGTAAAAATTTTTGCATGGACATATGCTCCTTTCTCTTGAGTATAGCTAGGAAAGGAACTGCTGGTTCAAATAACTTTATGTTTATCATTTTGAGGAGCTATCAGACTGTTACATAGCAGATCCACAACTTTGTAATTCCACCAGCAGTGACGAGGGTTCTGCTTTCTCCATATCCTTGTCAACGCCAATTTCAAGCCGTCATTGTGGGTGTGAAGTGATATTTTTTTCTTTCTTTCTTTCTTCTGAGACAGGGTCTTGCTTTGTTGCCCAGGCTGGAGTGCAGTGACATGATTACAGCTCACTGAAGCCTCGACCAATTCTCCCATCTCAGCTTCCCAAGTAGCTGGGACTACAGTTGCAAGCCACCACACCTGGCTTTTTTTTTTTTTTTTTTTTTGTATATTTTGTAGAGACAGGGTCTCGTCATGTTGCCCAGACTGGTCTCAAACTCCTGGACTCAATCAATTCTCCCACCTCAGTCTCCCAAAGTGATGGGATTACAGGCATGAGCCACTGTGCCCAACCATAAAGTACTATTTCATTGTGGTTTTCATTATTTATTTCCTGATGATCAAGATGTTGAGTATCTTCTCATTTGCTTGTCGGCTATTTGTATATTTTCTTTGATGAAATGCCAATTGTTTTTTTATTATTGATGTATTTTTGTAGAGCACCCAATCCTGTTGCTGTTTGGGGTGCCACTATGTAACCCACATGGACCTATGGGACTGAATAAAGGGGGGCAAATGCGGGAATAAAAGACAAGAGACAAAAGAGTGTATTTGGAAGAAGGGGTCGGGGGCACCTTGCCTCTAGTGGACAAGGGCCCTGAGCTTTACACAGCCCTCCGTATTTATTAGGCAAAAGAGATAGCAAGAAATGGAGGTGGGTGGGGGGTGGGTGTTGGCGGGCTTGTAAGACTGCATTCTTCGAACAATAGGCGCTAGATTTCTTAACAGATAACTATCCCAGGGCCAGGGAGTGAGGTCCTCAGCAAACCTTTTGGTGGCAGGGCAGTATCAGTTTGCCAACATCCTGCATTCATGATAAACAGTTTGCTGTTTGATCATATAGCCTCCAGCGGAATGCTGAGTTGGTCATGATCCCTTTGGCCTTTTCAGCTCCCAACATGTTTTTAACATCTTCTAGATGAATCTCTTACTGGATATATTTTTTCCTATTTTGTAGGTTGTCTTTTGACTTTCTTTTCTTCTTTTATGTACAGAGTCTTGCTCTGTTGCCTAGGCTGGAGTGCAATGGCACAATCATAGCTTACCACAGCCTCAAAATCCTGGGCTCAAGTGATTTTCCCACCTAAGGCTCCTGAGCAGCTAGGACTACAGGTGTGCAGCACCATGTCTGGCTAAGTTTACAAAAAAATTTTGTAGAGATGGGGTCTCACTATGTTTCCCAGGATGGTCTCAAATTCCTAGCCTCAAGTGACCCTCTGGTCTTGGTCTCCAAAAGTGCTGGGATTACAAGCATGAACAACTGTGCCCAGACTTGATTTTCTTTCTTAAGCCCCACATTTGGACTGATGGTCTTGACTTTTGATACATGATTTTGTAAAGCACACAGGTTTTTAATTTTGATGAGGTCTATTAATTTATTTTTCCTTTTGTTGCTTGTGGATTTGGTGTTACTTCTAAGAATCCATTGCCATATCCAAGGTCTTAAAGATTTACTCTTGTTTTCTTCTAAGAGTTGCATAGTTTCAGGTCTTACAAATGTAGTCGTCTGAAACATTCTGAATTATTTATATGGAATTAATTAGGGGTTCACCTTCATTCTTTTCTATGTGGATCTCCAGTTTTCCCAGCATCATTTGTTGCAAAGACTATTCTTTCCCCATTAGATGGTCTTGGTATCTTTATTTTAAATTAATTTACTCTAGATGTACAGGTTTATATCTAAGTCTCCATTCTATTCCACTGACCCAAATGGCTATTTGTTATTCAGACTGACTACTACAAAAAAATACCATAGATTGGTAACTTAAACAACAAAAATTTATTTTTGACAGTTCTGGAGCTGGCATATCCAAGATAAGGTGCTGGCCTGACTGTTGTCTGGTGAGGGCTTTCTCCTCGGGTTGGAGATGTCTGCCATCTCTCTGTGTCTTCACATGGCCTCTCCTTGGCATATGCATGTGAAGAGAAAGAGCTCTCTATTTCTGTTCTTATAAAATTACCAGTTCTATCACATTAGGGCCCCACCCTGATGACATTGTTTAACTTTAGTTAACTCCTTCCTATAGGCATTATCTCCAAATAGAGTCACATTAGGGGTTAGGGCTTCAACATATGAATCCGGGGGAGACACAGCCTGTCATATGCCATTACTACACACAATCTTGATGACTGTAGCTGTGTAGTAACTTTGGAAGCCAGGAAGTGTGAGTCCTTCAACTTTGTTCATCATCTGAAAAACTGTTTTGGATATTCTGGGTTCTCTGAATTTCCATATTATTATTAAGATCAACTTGTCAGTTTCTACAAAGAAGCCAGCTGGAATTTTGATGGAGAGTGAATCTGTTGAATCTGTACTTCAACTTAAAGAGTATTGGCATCTTATCGATATTAAGTCTTCCAATCCATGAATATGTGTTTTCTTCCCATGTACGTCTTTTTAAATTTCCTTGAACAATGTTTTATAATTTTCAGTCTTATATTTCTTTTTAAGAAATCTCTAAATATTTTTTGATTCTATTGTAAATAGAGTTATTGATATCTTTTTTTGCTGTTTGTGTATTTTGTTTTGTTTTTTTGAGATAGAGTCGCGCTCTGTCACCCAGGCTGGAGTGCAGTCGTGCAATTTTGGCTCGCTGCAACCTCTGCCTCCCAAGTTCAAGTGATTCTCCTGCCTCAGCCTCCCTAGTTGCTGGGAATACAGGCGCGCATCACCATGCCCAGCTAATTTTTTGTACTTTTTAGTAGAGATGGAGTTTCACCATGTTGGCCAGGCTGGTCTTGAACTCCTGGCCTCAAGTGATCCACCTACCTCGCCTCCCAAAGTGCTGGGATTACAGGCAGGAGCCACCATGCCTGGTCTGATTTCATTTTTGGATTGTTCATTGCTAATGTATAGAATAACACGTGATTTTTGAGTATTTATCTTGTATCCTGCAAACATGCTTATCTATTTGTTCTAATAGCTTTATTTGTGGATTCTTTAGGATTTCCTATATACAAGATCAGTAATTTACGATAGAGCTTGTTTTACTTCTTCCATGCCAATCTGGATGCCTTTTTTTTCTTGACACATTACACTGGCTACAACCTCCAGTATAATATTAAATATAAGTGGATATTAGCAAACATCATTGTCTTGTTCCTGACCTTAGGAGGAAGGAATCAGTTTTCAGCATCCCGTATATTAGATATGGGTTTTTCATAATGGACTTAAAATCAGGCTGAAAAAGTTCCCTTCTCTTCCTAGTCTATTATTTTTAACATGAAAGAATATTGCATTTTGTCAAATGAGTTTTCTGCATCTATTGAGATGACTGTGTTGTTTCTATCTTTTATTCTGTTAATATATTATAATATATTGATTTTTAGATTTTAAGCCAATATTGCATACTTGGGATGAATCCCATTTGTTTATGGTGTATAATCCTTTTTATATGTGGCTGGAACTGGTTTGCTAGTATTTCATTGAGAATTGCTGTGTTTGCTAAATTCACATGAGGTACTGGGCTTTTCTTGTGATATTTTTCTCTATCTTGCTACTAGGGAAAATCTGTCCTCACAGAATGAGTTGGGAAGTGTTCCCTCTCTTCTAGTTTTTGGCATGAATTTGTGAAGCACTGGTATTAATTCTTATTTCAACTTTCGGTAGACTTGACCACGAAGCCATCTGAATCTGAGCTTTTTTTCTTTTTTGAGGGGGGTGGGGGCAGGGGCAAATTTCAAATTCCCAATTTGATGTTTTTTTTTTTTTTTGAGATGAGTTTCACTCTGTCACCCAGACTGGAGTGCAGTGGCCCCATCTCAGCTCACTGCAACCTCTGTCTCCTGGGTTCAAGTGATTCTCCTGCCTCAGTCTCCCAAAGTGCTGGGACTACAAGTATGTGCCACCACACCCGGTTAATTTTTGTATTTTTAGTAGAGATGGCGTTTCACTATGTTGGCCAGTCTGGTCTTGAACTCCTGACCTCAGGTGATCGCCCACCTCGGCCTCTCAAAGTGCTGGGATTACAGGCGTGAGCCACTGCACCCAGCTCCAATTCAATATTTTTTCTTATTATGGGTTCATTCAGATTTTCGTTATTCTTGAGTGAGTTTCCATAGTTTGTGTTATTCTAGAAATGTGTTCATTTCATTGAGATTATCTAATTTGCAGGCACAGTTATAGGGTCTGGTGTATCTGTTTCAAAGGTTCAGTTGCTGGGTGTTGTTGGAGAAAGACTGGGTAGCCGGTGTAGCAGGGGTGTACTCAGGAGGCTCACGGTAGCGACTATGCTGCAACTGGCATGTAAATATAGTATCTTAACAGTTTAACAGTCAGTACAGCCTTTCTGGTCCATACAAGTGAATATCAGGCCTTGCTGTACAGGATGTCAAACTGCCAATGATTATCCCTGTTCTGAAATATTTAATAATAAAAATTTTAAATGTAGACACATAGCTATAAGACATAAAACATAGTAACACAGGCTGTCCCCCATCTTTTTTTTTTTTTTTTTTTTTGAGATGATGTCTCACTCTGTCACCCAGATCGGAGTGCAATGGCGTGATCTTGGTTCACTGCAACCTCTGCCTCCTGGGTTCAAGTGACTCTCCTGCTTCAGCCTCCCGAGTAGCTGGGACTACAGGCATGCACCACCATGCCCACCTAATTTTTGCATTTTTAGTAGAGATGAGGTTTCACCATGTTGACCAGGCTGGTCTTGAACTTCCACCTTGGCCTCTCAGAATGCTGGGATTACAGACATGAGCCATTGCACTTGGTCCCCCACTCATTTTTCTTTTCAGTAAAAATCTTTATTCCATCAGAGAAACCAATCATTTTTTTTTTCTTTTTTTCTTTTTTAAGACGGAGTCTCGCTCTGTCGCCCAGGCTGGAGTGCAGTGGCCGGATCTCAGCTCACTGCAAGCTCCGCCTCCCGGGTTTACGCCATTCTCCTGCCTCAGCCTCCCGAGTAGCTGGGACTACAGGCGCCCGCCACCTCGCCCGGCTAGTTTTTTGTATTTTTTTAGTAGAGACGGGGTTTCACCGTGTTAGCCAGGATGGTCTCCAACTCCTGACCTTGTGATCCACCCGTCTCGGCCTCCCAAAGTGCTGGGATTACAGGCTTGAGCCACCGCGCCCGGCCCTACCTCACCTTTTTTGAGCTCAAGGTACATGAAGCTAAAAACCTTTAGCTTTTTTTCTTTTTTTTTTTTTGAGACAGAGTCTCCGTCGCCAGGCTGGAGTGCACTGGCGCGATCTCAGCTCTCTGCAACCTCTGCCTCCCACGTTCAAGCGATTCCCCTGCCTCAGCCTCCCAAGTAGCTGGGACTACAGGCACCCACCACCACACCTGGCTAATTTTTTGTATTTTAGTAGAGACGGGGTTTCACCATGTTGGCCAGGATGGTCTCAATCTCCTGACCTCGTGATCCACCTGCCTGGGCCTCCCAAAGTGTTGGGATTACAGGCGTGAGCCACTGTGCCCAGCTTATTTTAGCTTTTTTAAAGTGAGTTTTAAATATACCTAATTTGCTCATCCTTGATTAGGAATTCCCCAAATTGGCTCTAAAATGGAATTCAGTTTGCCTCAACATACATTTACTGAGCTTATAATATTCACTAAAAAAAAAAAAAAAAAAAAAAAAGCAGCCAGGCGTAGTGGCTCACGCCTGTAATCCCAGCACTTTGGGAGGCTGAGGAGGGTGGATCATGAGGTCAGGAGATCGAGACCATCCTGGCTAACACGGTGAAACCCCGTCTCTACTAAAAATACAAAAAAAAACTAGCTGGGCATGGTGGCAGACGCCGGTAGTCCCAGCTACTCGGGAGGCTGAGGCAGTAGAATGGCGTGAACCTGGGAATCGGAGCTTGCAGTAAGCCGAGATTGCGACACTACACTCTAGCCTGGGAGCGATAGAGCGAGACTCTGTCTCAAAAAAAAAAAAAAAAAAAAAAAAGGCAAAACAAAAAACTGTGTAACAAATGCAAAGATAACATATGAAGGAGACAAAAATGTGTGTAAATTTTGATAAAAGGCAGACTGGTACCAGTGCTAATTGGGATTATATAGGAATAAACCATTAACTTTTAAAATTGAAGCATAATTGCACTGCATTTAGTTGAATGCAGTGTTTATAGATTTCAATGAATTTTGAGAAATAAACTTGCCAACAAAGATATAGAAACTATCTACAAAGTCCCCTTGTGTCCCTTTCTAGTCAATACCCTACTAAGTTCAAAGGAAACAACTACTTTGATTTCTATTGCCACAGATTATTTTTGACCTTCATATTGATGGAATTGTACAGTACTTAACTCTTTCGCGTCTGCCTTCTTTTACTCAACATGTTTTTAAGATTCAATCAGGCTGTAGTGTGTATCAACAGTGTGTTTATTTCTATAGTTTTCTTTTCTCACTCTTGAGTAGTCTATCACAATTTATATTTTTGTTGATGAGTATTTGGGTTGTTTTTGACTTTTTGGTATTTTTAATAAACTAGCCATTCACTCTTATTGAGCAAAATATTTCCCCCAATAGGACATGAAGTCTGAAATACCTTAAGAAATTTCTTATTCATAAACAAGGTTGAACCAAGTGTAACTTAATGCTTATTTAAAGGCCTCTTCATGGCAGTAGCAATAAATCAAACACAGGTTTTAAAAATAGCTACTCTTTTTTGCACCTTTACATTTCAGTCAGATAAATATAACTCATTTACATAATTACATAAATTGTGGTTAAGCTCTGTGTTCCACAATTTCTCTTAGCCCAGGAAGGCAAGAAGTGATGACAGCATTATGGGTGTCATTTATTTTCAAGAACAGACTTCAGTGAAGGAAGGCATGACTTAAACCTTGCTTTGTAGTAAAACACTTCATATCTTTGGGTGGATGTAACTTTCTGATGCCAAAGGACTCTGTTTCCGTGCCCATCTAGATTAGAAAAGGTAGAAACTCTAACCTTATTTATCAGTCTCTGACTAACAGTGTGAGCAGTGAGAAAAGAAAACCATAGTAATAAAGCTTTATTTCTTTTTTAGAATGTTATTTCACAACCTCACTGGAATGTGGGAAGTGGAGTACTGTAAAAGCTGGAAGCAAAGATAGAAAGTACAGGCAAGGTTCACATAATTAATCTTCCTTTTAGGTTTGAAGGTTCTTTCCATAGATATTCCTTCACAAAGATATAATTTTATTTTAAAATAACCTGTACCTGGCTTTCATTTAAGGTCAGTTAAGTAACCAGTATATGAAAGTCTTTGTATGTTTCCACAAACTGTAAAAACTGTATTCTGGGTCGGATTACTCCTTTTTTTTTCTTTTTTTTTTTCCTGAGACAGGGTCTAGTTCTGTCGCCCAGGCTGGAGTGCAGTGGCAACTACTGCCCCTACATTGGATTACAGATTAAGTTTCACTACCTTGCCCAGGCTGGTCTCCAACTTCTTGGCTCAAGGGATACGCCTGCTAGGCCTCCCAGAGTGCTTGGATTACAGGTGTGAGCCACCCCACCTTGCCCAGATTATTCTTAAACTGGAGTCTTCAGGTCCCCAGGGTCAAGAGATATATACTTGACAGTTTGGGAGTTCTATAAAAATGTTTTAGTTTAGTGTTTCATTTCAGTAATTGCTTAAAAACAGTATTTTCCCACTCATTAAACTAAAACTTCTTTGGCAGTGATAATTCATAACCATAAAGACATTTTCCTGAAGTAGGATTTTAATTTCTTAAAAACTTTTTTATTGTGGTAAAATACATGTAACATAAAATACGCCATTTTAACCACTTTTAAGTGTATACTTCAGTGGCATTAAGTACATTTACAGTGTTCTTTAGACTTTCATTTCTTACATCAGTATTTTTTACAGTGAAATTTTCAAAAGTATTTGTCAAGTTTCAAAAGAACCTTTTTCCTTTAAAAAGGGTTTGTATACTACTCAAGACTACGAATCACTATTCAAGGTAATAAATTATTCTTACAATATAGAATTTTTCTCTTGATAAATTGAGCATTCTTTCTTTAGATAATGGGAATAATATACACCCTTATGGTTTTTCCCCTTTTTAAAACCTGGAAATGAAGAACAAAGTTCAGTGTTTGTGTCACTATTTTTCCTGTTACTCATATAATTATTTGCCCATCTATTTCTTATCTTTCTTTAATTATAGATTTCTCTTTTTTACAGGGTTTGTGTGGTACCTTACTTCAAATTTTTTTTTTTTTTTTTTTTTTTTTTTTTTTGAGATGGGAGTCTTGCTCTGTCGCCCAGGCTGGAGTGCAGTGGCGCGACCTCTGCTCACTGTAACCTTCGCCTCCCGGGTTCAAGGGATTCTCCTGCATCAGCCTCCCAAGCATTTCTGGCTAATTTTTGTATTTTTACTAGAGACGGGGTTTCACCATGTGGCCCGGGCTGGTCTGGAACTGTTGAGCTCAGGTGATGCACCCACCTCGGCCTCCCAAAGTGCTGAGATTACAGGCATGAGCCACCGCGCCCAGCCAAATTCTTTTTAGGAATTAGGTACTACGTAAGTTTTAAATGCACTCAAAAAATTCTCAAAGTAATAAATTGTACGCTAAATAAATATAGCAGAATTCAGTCTCAATTATAGGAACTCCTTTTTTGATAACTAATATTTTTAAAGTACTCACTATGTGCTAAGGTACTGTGCTAATCACTTTTCTGTGATTTATCTAGTAATACCGTATGATATAGGTACTAATATCACCCCACTTTAAGGAGTTTAAAGAAATGAAGAAACTTCCACAATGTCATGAAGTGGTCCCGCTAGGACTCAAGCCTGGCTGAATCCAAAGCTCAGGCTTCTAAGCTCAACCTGCTTATCAGGCTGCACATTCTATTTTACATTATTGGTAGTTTCTCTCTGGGGTTCTTTGTGGGAATGTTCACTGTCCCCCCACCCCGCCCCGCCCCGAAGTGGAACCCTGTCTTCTAACAAACTTTTTGCTGTTCCACCGTCTCCTGTCGTGTTCGGCCTCTCAGTGGAGTCCCAGCCCACACTCCGACTCTGGTCCCTGAACAGAGCCCCTTCCCCTCACACCATAGTCCCCTAGCAGAGCCTGGTCTCCTCAGACCCTCTTCTCCCAGCAGGGCCCCAACTCCTCACTCCGACGATTCCCCCAGAGTTCCGTTCCCTCAGATCCTGCTTTTCCAGCAAAGCTGCGATTCCTGTACCTCAGCAGAGAGCAATACTCCCTCGGCAAACTTTCAGAGAGACGTCCTACAGAAGTCCCAGCCCAGGGCACCTCTCTACCTTTCCCCTTCCCAACCTTCTCCCACAACTGGGCTTTCCCCCGCCCTATTCTCTTTTTGTTTATTCTCCTCAACCTCACCACCCTCTCGTGGCCCAGTTTCAGGATTCCCCCGAAAACTCACCCACCGCACTGTCTCCTCAAAGTTGCGTTCCCAAACGGCGCAGTGCTCTCCCCGCACTTAGGTTGCCAGCGCTGCTCCGGGATCTGCGCTCCCCAACTGCCCTCGGGTAATACGCCTTGCAGTTGATCAGCGCCCGAAGCCCCGCCCCCTCTGCCTCCATTGGCCATTGTTCTCGAGAAGTCCCGCCCCTCCCGCTTCCAGCCCGCCTCCCCGTCCCGCTTCCCTTGTTTTCATTCCCCCTGTCACACGAGGCAGTGGCAAGCCCGAAGGGGAGGAGAGAAGGGGGCGGAAAGAGGGCGGAAAGTGAAAGGCGCAGAAGGCCTCTCTGTCTCCCGTCTGACTCGGTTCTCGACTGCTCCGGGCCGCCGATGTATTGTGGGATCGCAGAGCCGTCCCTGAGACGCTGGGATCCGCAGAGGAGCCCACTTGAGAGCGCCTCCTGTCGTCCGTAAGGCTGTCCTGCCATCCCTCGGCACCCCAACTTCCCCCGCCCCCCCATCGCCTCCTCCTCCATCCTCCAGTTCAAAATGGCGACGGCGGCGGCAGTGGCGGCGGTGATGGCTCCTCCGGGCTGCCCGGGTTCATGCCCCAACTTCGCCGTAGTCTGCTCCTTCTTGGAGCGCTACGGGCCGCTGCTAGACCTGCCTGAGTTGCCGTTCCCTGAGCTGGAGCGGGTGCTGCAGGCGCCGCCGCCGGACGTCGGCAACGGAGAAGGTAAGCGAGGGGCCCGAACGCCCGGCGGGAAGCGGCCCTGGCGCGCTCCTGTTCTCTGCTCCTCACAGACGCTCCAGTTCTTCGCGGCTTGGGCCTCTGCGGCTCTGTCCTCCCCCTGGGACGCAACTCCGCCGGGCTGGTCTTCTCCGCCCAGCCCCCGGGGTCTTGGGCAGTGGGGAGGCGGGGCGGAGGCCCCCTAGGGCCACTCGGCCGGGCGGGGAGCTGAGGTGGGGGCGTTGCGGGCTAGGTGTGGGCTGGAGGCAGGGAGGGGTCATTGTGTCGGTCGGCAACCCCAGGGACTGCTGCTTCGCGGCGGAGGGCGGCCCCCCACCCCGTCTCCCCCTTGGCGGCGGGGGAAGGGGAGCGCAGGTTCCGGCCAGCTTTGCGCTTTTCTCCTCCTCCCCACCCTTACTCCCTCCCCTCCTCCCACCAGTCTTCCCGACCATCTCGGGGAAGGCTGGGCTCGGCTGCTCCGGACACCTCCTTATCTCCCTTCACCTGGGTGGGCGGGGGCCAGCGGACACTCAACTCTCCCTCCCTCTGTTGGGAACTCCCCCGACAGATTTGTCCCTTTTCCCTTCCCCTCGAGGGCTGGTTTAACCCCTAAAACTCCTTCCTTGGAGTGGGGAGGTCTGCTCCTCCCCCACGGGAGGGGGTTCTTCTCCATTCTTGGTAGGGGGGCGAAGTCGGTTCAGCTCCACTTTGGAGAGGAGAGGGTTAATTCCTCCTCCATAGTTCTCCTTCCTCTCCCCACCTCCCCCAAAATAATAGACTAGCATCTCCCCACTTTTCCAATCCCTTCCCCCTTCATCTTGGCAGCCGGGCTTAGGCGAAGAAGTCGTCTCCCTCCCATTTGCACGGTAGGGTGGGGTGGTTAGTATGTAGGCTGGAGGAGGGGCTCTGACGGAGGGGGAAACAGTTGAAGAAGGTGCTTGTTGCTCATGTTTCTCTCTCTGGTGCTGCTGGTCTATTATTGGTGTTCGCAAGTGGTGCTCCTTCCACATAAGGCCACCGCGCGGGTGCAGGGCGCATGCTCTGCCCGGCCCCATTGAAACTTCCTGCTGCTGCTGCTGGTTCTTTTGCTGGAGCATCTCAGCGCTGTGCCTGCTGCCTCCAGCCTTCACACTGAGTGCTTATACTCATCCCCATTTATTCCCGATCCCTGCCTCTCCTTTTCTGGCACTTTTCTTTCCTCAGAGAAGGCTTTTTTGTTATACTCTGAGCATTGCCTTTATCTGGAAACAGCCCTTGGCTGGAGAAGAAACGTTTTCCAAATAGATCTCTTTTTTGTCCGTATTAGCTGGCCAAAGTGGACTGGGTATTGTACAAGACAGATAGCTGTTTCCTTTCCAAGAAAGCAGGGTCGCTCTTCTATTCTCTATGTAAATGAAGAAGTTTCTGTTAACTGAATTTATTTGCATTGCTAGGAAGTGCCAAGTATAAAGTTCTTCAGAATATTACCTATAAAGAATCTGTATGATGTTATGGCTACCGAAGATTCAGATTAATACAACACTTATAAGGCCTATTATACAGGCCTATTAATCTCTTCTTACCTGTCCACATCCCCTCCACCCATAACAAACTGACTTACAAAAAGCTTATTTTTTTAAAATAGTACAAAATAGGAGGGTGACATTATATAAAGGCTTCCCGCAGAATTTCTTTAAAAATTAAGCCCCATTGTGGTAATTTCATTATCAAATTGTATCTAACTTCCTTTTCTTATTTTTATTTATTTGTTTTTTGAGACGGAATCTCACTCTGTTGCCCAGGCCGGAGATGGAATCTCACTCTGTTGCCCAGGCCGGAGTGCAGTGGCAGGATCTCGGCTCACTGCTACCTCTGCCTCCCAGGTTCAAGCGATTCTCCTGCCCCAGCCTCCAGAGTAGCTGGGATTACAGGCGTGCACCACCACACCCGGCTCATTTTTGTATTTTTAGTAGAGACGGGATTTCACCATGTTTGCCAGGCTGATCTTGAACTCCTGACCTCGTGATCCACACACCTTGGTCTCCTAAAGTGCTTTACAGGCGTGAGCCACCACGCCTGGCCCCTTTTTTAATTTTTAAGAAAGTAGTCATTGTGAAGTAGAATGCCTTAGTAAGCTGCTTTTAGGATGCCTTGGGAAGTGATAGTAATGTATCTCTCAGAGAACGAACTGTGGGCGTGTGGGGAAAGAATGGCTAGTAAATTGTTTTGTTGATTCCCTTGGACCAAGTTGAAATGCAGGTTTTCTGGGGTGGTGTGGTATTTTGGGTAGTATATGAGATTGCTTGCATCTCCATTTCTTTTAGGTATTTTGACCACTGCATTTAGTTTATATTAATATCAGAGGAATAAAATATTAGAGTCAGTTGAATTGAATAGTGGACCACTAAGTAAGTAAAGATGACAGGTAACCTGGGCTAAGGAGGATCATTTATTTCAACCACTGTATTACCGTTGGTATAGAGTTGCTAAGGGGACTGATAATAGATCCTGTCATAAGGTGATCTTAGAATAATTATTAATTGATGTTACACAGTTCAGAACACTTGGCAAATGAGAAGTCTCTGCAGGTGAAATGCTGTTACTGTGCAGGGAAAAGATTTTCAGAACTTTGATGATGAACCATGATATCATCATCAAAGTTAGCTTGTTGGGTGAACCACTATCGTTTTATCAGCTATTACAGACTTTCTGCCTGTTTCAAATAGCTGATAAGACGATAGTGGCTCAGCCAACAAGATTTGAACTGAGTCTTTTTGGGAAAGAGTTGTGGTGTACAAGAGTTAAAAGACATGGATTTAGTTCTTGCTACTGTTCTCTGAAGTTGATAGTATTATTCCTATTTGGCAGGCATAGAAACTAAGTAAGGCTCAATAGATTAAGGTGCCCAAGATTATATAGTTAAGGGTGAAATATTATTTCCAACCCAAGTCTGAGTCCAAAGCCACAAAATTATATACCTTGCCATAGGATCATGGTTTCCAAACTGCACCAAGGCACCCTAGAGCATTGTTGCCAACTCCATCTGATTGTTTAAATTTTCAAGTAGGATACAGTGGTAGTGGAAATTTGCTGGTTGCCAGGCGAACTACTGCCTTGACATAGTTCATGGTTTCAAGATTGTGCTACATTTCTATAGATGATATGTCTTTGTGAAGCTGGCTTTTTAGTGGTTGCTGTGGTAAAATGCACAAAAAAATCTGTATGCAGCAGGAAAGAGGATAGCAGGGCCCACTCTGATTCCAAGGTTTGAAAAGTTGTGCAGTGCCCAACAGTAATACACATTTCACAAGTAATTATGGTTAAGAATGAAGTAAAAACATTATTTGTTGAAATGTAGCTAGGTTATTTTTCACATGGCTACTGACTGCTTAATAAGTGGAAGTGTTATTATTTCTGGCCTAGGGCTGCTGAGAGAAAATTGCTGAGATACTGAGGGTGCTGTGAACGTAGAACGTTTGGGAACCTTTGTTCTAGAAACTATCATTGAGTTTTGCGGCCAGAAAGAAGGGACTATTATATCATTGCCTTTATTTTTCAGGGAGGAAAATCAAGCTACAGAGAGAGATTTCAAGTGTATACAGCTAACTGTTGGTGTTAGTCAAATTCTTATTTGAAAAGCCCACGTATATGCTGAAATTGTCAAAAAATTGAGATTTATAGTTGATACTCAGTATAAAAGGATGTGCCAAATGAAGGTGGTGTTTTATCCTCCTCTCTCTGCAGTCTACTTTAGTCCTTCCGATTCTGTGCTTTGTGTGGGCTTCCCCAGGTTTCTCCTAACTGGAGGTAGATAATGGTGGTTATGGATAAAGTCAACATTGACTTTGTGAGATTCCTGACACCCAAGGCTCCTAAGTATCTTTCCTCTCCTGCAGAGAATATTTCTTTTCAAGAGGCAACTATACCACTTTATTCTTTAAAAACAGTCTGGATATTGGTTGAGATGTTATATATATCTAATAAGTTTATTAAGGTAAATACAGATAACGTGTTAGGATTCTCATAGGTTATACTATGGTTGGCTGAATTAGTTGTATGTTAAGTAAGTTGAGCCATTAGTTTTTTGTTTCATTTTTGCATTTAATTTTAATGATTTGAATTTTAACTCTTGAAGTCAAAATATCAAGGTTAAAAAAAAAGTATGCTTTCTTAGCTGGAATTGTAACTATAACTATGATCTCTCTTACTGGTGCTGTAACTGATCTGTGTGTGACAATATATTTTTAGGTGCATTTGATAAAGTAGAAGGTGACTACTGTAACTGGGGCCACCATGTGTTGATTTAAACAAAAGATTTTACCAAGTGCATGTACTAGAGGTTGCACAAGTCTACAGTGGTAGACACTGATAGGGCATACATACATTCATAGTAGCATTGCTGGAGCCAGAGCCTGGTTAGGTTGAAACTTTTTAGTTGTGGCTCTTCTGCCTTTGAAAAAGTAAATATTCTTTGGGGCACTTATTAGAGGGAAAGAGAGAAATAGATTTCATCTCTACCGTTTTTGATATGTCCTGAAGTTATGGAGGTTTGGAAGGAGGTTGTTGGCATTGTCCTAGGAACTAGGAGGTAGTGGAGACAGAGAGACTTGTCTGGCTAACGTGAGCCTGTTAATGCAAACTGGCTGACTTTTTAGTCTTTTAATGATTAAAAAGTTTACATTAAATTTAGATGTTTTGTTAAATTCTCAGACAGACCACACCGGTAAGAAGGTAAGTAAGCATTTATTGTGAGTTCATTCACTTGATATGTAATATTGAGCATCTGCTGTGTACAGATGTAGCTACAGTAAATATTGCGGAGATATTTTTTTTAAGAAAAACATTAAACATAAGCCTTTTAAAAGAAATTTCTAATCTAGTAAGAAGTAGCTAATGAGCTTGAAACTAATGACATCATTCAAAGACTTATTTTTTTCTCTGAGATTTTATCAAGTGGAGCAATAGTCTGTGCATTCTAGTCTACAGTTGTAGACTAAAATTATCTAACAGTTTTATGGTGCGATGTATGACCACATGCAATATGAAAAAGTGAGAATAATTCAGGCCTAAAGTACATGTTAAACTGAATCATATATTCAAGGAAGACAGTTATGTGTGTTGTTGGATTTAATAAAATTTTACTCTACATGATGAGTATAGTCTTAATATATTATGCTTGTTTTTTTTCTGGTTGTTTTCTGTTTTTATTGCAGAGTAGATCCCACAAAGGTATTAGGGTATTTTCTATTTTGTTTTAAAAACATTTAATTATATGGGCAAGTATAATGTACATTTTGTGATTACATATATTCTAGCAGGATTTGATTTATAATTTGTTTAGCTTTATATGGTCATATCTGTAAGTTAGGTTTATATTAGCTAACTTTTAAACATTTTTGCTCACTCTTGCACAGTTGGGCACAAGCAGTGCCTCCAGGCAAATTGATGCCCAAACTAGAGAGAACAGCAGGCATTCTCTCCTTACTCTTCCACTTCCCCTCAACTTCCATTTCCTGATCCTTATGTGTGAAGTTGCACCACCTTTAGCCATTTGAAGGGGCTGCTGCTTCCGTATTATGCTTTCTTTCACTTGTATGCCATAAACGCAGTGCCTGCTAGCTCAAGTGTGCTCCGTATGAGGTTTGTACCAGTGTGTTAGGAAGAAGGGAGGCACTGAAATTCAAAAAAACCTGGCCGGGCGCGGTGGCTCAAGCCTGTAATCCCAGCACTTTGGGAGGCCGAGACGGGCGGATCACGAGGTCAGGAGATCGAGACCATCCTGGCTAACACGGAGAAACCCCGTCTCTACTAAAAAAATACAAAAAACTAGCCGGGCGAGGTGGCGGGCGCCTGTAGTCCCAGCTACTCAGGAGGCTGAGGCAGGAGAATGGCGCAAACCCGGGAGGCGGAGCTTGCAGTGAGCTGAGATCCAGCCACTGCACTCCAGCCTGGGCGACAGAGCCAGACTCCGTCTCAAAAAAAAAAAAAAAAAAAAATTCAAAAAAAACCATGTTTTTGGGGTTTCCAAGTGACTAAACAATTGAACCACAATAATAGAGGAAACTGACTTAAACAGTATTAAACTGGTGTTGCTTCAAACATTATCAAAGGATTTCTGAGGTGAATGCCTACTTTATAAAAATGTATTTTTTTGGTTGGGCGTGGTGGCTCATGCCTGTAATCAGCACTTTGGGAGGCCCAGGTGGCAGATCACCTGAGGTCAGGAGTTTGAGACCAACCTGGTGAATGTGGTGAAACCCTGTCTGTACTAAAAATACAAAAATTAGCCGGACCTGGTGGCAGGCACCTGTAATCTCAGCTACTCGGGAGACTGAGGCAGAAGAATCGCTTGAACCCAGGAGGCAGAGGTTGCAGTGAGCCAAGATGGTGCCACTGTACTCCAGCCTGGGTGACAGAGTGAGACTCTGTCTCAAAAAAAAAAAAAAAAAAAAAAATTTTTTTTTCCCCCCAGTTAGGACCTTGAATTACTGGGCTCAAGAAATGCTCCTGCCCCAACCTCCTGAGTAGTTGGAACTACAGGTGCATGCCAGCACGCCCAGCTAATTTTTAAAGCTTTTTTTGGTAGAGAATGAGATCTTGCTATATTGTCCAGGCTGGTCTTGAACTCCTGACCTCAGGTGATACTCCCACCTTGGCCTCCCAAAGTGCTGGGGTTACAGGCATGAGTCAGCACTTGTGGCTAAAACTCCTTTTTTTTTTTTTTTTCTTTTTTTTTTTTTGAGACAGTCTTGCTCTGTCACCCAGGCTGGAGTGCAGTGGCGTGATCTTGGTTCACTGCAACCTGTGCCTCCTAGGTTCAGGTGATTCTTCTGCCTCACGCTCCCAAGTGACTAGGATTACAGGCATGCACCACCATGCCTGGCTCATTTTTATGTGTTTAGTAGGGACAGGTTTTGCCATGTTGGCCAGGCTAGTCTTGAACTCCTGGCCTCAGGAGATCCAGCCACCTTGACCTCTCAAAGTGCTGGGATGACAGGCATGAGCCACTGTGCCCAGCCACTTCTTATTTTTATCCTGAGTTTAGGGATGTGTTAAATTGTATTAATTCTCCATTATCTCTGTGTGTGTGCGTGTGTGTGTGTGTGTGTGTGTATTTCCTTTTACAAATTATAAATGGCTGCTCTTTGAGGAAGACGTGGTGTAGGTGCTGTGGATCGGTGATCCGCAGGCTCCTGCTTCTTAACTCACCACTGTTCGCTCTCGCCGAGGAACAAGTCGGTCAGGAAGCTGCGCAGCAGCCGTGGCTTTTAAGGATACCGGAAAAACACCCGTGAAGCCAGAGGTGGCAATTCACCGAAATCGAATCACTCTAACGGGCGTCACCGTAAAATCCCTGGAAAAGATATGTGCTGACTTTGTCAGAGGAGCAAAGGAAAAGAATCTCCAAGTGAAAGGATCAGTTCGAATGCCTACCAAGACTTTGAGAATGACTACAAGAAAAACTCCTTGTGGTGAAGGTTCTAGGACATGGGATCCTTTCCAGATGAGAATCCACAAACGACTCATTGACTTGCACAGTCCTTCTGAGATTGTTAAGCAGATTGCTTCCATCAGTTTGAGCCAGGAGTTGAGGTGAAAGTCACCATTGCAGATGCTTAAGTCAACTATTTTAATAAATTGATAACCAGTTGTTAAAAAAATTATAAATGGCAAACTTGATCCCATTCATCATTAGACTACTTTTTGCTCTCATGTTTTGCTCAGAATTAAGTTTTAATACTCATTTAAAAATACTTAAATAAATTTGGTTTCTCTCAAAGTAAGTTGTGTAAGATATTCTGATAGCAAATTATTTCATAATTTGTGCCTTTCTGTGAATAAAAGGTAAAATTTCTGAAGAAGCAGGGATGAGGTGATAGGGAATTTGCAGTGTTTATTTAATCTTACCAGTCCAGATATGGACAAAGAGCAAGAACTAAAAGTTACGCTTAGAATGTTTGTCCAAAATCAAGGTGATCTTTTCAATGTAAGAACATGAGCTGTGAGGGCACACCAAGCAGAAACTACACCAGACTGTTTTTGTTTGTTTGTTTGTTTGTTTTTTTGAGATGGAGTCTCACTCTGTCGCCCAGGCTGGAGTGCGGTGATCTCTGCTCACTGCCACCTCTGCCTCCCGGGTTCAAGCAATTCTCCTGCTTCAGCCTCCTGAGTAACTGGATTACAGGTGGCTGCCACCATGCCCAGCTAATTTTTTTGCATTTTTAGTAGAGATGGGGTTTCATCATGTTGGCCGGGGTGGTCTCAAACTCCTGACCTCAAGTGATCTGCCCACCCGGACCTCCCAAAGTGCTGGGATTACAGGTGTGAACCACGTCCAGCCCAAACTGATTTTAAGAAAGAAGAGCATAAGGGGAGAACTTGACAGGTGCCCCACCAGTAGACAGACCAGGCTTCAGCCTCCTGTAGTTGAACAAAGATTGCTTGAGGAGCAACATAAAGTATATAATGTGTATATGGCTCATGTAAGCAAGAGTTCCTCCAGAAAGCTCTCATAGTGAAGGTTTAGTCTGTATTTATTTTAGACTCTAAGCTTTTTCCCCCAGTATTTGTACATGTTTATCTTAATCATTTTCTGGATAGTAGGGTTATATAGGTTTTTTTCCTTTGTTTTTTCTTACATTTTTTCACATTTTATTTTCTACGTTAATTGCACATTTCTTTAATAATCACCACAAAAATTATTTAAAACGAGATTTCTAAAGAGGCTTTATAAAAGGAAAATTGAATTTCTGCCTGTATTTACCTTTTTTTTTTTTTAAAAGACAGAGTCTTACTCTGTCATCCGGGCTGGAGTGCAGTGGCTTGTTCTCTGCTGACTGCAACCTCTACCTCCCAGACTCAGGTGATCCTCCCATTTCAGCCTCTCAAGTTGCTGGCACCACAGGCATGTGCCACCACACCCAGCTAAATTTTTTTTGTATTTTTAGTAGAGACAGAGTTTCTTTTTTTTTTTTTTTTTTTTTTTTTTTTGAGACGGAATCTCACGCTGTTGCCCAGGCTGGAGTGCAGTGGCGTGATCTCGGCTCACTGCAAGCTCCGCCTCCTGGGTTCACGCCATTCTCCTGCCTCAGCCTCCTGAGTAGCTAGGACTACAGGCGCCCGCCACCGCGCCCAGCTAATTTTTTGTATTTTTAGTAGAGACGGGGTTTCACTGTGGTCTCGATATCCTGACCTTGTGATCCGCCCGCCTCGGCCTCCCAAAGTGCTGGGATTACAGGCTTGAGCCACCGCGCCCGGCCGAGACAGAGTTTCATTATGTTGCCTAGGCTGGTCTCAAACTCCTGGGCTCAAGCAATCCACCTGACTCAGCCTCCCAAAGTGCTGGGATTACAGGCCTGAGCCACGAAGCTCAGCCTATTTATTTATTCTTAATCTTGAATTACCTCTTACAATGAATGTTACTGTCATCTACCCAAGTCACTCAGATCAGAAACAAAGGAGGCATCCTAGACCTTAGCCCTAAACACTTTCTACTTTGATACCAAGTCATATTGAGTCTATTTATCCCCTTTTGTATTCAACTTTGCTTTCTGTTCTCATTGCTAGTTTTAATGACACTGAACTGCTTTCACATCTCTGAAAATGTGAAAGGTTGTTTAACATTTGTGCTTTTTCCTCATCCTCCTCCCACTGAGTCGAATATCCCATCCCCATCTTCTTTCCCTTGCCTGTTCACTCTACCCGTCATTAGTCTGCTCGTTAAGCATCAAGTGCTCTGTGAAAAATTTCCTGCTTTCTGTCTCTCAAGTTAAATTAACCACTTCTGTCTCCTTACCCTGCATGTACACTTTGTAGATTTTATGTCACAGTACTCATAAAACTTTTTGCACTTACTGCCTAGCCTACGAGATGGTAAACTCTTTGAGGACAGGGATTCTTATTTTATTTTATTGCTAGCAATTGGTGAGTAATAGCAAATATATGTAGTAAATGTTTGTGAAATTAATAGTTTTCCTCAACTTACAGGACCATGTTCTGCTCTAAAACTTTGAAGTTAAAGCCTAGTCTGTGATAGCTTAGTACAGGGGTGGGCAATCTATAGCCTGTCCTCTATTTTTGTAAATAAGGTTTTACTGGTATACAGCCACGTTCATTTGTTTACATACTGTTGTCTGTAGCTGCTTTCACACAACTATGGTAGAGTTGAGTGATTGTCACAGAGAACATATAATTTCAAAACCTGAAGTATTGGGCTGGGTATGGTGGCTCATGCCTGCAATCCAAGCACTTTCGGAGGATTATCTGAGCCCCAGAGGTTGAGGCTGATCATGCCAATGCATTCCAGCCTGGGTGACACAGCAAGACCCTGTCTCAGAAACAAAACAAAACCCAAAACCAGAAGAACTTATTATCTGTCTAGCCCTTTACGGGAAAAAATTTGCTGATCCGTATTCCAGTGTGTGAAGATGGAAGTCTTATCAGATGATGATCGCTGTGTTTGAAAATACATTTAGAACGAGTATAATACAAATTTCCAGCCTGACCAACGTGGTGAAACCTGGTCTCTATTAAAAATACAAATTAGTTGGATGTGGTGGGATACACCTGTAATCCCAGCTACCTAGGAGGCTGTCACACGACAGTTGCTTGAACCCGGGAGGCAGAGGTTGCAGTGAGCCGTGATTACGCCATTGCACTCCTGTCTGGGCGACAGCGCGAGACTCCACCCTTCCCCCCCGCAAAAAAATAAAAATAAAAAAGAACGAATATAATACAAATTAAATGCCTAGAATGTCCTGTGAATGAAACTATTAGTGGAACAGTAGTCTCAATATTGATCTAATTTTACATCCAACTGTTTTGGTATTAATTACTCCTCTCTCTTGGGTTAGGTGAGTCTAAAAGCTTTTTTGTTAACAGGGTGATGACATTACATTGAACTAAATTTCTTTCATTCAAGAATAGCCATGGCTGCCTCTGCCTAATTGTCATAAGGCAGTGCTAGGATGGGAGCCATGTGACATAGTAATTGGTAGTAAGGGTAAGAGTTATTGTAACATTGCTGCTATACCAGCCTCAAAGTCTCATCCAAGTGAACTGATTAGGTGAGGTTAAGGTTGGATGAATGGTGATGCTGTGTACTCAGATGGGAAAGGATGTAGTTATTTATTTATTTATTTATTTTTTGAGACGGAGTCTTGCTCTGTCGCCCAGGCTGGAGTGCAGTGGTGCAATCTCGGCTCACTGCAAGCTCCGCCTCCCGGGTTCACGCCATTCTCCGGCCTCAGCCTCCCGAGTAGCTGGGACTACAGGCGCCCGCCACTGCGCCCGGCTAATTTTTTTCTATTTTTAGTAGAGACGGGGTTTCACCATGGTCTCGATCTCCTGACCTTGTGATCCGCCCGCCTCAGCCTTCCAAAGTGCTGGGATTACAGGCGTGAGCCACCGCGCCCAGCCAGGATGTAGTTATTAAAGATAGAACTTAAAAGATTTACTTAGGTTACTTAAAGGACACAGGACTGGAAAAGAATCTACTAGATTATAGCTTCCTAGTAAGTGGGATTAAATGCCTTGGTCATCAGTGTATTTTGCAGCAAAAGGGCAGTACTGGTTATGAAGCTTAGGCATGTGTTATGCTAGATATCTCAGGGAATTTGATACTTACTCTTTTCCTTTTGTCCTTAGCATCCTCACAGTTGGCTCTGCAAATAAATATAGTTGTCACTTCTTCGATGTTTAGATGTTAAAAGTGTTTTAGGAAAAGAAAATTAGATAGAATGAGTTATTCCAAATAATACATTCTAACTTGCTTTTGGTATTTGGAATTTGGGGATATAGCAATATTGTAATGTTGGAAAACTTTGATTAATCAGAAGTATAATGGAGCTTACTTTATATTCCCATTAAAGTCTTGCCAACCTCCAGTTTATCAGAACCACAAGTAAGCCATCTACAGCAGCACTAACTTGGTCTGGCATCTGAATTCACACATTCCATAATATTCCTCATTTTTGAGATTTTTTGTCCTATGAATTTTGACTGTGGTCAACTGGTTTTTCCTTGCTATCTTTTTGCCTCATGGCCTTTTCATTTTATACCCTGTCTTCTATTATTACCTAGTTTTATTCACCATAATAACTATATCTCACTCCTTTAGTGTCCTATTTTCCCATATTTTGGACCTCCCCTTTAAACCTTAATTATCTTCTCCATTCTTATCTTTCACAGAAAAATAAATTACAAAAATGCAAAAATAAGGGGCTTTGTAGTATGCATGCTTTACCATAATTTTATAGGTTAAATGCCTGGAGTAGTACTGTTGTAATTATCAGAGCTTACTGTTGAGCCAGACTCCATGATAAAGCCATCTACCAAGATTACCTTATTTAATCCTTAGAGCCACTCTATTTATAGTATCATTATTTTCATTTTATAGATAAGGAAACTATTTAGAGAGGTAAAGTAACTTGCCTGAAGTCACACAGTGTTAAAGGGTTGGAGAAAATTTTGATAAAAATGTGTTTGTAATGCTGTGGGAATTTAAAACTGGGTAAGTCTGGCTTCGGAGCCCAACTCTTAACCAGTGTTTTGTCCCCACAGGTACGCTCTTACAATGATTGTAGTGTGATCCACAGTACTATGGTTGTGGTCTGAACACTAAGCAATGATCTGAACACTTAGGCTTCTGAGTCAGATAACGTAGCATATTTCCCCACTCACCTCTTCTTACTTTAAAAGTTTAAATTTTATTAGCATGAACATTATTTTTAAAAGGTATAATATTTGAATGGGATACTAAAATATATTGAAACCAAAGAACTACAAGTCATAGGTACAGTTGATGCCTTGATATTTGAACATGAATCTTAACCAGCTTTTCATCATTATTTGGGAAAATCCTAGTTTTCCTCACACTTTGAAACAATTTTCTTCTTGGTGTTTCGGGTTTTTTTTCTTTTTCTTTCTTTCTTTTTCTTTTCTTTCTTTTTTTTTTTTTTTTTTTTGAGACAGAGTCTTTCTCTGTTGCCCAGGCTGGAGTGCAGTGGCATGATCTCGGCTCACTGCAACCTCCACCTTGGGTTCAAGCGATTCTCCTGTCTCAGCCTCCTGAATAACTGGGAGTCCAGGCACGCACCATCATGCCCAGCTAATTTTTGTATTTTTAATAGAGACGGAGTTTCACTATGTTGTGCAGGCTGGTCTTGAGCTCCTGACCTCAAGTGATTTGCCTGCCTTGGCCTCCCAAAGTGCTGGGATTACAGGTGTGAGCCACCACACCCAGCCTAATTTTTTTATTTTTAAAAATTTTTTTAATGGGATTGGCTCAACGAAATAATTTTCTTCTTGAATATTTTGGAAATTAGACTTCATCTCCTATAATTATAAAAGTTTTGTGCATTGTGTTATCAGATGCTTCCAGGGTGTGTTCCCATACTGCCTTGACTTCCATTTACCCTAATTAAACCAATTGTCTTATTTTTCCTTGTAGTTCAGTGTTTTTCAACCCTTATAATAATCATGTGTCATTAACTAACTCTGACTATGCATTAGAATCCCTTGAATCGCTCTGAAAAATATTGATGCTTAGGCCTTAACAATGCTCCATTGAAGTCAGAATCTCTGGGGATTGAGGCCCTGGCATCAGTGATTTTAATGTGTAATCAGGAATGTCTGTTCTTACCTATTTGTCCTAATACTTCAAACTTCGTCTTAAACTCTATGCTGAGATTAAAGTCTGTTTTGTCTGGTATTAGCATAGCCACTTCAGCTGTCTTTTGTTTACTTTGCATGATGTGTTCCTTTCTATCCTTTTAACCTCCTTGTGTCTTGGATTCTAAACTTTGTTTCTTGTAGACAGCATATATTTGTATCATGTTTGCATGATCTTGTTTGCATGAATATAATTATGCAGGCAGTTATAATACAAAGTATAACTGCTGTTTAGAGTAATTCTAAGGTGCTTTGAGAATATAAATGAGCAAGTACTTAATTTTGGCCAGGGGAAATCATAACATCACTGTAAGCATTATGGAAATTTGAATGGTTGAATAAAAGTTGGAAAAGTGTTCAAGGCAGGGAACAGCATGGGAAAAGGCATAGAAGTTTCTGATAATATGGCATGTATGGGAAATTGTAACCTAACTGTATACATTAGGTTTCTGATAAGGTTTGTGGTTGAGGAACCTAAGACCGTATGAGAAAATTAGATTGGGAGTTATAAATGCTTTGCATGTATTTTTCCCTTCTTTAAAGTAAAAATGTAGCACATTAAATAAAGGCAACATGCCAGTGACTGACAATAAGTTCCATAAGGAATTCATTTTCTCTTATTCACTCTATTTCTAGCCTAGTATTTAGCATATAGTAGATGCTCAAGTGTTAGTTGAATGAATGTGTCACATATTTCAAAATATTTTTAGATTTTCTCTTCATCCCTTGTTTGCTACACATTTTTCATGGTGTAACTCTTTTTTCTTTTGGGTATTGCTGTAAAGATATACATTACTGAATTCCCCCCCCCCCCGCTTGTTTTTTCACTTATTTAATTTTTTTTTTTTTTTAATGACTCAGGTGTTTCCTTTTGGTCTTTCTCACGTGTTTCCCCATCTTTGGTCTGTCTTTCTTTCTTTCTTTCTTTCTTTCTCTTTATTTAGAGAGAGGGTGTTGCTCTATTGCCCAGACTGCAGTGCAGTGGCACAGTCATAGCTCACTGTAACATAGAACTCCTGGACTCAAGTGATCCTCCGGCCTCAGCCTCCCAAGTAGCTAGCACTACTTGTGCCCTTACACCTGGCTAATTAAAAAAAATATATATATATATATTTTTTATAGAGATGGGTGTTGCTACGTAGCCCACGCTGGGTTGTATAATAGTGCCTGAGATGCCTGAGATGGAAAATCTTTGGGTAATCCCTCAACTCATTTCTTGGGTTATTTGGTTATACCATGTCTTAACTGCATGAAAAGCATTTGTTATTAACCTCTTCTAAGCTTATTACTTTTTATTTGAATCCTCTGAGTATAGTTAAAAATCCAATTTTTAATTTATCTTTCCCAAGACACCATGAGGGAAAAGTCATTATTCCGTTTCTGTTATTTACCTTTTTTTTTTTTTAAGAGCCCCACCCCAATTTCTCTGAATTGATTTATATGATCTTCACCAGGGGTGATCTGAAATTCTCATTTCTGAAACAATTCTTTTGCGGTGTTGGAAAGGCAGTGGGCAGTTTGGGGTGGTGATAGGGAAACCAGCTGGAGGTTGTTATAATATTACATTCATATTGTAAGATGTGAATTGGGCAAGTGTCAGTAGGGAGTGAGAGAAAAGGCTAGATCTGAGAAAGAGAATTTGCAGGTAGAATAGATAAGGGCTTAGTTAATGGATTGAATTAGAGTACCTTATTTATGTACTTAAGGTAATTAAAATTAACTTTAATTAACTATCTTGGCATTTGTGCCCAGTTTTCTGTTATAAGTAAAGTTCTCTTTAATGAAATAATCTTATCTTTTGTTTTCTTTTTTTTTTTTTTTTTCTTTTTTTGAAATGGAGTCTCACTCTGTCTCCCAGGGTGGAGTATAGTGGTGTGATCTCGGCTCACTGCAACCTCCACCTCCTGGTTTCAAGCAATTCTGCCTCAGCATGCCACCCCACCTGGCTAAGTTTTGTATTTTTAGTAGAGACGGGGTTTCACCATGTTGGCCAGGCTGGTCTTGAACTCCTGACCTCCGGTGATCCACCTACCTCAGCCTCCCAAAGTGTGGGGACTACAGGCACAAGCCCGTGCCCTGCCGAGATATGTCATTTTTATTTGCAAAAAAAGTTTGTTGTAAGTTTAGAGATTGCTTTTTTCTGCTTGGTACAGAGATTTGATACTCATTAGATATCCTTTCTGTTCCTTTCTCCCCACAAAGAAACAAACGGGAACTTCAAGTAATTTGAAATACCACTCTAGATAAATAAACACATATGTTTAATACATAGTGTGGATTTAGTTCATTGTAAATGAGAAGTACACGTAAGTGATATGTGTGTTTGTGGGGGTTGAAAGTTGATGAAGAGATTCTTGATTGATCTTGAAAAACTGTCTAGCAGAAATACAATTTCACTTGAATTCCATCTGGGGAACAACTCTTTCTCCAGCCTTTTTTGAGACAAGGTCTTGCTCTGTTACCCAGGCTGGAGAATAGTGGTGCAATCATGGCTCACTGCAGCCTTGACCTGAGCTCAAGCTATCCTTCCACCTCAGCCTCCTGAGTAGCTGGGACCACAGGAACGTGCCACCATACTCAGCTATTTTTTTTTTCCTAGAGATGGGGTCTCACTGTGTTGCCCAGGCTGGTCTTAAACTTCTGGGCTCAAGTGATCCACCCACTTCGGCCTCCCTAAGACTGGGATTACAGGCGTGAGCCACCGTGCCTGGTTCCCCAACTATTAAATGTACTATTAGACACCATGTATTAATGTAGACCTATAATATTATTTGAGCTATAAGTAAAGTCTGGTCTCATGCCATTTTATTAGTGAAGGATGGTTCTATCATTTTACAAGGTAGAATGTCACCAACAAGACTGTCCCCATTTCACATGCCAGCCACAGGTGGGGTCCCCATGCTACCTGCACTTCTACCCAACTGGCTACAAATCTGAGGAGTTCCCATAACCCACCTCAAGTTCTGTAATTCACCGGAATGACTCACAGAACTCAAGAAAGTGCTTTATTTACAGTTATGGCTTTATTATAAAGGATACAACATAAGACCAGCCAGATGCAGAGACACATAGGGCAAGGTCTGGAAGGGTCTTGGATGTAGAGCTTCTCCCTGTAGAATCAGGGCATGTCACCTTCCCAGCATATCATTGTGTTCACCAGTCAGGAAACTGCTCAGTATGACAGGTTTTTGTTTCTCTTTTCAGGCAGGGTCTTGCTCTCTTGCCCAGGCCGCAGTGCAGTGGTGCAACATGGCCTACCCTGAGCTCCTGGGCTCAAGCGATCCTCCTGCCGAGTAGGGGGGACTACAGGCACATGTTACCACGCCCAGTTAATTTAGTTATATTTTTCTAGAGATGAGGTCTCACTGTATTGCTCAGGCTGATCTTGAATTTCTGGCCTCAAATGATCCTCCTGCCTTAGCCTCCCAAAGTGCTAGGATTGTAGGTGTGAGCCACTACACTTGGCCACGCATAACAGCCTTTTTATTTATTTATTTTTGAGATGAAGTCTCACTCTGTCGCCCATACTGGAGTGCAGTGACAGGATCTCGGCCCACTGCAACCTCCGTCTCCCGGGTTTAAGCGATTTTCCTGCCTCAGCCTCCTATATACCTGGGATTACAGGTGCACACCACCATGCCCAGCTAATTTTTGTAATTTTAGTAGAGACAGGGTTTCACTATGTTGGCAAGGCTGGTCTGGAACTCCTGACCTCAAGTGATCTGCCCATCTTAGCCTCCCAAAGTGTTGGATTACAGGCGTGAGCCACTACACCCAGCCAGCATAACAGTTTTTATTAGGGTTTTTGTTTTGCAATAGAATTCTGTCTTGACTGGGCACAGTGGCTCATGCCTATAATCCCAGCACTTTGGGAGGCCTAGGTGGGTGGATCGCTTGAGCCCAGGAGTTCAAGACTACCCTGGGCAACATGGGGAACCCTGTCTCTACAAAAAATACAAAAATTAACCAGGTGTGGTGACATACGAATGTAAGTCCTGGTTACTTGGGGGACTGAGGCAGGAGGATCGCTTGAGCCTGGGAGGTAGGGGCTCCAGTGAGCCATGATTGTGCCACTGCACAGACAAACAAAAGAACTCACTCTCTAGCTCCTATCCTCTCCCTGGAGGTTGGGCTGATAGTATGTGGCTTAAAGCCCCTACCATCTAATTTCACAATAGGTCCTTCTGGCATAGCTAGCCCCTATCCTGTCCCATTTGTTCATAGTATATAATGTCTTTCATATGTTGCTGAATTCAGCTTGCTAGTTTTTTGTTTGTGTTTTAGAGATGAGGCCTCACTCTGTCACCCAGACTGGAGTGAGAGGCACTGGAGAGGCACTATATATCATAGTTGCTAGTATATTGTTAAAAGTTTTTTCTTGTGATATCTGTTAAATGGTTTTGGTGGTTCACTCCTGTAATCCTAGCACTTTGGAAGGCCAAGGCGGGTGGATCTCTAGAGGTCAGGAGTTTGAGACCAGCCTGGCCAACATGCCAACATGGCGAGACCTTGTCTCTACTAAAAATACAAAATTAGCCAGGTGTGCTAGTGCGTGCCTGCAATCCCAGCTACTTGGGAGGCTGAGGCAGGAGAATCGCTTGAACCCAGGAGGCGGAGATTGCAGTTAGCTGAGATCGCGCCATTGCATTCCAGTCTGAGCAATAAGAGTGAAACTCTGTCTCAAAAAAAAAAAAAAAAAAAAAAATTAATTAAATGGTTTTGGTATTAAAGTAAATGAAAAGTTGTTTCTTCTATCCACAGAATACTCTGACACCAAATTTGTGCTTTTTCGACATCAAACAATTTTCCATTTCTTTGCACACACCAACTGGGTGTATTACAATTTAGTTTGATTCTGACACTACCTAGAGTTACCACAGTCCCGCAAATTAAAGACTCAGACCCACAAGACTGCCTTCCCACTTTAGACATCAGTTGCAAGTGTTGGGTGCCAAGGGTCCCCACACTTCTGTCTGACTTGACTACAAATTGGGGATTCTCACAACTTCCTTCTTAGGTTCAATAACCTGCAGTATTGGCTCACAAAACTCAGGGAAACACTTTACTTCTGTTTCAGGTTTATTATAGAGGATACAAATGAACAGCCAGATGAAGAGGTACACAGGGTAAACAAGGTCTGGAAGAGTCTCAAGTGCGGGTGCTTCAGTCCCCCAGCAAATTAATGCGTTCACCACCTCAGAAGCTGTCTAAACCCTAGTTTAGGGATGATGATGATGATGATGATTATTATTATTATTATTATTATTTTGTAGAGATGGGGTCTCTGTATGTTGCCCAGGCTGTTCTTGCATTCCTGGGCTCAAGAGATCCTCCTGCCTCAGCTTCCCAAAGTGCTGGTCATGCCCAGTCAGTTTAGGGATTTTTTTTTTAATGGAGGTGTCATCATGTAGGTATGATTGATTGTTAACTCAAATCTCCAGACTCTCTTTGTTCTCTGGAGGATGTGGATGGGGCTGAAAGTTCCAGGCTCTAGGCATGTAATCATGGCTTGGTCTTTCTGGTGACCAGTTCTCATTCTGAAGATTCCAGGAGCCCACCAAGAGTTCCCTCATTAGAACAAAAGATGCTTCTGTCACACAGGAAATTCCACGGGATTTAAGAGCTCTGTGTAGACACGCCTGTTACCCCATTGCTCAGGAAATTGCAAGGAATTTAGGAGCTCTGTGTCAGGAACCATGTCCAAAGAGCACATATTAGAACAAAAGATGCTGCTAGCACCCTATCACTCAGGAAGTTACAAGGATTTTAGGAGCTCTGTGTCAGGAACTATGGAGCAGAGATCAAATATGTATTCTTTTTTTGAGACGGAATCTCGCTCTGTTTTGCCCAGGCTAGAGTGCAATGGCAAGATCTCAGCTCATTGCAGCCTCCGCCTCCTGTGTTCAAGTGATTCTCCTGTCTCAGCCTCACAAGTAGCTGGGACTACAGGCATGTGCCACCACACCCGGCTAATTTTGTATCTTTAGTAGAGATGGGGTTTCACCATGTTGGCCAGGCTGGTCTCAAACTCCTGACCTCAGGTGATCTAGCCACCTTGGTGTCCCAAAGTGCTGGAATTACTGGCGTAAGCCACTGAGCCCAGCCCCAACCATGTATTCTTATATCATACAAGGTAATCCTGGCCTCATAAAATGAATTGGAAAGTGTGGGAAGTGTTCTATCCTCTTCTGTGTTTTGGAGGAGTTTGAGAAGTTTTGGAATTAATTCTTTTTTTTTCAGAGAGAGAGAAGGTCTTGCTCTGTTACCCAGGTTGGAGTGCGATAATGCAATTGTGGCTCACTGCCACCTTGACCTAGTGGGCTCAAACAGTCCTCTTGCCTCAGCTTCCTGAAAACTTAAGGTGTACCATCACACTCAGCTAAATGAAGAGACAGAGTCTCACTGTAGCCCAAGCTGGAGTGCAGTGGTGCAGTCATACCTCACTTCAGCCTTGAAGTCTTGGACTCAAGCTGTCTTCCCATCTCAGCTTGTTGTGTAGCTAGGAGGACAGGTGTTTGCCACCAAGCCTAGCTAATTTTGAGTGTTTTGTAGAGATGGAGTCTTGCTGTGTTGCCCAGGCTGGTCTCATAGTCCTGACCTCAAGTGATCCGCCCCCCCTCTTCCAAAGTGCTGAGATGAAAGGTATGTGCTACCACATAGCTGGTGTTAATTCTTTTTATAAATGTTTGGTAGAATCTACCAGTGAAGCCATCTGGTACTGGACTTTCTTTGTGGGAAGTACTTTTTTTCTTTTCTGGGTTTCTTTTCTTTCTTTCTTTATTTTTTTGAGACAGGTTCTTGTTTTGTTGCCCAGGCTGGAGTGCAGTGGTGTGATCTCAGCTCGCTGCAACCTCTGCCTCCTGGGTTCAAGTGATTCTCCTGTCTCAGCCTCCCGCAAAGCTGGGATTACAGGTGTGTACCAACACACCTGGCTAAGTTTTGTATTTTTAGTAGAGGTGGGGTTTCACCATGTTGGTCAGGCTGGTCTCCAACTCCTGACCTCAAGTGATCCACCCACCTCGGCCAGCCTCCCAGAGTGCTGGGATTACAGGTGTGAGACACTGCGCCCTGCCACGGCCAAATTTTTCCTTAAAAATTTTTTTTTTTTTTTTTTTTTTTTTTTAAGAGAATGGGGTGTTGCCACATTACCCAGGCTGGAGTGCAGTGGCTGTTCACAGGAGCAATCATAGGGCACTTTGGCCTTAAATTCCTGATCTAAAGTGGTCCTCCCACATTAGCCTCCCACATAGCTGCAATGCTTTGTGGGAAAGCTGATTCGTGACTCCATCTCTTTACTCTGTACTCTTTACTCTGTACAGGGATATTCAAGTTTTCTGTTTCCTCTTGAGTACATTTTGGTAGTTTGTTTCAGTGAAGTTGATAATTTCATCTAGGTTATCTAATTTGTTGGCATGCAGTTTTCATAGTATTCTCTTATAATCTTTTTATTTCTGTAAGGTTGTTAGTACTATCCCTGCTTGCATTTCTGACTTGGGAAACTTGAGTCTTCTATTTTTCTTTATCAGTTTAGTTAAAGGTTTATCAATTTTATTTATCTTTTCAAACAACCAGCTTTTGTTTTCTTTGAGTATGATTCCATTTACATGACAAATTCAGAATCGGCAAAGTCATAGAGACAGGAAATAAATTAATGGCTGCCCGAGATTGGGGTGGTGAAATTTGAAAGGACAAGAGTTCCTTCTGGGTTAATGGAAATATTTTGTAATTATGTAGTGGTGATGGTTACATAATAGTGTCTATTCATATCCTTTGCCTTTTTTTTTTTTTTTTTTTTTTTTGATACGGGGTCTCACTCTGTCACCCAGGCTGAAGTGCATAGATGAGATTATGGCTCACTGCAGCCTCAACCTCTCCTGATCTCAAGCGATCCTTTCACTTCCTGAGTAGCTGGGACTATAGGCACATGCCATTTCCCCTGGCTAATTTTTGTATTTTTTATAGAGATGGGGTTTTGCCATGTTGCAAGCTGGTCTCAGATTCCTGGGCTCCAGTGATCCTGCTGCCTCATACTCCCAAAGTGCTGGGATTACAAGCGTGAGCCACTGCAGCCTGCTTACCCATTTTCTAATGAAATTTATTTTTAGTCTTTATTATTATTATTTTTTCTATTTAGTTTGAGTTTCTTGTATATTCTAGATTTTATTCCTCTGTCATATGAGCAGTTTGTAAATATTTCCCCCTCTTCAAGAGGTTGTGTCTTCACACTGTCGATTGCTTATTTTTCTGCATGTAGCTTTTTAATTTAATATAGTGCCATTTGTTTATTTTTGTTTTTGTTCTAGGCTTTTGAGCTCTTTTTTTTTCTTTTTTTTTTTTAAATTATGCTTTAAGTTCTGGGGTACATGTGCAGAACGTGCAGTTTCGTCACATAGGTATACACATGCCATGGTGGTTTGCTGCACCCATCAACCTGTCACCTACATTAGGTATTTCTCCTAACGTTATCCCTCCCCTAACCCCCCACCCCGCAACAAGCTCCGGTGTGTGATGTTCCCCTCCCTGTGTCCATGTGTTCTAATTGTTCAACTCCCTGTTATGAATGAGAACATGCAGTATTTTGTTTTCTGTTCTTGGGATAGTTTGCTGAGAATGATGGTTTCCAGCTTCATCCATGTCACTGCAAAAGATGTGAACTCATCCTTTTTTATGGCTGTGTAGTATTCCATGGTGTATATGTGCCTTTTTTTTTTTTAAGGTAGAGTCTCATTCCTGTCGTGCAGGCTAGAATGCAGTGGCACGATCTCAACTCACTGCAACCTCTACCTCCTAGGTTCAAGCAATTCTCCTTCCTCAGTCTTCCGAGTAGCTGGGATTAAAGGTGTGCATGCGCGCGCCAGCATGCCTGGCTAATTTTTGTATTTTTAGTAGAGACGGGGTTTCACCATGTTGGCCATGCCAGTCTCGAACTCCTGACCTGAGGTGAGCCACCCACCTTGGCTTCCCAAAGTGCTAGGATTACAGGCATGAACCACTGCGCCTGGCCTATGTGCCACATTTTCTTTATCCACTCTATCATCGATGGACATTTGGGTTGGTTCCAAGTCTTTGCTCTTATGATTTGTGCTGCAATAAACATATATGTTCATGTGTCTATAGTAGAATGATTTATAATCCTTTAGGTATGTACCCAGTAATGGGATTGCTGGGTCAAATGGTATTTCTAGTTCTAGATCCTTGAGGAATCGCCACACTGTCTTCCACAATGGCTGAACTAATTTACACTCCCACCAACAGTGTAAAAGCATTCCTATTTCTCCACATCCTCTCCAGCAATCATTGTTTCCAGACTTTTTAATGATTGCATTCTAACTGGTGTGAGATGGTATCTCATTGTGGTTTTGATTTGCATTTGCCTAATGCCCAGTGATGATGAGCATTTTTTCATATGTCTGTGGCTGCATAAATGTCTTCTTTTGAGAAGTGTCTGTTCATATCCCTTGCCCACTTTTTGATGGGGTTGTTTGGTTTTTTCTTGTAAATTTGTTTAAGTTCTTTGTGGATTCTGGATATTAGCCCTTTGTCAGATGGATAGATTGCAAAATTTTTTTCTCATTCTGTAGGTTGCTTGTTCACTCTGATGATAGTTTCTTTTGCTGTGCAGAAGCTCTTTAGTTTAATTAGATCTCGTTTGTCAATTTTGGCTTTTGTTGCCATTGCTTTTGGTGTTTTAGACATGAAGTCTTTGCCCATGCTTATGTCCTGGATGGTATTGGCCAGATTTTCTTCTAGGATTTTTTGGTCCTAGGTCTTACATTTAAGTCTTTGATCTGTCTTGAGTTGATTTTTGTATAAGGTTTAAGGAAGGGGTCCAGTTTCAGTTTTCTGCATATGGCTAGCCAGTTTTCCCAACACCATTTATTAAATAGGGGATCTTTTCTCCATTGTTTGTTTGTGTCAGGTGTGTCAAAGATCATATGGTTGTAGATGTGTGGTGTTATTTCTGAGGCCTCTGTTTTGTTCCATTTGTCTGTGTATCTGTTTTGGTACCAGTAGCAATGCTGTTTTGGTTACTGTAGCCTTGTAGTATAGTTTGAAGTCAGGTAGCTTGATGCCTCCAGCTTTGTTGTTCTTGCCCAGGATTCTCTTGGCTATGCAGGCTCTTTTTTGGTTCCATATGAAGTTTAAAGTAGTTTTTTTTCCAATTCTGTGAAGAAAGTCAGTGATAGCTTGATGGGGATAGCATTGAATCTGTAAATTACTTTTGGCAGTATAGCCATTTTCACGATATTGATTCTTCCTATCCATGAGCATGGAATGTTTTTCCATTTGTTTGTGTCCTCTCTTATTTCCTTGAGCGGTGGTTTGTAGTTTTCCTTGAAGACGTCCTTCACATCCCTTATAAGTTGGATTCCTAGGTATTGTATTCTATTTGTAGCAATTTTGAATGGGAGTTCACTCATGATTTGGCTCTCTGTTTGTCTGTCATTGATGTATAGGAATGCTTGTGATTTTTGTACATTGATTTTATATCCTGAGATTTGTTGAAGTTGCTTATTAGCTTAAGGAGATTTTGGACTGAGACAATGGGATTTTCTAAATACACAATCATGTTATTTGCAAACAGAGACAATTTGACTTCCTCTCTTCCTGTTTGAATACGCTTTATTTCTTTCTGTTGCCTGATTGCCCTGGACAGAACTTCCAATACTATGTTAAATAGGAATGGTGAGAGAGGGCATCCTTGTCTTGTGCCGGTTTTCAAAGAGAATGCTTCCAGTTTTTGCCCATTCAGTATGATACTGGATGTGGGTTTGTCATAAATAGCTCTTATTATTTTGAGATATGTTCCATCGATATCCAATTTATTGAGAGTTTTTAGCACGAAAGGCTGTTGAATTTTGTCAAAGGCCTTTTCTGCATCTATTGAGATAATCATGTAGTTTTTGTCATTGGTTCTGTTTATGTGATGGATTACATTTATTGATTTGCATATGTTGAACCAGCCTTGCATCCCAGGGATGAATTTGACTTGATCGTGATGGATGAGCTTTTTGATGTGCTGGCTGGATTCGGTTTGCCAGTATTTTACTGAGGATTTTCACATTGATGTTCATCAGGGATATTGGCCTGAAATTTTCTTTTTTTGTTGTGTCTCTGTCAGGTTTTGGTATCAGGATGGTGCTGGCCTCATAAAATGAATTAGGGAGGTTTCCTTCTTTTCCTATTGTTTGGAATACTAATAAGAAAAGAGAGAAGAATCAAATAGACACAATAAAAAATGATACAGGAGATAAACCTCTTTCTTTTGTAAATTGCCCAGTCTTGGGTATATCTTTATCAGCAGCATGAAAACAGAGTAATACAATAACTTGATACCAGTAGAGTGGGGTGTTGCTGAAAAGATACCTGAAAATGTAGAAACGACTTTGGAACTGGGTAACAGGCAGAGGTTGGAACAGTTTGGAGGGCTCAGAAGAAGATACGAAAATGTAGGAAAGTTTAGAACTTCCTAGAGCCTTGTTGAATGGTTTTGACCAAAAGCCTGATAGCAATATGGACAATAAGGTCCAGGCTGAGGTGGTCTCAGATGGAGATGAGGAACTTGCTGGGAACTGGAACAAAGACGACTCTTGTTCTGTTTTAGCAAAGAGACTGGCAACATTTTCCCCTGCCCTAGAGATTTGTGGAACTTTGAACTTGAGAGAAATGATTTAGGGTTTCTGGCGGAAGAAATTTCTAAGCAGCAAAGCGTTCAAGAGGTGACTTGGGTGCTGTTAAAGGATTTCAGTTTTATAAGGGAAGCAGAGTATAAAAGTTTGGAAAATTTGATAGTAACTAAGTCTCATGAGAGCTGATAGTTATTTTAAGGGGGAGTTTTCCTGCACAAGCTCTCTTTGCCTGCCACCATCCGTGTAAGATATGACTTGCTTCTTCTTGCCTTCTGCCAAGATTGTAAAGCCTCCCGAGCCATGTGGAACTGTAAGTCCAATAAACCTCTTTCTTTTGTAAATTGTCCAGTCTCAGGTATGTCTACAACAGCAGTGTGGAAATGGAATTAATACAGTAAATCAACATGAAAATGGACTAATACAGGCTCTTAGGCAGCCAGCGTGGCATGGTTGATGGCAGTGGCAGGACTACCCTCTCAGTCCTGAGCAGTGTGTACTGGTGTTGGCAGTGGCTGTGATAGACTGGGCCAGCTACTCCCAAGGCCTGCAGGTGGCATCTGCAGGTAGTTATAGCTGTGGTGGTAGCTGCGGGTGGACAGGCCCAACCTCAGACCCCTGGGAAGTGTGCTCACATACCAACAGTGGTAGGCTGGGCAGTCCCCTGTTTCCAGAATATGTGTCTGGGATGGCGTGAATGGGGGTGAAGCTGGGCCAGAAGGACTTATCCTCAGGCTCCCTGTTGGTGTGTGCAGGTGCAATCAGTGGTGGGCAGGTGTGGGGCATTCCCCAGGTCCTGGGCAGAATAATTGACTTGGGGACCATCAGGGATGTGTTGAGGCCCTGCCACTGTGGAGGATGGAACTGCCTTCTATGGTAGTAGCTTAGACTGGTGGGTAGGGAGCACAAGCTTTGCTCACATCTCAGCTCCTGATCAGCCTGTGGGGTGCTCGCTCCTCAGCTCTGGCCACAGTGGCCTGCAACTTGCTCATGCTTCAACCCTAGCAGTGGTAGCCTGTGCCTTGCTTGTGCCTCAGCCCCGGTGGCAGTAGTCCATGCATCGCTTGTGCCTCAGCCCTGGTGGCATTGGGCCCCAGGACAATGGGCAATCTGTTGGGGACAGGACTCTAAAATGACACCTTGCTACAGCTGCCTAGGTCTCAGGGAATCTGTGGAACCCAGGACAAGCTCCCTCCCTGGAGCTGCATCTTCATACAATGTCCCGACGGTTTCCTTTGTTAGTTTCAGGGCCTGTGAGAGTTGAGGCCCTCTCCCATGGCTAGAATTGCAGAAATCCATGGTGGGAACGTGGACAGCTCAGTTCTCTCACTTTCTCTTTTTCCACGTTGGGGAGTTCTGCTGGCTCCCATTTGATGGGGGTTGAGCAGGCTGCCTTATTTCTCTCTCATTCCTTGCCGTAGATGTTTCCTGTCCTTTTTCTGTTGAATTCCAGTGTTCTGTTTTTTAAAATTAGTTTTTTGAGATGAGATCTTGCTTTTTGACCCAGGCTGGTCTCCAACTATTGGCCTCAAGTGATCCTCCCATCTCACCATCACAAGTAGCTGGAACTATAGCCACATGCCTCTCTTTTCCTGGCATCTATCTCTTGGGTGATCTATTCAAAGTGTCATTATCACTATTTTGGTTGTTCTTAGTAGAGGAGGCCTCTAGTTAGCAATCTTAAATCTCTCCCTTGTTGCCTTTTAAGGTAAAAGCTTTGGTCATAGATTTGAGACTTTTCTTTGTTTCTAATGGATTTTTAGTTTTGTAATTTTCCTTTTTCTTTAACTGTATCCACTGGGATTTGTAGCATATAAATTTTTCTACAAATACTGCTTTAGATGCATGCCACAACTGTTATTTTCATTATATTGGATACCTTTTTCACCAGACTAAGACAGGTTTTTTTTCTCTGTATCATTTTGTTTAGTTTTCATTGACATTTTTAAATTTGCCTTTTTTTTTTTTTAACCTGTCTGATCTACCTTTTACCCCATTCAGTATTACACCTTAGAGTTTCCCTTTCTAGAATTTTCGTTTGGGTCTTTTTTTATATTACCCTTATCTCACTCAACATGTTTTCAGTTTTTCCTCTAGGTTCTTGAACATATGGATTATAGTCATAGTTATGTAAGAACTTTTCATGTCTTTTTCTACTGATTCTATTATCAGTAATTTCTGGGTCAGGTTTGATTGTTTTTTTGTTTGTTTTTCTCACTTTGGGTTGAATTTTTCTGCTTCCTTTGCATGCCTGGTAATATTTTACTTTTTTTTTGCCTCTACTTTTTTTTTTTTTTTGAGGCAGTGTCTCACTCTCGTTGCCCAGGCTGGAGTACAGTGGTGTAATCTTGGCTCACTGCAGTCTTGACCTTCCTGACTCAAGTGATTCTCCTACCTCAGCCTCCTGAGTAGTTAGTATTACAGGCATGCACCTCCATACCTGACAAATTTTTTTGTATTTTTAGTAGAGGTGGAGTTTCACTGTGTTGCCCAAACTGGTCTCAAACTGCTAGACTCAAGCAGTCGCCTGTCTAGGTCTCTCATAGTGCTGGGATTACAGGTGTGAGTCACAGCACTCAAACTTTTTTTTTTTTTTTTTAACTGTTCTGAACGTACATCAGCAATGCCTGGTAAGATTTTAGTAGATACTAAACTCTGAACTTTACTATGCTATATGCTGGATATTTTTATATTCCTATGATATTCTTGATGTTTGTTCTGCATTATGATTAAGGTGATTGGAAATAGATTGATTATTTAGCATCTTGATTTTTAAGCTTTGTTAAGTGGGACTGGATATGCATTTAGTCTAGTTTTTATTTTTTTCATATTGAGGCAAGACCTGTTTTTCTGTAAAGACCCAGATAGTACGTATTTTAGGCTTTGTGGGCTCTACAGTTTGTGTGTCAGCTATCTCTCTCTTCTACTGAGTATAAAAGCAACCATAGATGGTATTTAAAAGAATAGACATGGTTGTGAACTTTATTTTTAGATACTATAATTTTAATTTTTTTTTTTTTTTTTTTTTTTTTTTTTTTTTGGGGAGACCGAGTCTTGCTCTCTTCCCAGGCTGGAGTGCAGTGGTGCCATCTCGGCTCACTGCAAGCTCCACCTCCAGGATTCACGCCATTCTCCAGCCTCAGCCTCCCAAGTAGCTGGGACTACAGGTGCCCACCACCACACCTGGCTAATTTTATGTATTTTTCAGTAGAGCTGGGGTTTCACCGTGTTAGCCAGGATGGTCTCGATCTCTTGACCTCGTGATCCGCCCGCCTCGGCCTTCCAAAGTGCTAGGATTACAGGCGGGAGCCACCGCGCCTGGCCAATTTAAATTTTATGTAGTTTTAAATTGTCATGAAATGTTCTTTTTTTTCTGACCTTTTTCAGCCATTTAATAATGTAAAAGTCATTCTTAGTTCTTGGGCTATACAAAAATAGGTGCTGAACCACGTTTGATCTGTAGGATATAATTTACTGACCCCGTGCTGCTCTAACCAGTGTTAGTCAAAAGATGAGCTTTTCCATTCTTGCTGTTGGGGGGCAGGCCTTGTTCATAGGCCTGTGTAGGTGTTGGGTGCTATTCCCTTTATTCCTTTGGAGCAGTTCTATCCCTGACCTTGGATAATTTCCTCGTGTACATGCACTGCTTAGTCCTTTGCTGAAGACTCACAGGGACTCTGCAAATTTCCACAATACTTTCTGCAGGTTTCTTCTCTGACTCTTTTCTCTGTGAATTCTACCTTTGCCTTCTCTACTCTTAACCTCATCTCTCTAGAGGAGGTTGCCAGGTTTTTGATTGATCCTCCCTCTTTGCCTCTTTACCCAGTTTGTAAATTGGGGTAGTTACAGGTTTTATCTCTGTTTCGCATCTCTCATGTATCACTATTCATAGTCTTTTGTTACTTGTGTAATGTCTTGAGTGTCTAGTTTCATATGTTTTTGTTGTTGTTTAGTTGTTTCAGTAAGGTAAACTTTGTCCTTATTACTCCTTGCTTATTGGAAACAAAGGAACAGCCTTTTTTTTTTTTTTTTTTTTTTTTTTACTGTATTTTAAGGGATTTGGGCAGGAGGGTCAGCCCATCATCTTGAGGTAATATGCCTCCACCATTATAGTTTTAGGAGAATTAAAATTATGGGGATCTTTTATTCCTCAATGTATATTGAGTGTCTAGTGTATGCTAACCCCTTCTCTAGACCCTGTGACTAAAACTTTAAAGAAACATATATTCTAGTGGTCTCAACAACAGATCATAAATATAATGTTCAACTATATGAAACAGGAAATATATGTGTTCCTTGGGGTACTACTGGTTTGAGTGAAAAAGTGTCCAAGGCTCCATTTTAAATATTTTTAAATGCCAATTTTAAATTTAAATAAATAATACATTTATTTACCAAAATGTGGTAATTTTTTATTCCCATGCTGATCAGATATTCTGAATGATAGTTCATAATAATCTTGCTAAGCACAACATAGGATACTTTAATAAATTCAGTTTGGTTGACTATATCTCTTAATATGCATAGTATTTGTGGTGATAAATTAATGGGAAGCATGATGGTACGTCATAAATGTCATGATTTTTAGTATTAGCTGGGTTGGATTCTTAGCCTTGCCACTTGGTATTCGTGTGACCAGGCAGTTTATGAACTTCAGAGTTTCTTCATAATGGAGACAGTAATATCCTCCTATAAAGTTTTAAGGATCTTTTTCCTTATGGAAACGTTAAAAACCACTATACGGTATGCGGATGGTTTCTGTTTAGAGTTCGTAGTTCATGTTTAACAAATAGATGTACGTATAATTCACTTTTTTTTTAATATATATATTTTTTGAGACAGAGTCTCACTCTTTCACCCAGGTTGGAGTGCAATGGCACGATCTCGGCTTACTGCAAGGTCTGCCTCCTGGGTTCACGCCATTCTCCTGCCTCAGCCTCCCGAGTAGCTGGGACTACAGGCGCCCACCACCACGCCCGGCTGATTTTTTTGTATTTTTTTTTTTAGTAGAGACAGGGTTTCACCATGTTAGCCAGGATGGTTTCGATCTCCTGACCTTGTGATCTACCCTCCTCGACCTCCCAAAGTGCTGGAATTACAGGCGTGAACCACCGCATCTGGCCAATTCACTCTTTTAAAAATTCATATCATCTGCTCAAGTACACATCTTTATTTCTTTAATGTTGCTTTTTTTTCGTCTTTTGAGATGGAGTTTCGCTCTTGTTGCCCAGGCTGGAGTGCAATGGCATGACCTCGGCTCACTGCAACCTCTGCCTCCCAGGTTCAAGCAATTCTCCTGCCTCAGCCTCCTGAGTAGCTGGGATTACAGGTGCACGCCACCATGCCTGGCTAAGTTTTGTATTTTTAGTAGAGATGCAGTTTCACCGTGTTGGCAAGGCTGGTCTCAAACTCCTGATCTCAGGTGATCCACCGACCTTGGCCTCCCAAAGTGTAGGGATTACAGGCATGAGCCACTGTGCCTGGCCAATGTTGCTTTAAAAATTGAGAATTCTCTCTGGACATGATGGAATAAAAAGGGGCTTTTACCTACTTGTCATAAACAGCTAGTAAACTGCATCAAGACACGTGAACCATCTCTTTTTAGATATTGTACTAAGGCAAATCAGGACTGTTATCCCTGGGTGATGGCTGAAATAAAAGAAGTGAGCCCTGTACCACAACCAGGGTTTCCTGCCTGGAAGCAGCTTTAGGACTGCAGAAACAGAGATAGAATCTAACGAGAGTCTGGCAGCTTCACTCAATTGAGGAGGCAAAGATTGGATTTCAAGAGGCTTAGGCAGCTAGAAGTTGGAGGGCCAGCTTCTGAAAAGAAGAGGGCTATGCAGAAGAAAAAATTCCAGAAATCTATTGGGCTACCTTGAGTCTTTCCTGAAGACTAGGTCATATGTGCAAACAGTGAAAATCCACAAGGCTAGGCATTGAACATCCAGGTTATTATTAGCAGAACATTTCCCAGAACTTACACTGGAGATGTTTGAACTCTGACCAGAGTGAAGTATTTTTTGTAGCACTCAGGACATTAATGGAGAACCCAATTGATTCACTGTAGTAAACCTGACAGGAAAGGCCTTAAAAAGATCAGATGAATCTGCAAATAAGTACCTGCCAAAACAAAGCCCAACTCATTTTTACAGCACATTGCAAAATCTTAACAGCACATCTTAGCAGCACTTAGCAGCATTGTAACATTGATATTTTCCAACATCCAAGCTTAATTTACTCAATATGGCTCAAATTACTAGATACGCTGAGAAACTGGTCTAACTCGTAAGCAGGAGAAAAATGAACCCAGAGAAACAGATTCGGAAATGATGGAGATACTAGTAGCAGACAAGGATAGTAAAATAAGTATTAGTAAAAGTATTTAAAGAAAAATATGAACATACTGAGAGAAATGAAAGATATGAAAAATAAACATATAGAACTTCTAGAGATTTAAAAAAATACTAGTATCTTAAATAAATTACTGAAAGGCATTTCACAGAAGATTGGATGCGCAGAACAAACCAGTGAACTTAAAGACATGTCAGTAGACTTTATCCTAAAATGAAGCAGTGAGAAAGAGAACTGAAAATAATCAAGTGCTTCACTGGTCTGTGGAATAGTATCAAGCAGGCTCCATAAAGTGTATTTGAGATCCTAGAAGGAGGATGGAGCCAAGAATATTGGAAGAATAATGGCTGCAAAATGTCAAATTTGATAAAAATTATAAACCCACAAGCCCAATAATCTCAACAAACCTACAACAGGACAAACACAAACAAACATTCACGGACATTTGTATGTTTGTCAGTTGTCAGAAAGCAGTGACAGAATCTTGAAGGCAACCTAAGAAAAAGACATATTATATACAGAGGAACAAAGAAGATGTTTTGTTGGAAACTATACAAACTAGGCGATAATTAACTTTTTTTTTTTTTTTTCTGAGATCAGGTCTTGTTCTGTCGCCTAGGCAGAGTGCAGTGGAATGAACATGGCTCACTGCAGCCTCAACTTCCTAGGCTCAGGCGAGCCTCCCAGTTCAGCCTCCTGAGTAGCTGGGACTCCTGACACACAGCACTATGCCTGGCTAATTTTTTAATTTTTTGTAGAGACTAGGTCTTGCTGTATTGCCCAGGCTGGTCTGAAACTCTTGGGGTCAAGCAAGCCGCCCGCCTCAGCCTCCCAAAATGCTGGGATTACAGGAGTGAGCCACTCCACCCAGCTGATAATGGATGTTGCAAAAGTACTAAATGAAAAGTATTAGATGAAAACTTCTATATCCAACAAAATATCCTTCAAAAATGAGGGTGAAATAAAAACTTTTTCAGGCAGGTAAAACCAGAGAACATGTTATGAGCTAGCCACTTACACTGCAAGAAACATCTTCAGATGAAAACTTGGACCTAGACAAAGCGATGACAAGTGTAAGAAAGGATAAATATGTTAAAATTAAATTTTACCCAATTTTTAAAAAGTCTTTAAAAAAATAATCAACTATTTGAAGCAAAAATCACCAGGTATTGCAAATTTCACAATATGTGAGGAAGTGAAACATGAAAGCTCTAGTAGTAAGGATGAGAACAAGGAAATGCAAGTATAATGTCGTAAGGGTAAAAAGTGTTCACGTTGTATGTGAAGTGATAGAATATTATTTAATAGTAGACCATATTGAGTTAAAGATGCTTTGTTTTGTAAAACCTGAAGCAACCACGAAAACTTAAAGAAGTATAATTAATTAGCTAAGAGTAGATGTTAAATGAAGTTAATTTTAATCAGGTTAATTCAAAAGAAGACATTAAAAGGAGTAAGAAAGGAACAAATAAATGTATAAGAACAAAATAAATGGTAGGATTATAGATTTTAACTCAATTAAATCAGTTATTGCATTAAACAGAAATAATTTTAGTTTGGGGTCAGCCAAGTTTTTCTCAGACATTAAAGAATATTTTAGGCTTTGTGGTCAATACAATGTCTGTTAAAAGTGTTTAATTCTGCTCTTGAGGCACAAAAGTAGCCATAGAAATTACATTTTTTGTGTTCCAATAAAACGTTACAGACACTAAGATTTGAGTTTTGTGTTGTTGTGTGTCAAAATATTATGCTTTCTTTGATTTTTTTTTTTTCCCCTCCACCCTTTTTTAAAATGTAGAAACATGGTTAGTTGCAGGCACCGCTAAAGAAGGTAACATGCTGCATTTGCCCTGTGGGCAGTAGTTTGCTAATCCTTGTTTTTTTTGTTTGTTTGTTTTTGTTTTTTGTTTTTGTTTTGAGACGGATTCTCGCCCTGTGGCCCAGGCTGAAGTTCAGTGGCATGATCTCTGCTCACTGTAGCCTCCACCTCCCGGATTTATGCGATTCTCCTGTCTTAGCCTCCCGAGTAGCTGGGACTACAGGTGCACGCCACCACACCCGGCTAAGTTTTGTATATTTAGTAGAGACGAGGTTTCACCATGTTGGCCAGGCTGGTCTCCAGCTCCTGACCGAAAGTGATCTGCCTGCCTCAGCCTCCCAAAGTGCTGGGATTACAGGCATGAGCCACCGCTTCTGGCCTAATCCTTGTTCTAAACCTGCTCTCTCCAGTATGTCACCACTAAACCACATGTGGTATTTTAATTAAAATTAAATGAGATTGGCAGAGTGGATAGAAAAAAAAGACCCAGCCAGGTATATGCTGTCTACAGAAATTCACTTCAAACATAAAGATATAGGTTAAAAGTAAAAGAATGTAAAATGATATGTAAAAACTCATCATAAGAAAGCTGGAATTACTATATTAATATCGGAAAATGAGATGGCTATATTACTATAGCCAACTAAAATGAGAAGACTAATGACTATATTAGTATCAGAAAATGAAATGGAATATTAGGAATAAATAGGGGTGTTTCATAATGCTATTCTTTAGGAAGCTACAATTCTGACAGTATTTTCACTAATAGCAGAGCTTTAAAACACATGAAGCAAAAACAACTTAAAAATATATATATAATGCACAGTTATAATTGGAAATTTCAACACTTCCCTCTCAGTAATCAATAGTGCAACTAGACAAAATCATTCAGAATACAGAAAACATGAACAATATTATCAACAGATGATATTATTGACATTTCTTGAACACTATCCAAGAAAGAAGAAAACGTTCTTTTAAAATGACTGACACCTCAAGTGTTTTTAAGGATGTGAAACAGTTGGAACTCTTAGACAATAATAAATGGTACAGCTTACATTGGCAAAATGTTTGGGAGTTTCTTAAGTTAAAACCTGTGTCTACTACACAACCCATGAGCTCCACTGCTATCTACTCAAGAGAAATAAAAATGTATGTCCATACAAAGACATGCACAGAAATATTCATAGCAACTTTATTTATAATAGTCAAAACACAGAGGCCAAGCACAGTGGCTCACATCTGTAATTCCAACATTTTGCGAGGCTGAGGTAGGCGGATCACTTGAGGTCCGAAGTTCGAGACCAGCCTGGCCAACATGGTGACACCCCATCTCTACTGAAAATACAAAAATTAGCCGGGCATGATGGCACATGCCTGGAATCCTGGGTACTCAAGGGGCTGAGGCAGGAGAATTGCATGAACCCAGAAGGTGGAGGTTGCAATGAGCTGAAATTGAGCCACTGCACTCCAGCCTGGGTGACAGTGAGATTCTGTCTCCAAAAAAAAAAAAAAGACAGTTCATTCATCGGCCAATGACTGGATGACCAAATTTTGATAAATTCATACAAAGGGACACTGATGTTACAAAATGTGAATCTCAAAAACATCATGTGAGGCAAAAAAGCCAGACAAAAAATAGTTCATGTTATATGAAACTCTAGAAAAGACAAATCTGTAGTATGGAAAATAGATCAATGGTTTTCTGAGTTCAGAAGTAGGGTGACTGACTGCAAAGTGGAGCATGGGAGAACTATTTATTTAGTAACAGTCTTTTTTTTTTTTTTTTTTTTTGAGACGGAGTCTCGCTCTGTTGGCCAGGCTGGAGCGCAGTGGCACAGTCTCGGCTCACTGCAACCTCTGCCTCCCGGGTTCAAGCCGTTCTCCTGCCTCAGCCTCCCGAGTAGCTGGGACTAGAGGCATGTGCCACCATGCCCAGCTAATTTTTGTATTTTTAGTAGTGACAGGTTTCACCATGTTGGCCAGGCTTGTCTCGAACTCCTGACCTCAAGTGATCTGCCCACCTCGGCTTCCCAAAGTGCTCGGATTATAGGTGTGAGCCACACCACCCGGCCCATAGTCTCTCTCTGTTTTGTTTTTTATTATCTTAGGTAGCCTACCTTTTGTCATGTATTAATTAGCAAACTCACTTAACTTCCTAAAACTTCAGTTTTCATAAAAGCCAGTTTATGGTTGGCCACCTGTAAGTTGATGGCATGGAATGGTCGATTGCACATCCTGAAGACAGATATTTTATTTTACATGTTTCCTTAGTGGTTTTAGAAATTTGTTATTTTTTTCTGTTTGATTCTTTAAGTATGAGCAAGAAACATGTATTATTGTTTGCTAATTGATTAGTTACTTGGGTTAGAAATTCATGTTTATCAAAAACAGTTATTTGGTTTTTTAAAAGACCAAACCCATGCAATCAAACAAGTCTTTATGGAATGCATGGTATGTGCTAGCCACTGTCCTAGGTGCTGAAGATACAGGCCTGTTTAATGTGGGATAGAGCTAATTAAGCAGGCATTTATGATACAATGTGTTGCATAAGTACAAATTAGGATCATTTGAGGACACCCAGCATTGGCTTTTAGTCTGGATATAGTGGGATAGAATGATTTCCAGAGGAAGCAACGTCTAATTTTTTTTTTTTTTTTTTTTGAGACGGAGTCTCGCTGTGTCGCCCAGGCTGGAGTGCAGTGGCCGGATCTCAGCTCATTGCAAGCTCCGCCTCCCGGGTTCACGCCATTCTCCTGCCTCAGCCTCCTGAGTAGCTGGGACTACAGGCGCCCACCACCTCGCCCGGCTAGTTTTTTGTATTTTTTAGTAGAGACGGGGTTTCACCGTGTTAGCCAGGATGGTCTCGAACTCCTGACCTCGTGATCCGCCCGTCTCGGCCTCCCAACGTGCTGGGATTACAGGCTTGAGCCACCGCGCCCGGCCGTTGCAACGTCTAAATTGAACCCCATGATGGGAGGAGATGGAGTGAGAGTAAAGGGAACTCTACATGCTGAGCCCTGGAGGGTAGAAATAGCATGGTAAATTTGGGAACTCCAAGAAGTTCAGTATGATAGATTTGTTGAGTCTGTAAACAGAAACTGGCAACTCATTACTCTGGACTTCTTGTTACATGAGAAAAACTAACCTTTTATTTGTAAAGTCACTCTAGTAAGGTTTTCTGTTACCTAAACGTATCTTTAACTAGCACAGCAAGACAATAGTATATTTAAATTTAAGCAGCCTGTGTCTAGAAAGAATTTTTTAAGAGACTGGGCACGGTGGCTCACACCTGTAATCCCAGCACTTTGGGAGGCCGAGGTGGGCGGATCACCTGAAGTCAGCAGTTCGAGACCAGCCTAACCAACATGGAGAAACCCCATCTCTACTAAAACTACAAAATTAGGCGGGCGTGGTGGTGCATGCCTGTAATCCCAGCTACTTGGGAGGCTGAGGCAGGAGAATGGCTTGAACCCAGGAGGCAGAGGTTGCAGTGAGCCAAGATTGCGCCATTGTACTCCAGCCTGAGCAACAAGAGCAAAACTCCATCTCAAAAAAAAAAAAAGGCCGGGCGCGGTGGCTCAAGCCTGTAATCCCAGCACTTTGGGAGGCCGAGGCGGGCGGATCACAAGGTCAGGAGATCGAGACCACAGTGAAACCCCGTCTCTACTAAAAATACAAAAAATTAGCCGGGCGCGGTGGCGGGCGCCTGTAGTCCCAGCTACTCAGGAGGCTGAGGCAGGAGAATGGCGGGAACCCAGGAGGCGGAGCTTGCAGTGAGCCGAGATCGCGCCACTGCACTCCAGCCTGGGCAATAGCGTGAGACTCCGTCTCAAAAAAAAAAAAAAAAAAAAATTTAAGAAATAGCAAGGCATAGTGGTGTGCCTGTAGTCCTAGCTGCTAGGGAGGCTGAGGCAGTAGGATCACTTGAGCCCAGGAGTTGAAGGCTGCAGTGAGCTATGATCACGCCACTTCACTTCAGCCCAAGTAACAGAGTGAGACCCTGTCTCTAAAAATAAATAAATAGCCCAGAGCAGTGGCTCATGCCTATAATCCCAGCACTTTGGGAGCCTGAAGTGGGTGGATCACCTGAGGTCAGGAGTTTGAGACCAGCCTGGCCAACATGGTGAAACCCTGTCTTTACGAAAAATACAAAAATTAGCTGGGCATGGTGGTGCACGTCTGTAATCCCAGCTACTTGGGAGACTGAGGCATGAGAATCGCTTGAACCTGGGAGATAGAGGCTGCAGTGAGCTGAGATAGTGCCACTGCACTCCAGCCTGGGCGAAAGAGTGAGACTCTGTCTCCAAAAAATGAATGAATGAGTGAGTGAATGAATGAATGAATGAAAAGATAAATTGGAACAAAACGGTGGATCAGATAACTTAGGGACTAAAGAAATGAAATTCTAAAATGGAAATAACTAGCTTTCAAGGATAGACCAGAGACAAAGGGGTTGCAGAAGAATCTAAAAAAGGACAGAGATAAGATAAATCAGAAAAGTGATGCCACAGAATGCCCAGGTTTCAAGAAGGAAGATATGATCAACAGTGTCACATGTTCCCAAATTAAGACAAAGACTGAAGAGTCCATTTAGTCCTGGGCAACGTAGTGAGACTCACTTCTGCTAAAAATTGTTAAAAATTAGCTGGGCATGGGGGTAGTCCAAGCTACTTGGTAGGCTGAGGTAGGAGGATCACTTGAGTGCAACAGTTTGCAAATAACTTTTTTCAGAAAGAGAGAAGAGGGAGCATATGTTAGAGGGGACTTTATCATACTCTTAACATGGTAATAGTTGATTTAAAAAAAACAGTTTCCACATGTTTGATAACCTTATATTATTGTTGTTTGAGACCAACAGCAGTGTAAAAGATTTGTTCAATGTCACATATAAATGAAAGTACTTATTTTTATGTTTTATGATTTTTCAAGGGACCCAGCCTTAGTAAAACACTGCTAGGAACATTGTTTTTCTCTAAAGCCTGAAGGTATTTTTCACCCTCCCCTTCCCCCTCCCCTTCTCCTTCCCCTCCCCGCCTCTCTTCCCCCCCCCCCCCTTCCCCTCCTCTTCCTGAGACAAGATCTCCCTATGTTGCCTAGGCTACTCTCAAACTCCTGGTCTCAAGCGATCCTTATGCCTCAGCCTGCTGGGATTACAGGCATGAGCCACCATGCGTGAAGTTTAAGATACTATTTGTCTTATTTTCTGTTAGGTTAGATTTTATACACATAAGAACTAGGTATTGAGATAATGATGCTTGTTTGCCAACAATGAAGAGTAGTAAGGATGTTAATTTTTCAATACAATTGAATAATTTTGTTTGCTTGTTTGTTCTTTTGTTTGTTTGTTTTTGAGACAGGGTCTTGCTATGTTGCCCAGACTGGTCTTGAACTCCTGGGTTTATGCAATCCTCCTGCCTCAGTCTCTCAAGTAGCTAGGATTACAGGTGTGTGCCACCTCACCCAGCACAACTCAGTACTTTTGGTGGAACTCTTTTAAAAATGTCATTAAGATCTCAGCTTTCCTGAACCTTTAGAAGGAAATATTACTTTATTTATTTATTTAGAGATGGAGTTTCGCTCTTGTTGCCCAGGCTGGAGTGCAATGATGCGATATCGGCTCACCACAACCTCCACCTCCCAGGTTCAAGCGATTCTCCTTCCTCAGCCTCCCAAGTAGCTGGGACTACAGGTGCCTACCACCATGCCTGGCTAATTTCTTGTATTTTTAGTAGAGACAGGGTTTCACCATGTTGACCAGGCTAGTCTCGAACTCCTGACCTCAAGTGATCTACCTGCTGCGGCCTCCCAAAGTGCTGGGATTACAGGCGTGAGCCACCGCGCCTGGTGGGGATTACTAATTTTGAAAATGTGGTAATAATGATTCGTTATTTTAAAATAATTATGGTTAATATCATAATGGTATTATGATTATTTTCAAAGAGATAATAATGGTATTATGGCAATTTTATCTTTTAGAGATGCACACTGAAGTATTTATGGATGAAATAGTGATATCTAGAATTTGCTTTTCTTCCATTGGAGAAGAAAAAACGTCTCATTCATTTATTTATAATCGTTTAAGTGAGGTGATGAGGTCATCACCTAGTACTAGTCTGTCCTTGTGTTTTTTTCTAAATGGTTTAGTGTCACCATTTTGCTGGGTAGAAGTTTTTCTGGCTGTAGTTCAAGAAGTTCAGTGTGGAATGAGTGGTTTAATAATCTATATAGGATTGCCAGAAACACATTCATTGTTATCTTTAATTACCAGTTTGCAAATGTTCACATAGAGAAAACGGTTCCTTTAGAAGTCTTCAGACTTCTAAACCTGTTTTTTATTGCTTGTGTTTGCTGATGTTCCATTTGATTTTACTTAAAAATCACCAGCATTTTATTCAGATACTCTAGTTTGCTTATTGATCATTTTTAGCAGTTGGCTGGCTTGCCCCTGAATAAGGTGTCAGAATTTTTCTTTAAGTAAGACATGATCACCATCTGCTGGTGAATAATGATAACTTTGGCTTGGGTATTGCTTTATGATATATAAAGTGCATTCATATACATTTTCTAATTTATTGAAATAACTAGAAACTATAATGAGCTCATTTCATTCTGCTTTATGATAAAATGTCAGGAAATTATAAGATGACATAGTATGCTACCATCTAGGTACCTCTGCTTGTCAAATGAATGTTAACTGAAAAAAAGATATGAGCTGATCACTAATTAGCAAGGAGTAAAGACAGAATATAAATTTCACCAAGAAATGGAGTTCTTATAAGTTTATAGTTCTGTAGAATTGTCTATAAAAGAAACATCTACTGATTTTGTAACACCTAAAATTATGGTTTTGAATCATAAAGGAATCTTTTAATATGCTGTTGAAGGTATTTTCCCCGTTTTTGTTTGTTTGTTTTTAATGGTACAGTGTCTCACTTTGGCACCTAGGCTGAAGCGCAGTTGGTGCAATCATAGCTCACTATAGCCTTGAAGTCCTAGGCTCAAGCAGTCCTCCTCCCTCAGCATCCCAAGTAGCTAAGGACTACAAGCACGTGTTAGCATGCCCGGCGTCTTTTTTGAGGGGTGTAGGGGAGCTGCGCACAGTGACTCACACCTGTTAATCCCAGTGCTTCGGGAGGCTGAGCCCGGAGGATAACTTGAGCCCAGGAGATCAAGACCAGCCTGGGCTATAGTAAGGAAACCTGAACTCTACAGAAAAATTTAAAAATTAGCCAGGCATGGTGGGACATGCTTATGGTCCCAGTTACATGAGAAAGCTGATCTGCCAGGTGTGAGCCACTGCAGCACCTGGCCTGGGAACTCTCTTTTCTTTCTTTCTTTATTTTATTTTGTTATTTATTTACTATTATTATTATTATTATTATTTTGAGACAGAGTCTCGCTCTATGGCCAGGCTGGAGTGCAGTGGCGCGATCTCAGCTCACTGCAACCTCCACCTCCCGGGTTCAAGCGATTTTCCTGCCTCAGCCTCCCGAGTAGCTGGGACTACAGGTGCACACCACCATGACCGGCTAATTTTTGTATTTTTTAGTAGAGACCGGGTTTCACCATATTGGCCAGGCTAGTCTCGACCTCCTGACCTCGCGATCTGCCCGCTGCAGCCTCCCAAAGTGCTGGGATTACAGGCGTGAGCCACCGTGCCCAGCCTGGAACTCTCTTTTCTAGCTGTCTGCAGAAATATTTTACTTTGCTTACTCCCCTCTCCCTGTTGCTTTCCTTCTCTTTTTATTTTCTTGTCCCTGTTCCAGTTCATCAAATAGTTGAGTGTCTACCATTAAGTAGGAACTGTGCTTGGTGCTGGGAATACAGTGATGAAAAAGGCAGGTGGATGTGCTCATGGAGCTTACATCTAAGAATGAGAGAAAAGGAAGAGGAGATAGAAGATAGATCATTAGGACTTGAGACTTAAAGATAATTAGGACTATATGAAGTTAAAGAGCTTACCTTTATTTTCTTTCTCTTTTCCTTTCCTGGTTTTACTTAGTTCATGTGTTCTGTATTTTTTGTTGTTGTTGTCGATATTACACTGATAAGAACCGATATTACACTTGATCTTAGCCAGAAATCTAAGTATTTGTTTTCTCTTAATTATCAGCATTTGGGATAAATTTAAGACACTTTTTTAGCTAGTGTACCTGCCTTTTCTGCTTTAAATATTAAAATTACAAGATAATTTTACCTATTGTAGTAAACATTATTGATAAAATTAGTTTTTGAGGGGTAACTGGGCGGTTTAAAGTTTTGTGTGGGTTTCAGTGGGATAGAGCCACTTTGTAGGTTGGGCATTGTCTATGATAGCATATTACATTTTGAGCAACAACACTTGCTTTTGAATTTTTAAAAAATATTACACCACTGAAGAGAAAAGTGTAGTTTAATTTTAAATTAATTTTTCTCTAGCAAGAGACATTAAATATAAAGGAATAAGATTTTGACAGGTAAGGTTAAGTAAGATTTAGAGGACCAGATTTAGATTTTTTTCCTCCAAGAACGAGCGTTTGCCCCCATTGAGCATATATACTTTAGCAGACTCTGCTTTTTGTATTTAAAATTTTCCAAAATCAGTTTGGAAGTAGAATGGCTGCTTCAAAATTTGACTGTAAGAATAGATTGGGAAATAGTGTGATGGTTGGGCAATGCTGGGCATGTAATTGGTGCCACTGATTGTACACTAAAAAAAATGATTAAAATAGCAAATTTCATAGTAAATATATTTTACCACTGTTAAATAAATAAGGTAATATACTAAAAGCCATTGGATGGTACACTTTAAGTGGATGAGTTGTATGGTGTGTGCATTCCATCTCAATAGTGCTGTTTTTTAAGAAAGGGAGAATGGATTGGAAGGAGTATTAATAATTTTTCTGTTTCCACAGTAACTGTTTGACAGGGTTATGTTTTAGAAATGGATAATGCCTCAAGGTGCATAGACAGGAACAACCGAATATCAAAAACCAGATACGAAGCTGTGCAGAAAGAGTGGTTTGATTCATAAGTTAGGTCTTGTGAACTATTTCTTCATCCATTTGATACTTGGAGAAACATCGGAAAGAGCCCTGGAATAGAAGGCTAGAAGTCTGGGTTCTTCCTGGCCTTTTTTTTTTTTTTTTCCATCTTGGGCAAGTCTTGTCACATCTCAGGTCTAAGTTTTCCAGTCTGTCAAAGAGTGTCAATTAGATCATTGTTTCCAGTTCCAAAATTCTAAGATGGTATTATCACCTGTTGCCTTGTTATAAGGCAAATAAATAAATACCTCAATACCTAGACATAGACATTGAATATTAGAGCTGGAGGACTTTATATCATCTTGTGTAATTCCTTCAATTATGAACGACAAATTCAATGTTTGCACCCCCTCTCCTGACTTTCTAGTGCTTTTGTAATATACATATAACGTAGTTTTTAGTAATGTCATAGTTGTTATATTAAGTGCAGGTTTTTAAATGATATGTGACCTTTGAAATGATGAAGAGTATGAGAAACTGGCCAAGCATGGTAGCTTACAGGTGTAATCCCAGCACTTTGGGAGGCCGAGATGGGCAGATCGCTTGAGCCCAGGAGTTTGAGACCAGCCTGGCCAACATAGTGGGACCCTGTCTGTACAAAAAAAAAAATACAAAAACTAGCCGTGTATGGTGGTGCCTGCTTACAATCTCAACTACTCAGGAGGCTGAGGTAGAAGGATCAGTTGAGTCCAGGAGATCGAGGCTGCAGTGAGCCAGGATTGTGCCACTGCAATCCAGCCTGAGTGACAGAGTAAGACCCTGTCTCAAAAAAAAAAAAAAAAAAAAAGTATCAGAAACAAAATGTGGTACAAATACATTTATTTGACTTGATTATTAAATGTCTGTGTGTACATATTGCCTTTCTGAAATATGAGTGTGATTAAACTAAAAGTCATGATTTCTGCTTTTCAGAATGAATAAACTAATAGGGATCATCGTACAGGACACATAAAGCAGTCACTTATTTGGATTAAGATTGGCAAAGGTGCTTCTTAGAAAATGTTTTAAAATCTTAGAAAAGTTGTAAATTTTTGCAGTTTTCTTTCAGGGTACTTTCCTACATCTCTGCGCCACAGCCTTAGTCCAAGCCATCATTATCCGGTCTGAAGTATTGCGATGTCTTCCTAATTAGTCATATTTATACCCTCTCCAATTTGTTCCTCACAGTGCAGCCAAGTAATCTTTCTATCCTATGGACATTTTTAAATTATGAAAAATATGAAATATATAAAAGTAGTAAGTTTTATAATGTACTTTCATGTGCCCGTCACTCAGCATTAGTACAGTTTTGTTTCTTCAGTAACTCCATCTACCCCTGCTTCCTGCCCCCTGTCAAACAGACCCTGGATTTAAGAGAGTGATCTTTTAAGAACTTAAATCATGACACTTTCCTGCATTCCTCCTGTGGGTTCTCATTACCCTTAGAATAAAATCTAAACTTTTTACATAGCTCAAAGACGTGGCCTTTGTTCCCTTCTCTAGCAGCATCTTGTATCCTTTTCTTTTTCTAGCCACATTGGAAGAAGCTGTTGGCCTCCTCAGGACTTTTACACCTGCATTCCTTTTTCCTGGCATGCTCCCTTCTTCCTTGGCTTGGTTGGCTGTTTCTTATCTTTATGGTGTCATCTTTATTATAATAAAGAGGCATTTCCTGATGGTTTTAACTGTGTGTCATATGTTTCCCTTTCAGTCGCAAAAATGTTAACAAGTGGTGCATCTAGGTAAAGAGTGTACTAGTCTTTGAACTTTTCACTAGATTGAAATTACTGGGGAAAGAAATTAGTTTGGGGAAAAAAATCCCTCCTTCCCCCTTAAGTACTGTCACATCACTCTTTTTAAATTTGTTTTGACTCTTTCTGTCCCTTTCCTTCTTCCCCCCAACTCCTCTCTATGATCATTAAATTGAGTTAGAAAGAATAGAAAGAGGGAAATGGGGTCATCTGATTGGAGCTGGAGACATCGGTACTGAAAGCCATTGCCTCAAGTACCACAAATTCCCTCTACCAGGATGGTGGTTGTAAGTATAAGCAAAGAGTATCCCTTTAAAGACTGACTGCTGTGTGGGTTATTCACTTCATTTTATAGAGGCCGTGCCTCTCTTTAAGGAATTCTTCTTCAGGAAAGGTGGTTTCACAGGGTGCTGCAGTTTTACAGGGTTTCATTTCTCTTAATACTGTTCTTCTTTCTGAATTGCTGGTCTGATCACCACCTCAAGCCATGCTGATATTTGTAGTATGCTGATGACTTTCTTTGTAGCAGATAAAATTTTCTAGTTTTTGGTTCTGAAATAATCTGAGCCATGTTTGGTGTGTTTATGTATATGGGAACAACAGTATGATTCTCAATAGAACTCAGAAATCTAAACTGGAGCAGCAGATACCCCTTGGTTTATCTGCCTGTATAACAGTTATTCTCAGATTTATTTTTTCCTGCAATGGTAATGAGGTGAGCTTATACTTAGCTGGAATCTCTGTACTATACTTCTGTTTTGTTTTGTTTTGTTTTTTGAGACGGAGTCTGACTCTGTCACCCAGGCTGGAGTGCAGCGGCACAATCTGGGCTTACTGTAACCTCCGCCTCCCAGATTCAAGCAATTCTCAGCCTCCCGAGTAGCTGGGACTACAGGTGCACGCCACCACACCGGGTAATTTTTTGTATTTTTAGTAGAGACGCGGTTTCACCATGTTAGCCAGGATGGTCTCAATCTGCTGACCTCGTGATCTGCCCACCTCGGCCTCCCAAAGGCTGGGATTACAGGTGTGAGCCACTGCAACCCAGCCTTTCTGTACTATACCTTTTTAGATGATCGTCTAAGTTACAGTTCATAGTCTTGAGCTGTTTCTTTGCTTTTCAGAAAACTAGGATGATTGATTAAGTGAACTCTTCGAAGATAAGGTATATGAATACATGACAGTGATTTCGAGGATCAAGTGGCCTGTAGGATCAGTCTCATTATTCTAAAACTATGCTCCCCCAACAGAGTTTCTAAAAACTAGGCAGTAAGTAAAAGCTTATTGTAAGCTTGTCTTTGAATCACTGTATCCGAAATCAGTGTTTTTTATCAATGGCCTAAAGTCAACTGTTTTCATAACTGTATTTCTGCTTATAAGCTTAAACTAAATTTAAGTAGAAGACTTTATTGAAGAATGATAAGAATTATGTCTTTAGCCATTATGACGTGCTGTACATTTCTACCATTCAAAAAGGTAAAATTATAAGTAACACAATAGAATTGCAGGAGCGGTGACATTTTTAAGACATGGTGCTAGAAAGATGCTTAGAAAAATGTCAAAATATAAAACATCTTCGAGTAATTGGATCAGTAATGTAATCTGGGATTCTACCACTTTTCTGCTACTTCATACCTACATCATATTGACAACCCTTTGTGAATTCACGTAGCCCCTAACTGTTTCTTTCTCCTTCAGAATCTTTCACCTCCTGAGGCCCTGTGAAAGAAGAGGGTTTGTTAAAAGTTACTTTATGAAATTTATCATGTGAAAAGGTAGAGGAATTTCAGTTTAATTGGGACAAATACTACTGTTTTTTGGATTGATGGAAAGTAGTTAATAAGTAAATCTTTGGAAGGAAGTTCATAATTATCTTCTGGAAATGAAACTATTTTAGAAATCTTACAGGCGATAAATGAATTTAGAGCTTGTCAGTGTTTCAGAAAAGGATCGTGTATTTAAAAAATATGATTGATGGCTGGGCGCAGTGGCTCACACCTGTAATCCCAGCATTTTGGGAGGCCAAAGTGTGTTGGCACGTGCCTGTAGTCCCAGCTACTTGGGAGGCTGAGGCAGGAGAATCATTTGAACCCAGGAGGTGGAGGTTGTAGTGAGCTGAGATCGCACCACTGCACTCCAGCCTGGGCAACGGAGCGAGACTCCATCTCAAAAAATGTATATATATGATTGATACTTTACAGCTGTCCAAAGCCATAGCAACTTACTACGTGTTTATTAAAATTTAAGATAATTAAAAATAAAATTAATAATTGAATTCTTTAGTTTTATTAGCCACATTTCAACTTCTTGACACATGTGGCTAATGGCTACTGCACTGAAAAGTGCAGATACAGAACATTTCAATCATCCTGGAGCAATCTATTGAATAGACAGTGCCGTTTTAAAGCATAAAAAGTATGGTGGTTTTAATGTTTAATAAACTATAATGTTGATTGGTTTTCCTGTAGCCTGTTTCTTATCAATTGACAGATTATACTAGTGCGCTTAAAGATTATCAGCGTATCAGTTCATTCATTCAATTGGTATGTTTAGTGGGTTATAAATTTTAATTTTAAGCATACTAGGTCTACACTATGCAGTACTATCCAGTACAGTAGCCTCTAGCCACATGTGGCTCTTGAGGACTTGAAATATAGCTAGTTTGAATTGAGATGTGCTGTCAGTGTGAAATGCACAGTGTATTTTAAATAGTCCGAAAAGTAAAATCTTTTGCTCAGTACAAAAGAAAGTAATACTTTAAAAATAGTGATTGGCTGGGCGCGGTGGCTCACACCTGTAATCTCAGCACTTTGGGAGGCCGAGGTAGCAGATCATGAGGTCAGGAGTTCGAGAACAACCTGACCAACATGGTGAAACCCCGTCTCTACTGAAAATACAAAAATTAGCCAGGCGTGGTGGCGCATGCCTGTAATCCCAGCTATTCAGGAGGTTGAGGCAGAAGAATCGCTTGAACCTGGGAGGCGGAGGTTGCAGTGAGCCAAGATCACACCACTGCACTCCAGCCTGGGTGACAGAGCAAGACTCCGTCTCAAAAAAAAAAAAGTTGATTATATGTTGACATAACTTTGGATAATAGGGCATTAAATAAAATATATTATTAAAATTAATTTTAATCTCTTTTTACTTTTTATAATATTTTACTAGAAAATTTGAAATTATATGACTCATCTTACATTTCTGTTGCATAGTGCTGACTGTAGAAGAGCCAGTACTCTAATAAATCAAGTAATATATAATCTATTTGTACATGCCTAAATCAACAATGAGTAGATTTGTAAAGTGGGCTGAAAACATGTTTATTCACTTTTATTTTTGTCTTGTAGTGGCTTTTAAAAAATAATACCAATAGTATCAAAATCTTTCATGATTCTATGTAGCATAGAACACTGGTGGGGGACGTGCGTAAAACACTGGTGCAAAGGTTTTAGCCAACTGCTAAATGAGTGACACAGACAGTATGAATACAGTGGGCATTCCAGGGACAAAGAGGTGGCTGGTACTAGAAATCTCTCACAGAGACTTTTGGGACTTGTATTGCCTAGACATTGAAAGATAAATATGATTCAAGTGGGCAGAAAACAATAAATAACTCTTTAATAAAGCCCACATAGGTAATGGGCTGAGTATGTTTAGTGGACCATTAACTGGCAAAATGATTCAAATCGAGGATATTAGTGCAGGAAGTAAGAGAGAAGGATTGCAGTTAGGATGAGACTGAATATTGGGGCTCTGAGGCTAGGGTAAGAAATCTGGCTGGGTTTATGTAGGTATTTAGGAGCCATAAAAAATACTTACCAATTGGGAAGTAATATGAAAGCAGTCTTTTTGGAAAATTGGTTTGATTGCAGGAGACTGTCCATAGCTGTTTTTCTGACACGAGAAGGTATAGTAATGTCCTAGGGAAAGAAGGAAATAGGAGGCAAGTTTAAGATGTATAGGAAGGGAGAACCCTCAAGACTTCTGTGTTTGGGGAAAAGGAGAAATTGAAGAAGGTAACCTTGGTTTTAAAACACAACAGAAATAAACGTGTTTTATATTTATACAATGCTATACAGTTTCAAAATTCTGTGAGGTAACCAACACAGCCTTTTTTAATGGAGAAATTGAGCTTCATTGTTTAAAGGACTCGACCAGAACCATTGTCTCCTTATATAGGTGGGGCAGCTGAGAATCCAGCCCAGATCTTTTATCACTGCACAACCAGTCAATCACTAAGTTTTAATAATTTTGTTTCCTAAACATTTCTCAGATCTGTCCACTTCTCTCTGTACCACCTCTACCTTAGTTTAGGCTACTCCTATCTTCTGGATTGAGGTTTTCCTGAATTTATATCTAGCTTCGGCCCTGTACCCCACCTCCTAAAACAAAAAAGCAAATAAAAACTTATTTTATTAATATTTAAAAATCTCTCTTCCTCCAATTCAGTCATTAAGGTCTTCTAAAATGCAGCAGACTTTCCTGCTTAAACTTTTACATAAAATCTAAACTTCTGAGCCCGGCCTCATTAGGCTGTAACTATCTATGTCCATTCCTCCAGTTCCATGTTCTTTTTGGGTTTTTAGCTATTTGCATCTGTTATTTTTGTGCAAGCAATGCCCTTTCCCTCCTTTTCTCCATTCCACCCTTAACCCCATACTTCACATCTTAGTAGATTTGTCTGTTTACTTGTTGTGAATGCTCCCCACTCCCACCCCCAACCCACCACTCTACCTGCTATGAAGATTCACTCAAGTAGGCTCATTAAGGAGAGAGGGACTGTTTCTTTCTTACTAATAGTTCACCCATTGAAATTAGTTGAATGGGTGAATGTTTTTATATTTCAAAGTGTTTCAAATTTAGAAGGAACTTTAGTAGGGAAGGAAAGAATGACTGAAAAATATTAGGTCATCATTTCCCAACCTGTCCCTCAGAGTGTTTGTATCCTACAAGATGGTGGATCAAATATGTTAGAGAATGCTGCAGATTGTGTACCTATTTTGGATATTCGCAATGCACAAAGGGCGTATGATAAAGACAACAGTCCTGTGGTTTAAAAAAAAAGAAAAACTTTTTTGTTTTTTGATCCAACATTTTGCCAATATATTTGAGTATGGGATCTTCTTAGGTAGTATACTGTAATTTCTCTAAGGTTACTAGTGGTATTTGGGATTTGAGAAATGGTCATTTTTGACCTGGTGCAGTGGCTCATGCCTGTAATCCCAGCATTTCGGGAGGCCAAGGCGGGCAGATCACCTGAGATCAAGAGTTCCAGACAAGCCTGGCCAACATGGTGAAACCCCGTCTCTACTAAAAATACAAAAACTAGCCAGGAGTAGTGGTGGGCACCTATAATTCCAGCTACTTGGGAGGTTGAGACAGGAGAATCGCTTGAACCCAGGAGGCGGAGATTGCAGTGAGCCAAGATTGTGCCACTGTACTCCAGCCTGGGCAAAAAGAGTGAGATACCGTTTCAAAATAAAAAAGAGAAATGCTTCTTTTGACAGCCATATGTGTCCCTCTGGTCTAATTAATATAATTAAATACAATCAGACCATGCCTAAATAATATTTAGAGGACCTCTGATTGTTTACAGTCAAAGCAGAGAATCTGAGGGAAGATAACAGCAGTCCTCAAATATTTGAAGGTTCCAACAGAAGAGGGATTAAAAGTACTGTCTTTGAGACTAGAGAGTAAGAGCCAGAATTAGGAGAGGAAGTTGTCATAGGGCAGATTTTGAGAGTAAGGGTAGCTTTCTAGTAATTAGAACTATCCAGAAAACAGAACTAAGTGCTATGCAAGGTAAGTCATTTTTTTGTCCATGAAGCTTGTCAAGCAAAGATTCCTAGAAAGGCTACAGAGAAGTTTAACACATCAGACAAGGGATAGATTGGAAGAGTTTTCCAAAGCAGTTTGGAAACCGTTAGTTTAATTTCTGACATATCTATCAACTTGGAATTCATATTTCTTGATTGCTTTCAACTCTATGAGTGTATGTCTTTGAAATCTCAGCAGGGGAACCAAATATTTGTTATTGCAGATAAACAGAATACAAACTTTAGTTGTATAGTTAAGTGCTTTTACTTGATGGTATTTTTTTTTAACAAACTATTTTTTTAAGAGCGATTTTAGGTTCACAGAAAAATTAAGCAGCAAGTGTGGAGAGTTCCCATATATCCCTGTCCCCACACACGTACAGTTTCTCTACTGTTGACTCCCACAATAGTGGTACATTTCTTATAACTGATGAATCTACATTGACATATAATTATCACCAAAGTTCATAGTTTATATTAGGTTTTACTCTTATTTGATGGTGTTTTGAAAGAAAATGTGAATATTCCTGCTTATCTTTAAGAAAATGGTTTTTGGTCATTTCTTGCTGTAGTTTAGGCTTTTTTGATTCATAGGTCTAAAAGTTAGCTAGTATCAACACTGTCTGTTTTGAGAAAGTATCCAGGGTTGGGGAAGGTTATTTTTTTTATAATCTTAAATGTTTACAAATGTTTTATTTTGTTGGCTAACAATATTTTTTTTTCTTTTAAGTACCGAAAGAATTGGTGGAGCTCCATTTGAAGCTGATGAGGAAGATTGGCAAATCTGTTACTGCAGACAGATGGGAAAAATATTTGATCAAGGTAACTAGTATTCGTAAATTTCCTGCTCTATTACTGAAATACTACTGTAGCATAAATTGATATGTTTTATAATACACATAATTTTTAATTAGTTTACTAAAAGTAAGACTATGGCTCCAAAATCCACGTGACTACAAGTATATGATTCTCTTCTTTTCCTACTGCTTAGTAATAATATATCTCTTTTGTGCCTAACACTGTGCTCAGGACTTTTCATGTCTTTTCTCGTTTAATTCTTACAATCACCCTGATCATATCAAATAAGAAACTGATAAGGCTCAGGGATGTTGTCATTTAGTTCACATAGTATGCATAGACTTATTTAGTGATTCCCCTAGACTCTATTATATAGAACAGGGGTCCCCAACCTCTGGGCCACAGACCAATAGTGGTCCTCCCCATTTCTCTCCTTACCATCTGAGCTCTGCTTCCTGTGAGATCAGCTGCAGCATAGATTCTCGTAGGAGTGCGAACCCTATTGTGAACTGTGCATGCGAAGGATCTAGGTTGTGCATTCCTTATGAGAATCTACTGCCTGATGATCTGTCACTATTTCCCATCACTTCCAGATGGGGACCATCTAGTTGATTCAAATGTAATGTATTTGAATCATCCCAAAACCATCTCCCTCCCACACACCACCCCCAGTCTGTGGAAAAATTATCTTCCGCAAAACTGGTCCCTGGTGCCAAAAAGGTTGAGGACCACTGATGCAGAAACGTGCCATCTTTTTTGTTCCTCAGCATTTTTGCATATATGGTATCTTCTGCCTGGAATACCTTCCCATCAGTTTGTTTTCCTAGCGAACTTATTTGTCCTTTAGGTCTCAGCTCAAGTAGTACTGTCTCCTTGAGTCCTTCTATCAGGAAGATGTTCCTTCATGGATTTGTTTAACCCTGTTTTACAAACTGTCATATGGTTTTATATTGAATGTTCATTATGTACCAGGTGATGTTTAGGGCTTTCTTTGCATTATCTCAACTTTAAAATACTGATTATCCTCATTTTACTCACAAGGAAATTGATTTTGAGAAACTAAATACAGTAACTTGACTGGTCTCACATTGCTAAAAATGACAGAGCCAGCATTCAAATCCAGGACTTGGTGAATCCAGTGCTTTAAAATATCACTGATGAAATGTTCCTCACATTTGTCTTTCTTGTATATTGTAAGTTTCTTGAAGGCTTCTTTTAATCTTTTTTTTTTTTTTTTTTTAAGACATCGTCTCACTCTGTCACCCAGGCTAGAGTGCAGTGGCACTGTCTCGGCTCACTGCAACCTCCGCCTCCCGGGTTCAAGCAATTCTCCTGCCTCACCCTCCTGAGTAGCTGGGACTACAGGCGTGCGCCACCACGCCTGTCTAGTTTTTTTTGGTATTATTAGTAGAGTCAGGGTTGCACCATATTGGCCAGGCTGGTCTCGAGCCCCTGACCTCGTGATCCGCCCACCTTGGCCTCCCAAAGTGCTGGGATTACAGGTGTAAGCCACCATCCCGGCGGCTTCTTTTAATCATTTTTTTTTTTTTTTTTTGAGATGGAGTTTCGCTCTTTTTGCCCAGGCTGGAGTGCAATGGTGCAATCTCGGCTCACCGCAACCTCCGCCTCCCGGGTTCAGGTGATTCCCCTGCCTCAGCCTCCCGAGTAGCGGGGATTACAGGCATGCGCCACCATGCCTGGCTAATTTTGTATTTTTAGTAGAGACGGGGTTTCTCCATGTTGGTCAGGCTGGTCTTGAACTCCCAACCTCAGGTGATCCACCTGCCTCGGCCTCCCAAAGTGCTGGGATTACAGACGTGAGCCAACGCGCCCGGCCTCTTTTAATCTTTTATGCATCAGTATTAGATGGATCAATTAATCACTGAGACAATTTTAGTTTTCTTTCCCTTGACTGCCAGTAAGCTTAACTTTGTTATATTTATTTCTTAGTTATAATCATTAGCTAGTTTTCTGATGGAATTTTTACCTTCCATTACATGGCTCTTATGGCTGTCTCATCTTTCTCCTTGTGGCATCATTGTACATATGTGTTACTGAAAGCTGTTTCTTTTCCTTTTGAAGTAAATGGAATATAATTAATATAAAAATCTGTTTAAATCCAGAGCAAGTATCTGGCATCTGCTAGGCCTTGTTGCTTTGCTCATAGCAGACATTACCAACCTAAGCCTTTCCTGCTAAGCCTAGACTTAGCAGACTACATTATTATACAAATCAGTCAGCATTGGCATGTATTTGTCAACTCCTGTTAGTAATTCCCGAAGACAGCTGAACTAAGACCTATAGAATGAGCAGAAATTTTATTAGGAAATAACCAGTAGCTTAGCCCTACTGTAATACAAAGTACCTAGAGAAAATGACAGTGAGTGGAGGCCTAACAATCATGTGTTCAGGAGGTTACTGTGATAATCCAACTGAGCAATAAGGAGACCTGAATTAGGGTTTTGGCACTAGGGATGGAAAGGAGGGGGTGGATGTAAGAGCTATTTGGAAGGTAAAATCAACAACTTTTGATAATTGATAGAGAGAGAGTGGTGTCTAGGAACTGAGCTTAACCAAGGGCATTCATTTGTTATTGTGCTGTATCTTGCGTTTGCTAACATACATTCATCCGTAGTAGACAGGAACTCAAAAATCTAGGCAGATGACTTTTTACTTTTACAGTGCAATTACCCTTCTAAAAATAAAGAAACCCAGCCAGGCACAGTGACTCACATGTATAATCCTAGCACTTTGGGAGGCTGAGGCAGGTAGATTGCTTAAGCTCAGGAATTCAAGACCAGCCTGGGCAACATGGCAAAACCCCGTCTCTACAAAAAAAAAAAAAAAAAAAAAGAAAGAAAATAATACAAAAAATAGCTGGATGTGGTGGTGCAAGTCTGTAGTCCCAGCTGTGCAAGAGGCTGAGGTGTAAGGATTGCTTCAGCTAGCCCAGGAGGTCGAGGCTGCAGTGAGCCAAGATTGTGCCACTGCACTCCAACCTGGGCAACAGAGTGAGGCCCTGTCTCAAAAAAAAAAAAAAAAAAAAATCATTGAATGGAAATTTAAACTAGCAGTTCTGCTAGGACCTGTTAACTCTTGCTTAGTTGGATGGGCCTTGGCCTTATTCTTCACATTCCTTTTACTTGGCAAGTCATAAAGAAATTTCTCTGCCAGTGAACCCTTACGCTTCCCTTATGCTTCCATGAAATTCCCCTGTTTTCTGTGATTGTTAATGATTGATTGATGAGCAATTTCAGACACCTTGACCATGGATAATGAATACCAGTATGCTAAATAACAATTTGCCTTCACATGCCTTCTCAAGTTTAGTACCCGCACCTCTACTTCCTTCTGCCCTGCCTCTTTCCTGAAGACAACCATGTGAAGACCTTTAAAACTAGTGGGATAACCGGTTTTTCATAAGTTATCCCTTAAAAGAAATTGCACTTGATTTCTTTTAGCCTCAGAATAATTTCTAAGTAAATAGGAGTTGTTTTTAAAAAAAATACTATAACATCAAATATAGTAAGTGTTTCAAAGAAATGTTAAAAAATGAAAGCAAATATGTGTCTTAGAATACACAGAAAGTATTTTGGGGGGCTCAATACTTGAAAGATGATGTCATTAAGTAGAAAATAACCTAATGTGGCCAGGCATGGTGGCTTACGCCTGTAATCCCAGCACTTTGGGAGGCCAAGGCAGGTGTATCACAAGGTTAGGAGATTGAGACCATCCTGGCCAACATGATGAAACCCCGTCTCTACTAAAAATATAAAAAATTAGCTGGGCATGGTGGTGCACACCTGTAATCCCAGCTACTCAGGAGGCTGAGGCAGGAGAATCGCTTGAACCGAGGAGACGGAGGTTGCAGTGAGCCAAGATCACAGCCCTGCACTCCACTCTGGTGACAGAGTGAGACTCCGTTTCAAAAAAAAAAAAGAAAAGAAAAAAGAAAGAAAGAAAATAACCTAATGTGTATTTTCTGGGGTGTTTTTCTACCCCTCAACAGGACATGACCATATTCATTTGTACCTTGAAAGTAAAGTACCTAGTATTAGGTTTAGAAATCCCTTGAAAATGAATACATTTGGCAATAGATGCCCTTGATCTAAACAGCAATTTCAGAAAGACCCATTGTCATCTGTTAGCAAATCATAAAGGCCACTTTTTGTCATTTGTTAATTTGGTTATATTTTGACAAGAACTGGATGTTCCTTTACTGTTGTATTTCTCAAAAGTAAATTAAGATTAATACTCTTAATTTTTATTTGCATTGTTAGTATTTTGTGTTTTTATTTTTTGAGATGTAATTCACGTAACATAAAATTCACCATTTTAAAGTGTACAGTTCATTGGTTTTTAGTGTATTTACTATGTTGTGCAAACATAGCCACTAATTCCAAAACTTCTCTAAGAAAGAAGTTTTGTATCTATTATCAATCAGTAAGAAGCCTTGTATCTATTATCAATCAGTATCAATCACATCCCCACCTTTTCCCCTGTATCCATCTGTATGGATTTGCCTACTGTGGACATTTCTTATAAATGGAATCATAAAATATGTGGTCTTTCCTATTTTCTTTCACTTAGTATAATGATTTCCAGGTTTATGTACATTGTATCATGTATCATATTATTCCTTTTTATTGCCAAATACTAATCCATTATATGGATAATAGCATCTTTTATGTATCCATCATCAGTTGAGGGACATTTGCTTGTTTCCTACTTTGTTGTCTATTAGGAATAATGCTGCCATAGACATTTGTGTACAAGTTTTTCTGTGAACATGTATTTTCATTTCTCTCCTGTATATAACTAGGAGTAGAATTGTTGGGTCATATGGTAATTCTGTGTTTAACTTTTTAAGGAACTGCCAAACTGTTTTCCATAGCGGCTGTACCATAGCAATTTATATTGTACTGATAGCAATTTATGAGGTTTCCAGTTTCTTTGTAACTTTTTAATAATAATGATAATAGATAATATTTGACAGCTTATTATAAACTCAGTGCTATGCTTGCTTTGGTTTTTTTTTTACATGCATCACCATTTAATTCTCACCACAATCTGGACCATAGAATGGTAAATTACTCCCAAGGTCACATAGACACCAGATGGTAAAGCAAGGATTGAACACGGGTTTGTCTGATAGCAGAGCATGAATGCTTAATGCTTTATATATTGCAAAGGATTTTCTTTTTCTTTTTTTTCTTTTTGAGACGGAGTCTTGCTTTTTCACCAGGCTGGAGTGAGTGCAGTGGCTCAATCTTGGCTCACTGCAACCTCTGCCTCCCGGATTTAAGCAATTCTGCTGCCTCAGCCTCCTGAGTAGTTGGGATTACAGGCACACGCCACCACGCCCAGCTAATTTTTGTATTTTTAGTAGAGAGACGGGGTTTCACCATGTTGGCTAGGATGGTCAGGCGTGAGCCACTGCGCCCTGCCTTAGCATCTTCATATAACTTTGTAAAAGTTATATGAAGCATTTAACTTTGTAAAATGTTCCTTAGAGAATACCATTTACTCTGTGCTAATGTATGAGCAACCAGGATTTATTCTCATAACTGAATTGCAGGTGGTAGTGCAGAAAGGACGTTGGATTTGTATTGGGGAAAACATTTACCTGAACAATGCTAATTACTAGGTGTATAAGTTCTTTCATGAAGGTATAGTCTCTGCATAGTGTCTTTCAAATAGTTGGAACCCAGCAAATATTCTTTAAATATTAATAATAAATTACCAAAGCAACAGGAGAGTAATTTTAGAGAAGTTTTCTTCTCTTCTGTGGCTGGCATTCCTTTGGAAATTGGTGTGAACTTGGGTCAAATTATTTATACTTGTGGATGTAGAAATGTTAGGTTGCATTTTCTCTAGTTTTCTACTGAACTGCTATGTGACTTCAGATGGTCCAATGAATGTTTTGTAATGTTTTGTAATACTAAAATGCCTAAATATTTTTCCCACAGAGACGCATTCACTAAATACTTTAATATCTGGGAAACCTCCTGTGGCAAGAGTGCTCTTGAATTTTTTTTCAAGTGTGCAAGATTTGTTTTAGTTATAAAATATCAATTATATACTGTTCCAGCTGAGTGTGGTGGCTCATGCCTGTAATCCCAGCACTTTGGGAGGCCAAGCCAGGCAGATCACCAGAGATCGGGAGTTCAAGACCAGCCTGGCCAACATGGTGAAACCCTATCTCTACTAAAAATACAGAAATTAGCTGGGCGTGGTGGCGGGTGCCTGTAATCCCAGCTACTCAGGAGGGTGAGGCAGGAGAATCACTTGAACCCGGGAGGCAGAGGTTGCAGTGAGCTGAGATCGCACCACTGCACTCCAGCCTGGGTGACAAAGTGAGACTCCATCTCAAAAAAATAGAAAAGGTACTGTTCCTTCATAGTCACAGAACTTGCTTAGTAAAGAATGCCTGTAAGTATAATGTCAGTGTGTTTTGAAAGAAGTTACATAAAAATAGCATTTTAAAGTTGTTTATCGTTGCTTTCACTAAGCAGATAAATGTGGAAGTGAAAAAAAGTCTTTTCTTAAAATTTCATGACTATAAAAAGTTTTAGGAATTCATTGTAAAGTATTACTATATTAATGACATACTTTTCTTGATTTTCGACTGAGCTGAATATGATGGAAGAATGCAGTATATAAGATTTATTGAGTTTTTATTGTGGTATTTTTATTTGTATTTTGTTTATGTATTTATTTTAGAGATAGAGTTTCACTCTTGTCACCCAAGGTGGAGTGCAGTGGTATAATCATAGCTCACTATAATCTCTAATTGCTGGGCTCAAGTGATTCTCCTGCCCCAGGCACTTGAGTAGCTAGGACCACAGGCAAGTGCCACAATGCCAAGCTAATATTTTTTATTTTTTGTAGAGATAGCATCTCGCCACGTTTGCCCAGTGTGGTCTCAAACTCCTGGGCTCAAGTGATCCTCCTGCCTTGGCCTCCCAAAGTGTTGGGATTACAGATGTGAGCCACTGCACCTGGTTGGTGGTATTTTTAAAATATCTTTTGACTGTTGCCTATAGTATAAAATACTTTTTTGTTGAACTATGACAACTTGCAAAATACAATGGATACACTATTTCATATCTTATAGAAAAATTAACTGAAAATGGATCAACAACCTAAATATAAGGGCTAAATCTATGAAACTCTTAGAAAAAAATAAAGGGAAATCTTCATGACCTTGGATCTGGCAATGGATTCTTATATAGAAAACTGGAAGACTGAGCAACAACATAAAAAATAGATTAGTTAGACTTTGTCAAATTTTAAAACATCTGTACATCAAAGAACATTATGAAGAAAGTGAAAAGACAGCCTACAGAATGGAAGAAATTATATTGCAAATTGCACATATTGCAAATCATATAACTGATAAGCATTTAATGTTTGAGATACATATAAGGAGCTCCTAAAACTCAACAACATAAAGACAACCCAATTGGCAAAATTTTGAATAGACATTTCTTCAAAGAAGATACACAAAGATCAAAAAACACATGAGAAGAAGTTCATCATTTGTCCTTAGGGATATATGATTCAAAACTGTAAGATACCACTTTACACCTAACAGGATGGCTATTTTTTTTTTTTTAAGTAAGTGTGGTGATTTTGTGGAGAAATTAGAACTCTCCTAAATTCCTTGTGAGAATGTAATATGGTACAGCTGCTATGGAAAGGAGTTTGGCAGTTCCTCATAAAGCTCATCAGAATTGCCATATGACCTAGCAATTCCACTCCTACATATATAATTACTCCAAAGCAGGGACTCAAACAGATCTTTGTATGCCAATGTTTATTGCAGCATTATTCACTGTAGCCAGAAGGTAGAAACAACCTGTGTTCCTCAACAGATGGATGGATATTGCATTGAAAAGAAATTTTATGTATAATGTAAAAGAAAGATGAATTGGACTTTTTTCAGAAATCTTGTGGTTTTGCTGGACATCCACTTAAAAATGGAATCTGTGAAAGTTCTTTTGTGAGTGGTAAAACCATATAAACTTGTTACTGCTTTTAAGATATATGCACAATCTGAATCTATCTTCCTTTTTTTTTTTTTTTTTAAAAGACTGGATCTCCCTCTGTTGCCCAGTCTCGAGTGCAGTGGCGCAATCACAGCTCACTGCAGCCTTGATCCCCTGGGCTCAGTGATCCTTCCACTTACTTCAGCTTCCCCAGTAGCTGGAACTACAGACTCACGCTACCACACCTGGCTAATTTTTAAATTTTTTTTATTTTAGAGACAGTGTCTCACTATGTTGCCCAGGCTGATCTTGAACTCCTGAGCTCAAGTGATCTCCCAGCCTCCCAGAGTGCTGGGATTACAAGCATGAGTCACCACGCTCAGCCTAAATCTGACTTCTCTTGAATATCCTCTGCCACAGTATAGCTCAAGCTTCATTACCATTCCTTTGAATTATTACAACAGGCTTTAGTTGTTCTCTTGACATCAGAATCTGTGTTCCTATTTGTCCTGCAGTGCCAACAGGACTATTTTTTTTTTTTCTGAGACAGAGTTTCGCTCTGTCACCAGGTTGGGGTACAGTGGCACAGTCTTGGCTCACTGCAACCTCCACTTCCCGGGTTCAAGTGATTCTCCTGCCTCAGCCTCCCAAGTAGCTGGGATTACAGGCATGCGCCACCTTGCCCAGCCAATTTTTGTATTTTTAGTAGAGATGGGGTTTCACCATGTTGGCCAGGATGGTCTCGATATCCTAACCTCGTGATCCACCCGCCTTGGCCTCCCAAAGTGCTGGGATTACAGGTGTGAGCCACCGCGCTTGGCCCCAGGACTATTTCCTATTAGTACCTCCATAGCCTCGTTGGGTCTCCATATTTACTAGGCATGACCCACTTTCATAGACCTGCTCACTGTCTTCCTTCATGGTCTTGTCTCTGTCCATTGCCAATCCCAAAAACGTTTATGCCAGGGCTCTATGCTAGCCTTTATGCTAGAGCTCTAGCATAAAGAACTGTGTTCAACTCCACCTTGACAGAACATGCCATAATCATTCACATCTCCCCTTAAAAAAAAAAAAATTTTTTTTCTTTCTGAAATGAGCTGTACCTCCTTATTCATTTAAACCTCAATCATCCTTCTGGTCCTAGCACAGATGTTACCACCTGAAGAAAAGTTTCCTTGGTCTCCCTTCATCTCTTGGCTTGAGTTAGTGTTTCCTCTCTGTTTTCATAGTACTTTATACCTATGTCAGTTACTCACTTTGTAGATAACTCACTGACTACTTCTCCCCTGATAATTGTTTGTTTACGAATTGTCTCTTCCTCTCTGGATTCTGAAATTCTTGGAGCAGAGACTTTTAATCCATCTTTGCCCTTCCAGTATTTAAAACGGGGTATGTCTCATAGCACTGTTCCATAAATGCTTCAGTCCTCCAGAATGATTATTGCAATTCCTGTTTCTCTCATTCTTTGAGTAAAGTACATATCCACTTTGCCCTACTTTCCTCCTGAGGTTAACATTACTTTCAATCTAAGGGTTGTTAGAGAATTTTATCATGTTACTATTTTCTTTTCAGTGTAGCATTTTCACTGCTTGATATTTTCTTACTAGTTTACCCATTTTAGTGCCTCCATGATGACAAGTTGTCTTCTTCACCAAGGTATCCAAGCGTTTGACTAGTTCCGGCCATATAGTCTGCACATAGTGAATGTTTGTGGAATTATTGAAAAGGTTGTTATGAGAATTTACTGAGTTAATATTTTAAAGTATTTAGAATAGTATTTGGCACATAGTAAATATGCAAAAAATGTTATTATTCTAGTAAAATTTGAAAAGTTTCTTTTTGTTTTGTTTTGTTTTGTTTTGAGACAGAGTTTTGCTCTTGTTGTCCAAGCTGGAGTACAGTGGTGTGATCTCAGCTCACTGCAACCTCTGCCTCCTGGATTGAAGCGACTCTCCTGCCTCAGCCTCCCTAGTAGCTGGGGATTACAGGCATGTGCCACCACCCCCGGCTAATTTTGTATTTTTAGCAGAGACAGGATTTCTCTGTGTTGGTCAGGCTGCTCTCAAACCCCCAACCTCAGGTGATCTGCCCACTTCGCACTCCCAAAGTGCTGGGATTACAGGCGTGAGCCACCACGCCTGGCCTGAAAAGTTTCTTTAGGATGTGTTGTGTTACCTAAAGAAATTATTGCTAGTTAAGATAATTTTTTAAAATTAAGATAAAAACAGTACCTTTGTGTGTCTTTCGAATGCTCATCAGGTTTGTTTTGTACTTGCTCTGTCTCAAACTTAGTCAAGGGATATGAATGTGAGTAAGATGCAGCTCTTCACTTCCCAGAGCTCAGCTATTAAATTCTTCTTCACACCTGTAATCCTAGCACTTTGGGAGGCCAAGGCAGACAGATCACGAGGTCAGGAGTCCAAGACCAGCCTGGCCAATATGGTGAAACCCCGTCTCTACTAAAAATACAAAAATTAGCCGGGTGTGGTGGCACGTACCTGTAGTCCCAGTTACTTGGGAGGCTGAGGCAGAAGAATTGCTTGAACCTGGGGGGCAGAGGTTGCAGTGAGCTGAGATCACACCACGGCACTCCAGCCTGGGCAATAGAGCAAGACTCCGTCTCAAAAAAAAAAAAAATCTTGATTCAGATTTGAAAGGTTTGAGTAAAGACAGTGTGACCTAGTCAGAAGATCTCTGAATGACTTTCAGCAACACACTTTTTAGATGTCTGATACATACCATCATCTTTATGTACAAACAAATCTCTTGTTAACTTCCTTCTCCCAGTTTTAATACCTTAGTTAAAAGCATTTTTCCTGTTTGTTCAAGCCAGGGAACCTTGATAAATCCAGGGGTTACCCTTGATTTTTCTTTCCACTTACCCTCCACATCTGTTCCATCAGCTGTCCTGATAATTCTACCTCCAAATCACAGCTTACTTCTCTCTGATCCCCACTACCCTCATAATGCATGCCACCATTGGCCTTCAGGTTGGTTTCTTAGTTTCCCCTTCTTGCCCCTCTGCAATCCATTTTCTACACAGCAGCCATGATTTCAAATGAAGCATAATTCAGATCATACTATTTTCCCCTTATTTAAAATCCTTTAGTGGTATCCCATCATATTTGAAATAGAATCTTAATTCCTTACCCTGACCTACATAATTTGGCCTTTGGTTATCTATTTTGCCCTGCCTTTTGCCACTTGCCTCCTTAGTCTAGTTAATTTACACTGGTCTTTTTTCTTTTTTGAGACAGGGTCTCACTGTCTCACCCAGGCTGGAGTGCAGTGGCAAGATCTCGGGTCACTGCAACCTTGACTTCCTGGGCTCAAGCAATCCTCCCGCCTCAGCCTCCCTAGTAGCTAGGATTATAGGTGTGTGCTGCCATACCAGGCTGGGACTACATACCTGAGCCACCATGCCTGCTGATTTTGTTATTTTTAGTTTTTGTTTTTATGGGTTTTTGTTCTTGTTGTTGTTGTTGTTGTTGTTTGGCACAGAGTCTCACTGTTGCCTAGACTGGAATGCTGTGGTGTGATCTCAGCTCATTGCAACCACCATCTGCCTGGCTTCTGCCTCAGCCCCGCCCCGTCACCCCAACCCCACAACCTTAACTGGGACTACAAGCATGCACCACCATGCCTGGCTAATTCTTTTTCATTTTTTGTAGAGACAGGGTTTTGCCATGTTGCCCACGTTGGTCTCAAACTCCTGGGCTCAAGCGATCCTCCTGCCTTGGTTTCTCAGTGTGCTGGGATTACAGGAGTGAATCACCACACACCAAGCCCTAATTTTTAAAAGTTTTGGTAGACACAGAGTCTCCCTACATTACCCAGGCTGGTCTCAAACTCCTGGGTTCAAGCAATGCTCCTACCTCGGCCTCCCAAAGTGCTGGGATTACAGGCATGAGTCACCTACTCCAGTCTCAAATGTCAACTTTTTAATGAGGTCTTCAGTAAGCGCCCAAAGTAGTACTCAAACTTTCTGTATCACATTACTGTTTTTTATTTTCAGCATATCATTTTTAGCGCTTGATATTTTCTTACTAGTTTTCCTGTTTGACTGCCTCATAGGATATAACCTCCATCATGATGGTAGAACCACCGAATGCCCTTTGTCCACGCAGAGCAGGGGAATTGCAATAGTGGAAGAGTTTTACCAAGATAGAACCAGCTAAAGGGAAGACCAGAGTCATAATTATTATTCAAATTAGTCTCCCCTAGCATTTGGGGGCTAGGGTTTTTCAAACACAGTTTAGGGGAAGGGGCGGGGTGGCTAGGCAATGGGTGCTTACTGCTTATTGGTTGGAGGTGCAAGAGAAATGGTCTTCCTGCATACTTGGTCGTTGCTGGGTGGGGCCACAGGTTGGCAGGTCCAGGTGGAGCCACTGGTCATTAGACATGCAACAAACCTGGAAAGACCTCTCGAAAGGCCAATCTTAGGTTGTACAATAGTGATGTTATCTGCAGGAATAATTGGAGAAGTTGCATGTCTTTTTACCTTCTGAATAATGGCTGGCAGTCCTTTACCTGTACCGGGGGAGTCCAGTCTTTTGGCTTCTCTGGGCCACATTGGAAGAAGAGGAGTTACCTTGGGGCACACGTAAAATACACTAACATGAATGATGGCTGATATGCTTTAAAAAAACACAAAAATTCTCATGTTTTAAAAAAGTTTACAAATTTGTATTGGGCCGCATTTAAAACCATCCTGGTATGGGCCACGCGTTGGACAAGTTTGCACAGCTTAGTTAGTTCAGGCTCCTCTGTCCTCCTAGCCTAGTGGTGTCTCATTAGCTTTACAAAGGCAGTTGAGTTTTAGGGAAGGGCCTTTGTCATTTAAATTGTAAACAAAATGTCTCCCCAAATTTAAGCCCAGGAATAATTAAGGGCAGATTAAAGGCAAGATGGGAGTTGGCTGATCAGACCTCCCCCATTGCCATAATGTTCTCACTAGTATAATTTTTGCAAAGGCGATTTTGTTACCAGAAAGAGGTCCCAATCCAGACCCCAAGAGAGAGTGTTCTTGGAGTTCACACAAGAAAGAATTCGAGGCAAATCCATAAGGTAAAATGAAAGCAAGTTTATTAAGAAAGTAAAGGAATAAAAGAATGGCTGCTCCATAGGCAGAGCAACCCTGAGGGCTGTTGCTTGCCGTTTTTATGGTTATTTCTTGATTATATGCTAAACAAGGGATGGATTATTCATGCCTCCCATTTTTGGACCATATAGGGTAACTTTCTGGTGTTGCCATCTCTTTTGTAGACTGTTTTGGTCCAGGGGGAGTGTAGCAGTGAGGACAAATAGGTCATTCTCATGGCCATCTTGTGATTTTGGGGGGTTTGGGGCGGCTTCTTTACTGTTTTATCAGCAAAGTCTTTATGACCTTTATCGTGTGCCGACCTCCTGTCTCATCCTGTGACTTAGAATGGTTTAACCTCCTGGGAATGCAGCCCAGTAGGTCTCAGTCTTATTTTACTCAGGTCCTATTCAACATGAAGCTGCTCTGGTTCAGATGCCTCTGACAGTTTGTGACCTCATCTGGGGTGACATCCAAGGTTTATTGTTTCACAGCCAGTGACATCAAGGACTCAGATACACAGAGAGTGAGGTTAAGAGTGGAAGTTTAATAGGCAAAAGAGAGAATAGCTCTCAGCCACAGAGAGGGGTCCCAGGAAAATGGGTTGCCAATCCACCGTGACATGCAGCAGGTTTTACAGATGAAATGGTGGGGAGGTGGTGTCTGATCTACAAAGGGCATGAAAAAACAGTTAAGAACATGTGTGCCATTCGCATAGGAGCGAATCTCTGGCATCCCCCACCTTAGTCTTTTATTATGTAGGTGAGTTTTCAGCCTGAGCTGTGCCATGTTCCCCATTTCTTTGTTACTGTGCATGTGCTAATGAGAAAGGGAAGATGGAGTTTCCATGGTGGACATGCCTGGCCCCCAGGTAGCCCTTTTCTATTGGCACAGCTGCCAGCATTCCCCCGTGCAAGCTTTCAGCTTCCATATTTATGTTTGCAGCTCGATTTTTCAGGCTGTTCTTTGTTAGAAAAATAAATAACTTCTCGGGCTGCTTTTTGTTAGAAGGGAAGTTCTGCTGAGGACTCTCTTGCCCTCACTGTCTGCCTAAATAATTTCTTTCTATCTCCTGTATCAGTTTCAATGGGTTGTCTTTTTCACCATAGTATCTGAGCTCCTAGACTAGTTACTGCCATTTAGTCTGCACATAGTAATATTTGTGGAATCACTGGTTAAGTGAATCTCTATCAACTTTATGTTTCTCAATTGTAAAATAAGGATTTGGATCTAAATGATCTCCAAGGATTCCCCTTGTCAAATATAAAGCCTGACACTAGTTAAAGCTTGATAAAGACAGATTTTACTTAGTAACTGTCGCAGTACAGGAAGGAGCTGTGTTGTGTTCGAATTTGTGCAGAGGTGACTGGGTGTTTATAAGGGAGAAAGAAGGAATAGGGAAAGGAGTGGGAGGAATGGGGGAGCTTTAGTCAAGTTATGGAAGTGAAAAATTTAAAAAGCAGCTAAGAGCGTTGTTGACTTTCTATGATTATGTCATTTTTGTCTTCTAACTAGCATTAATGGAAATTAGGCATCTACCCTCTCACAGAGACTGGTAGACTAAGGCCCTGTCTGTTGGTTACATTTCAGAGGAATGGCCTTCAGGTCCTTCAGAAAGATATTCTGAGTCTTAGGAGATACATATGCATCTCAAGGGGACAGAAGAAGGATTTACAATTTTAAATTTGTTTGTTTAATAAATGGGAAGGGAAGGTCTGGGACCTGTCTTAAGTCAGATGTTGGCTGGAATCAGAAGTAAATTCCTTTGAGAGCCTTGGGTTTTTCCAGACAGGAACTAGCTCCCCCCAGGGATGAGACCTTAGGCTCTTAGAATCTCTTTTTAAATTTCTTATGAGTTATCTGAAAGAATTATTGGTACTTTGATTGTTTATATAAATCCAAGATAAATCAGTTAATGATCCCACTGAGATAAAGTCTATATATTTGCTCTGTAGGCATGTGAAGTCACCTTTCCTATATATATTGAGCTGATATGGAACCTTTAAAAAAGCTCCTGCCCAACATTTTCCATCTTCATCCTCCACTTTGTTTACCTGTATGTAGAGGTTAGGAGGAAAAGATGCAGGAGGTATTGGAATGGCAGTAGACTGGTGGCCAGGATGCCTCCCTGGCCACATATTTGACTTTCACCCTTGAAGGCACTAAACATTGATTCTGGTGTTGTATCAGGAGAACGGTTGTCCCTCAAGCACCATGCAGGAGAATGCAATAGGACCTGACCTGTCAGCTAGATTTATAGAGAATCAAACAGAACAAGTATTATAGAATAATGATTTATGGTGATAATAGGTATGAATGTTATGTCAAATTGTTCATGTTTTAGATATTAGAACATTCTCTCCCTCGAGAAATTGCATGTAAAACCAAATTATAATTATAAGGCTTCTTGGTCAGAATCAAGTTGGAGCATGGGGAATTAATATGAATTACCAATGTAATTAGGATCTGGTTGCTTCCAGGACCCAAGAATTCACCGTTATAGACAGTCTCTGATAGACACAGCTAATTTCTGGCTCCCTGGGCAGATTATAGCTCATGAGCCACATCCTGCCTGGTACCTGTCTCAGAAAGCTAAGAATGGTTTTTACGTATTTAGATGATTGGGAGAGAAACTCGAAGAGTAATATTTGGTGACATGTAAAAATTAAATTCAAATTTCATTATCCGTAAACAAAGTGTTACGGGAATACAGCCATGCTATTCATTTATGTATATTCTATGGCTGATTTTGCACCATGATAGTAGATTTGAATAGATTCAAGAGAGACCCTATGGCCCACAGTGCCTAAATTATTTCTTGTTTTGGCCCTGAGAAAAACTTTGCTTGTCCCGGGTGTACATTAAATAGTTTTGCCTAATAATTATTTAGATGTCATTTTGAATAATCTTTTTATTTGCAAGTTTTATTTGCAGTGTTCATTTTGTGGTAATAGTAGGTTATGGCTGTTTTGTGCATAGCTAATTAGTGGATTTTTTTTTTTTAACATCAAATGGCACAGGAGTATGTCTAAATTGCCCTTAAAGAAATACAAAATGGGCCAGGCGTGTGGCTCACGCCTGTAATCCCAGCACTTTGGGAAGCCAAGCCAGGTGGATCACAAGGTCAGGAGTTCGAGACCATCCTGGCCAATATGGTGAAACGCCGTCTCTATAAAAAATACAAAAATTAGCCGGGCATGGTGGCAGGCGCCTGTAGTCCCAGCTGCTCGGGAGGCTGAGGCAGGAGAATCGCTTGAACCTGGGAGGCGGAGGTTGCAGTGAGCCAAGATCGCACCACTGCACTCCAGTCTGGGCGACAGTGAGACTCTGTCTCAGAAATACAAAATGAATAGTAAATTTATCTTTGAAATCTGCAAAACAAATGTATTGTACCCTAAATGCTATAAATAAAGGTCAGTAAATTTAAGTTAAGCAGTGTGGGGGCAAAGGATTTTTATCATCTTTATATCCATTTCTCTTTTTTTATCCTCCCCTTTTACACATAGATGCTAAGGTAGTTGTTGTTTTTGGAATTTGTGACACCATGAGCCATTGGCTGTGCTTCTGTATCTGGTTTGTTGGCCAAACTTTGGAGCTATGTCATTTTTCACCTCTCAGATACTAAGGATGAGCTTCCCATACTCGGCATTAGCCTCTGGGATAGTCAGCCAATGTTATCTTCTTCTAGGGGCCTGGTACTCAACCAAGCACTCAATAAATGCTTCATTCAGGTCATAGCCGGACTCTGCATTGTTGATTGTCTCTCTTTCTTTTTTTTAAATTTGAGATATTCACATACCAGAAAATTTACCCTTTAAAAACAAACAATTTAGTGTTTATTAGTGTATTTACAGGGAATGTACAACAATCATAATTATCTTAATTTGAGAACACTTTTATTACTCTGAAAAGAAATTGCCTACCCATCAGCAGTCACTTCCCATTGCTTCCTTCCCCTATCCACTGGGAACTGCTAATCTACTTTTACCTATATGGATTTGACTATTTTAGACATTTCATATACATGGAATCATGCAATATGTGTCCTTTTGTGTCTGGTTTCTTTCACTTAAGATGTTTTCAAGCCTCATCCATGCTATAGTATATCACTACCTCATTTCTTTTTATGGCTACATAAAATTCCGTTGTGTGATGTACCACAGTTTATCCATTCACCTGTTAGTGGACATTTGGGTTGCTTCCACCTTTTGGCAGTTGTGAATAATACTGCTAGGAACATTTGTATACAAGTTTTTGTGTGGATGTATGTTTTCCTCTTTCTTGTGTAAATAGGAGTATAATGGCTATGTCATATGGTAGCTAAATATTAACATTTTAGAAACTGCCAAGCTGTTTTCCCAGGCAACTGCACCATTTTACATTCTCACTAACAACCTGTGAGCATTCAGATTTTCCATGTCCTCACCAACATTTATTATTATCTTTCTCATTGTGGTAAAGTGTCTATTCAGATTCTGACATTTTAGCTTTTGGTATAATCACTTTAGGGTCTTCCTCGTGTAATATTTATATTTTCCCCTTTTTCTGTATATCTGTTTTTTTCCTCTCTAAAAACATAACACTGTCAGCCAGAGGAAGTAATATATTCTAGGGAATGGGAAACTTATGCTTCCTGTGAGTCTTTTAAGACTGTCCATTGTCCATCTGGGCAACATGGAGAAACCCTGTCTCTACAAAAAACACAAAAATCAGCCAGGCGTGGTGGCACATGGCTGTAACCCCAGCTCCTTGGAAGGCTGAGGTAGGAGGATCACCTGAGCCTAGAGAGGTCAAGGTTGCAGTGATATGTGATTGTGCCACTGTAATCTACCCTGGGTGACAGAGTGAGACCTATCTCAAAAAAAATGATCCTCTATTATATTGTTCCTGGCCATACTGGTTGTTTTGTATTCTTTTTCTATATTACTACTAATCTATTATTTTATTACACAAATCAATGAAAAGAGATGACACTAGTGCAGGCTAGGAAAAGGGTAACCCACCTGAGAGAGCCAGCTTGTTTTTCTCCTGTCTACCTCATTCCCTATACTCCAGGTTAATCTCTTGCCTTGTGTTGGTTCTTCTCCTTTGGCCCTCATTATGCTCTTTGCTCCTTGAATTGCAAGAAATATGTGAAATTGCTGGCATTTTGTATCATTTTATGCCTACTTAATGGCCTTTAAGATAATATTATTACTGTTCTGGTTTTATTGCTGAAAAAACTAACTCACAGAGGTCATAGAACCTGTTTGCATTTCATAGAACCCATTTGCATTTCACTGTGTGTTAATTTCCCTTACTGGCTTCCTCCGACCTCTAGGTTAGGGGGATGCTGCTAAAATGAGAAAAAGTTTCTTGCACTGGCTTTGAAGTGCAGTGGTTATTCAGATCTTCTTTGGTCTGTTACAGTGGCTCTGGTTTGCCTGAAATGCTTGTGTAGAAAGAGAAGCCTAGACATTTATCTTAAAGCCAAGTTACATAAGTTTTCATATGCCAAGAATGGAATTTTAGCTTTACTCCTATATAGTAGAATAATGAGTTCGAGAGAGGCGTGGTTAAAAGTATATATACAATTTGGCATGTTTTTTGAACTAATTCTGTCCTAGGCATAAAAATGAATAAATTTTTGTCATCGCCCTAAAGGAACTTCCAGCCATTTGGAGAGATGGAATCAAATAATTACTCTCATGTGGGAAATGTGTCTAGAAAGTATGTATAAAGTTCTTGATAGCAGAGAAGAGAGCTACAGAGATCCCTTCTTACCCTAAATTCGGTTATCAAACAATAGTAAATACTTTTTATCATTTTAAGTAGTATGCATTTTAGGGTGCAGTTGGATTGGACTGTTTGGTGTAACCTCTTACCTTTATAAACATGTATTAACAAGAACAGATAGCATAGGTGTACAAGCCTACCAATATAAATAAAACAAAAATTGCTTTCATGTATTAAGATGTTAACTTTATCTGACAGATATGCCAAGAGTTTAACAGTACCTGGGCATGGGAGATGGAGAAGAAGGGCTATCTTGAAATGAGTGTTGAATGCAAACTAGCACTCTTAAAGGTAATAAATTTATTATTTGTTACAGTTATTTCAATTTAAAATTTAATTTTTGACTCCTGGTTAAATTGGAAAATAAAAAGTAGACATTTTTATTATTAGCAGAAGAGGAGTCTATTTTTTGGTGACAATCTATTCTTTAAAGTGCTGTTTTTTTTTTAATGCATACGTATATCTAGGTTTAATTATCTCTTCTTGTAGGGACAGTAATAACATGGGCAAGCAGTTGGTTCAAATTAGTTTTATTCATTGTTTTCAACCTTCACAATCATTACTATATACTGTAAACTGTGGATAATTTTCTACTGATTTACTAAATTAGCAATTTGATACTGTTTTCTGGATGACTGGGAGCATGTCATTTTGTACTTAATACAACCCTCACATAACCAAACCAACTTGATTTCAATGGGTCATCTCAAAGTAGGCTTTTTTACAAGTTTGAGTTTTCCTTTCTTTTCCTGCCTACTTCCTGTCATTGGCCCTAATTAGTAGCAAAATGGCCAGCATAATAGAGGGGAAAAATATTCTTTGTGAAAACATTAATGAAGTTTTTGCTACTTCTAAAATTTATAGTGTTTTGTAAGTAGGCTTCTTTATTCAAAAGACCTCAAGATGTTATGATGAACCTTAAAATATAATGTCAGTATACATATTATTATTTTGGAGATAGATAAGACTATAGAGTACGTGTTATTTTGCTCTTAGATGTTGATTGCTGTTGGTGCCTACACAGAAGTCTTCAAGATCAAAAAGATACCTGTCTTAGAAAACCAAATGTCATAGTAAACTCAGATTTCAGGGTGTATAATCATGCAGGTTCATCTGTCTCTAGACCAGCTTGTGGTCCCAAGGGGGTAATTAGGGTGATTCCTTGCTAGTCAAAGTTATAGAAATTATACTCATAACTTTTATTAATCCCAATTTTTGAAATACCTTTTTGTGCATTCCTATAATGCATGTAATACTTTAGTATCCATACTGACCTCTAGGTTAGGGGGATGCTGCTGAAATGTATGTAATACTTTAGTATTACATATATTATATAAGTGCATATATATATGTTAGTGTATTATGTAAATACATAAGAAAGTGGATATAATACATACATATAACTTTTCAGGATGTGTTACAAATTTTTTTAATAGTAAGGATGCTTGATCAAAAATGTTTAGAGACCATTGGGATAGCTGACATAGGCAAAGGCATAAGGGCTGTAATAGGAAGTAACTTAATGTGTTGTCTGCCTGGGCAGCGATACCCAGGAAGAAATCTGACTTATACCCTAATCATATATGAAATATATAACAAAAAGTTAGTTAGTTTTTCCAGTCTAGTATGTGAATATCTTTTTTTAAGAGAATTCTCTAGAGCCAGTTATCAGTGAAAAATCTACCTTCCTTGAAAACTGCGTATGTCTCAGGCTTTCAAAAACAGATAGTCCTTTGAAGAATAATGTTCACCTAAAACCTGGAAGAAAGATTATAGAAAGTTTTATACCGTGTATCCTGAATAACCAACATGTTAATTAAAAAAAAAAAAAAATCCAAAGGAAATTTTAAAACTCTTGAGAGAAATGAAAATGGAAACTCAACATGCCAGAACTTACAAAATGCAGCAAAAGCAAATCTAAGAGGGAAATTTATAGCAATCAATGGCCACATTAAAAAAGAAGAAATCTCAAGTAACAACCTAATTTTACACTGCAAGAAACTGGAAGAACAAACTAAACCCAAACTTAGTAGAAGGAAGAAAATAACCAACATATGAGTAAAATTAAATGAAATAGAGACTTAAAAAATGGTGGAAAAGATAAACAAAACTAAGAGTTGGTTTTTGAGAAGATAAACAAAACTGACAACCTTTAGCTAGGCTAAGAAAGAGAGAAGACTTAAATCAGAAATTAAAGTAGAGACGTTATAACCAATACCACAGAAATACAAAGGATCAAAGAAACAACTGTGAACAATTGTTTGGATTATATAGAAAAAAATGGATAAATACTAGAAGCATGCATCTTACCAAGACTGAATTACAAAGAAATAGAAAATCTGAACAGACCAATAACAAGTAAGAAAATTGAACCAGCAGTCAAAAATGTCCCATCAGAGGAAAGCCCAGGGTATGATGGCTTCACAGCTAAATCCTACTAGACGTTTAAAGAATAACTAATGCGAGTCCTTCTCAATGTCTTCTAAAAAACTGAAGAGGAGAAAATACTTCCAGACTAATTTTACAAGGCCAGCATTATACTGATCCCAAAGCTGGACACAAACACTATAAGAAAAGAAATATTCCCGATGAACACAGATGCAAAAATCCTTAACAAAATACTAGCAACCAAATTTAACAGCACATAAATGGGATCATTCACCATGATCAAGTGGAATTTATCCCGGAATGCAAAGATTGTTCGTCATATGCAAATCAGTAAGTGTGATACATGGCCAGGTACAGTGGCTCACACCTGTAATCCCAGCACTTTGGAAAGCTGAGGCAGGAGAATCACTTGAGCCCAGGAGTTCAACACCAGCCTGGGCAACACAGCAAGACCACTTCTCTGCAAAATATTTAAAAAGCTGGCTAGCTGGGTGTGGTGGTGTGTACCTGTAGTCCTAGCTACTGGGGAGGTTGAGGCGGAGGATTGCTTGAGCTGTGATCGTGCCACTGCACTTCAGCCTGGGTAACAGAGTGAGACTCTGTCTTTAAAAAATAAATAAATAAGCCAGGTGGGGGTGGCTCACGCCTGTAATCCCAGTACTTTGGGAGGCTGAGGCAGATGGATCACTAGAGGTCAGGAGTTCAGGACCAGCCTGGACAACATAGTGAAACCCCATCTCTACTAAAAGTACAAAAATCAGCTGGGCATGGCGGCGCATACCTGTAATTCCAACTATTAGGGAGGCTGAGGCAGGAGAATCGCTTGAGCTCAGGAGGCAGAGGTTGCAGTGAGCTGAGATCGCACCACTGCACTCTAGCCTGAGTGACAGAGAAGACTCTGTCTCAAAAAATTAATTAACTAAATAAAGTTGTGATGCTCCACATTAAGAGAATGAAGGACAAATATTATATGATCATATGAATATATGCAGAAAAAACATTTGAGAAAATTCAACTTTGCTTTCATGATAAAAACTCACAACAAATTAGGTATGAAAAGAATATGTGTCAGTGCAATAAAGGCCATATAAGACAACCTCACAGCTTACATGGTACCAAACTGTGAAAAACTGAAAGCTTTTCCTTTAACATCAGGAGCTAGACAAGGACACCCACTTGCCACTTATATTCAATATAGTACTGGAAGTCCTAGCCAGAACAGTTAGGTACAAAAAGAAATAAGTCATCGGAATTAGAAAGGAAGAAGTTAAATTGTCACTGTTTGCAGATGACATGATTTTACGTATAAAAAATCCTAAAGGCTTAACCAACAGACTATTAGAACTAATAAATGAATTCAGTAAAATTTCAAGATATAAAATCAATATACAAAAATCAGAAGTGTTTCTACTCACAAATCACAGACTATCCAGAAAAGAAATTATAAAAACCGATTCATTACAATAGTATCAAAAAATAAAATATTTAGGAGTAAATTTGACCAAAGAGGTAAAAGATCTCTGTACTGAAAACTACAAAACATTAATGAAAGAAAATACAAATGAGGCTGGGCGCAGTGGCTCATGCCTGTAATCCCAGCACTTTGGGAGGCCGAGACGGGCGGATCACGAGGTCAGGAGATCAAGACCATCCTGGCTAACACCGTGAAACCCCGTCTCTACTAAAAATGCAAAAAAATTAGCCGGGCGTGGTGGCAGGCGCCTGTAGTCCCAGCTACTTGGGAGGCTGAGGCAGGAGAATGGCGTGAACCCAGGAGGCAGAGCTTGCAGTGAGCTGAGATCGCGCCACTGCACCCCAGCCTGGGCAACAGAGCGAGACTCTGTCTCAAATAAAAGACAAATGAAAAGATGTCCTGCGTTCATGGATTAGAAGAATTAATCTTGTTAAGATGTCCATACTGCCCAAAGTGACCTACAGATTCATTGCAATCCCTATCAAATTCCAGTGGCATTGTTCACAGAAATAAAACACAACCCTAAAATTCATATGGAACCACAGGAACCTGAATAACCAAAGCAATCTTGAGCCAAAAGAACAAAACTGGAGGCATCATGCTACCTGATCTCAGAATCCACTAAGTTATGGTAATCAAACTACATGGTACTGGTAAAAAGCAGATACATCGACCACTAGAACAGGACAGAAAGCCCAGAAACAAACTCCTGTGTTGATGGTCAGTCGCTTTTTGACAGTGGTGTCAAGATTACACACTGAGCAAAGGACAGTCTATTCAATAAATGGTGCCGGGAAAACTGGTCATCCACATGCAGGAGAATGAAATTAGACCCTTATCTTACACCATACACAGAAATTATCTTAGTGGATTAAAGACTTAAATATAAGACCCGAAAGTATAAAATTACTAGAAGAGTTCAATATTCAAACCATATAAAGAACTCAAGCAACAGCAAGAAAACAATCTGATTTAAAAATGGGCAAAGGACTTCAATAGACATTTCTCAGAAAAAGACGTAGGAAATGGCCAACAGATATATGAATAAATGCTCAGTATCACTAATTATCAGGCAAATGCATTTTAGAACCACAATGGAATATCACTTCATGCTTGTTAAGATGGCTGTTATCAAAAAGACAAGACAAGAGATAACAAGTTTGGTAAAGATGTACAGAAAAGGGAACCTTTGAGGCCAGGCACGGTGGCTCGTGCCTGTAATCCCAGCACTTTGGGAGGCCAAGGCGGGCAGATCATGAGGTTAAGAGATCAAGACCATCCTGGCCAACATGATGAAACTCTGTCCCTACTAAAAATACAAAAATTAGCTGGGCATGGTGGCGCACCCCTGTAGTCCCAGCTACTCGGGAGGCTGAGGCAGGAGAATCGCTTGAACCCAGGAGGCAGAGGTTGCAGTGAGCCGAGATCGCGCCCCTGCACTCCAGCCTGGTGATAGAATGAGACTTTGTCTCAAGAAAGAAAAGGGAGCCCTTGTATGCTGATTGTGAGAATGTAAATTAGTTCGGCCATTATGGAAAATAGCATGGGGGTTCCTCAAAAAATTTGAAATAGAACTACCATATAATTCAGCATCCTACTACTGGATATATATCCAAAGGAAGTAGAATTTGTTTCTTGAAGTGGTACCTGCACTCCCGTGTTCACTGCAGCATTAATCACAATAAGGTTGAACCTGGAGGACGTTATGTTAAGTAAAATAAGCCAGGCACTGAAAGAAATACCCCATGATATTACTTAATGTGGAATCTAAGAGTCAGACTCATAGAATCAGAGTAGCGTGGTGATTACCAGGGATTAGGGAGGTGAGGGGTAGATTGGGGAGATACTGGCCCAAGCTACAAAAAGTCAGACAGGAGGAATTAGTTCAGGAGATCAGTTGTACAACATGGTGAGTATAGATAATAACAATATATAGTATATTTGAAAATTGCTAAGGGGCTAGATTTTAAATGTTTTCACCACTAAAAATTCTAAGTACATTAGGTAGTAGATGTGTTTATTAGCTTGATTTAGCCATTCCACACTATACACATATATCAGAATACCATGGTGTATACCATAAATATATGCAATTTTTTAAATGCAATTTTTATTTGTCATTTTATATAAGGAAAATGGGAAAAAACTACATGAAACTTTTTTAATAGAAAATTTTTTTTTGAGGCAGGGTCTTGCTCTGTTGCCCGAGCCAGAGTGCAGTGGCGAGATCATATCTCACCTCATCCTCAACCTCCCAGAGTAGCTGGGACTGTAGGCATGCACCACCATACCTGGCCAATGTTTGTATTTTTTGTAGAAACAGGGTTTCACCATGTTGCCCAGGCTAGTCTTTAACTCCTGGACTCAAGCGATCCTCCTGCCTTGGCCTCCCTAAGGGCTGGGATTACAGGTGTCAGCCACTGTGCCTGGCCTAAAACAGAAAATCTTACACCATGAGATGATTTGGGAGATTTTAGTGCAAACGGGCTCATTCCTTTTGAAATAAAACTTGATTTGTGTGTCAGTGATTGTGTTAAACCTATAAATTGGTAATGGTGTTAATATAAAATGTTCCTTAAAATGTTGGCTATTCTAAACAGTATGTATGAAAGTGGGGAGAGGATAGTGAAAGAAGGAATGCAGTATGTTTGTTCTGTCCACTGCTTTCCCTGAATCAGTTCTACGGTTGTATCATCTTTATTGTGATGGAGAAATATTTGTGAGGTATGTTAAGCCGTGTTATGACTATTTTTCAGTACCTCTGCGAGTGTCAGTTTGATGACAATCTCAAATTCAAGAATATTATTAATGAGGAGGATGCCGATACTATGCGTCTCCAGCCAATTGGGCGAGACAAAGATGGCCTCATGTACTGGTACCAATTGGATCAAGATCACAATGTCAGAATGTACATAGAAGAACAAGATGATCAAGATGGCTCTTCATGGAAATGCATTGTCAGGTATCTTTTATTGGAACCTTTTTACACTTATGTGTTTTGTACATTGATCTCGTTTAAAAACTAGGATGTTATCTATGAGACAGAAGTGGTTTTTTTGTGGGTTTTGGGAGTTTTCTTTTTTTTTTTTTTTTTTTTTGGAGACGGAGTCTTGCTCTGTTGCCCAGGCTGGAGTGCAGTGGCCGGATCTCAGCTCACTGCAAGCTCCGCCTCCCGGGTTTACGCCATTCTCCTGCCTCAGCCTCCCGTGTAGCTGAGACTACAGGCGCCCACCACCTTGCCCAGCTAGTTTTTTGTATTTTTTAGTAGAGACGAGGTTTCACCGTGTTAGCCAGGATGGTCTCGATCTCCTGACCTCGTGATCCGCCCGTCTCGGCCTCCCAAAGTGCTGGGATTACAGGCTTGAGCCACCGCGCCTGGCGGGTTTTGGGAGTTTTCAAGGCCTCACCTAGTATCCAGCATAGTATCCATAGTACGCACTTAGTTTTTTATTTGTCAAGTAAATGAAAATATTCAGCAGTTCAGTCGATATTATATACACATACTTTATACATCAGGAAGCCAGAATCTGAATAGTTATAAATAATATGGACAGAAAAATACATCGTTAGACAAAAGCACAAGAAAAGCATTGTTTGGTTCTTATTTAGCTATAGTTTTCTTTTTTTTTTTTAAACAGAGTTTCGCTCTTGTTGCCCAGGCTGGAGTGCAATGATGCAATCTTGGCTCATTGCAACCTCTGCCTCCCGGGTTCAAGCGATTCTCCTGCCTCAGCCTCCTGAGTAGCTGGGATTACAGGCATGTGCCACCATGCCTAGCTAATTTTGTTATTTTTAGTAGAGGCAGGGTTTCTCCATGTTGGTCAGGCTGGTCTCAAACTCCCAACCTCAGGTGATCTACCTGCCTCGGCTTCCCTAAGTGCTGGGATTACAGGCGTGAGTCACCACGCCCAGCCTTTAGCTATAGTTTTCTATTCAGCGTTAATTAGTTCTAATTATTTTAATTTATTCATTTCATCTTGACACAGTATATATTCTATTTGCTGTGCATACATTTCTTTATTGGAGTTCTGAGGAAATCTTGGGAACATTGCACTTTTTTGTCATAGTTCTCTTTTTAAAAGTCTTGATTTTTTAATTTGTGTTGACATATATTTGAACAGAAACATTTAATATATAACCATGAAATATAACTTCAAAAAAAACCCTGTAATACTAGAACCATTATTACAGAATTTTTGTGTCTTTAGTTTTCTGTCACTGTAACTTTATTATTTAGAAATATTCCACAAATACAGTATATATTAATTTGGAAGATATCAGGGGTCCTATAAAGTAGGGAAAACTCATAGCTATCTAACCGCTAGCTTATGAAAAACTTTCTTGACATTAACTCATATCTGTTTTTTGTCCCATTTTGAATTTCAGCAATTTCTCTTAGTGATTATTTATTAACACTTTGAAGAAATAAGCCGTCGAAAAGCTCAATTTTCATTCCCTAAGAATAAATGGGTATTGATTAATCTCATGGGAGATTTTTTTATAAGCAGGTATCATTACATTATTTTCCTTGTAATTAATTTGCTAAACGCAGGTAAACAAAGTAGTCCTAAACTAAAATTTATTTACCATTTCTCCTTTGAATACAAAGACCAAATATGATCTATTCATGACATTATACCACTGTTTCTATTATTTCCCATATTAACCTTGTGTAGTTGTTTAAAACATTCTTTTCTTCTTTGTAGATGAAGAAAATACAACAGTGAAATAACGATTACTATTGATCAGTCACAGTTGTTTAAAATGATGTCTAATGGGCTGGGTGCGGTGGTTCACATCTGTAATCTCAGCACTTTGGGAGGCCGAGGCGGGAGGATCATGAGGTCAGGAGTTCGAGACTAGCCTGGCTAGCATGGTGAAACCCCATCTCTACTAAAAATACAAAAATTTAGCCGAGCATGGTGGCACACACCTGTACTCCCAGCTACTCGGGCGGCTGAGGCAGGAGAATTGCTTGAACCTGGGAGGCAGAGGTGTAATTTATGAGAGGAGTTCAAAATAAAAAGAACTGGAAGGCTGGGCACGGTGGCTCACGCCTGTAATCCCAGCACTTTGGGAGGCTGAGGTGGGCGGATTATGAGGTCAGGAGATCGAGACCATCCTGGCCAACATGGCGAAACATTGTCTCTACTAAAATACAAAAAAAAATTAGCTGGATGTGGTGGCACACGCCTGTAATCCCAGCTACTCGGGAGGCTGAGGCAGGAGAATCGCTTGAACCCAGCAGGCAGAGCTTGCAGTGAGCCAAGATCACGCCACTGCTCTCCAACCTGGGCAACAGAGCGAGACTCCATCTCAAAAAAAAAAAGGTCTAATGTATACTGTTTTAGGTAGATTATACCTTAATGCATGATGTGAAATTTCAGAGTTAATAGTTATTTTTGAATCTGGGTTCATCTACTTACCATCTGTAGACACATTACATTTGTCCCTTGGTATCCATGGGGCACTGGTTCCAGGACCCTCATGGATAACAAAATCTGCAAATGCTTAAGCCCTTTACATAATATTTGTGTATAACCTGTGCACATCCTCTCATATACTTATAATACTTAATGCTATGTAAATGCTAGGTATAAAATTGTTATACTGTAGTTTTAGTTTGTATTTTTATTGTATTAGCCTTAGTTTATTTTTTTCTAAATATTTTGATCTGAGGATATGGAGGGCTAACTGTACTTAATTTTTCTGAGAGTTACATTCCTGTACTTTAAATTGAAAGTGATAATACTTTCTCAAAAAGTTGTTGTGAGGAATGTATGAGAAATGGTGCTGGCACTGTAATACATGCTCAATAAACCTTTTCTCTTTTTATTTCCACCTTTTTAACTTTTTAACTATTCGCTTTTGTTTTTTGTTTTTTGAGACAGAGTCTCACTGTCACCCAGGCAGGAGTGATCTTGGCTCACTGCAAGCTCCGCCTCCCGGGTTCATGCCATTCTTCTGCCTCAGCCTCCTGAGTAGCTGGGACTACAGGCGCCCGCCACCATGCCTGGCTAATTTTTTTTTAGTTTTAGTAGAGACGAGATTTCACTGTATTAGCCAGGATGGTCTCGATCTCCTGACCTTATGATCTGCCTACCTCGGCCTCCCAAAGTGCTGGGATTACAGGCGTGAGCCACCGTGCCCGGCCAACTATTCGCTTTTCTTACAAAACCTTTCTAATTCCAAAGACTGAAATTTAGTTTATTCACTAAAGAAATAACTGTCAGCAGAAAGGTCGGAAAATTTCCGTGGTGTTGCTTTCACCTCTTCTCATGCTTGACCATTTCTCCATGTTTTATTCCTTGGGCTTCTGCCCTTTTTAAACACACACACACACACACACACACACACACACACACACACACACACACACAACTTCTTTCCATTTGTTAAAATTTGTTTTTGATAAACAAAATGGTGTATGTGGCAATTGTTTAGAAGGAGATGCTTGTGTAGAAGAATGCCTACACACAGTTTTCCTTTCTTTTGTTTTGGAGACAAGATCTCGCTTTGTCACCCAGGCTGGAGTGTGGAGTGCAGTGGTGCAATCTCAGCTCCCTGCAACCTCTGCCTCCCAGGTTCAAGCAGTTCTTCTGCCTCAGCCTCCCAAGTAGCTGGGATTACAGGTGTGAACCACCACGCCTGGCTAGTTTTTGTACTTTTAGTAGAGACGGGGTTTCGCCACATTGACCATGCTGGTCTCGAACTCCCGAGCACAAGCTATTCACTTGCTGTGGCCTCGCAAAGCTCCGGGATTACAGATGTGAGCCGCCAGGCCCGTCCTATACTTTTCTCATTTTCACAACCACAAATTTCTTTAGAAAGTGGTGCCAGGGTTATTTTTAGACATTTTGATGGCATCTATTAATACATATATTTCTATTTACAGTGAGCCAGGGAACATTGCCCAAGTAATGTAGAAATATTTGGGACCATTCAGAAATCATTTGGTTTATTGACTCTCTGGTTTTGTATAATGAAATTCAATTTTTCAACACCTGATTGTCATACTAACATTCCTTTATTTCATTAAATTTACAAATTCTGTTACATAGATGCCTGTGTAATAGGTACTATGCTAAACAATTGGTGATGTAATAGTGAATAGTATGGCTCTAAGATCTCTAAGAGGGGCTGCAGGCACCTGTGAAAGGCCTCAACTTGTAAGGAATAGATTTGAGATGAATATTATATGCATATTTTCTGGGGAAGGACGGTAATTTATCTCAAATTTTCAGTTGCATGTGTTTATGCTTATTATAAATGAGATGTACTATGACATGACATTCCAATTAGCTTTAACCCAACACAGTGGAACTGTTACTGACAAACATAGTAAACTGTCTTGTTCACATAGGTCTCTCATTGTTGCAAAGGTTGAATGTAGAAAACATTGTAATGATTTTTGCCTCCTCATAAAGATAAGGATCTTAGTTGTCACTAATATATATTTAGTGCCTAAAATAATGTGGGGCATCATCTCATTTGACTTGGATGAGATCATCCCTGGAGCATGGTATTTCTGTTTGAATGGCAAACTCTAAAAGAAACATTTATATAGTGAAGTCCATTATGGGAACAACCACAAAGAAGACGATTGAATGAACTGAAAATGCTTTATCTAGCAGAAATTTACTCAGACATAAATGTCTTCAGACATTTAGAAGATTGATTTGTGGAAGAATATCTCAAAGGCTGAGCCAGGATCACTGGATTCAAATTATGGGGAAGCAGAACTGAGTTTGACAGGAGCAAGAATGTTTGTTTTTCGTTTTACATTGCAGGGGAGTGATTATCTTAAGGCTGATAGATGTTGTCAAAGCATTTTTCAATTAAACATGCAAGTTTATGTGAAGTGGAGTTTTGTAAGAGGCACTAATCTTTTTAGGAAGAGATTCCTTTAGAAAATGAAGTGATGGCCAGGCGTGGTGGCTCACTCCTGTAATCCCAGCACTTTGGGAGGCCAAGGCGGGCAGATCACGAGGTCAAGATATCGAGACCATCCTGGCCAACATGGTGAAACCCCGTCTCTACTAAAAATACAAAAATAAGCTGGGCGTTGTGGTGCGTCCCTGTAGTCCCAGCTACTCGGAAGACTGAGACAGGGGAATCACTTGAACCCAGGAGGCAGAGGTTGCAGTGAGCCGAGATCACGCCACTGCACTCTAGCCTGGCGAAACAGAGTGGACTCCATCTCAAAAAAAAAGAAAAGAGAAAATCAAGTTAAAAGAACAAGTAAAGCAAATAAGATTTTGACTTTGACTTTTTCATTTAATAGGTTGCATTTGGGTGCTCTTCTTAGCTAGTAAATATTATTTTTTACTAGTAAATTAAAAGCCTCTTGTTTTTTCTTAAAACAATTTCTTTAACAGTATTATTTTCTTGGCGATCAGCTGGTGTTGGAAACATATTTCTACCTAATTCTTTTTTTTTTTTTTTTTTGAGACGGAGTCTCACTCTGTCGCCCAGGCTGGAGTGCAGTGGCGCAATCTCAGCTCACTGCAAGCTCCGCCTCGCGGATTAACGCCATTCTCCTGCCTCAGCCTCCCAAGTAGCTGGGACTACAGGCGCCCGCCACCTCGCCCAGCTAGTTTTTTTGTGTTTTTTAGTAGAGACGGGGTTTCACCGTGTTAGCCAGGATGGTCTCGATCTCCTGACCTCGTGATCCGCCCGTCTCAGCCTCCCAAAGTGCTGGGATTACAGGCTTGAGCCACCGCGCCCAGCCTCTACCTAATTCTTAAAAGAGCATTATATAACAAAAATTATCTGGTCTTTAGGGTTCTTGTTTTCTAAAGCCAGTAAGTCAGCCTTCTTAATGATTGATAAATTTAGAAATATAACTGAATTTTGTAAATTAAAAATCAAATGGAATTTTTAAAAAAATGAGAATCCACCAAAAAGAGATCATTTTACATAGTTGATCTACTGAAAATTTCATACCATAACATCACCACAGTCTTAAACTTGTACTGTTATGTAGCAACTTCCATTTCTGCTAGTTGCAAAATTAATAATATAAATATATATATTAGATGAATAGATAGGAAGCAATTAACTCATATATAAAGAATTATACTTTAAGTTGAAACAAGATTTAGTATGTGATTTACAAAACAATAAAAGTAGTTTCATGAAACCATATGAAATTGTTAACATTTGAACATTTTGACCTGTAAAAATGGTGATTTCATATGGCTCAACCTAGTATTATAACAGGTTTCAATAGCAAAAATATTTAAGCTTCAGCCAGTGTCCTACTTATTCCGGTTAATGTTTAAAACAGAATTGCCACAAAAGTATTATATCATCTCTAGTTTAGGCCTCAATGAAAGAAGATAAAAGTACAGAAAAAAAACCCAATTTTACGTCTAATCAAATATGATGTAATAAGTGATTTTATTCACCCCATGAGGTATGTTAATAGAATTTGTTTAGGAATGAAAAAGATGGGCTCAGCACAATGGCTCACACCTGTAACCTCAGCACTTTGGGAGGCTGAGGTGAGCAGTTTGCTTGAACCCAGCAGTTTGAGACCTGCTGAAGCAACAAGACAAAACCCTGTCTCTACAAAAAATAACAAAAATCAGCCAGGTGTGGTGGCACTTGCCTGTAGTCTCAGTGACTTGGGAGGCTGAGGTGGGAGGGTTACTTGAGCCCAGGAGCTTGAGGCTGCAGTGAGCTGGGATTGTACCACTGCACTCTAGCCTGGGCAACAGAGTGAGACCCTGTGTCTCAAAAAAAAAAAAAAAAAAGATAAGCAAAGATTTGTAAACATAACAAGGTGGTAGTGTTTAGTTATTAATGATTAGAGAATTTTAGCAAATAAAGACCTTAGACCAGATTCGATCACAGCTTCTTCAGGATCTTAGTGGGACTACAGAAAGTACTTTTATATCGAATATACAAAGGAAGACAAAGTTATATGCAGACTGTTGAGCAGTTACTTCATAAAGAATATATACATATGGCCAGTATTCATATGAAAAAGTGCTTAGCATCATTATTCATTGTAGAATTTCCAATTAAAACCACAATGAGGTATTATCTTACTTCTATTAGAATTAGTAAAACGAAAATGGCTTACAGCACCAAATGTTAGCAAGGATATGCACCAACTGAAACTCTTAACACCTTGTTGTATGTGTAAAATGATACAACCACTTTGGGAAACAGTTTTGTGGTTTCTTCAAATGTTAACAAACTGTTATCCTATAACCTATACATTTCATTTCTGGGTATTTATATTAGAGAAATGAAAGCATGTTTACAAAAAGCCTTGTATAAGAACGTTCATAGCATCTTTAGTCTTAACATTACTCATACAATGAATTATTACTAAGCAGTAAAAAGGGGTGATCTATGAAACTGTATAGATTTGTCTCAAAATTCCTTGTATATGAAAGAAGCACATACTGTTTGATTCCATTTGTGATAAGTTCTAGAATTAATAAAGCTAATAATCTGTTGTGTTAGTCCATTTTCATGCTGCTGATAAAGACATACCCACGTCTGCCAAGACTGGGCAATTTGCAAAAGAAAGAGGTTTAATTGGACTTACAGTTCCATGTGACTGGGCAGGCCTCAGAATTATGGCAGACGGCAAGAAGGAGCAAGTCATGCCTTTCATTGATAGCAGGAGGCAAAGAAAGAGAGAGCTTGTGCAGGGAACTCCTGTTTTTAAAACCATCACATCTCGTGAGACTCATTCACTCACAGGAAATGAACCTGCCCCCTTAATTCAATCACCTTCCACTGGATTCCTCCCACAACACGTGGGAATTGTGGCAGTTACAATTTAAGATGAGATTTGGGTGGGGACACAGCCAAACCATATTTTTCTGCCCCTGGCCCCTCCTAAATCTCATGTTCTCATAGTTTAAAACCAGTCATGCCTTCCTAACAGTTCCCCAAAGTATTGACTCATTTCAGCATTAACTCAGAAGTCCACATCCAGCATCTCATCTGAGACAAGGCAAGTCCCTTCTTCCTGTGAGACTGTAAAATTAAAAGCAAGTTAGTGCTTCCTGGATACATACAGTGGGAGTACAAGCATTGGGTAAACACAGCCATTCCAAATGGAAGAAATTGGCCAAAACAAAGGGGCTACAGGCCCCATGCAATTCTGAAATCCAGCAGGGCAATCAAATCTTAAAACTCCAAAATGATCTCTTTTGACTGTCTTACATCCAGGTCATGCTGATGCAAGTGGTGGGTTTCCATGGTCTTGGGCAGCTGCGCCCCTGTACAGCCTCCCTCCTGGCTGTTTTCATGGGCTGGCATTGAGTATCTCTGGCTTTTCCAGGCACACGGTGCAAGCTGTCAGTGGATCTGCCCTTCTGGGGTCTAGAGGGCAGTGGTCCTCTTCTCACAGCTCCACTAGGTGGTGCCCCAGTAGGGACTCTGTGTGGGGGCTCTGACCCCACATTTCCCTTCCACACTGCCCTAGCAGAGGTTCTCCATGAAGGCCCCACCCCTACAGGAAACTTCTGCCTGGGCATCTAGGCATTTCCATACATCTTCTGAAATCTAGGCAGAGGTTCCCAAACTCCAGTTCTTCTGTGCATTCACAGGTTCAACACCACATGGAAGCTGCCAAGGCTTGGGACTTGCACCCTCTGAAGCCATGGCCTGAGCTCTACATTGGCCCCTTTCAGCCATGACTGGAGTGGCTGAGATGCAGGGCACCAAGTCCCTAGGCTGCACGCAGCACGTGGACCCTGGGCCTGACCCACGAAACCATGCTTTCCTTCTAGGCCTCCAGGCCTGTGATAGGAGGGGCTGCCATGAAGACCTCTGACATGTCTGGAGACATTTTCTCCATTGTCTTGGGGATAACATTTGGCTCCTTATTTCTTATGCAAATTTCTGCAGCCAGCTTGAATTTCTCCTCAGAAAATGGGATTTCTTTTCTATCACCTTGCCAGGCTGCAAATTTTCCAAACTTTCATGCTCTGCTTCCCTTATAAAACTGAATGCCTTTAATAGCACCCAGGTCACCTCTTGAATGCTTTGCTGCTTAGAAATTTCTTCCTCCAGATACCCTAAATCATCTCCTTCATGTTCAAAGTTCCACAAATCTCTAGGGCAGGGGAAAATGCCACCAGTCTCTGCTAAAACATAATAAAAGTCACCCTTACACCAGTTTGGGAACAAGTTCCTCATCTCCATCTGAGACTACCTCAGCCTGCACCTTATTGTTCATATTGCTGTCAGCATTTTTGTCAAAGCCATTCAACAAGTCTCTAGGAAGTTCCAAACTTTCCCACATTTTCATATCTTCTTCTGAGCCCTCCAACTGTTCCAACCTCTGCCTTTTACCCACTTTTTAAGCTGCTTCCACATTTTTGGGTACCTTTTCAGCAACGCCCCACTCCCGGTACCAGTTTACTGTATTAGTCCTTTTTCATGCTGCTGATAAAGGCAAGACTGGACAGTTTACAAAAGAAAGAGGTTTAATTGTACTCATAGTTCCACATGGCTGGGGAGGCATCAAAATCATGGCAGAAGGCAAGGAGGAGCAAGTCATGTCTTACATCAATGACGGCAGGCAAACAAAGAGCTTGTGCAGGAAACTCCCATTTTTAAAACCATCAGATCTCGAGACTCATTCACTATCACAAGAACAGAACAGGAAAGACACACCCCATAATTCAGTCACCTCCCACTGGGTTCCTCCCACAACACGTGGGAATTGTGGGAGTTACAATTCAAGATGAGATTTGGGTAGGGACACAGCCAAACCATATCATCTATGATTATCATAATCAAGACTGATTTCTTCTTGCTTTGGTGGGGAAAAGGAATTCAGTAGGAAAGGACAGGAGGGAATTTTTGTGGGACTAGTGATATTCCTTATGTTGATTGTGGTCTAGATTATACAATGTATGCATTTGTCAGAACTGATGAACTTAGTGCTTAAAATATGTTTATTTTACAGTATGTGAATTATACCTCATTAAAAATATTTTCAAAACTGATAATGGTTTGATAGTCATTTTCAAAAAGCTGAATTTGAAATAGTATATACAGTTTTCATGTACCCATAATTACGAACTGTATGAATGCATTTCTAAACCATATATATATAACCTGCTAATATTGCACAGTGATTAAGATGGGCTCTAAAGTCAGACTATTCGAAATTCAGTCTTGCTAAATTGTACTAACTTACCTTAGGCAAATTACCATTCCTCTCTGTGTGTCCTCAGTTTCCTCAGTCATAAAATGAGAATAATTTAATACCTATTTAATTGGGTTATATTGGAATTATATGAACTAATTAATATAAAACTCTTGGAATAATTAATACTTGGAACACAGTACTTATTCACTAATGTTAACAGATTAATAGTACTGCTATTGATATTACTAATTAATGCTTCTCTTCAGTTTTCTTGGCCTCCATAATTTTTTTTATTTTTTATTTTTTTGCCTACTGAATAATTTGGAATTTATACCAAAAAGTTGGCATGTTGTTGCTCAATTCTGGAATCATATATTTTAAATATTTACAAAAGACTTGTTATATTTATACTGTGCTATGCTCTGTAGATGTGAAGATCTGGTCCGATTTCTTAAGGAGTTCTTGTTATGGAAGAAAGGTACAGGGAAATTTTAAATAATACAGTCACAAAGTCTGTGATGGAGATTATCAAGGGTGCTGTGGAAGAACCAGATACTTGGCTCATACTTGGTAGAAGATAATACCTATGCTTGACTTTTTTTTTTGCCAGCGGGGGGCGGTTGGTCAGGAGGGTCTCTTTCTTTTTGTTATTTATTTATTTATTTTTCTTCATTGCTTCTGAAATGTTTAGCACCTACCACTAATTCAAACTCTGAACAACTCCTAGGCTGGGAGAAATCATATTTCACAATAATAATGGTTAGGATGATGTGTTCCATTTCATTGAAGTCTAGATTAACTTAAGGTACATACAGGAAACAGTTTAGAATCTGGTTAAGTCAAAGTCAGTAACCAGTCTGCCCAAAACTAAACTTTGAACCTTTCTACCCTAATATGAGCATCTCATCTCAGTTAATGGCAGCTACATTCTTTCACTGGCTCAACCCTATGGAATATGTCAATAGAATTTCTTTGGGAATGAAAAAGATAAGCAGAGATGTAAATATAACCAAGTGGTAGTGTTTGGTTATTAATGATGAGAGAATTTTAGCAAATGGAGACTTTATACCAGATTCCATCAGGTGCTTCTTCAGGAACAGAGTGGGACTACAGAGAGTGCTTTTATACCAAGTGTAAACCCCAAGGCCCAAAACCTTGGAGCACATCGGTAACTTTGCTTTTTCTCTCACTCCACATCTACCCTAACAGCAAATCCAATCAGCTCTTCATGCATAATTGTATCTAGAATTTGATCAGTTCTCCTTCATAGCTACATTCTTGTCCAAGCCACCATCTCTTTTTTTTGTAAAATGTATATAATTGAGTAGTTTTTTGTTTTTGTTTTTGTTTTTTACAAGTTATGCAACTGGTACCACTATCTAACACCAGGATATTTTTCTCACCCTAAAAAGAAAACCCAGTACCCGTTAGCAGTTATTCTTCAGTCTCCCTTTTCCTAGCCCTTAGCGACCACCAATCTTTCTGTGTCTATAATTTGACTATTCTCAACATTTTATAAACATAGAATTATATGATACGTGACTTTTTGTGCGCAGCCACTTTCTTTCTTTCTCTTTTTTTTCTTTTTTTTGAGACGGAGTTTCGTTCTTGTTGCCCAAGCTGGAGCACAATGGCATGATCTCAGCTCACCACACCCTCCGTCTCCCAGGTTCAAGGGATTCTCCTGCCTCAGCCTCCCAAGTAGCTAGGATTACAGGCATGTGCCACCACACCTGGAAAATTTTGTATTTTCAGTAGAGATGGGGTTTCTCCATGTTGGTCAGGCTGGTCTCGAACTCCTGACCTCAGGTGATCCGCCTGCCTTGCCCTCCCAAAGTGCTGGGAACCACCACTAGTCATGTGTGACCACTTTCAAGTAGAATAATCTTTACAAGGTTTATCCGTGTAATATAAATCAGAACTTTATTCCTTTTTATGGCTGAATAGTATTTCCATATGTAGATATACTAGATTTTGTTTATTCATTCTATTCTTGTCTTTGAGAGAGTAATTGGAATTAGCCATGGGGAACACATTCCAGGCAAAGAGAGCAGAAGTGTAATCAGTCACCTGATATCCTAAGAAAGCCTGGTATTTTGGAGGGATATGTCTGATTTAACATGCCTGAGAGAAGAAATGGTATGGAGAACAGAGAACAAGTGAGGGAGGGGTAGCAAAACAACTGGATTGTTGTTAGGGTCCTTAGTCTAAAAGATTCTGTAGATAGTGTTAAGAAATTTGGATGTGATTGGCCGGGCGCAGTGGCTCACGCCTGTAATCCCAACACTTTGGGAGGCTGAGGCAGGTGGATCACGAGATCAGGAGATGGAGACCATCCTGGCTAACACACTGAAACCCCATCTCTACTAAAAAAATACAAAAAAATTAGCTGGGCGTGGTGGCGGGCGCCTGTAGTCCCAGCTACTCCAGAGGCTGAGGCAGGAGAATGGCGTGAACCTGGGAGTCGGAGCTTGCGGTGAGCCGAGATTGCGCCACTGCACTCCAGCCTGGGCAACAAAACGAGACTCTGTCTCAAACAAAAAAAAAAAAAGGAAAAAAAAGAAATTTGGTTGTGATTTGAAGGAATTCATAAAAATTTCCTCTAACTCAGATTTAGGATTTTTTTCATTATTCAAAATAGGAAAAACCCAAAGATGGGTAATTTTCTGTTTTCATATAATAACCACTACCTTAGGCTTGTGTTTAAACACATTAAACAGATTAAAAGCCTTTTAGGGAGTTGTTCTTTAATAAATTTTACTGCTAAATTCCCTTTTTGCTTAAAGTAGTGGAAGTAGGCCGGGTGCAGTGACTCACGCCTGTAATCCCAACAGTTTGGGAGGCTGAGGCAGGCAGATCACCTGAGATTAGGAGTTGGAGACTAGCCTGATCAACATGGTGAAACCCCATCTCTACTAAACATACAAAAAAAATTAGCCAGGCGTGGTAATGGGTGCCTGTAATCCCAGCTACTCAGGAGACTGAGGCAGGAAAATCGCTTGAACCCTGGAGGAGGAGGTTGCAGTGAGCCAAGATCCTGCCGTTGCACTCCAGCCTGGGTGACAAGAGTGAAACTCCATCTCAAAAAAAAAAAAAAAGTAGTGGAAGTAATTGAAATAGATTTTCCTAGCAATATTAGCTCTTTTACGTTTTGAAGCTGTTTAAAATTGGTATGTTGTATAACTTCAGTATACTCTTCAGTTCCCACCGTGACTTTGAGAAATAACAAATAGATTGAGCCATTTGTTGTATATGGAATCCTCTTTTTCTTTTTTTTTTAACATGGAATTCTGAATGGAATATGAGAAGTAATAAAGCATAGATCCTTAAGTTAGAAGAAGGTTGTAATGAAATTAGGGGACTGGATCTTTGCCAAAAATAAATAAAGTCTCTGAGTCTTAATTTTCCTTTCTGTAAAATGGAGGCAAGACCAGACAAGACAAAACATCTAGTCTTACCTTTTGATATTAGATAATTAAAATTCTAGACTGTGTATTATATATGTTCATATAATATGTATGAACATGTATGTTTCATTCTCATGCATAATAAATTGTTGTCATTTTAATTTCTGATTTTTATCCGTGGCAATTTTACTGCTTTCTTCAGAAGACCAATTTAGTAATACTCAAGAGAATCCATTCTTTTATAAATAAGAAAGCTGAGGCCTAATGAGGATATATGACTTGTCCAGGGGCTCTTTGGAATGCAGAGTTCCTACTCTAAAGCAGTAGAATCTAGCTGGCATGGAATTGGAAAGGGAGAGGAGGGTAGGAGGCATATGTGTGACATGACAGATAAGGAAAAGAGTCATTTCATCTTAACAGTTTTCACTTTGAATTAGAGGTATTTACATCACACATTGAGAACACAAATGGGAGGATCTTGTTGCTAATTAATAACCTAGTGGCACATCTAGAACTAAGTTTCCCAACTCTTAGTCCAGAGTCGCTCTTTATCTTCAGCGTTATGCACTGCTTGTCTGAGCAAGAAAAATATCCAAGTAAGTTTTCTCAGTTGTAAGTGGCATTTAAATTAACCATACCACACCTTTGTTTTTGCCAGTAAAAATATAGGATTTTATTTGCCAGATATAGGGATGTACAACTGTAGTCCTAGCTACTTGGGAGGCTGAGGTAGAGGGTCTTAAGCCCAGGAATTTGAGGTTACCTTGAGCCAAGATCAGGTCACTGAACTCCAGCCTTTTTTTTTTTTTAAGTAGAATTTATACGTTAGACTCTTACTTATTTGGAATTTTCTGGTATTGTTGAATCAGTTATAAACCATTATTAACAAAATCAGCTACCAAAATTTTTTATGTTTTTAAATTGTGTTATTGGAACTGATGTTTTGCTGTAATTATTCAGAAAGTTCTGGTTCTTAATTATGTAGCAGTATCAAATGCTGTTGTCTCTGAAGGTAGAAAAGAATTATTTCCAAATGAATCAAGAACAAAACAAAAAATGCTTTTGCAATCAAGTTTTACATTGATTTCATCTCCTTAGAGATTACATACTACTTTTAAAGTTATTAAACGTTGATTTTTGTTTAATTTTGTTCCACTTTTCTTTTCAACCAAAGAGATATTCATTGTCATTCCAAACAGAGAGGAAAATCTAATATTCCTCTCTGAAGAACAGTATATTTTAATGTGTTTTTCTTAGTGCTTTTAAAATTCAGGATTAATTAGGGCTAGCTGTACCTGTGTTTTTGATGTTCTTAATGTATTTTTCTTTTTTATTTTAATTTCTATCCATATTATTCAAAAAGTTCTCTAGAGCAGGAAAAAGATTTTTATGCTGTCTTATTTTTTTCCTTGTTTAGAAATCGAAACGAGTTGGCTGAGACTCTTGCACTCCTGAAAGCACAAATTGATCCTGTACTATTGAAAAACTCTAGCCAACAAGACAACTCTTCTCGGGAAAGTCCCAGCTTAGAGGATGAGGAGACTAAAAAAGAGGAAGAAACACCTAAACAAGGTTTTTTTTGTGTGTTTTGTTTTGCTTTGTTTTGTAATCTCTTCCATATTCTTCCACTCCTCTTCCCAACTATGTAATTCTGAATTTCTATCTCAATTTGAATTGGGAACCTTCTTATAAAAAGAGGTTGATTTTTCCTTAATTTAAAGAAAATGAGGCCAAAAACATCAAATATGTTGCTCTTTTATATAGAACATTTAAAGATATCTTAGTAAAAAATGGTCAAATCATCAAAACATAGTATTTTTTACTAAGGAATGTGAAGACATTTAATGAACTTTTTTATTGTGGTAAAATATAACATAAAATTTACCATTTTAACCATTTTTAACCATACAGTTCTGTGGCATTAAGAACATTCATATTGTTGTGATGCACTCATCACCGCCATCCATCTCCAGAACTTTTTTGATCTTTCTCAGTTAAAACTCTGTATGTTTTAAACATTAAACTGCATTTTTCCTTCCCCTTAGCCCCTAGCATCTCTCATTCTGCTATCTGTCTCTTATGAATTTGATCATTCATATCTGAGAAATCATATAATGCTTGCACTTTTGTGACAGGCTTATTTCATATAGCATAGTGTCTTCAAAGTTCATCCATGTTACAGGGGTCCCCAACCCCCGGGCCAAGGACTGTTACCAGTCTGTAACCTGTTAGGAACTGGGCTGCACAGCAGGAGGTGAGCAGGGACGAGTAAGCATTACCACCTGAGTGAGCATTACTGCCCAAGCTCCACCTCCTGTCAGATCAATGGCAGTATTAAATTCTCATGGGAGCACAAACCCTATTGTGAACCACTTAATGCGAGGGATCTAGGTTGCACACTTATCATGAGAATCTAATGCCTGATGATCTGAGATGGAACAGTTTCATCCCAAAACCATCCCCCCAGCCCACCTCCTGTAGAAAAATTGTCTTCCACGAAACCGGTCTCTGGTGCCAAAAGGTTGGGAACCACTGTTGTAGTGTATGTCAGAATTTTCTTCCTTTAATAATAATAAATTATTGAATAATTGTCCATTGTATGTATATACCACATTTTGTTTATCAATTCATCCATCAGTGGGCACTTGAATTGCTTCCACTTTTTGGACATTGTGAATAATGCTGCCATGAACTGGGTGTACACATCTCTTGAGTCCCTGCTTTCCCTTCTTTTAATCCAGAAGTGGAATTGCTGGATCATATGTGGTAATTCTGTGTTTAATTTTTTGAGGAAACACATACTGTTTTCCACAGCAGTTGCATCATTTTACATTCCTTCCAGTAATATCCAGGGACTCTAGTTGCTTCCCATCCTCACCAACACTTGTTTCTGTTTTTTTTTTAATAGCAGCATCTCATTGTAATTATTAGTTCCTATTGACAAGTGATGTTAAGCATCTATCTTTTCAAGTATTTATTGACCATTTGTATATCTTCTTTGGAAAAATGTTAATTCAAGTTCTTTGTCCGTTTTTTTTGGGGGTTGTTAATTTTTTTTATGCTTTGAAAACTCTTTAAGTCTATGATAATTGTCATTGTTAAACCTGATTTCGATTGAGTTTTCTAATTTGCTTAACTAGGCAGATCAAATTCTAACCATTCTAGGAAGACAGAGCCAAGTCCTGAGCTCTCCAAAAGGAAAGAAGCCAACTGAAATTTTGACCAACATCTTAATGTTTGTTATCGATAACCTTTTAATGACAAGGGAAGGAATTTGCTTTCCTTACCATGTTTTCTTTGCTTTTAGTTTGCCTCTACTAGTTTTGATTAGCACCTAAAAATAATGTGTTATTCCTTTATTTGCTGCTCTTAGGAAACCATTTATAGAAAGCATTCTATATCTACAAGCATTGCTTGTAAACAAGGAATTATGCCTTTCCGTGTAGTATATAATAATGTTCCTATATATTAAGCATTTTTTAGCTGAAATGTTGATTACCGTCCTTCGTTGCTTATGTGGTTTTATTTCAAATGTCTGTGGTGGTTTTATTTCTAAGCCCAATTTCTGCTTTGAAGAATTCTTTTTCATATGTTAAAATTAAACTTACAGACTACTTTAGGAAAGTTTTTTTTTTTTTCCTTTGAGACAGGATCTCTCTCTGTCGCCCAGGCTGAAGTACAGTGGTGCAGTCATTGCTCACTACAGCTTAGAACTCTTGGGCTCAAGTGATCCCGGCCCCTCAGCCTCTCCTGAGTAGCTAAGACTACAGGCGTGTGCCATCAGGCCCGGCTAGTTTTCATTTTTTATTTTTTGTAGAGATGGGGTCTTGCTCTGTTGCCCAGGCTGGTCTTGACTTGGCCTCAAGCGACCCTCCTGCCTTGGCTTCCCAAAGTGCTGGGATTACGGGAATGAGTCATTGTGGCCAGCCATGCATAATAATTTTAAAGTAGTCTAAAACTCCTATTGAATTTCTGTTCTTTTTTTAGTAGTATTTTCCAGGGATTAGTTCTAGGTTTAAACTTAATATTATTTGTTCATTTTGGTCATTCATTCACATATTTTCTTATTCCCATACACAATTAAAATCAAAGCCAGAGAAAATGTGAATTGGAAACCACGGTCAGAATAACAGAAATTTAAGAGGCAATTATTTCTAATACAAGACCTCAAAATTGACACTGATCTTGAACGGAGACTGATTATGTAGTTTAAAGTAGAAAGAAAAACAGAAATACTGTTTTTCTAGTTAAGCTCTTCCTAATAGTTAATGCTGAAGTTTATTTGTGGGGCCTTATAGTACATAATGGGGGATTTCAACAATAACAGCTAACATTTATTGGGCACATCCTGTTTTCTTTGCAGTCTACCAAATGCTGCATATGGATTTTCATTTAATCCTCATAGCAACTCTTTGAGGTAACTACTATTATTATTTTAATTTTACAGATGAGGAAATTGGAACATTTATAATGTTGCCTCAGGTCATATACATAATAAAGTATCAGAGTCTACATTTGAAGCCTGATCCTTCTATAGCCTGTGCTCTTAAAGTGGTCTAGAGTAGTACTTCTCAAACTTTAATATGCGTGGTGTTCACCTCAGGAGTTTTTTAAAATACAGAATCTGGTGAAGTAGGTCTTGGCTGTCTGCTGATTGGCTGTTTTAACAAGGACCTATGTAATGCTGATACTGCTGGTTAGAGGACCACATTTTGAGTAATAAGGTCATCTCCTAACTTCTGAAACAAATACACCAAAGGCTGTTATACACCTGTTTCTGAAAACATTTCTCAATGAATGCTGATGTTATACCTCTCAATACAACTAAGAGAAAATGGTCTGTGAGGGATGGCATCTCTTGAAAAAGTAGAAGAGGAGGAGCAGGACATTTTGTTCTCTTTGTTTTTCTGTCTTCTATTTTTATTTTAGAGACAGTCTCACCCTGTCACCTGGGCTGGAGTGCAGTAGTGCAATCAATAGTACGCGGCAATCTGAAACTCCTGGGGTCAAGTGATCCTCCTGCCTCAGCCTCCCACGTGGCCGGGACTACGGGTGTGCGCCACCATGCCTGGCTAATGTTTTTTAATTTTTAATTTTGTAAAGACGTGGTCTCACTTTGTTGCCCAGGCTGGTCTCGAACTCCTGACTTCAAGCAATCCTCTTGCCTCAGCCCTCCAAATTTCAGGATTACAGATGTGAGCAACTGCGCAGAGCCTAACTTCTCTTTTAAATAAGGCTTTTCTGCTTCTCTTTCTCTAACAACAAAATGTTTCTTATTAATGCGTTCATTCATTCATTCAGTGAATACTTAGTGTGCACCTTCTCTGTGTTAAGCATGATTTTAGGCATATAGTTTAATAAAGAAAGACTAAAATCCTTGCTTTTATAAAGCTTACACTATAGTAGATAAAATAGTAACACATAAACCATTTACTGTGTGCCAATACTGTTCTAAATGCTTTGCCTGTATTGTCAGATCATTTTCACAACAAACCCTGTTTAGTAGTATAATATTATTACTTCCCTTTTTCAGATGAGGGAAATTAGATAAAGAGTTATTTCAGTAATAGCTTGTTAATGGCAGACCTGGTATTCAAAACTAGGCAGTCTGTCTCCAGAGTCCCTGTGCCCTTTTAATGCTGCACTTACATACAATTTCAGCCCCCAAAACCCTGCCTCTCACCCTTGTCCTCTCAGATGTAGTTCTTGTAGTCTATTCCATGGCAAGACCAAAGAAATATGATTCTGTTCTGTCATTTTTATTCCTTTCGTATGTAAACAAACATTACCCTTGGACTGTGTTGGGGGATCACGGCCAAGTGGGAAGGAGTAGGTCAAAAGCTGGAAACAGTCCTGGGGAATGTCTAACATAGAGTGTTGAAGCAAAATGTGACGAAAGTTAAAAATTAAGCATGGTTGGATATTTGCAAATTGGGCAGCAAGAAATAAAAATAAATAGGCACTGGAGAGGGAATAAACAACCACTCTTATTCGGGTAGCTAAAATAGATTTTTCTTTAGTCATTAGTTAAATTGCCATGCCTTGTATCTTAACTCAGTAAGATAAGTTTTTAAATTTTTGTATGGGTGCTAAGGAGAAACGTATTAACTGTAAATGTGGGCAAAAAAATGAAAAATGGCAGCAAGTGGCCTGGAAAATGGTGGCATCAACTAAATAATTAAGTTGACTTTGTTTCAAAGATAATTAGAATTGCCTTCTGAAAGTCTAAATTTGCTAGACTAACATTCAGAATCTCAGTGTGGTCTCTCTCTCTTTCTAGCAATAGCTCCTGCTTTTTCTTATATGAGTACTGGTTCCAGATCATTTAGATGCTTTTGTTTTCTCTGTATGTCTTGGGCATTCCCTTCTGTGTCTGCGTGCTGTTTCTCTCCCTCAGATGTTGTCTCCCCAGCTCCCATGAAAGTCTGGTTATACTTCAAGGACCATCTGAAACTTTATTTATACTATTTGTATCCCACTTATATTAGGGCTAGTCATGGCATCTGACTTGAAGCTCTCAGATACTTTTTGAGTTGTTATTCTCAGACTATGGTAGATTTCCAAGTAAGTGTTTGGTGTCATTTACACCCTTTTATGGGAGTTTAAGATCTAGTGTCTTAATTTAGGTGAAAAACTACCTGGAAGGTATTGTGCATATAAAACACCATGGAATTTAATATATAGTTTCTCTCTACATTAGACACTGGATTCTAATTTAGAAGGGACCAAAAAGTTAAAAAGAAACTTTACCGGGGAAAAACAAAGTTGAGGGAAGCTCAACTAACATTTAGTTTTTAATTCTACTAATTGAAAGAAGATTGTCCTTTTGTTAATTTTTGTAGTCATGCACTTCTGCCTACAGGTGATCAGATAAGATACCATTTGAGAATTATAAAGAATAGAACTTACAGATTGGCAGCTCACAGACCTCATTTGGCCCCAAAACGTGTTTATTTTGGTTTCCGCAGTGCTGCTTTGTTTTTAAAAAGCTAAGATAAAATTCACCATTTTAGTGATTTTAGTATATTCACAGCATTGTGCAACCATAACCACTAATTCTAGAACATTTCTAGCACCCCACGAAGAAACTCTACCCACTTAGAAGTTACTTGCCATTTCTCCTTACCCTCATCCCCTGTAAACCATTAATCTACTTTGTCTTTATGGATTTGCCTCTTTGTAGCATTCCATAAAAATAGAATCATACAGCATGTGGCCGTGTGTGTCTGACATTTCCATTTAGCGTAATGTTTTTAACATTACACTACCATAATGTTAAAAATATATGCTAAATATTACAACATACATGTTGTAGCATGTATCAGTACTTCATTCCTTTTTATGGATGAATAATATTTATTTTTATGGATATACCACATATTATTTATCTGTTCACTTGATGGACATTTGGATTTTTCCACTTTTTGGTATAAATAATGCAGTGGTGAATGTTAATGTACAAATTTTTGAGGGAACGTATGTTTTCGTATGACTGATTTTTTAAATGAAGTTGCTGTCAACATCTAAAATTGAAAATCAGAAAAGTTGTCAACTTTGGATCATCATTTTTGTATGTCAAAAATACTCTGTAGCTGAGTAATGGTTGTTTCTATTTACGTGAGATTTATATTCCATTTTGCCATGCTCCTTTCTTGTGCCCTCTAAAATCAGGCTTAGTCTCACGTGCTTAGACTTATATATTTTTTTCTTACAGTGTAGTTAACATGAAAATAAGATACTTACTGTGTTCATGTCTTTATCAATTTTAGAAAAACAAAGACCGGCCGGGCGCGGTGGCTCAAGCCTGTAATCCCAGCACTTTGGGAGGCCGAGACGGGCGGATCACGAGGTCAGGAGATCGAGACCATCCTGGCTAACACGGTGAAACCCCGTCTCTACTAAAAAATACAAAAAACTAGCCGGGCGAGGTGGCGGGCGCCTGTAGTCCCAGCTGCTCGGGAGGCTGAGGCAGGAGAATGGCGGGAACCCGGGAGGCGGAGCTTGCAGTGAGCTGAGATCCGGCCACAGCACTCCAGCCTGGGCGACAGAGCGAGACTCTGTCTCAATAAAAATAAAAAATAAAATAGAAAAACAAAGACCAAGAATTATTTCCGAAAAAGGAGAGTTGCTAATTGTTGAAGTAAAGTATGTCAGTATATTTGTTTTTTTGTATTTATTTATTTTTAGAGTCAAGGTCTTGCTCTTATTGCTCAGGCTGGAATCTAGTGCCACAATCACAACTCACTGTAACCTCCATTTCCTGGGCTCAAGGGATCCTCCTGCCTCAGATTCCTGACTAGCTGGGTCTACAGGCATGTGCTACCATGCCTGGCTACTTTATAAATTTTTTGTAGAGACAGGGTCTCACTATATTGCCCTGTCTGGTCTCAGACTCCTGGCCTCAGCAATCCTCCCTGCGATCTCCCAGCATGTTAAGATTATAGGCATGAGTCACTGCACCCAGCCCAGTATAGTTATAGTAGGTAGATTAACTTACTGATGATTTTCCTTTGATCATTATTAATGTGATGTCAGATATAAAGCTTAAATTCTATGTGGCAAAATAATATAACTTAATGTAGTCTATTAGTCTGTTCAGGCCATCCATAACGAAATACCACAAACTGAATGGCTTAAAACAATAGAAATTTATTTTCTCGGTTCTGGAGTTAAAAGTAGCAAATTTGATTTCTGATGAGGGCTTTTTCCTGGCTTGCAGATGACTCTTTTCTCTGTGTGTGTGTGGAGAAAAAGCTATCTGTTGTGTGTTCCTCTGATCTTATAAGAGCACCATTCCTGGCCGGGTGTGGTGGCTTACGCCTGTAATCCCAGCACTTTGGGAGGCCGAGGTGAGCGGATCATGAGGTCAAGAGATCGAGACCATCCTGGCTAACATGGTGAAACCCCGTCTCTACTAAAAATACAAAAAATTAGCCGGGTGTGGTGGTGGGCGCCTGTAGTCCCAGCTACTCAGGAGACTGAGGCAGGAGAATGGCATGAACCTGGGAAGCGGAGCTGCAGGTTCACACTGCAGCCTGGACGACAGAGGGAGTCTCCGTCTCAAAAAAAGAAAAAAAAAAAAAAAGCACCATTCCTGTAATGCTAAAGTTCCCCCCGCTCTTATGAGAATTCATTTAACCATAATTACCTCACCAAAGGCTCTGTTTCTAAATACAGTCACATTGGGGATTAGGGCTTCAATATATGAATTTGTGAGGGACACAATTCAGTCTGTAGCATGTAATATTATGAAACTATCCATTGTAAAAACTGTGATGGTTAATATAAGATACCTGAGGAAGAAATTGGGAGGGGGAGGACTGATATGTTTAAGGAGATTTATTTTTGAATGCTATGATGTGCAGCTATATATTCTTAAGATAAAAATATTATGTGTATCAAAACTTTTTTTTTCTTTTTTTTTTTGAGACGAAGTTTTACTCATGTTGCCCAGGCTGGAGCACAATGGCGCAATCTTGGCTCACCACAACCTCCACCTCTTGGGTTCAAGCGATTCTCCTGCCTCAGCCTCCTGAGTAGCTGGGATTACAGGCATGCACCACCAGACTCAGCTAATTTTGTATTTTTAGTGGAGATGGGGTTTCTCCATGTTGGTCAGACTGGTCTTGAACTCCTGACCTCAGGTGATCTGCCTGCCTTAGCCTCCTAAAATGCTGGAATTACAGGTGTGAGCCACCATGCCCAGCCAAAACTTTCTTTTAATTTTGAGTTTGAGTGCAGCAAAAAAGCATTTGTATCAAACTGGAATGAGCATTTGCATATGTAAGTACAATTGGCAATACTCTTGTTCATAGTGAATAGATTACTAGTAATAAATGAGACAAGATAGTAAATCATTTTTTATATTTTCTATTGTACCTGATGAAAGCACAGATGTTTATGATGTTACTCATAATGATTTCTTTGTAACTTTGATGAGAAGTTTAATAGGATTGGAGGTAAAAGAACTTACTTCCCTGTATCGTTATCTAGGGACTTTTTTGTATTAAAAAAATTAAAAGTGGAACATGGCATTGTCATGGTAAACTTGTGAATTGGATAAGCTCCCATATATGAGTCAATGTGTTGATTAATAAATGAGCTACACAACACAGTATTTTTCCATACATTGCAGTTTTATATCTTTAGTGCCCGTCGGGATCCTTCTTAGGTTTAAGTATTCAGATTCGCAAAACTACTATAGATAACACTTGGCATCAGTATACTGAGATTGATGTAGGACAGGGATCATAGCTTGCCAGCAGGAGCAACATCTAGCCTTAGGAATAGTCTTTGCAACAATTCTTACTGCCATCCAGAAGCTGTTTTCTCCCAGGTAACAACTGGAGAAACAAGTAGCTGGGATTTACATTGAGTGGGTCCAGGAACCACTCTATCTCAAAAGCCTCATGTTCCATGGAAGCTGATATCTCTTATATCAACTCTATGGACCAAAGTTCCAGGATTCTCGCTGCATTCAGGAGGTCCCAAGGGTGACACCTTTGTCCTGTATTTATATATATTTTTTATTCTAGATTGCAAGATTTAATTTTTTGCAGGGGAGGGGTCCATGCTGGAGTACAGTGGTGCGATCTTGGCTCACTGCAACCCCCACCTCCTGGGCTCAAGTGATCCTCCAACCTCAGACCCCCAAGTAGCTGGGCCTACAGGCACAAGCAACCATGCCTATAGCTCATTGTTGCCTTTTCTGTAGAGATAGGGTTTCACTATGTTGTCCAGGCTGGTCTCGAACTCCTGAGCTCAAGTGATCCACCCGCCTTGGCCTCACAAAGTGCCAGGATTATAGGCATGAGCCACCGTGCCTGGCTGGGTTTAAATTTTTTAATTGACAAAGAAAAGTTGTATATATTTATGATGGAATATCAAAAACTAAGTCCATTTTGTGAACTGTCTAAAACTAATTACCATATGCATTGACTCACAGACTTATCTTTTTTTTGTGGTGAGAGCACTTAAAGTCTCCTGTCCTAGCAATTTTGAAGTGTACAGTACATTGTTGTAACTGTAGTCACCATGTCGTACAGTAGATCTCTTGAACTTACTCATCCTAACTGAAAGTTTTTATCTTTGACCAGCATCTCCCACACCTTCAGTCCCTCATAACCACTATTCTACTATGCTTCTGTGAGTTCAACTCTAAGATTCCACATGTAAGTGAGATCATAGGGTATTTCTTTCTATACCTGACTTATTTCACTTAGCATAATCTCTTCCAGGTTTATCTATGTTGTCACAAATGACAGGATTTCTTCCTTTGTTAATGGTGAATAATATTCCATCGTGTATATAGATCATATTTTCCTTATCCTTTCATCTGTTGATGGACACTTAGGTTGATTCCATATCTTGGCTATTGTGATTAATGCTGGAGGGAACATGGGAGTGCAGATATCTCGTTAACAAACTGGTTTCATTTTCTTTGGATATATACCCCGTAGTGGGATTACTGAATCCTATAGTACTTATATTTTTAGTTTTTTGAGGAACCTTCATACTGTTTTCTATATGGCTATACTAATTTACATTCTCACCAACAGTGTACAGGGATTGTCTTTTTTTTTCTTTCCTCATTTTTGCCTACACCTGTTGTGTTGTCTTTGATAATAGCCACCCTAACAGGCGTTAGGTGATATCTCTTTGTGGTTTTGGTTTACATTTTCCTGATGAGTAGTAAGATTGAACATTGTTTGATATTTATGGGCAATTTCTAGAAACTTATGGATGGGGATCCAAAAGTTTCTGTACTGAATGTATAATAATGCACTAACCAAGCATGGTGTTGCACGCCTTTGGTCCCAGCTACTGGGGAGGCTGATGCAGGCTTGAGCCCAGCACATTGAGGCTGCAGTGAGCCGTGCTCACACCGGCATACTCCAGCCTGTGCGACAGAGTGAAACCCTGTCTCAAAAAAGGGAAAAAAAAGTACTATTTTTATTATCATATAAAACATTGTTTTGGCAGGGTGTCCATTCACGCCTGTAATCCCAGCACTTAGGGAGGCCGAGGTGAGAGGATCACTTGAAGTCAGGAGTTCAAGACCAGCTTGGCCAACATTGTGAAACCCCATCTCTACTAAAATTACAAAAATTAGCTGGGTGTGGTGGCATGCGCCTGTAATCCCAGCTACTCGGGAAGCCAAGGCAGGAGAATTGCTTGAACCCAGGAGGCGGAGGTTGCAGTGAGCCGAGATTGCACCACTGCACTCCAGCCTGGGTGACAGAGTGTGACTCCCTCTCAAAAAAATTAATAAAATAAAACATTGTTTTACTTTAAACAAGTATAGGGAGACTAATAAATACAGATGTTATTGTTACAACATTATGATATCTAAAAGAGTTTCCTTTTATAGGAATAAAAGAAAAGATACTCTTTATTATCACCATCTGTCTTTTACATCATGTTTGAGTTAAGTAGAAAAAATGGGCCGGGCGCGGTGGCTCAAGCCTGTAATCCCAGCACTTTGGGAGGCCGAGACGGGCGGATCACGAGGTCAGGAGATCGAGACCATCCTGGCTAACACGGTGAAACCCCGTCTCTACTAAGAAATGCAAAAAACTAGCCGGGCGAGGTGGCGGGTGCCTGTAGTCCCAGCTACTCGGGAGGCTGAGGCCGGAGAATGGCGTAAACCCGGGAGGCGGAGCTTGCAGTGAGCTGAGATCCGGCCACTGCACTCCAGCCTGGACTACAGAGCGAGACTCCGTCTCAAAAAAAAAAGAAAAAATGACAAGAAATACACTAATGTTTGCATTTCTTTCTCTTGTTTTTTTGCCATGAACAATAGGACACAGACCATAGTGCTGCTGCTTTTTTTAAGAATTTAATTAATGTTTTTAACTCCTCTATCATTCCCAATAATTTAAGAACTTTTTTAAAGAGATAAGGTCTTGCTCAATTGCCCAGGATAGAATATAGTGTCATGATTATAAATCACTGTAACCTTGAACTCCTGGGCTCAAGCAAGCCTCCTACCTGAGCTTTCCGAGTAACTGGGACCACAGGCGTGTGCCACCATGTCCAGCTAATTTAAAAAAAAAAAAAAATTGTTTTTGTAGAGATGAGATCTTGCTATGTTGCCCAGTCTTAGGCTCCTGGCGTCAAGGAATCCTCCCACCTCAACCTTCTAAAGCACTGTGATTACAGGAGTAAGTTTTTTTTTTTTTTTTTTTTGACAAGGTTTATGCTCTGTCTCCAGGCTAGAGTTGAGTGGCTCAAACATGGCTCACTGCAGCTTTCGCCTCTTGGGCTTAATCAGTCCTCCTACCCCAGCTTCTTGAGTAGCTGGGACTACAGGCATGTGCCACTATGCCCAGCTAATTTTTGTATTTTCTCTAGAGTCAAGGTTTCACCATGTTGCCCAGGCTGGTCTCAAACTCTTGTGCTCAAGCGATCTGCCTGTCTCAGCCTCCCAAAGTGTTGGGATTACAGGTGTGAGTCACCACGCCTGGCCTATAGTGCTTCTTATATGAAAGATTTTTGCTTATTGGAGAAGGAGAGGGGGAGGAAGGAAGGAAATCTTTCATGATTGGAGGAACTGTTGAAGTTGGTTTTCTCTGATTGAGTTTGTTATGGTTTGAATTAGAAGGGGAAAATTTATCATTCATGAATTTTGGAAAGTAATAGTGGTGTGGATTTTAAGTCTCTACAAATTCCCCCATAAAAGGAACATATTGGTGGTAATAACAAATCATATAGACAAAATCTACAACAAAGGTCTTAAAGATTCTCAGGTACTATGGGCCTCATGAATTCTCAATCCTCACCACCCAAAGCCTTTCCAGGATTAAGCTCCACGCTGACGTGAAACTGCTGGGCATAGGCTCCAAATTAAGTAGGACAGGGACAACAGAACAAACAAAAAGAAGGTTTAAATAAAATTATGGGAGAGGAATAGAGTTAGGTGATCTCATAAAGTACATTGCTTTAATTTTGAGTATTTCACAAAAATAACGGGAGCTCTAAAGTTATGAAATTGGAAAAACTATCATAAAAATGACTTTTTTCTAAAAGTTTAGGGAATCCTCTTGTACGTAAAACCAGACAACTAAAAGGGAGCAAGTTCAAATCTCCTGGGATTATAAGAACAAAAGAGAACAAGAAGCAGAATAACATCCCTACAGACAATGAAAGCTTCTCAGAAAGACATGCCCATCAAACATGAAAACTATAATAAGTGGTAGGACTCAGAAGAGTTAAATTTTAAAAAGACTAAGATAAACATCTGAGTCAACAAACATAAGAATGAATGCCTTTACAAAATAGAAAAATAGAAACCAGGGTATTTGTAAAAAACAAAAAGGAACATAGGATATAAGGATTTGAGAGAAAATGCTATACTGAAAATAGCCAAAGAAGATCCAAGAGATATGTGTCCACAAAATAGAAAAAGCGGGGGAACAGATAAATAACTAAAGACTATGTTGGAAAACACTTTCCTGAAGTAGATGGAAACTCAATGCAGACCAATCAACATCAAGACATTTTCTAGTAAAATTACAGGGCTTTGAAGAAAGAAATACTTTGGGTATCCAGACAAAAAGACCAAATGACTTTCAAGGGAAGGAAAATCAGACTGCCTTATGACATCAGTGCTTTATGCCAGAAGAAAATGCCATAATGTATTTGAGAGACTCTCAGCAGGGAGAAAATGTCAGCCAGGGACTTCATGTCCAGCCAATGTGACTTTCAGATAGACTGCAGATAAGCTGTTACCAAAATCTATAATCTCTTTTCCCGTGAGTGTTTTGTATAGGAATCTTGTCGTGAATAAGCTTTAGGTAGCCAAAATGACTAACAAAACATCAGTAGTAGGTGATAAAAAAATAAATAAAAGTTTAATCACATGTATGAGTTAGTATACCTGCATATATGTGTTTATGAGAGGAATCTAAGAGCAGTGACACCCCAGTAACAATGAACATATAGCCTCCAGATTTTGATTTCAAAATGTCATTCTCCTGTAAGAGGAACCGGAGCTCCTTAGAGAAAAGATTGATCCCAAGAACAAGCAGGGAAAACACAAGATGAGCCTGGAACGTCTGGTAATGCTGGAAAATAAGGATGTGCTCAAAAAGGGATTTGGGCATATCATTAGGACATAGGTGCCAAGTGAAAGGAGTTTGCCAATATTGAAAGCAGTAAGAGTTTTAGTAACAAAATATATAAAGATAGATGGATTTTAATCCATAGAATAGTATCTATGAGTTCAGACTTATGTAAGTACAATTTGAATAATAAATAAAAGTGAAGGGTCATCTTTTCTCTGCAAGTAAACATCTGTTAAAACATGTAGATGTAATGAGGGAAGTAGAAAATCACCATTAAGAAAATGCCACAGTAATAATTGTTGCAAGCAAGATCCCTGATATATACTAAAATTAGTGGGTGAAAGTTTGTTTAGAAGCAGGACATTAGCATAATTTCAAAGTATCTCCCCCAAGATATTTAACTGTTACAAAGGTGAAAATGGTAATTTTACAGTGAAATAACCCCAGTTGACATCACCTTAACCAAATAGTTAACCTCACCAGTAAGATGTTGTATTAGTCTGTTCTCCTGCTGCTAATTAAGATACACCTGAGACTGGGTAATTTATAAAGGAAAGAAGTTTAATGGACTCACAGTTCTGCATGGCTGGGGAGACCTCATAATCAGGGTGGAAGGCAAAGGAGAAGCAAAGGCATGTCTTGGCAGGAGGCAAGAGAGCTTGTGCAGGGGAACTCCCGTTTGTAAAACCATCACATCTCTTGAGACTTATTCACTACACGAGAACAGTATAGGGGAACCACCCCCATGATTCAGTTATCTCCACCTGGCCCTGCGCTAGGCACATGGGGATTATTACAATTCAAGGTGAGATTTGAGTGGGGACATAGCCAAACCATATCAGGTATATTGACATCATGTAACTCTTCATACAAAGCATAATGTAACTGTTGTGGAATTATTGTCAAAAAATTCCACATTAGATTGTATAACCTCAATCTAATCTAGAGAAAACACCAAACAAGCCCAAATTAAGAGGTATTCTACAGAATAACTGTGTTGGGGTCAGAAGAGACAAAAAAATGAGGAATGGAGGAGACTAAGGGTTGGAGGAGACCAAGGAAAAAGAATACACTGAGACATGGATCCTGGAATAAAAAGGGACATTGAAGGAAAACTGGTGAAATTTGAATAAAATATGTTTAATAGTATTTTACCAATGTTAATTTTCTGTTTTGGTAATTGTACTCTAATTATGTAAGTTCTTAACATTAGGAAAAGTAGGGTGAGAGTGCACTGGAAGTTTTTTTTCTTTTTCTTTTTTTGTTTTGTTTTGTTTGAGGACTTCTGCTCTTCTTGCCTGGGCTGGAGTGCAATGGCTTGATCTGGGATCACTGCAACCTCCACCTCCTGGGTACAAGCAATTCTCCTGCCTCAGCCTCCTGGGTAGCTGGGATTACAGGCACCTGCAACCACGCCCGGCTAATTTTTTTGTATTTTTAGTATAGACAGGGTTTCACCTTGTTGGCCAGGCTGGTCTCAAACTCCTGACCTTGTGATCTGCTCGCCCTGGCCTCCCAAACTGCTGGGATTACAGATGTGAGCCACTGCACCCAGCCACCTACTGTATCATCTGTGTCCTTGAAAACCAAGATTTTCAGTGTGGGGGAAAAGCAAATAATATGTAAGCTAGAAAAGGTTAAGAAAACACAAACTATCAGAATGAACTCATGAGTTTTGTTTTGCCTTTTTTTTTTTAGTTAAAAGTGTGTGTGTGTGTGTGTGTGTGTGTGTGTGTGTGTGTGTGTGTGTCCTAACCCTGTTTACTAAAAAGGCTTAGAAACATTGGTCAACCCAGTACCTGTGAGCATCCTCAATGCCCAGATTGTGGTCTTGAAATACAACTTCCCAGTAAACTAAACCAATTTAAAAATCGGAAGAATGGTTGATTTCAGTTCTGCAGCATGATAAGCTCAGAATCATCTTGTCACTCCAGGTAGTAAGGAGGTTATCAAAGTCATGTTAAAATTACTCAAGATAAAGAGTCAAACACTTATCCTTCCTTTTGTATATGAACTTTACCACTGTGTAACAAGATAGTAAATGGGTAAAGCACTTTTGTTTTTATAAAAGTATTCCAGCTAGTCACAGATGAATGAATGATTGAATGGGAATGTCATCATTTTGAAATCGCTAATAAGTTAAAAGATTTTATATTGAGCATCAACATCTGCTAATAAAAAGAGAAATAACCAGATATCATATGCCTGTTAATAAAGAACTCCCCTGGCCGGGCGCGGTGGCTCAAGCCTGTAATCCCAGCACTTTGGGAGGCCGAGACGGGCGGATCACGAGGTCAGGAGATCGAGACCATCCTGGCTAACACGGTGAAACCCCGTCTCTACTAAAAAATACAAAAAAGTAGCCGGGCGAGGTGGCGGGCGCCTGTAGTCCCAGCTACTTGGGAGGCTGAGGCAGGAGAATGGCGTAAACCCGGGAGGCAGAGCTTGCAGTGAGCTGAGATCCGGCCACTGCACCCCAGCCTGGGCGACAGAGCAAGACTCCGTCTCAAAAAAAAAAAAAAAACTCCCCAGCACCAGATAAGTAGTTTTGTCACAGAAATTGAACCTGAATCTGTTGAAGTGATGATTCACAGGATAAACAAAGAATAGAGGAACATGGGAATGTAGTCTGCAGTATCTAGAAACTGTAGGACAGTGGATTTAGTGTCTTGAACAAATAAATTGCAAGAAAAATAAGGGATAGAGGGGATAACATTAATGTATCCTTAAAAAGAAAATAAACTTGTAAAACTAAACTATCAGCAAAATAAGGAATAAGTTTAAGAGATATGTACTATGTGATGACTGGTTAATAACACTGTATGCCTAAAATTGCCAAATAGATTTTAAGTGTTTTCACTACAAAAAAAAATTATATTGTGAGGTAATACATATGTTAACTAGCTTGATCTAGCCATTCTACACTGTATTTATATTTCAAAACATCATTTTGTCTGCCATATATACAAGTTTTACTTGTCAACAAATTTTAATTTAAAAAAGTCAGAATAATAGTTATTTTTGGTAAAGAAGAGAATTATTATTGGAAAAGGCATGTATAGCTCTCTTGGGGTAGCTGCTAAATTTCTTTTTCATTTTTGCCTTCTACTGTATTAAGCTATGCATTTGTTTTGTGTGATTTTCTTTGCTATACTTAATCATTAAAAAATTCTTGATACCTTTGTCAAGTAAGTACCATGAAATTTTAAAGTAAGTTATAAAAGAATTGTCACTGGTCAGGTGCAGTGGCTCATGCCTGTAATCCCAGCACTTTGGGATTAGCTTGGCATGATGACACTGGCTTATAGTTCCAGTTACTCAGGAGGCCTAGGCAAGAGGGTCGCTTGAGCTCAGAAGTTTGAGGTTATAGTGAGGTATGATCATACCAGTGCACTCCAGCCTGGGTGACACAGCAAGACATTGTCTCTAAAAATAAAAAAAAAATTTAAAAAAAGAATTGGCACAAATTCAGATCCCTTTATCATACAGCAAAATGGTGCAGGCAGCTTGCATAAAATTTTCCATTATGTGCATCTTGATAGTATCAAATGATAATTTCAGTATTTGAACCCATTTTGGAAACTGTTAAGTCTGTTGACATTTTCAAAATGGTCAAAGTTTCTTTGGCAAACAAAACTTCAATTGCAGAAATATACTCTTAGACACAGGTAATATTTCACCTGTCATATTTCACTCATTTCAGTCAACAAATATTTATTGAGTATATGCAATTTGTCATGCACTATCTTCAGTATTGCGAACGTAGCCGTGAAAAAAAATCAGTCAAATTTTTCCCATCACGGAGGTTACATGTCATAATTATCAAGCAATAAACAAGATTAGTAAATAAAATATACAGTATAGATGGTGATAAGGAGGTATGGAGGGAAAATAATTTGGGGAAGAAAGTGGGACATAATTTTAGACTGAGTTGCTAGAAAATGACTCATTGAAGAGCTGGTACTTAAGTAGAGTCCTAAAGGATCTGAGAGAGCAAGCCATGCAAATACCAGAGAAAAAGGACTTTTATGCTGACAAAAACAGGCAGGACCCTGAGGTGGAGCAAGCCTACTTACTTACTATGTTAGAGCAAAGATTGACCAGGGTTTATCTTCCAAATCTGGCCTGCCACCTGTTTTATTAATTAAATTTTATTTATTCATTTAATATTTGATTGTCAGTGACTCCTTTTTCACTACAATGGTAGACTTGAGTAGTTGTGACAGACTCCATGGCTTGGGAAGCTAATAATATTTACTCTGACCCTTTATGGAAAGTTTGCTCATCTGTTTCATAGAAAAAGCAAGATTATCAATATAGCTGAAGCAGAATGAATGGGGACTATTTGTAATAGGGGAAAAAAGAGGTTGGGCAGGTAAGGCTCTGGAAGAGCGGGGAGAGGGACATGCCAGTTGTACTGGGCCTTGTGGTTTATTGAGAATTTTGGTTTTCAATATGAATGGCCATGAAGAGCTTTTATAATTAGTTATCTTGCAATAATCCTTTAACTATTCTTGTTTCTGTCATCATTCACTTTAATCTGTTGTCAATACTACAGCTAGTGAGAGCTCATTAAAACAAGTGAGATGATGAAACTTTGATTAAAACTCTTCCTGAGTAGGCTAGAGGATATGAAATGCAAAACATTAATGGAAGGATTGGCCTTAACTTAAAATAGACATCACTGGCTTTTTTTGATTTGGGGGATTTTTTGAGGACAGAGTTTCACTTTGTTGTCCAGACTGGAGTGCACTGGTGTAGTCATGGCTCACTGCAGGCTCAGCCTCCCTGGGCTCAGGTGATCCTCCCACCTCAGCCTCTAGTATAACTGGAACTACATGGAACTACAGGTGTGCGCCACCATGCCTGGCTAATTTTTCACCATGCCTGGCTAATTATTTTTGGTCGAGACGGGTTTTGTTATGTCGCCCAGGCTGGTCTCAAACTCCTGGGCTCAAACAATCTGCCCACCTTGGCCTACCAAAGTGCTGGGATTACAGGCGTGAGCCAACATGCCTGGCCCAAGGTACCTTTTCTGAAGTGCAGATCTGATCCTGTCACTCCACTCCCTGCATTAAACACACTGGGTTTCTTATTTATCTAATTAAAAAGATACTACATGTTCACTATAGAAAACTTGGGAAAGCGTAAAGCAAAAAATAAAAATTAGTTGTTATCCTATTATCAAGATGCAACAATACTGTTGACATTGTGTTCTGTTTCTTTCTAGTCATTATTCTAGGCATGGTTACAGATTTATTGGTTTATTTATGTGAATTAGGATTACATGAAAAATGCAGTTTTATTTTCTACTTTTTGCATTTAACATGCTACCATGATAGTTTCCCTGTCTTTGAAAATTTCTTTAATGAGGTTTCCAAGTGTAAAGCAAGCATTCAGTAAATATGTATTGAATAGTTATTGAATGGTTTTGCCTAATTTATGCTAATACTACCAATGTATGAGCATAATTCCTTTTGCCATATCTAGAAGCTTTGAACATTATGACTAAAAACTTTGCTGTTTGGTTAAATTAAAAATCTCGCTGCTTTTTGAATTCTAATTTCTTTGATTACTAGTGGAGTTTGAACATTTCAGTCACTGTATTGTTGGTTGACATCCATGGCTAATTTTGTTTTGGGATCTTTAGTTTTAGCTTATATTTTAAATGGTCTTCTAAGTAAATGCATTTATTAATCCTTCAATGCAGTATACCTTAGCATCTGTTAAATGTATCATGTCCTTGCCCAAATCTCACTTTGTAAGTTGGTGAAATATGCTTCATAGAATTTTTAATTAAATATTGCTTTACAGTTTACATGAGACTTCCTGTTAGTAAAAGCTACCTCATGAAAAGTATTGATGTTATTTGCCAGCATTTAGACTAGAATTTGTTGCCATTTCAGTTTATTCAATTTAGTCAGCACATGTTTGAGTGTCTTACTGCAGGTGAATAATCCATGCTTCTGCCCCAGAGTAGTTCGTAAGACTGGTAGGACACATAGATTTGTAAAGAATTATAATTCTGGGCAGTAAGTGCTACTATAGAAGTCTGTATAAAGCAATGTGCAAACACAAGAAAAGGAGCCATTAATTCTTCATAGGGAAAGGATCAGATAAAGTTATAAAATGGAGTGATATTTTAACTGGGCTTGAAGGAGGTAAGATCTTGCCTATAATATAATAATATTGGCAAACACTGAGTTCTTGCCTGGTATTACTCTTCTAAAGGCCTTATATGTAGTATTGTATGCAATCATTGGCAACCCAGGAGATTGTGCCTGTTATTTTAGTTGTTTTACAGATTAGGAAAGTGGGTGGGAGGAGGGTCAGGATCAAAACACTACCTATCAGATACTGTGTTTATTATTGCCTGGATGACAAAATAATCTGTATGTCAAACCCTGGTGACACGCAATTTACCTGTGTAACAAACCTGTGCACGTACCCTTGAACCTAAAGTAAAAGTTTTTAAAAAATTAGGAAAATGAGGAATCTTAAAAGGTACAAAATAGCAATTGCTTACTAGGCAGAGTTAACAGAGTAAAACAAAAAAGTGATGGCAGCTTTGGGAAACTGAATTTTCCTATGTGGCTGAAGTTTGTGGTAAAAAGACGGGCCAAATAATTAATAATAGCTCCCAAGTACTATGTAAAAGTACTTTGCATGCTCCATTTTCAAAAATTCCCCTCAGATAAAAAGAAAAAAAAATCCTCACAGTTACTCCTTGAGGTATAGATATTTATGTTTCAGTTTTTAAAAGAGTTTAGAGTCTAAAGAGACTTAGAAAGTTTCAAGTAATTTTCTAAAGGTCCCACAGCTGGCCAGGGTGGAGGTGACACAAGAGCGTTAAGGTTTTTCTGACTCTTTGAGAGTCTTATTTTTCTTTCTTTCTTTCTTTCTTTCCTTTTTTTTTTTTTTTTTTTTTTTTTTTGAGACAGAGTCTTGCTCTGTCGCCAGGCTGGAGTGCAGTGGGGCAATCTCAGCTCACTGCAACCTCCGCCTCCCAGGTTTAAGCCATTCTCCTGCCTCAGCCTCCCAAGTAGCTGAGACTACAGGCCCACACCACCCCACCCTGCTAATTTTTGTATTGTTAATGGAGACGGGGTTTCATCATGTTGGCCAGGATAATCTCAATCTCTTGACCTTTGTGCGACCCACCTTGGCCTCCCAAAGTGCTGGGATTGCAGGTGTGAGCCACCGCACCTGGCCAAGATTCTTAATTTGTCATGAAATAGTTCAAATAAAACATAGTATAAAACACTTGTATATCCAACATTTTATTTGTGTGGTGGGTTTTTTTGTTTTTTTGTTTTTTTGTTTTTTTGTTTTTGAGACAGGGTCTTGCTTTGTCGCCCCAGCAGGAGTGCAGTAGTGCAATCATAGCTCACTACAGCCTTGACTTCCTGGACTCAAGCAATCCTCCCACGTAGCTGGGATCACAGCTCCTTCTCCAGGTATTGTGTATAGAATCTGGACCCAAAGAAGGGAAAAGGGCAAAAGGCACCAGTCAGCTGACTCCTTTCTCACCCACGACTTCCTCATGCATGTCATTGGTCATAACTGGATCACATGACTCACAGCTTTAAGGTATTTGAGGAGGCAAGTGCCTTCCTGAACAAAATTCGTTCTGTTTGTAAGAAAGAAGGGCAGAATAGATAATGGGCAGGCAACTCGTAGTGTCTTCTACTGTTAACTTATATAGAATATTCAATGTATCATTACAGAGTGATTCTGCTAGGGGTGGTGGAGAAAGCACATAATAAGTGATCAATAAATATTTGTTGAGTAAATGAATGAATCACCTTTAAAAACCCACAGTAGATACAACTTCTCTTGAGTCACTTCATTTGTGAAGAAATGTGATGCTGTGTTTCAATTTTTGGAGTGAATTTTTCCTTTGGTCACTTCAAATTTTATGCCTCTTAAACTCGTTTATGTGCTCTTTTACAACTTTCTTTTGACAAACTCTGGGAAAATGCTTGTGTAACTGACCTTTTCACTAATTTTTATAGTGCTTAAAGGTTCATATTCTGTCCTAGTTCTTCCTTTCTCTGTACTATTTTGGAAACATATTTATTTAATTTAGAGGAGCTAGAATATTAATTATTGTCATTTTTTTTTTTTCTTAAAAGAACCAAGCTGGCCAGGGCGGTGGCTCACGCCTGTAATCCCAGCACTTTGGGAGGCCAAGGTGGGCGGATCACCTGCGGTTGGGAGTTCGAGACCAGCCTGACCAACATGGAGAAACCCCATCTGTACTAAATATATAAAATTAGCCGGGCATAGTGGCTCGTGCCTGTAATCCCAGCTACTTGGGAGGCTGAGGCAAGAGAATCGCTTGAACCCAGGAGTCAGAGGTTGTGATGAGCTGAATCACACCACTGCACTCCAGCCTGGGCAACAAGAGCAAAACTTCTTCTCAAAAAAAAAAGAACCAAGCCAAATACACAAAAACCCAAGAATTTAACATTTTTGGAATAAAAGAAAAATAACACCAGTGGAGAACAATAGTTGAGGTTATTTAGTCCAGCTGCTTTATTTATAGAAGAAGAAAGATCAGTGAGTTTGTGACACACCCAAAGATGCATCACTAGCTAAATTAGTTAACCTGAGAATCTTGAACCTAATGTCATTTCTTGTTTTATTTTGCTGTGTTGTTACTCAAACCGAGATCAGTTACCTGCGAATGAAAACATAAAAGAAATCTACTGAAGAAACTGAGAAATTTACTTTACATTGGATCAGGGTCATGATGAGATCTTTAGATACTTTCTGAACCATAGAATAGAGATAAAAAAGATTAACTTGTGCTTAGCGCACACTTAGTATTGGGTTGAAGTTTTTTTTGTTTTGTTTGTTTCTTTTTTTGAGACAGGATCTCACTCTGTCACCAGTGCTGGAATGCACCCAGGCTGGAATGCAGTGGCATGATCAGGGGTCAGGGTTAACCTTGAACTCCTGGGCTCCAATGATCCTTCCACCTCAGCCTACCTAATAGCTGGAACTACAAGCACACACCACCATGCCCCGGCTTTTTGTATTTTTTGTAGAGACAAGAGTTTCACCATGCTGCCCAGGCTGGTCTCAAACTCCTGAGCTCAAGCGATCCGCCCAATTTGGCCTCCCAAAGTGCTGGGATTAAAGATGCGAACCATTGCACGTGGCGGTTGAAGTTATTTTTAAAGATAGTAATCAGTATTTTAACTGTTAAACAAGGTGTTCATTTAGTTAAATTTCCTGATGTACTAGCTAATCTCATTAAATGAGAATTTATCAAACCTGTTTTATCAGTGGGAAAGAGAAAACATACAAATTAGGTAATTACTGTCATCTCTGTTTTTGTCTTACCTTATTTATGCTGTAGAACTATTTTATATTTTGAATTAAATTTTTTTTTTTTTTTTTTTTTTGCTGTCATCTCTTGAAATATTTTAGCAGCATTCCCTACTGCACTGACTTTGTAAAGAAGGAAGAAATACTGATTACAGTTGCTTAACTCTCAGACCCTGAATGGTTCTAAATGGTTCTTGGCTTTTTTATTTGCAACATCATTGGACATAAAAGAAACGGTGGTTTGTAATGAAAATATTCACTTTTAACGAAATGTTAAATTTTCATTTCAAAAAACATATCCTGCTTTATCTTCTCACTTCTTTCCATCCCATTATTCCCATGAAATATATCCTAACTGGTTTATCAACTTGATGCGAATCATTTCAAAATTTTAGGAAAAAAACTTATATCTTAGTAAAACTTTGTTTAGAATTAGGTTTTTCAGTAGCAAGGATAAGGTGAAGGGATTAAAAATGTAGGTAAAATTAGTAGTTAATATATTCTGTAATGCAATCTCTATAATCCTATTCAGAGATTATGCTATTTACTGAATATAGCTTTGGTTATGTTTAAATCTGCACCATTATTAGGTACTCCATAAAAGTTGAAAATATATAGCCAATAAGGTATAAAGAAGAATTGACAGATAAATCTAAACAGTTTCTTTGTATAGTACTAACTTCTAAAATGTTCAGTGGTGGCATTTGATAAAGTAAGTTGTAATATGATCACGTTGAAGAATGTTATATAATTATTAAACTCAATTTTTATAAAAGGCATTTAGTATCATAAGAAAGTGCCAGTGTTTCAACGAATAAATTGAGGCAACATGATACCAACTTAGTGAAAAATATACAAGACCAGAAGGAAGTAACCTAAAATATTACTAGTGATTGCCTCTGGGTAATAGGATACGGGCTTTTTGTCTCTCTATATTTTTCATTTTCCCACTGCCGTGTTCCTGGTACAAGTGAAATGAAGTGCTCAGTGACTTGCGAAAAAGAACAGTTGTCAGTTTGTAAAACAAATATGGTCTTTTGGAAATGTTTTATGTAGCATTTTCAATTTTATGTTTTTAAGCCATCTCTTGAATTTGAATAAATTATTTGAACTGCATAAATATTTGCAATCCATTGAGAACACTGAAACAAAAAGTAAAAATCAGAAACCTAAATTTTTCTAAATGTTTTTTAATATCTAGAAGTTGTATTTCAACATTTTTGTAATTTTCTTCATTGTCAGATTTTATTTCTTATTGTCAAATATCCAATGACAAAGGCCACCTCTTTTAAAATAGAAACTTTAAATGGAAATATATATTATACCAAGACTTATATTTTATAGCCTTGAAAGTTTCTATTCATGTAATTAAACTTTTTCTAATTTTTAGAGGAACAGAAAGAAAGTGAAAAGATGAAAAGTGAGGAGCAGCCTATGGATATAGAAAACCGTTCTACAGCCAATGTTCTAGAAGAGACTACTGTGAAAAAAGAAAAAGAAGATGAAAAAGAACTTGTGAAACTGCCAGTCATAGTGAAGCTAGAAAAACCTTTGCCAGAAAATGAAGAAAAAAAGATCATCAAAGAAGAAAGTGATTCCTTCAAGGAAAATGTCAAACCCATTAAAGTTGAAGTGAAGGAATGTAGAGCAGATCCTAAAGATACCAAAAGTAGCATGGAGAGGCCAGTGGCGCAGGAGCCTGAAAGGATTGAATTTGGTGGCAATATTAAATTTTCTCATGAAATTACTGAGAAATCTACTGAAGAAACTGAGAAACTTAAAAATGACCAGCAGGCCAAGATACCACTAAAAAAACGAGAAATTAAACTGAGTGATGATTTTGACAGTCCAGTCAAGGGACCTTTGTGTAAATCAGTTACTCCAACAAAAGAGTTTTTGAAAGATGAAATAAAACAAGAGGAAGAGACTTGTAAAAGGATCTCTACAATCACCGCTTTGGGTTATGAAGGGAAACAGCTGGTAAATGGAGAAGTTAGTGACGAAAGGGTAGCTCCAAATTTTAAGACAGAACCAATAGAGACAAAGTTTTATGAGACAAAGGAAGAGAGCTATAGCCCCTCTAAGGACAGAAATATCATCATGGAGGGAAATGGAACAGAGTCCTTAAATTCTGTCATAACGAGTTTGAAAATAGGTGAGCTTGAGAAAGAAACAACACCTTTGAGGAAAGATGCAGATAGTTCAATATCAGTCTTAGACATCCATAGTCAAAAAGCACAAATAGAGGAACCCGGTCCTCCAGAAATGGAAACTTCTCTTGAGTCTTCTGAGATGGCAAAAGATCTCTCTTTAAAAACTGCTTTATCTACCACTGAGTCGTGTACCATGAAAGTTGAAGAAAAGTCTCCCAAAACTAAGAAGGATAAGCGCCCACCAATCCTAGAATGTCTTGAAAAGTTAGAGAAGTCCAAAAAGACTTTTCTTGATAAGGACACACAAAGATTGAGTCCAATACCAGAAGAAGTTCCAAAGAGTACTCTAGAGTCAGAAAAGCCTGGCTCTCCTGAGGCAGCTGAAACTTCTCCACCATCTAATATGATTGACCACTGTGAGAAACTAGCTTCAGAAAAAGAATTGGTAGAATGCCAGAGTACAGGTACTGTTGGTGGTCAGTCTGTGAAAAAAGTAGACCTAGAAACCCTAAAAGAGGATTCTGAGTTCACAAAGGTAGAAATGGATAATCTGGACAATGCCCAGACATCTGGCATAGAGGAGCCTTCTGAGACAAAGGGTTCTATGCAAAAAAGCAAATTCAAATATAAGTTGGTTCCTGAAGAAGTAACCACTGCCTCAGAAAATACAGAGATAACCTCTGAAAGGCAGAAAGAAGGCATCAAATTAACAATCAGGATATCAAGTCGGAAAAAGAAGCCTGATTCTCCCCCCAAAGTTCTAGAACCAGAAAATAAGCAAGAAAAGACAGAAAAGGAAGAGGAGAAAACAAATGTGGGTCGTACTTTAAGAAGATCTCCAAGAATCTCTAGACCCACTGCAAAAGTGGCTGAGATCAGAGATCAGAAAGCTGATAAAAAAAGAGGGGAAGGAGAAGATGAGGTGGAGGAAGAGTCAACAGCTTTGCAAAAAACTGACAAAAAGGAAATTTTGAAAAAATCAGAGAAGGATACAAATTCTAAAGTAAGCAAGGTAAAACTTCTACTTGTTTTAATTTTTAATTAAAAATATTTGTCTCTATATGTTCATAGGTTTTTTGGTTTTGTCTAAAACTTAGTCATCAAAGACAACTGAAAAAGTGTCTTTCTTCCTCTGAGATACCTTTTCAGACTTTATACTCTTGTCATCTTTTAACTTTTTTAAGAAATTAAAAGTAGTATAGAAATATATTCTCCTTGTTAACTATTCAAATAATATCCATCCTGTAGAATTATAGAATGAGAATTCCCCATTGCCATTATTAACAGTTTGGGGATAATTGCCACTATTAACAGTTTGGGGTATAGCATCTTTCCGGTCCTTTTTTTTTTTTTTGAGACAGAGTCTTGCTCTGTTGCCAGACTGGCGTGCAATGGCACGATCTCGGCTCACTGCAACGTCTGCCTCCCTGGTTCAAGTGATTCTCTTGCCTCAGGCTCCCAAGTAGTTGAGACTACAGGCGCGGGCCACCACACCCAGCTAATTTTTGTATTTTTAGTAGAGGTGGGATTTCACCATGTTGGCCAGGATGATCTCTATCTCTTGACCTGGTGATCCGCCCACCTTGGCCTCCCGAAGTGCTGGGATTACAGTCATGAGCCACTGCGCCCGGCCCTGCAGTCCTTTTTCATGCATTTATGTGGATGTTCATAAATATGTACTTATTTTTAAAAATTGGATCAAATATGTTCATTTTTTCTGTGAGTTTTTCACTTAAAGTGTCTCTGAATTCTTCATGTCAGTATAGTATACTTTTGCTTGTTAATGGCCACACAGTACTCCATAGTGTGGATATACCTCAGTTTATTTAACCACTCACTTACTGATTGACATTTAGGTTGTTTCCAATTTTTCACTATTACAGGCAATGCTGCATTGAAGATCCTTTTGGACATGAGTGAGTATTTCTTTAGAATAGACTCCTAGAATTGGAATTGCTGGGTCAAGGGACATGTATATTTTAAGTTTTGATAGCTACTTCCACATTGCCCTCCAAAAAGGCCCCATTAATATAGCATCTTATTACCAGTGTATGACAGTGCCTATTTTCCCCCATTTTACTCATTAATATTGGTGTTACTCATCAGAATTCACTTTTTTATGACCCTGTTATTTTAAGCAAAATATTTTACAAGTCTTTTGCTAGTCGATGGGAATTTTTCATAATTAAAAGTGCTACTTTTCTTTTTAACTTATTTAAACAATCAGATCATTTTTCATTGTAAGTGATCCTGTGTTCCCTGAAATACTGAATTTTTAATTTTTTTTTAGGGTTCCTCTTTTGTTGTTAGAATTAATTTTGTTCTTTTCTAGAGACCTATAGTGTAGGAATAAACTAAAGTACAAGTTGAAAGAGTAAAAAACTAAACAATAAAAAGCTGTTAATCACATTGTAAATTTGTTCTCTGAATGTATATGTTTTTAAGTTTGTCAGGATTTTTTTATGCAGTTCTGGATTATTTAAAATTTAAAATTTATCTCCAATAGAGGATTTTAAATTTTTACATGAAAATATGTGAGAATATAGTCATCATTCTCTTATAAAGTATTTAAAATGTGCATGACCTTTGACCCAGAATCCTCTTCAAGGAATTTATCCTAACCACAGAGATGTGTGTAAAAATATTTATAAAGATACAGTACATTGTTGACGAAAGTGAAAAACATGGGAAACAACTACCTAAATGTCTAGTAGAGGATTAGATACAAACAGTTATGTAATGGCATTTATAGTAATGTTAGGAGAATATGACTAGGAAAAATATAAGACCAAATGTTCATTATAGTTCAATTTTAAGAAAAAAGAAAACAAAAATTAGAAAAAATAGTGGAAATATATACCAAAATTTAACCATAGCTATATCTGATGATGAGATGATAATAATTTTCTCCTTTTTTTGGTATAGTGGCTGAATACTATACAATGGACATGGAATCAGGAGATTTTTAAAAGACATTCTTATATCAAATTATCCCAATTTTTTATTTTATACAAGGTAAAACCCAAAGGCAAAGTTCGATGGACTGGTTCTCGAACACGTGGCAGATGGAAATACTCCAGCAATGATGAAAGTGAAGGGTCTGACAGTGAAAAATCATCTGCAGCCTCAGAAGAGGGAGAAGAAAAGGAAAGTGAAGAAGCCATCCTAGCAGATGATGATGAACCGTGCAAAAAATGTGGCCTTCCAAACCATCCTGAGCTTGTATGTACCTGATATAAATGAACAATACTCGTATCACAGACATGGTGAGGTTGCCCAGAGCAACTAACTCTTCTGGGTTTTATCATGGTTTGAATTTCTTGATGATAACTTGTATGCTACAGAGTAAGCTTTATTTCTGTTTCTCATACAACCTAATTCTAGGAAGGCCAGCGATCAAGATCCTACTTTCATTCTACCTAGCTTATACATTGATATTTCCTCTACATAATAATACAGCTCAATCTCTTCTCACAAATTGATGAATGTATTCAAGTATTTTTAGTTTGTTCTTTTAAAGTTTTTCTTCTTTCCCTTTAAATTACTTTATAATGGTATTTCTGCCTGGCATGGTGGCCACATGCCAGTAGTTGCAGCTACTCAGGTGGCTGAGGTAGGAGAATTTGAGCCCAGGAACTCAAATGCAACCTGGGCAGCATGGCAAGACCCTGTCTCATGGATGGTTGGATAGATAAATAGGTAAGATAAATAGGTAACTTTATAATGATACGTTTGAAGTGCCAGCTTTAAGTAAATTAGGCCTGAAGGCCTTACTGCCTTCCTATAAAAACATGTAAGTCAAGTAGTAATGTAGTAGGGCTTTAAATTTTTTTAATGGCAAAAGAGTGGCATTGGAATGTTTCTAAAACAGAGAAATGATGAATGCTTGAGGTGATGGATACCCTAGTAACCTCATGTGATTATTACTCATTAGATGCCTTTATTAAAACATCACATGTACCATATAAATATATACACCTACTATATACCCACTAAAATTTTTTTAACGTAAAATTTTTTTTTTAAATTTATAAAAGATAAATCATACACCAGATATATTCCAAAAAGAATCGTACTGCATTTATAGGGAGCTTTTTCCCCCGGAAGTAAGTGCTTCAAAGGCTGCCTGAATCAGGAGAATTAGTATCTAATCTATTTTATATACTATATCTATATAATATATATATAATTTGCAGTTCATAAGTGAGTCTGTTGAGGAAATAGCCTTGTTATACCTAATTCTATGCACCTGTGCTGTTCTTTTGACTAGATTTTACTTTAAAGGCAAACTCCAGCTATTAAATAGAAGAAAATATAAAGAAAGATGTTTCTACCTGAGTAGAATCGTGTGGACCAGGATTTGAGATCCTCTAAAGTTTGGAAAATTCCTAAGGAGTGGTTCTCCAGGCTCTTTTTTCCTGCAAGGCGTTATGATGTGATGGGAAAAGCATAGGGCCAGACATCCTAAATTCAGATCCTACTTATCAGGATACCACTTATCAGGAGCTAACTTCCCTATATTTTGATTTCTTTATTGTAAGGTGTGACTCATACTACATACTTCTGAGGGGCGTTTTTAACAGCTCATGTAAAGTTGCCTAGCACCGTTTCTGATACATATTATGTGCCAGGTAAAAGTTAATTCTGGTTTACTTAGTCTTTTCTTTTTTACTGTTAATATCATATCTGGAAACTAAATGTTATCAATGAAGTTTATCATAACCCAATAGTTTTTAAGGGCTCAAGTAAAAACCAGTGAATGACTTGAGCTCTGAGAAGAATAGATGTTGAAATTATGCTGAGAAGATTCCTCTAAGCATTTTATGATCATCAAGGTCTATGTAAGTTAAATCAATATTTTTATACAGAGAAAGGCCAAGAGGACATTTAAGATAGTAGTCTTTTTCTGCTTTCTAAATCAAGAAAAAAAGCAACACTTGGTGTTCTCTCCTTACCATTTTCTAATGTCCCTTTAAACTAAAAGAGTGCATTTTACCTAAGGCATCAATGACTGCTGTAAGGAACTGATGTGAAGAAATGAGAGGTAAAATGGGGTGAGCAGAAATTATATTGTGAATGACATTGGAAACCGAAGATCCCAAATATGGTAGATTTCTTATGTCAAGTGCTTAAGGATAAACATCAAGTCAAAATATCAAGCAGCTATTCTATGTTAAATCGTAAGAATATGCTGCTGAGCCAGAAAGACATGGTCCTTGTCTTAATTGAGCTTTAACAGCAGAAAAGCAATAAACGTATAAATGAATATAGAATTCTAAGGAATTTTCTAGATGTTTTAGTCAAAATAAATGGATTATTATCTGAGACTTGGAAATCGTACATGGTAGTATTTATTTAGTGAGACTTTACTGCAGAGTAGAAACAATCTTCACTTAGAAATAAATTCTAAAAGTATACCTGTAATTTTGATATTTGAAATTTAGGTTATGTCTTATAGAAACTATGTGATAAATGGATTTAGGTGGCCAGGTTAGTCTGCATGTGCCTATGTAATCAACTGTATACCAGAAGTATAATACTAAAGTAACTACCAAACCCTGGGTATTGGGAGCAAGTGGTGATGCATTGTAATGGTGTGCCTCCTCCCACACCCATGGTACAGGTTAGGATTGCAGAAACTTCATCTGTACTAGGGTTGAGCAAATAAAGAAAGCATAGATAATAGGAGCTATGATGAACCCTATGATGGTAGATTAGAACTGGAGATATTAGCATGAACTCCATATTTATTTTAATATAGGCACAGAAAGATATATGTGTATACGTATACATACATATATAAACACTGTCCTCTGAGAGAGATGAAAAGTAGTTGCCAGTAGCAATGAGCTTTCAGAGCATCCAGATCTTGGTTTCCAAGTACCATTATCCAGTAAAGGAGCTAGGGCTTCTTGAAGAAATGGTTGGTTCTAAGGCTTGGCATGGAAAATACAAGATGTTCCTGAAACAATCCTGTAGTGCCAGAAAGTAAGGAAGTACTTTAAAAAAAAAAAAGAAAGAAAGAAAGGCAGGCAAGTCCTAAGGACACAAGAGACAAGCTGAAAGAGCTTCCATTGTGTCCATGGCTGGAACAGTTCCAACAACAAATTAAATAATGATAGCTTTGGATTGTAACCCAAAGACTAAAATAAATATTCATTAATTCATATTGATATAAATAATTGAATAAACAAATGTGGGGAAGAAGGGACTTATTTTCCTTACAGAATAATTCCTAATAACATATGTAGAAGGCATAAGAGAGATAGAAAATCACCATCAGAACACCACAGTAATAATCGTTGCAAGCAAAATCCCAGTGATTGCTAAAACTAGTGAGCAGAACTCTAAGGAGAGAGAAGATATTGGCGTAATTTCAGTGCATTTCCCCCAAGTTATTTATTGATTTATTACTATTGAGATTTCAATATATATCCACAAATTATTTGATACTCATACTTCTAGAAAACTTAATTCCCTTACCCTTGAGTGTGGGCTGTACTTATCATGAGAATAGAGTGTGGAAGGTGACCTTACAGTGGATAAAACCAACAGATACTACTTTAACCAAGTGACCAAAGTTAATACCAGCAGTAGTAAGTCATATTGATAACACGTATCCACTGATACAATGCAGTGAGCAGGGCACTTCCCCTCTGTGAGTTCTTCTCCAAAACCTAGAACCCCAGTCTAATCCTGAGTAAACATCAAACAAACTCAAATTTCAGGACAGTCTACCAAAAATATCTGATTACTATAGTACTCTTCAAACTGTTGGTCAGGGAAAACAAAAAAGGACCAAGAAATCCCCCAGTTATGTACTGGGGGATACTAACAAAACATAACTGAATGCAATATGATATCCAAGATTCAAACTCAACAAAAGACATTAATGGAAAAACTTGTGAAATCTGAATAGCCTGTTGTTTAGTTTGTAGTATTGATGTTAATTTCTTAGTTTTGATAAATGTACCAGAGTTATATGAGGTAACAGTGTTGAAAATTGGGTGAAGGGTGTATGAGAACTTTGTACCATCTTTGCAACTCTTCTGTAAATCTAAAATTATTTAAAAATAAAAGGTTTTCTTTTAAGTTAAACGTTTTCGAACATACTATGTTAAGTTTTAGACCTTGGTCCTCTTAAATACCGATAAAGCAACTATAAGACTAAGTGATGTTACGAACCTTTGTATTATATCATGATGGTTCTGAATGTAGTTGTATTCTTTTTCTATACCTCATTCTCTTTCTTATTTGAATTTACATGGTAAAAAGAACCATGAGTGTTTCTTACAGGTAAGTAATTGAAATGCTGTTTAAAATGGAAATTTTTTGTGTTTTAAAAATTCTGTGTGGTAGGGTAGTTTTTGATACTTGAGCTTTAAAACTTTGTTATAAAGAATATGTTGTTATAGCCTTTATGGCTATATGCTGAATGAAAAAGGATTCTAACTCTAGGTCAGAAAGGATTTGTTATTTTTAACTAAATTTTGTAGCTTAATTTTTTTTTAGGTTTTTTAAAAAATTAACATGGGCCGGGCGCGGTGGGCCCACGCCTGTAATCCCAGCACTTTGGGAGGCCGAGGTGGGTGGGTCACAAGGTCAGGAGATCAAGACCTTCCTGACCAACATGGTGAAACCCCGTCTCTACTAAAAATACAAAAATTAGCCAGGTGTCGTGGCAGGCACCTGTAGTCCCAGCTACTCAGGAGGCTGAGGCAGGCAGGAGAATGGCTTGAACCTGGGAGACGGAGGTTGCAGTGAACCAAGATTACGCCACTACACTCCTGCCTGGGCTACAGAGCAAGACTGCATCAAACAAACAAATAAATAAATAAATAAATATTGGTATGTCAGATCCCTAATCATCAGAGCTTTTTTTATTTATTAGCTTTATGCAAATAAAGAATGCTTTGCAGTATAGTACTCAGAAATACTGAAATGTCTTTAACCTAAGAGTCATTTAATTTTAGCCATAGTTAGGTTGACGTCAGTGTGGTTATTTCAGATTCTTCTGTGTGACTCTTGCGATAGTGGATACCATACTGCCTGCCTTCGCCCTCCTCTGATGATCATCCCAGATGGAGAATGGTTCTGCCCACCTTGCCAACATGTAAGACCCCGCCCACTTCTGTTTTCCTAGTCTTTGAGTTTGTATTCAAATTAATAATAACTGTTTAATAGCTACTGAATGAATATTTTTTTCTATTTTATTTTATTATTTATTTATTTATTTATTTTCTTTTTTTTTTTTTTTTTTTATTATTATACTTTAAGTTGTAGGGTACATGTGCATAACGTGCAGGTTTGAATGAATATTTTTAACCTTCAAAGCAATGTGTAAATAATATTTACCTCTGTTTAGATTTCTACCTTTTATTAATAGCTTTAAGGTTTTCCTTTCTGTTTTTTTTCCAAAGCAATTATCAGAAGCCTTCTAAGTTTTGTAAAATTATGAACGGTTTTTTTTATTGTATTTGTTATAAGCACAAAAAGCACCAAGTGTAGATATGTCGAAGGAAGGATATATGTTTCTTCCTATGTATCACTTTGTTTCATCCTCTTTTTTGGTTTCTGCCTACTTTGTATTTGTCAGTAGTTTTATAGATGGTGTTGTCAGGGTTAGGAGAAACATAGATTCTCTTTTTCTTCTATCTTAGGCAAATTTTTTTTGGAAGCTGAAGAATCAGGTTATTTCTGTGCTACTGTGCTCATTGGTTACTTTTCTCTCACAAACCTACTTTCATTTGCCTTAAAAATGATAGATTAGGCCAGACGCAGTGGCTCACACCTGTAATCCCAGCACTTTGGGAGGCCGAGGTGGTCGGATGGATACAAGGTCAAGAGATCGAGACCATCCTGGCCAACATGGTGAAACCCTCTCTCTACTAAAAATACAAAAATTATATAGGCGTGGTGGCACACGCCTTTAGTCCAAGCTACTCGGGAGGCTGAGGCAGGAGAATTGCTTGAACCTGGGAGACGGAGGTTGCAGTAAGCCGAGATCACGCCATTGTACTCAAGTCTGGCAACAGAGCAAGACTCTGTCTCAAAAAAAAAAAAAAAAATATATGATGGATTAAGCCAGGCATGGTGACACATAGCTATAGTCCCAGCTCCTTGGGAGACTGAGGCAGGAGGATCACTCAAGGCCATGAGTTTGAGGCCAGCCTGGGCAGCATTGCAAGACCCCCATCTCTAAAAACTTTAAAAGTAGTAATAATTATTTTTTTAAAATGATAAAAGTTTGGCCAGGCATGGTGGCTCATGCCTATAATCCCAGCACTTTGGGAGGCCGAGGCAGGCAGATCACTTGAGGCCAGGAATTCAAGACCAGCCTGACCAACATGGTGATACCCCATCTCTACTAAAAGTACAAAAATTAGACAGGCATGGTGGCACACTCCTGTAATCCCCGCTACTTAGAAGGCTGAGGTACCAGAATCGCTTGAATGTGGGAGACAGAGGGTGCAGTAAGCCAAGATTGTACCACTGTAGTCCAGCCTGGGTGACAGAGTGAGATCTGTCTCAAAAAATTAAATTAAATTAAAATAATGAGCTTTATGCATTTCTGTGAAATGGACTTCTGTGGCTTAGCACAGTTTTATTATCAATTACATTTTTCAGCTCTGTTTTAACTCAGTAACTGTGTAGCATTGTTTGTATATTTTTTTCCAGTCTCTTTTTTTTTTTTTAAGGATAGTCAAGTGAAGTAGTGGGAGTGGAGAAAGAACAAAAAAATCTGTAACTGGTTGTGATCAATTAGTTGTAAATACCACTGCACTCACACCAGCCCAGTCTCTTTTATTAAAAAATAGTTTTTGGCATCATTATGTTTTATCGTACATATAACCTTCTCCCTTTAAAACATCTTTGAATCTTTTTTAAAAAGTATAATCACTGTTGCATACACATATCGAACCAAATGCTATTTTAAACATTGATGATTGCCAGTAGGATAGATACAGAATGCGTTTCTTTTGGCAAAGCTGTATGTTTCTTTAACGTGTGCTTTATTTTAAAGGTACTATGCTCATCTTCTGTTCAAAGGATGCTGAGGCACCTTTTATTTGATTAAACACAAGAAAAGCTTCATTGTTCACTTACTGTGTGGTCCCTTTCTAGCTCTCAGAGCACACTACCCATGAAGTTAACATGTATGTAATAAATGATTGCTAAAAGTTGTTTAAAATGACCCTTATCTATTTTGCTTCTTCAGAAACTGCTCTGTGAAAAATTAGAGGAACAGTTGCAGGATTTGGATGTTGCCTTAAAGAAGAAAGAGCGTGCCGAACGAAGGTATTTTTATATGTGTGTTAATGTTTTGTTTGGGAATATGAGAGCAGAATTCTTTCACTGTATGGATAAATGGATCTATCTAAAACAAGGATTGGCATACTGTGGCCTGTGGGCCAAATCCAGCCTGCTTTTTGTTTTTGTACTGCCTGCTGACTGAGAATGTTTTTTATGTTTTTAAATGATTGCGGGGTAAAAACTAGAATCATATTTCATGACACATGAAAATCATATGATACTCAAATTTTATTGTCTGTGAATAAAGTTTTATTGAACACAATCTTGCTCATTTGTTTATATATTGTCTGTGGCTGCTTTTGCCCTACGACAGCAGCATTGAGTAATTGCAACAGAGACCTTATGACCTGCCATGCTTGCATGCTTATTATCTTTCCTTTTACAGGAAATGTTTGCCAACTTTTGATCTGAAGTATTTATCAGAACTAGCTGGGCATGGTGGCTCCCGCCTGTAATCCCAGCACTTTGAGAAGCCGAGGCAGGCGGATCACCTGAGGTCAGCCTGGCTAACATGGTGAAACCCTGTCCCTCCTAAAAATACAAAAATTAGCTGGGCGTGGTGGCGCACACCTGTAGTCCCAACTACTCGGAGGCTGAGGCAGGAGAATCGTTGCAGTGAATGCCACTGCACTGCAACCTGGGCAAGAGTGAGACTCTGTCTCAAAATAAATAAATAAATAAATAAATAAATAAATAAATGAAGTATTTGTCGGAACCTTCTCTGAATAAATATTGGCCCAAGTATTGTGGAGGGTGTGTCCATAACTAAGTATTGTAGAGAATACAAGAAAACTCTAAGAACTGATCTATAATTTAGTTATCCCTGTCATCTCCTTGGGTGGGCAGCTAACATTGGTGAAATAAAGAGTATTAAATGCTGAATTGTGTCCTACTAACTATAAGAGATGCCCTCTTCTCAATATAGCATTGCAATGGTGGTCTAAAGCAGTTGGAGAAGGCTTTTTTTTTTTTTTTTTTTTTTTTTTTTTTGAGACGGAGTCTCGCTCTGTCACCCAGACTGGAGTGCAGTGGCACAATCTCGGCTCACGGCAACCTCACGCCTCCCAGGTTCAAGTGATTCTTTTGCCTCAGCCTCCTGAGTAGCTGGGACTACAGGTGCCCGCCACCACACCTCGCTAATTTTTGTATTTTTAGTAGAGATAGGGTTTCACATTTTGGCCAGGCTAGTCTCCAACTCTTGACCTTGTGGTCCACCCGCCTCGGCCTCCCCACCCGCCTCGGCCTCCCCACCCGCCTCGGCCTCCCAAAGAGCTGGGTTTACAGGTGTGAACCACCCTGCCCAGCCTGGAGAAGGGTTCTTAGATGAAGTTCTTAAGACTGAACTTGAGCTTAATCTTTAAAAGGGGATTCATAATCAGGACAATAGTTTATATTTATTTGTGCCTTCTTTAATTAATCTATTTCTGCACATTCATTTTCGCCTACTGTGTACCAAACTGAAGAGGAAAGATCAAAAACAAAGCTCTTGTTTACATGGAACTCACCTTCTATTAGAGAATACAGACATATGAACCAATGATACAATAAAGTAGAAAAGTGGAGGTATATTAAAAGCAATACAAGAACATGGTGGAGGAGCATTTTAGTTCCCATAGCATTTGGGGTTCTCAGGAGAGGCATTGGAAGATAAATTGAGGTTATACTGATGAACGTATTTCAGACAAAGAGCACAAACATGAGCAAAGGCAAAGTGTAAAAGTGACAGTAGATGAGTGATAGTAGATAGATTTTTGTAAAAGCTGAGGAAGGCTAAATTGCGAATAGCTTTCCAGGCTGGGGAATTTGACTTATTCTCTATAGTAAGTGGGGCGGCCATCAAAGGAGACATAGGTAAGTATATCTTTATTTCAGGAAAAAATGCTGTGGTAACAGAAGAATGAATTAGAGTTGGGACTGTTGGAATAGCAAACCTGAGAGGCCTGAATTAGGCCAGGCATTGTGATAATAAGGTGAAGGTGTTAGGGAGAATTTTCAGAGGATTAATCTGTAGAACTTGATGCCCGTTTATACACTGGTATGATTGAGGAAATCTAAGTATTATCTCCTGATTTTACCTTCATTTGCTACTTCTTTACCTTATATCCCCTGACTCATAGTCTTGCCCTCCAAATTTAGCTTGCCTTAAGGCAATCAGCTTGTCCCTTGATCCTCTCACTTTACCTTGTGCAAAGGTGAACCATAATAATGGATTCAGCCTCCAGAATCTAAAGGTTTTGTTTTTTTTGCTACCCAGTTTGAGCACTCTGGCTCGTAATGGATGCTACTTAGTTTAAAGGCAAGTTAATCTCTCAAATTGACTAGGACACAAAAGTACTTTGAATTGAGAAATGCTAGGTTATTTCTTTCTTTCTTTTTTTTGAACACAGGGTCTCACTATGTTGCCCAGGCTGGTCTTGGAACTCCTGGGCTCAAGGGATGCTCCTGCCCCAACCTCCCGAGTAGCAGGGACTACAGGTGCCCATCACCACACCCAGCTAAACCCTGGGTTATTTCCATAAACTGCTTGTGTTTCAGATATTTGGAATATCTTCCAAGAACATTTTAAAAAATAAAGAATGATCCTGTATGAAATTACTAGGACTATTTTGATGTGCTGTTTCTCTTGTTTTTATTTTTGACACTGCAAAAGATATAACTAAAGATATTTAAATTAAATCACAAATAAAAACTAGATTTTTCCTTTGCCTCCATCTTGCTCAAAACTGCTTATCCTTTTCAGAAATTAGTGGTTTTCCCATGTCCTGAAGCTGATTTGTCTCAGAAATGTAGATAGCTAATAGGCTCACCGACTAAGGAAGAGAGTTTTGTTTTGTTTTATTTTGAGACGGAGTCTCACTGTGTCACCTAGACTGGAGTTCAGGTGCAGTGGTGAAGTCTCAGCTCACTGCAACTTCCACCTCATGGGCTCAAGCAATTCTCCTGCCTCAGCCTCCCGAGTAGCTGGGATTGCAGGCATGCACCACAATGCCCAGCTAATTTTTTTTGTATTTTTAGTAGAGACGGGGATTTCACCATGTTGGCCAGGCTGGTCTTGAACTCCTGACCTCAAGTGATCTACCTACTTTGGCCTCGCAAAGTGCTGGGATTACAGTCATGAGCCACTACTCCCAGCTGAGAATGTATTCTTTCTAAAAGCCAAGAATGTAAACCACTAAGAATGTCTTATCTGCTTATTCTTTGGAGCCCTTTGATGCATATACCATTTATATGTGTAAAAGCCTGGTGAAAACTTTTGACAACAGCCTCATATACTATAGGATATGCCACTGCAATTACGAAATATTTTGATTTTTAGAAATTGATGTTTTAAAGTATGCCACAATATTTGTTTATATTACTGTCTCCAATTTACTAGTTCCTTTACTTTCTCTCCTACTCTAGGTAATCCTCTTTTTTTAAATGGCGTCTTTTTTATTTTTTGGAGACAGAGCCTCGCTTTGTCATCCAGGCTAGAGTGCAGTGGTGCTATCACTGCAACCTCTGCCTCCCACCTTCAAGCAATCCTCCCACCTCAGCCTCCTGAGTAGCTTGGACCACAGGCACACACCACATGCCTGACTAATTTTTGTATTTTTTTAGTACAGATAGGGTTTTGCCATGTTGGCCAGGTTGGTCTTGAACGCCTAGCCTCAAGTGATCTGCCCACCTTGGCCTCCCAAAACTATGGGTTTACAGGCGTGAGCTACCACACCCAGCTTTAAATGTCATCCTTTAAGAGGACATCTGTAATTATGATTTTATATCACATTCTAAGTTCTCAGATTGTGTATAGAAAGGAGAGGAAAGTTACTGTTACAGGAAGACCAGCCTGACACAGAGCTGGTTAACCAATTGTTGTTGGTGTTTGCTGATTCTCCCTAATAATCTGGATAACAAAGCTGTTGCTGTTTATAGTTCCTAGAATACTTGTATGTGTGTGTGTGCATGTATACACACACGTATATATGAATCTTAGGAGCTCTAAACAGCAAAATATGTGTGTTTCTAAAATAAATACTAGCTGTAAATTCTAGCCATCGTCGTTCAGTTTTCTAAAGTAAGCACTTATATTCACTTCTAAAAAATCTGTGAAATAACTTATTTAGCATTCATCCTAGCAGCTTAGAGCCGTACTTACTCCCTGTGTCGTAATACAAGAGCATTTTACTCCCTATTTACTCCCTAAGCAACCCCTGTTTATGCATTCATTCAACATTTAAGCAACATGTATTGGGTACCTACTTTATGCCAATGAGTGTAATCAAATGAGGAAGTATATAATGTGGTCTTTACCTTAGAGGTCTCTACAGTCTTGTGGAAAAGAGGGATGGATGTACATTTCAGTGAGTATTTAGTGGCTAACGAGCAACTGTCTACAGACCTGATGGTGTGATGCTCTGTGATGTTTTAGAAGTCCACTGAATGATTTCTAAACATACTGGTTTTAATAGCATCACAATCTGTCTCTAAAAAGACCATGAATATTCTTGTTAGAAGGGCACTAAAGGCTGCACTCTAAAAGACCTAGCCAGCTGGATACATTAATATCCTTATATAAGGAACATTACAAGCAGAGGGAGACAGAATGGTTACTATTTCAGTTCAGTTCAATTTAACATACAGAGGCATGTCGGAGCTCAGCTGTCCTTGAATTGGATTAACTTTCAGAGAACCAGGGAAAACACCTGCATATTTTTTTTTTTGTAAATAAGAGACAGGGTCTCACTCTTGATACCCAGGCTGGAGTGCAGTGGCGTGATCAAAACTCACTGCAACCTCAAACTCCTGAGTTCAAGTAATCTTCCCATCTCAGCCTTCTGAGTAACTGGGACAATAGTGTGTGCCACCATACCTGGCCAATTTTTATTTTTTTAATTTTTATAGAAACAGGCGTCTCACTATGTTGCCCAGCTGGTCTTGAATTCCTAGTGTCAAGGGACCTTGTGCCTCGGATTACAGGCATGAGCCACCACACCCATCCATCCTGCTGGTTTTTTATATATAATTTAATTAAAATCAGCAAAGGTTTGTTTCTTGGAAATTAAACTATGGAGATGTCATTGGCTCAAGTCTTCATTTCCTGGCTATAGTTATCTTCAGTTATGGCCTTCTAGAGCAGAGCTATATGTCTGCATTGCTTTCTTCTCTTTCAATAGGAAGGAATGAATGGTCTCAGTGTCATTCACTGGGACCTTGATAAGGTTTTGTTTACATAATTTTTATAGCAATATTTATTACCATGAGATTATAAATGTTAATACATACACCCGAAATATTACTAAAAACTTTCTCCAGCATAACAAAGGTCTAATTTGTCTAATCAAAGGTGGCTTTCCATCTAATCATATCAACTCGTCATAGCATAACTCTTTATGAAGTTGCTTGTCTTATTTCAGTTATAGGTTTTATTTGACCAATGTAAGTCATTTCTGAAAGATATTGTTATATTGTTATCTTAACCCTAGGAAATGTTGAGCTCCCCACACATACTAATACTATATTAAAGTTTTATACTTAATAGCTAACATGGTTAGCCGGGCGCGGTTGTGGGCGCCTGTAGTCCCAGCTACTCGGGAGGCTGAGGCAGGAGAATGGCGTGAACCCGGGAGGCGGAGCTTGCAGTGAGCCGAGATCGCGCCACTGCACTCCAGCCTGGGCGACAGAGCGAGACTCCGTCTCAAAAAAAAAAAAAAAAAATAGCTAACATGGGCCAGGAGCAGTGGTCACGCCTATAAGCCCAGCACTTTGAGAGGCCAAGGTGGGTGGAATTTGAGACCAGGAATTTTGAGACCAGCCTGGCCAACATGGCAAAACCCCATCTCTACTAAAAATACAAAAATTATCTGGTTGTGGTGGCGCTCACCTGTAATCCCAGCTACTTGGGAGGCTGAGGCAGGAGAATCACTTGAACCTGGGAAGTGGAGGTTGCAGTGAGCTGAGATTGCACCACCGCACTCCAGCCTGGGCAAGAGAGTGAGACCTTGTCTCTAAATAAATAAGTAAATAATAGCTAACATTTCTGTGACTTACCCTCTGCTATTAACATGAAATTGTAATTTTAACATTGTGTGTATTCGTGATGTTTATGTAACAATTTTATTTTCAGCAAATCTCATGTATTTTGTTTGTTTTTCACCTAAAGAAAAGAACGCTTGGTGTATGTTGGTATCAGTATTGAAAACATCATTCCTCCACAAGTAAGTTTCTGATTTGTAATATTTTTAAATGGGAGATTGTCATAATGCTCTAAAATTTTACCCACCTTATGTAATGTTAGTGGTTTTAATTTACTTTAAGAAGGAGTTTCATTCTTGTCATCCAGACTGAAGTGCAATGGCACGTAATCTCTGCTCACTGCAGTGTCTGCCTCCTAGGTTCAAGCAATTCTCCTGCCTCAGCCTCCTGAGTAGCCAGGATTACAGGTGTCCGCCACCACACCTGGCTAATTTTTGTATTTTTAGTAGAGACAGGATTTCACCATGTTGGCCAGGCTGGTCTTGAACTCCTGACATCAGGTGATCCGCCCGTCTCAGTCTCCCAAAGTGCTGGGATTATAGGTGTGAGCCACTGTGCCTGGATGGTGGTTTTAAATCTATGATATACTAGTATTAAAAATGGAAATTTAAGACCTTTGAGAAATCACCCATAATCCCTCATGATTGAAATTTTATGTATGCAGGTGACTCCAAAATGTGATATCACATCTAAACTAAACTTACGGCTTTTACCTTTGGAGTATGTTTCCTGTTTTTACGCTGAACTTTATAATGTGTTGTTAGCTTGTTTTGCATGCTGTTTATGTAAAATGACTAAAGAATAGTTAGGAGAGATTTGATTTTTAATTTTTACTTTGGGGATTGTTGAAAACTTCAGTTTGTATTGTTCATCACAGTTTGGGTTTTTTGAAGGATTACCTTTGTTTTGCATTTATTAGTCTAATTTATAACTAAGGTGTATATATCATGAGTGAAAGTGCATATAATGTGGTTTTGTAATTTACATAGTTTGTAAATTTTTGTAATTTGTAAAAATGTGTATAAGGAATTTCATTCCGGCTTAATTAAATCACAAGCTTAAATGGCCTGTCAAGTTACTTCCTTGAGTAGCAACCCCTTTCTTCTAAATCTTTCATTCGGGCAGCATACCTGTTGAACATCTTCTGTTGCAAGTTTATTTGTTAAAAGATGTATCAGTGGAAAAAATTCATCATGACTGTTTTAAAACAAGTACTGGTTGTAAACTCACAAAAGCATAAGAATTTTAATACAGAAGGATTTCATCCTTTAATCACCAACATTCTTTTTAATCTGTATACTCGATGTTGCCATGTTTATTCACTTCTGGAGGGAATCATCTCGAACTTTTTCAAACCTTTCACATGTGCTACCTAGATGGAGATTACAAAACTGTTTATCCCAAGGAACTTTATTCTGTCATAAGGAATAACCTCGATGCTTATTATCATATTTTTTAAGGAGCCGGACTTTTCTGAAGATCAAGAAGAAAAGAAAAAAGATTCCAAAAAATCCAAAGCAAACTTGCTTGAAAGGAGGTCAACAAGAACAAGGAAATGTATAAGTTACAGGTATGAAATGTGTGGAAATGTCTACAGTGAAAGAGGATTTATTTTGCAAGTACACAGCATGATCCAGAAGTATATGCTTTTCCTATCATGCTGATTATTAGCAGTTGTATATATATATTTCTTGCCTTCTATTTTTAGTCATATAATTTTTTTTCTTTTTTTTTTTTTTGAGACTGAGTCTCGCTCTTGTTGCCCAGGCTGAAGTGCAATGGCACGATCTCAGCTCACTGCAACCTCCACCTCCCGGGTTCAAGTGATTCCCCTGCCTCAGCCTCCCAAGTAGCTGGGATTACAGGTGCCCACCACCACGCCCGGGTAATTTCTTTTGTATTTTTCATAGAGACGGGTTTCACCATGTTGGCCAGGCTGATCTCGAACGCCTGACCTCAGGTGATTTGCCCTCCTCAGCCTCCCAAAGTGCTGAGATTATAGCCGTGAGCTACCACGCCCGGCCTAGTCATAGAATTTTAGAGCAGAGTGATCTTTTCCAAATGTAAATCTGTTCGTGTCATCCTCTTTTGCTTTAATATAGTTTGTCAGATTTCCATAGCTCTTGGGATAAGGATTGTTCCTTTTTTTTTTTTTTTTCCCAAGATGGAGTCTTGCATTGCCACCAGTCTGGAGTACAGTGGCGCCATCTCCACTCACTGCAACCTCCACCTCTCGGGTTCAAGCAATTCTCGTGCCTCAGCCTCCCAAGTAGCTGGGACTACAGGCACCCGCCACCACGCCCAGCTAAATTTTGTATTTTTAGTAGAGATGAGGTTTCACCATGTTGGCCAGGATGGTCTCAATCTCTTGACCTTGTAATCCACCTGCTTCAGCCTCCCAAAGTGCTGGGATTACAGGCGTGAGCCACCACACCTGGCCAAGCATTGATACTTTTAACACGGCCAGTAAGGCACTGCATAGTCTCATCTCTACTTCCCTCTCCAACTCTGTCTTATCACATTCTCCCTTACACTGTCTGCATTTGCTGCATCTCCTTTTAGTCCATTTGTACATACTGTTTACCTGCACTTTCCTTTTCAGTTTTAGCTTGTTAACCTCCTCTATGTGAAATCCCCCCATTATATGCCTTCATAGCAACCAGTTCTTTTCCCTGAAAGCACTTACAATTGTAATGAGTGTGGTTGTGATGACTTACTAACATTTTTCATCATCACTAGATTGTTAGCGTGAAGGTAAGGACTATGTCTCTTTTACATGGACTTGTGTCCCCTATACCTAGCATAGTGCTGACAGATAATTAATGCTTCATTAGTACCTAGTGAAAGAATCAGTAAATATTACCTGGTTTACCTTTTAACACCAAAGACACCAGAAAAGGAAATTTTTCCATGGTCATTGTTAGTAGCTAATCCTAGAAACCATATCTTCTAAAACCCTATCTTCCAGCCTAGTGTTCTTTCCACTAAATCATGCTGTCTTATTCAAATAATAAATAAATTATATGTTAGTTATTTTAGATCATTTTTCAGCCTACAGCTTCTAAAATCTGGGATAACACCAAAGCAGTTTTTTAACTTGAATAACTGGAAATGGAAAAGGAAAACAGTGGATTTTATAAAACTCTTAACTTTGAACTTGCTTCTTATTTATAAACTTACATCAGTAGTCATGGAGGAATTTGCCTCTATTGTTAGTGTTAAAACTTTATAAAAATATGGTAGAATCAGTGAGGGTAAAATCTCATATACACGGGAATAGTGCCCATCCTAGTCTTTAAAAAAACACTTCAAAAAATAAAAAGTATTCTTCTATATGTATGAAGTCAAAGCTGACAGATGGAAAGTGCAAATGTAAAGTCAGTTCTGCTGCAACATAACATGTATTTTTAAAAATCACCATGCTGTGCAAAATTATACAGGAAAAACCTTAGGGATTATGGAAAATATGGGGTTAGAGACATACATTAAAGACTTCATTGGCAATGCATTAAAAAAGATAGGAATATACTAAAAATGAGAGCACCATTTGACATATGTTAAATAAGTAAGAAATACATAAATACTACATTAACTATGGCGTTTTATACTGAGAAAAGACCTGAAGCTTGTCTGTGGAAGCAGAGAATTGCAGTTTGTAAATTATGATGTGGTGGCAGAAGGAGGTTTATCTGAAATCAGAAAAGTGTAACATCACATGCAAAAGGCTATAGTTTATAACACATAGTGAACTGATGTTACTGGTAGATGTCTTGGGTATGTGTGTTTTGTATATTGCTGTGCAACTCAGTTCAGCTAGGTGCAGTTTTCTGCGTTCACCTAGCGTTTCTCACAAATGAAATTGCACATAAATTGGCTGGGCATGGTGGCTTACACTTGAAATCCCAGTACTTTGGGAAACTGAGGCAGGAGGATCATTTCAGTCCAGAAGTTCAAGACCATCCTGGGCATCATAGACTCTGTAAGAGAGAGGATGGCGGGGAGGAGGGAAGGAAAGGAAGGGAAGAAAGAAGGGGAGGAAGGAAATTGCACATAAGCATGTACGAATGAAATACGTATCATGTTTGAGTTGTTTTGTAATATGTCAGTCATTTTGGAACTAGGTAGAGTATAAAATAAATGCATTACATAATACATTTTATACGAAAAAACATAGTTTACCCTAAATTCCTATTTTACTCGTATATAATTTTAGAGCTTAAAGGGATAATCTGTGTTAATCCACCATCACAGATGAGACAACCAAGACCAAGGGAATATAGATACATGGAGTGTTGTGTTCAGAAATCTTTTATCTGATTATCTTTTATCTGCATCTGGGATATAAATCAAGACTGTTTAGTTGCATTAAAAATGACTTAGATTATCATTAAGGCAAGAGTGGAATGTTTCATTCTTTCTGAAATAGTTTCAGATACCTGAAGTTCTGATGGTCTTTGATTTTAGCAAACAAATTTCTCAGTAAGAAAGTAGTCACTCAAAGAAATAGGTTATTATGCGACCTTACAGCTGCACCCTATCCTCAGGACAAATGCTGTTTTCAGTTAACTTTGCATCTGGCATCTGGCTTTATCTGTATCTGCTATTCTACCCTAATGAATGGATGTGCTGAGTTTTACTTTCTCAGAACTTAAGAAAAATCCGCACTACAGCTACCAGAATGTTTCTCAAAATATGCAGTTGTGAAAAATTGGAAATAAACTGTTTTGACTAAATATGGTACATGTGTAAGATGAGATACTATGCAGCCAGTAAAAATTACATTGTAAAAGAAGAGCTCTCCATCTGAAATTTATGAGTCCTTTGAAATTATATATTCTAACTATGAAGGCCGGATATTTAGTTTTTAGAGATGGGGTCTTGTTATGTTGCCTAGACTGGACTCCCAACTCGTGGGCTCAAGCCATCCAGCTGCCTCAGACACCCAAGTAGTTGGGACTATGGACTCAAGCCATCCTACTGGCTTGACCTCCCAAGTAGCTGGGACTATGGGTTTATACAACCACTCCCAGCCTCCAGCTTTTAGTCTTTTTTTCTTTTTTTGAGACAGGGTTTCACTCTGTCGCACAGACTGGAGTGCAGTGGCATGATCACAGCTCACTGCAGCCTGGAACACCTATGCACAAGCAGTCCTATTGCCTCAGCTTCCCAAAGTGCTAGGACTACAGGCACACATCACCATACCTGGCTAATGTTTTTAATTTTTAATTTTTGTAGATAACAGGGTCTCACCATATAGCCCAGACTGGTCTCAACCTCCTGGGCTCAAGTTATACTCCTGCCTCAGCCTGCCAAGAGTGCTGAGCCACTGCACCCAGCCCCAGCTTTTAGTTTTGATGCAGTTGTTAATCCATTGTGTGCTCGTAATCTCACCCTCTTCAATATAATATACTCTGGTGATGGAAGTGTTCTATTTCTTTGATGTCTGATGTGGCCGTAGCCATATGTGACTATTAAATACTTGAATTATATCTAGTGAGGAACAGAATTTTAAATTTTAATGAATTTAAATATAAATAGCCACACATGGCTAGTAATTACCATTTTTAGCATAGTTTTAAACAAGTTACTTCATAACTTGTTTTGAGATTTGGCTGAGCCCTGAAGTAAAAGGCATTTTATATGTGAAGAAATCTTAGGAATCCTTTAGTCTTGATCCTTTTCTTTAAGTCAAGGTAAACAGCTTCAAGAAGTACTTTTACCTAGTTCTAAAATTTTAACCTTTCATGTATGAATTTTAGTAATAATATAATTTTCAATAGCAGTAATAATATAGCCCTATTATTGGGACTTTTTTTTTTTTTTTTGAGACAGGGTCTCACTCTGTCCCCCAGGCTGGAGTGCAATGGTGCAATCTTGGCTTACTGCATCCCCTGCCTCTTGGGCTCAAGCAATCCTCTTGTCTCGGCCCCTCAAGTAGCTGGAACTACAGGCACACACCAGCTAATTTTTTGTATTCTTTATAGAGACGGGGGTTCACCATGTTGCCCAGGCTGGTCTTGAACTCCTGGTCTCAAGTGATCTACCTGCCTTGGCCTCCCAGAGTGTTGAAATTACAGATGTAAACCACTGTGCCTAGACATATTATTAGGACTTAATAGCATTTATGGAACTGTAATTTTATTTTACTTACTTTGCCATGTGATTTGTATAATTAGGAGTTGGCAAATTATGGCCTGTGGGCCCAATTCAGCTCACTTCTAGTTTTTGTACAACGTGACCTCAAAGTGGTTTTTATAAATGCTTCAAAAAAAGGATCAAAAGAAAAATAATATCCTGTGAAAATTATATGGAAATTACCTATAATTCAAATTTTAATGCTTATAAAGTTTTATTGAAACACATTTGTATCATTTACTTACATGTTGTCTGTAGCTGCTTTGCACTACAGTAGCAGAGTTGAGTAGTTACAACAGAGACTGCATTGTCTGAAAAGCCTAAAATATTTATTATCTGGCCCTTTATAAAAATTTTTGCTGACATTGTCTCAGTCCAATTTGACTGCTATCACAAAGTAACCGTAAACTGGATAACCTCTAATCAACAGAAATTTATTTCTCACGGTTCTAGAAGCTAGGGAGTCCAAGGTCAAGGCACTGGCAGGTATGGTGTCTGGTGAGGGCCTGCTTTCTGGTTCATAGATGGCACCTTCTAGGGTGTTCTTAATCACAGAAGGGATGAGGGGACTCTTTAGGGTAGACCTAATGCCTAGTGAAGGCCTTCTCCTTCATAGATGGCCATCTTCACTGTAACCCCATATGGTGGAAGAAACAAAGGGTCTCTCTCTGGCTTCTTTTATATGGGCACTAATCTTATACATGAGGGGCTCTGCCAAAGACCCCACCTCCTAATACCATCACCTTGAGATTTATTATTTCAACATGTGAATTTTGAGGGGACATAAACAATCAGACAGTAAGAGACATCTGCTAAAGGTATTCTTTAAAAATAAAAGGCCGCTGGGTGCGGTGACCCACGCCTGTAATCCCAGCACTTGGATCACGAGGTCAAGAGATGCAGACCATTCTGGCCAAATGGTGAAACCCTGTCTCTACTAAAAGTACAAAAATTAGCTAGGTGTGGTGGCACATGCCTGTAGTCGCAGGTACTCGGGAGGCAGAGGTTGCAATGAACCGAGATGGTGCCACTGCACTCCAGCCTGGCGACAGAACAAGACTCCATCTCAAAAATAAATAAATAAATAAAAATAATTAAACAAAAAAAAAAAAAGCCAGGACAGGCTGTAATGTGATCATTGTATATATTTTAGATTTGATGAGTTTGATGAAGCAATTGATGAAGCTATTGAAGATGATATCAAAGAGGCCGATGGAGGAGGTATGTGTTTGTCATTCTCTCTTCTTCATAGAACTCTGCCAAGAAGTTCATTCAGGTGCCAAATTAGGGCAGTGAGCATATTTTTTTATTCTCTTTCCCAGTGTGTATTATGATTAGTACTGATGTTAGTTGTCTCAGATTTAGAGTAATTTTTGGACACGATGTCAGTGTATAGACTCAGATCTTATTAATTACTTTTAAAGCAGTTTTGTTTTACAACCTGATATAAAACATTGATGTTCCTACATAGGTTAAAAAATTTACTTCTGATTCCATATAGAAAACTGAGGAAACTTTTGTGTTGTCTTTGAGACTACGAAGTCTCAACAATTATGGATAATCAGAACCAAAATAATTTAAACCAAAATTTAAGTTAACCTATTAAAAATTGGTTTCTTAGTTTCATAGTCTTTAGTAAGTGGCATTAAAATAGAAGAACTTGAAGGTAATTTAATTAAAGCACTATTAGCCAATGCTCCAATATGGAACATTCTGGTTTCTACTTAGTTATTATGAAAACTCTGGAAAAGATTGATAAGTAGGTCGTTTAAGGCTTTTCCAGAAATGTTTGTCTTGTTTACATCTTTGCTGCTGAATTCTCACTTTTTCTGTCCTGCAAACACTGTTTTTAAAAACTCTATTGGCCTCTTTCTAAAGCCTTGTCCAAAAGACAGCTTTCAAGAAGAGATTCTTGAGTGACTGCTCATAGGTATGAGGTTTCTTTTTTGGGTGATGAAAATGTTCTGGAGTGAGTTAGTGGTGATGGTTGCACAGCTTTGTGACTATACTGAAAACCTCTGAATCGCACACTTTAAGAGGGTGAATATTATGGTGTGTGAATTATATAAAAATTTAAAAAACAAGAGGTTCCCTACGTAGTAAACTTCTATTCAGTAGGATAAACGAATGCTAAAACTCTGAGACCTCTGTCAGCTGAAGTCATGAGAAAACTGCGTATTTGTAGGAAGAAAATAAAGAAATGAAGAGCTACTAAGCATGAATAAGGACTGTCTCTAGAAATTAAAGGGAAGCTTTTAATAAACACATATTTTTCTCTCCCTGAACTTCCCTCCTCCAAACTCAGGAGTTGGCCGAGGAAAAGATATCTCCACCATCACAGGTCATCGTGGGAAAGACATCTCTACTATTTTGGATGAAGAAAGAAAAGAAAATAAACGACCCCAGAGGGCAGCTGCTGCTCGAAGGAAGAAACGCCGGCGGTTAAACGATCTGGACAGTGACAGCAACCTGGATGAAGAAGAGAGCGAGGACGAATTCAAGATCAGTGATGGGTGCGTGGTCTCCCATTAGACCCCAATCCCTAGATACCAGCAGGAACAGGACTGGGCTAGCAGAGAGGCTTGCCCGTGCCGTGATGAGGGTTTTCTTCTTCATGTCCATAGACTGGATCTGTTTATTTTCAGGATATTTAAAGCAGATTCGAGAATACTAATTTTGGCCCGTTTTTAAAATTTAGAACAGAAAATAGATTTATGGTTGTTTAACATTCAAAATTATATTTAAATTTTACTGACTACAATTAAACTTTGATTTGTCAAGAGCTTTCTCTGTACCTCTGTGCCACCTTCTGCCAGGTCTGTGAGGGGTTTCCAGTCCTATGCGAAAAATAAATAAGTAATTAGATATTATCCTCTCATGACTCATAGGAGTTGGACTTGGGACAGGTAATCCAGTATAGAAGATCAAGAAAGGCTTCTTTGCAGAGTTGAAATTGAAACAATATTGCTGAGTTTCAGGAAACAAGCATATAAACCACAAAAAAAAAGTCGTTCTGCGTAACTGCTACTAAAATACAGGGAAAGATAAATTAGGGTACAGAGGAAAGTTGGCTTAAAAGTAAAGCTTGATCTTAAATTTGAAGAATAAATATTTGGAATCAACAAGTGTGGGACTAAAAGCAGGATAAGATAAAGGTATTATAAGCATAGAAGTTTTATGTCCAAGACAGCAAGCCATAAAATGTCATGGAATGTTTGGGAAACTCCTGTTGGCTCAGGATAGCCGGAATAAGGGGATGAAGTAGAGAGTGCCCTGCTGGAGATGTGGCGAAGTGATAAAAAGAACCAGATTAGGGAGTGTTTTATTAGTCATGCATAAGTGTTTTGACTTATCTTGAAAATTATACAAAACCAGTGAAGGGTTTTAAACACAAAATTAATATGAGATTTATGCTTCAGAAAGATTCATCCTGGCATTCATTTGGAGAATAGATTGAGGGGAAATGAGACCAGATATTAGAGAAACTATTTATGGAGTTGCTTTTGTAGTTTAGGTGAGTATGAAAAGCTGAAAACAGAAGAGATCAGGTTTGAGAGATTATCTTTTAAGAGGTAGACTCTAGAGAAATTAGTAATTGATTAGATATGATCAATGAAAAGGGGAAAGTTAGGATATATACCACGTTTCTGGTTGGAGTTACTGGATGAGTGATGACGCCAAATACCAGGCCAGGGAACAGAAGAGAGAAGTAGATTGGGAAATAATGAATTCACTTTTGAATATGTTGAATTTAACATGGGGGACATCTCAAGAGGTCAAACCAGTACAGAAATCAACATTAATTCATCTTTACAACCCCTCCTAAGAGGATGGGGGGCAAAACATTTTCCCCATTTTATAAATAGGGCATTTGATACAATTATCTGGATATGTTGCACTATACTTAATGATTCACTGGGCTCACTAGAATTTGAACTTAGTACTCTTAAAAAATGGGTTCACTCTTCTAAATACTATTGTATTTTATCTGATTTCTCTTGGACAGATCTCAAGATGAATTTGTTGTGTCTGATGAAAACCCAGATGAAAGTGAAGAAGATCCACCATCTAATGATGACAGTGACACTGACTTTTGTAGCCGTAGACTGAGGCGACACCCCTCTCGGCCAATGAGGCAGAGCAGGCGTTTGCGAAGAAAGACCCCAAAGAAAAAGTATTCCGATGATGATGAAGAGGAGGAATCTGAGGAGAATAGTAGAGACTCTGGTAAAAATAATCTGTATCCATATGATACCTCAGCTCAACAAATTCTTTTTTTTTTTTTTTCTTGTTGCTCATGCTGGAGTGCAATGGCACCATCTCGGCTCACCGCAACCTCTACGTCCCGGGTTCAAGCGATTCTCCTGCCTCAGCTTCCCAAGTAGCTGGGATTACAGGCATGCACACCATGACCGGCTAATTTTGTATTTAGAAATGGAGTTTCTCCATGTTGGCCAGGCTGGTCTCAAACTCCCGACCTCAGGTGATCTGCCCACCTCGGCCTCCCAAAGTGCTGGGATTATAGGCACGAGCCAGCACACTGGCCAGCTCAACAAATTCTTACGACTTCTGGAGTTAAGAGTTCTTAAAATTCTGTTCCTAAGACTTATTTCTGACTAAATTTTTCTCATAGAAAGCACATCTGAGAAAATACGTACAGATTGATATGTTAACTTTATATCAGATGCCTAGTAGGATTGTGATGACTCCTTGGTGTCAAATGTTTCCATGCCTAAACCTTCACCTTCATAGGGTTTCTTGGAAATCATTTTCAATAAACCGTGAACATTTCCATCGATGCCCAGCTGTTGAAGAGAGAAGAATATAAGTTAACTCACATTTAGACCACAGTCAGTGTTGAGTAGTTTTTACAGGTTAACAGTAGTTGGTGTTGTTATAGAGTATGCTTATCCTTATTAAGTGAGTAAATAGAGGCTCAACCACTAAAAGAAATGCGTGCTCATCTTACTGGAGCACGCGTTTACTTACTGGATAGGTGTCATCTTACTGGAGAAGAACTATAGATATGAGTGTCAGACTCTGGCCATCTTTGTGGGGGTTTTTTGGTTTTATTTATCTTCTTTCCTAAACTGTCTAAATAAGTGATGATAATATCATGCCGCTTTATCAGTGATTATTTCTTAAGAACAAGGACATTTTCTTACATAACCACAGTGCAGTTACCAAATTCAGATATTTTAACATTGATATAATGCTATTACCTAATTAACAGTACACATTCAAATTTTTATCAAGTATCTCTGTATTATTCTTTATATCTTTTTATTTTCCTAACCCAGGATCCATTCCAGGGCTACGTGTTTATTCACATCTCTTTAGTCTCTATTAATCTGGAATGTTCCTCAAATTTTGTCTCATCGATCTTGATATTTTTAAAGAGTACATACTAGTTGTTTTGTAAGATGTTTCTCAGTTTGGATTTCTTTTGTTTCCTTGTAATAAGATTCAGATTACGCATTTATAGCAGGAATAGCACAGAGAATGTTGCATCTTCTGAGTCTCTTTATTATTTTTCCTTATAATTAATAAGTAATTTGTGGGAATTTGAGACTATTTAAATATCCTGTTCCTTATATTTCACCTACTAGTTTTAGTTTCTGTGGATAATTCTAACTCTGTCATGTCTGTTATATTTATTTATTGTTGTTTTGTAAGAAAGAACATTTCCCTTCTCCTCCGTATGTTTATTTATTTATGTCAATGTATACTCATGGATTCTTATTCTGATCAGTGGATATACTACATTCCCATCACTATTTAGGCTCCATTTGTCTGAAATTTGGCCAATGAGAACCACTTCGACCTATTGGCAAGCTATTTTGAAATGTTTGAAATCCATGAAAGAATAACAAGCTTGAATGTAGTACTTTGGTGGAATTTAACATTCTGAAAAACAGCGGTGACATAATGCAATAGCCTCACTCTGGTTTATTGATCAGAGATGACAAGAACAATGCTATTTAGCAGTGCTTTGCAAGTTTAGGTCTGTGTACTTTATTTAGCAGATTTGTATTCTTTATGGAGAAAAGTCAAAAATCTAACTTGAGTTCTATATTTATGTAGAACAGATTCATGAGTTTTCTTTGGTTAGAGGGCTTAACCTCTGCAATACATTATGACTATAGCCACATGTAGAACAGCAGATTATCAGGAGGCAGATTTGTGGTAGCCGTCTACCAAGAAGAGCAGTCATGGCAACTGTGTACCTGACCAGGTAGCTGTAGGTCAGTTGCAATAAGGACTATTTCTAAAAATATATAAAACATTTAGGCCGGGCGCGGTGGCTCACACCTGTAATCCCAGCAATTTGGGAGGCCGAGGCAGGCAGACCACTTGAGGTCAGGAGTTCAAGACCAGCCTGGCCAACATGGCAAAACCCCATCTCTACTAAAAATATAAAAATTAGCTGGGTGTGGTAGTGGGTACCTGTAGTCCCAGCTACTTGGGAGGCTGAGGCAGGAGAATTGCTTGAACCTGGGAGGTGGAGGTTGCAGTGAGCCAAGATCACGCCACTACACTCTAGCCTGGGCGACATAGTGAGACTCTGTCTCAAAAACAAACAAAAAAGGATAAAACATTTTCTAATCTTGAGGATTCACTGCTAAGAGTATACATTGTGAGGTTTGGCATTAAAAACCCCCACAGATTGACTCATTCCTTTTTTTTTTTTTTTTTTTTTTTTTTTAAGTGAGACTTAAAGGCCAGGCATGTTATAATCTCAACGCTTTGGTAGGTAGCCAGGCGTAGTAGTGCGTGCCTGTGATCCTAGCTCTAGCTACTGGGGCGGCTGAGGCCAGAGGCTCTCTTGAGCCCGGGAGGTTGAAGCTGTAGTCAGCTGCGTTCATGCCACTGCACTCCAGCCTGTGTGACAGTGAGATACTCTCTCAAATAAAATGAGACTTACAAAAGACTGTTCACTTAAAAATATTTATGACTGAACTCTGCTTAGTAGCTTTTCATTTTTATAACCTAAGCTACATTTCTACTTAATAGACTTAAATTTTGTACTTTTTTCTTCCTTTTTTTTAAAATAGAAAGTGACTTCAGTGATGATTTTAGTGATGATTTTGTAGAAACTCGGCGAAGGCGGTCAAGGAGAAATCAGAAAAGACAAATTAACTACAAAGAAGACTCGGAAAGTGACGGTTCCCAGAAGAGTTTACGACGTGGTAAAGAAATAAGGCGAGTTCACAAGCGAAGACTTTCCAGCTCAGAGAGTGAAGGTAAGGCATAGGTCTCCTACGTGTAGAAGTTTGGACAAGGCAAAATAGACATTATAAAGTGAACTCAGGATTGTGATTCTGTACCATTCTTTAAAATTCATGTAACCAGGCCAGGTGTGGTGGCTTATGCCTGTAATCCCAGCAGTTTGGTAGGCCAGGGCAGGCAAGTCTCTTGAGGCCAGGAGCTCAAGACCAGCCTGTCCAACATGGTGAGACCTTGTCTCTACTAAAAATTAAAAAATTAGCCTGTGTGGTGATTTGCATCTGTAATCTTAGCTACTCAGGAGATTGAGGCAGGAGAACTGCTTGAACCTGGGAGGCAGAGGTTGCAGTGAGCCAAGATCGCACCACTGCATTCCACCCTGGGTGACAGAGCAAGACTGTGTCTCAAAAGAAAAAAAATTCATATAACCAATAGTATCTTTGAGATAAAACCTATAATTTTGTGCATATTATAGTTTAAATAAAGGATACTTGATAAGAGGCTAATTTTTAAGATCTCCATTGTAGTTAAAATTTTCATTGAAACTAGAAGAATCTCAGAAAATTGTGATCTGATCAAAATTTATTCTGCTTCTTTTTTTTACTCCCTTATTCATGGCCCTCATTTTGAAATAACCTCTTATGTCCTCAATAGCTGAAAGGTTTCAAATAAAAGTGCCTACTGTCTCTTTCCGCCTTTACTATGATTTCCATTGGAAACTGTTTTATTTCCTAATAGCTATAGCTGTGCCCCCTACCAGTAGTACAAGACAAGCTCTAAAATATGAATTTCTGACATCCATTTAGTCTTTTTTATTTTATTATTTATTTTATATATATATATATATATTTTTTTTTTTTTTTTTTTTGAGACAGAGTCTCAAACCTCCCAATAGCTAGGATTTTAGGCATGCGCCACCACGCCTGGCTAATTTTTGTATTTTTAGTAGAGACGGGGTTTCACCATGTCGACCAGGCTAGTCTCAAACTCCTGACCTCAGGTAATCCGCCCGCCTCGGCCTCCCAAAGTGCTGCGATTACAGGCCTGAGCCACCGCACCCAGCTTTATGGCCTGTTTTGAAGATTGTTTTGCTTTCATAGATTAAACATGAATTTAAGTTTGAGCCCAAGACAAAAGAGAAAGGGGAAAAAAATGTTTGGATGTGAAATGCTAAAGAAGGGAGGTGAACATCTTTTTTGAATGTGTACTTACCTTCATGTGTCACAGAGACAAACATAAATGCATTAGTTAAGCCGTTAAATATGAATATTTATTAAACTAGGCCCTGTTCCAAGCACTGGCATATAACAGCAGACAAAATAGTTCTTATGAAACTCTTATTTTAGTTGGGAAGAAAGCGACAATAAACAAGATAGATAAGTAGAATATATGATATATTAGAGATGAGTGCTGTGGAAAAAAATAAAGGAGAAAAGGGGGTTGGGAAAGTAGTTGAATTTCAGATAATATACTCAGGAAAATCCTCACTAAGAAAACATTTGAGTGAAGACCTGAAAGAAATGTTGTGTGTGAGTCATGCAGTTATCTAAAAGAAGAATGGTACAGGCAGATGGAACAATAAGTATGAAGTCCTTGAGATATGTTTGTGCTTGTCATGTTCAGCAAACAGAAGGGAGTGCAGGGTTGTTGGAGCAGAGTGAGTGAAGGCAAACATAATGAGATGAAGCAAAGAGGTCAGTGGGGACCAGTCAGCAAACAACAGCCCACCTGCTTACATAAATAAAAAAGCAAGGTTTTGTTTTTGTTTTTGAAACAGAGGCTCACCCTGGCTGGCGTTCAGTGGCATAATCACAGCTCACCATAGCCTCAATCTGCTGTGCTCAAGCAGTCTACCCTCCTCAGCCTCCCAAGTGGCTAGAAGTGGCATAAGCCACCACACTGTGCTAATTTTTAATTTTTTTTTTTAATAGAGATGAGATCTTGCAGTGTTGCCCTGGCTGGCCTTAAACTCCTGGCCTCAAGCGATCCACCCCCCACCTTGGCCCCCCACAGTGTTAGGATTACAGGTGTAAGCCACTGCACCCTACCCTGTAATACAATTTTTATTGGAAGACTACCATGCCCGCTTGTTTACATATTGTCTATTGCCTGCTTTCTCAAAAAGCTGAGTTGTTGTGACTGAGAGTATAGGGCCTGCCTCTTATATAAAAGATGTGCTAATCTCTGATGATAAATAGTGCCATGCAGTTTAACTTTCTGCAGTGATTATATATGTGCTGATGGTTACAATAGCCACTAGCCTTCATATGGCTTGAGCACTTGAAATGCGGCTGGAGTGACCATGGAACTGAATTTTAATTTTTATTTAATTTTAACTAATTTAAATTTAAAATAACCACATGTGACTAGTGTTTACCATATTAGGTAACACAGAGTAGGGTATTGTATGGACTTTGGATTTTTATTTCGTGTGAGGTGAGAAACATTTGGGCCAAAGCACAGATGAGTATTGAGAAGCAGATGAGGAGGAAGAGGAAGAGGAAAGCAAACCATCCCACATTTTGAGCAAAGGAGTGATGTGATCTGACTTAGGTTTTAATTTGCTGTGGTAGCTGTGTTATGAATAGATTGAAGGGGGCCAGGGCAGAAGCTAGAAGACCCATTGGGAAGTTATTGTAATAGTCCAGGTGAGAGATGATGGAGGGTAGAACTGGGTCAGTAGCAGTAAAGAGGCAAAAGCAGTCACATTAGGGGTATGTTTTAAAGTGAGACCGAAAGGATTTACTGTTGGGTTGGGTGAGAGAAAGAAAATAATCAAGGATGACTGAGAAATTGGAGGAGCAATTGTGAAAAACTAAGATGGTAGAGACCACAGTGCTGCAGGATTAAGGAGAAAATTTAGGAGCCCAGTTTGAGACACGTCATTTGAAATGCCTGCTTAGAGATACCCAAGCCTAGATGTCAAGTAGGCAGTTTGATACACTAGGCTGGAATTCAGTGGTTGCCTAAAATAAATATGAAAGCCGTTAGCATATAGATGGCATGCCAAGTTGTGAGACTAGGTGAGCTCTTCTAAAATGGAAGTAGAGTCATCTTCAGTATCCATTGGGGATTGGTTTCAGGATCCCCGCAGATACCAAAATCCTTGGATTTATAAGTCCCTCATATAAAATGGTGTCATATTTGCATATAACCTACCCATATCCTCCATATACTTTAATCTCTAGAATATTTAAAATACCTGATACAATGTAAATGCTATATAATTGTTATACTGTATTGTTTAGTGAATGACAAGAAAAAAGTCTATGTATGTTCAGTTCAGACACTACCATCTATTTTTTTCCTGAATATTTTCCATCTGCAGTTGGTTAAATTCATGGATAGGGAGGCCCAACTGTATAGACAAAGAAGAGAAGACAATTAAGACTACCAAGGGTGTCTGATAACTAAGATGAGAATTGGCACAGTGTTTAAGAGGTACAGAGTTGGGTGTCCAGTTTAAATCTTTCCTTATCAGCATGTTGACATGATAACCTAATTTGTGTACTAGTGGGAAGGAGTTTCTTAGTTTGTAACTAACCTATCTTCATTTAATTCAAGCATTATCAGACATCTTCCCCAAGAAATTTGCTGTTGGCCAGGCACAGTGGCTCACACCTGTAATCCCAGCACTTTGGGAGGCCAAGGTGGGCAGATCACTTGAGGCCAGGAGTTCGAGACCAGTCTGGCCAACATGGTGAAACCCCGTCTCTACTAAAAATGTAAAGAAATTAGCTGGGTGTGGCAGCACATACGCCTGTAATCACAGCTCCTCGGGAGGCTGAGGCAGGAGAATTGCTGGAACCTGGGAGGCAGAGGTTGCAGTCAGCCGAGTTTGCGCCACTATGCTCCAGCCTGGGAGACAGAGTGAGACTCCGTCTCAAAAAATAAAGTAGACCAGGTGCGGTGGCTCACGCCTGTAATCCCAGTACTTTGGGAAGCCAAGGCAGATGGATCACAAAGTCAGGAGTTCGAGACCAGCCTGGCTAACATAGTGAAACCCCGTCTCTACTAAAAATACAAAAAGTTAGCCTGGTGTGGTGGCAGGCACCTGTAATCCCAGCTACTCGGGAGGCTGAGGCAGGAGAATGGCTTGAACCCGGGAGGTGGAGGTTGCAGTGAGCCAAGATCACACCATTGTACTCTAGCCTGGGTGACAGTGTGAGACTTGGTCTCAAAAAAAAAAAGAAAATATTCTCTAAAATCATAAATAAAGTATACCATGAATCATATTGGGCACTGTTATGGGGCTGAGGAGAGAAATCAGGCCAATTATTGAAAGGACATTTTTATGTACAAGCAATTCTGAAAGCAGGACGTGGTGAATATGGGGAGGAAAAGAAGAATTAAATTCGTTTATGGTTACCCATGCCAATGGCTTAAATGTGCTGTTTATTCTAGAGAGCTATTTGTCCAAGAACTCTGAAGATGACGAGCTAGCTAAAGAATCAAAGCGGTCAGTTCGAAAGCGGGGCCGAAGCACAGATGAGTATTCAGAAGCAGATGAGGAGGAGGAGGAAGAGGAAGGCAAACCATCCCGCAAACGGCTACACCGGATTGAGACGGATGAGGAGGAGAGTTGTGACAATGCTCATGGAGATGCAAATCAGCCTGCCCATGACAGCCAGCCTAGGGTCCTGCCCTCAGAACAAGAGAGCACCAAGAAGCCCTACCGGATAGAAAGTGATGAGGAAGAGGACTTTGAAAATGTAGGCAAAGTGGGGAGCCCATTGGACTATAGCTTAGTGGACTTACCTTCAACCAATGGACAGAGTCCTGGCAAAGCCATTGAGAACTTGATTGGCAAGCCTACTGAGAAGTCTCAGACCCCCAAGGACAACAGCACAGCCAGTGCAAGCCTCGCCTCCAATGGGACAAGTGGTGGGCAGGAGGCAGGAGCACCAGAAGAGGAGGAAGATGAGCTTTTGAGAGTGACTGACCTTGTTGATTACGTCTGTAACAGTGAACAGTTATAAGACTTTTTTTCCATTTTTGTGCTAATTTATTCCACGGTAGCTCTCACACCAGCGGGCCAGTTATTAAAAGCTGTTTAATTTTTCCTAGAAAACTCCACTACAGAATGACTTTTTAGAAGAAAAATTTCAACAAATCCTGAAGTCTTTCTGTGAAGTGACCAGTTTTGAACTTTGAAGACAAATAATTGCTGTAAATTCCTTTTGATTTTCTTTTTCCAGGTTCATGGTCCTTGGTAATTTCATTCATGGAAAAAAATCTTATTATAATAACAACAAAGATTTGTATATTTTTGACTTTATATTTCCTGAGCTCTCCTGACTTTGTGAAAAAGGGTGGATGAGAATGCATTCCGAATCTGTGAGGGCCCAAAACAGAATTTAGGGGTGGGAGAAAGCACTTGTGCTTTAGCTTTTTCATATTAAATATATATTATATTTAAACATTCATGGCATAGATGATGATTTACAGACAATTTAAAAGTTCAAGTCTGTACTGTTACAGTTTGAGAATTGTAGATAACATCATACATAAGTCATTTAGTAACAGCCTTTGTGAAATCAACTTGTTTACTATTGGAGATAACCACACTTAATAAAGAAGAGACAGTGAAAGTACCATCATAATTAACCTAAATTTCTGTTATAGCAGAGTTTCTTGTTTTAAAAAAATAAAATCATCTGAAAAGCATTTGTACAGTAAAATGTATAATGAAGCTTTGCCAACCAGACTGTGCTAGCAACACATTTTTTTAAATAGCTTTATGCAGTGGTAATAAGGTGGCCTCAAATATATTATGTCTGATGGAGGGTTATTAGCGAAATGGATGTGGTCTTTGTTAAGGCCTGGGTGGATCGTAAACTTTGCCAATAGTATAACTCTTGTCTTCTGGCCACTTGATGTTTAAATATCTGAAATATCATTTTGAAAAAAATACATCTATATATAACATACATGAAGAGATGCTAAGCTGACAGTGATATTTTAGCACATTTGAAGACTGGGAAGAGATTTTCAGGTGAATTTTAACTGGTCTATTCTTGCCCTTAGTATCTACTTCAAATTGAAGTCTACAAACAAAGCAGTTCCTTTGGGAGGTTTTTAGTTTGAGTTTTAGCATGTGTGCGTATGTGTGTGTGTGCGTGTGCGTATGTGTGTGTGTTGGAATTTCCTATCTGCCTGGATATATTAGCAGAGTTTGAATGTAGTTTTGGCCTTTGGCCGTTAGACTTCTATTAAAATTCATTAATAGTCATACAACCAACATAGAGTTGAATGAGAACTGCCGATGTAATTAATAGGCATGACATCCATTTCAAACATCTCAACACTTTAAAGAAAAGCCCTTTATTTAAAAAAAGAAAGGGTTTTTAACTAACTAAATACCTAACATGTAATTGACACTAAAATATGAACTTTGTCTTATTTAGTTTCTGTTATAGCTGTAAAACTTCAGGCAGAGCCATAACATTGTACAGAGTGTAGCACTTGTGATTAAACCTAGCCTGTTAAATCCTGAAACCTTCAACCATTACTTCTGTGAATACTTTTGCCCTGGGATTTGGGTTTTTCTGTTCCAGTGTTGTGTCTGTTGCCGGCAATGGACACACCATATCTGCTGCTGGCCCAAGGAACGTCATTAATTTTTCTTTCCAAATTAAATATTATGTGCTAGTCAGTATATAGTAAAGCACTTCTCTTTTTTATTACTAAAAAGCTGGCATTAGATTTGCATTATAAATACCTCTCTAGGAACTTTATACTCCTTTTCCTTCTTCAACAGGTATTGCCCTTAAATCTTATCTTTTGGCCTTGAAAGTTTATAGCTGTTGTTTTTCAGTTGTTTGTTGTTTTGTTTTGTTTCACTTTAGTTCTGTAGTACCTGCCCATTAATATTTTTGCTTTGATTCTAGCAATGTGTATGTATCTGTAAAAAAATAAAATAATGAAAGCAGCCTAAAAATAGGATGCACCAATAGCGTGTGGTTCCAAGTAAGTTGTGATTTTTATTTTGAGACAGTGTTCCACTGGAAGGGAAGGAAGGGCTTACATTCACAGACGGTAAAGCAGGACTGTGGAAGGAGCTGCATTCACTTACAGTCTCCTTTCCAGCTAGGTTTGTTTTATTTATTTGCAAGTCAGCTAAGAATTAACCTTTTAAACTATCTAAAACAGGCCAGCAATATAAAGATTTCTACCAGTGCAAGGTAAGTGGTTTGAATGTACAGGTGCCCTTTCCTGCCACCCAGTCTTACCCCACCATTTTAGTCCTGCAACTGGGTAAAGCCACTATTGTGTGGAAACTCTCCCATGTGCCCTGTCTCTACCTCTGGACACACCAGCTCCTCCTTCCACCTATTAGTTCTATTCCTCAGTTAAGCCAGTGATCAGAAGTAGTATTAAATGGGTAGATAATTTTAACAGGATGCCTAATGTGAAATAAGGAGTTATTTTTACTCTTCTTCTATAGAAAGCCTAAGGTAATTTTTACCATCGCAAAGGCTGAGTATTCCATTTAGCAAATGTCCCACTGACATGGGTTTGGAGACCACTTGTGCTGCCTGATGTTTACCAAACTTGAGTAAATGTTTGTCAACTTGATAGTGAATGTACCCCTTCTCACCTTATATTTTGATTAAATCAATTAACTATAGGTCATCTACCAAGAATGTAATCCAAACAGTTGATAAAACATTATTATGCAGATTGATTATTGATTATTAAATTTTGAGCAGTGCAAAAACAGTTCTGCTGCTTGGAGTTCAAATTCAGTCCCTCAAAGAGTTTATGATCACTGAAGTACACTCTGAAGGTATCCTGAAGAAGTTAAAAAAAAAATTTAGAAAACGAAATGTTCTGTATACAAAGACAATACAGTCCCTACGAACTGCAGAAAGTATAGGAAAGCAGTAATTGATCTAGAGTTTAGACAGTCTTGGATCTTTTTTAGAGCACTAACCATGGATTTAGACTCAATAGCTGCTACATAATAGAGCCCTTTAATAATTTAATCCCCCCTTTTTGAAATACAAGCTGGACTCCCAAACTCTAGACTGTAGCAAATGTATTAAAGGGAGATGTAGATTAATATTCAGTATATTTAGTTTGCAATTTCTGTAAAGGTCTGAAAACTAGTCAGCTTTTCACAAAGCAGAAACTTTGAACTGAAATATATGTGAAAATGACTCAGACTGAAAACATTTTGGTTTTGTACATCAGTGCTGATAAAATAGTGTTTAGTGTAAAGCATTTTCCATCATTGGCACATTACTGCAAAATGATGGCAGAGATATTTTCAAGAATGTACATCAAGTTGTATTTCCTCGACATCCTTTTTTCAATTGTTCAAGGTTACAGATTCAGAGGATAAAGGAGAGTTTCATTTAGAATAAATTCATGTCTACTGGTAATCTATATAAAAGTGACCTGCCCAAGAACCAAAAACTTCAAATGCTAATGAAGCTTTTGAAAATTTTTAAACAAATTAATTTTAAAAGGGTGTTACACATATCCAGTTTTTACTTTTTGGTTGATGAAATGCATCCCATAATATATATTTGAGCAAAGTACATACATTAAGAAAAACATGGACATTTACTTGTTTAACTTAATAGTCAAAATGATGAGGAAATGTTAGCTGTTTTTAAGTGGGATTGATGGAATGTCCTTTGTCACAAGGAATGCCTTTTTAGCTTGTTTGTGGGCATAAGAGATGTTAACCATTCGCTAGTTCTACCACACAACTGTAAAGAACCTAATGAATCTACAAGTTCAATATTCAGAAAAAGCTAGGAACTCCGCTCTTCACTAACACAGTGGAACAGGTCCATTATTCAAGGTGATGCCTCACAGCTATAGAACAACTATTCAGAGACCTAGAGTTAAATGGTACATGTGTATTTGTTTGTGTGCGCGCACGCACACACTTCAGATAAGTATCAGAAGAAATAAAAATGAATCCATCATTAACTATTGAAAGAAATAAGATGGCTGCATTGCAACAGATATAATTACAAATATCATTTAATTACAGAAAATCTAGGCAACAGTTTCTCCTGATGTTTGACATTCTCAAAATATCCTACTCGTTCTCCAAGAAGCAGAGAATGCCAAGGCTGCATATCTGCTGTAATCTACCTAGCCCTCTTCTGCTTAATATGATGCATTATTGAATCTTCTTAGATTAAAATCCATTCCTATTTTATCTACCTTTCCCAAAGTATGTACCTGTAAACCTACTTTGGAAGGGGCAAGTTAACTGATTTTTTTGTGTCGTTTTTATGCCAATCCTTAAGGTCAAAGCCTTTTGCTATCAATGTATTTAAATTGAGTTGCTATGTGTTCACTTAATTTGTTTTCAAAATATTTTGCTCCAACTTAAATTATCTTTTAACATCTTTTGAGTGCCAAGAATTGCTAAGTAACTGTAATATGTTGAACAGAGTAATTCCCAAGTAAGCAAGGAGGTCATAAGCCAAAATTTAATGAACTTAGTATATAACCACTTTAGATTATACACTCACCACTTTTTGTATTCATTCATGCAAACCCTCCTGGAAGTCAATTAGAATAGGATCCCATTTGTGGACTTTTTTTCCTCCTTTTGGACACCTGAGCACAATTTTTTTTTTCATTTCATATTTATACCACTTTGGAAAATTCATTAAACCCAATTCTGGCACATTGTAATCGTTTCAGTTAATGAAGATGTTATTTTAATAACTAAAATATTACTATCCTATACATAAGTTATATGAGAGGGCATAACAATAGATGAGTAGAAATTTATTAAATTTCTTGGATATTTTGAATGAGAAAAAACATTTTTAAAGGAATTTTTTTTCCTTTTTTGTCCAAACCGGTACAAGCTAGAAAGTTTGCTAAGGACTGAATACTTGCCTTGTGCTTTTTGCCACTGGATGATGTAAGTTAAGAATGGAACTGTTAATTCTAAGTATATATTTTCTTGACTTTCATCAGTTTCTAAAGAAATCTAATTTAAGTGTTTTGTGGTTTTATTTGATCTGTATTTATTGAGTTCTGGTCATAGACCAGCAGCTTGCATGTCATGCTCGTGAACAGCCAGAACACAGTTATTCGGGAACTTCATGGCTCAAAACCTTCTGAATCATTTAACTTATTTTGTATGTTGCAAAAAAAAAAAGTTTATTTTGCTTGAGAGTCACCTTTTTTTTTTTTAATAACTGTACAGCTTTTAAGGGATGGGAGGTGGGAAAATACCCTAAAATAGGATGTAGATTTTTTACAATTGTGTTTATGCTAGATCATCTACAGGTGCATTATGTAATTAAACCTAAAATTGTTTAAAAATTTGTGCCATGTCTTTTTCATTCTCCTGCCCTTTAGCAGAATTGGTGCATGTCAACTGCTATGTGGACAAGCCTTGAAATTAATAGAGTAACAAGCCCTGTCTCCAAAGCTTTAAGGTCACTGCATGAAAATTGTGCACACAGACACACACACACACACACACACACACAGATCTAGCTTATATTAGTGAATGGATTTTCAGGATCAGAACAGCTACAGTAGCCCAGATTTGGCTGTTAACAGCATATTCTTATAGGGCATGATTTTTGTAATTCCTAACTAGGGTATTCTCAATGTTAGTCTGGTGTTCTATTCTCTTTCAAAGTAGCTTCTTGATGATGGTATCTGTTGTAGCTTGCCCAAACCTGCCATGAGGTTTTGTGTACACTTCGAAAGGGTATGTCCTATGCTAAGATGGGGGTAGAGCAAGGCTTGATTTTCATCTATTCATATAAAAGAAGGAAAAAACTAGAATTGCTCTATTTGGTTATTCAGTGGACTTAATTCCACAGGAATAGTTGTCTGCTGAAGCGTGGCAGCAAGGGAAGTCAAATTCAAATTTCAGTTCCCTCCTTATTCGCTAAGTATTTTGAAATCTTGTAGAACTTCTGATTCTAGCACAGTCTTTTACATGGCACGTTTTACCATGGTATATTCACAGCTTCGTTTAAATGTCAGTGCTTTTTCCCATGTCATAATTTTGCCATTCTAATTTCTCACCTTTGTAGTACAAGTGTATTCTTGAAAATAATTAAATTCATCTAAGTGTGTCATAATTTCTGTCAAAGCTATATTCATGTTTTGCCAGCGTCAGTTTTTTGCTGTCCTCATTCAGAAGGGAAGCCTGGGGATCATGAGTTTCCATGTGAAGAATACAAATTCCAGATAAAAATTTGTAAATGGTGTCTTTTAGAATTTTGATTTGAAGTAATAGCTGGAATTCAGGGACTGTCTAATCAGAATGTCTCTTGATTTTCCAGCATGCTTATATGAAATGCTTTATTTTCCTATGCGTTAAAAAATGTATTCCTGGAATAGGTTCTCAGAATGCTTTATTTGGTTTCTAGGAGATGAGATTTAAAGCAGAAGCTTCAAGATTAGCATATAACTCTTGAGGTAATCAGGACCGTGCTGTTAGTCAAATAGAAGCTGGAGTGCTCTCTGTCACATAATATACTGCATGTGTGTGGGGGCGGGGGGGGCAGGGAAGATCAGAAAACTGGAAATGTAATTCTGATAACACACAAAGTAAATTGTGCATTAAAAGTATGGGAATTCTTGGTAGCTTAAAGCTTCAGGGGTTAACTTCAGTGTATGAACACCTAGTGTGTTAGAATTGCAGTGCATAGTTGTTTAAATACAATATTCCTTGTAAGTGACAACCAAAATATGTTGTGGCTGGTGCCAATATTTTTGTTAATGAAATGTTCAGTGTCTCACTACAGTCTGATCAGAACTCTTGGTGTTATAAACCAGGCCTAAAGCCATTTTATAGCTATTGGCCTAATCGTGTAACTTTTTCTTTCAAAATGTTTTATTATAATACTTCTGTCATTTCTTTCACTTAATATGTCAATTGTCATAATAAAAATTTAAATTTGAATTATTTAGCATGATGTGTTTGCAAACTTAGCTTATTTTAAATTTTGTGGCACATGGAATAAATTGTCTGTAGCAGTTCATGATGGTTAAAATTTATCATCCAGGCCTAGATAAATTGTTCTCCCGCTATCTGGAAAGTAAATGTACAATTGCATCAGTTTCCCTAAAATAATTTTTAAGGCTATTTGCCAACTAGACAAATATAGATATTAGAAAACTATTATTGATTTCTATCTTTAGCCTCTGGAAAACTAATACATTATAGAGGCTGTGGACTTGTTCTGTGTGGTCCCATAGGAGCACAGAACTAGACCAGAGGGCAGAAGCCATAGGGCAAAAGTTTTCCATTCATTCTGTGGAAGAAACTTAGTTCTCTAATAATAAACAAGCTTGGAAGTGAATTATTAGGAATAGGGGATGTTTGGAAGTCCAAACATCCACACATTGATCCACACATTTAAAAATGGATTAGACCAAATGACCAACGGGTCCTTCCAACCCTGAGTAGGCTTCTCAACTCCAAATGATTTGACAGTTTTTATTTACTCTTGAAATACAGTAAAATTCACACTGAGCTTGCTTTTTTACCAACAAACTAGCAGAGTATTTGTGATTCTGATTGAAAATATTAAGTAGGTAAAGAACTTTTGAAGAATTTCACCTAATGGAGTAAAACTTGGTCTGTGTTAGCAAGAAAATGGCTAGTTACAATGCTAAATTTATTTGAAATTTTCACTTTAAGAGAATCAGTCAAATGACGTGAGCCACCGTGCCCGGCCAGCCCATTTCTTTGTCAGATTATGAGAACAGAAGATGTAGAACAGTTCTTTTCTTTTACAAATAGAATTAGTGTACTATTCTGTGATTCTTTAGTAGAGGCAGAATTATAAAAAGTAATGAGGCCGGGCACGGTGGCTCAAGCCTGTAATCCCAGCACTTTGGGAGGCCGAGACGGGCGGATCACGAGGTCAGGAGATCGAGACCATCCTGACTAACACGGTGAAACCCCGTCTCTACTAAAAAATACAAAAAACTAGCCAGGCGAGGTGGCGGGTGCCTGTAGTCCCAGCTACTCGGGAGGCTGAGGCAGGAGAATGGTCTAAACCCGGGAGGCGGAGCTTGCAGTGAGCTGAGATCCGGCCACTGCACCCCAGCCTGGGCGACAGAGCAAGACTCTGTCTCAAAAAAAAAAAAAAAAAAAAAAAAAAAGTAATGAAAATATTCTACTGAAATTAGATGTCGGGACCCTTTTGGGTGAGATTAATGCTTGTGTCATTTTGATTCTTAGTGAGTTTGCATGAGCTCTTTAGGGTCCTAAGAGTCTAAATGAATATCAAAGAGAAAGGACACTCTAAGAGGATGTAACTTGACATTGCAATATGAGTTTAGCATATGCAGTCAAATCCCAAATGAAGTCAGCTGGGAACCTACTAGTATTGATATCGGCCACCTATGGCTTCCTTATCATTCCTCCTTGCCCATTTCAGAGCCACTTAACCCACATTTAAGCACCTATCTTTCTCCCTAGCCCTGTCTCCGAGGAGGTATCTTCTTTTTGCAGTACCTTGTCTGCCTGTGTCCTTGATCGGTAGTCTCTTTATTACCGCCTCTGGGTTTTCACATCTTACTTCTCTATCTCTGATCTCCATTACTTGACACACACTCCTCTCTAAATAAAGTTCTCCCTATTGTGGAAGACAAAAGTTTGATCCTGTCTCTGGTTTGATACCCTTCCCAGTTACTTCTTATTTAACTTCCAGTCTTTAAAATAGACAGACTATGGAAAACCCTAAACTGTATTTGGAAATTATTACTGAAATGTCAGAAATTCCTAAGAGAAACTCCAGAAAACAAGCCACCGTCTCAGCAACATACTTTGTTATCATGAACAACTGTTACAGAAAGCTGAAACTTAGAACAGGAATGTGATTCCTCCCTTTTCCCTGCACTTGGCTTCGTGTTTGTCTGTTGAATGTAATGTGCATTTTGTTTTCTCTTTGACATTATTACTTGCTAGTGGGACACCAGTAATTGCACTGTGAACTCACATAACCAAATAGCTCTTACTCTACCATTTAGAACCAAAAAGTTAGAGGAAGTACTTCATTAATGAACCTTATTTGAACCTGTACTGTCCCTAGCTTCAACCATAAAAGATTTTCTGTAGTAACAACAAAGAGAGGTAAGCTGGCTCAATGCTATTAGGTTGGTGCAAAAGTAATTGCAGTTTCCGCTATATATAATACATTTTATAATTTTTTTTAAAAGGCAAAAACTGCCTTTTTTTTTTTTTTTTTTTTTTTGAGACAGAATCTCTCTTTGTCGCCCGGGCTGGAGTGCAGTGGTGCGATCTTGGCTCACTGCAACCTCTGCCTCCCAGGTTCAAGGGGTTCTCCTGCTGCAGCCTGCCAGATAGCTGGGATTGAAGGCATGTGAGCCACCATGCCCAGCTAATTTCTTTGTATTTTTAGTAGAGACTGGGTTTCACCACGTTGGCCAGGCTGGTCTCGAATTCCTGACCTCAGGTGATCCACCTGCCTCAGCCTCCAAAAGTGCTGGGATTACAGGCGTGAGCCACCATGTCTGGCCTAATAATTAGTTTTGCACCAACCTAATAGAAAATCAGAAAGTTGGCTTCAGATTCAGAATAATGCAGAAGTAGGGCTGGAATTTTACTGGCCAATGCTGTGAGCAGAACCAGGAGAGTGCCAGAGAGCCAAGGATGAAAGGCAAGGATCTCCTGGGTGCAGTGACTCGTGCATGTAATCCCAGCACTTTGGGAGGCTGAGATGGGAGGATCACTTGACGTTATAAGTGATGATGACGAGTGGTCACTCCAGCCTGAGCGACAGAGCAAGACTCCATCTCAAAAAAAAAAGAAAAGAAAAAGGCAAGGATCCACAAGCAGGAAAAGTGTATCAGAGAGGAGAGATGGAATGCTAAGAAGCCGTCTTTAAGATGACTGTCCCCTTTTTGACATAGCTACTTTTTTTTCTTTCTTTCTTTCTTTCTTTTTTTTTTTTTTGAGATGGAGTCTTGCTCTGTCACCCAGGCTGGAGTGCAGTGGTGCCATCTCAGCTCACTGCAACCTCCACCTCCCGGGTTCAAGTGATTCTGCTGCCTCAGTCTCCCAAGTAGCTGGGACTACAGTCGTCTGCCACCACACCCAGCTAATTATTTGTATTTTTAGTAGAGACAGGGTTTCGCTGTGTTAGCCAGGATAGTCTCGATCTCCTGACCTATGATCCTCCTGCCTCGGCCTGCCAAAGTGCTGGGATCACATGCGTGAGCCACCGCACCTGGCCGACATAGCCACTTTTAATAACCTGGATGTGCTTACATGATGATATCCAAAAGAACTTGTAAGTTTTATTTATAAAAGTTTCTTGTCGGCTGGGCGCGGTGGCTCACGCCTGTAATCCCAGCACTTTGGGATGCTGAGGCGGGCAGATCACGAGGTCAGGAGATCGAGACCATCCTGGCTAACACGATGAAACCCCATCTCTACTAAAAATACAAAAAATTAGCCGGGCATGGTGGCGGTTGCCTGTAGTCCCAGCTACTCAGGAGGCTGAGGCAGGAGAATGGTGTGAACCTGGGAGGCGGAGCTTGCAGTGAGCCAAAATTGCCCCACTGCACTCCAGCCTGGGCGACAGAGCGAGACTCCGTCTCAAAAAAAAAAAAAAAAAAAAAAGTTTCTTGTTTTTTATTGAGATAATTCACATACCATAAAGTTCACCATTATAAAGTGTACAATTCAGAGGTCTTTGTTACCGGTAGAGGGTCTTGACTGCAAGTTGTCCAGGTTCTTGGCGTTTTGAACAAAGAATTGGAGAAAACACCCAGCAAAGCAAAGAAAGAATGAAGCAACAAAAGAAGGAAAGCAGGGATTTATTGAAAATGAAAGTATACTCTACAGTGTGGAAGCTGGAGGAGCAGCGACTCAAGGGCCCGCATGCAGAATCTTCTCGGGTCCGAGTACTCCCTAGAGGTTTTCCATTGGCCACTTGATGCTCACCTCATGTAAATAAAGTGGTAGCCCTCAACTGGTCTGATTAGTTGTGGAAAACAACCAATCAAAGACTGAAGTGGAGGATACAAAGATCACACTCCTTTTTTTTTGCAACCAATGAGAGGCTAAGGTAAAGTTAGAAAGTTGCAAACAAAGACAGACCGGCAAACAGTCTGATTGGTTTCCAGCAGCCAGTTTCCCAACTGCCCAGCAGAAAAGGTGGGGGCATTGCAAAGGGAGTAGCCTCTGGTCCTTTTGTTACTTAGGCTGTGGAAAGTTAGAGTTTTCTTTTCAATTTGGTTCTAAGAAGTCTGTGTGAAATGGCCTTAGGTTCCCTGCCTCCAGACCCTATTCTCCTGCCTCATCTGGCATATTTGCAAGGTTGTCACCAACCTAAAAACGCCCTACTAGTGACTAGTGACCCATTTCCTCCCTAGTCCCTGTCAAGTACTATTACTTTCTGTCTCTACAAATGTGCCTCTTCTTGACCTTTCATATAAATGGGATCACACTGTGTAGCCCTTACAGATCTAACGTCTGTTATTTAACATGTTTTCAAGGTTCATCATGTTATAGCATAAGTTAGTACTTCATTCTGTTTTACGCATGAATAATATTCTACTGTACGGATATGCCACATCTTGTTTATCCATCAGTTGATGAACATTTGAGTAATTTCCACTCTGAGGCTATGAATGGTCAGGGCTATTAGGAATAATAAACATTCATGTACAAGCTTTGTGTGGGCATGCATGTTTTTCATTCTTGAGTACACACCTAGGAGTGGAATTGCTGGATCATATGACAACTCTATGTTTAACTTTTGAAGAACTTTGAACCTGTTTTACACAGTGCCTGCACCTTTTTACATTCCCACTAGCAATGCACAAGGGTTCCAATTTCTTCACATCAACAATATTTATTATTGGCAGTCTTTTTATTATGGCCATTCTAGGGGATATGAAGTGGTATCTCATTGTTGCTTTGATTTGCATTTCCTTTTTTTTTTTTTTTTTTTTTTGAGACGGATCTCGCTCTGTCGCCCAGGCTGGAGTGCAGTGGCCGGATCTCAGCTCACTGCAAGCTCCGCCCCCCGGGTTTACGCCATTCTCCTGCCTCAGCCTCCCGAGTAGCTGGGACTACAGGCGCCCGCCACCTCGCCCGGCTAGTTTTTTGTATTTTTAGTAGAGACGGGGTTTCACCGTGTTAGCCAGGATGTTCTCGATCTCCTGACCTCGTGATCCGCCCGACTCGGCCTCCCAAAGTGCTGGGATTACAGGCTTGAGCCACCGCGCCCGGCCGCAGATTTGCATTTCCTAATGATTAATGATGTTAAGCATCTTCTCATGTGCTTACTGGCTGCTCATATATTTTCTTTGTAGAAATGTCCATTTAAATCATTTGCCTGTATTTATGATCAGGAATGGTGGCTTATACCTGTAATCCCAGCCCTTTGGGAGGCCAAGGCAGGAAGATTGCTTGAGGCCAGGAGTCTGAGACCAGCCTGGGCAACATAGTGAGATCCCATTGACACACAAAAAAACTTTTTTTAATTAGTCAAACATGGTGGTATGTACCTGTAGTCCCAGCAGTTTAGGAGGCTAAGGCAGGAGGATCACTTGAGCCCAGGAGTTCCAGGCTGCAGTGAACCATGATCACACCACTGCACTCTGGCCTGCGTGACAGAGCAAGATGCCCTCTCTTTTAAAAAAAAAAAAAAAAAAAAAAAAAAAAAGGCCAGGCACAGTGACTCATGCCTCTAATCTCAGTACAGCAGTTTGGGAGGCCAAGGTGGGAGGATCGCTTGAGACCAGGAGTTTCAGGTAACAGTAAGCTATGATAGCACTACTGTACTACAGCCTGGGTGACAGAGCAACATCCTGTCTTTACAAAAAAACAAAAATAAATCCTCTGCCCCCCCTCCCTTTTTTTTTTTTTTTTTTTTGCTTTTTTTCATGGAAATGGCCCAAAAGCCTCTACCCATTTTTAATTGAACTGTCTTTGTATTGTTGAGCTATAAGTAAATACCAGCTGAATTCTGAATACCAGACCTTTACCAAATATATGATTTGCAATATTTTCTATGATTCTGATACATCACTTTCTTGATGGCGTCCTTTGATACACAAAGAATTTTTAACTTTACCGGTGTCCAATTTCTGTTTTTTTTTTCCTTTGGTTGCCTATGCTTGATGTTAGAGATCTGAGAAAACACTGCATAAGTCAATATCTTGAAGATTTACATTTTATGTTTTCTTTAAGAGTTTTATAGGTTTAGCTCTTTTTTTTTTTTTTTTTTGAGACAGGGTCTTGTTCTGTCACCCAGGCTGGAGTGCAGTGGTGCGATCTGGCTCACTACAACCTCCACCTCTTGGGTTCAAGCAGTTCTCGTGCCAACAGCCTCCAAGTAGCTGGGATTAACAGGCATGAGCCACCACACCTGACCCAATTGATTTAACTCTTTTTTCTTTTTCTTTTTTTTTCCTAAGACGGAGTTTTGCTCTTGTTGCCCAAGCTGGAGTGCAATTGCACAATCTTGGCTCACTGCAACCTCCGCCTCCCATGTTCAAGCAATTCTCCTACCTCAGCTTTCTGAGCAGCTGGGACTACAGGCATGCACCACCATGCCCAGCTAATTTTGTATTTTTAGTAGAGACGGGGTTTCTTCATGTTGGTCAGGCTGGTCTCAAACTCCCAACCTCAGATGATCCACCCACCTTGGCCTCCCAAAGTGCTGGGAAGTTTAACTCTTAAGTTTAGGCCTTAGATCCCTTCTGAGTTATTTTTGTATATGATGAGAGGTAAGGATCCAAATTCATTCTCTTGCATGTAGTTAAACAGTTGTCTAAGCACCATTTATTGAAAATACTATTCTTGGCCAGCTGCAGTGGCTTACGCTTGTAATCCCAACACTTTAGGAGGCCAGGATAGGCAGATTGCTTGAGCTCAGGAGTTCAAGACCAGACTGGGCAACATGGCTAAATGCTGTCTTTAGAAAGCAACAACAACAACAGCAACAATTAGCCGAGTGTGGTGGTGCACGCCTAAGGTTCCAGCTACTCAGGAGGCTGAGATGGGAGAATTGCTTGAACCCAGGAGGCAGAGGTTGCAATGAGCCAAGATTTTACCACTGCACTCCACCCTGTCTCAAAAAATTAAAAAGAAAAGAAAAGATACTATTTTTTCCTTAATTTAATTATCTTGACCTCCTTGTCAAAAATCTATTGACCCTAAATGTATGGATTTACTTCTGGATTCTCAATTTGGTTCCATTGAGCTATACATCTGTCCTTATTCTACTACTATACAGCCTTGATCACTGTAGCTTCTTACTAAGATACAAAATCAGGAAATGTAAGTCCTTCAATTTGGCTCCTTTTTTTATTCAAGACTATTTTAACTATTCTGGGCTCCTTAAATTTCCATGTGAATTTTAGGTTCCATTTGTCAATTTCTGTGAAAAAAGGCAGCTGGAATTTTTATATAGATCACGTTTGTTGGTTTGTTTGTTTGTTTGGAGATGGAGATTCACTCTTGTTGCCCAGGCTGGAGTGCAATGGCGCAATCTCAGCTCACCTCAACCTCTGCCTCCTGGGTTCATGCAATTCTCCTGCCTCAGCCTCCCGAGTAGCTGGGATTACAGGCGTGCATGACCATGCCCAGCAAATTTTTGTATTTTTAGTAGAGATGGTTTCACTATGTTGGCCAGGCTGGTCATCAATGCCTGACCTCAAATGATCCCCCCACTTCAGCCTCCCAAAGTGCTGGGATTACAAGTGTGAGCCACTGTACCCAGCCAAATTTCATTTTTGTATTGTTCATTGCTAGTGTACAGAAATACAACTGTAGTCCCAGCTACTCAGAGGGCTGAGGCAGGAGGACTGCTTGAACCAAGGAGTTCAAGGCCAGCCTGGGCAACATAGCAAGACCCCATCTCTAGAAAAAAAAAAGCTAAGCAGAAAATAAATACTATTGTTTTATTTTGTTTTCTTTTAGATGGAGTTTTGCTCTTATTGCCTAGGCTGGAGTGCAATGGTGTGATCTTCGCTCACTGCAACCTCTGCCTCCCAGGTTCAAGTGATTCTCCTGCTTCAGCCACCCAAGTAGCTGGGATTACAGGCATGCACCACCATGTCCAGCTAGTTTGTATTTTTAGTAGAGATGGGATTTCACTGTGTTGATCAGGTTGGTCTCCATCTCCTGACCTCAGGTGATCCACCCACCTCGACCTCCCAAAGTGCTGGGATCACAGGTGTGAGCCACCACGCCTGGCCTAAATACAATTGATTTTTACTTAGGAATAAACTTAACTAAGCAGATGAAAGACTTATGTACTGACTGCTGTCAAACAAACAAAAAATAATAATAAGGATTGATGAGGACATGCCCAAACTGGAATCCCTGAGCATTGCTGGCAGGAGTGTAAAATGGTGCAGCTGCTGTGGAAAACAGTACAGAGGTATAGCAGTTCCTCAAAAATGTTTAAACACAATTACCATGTGATCCAGCAATTTTGCTTCTTGGCAAACATCGAAAAGAACTGAAAGCAGACTTTCAAAGGGGTATCTGTTTTTTTGGTTGTGTGTGTGTGTGTTTTCTGTTTGTTTGTTTTTTGAGACAGAGTCTCACTCTGTCGTTCGGGCTGGAGTGCAATGGTGTGATCTTGGCTCACTGCGTCCTCCACCTCCTGGGTTCAAGTGATTCTCCTGCCTCAACCTCCTGAGTAGCTAGGATTACAGGAGTGTGCCACCACACCCAGCTAATTTTTGTATTTTTAGTAGAGAGAGGGTTTCACCATGTTGGCTAGGCTGGTCCCGAACTCCTGACCTTGTGATCCACCCACCTCAGCCTCCCAAAGTGCTGGGATTACAGGTGTGAGCCACCACGCCCGGCCCTGAGTTTTGTATATTGATTTTGTAACCTGTAACCTTGCTGAACTTTATTTAGCTCTAATAATTTTTCTGATGTGGATTCCCTTAAGATTTTCTAGATACAAGATAATGTCATCTGTGACTAGAGATAGATGGATTCCTTTTACTTATTTTTCTTGCCTAATTGCCGGCTAGAACCTCCAGTACAACGAAGAAACAGTGAAAATGGGCACCCTTCTGTTTGTGATCCTAGGTGAAAACATTCAGTGTTTCACAATTAAGTATGAAGTTAGCTGAGGGTTCTCATAGATGTCTTTTATCTGGTTGAGGAAATTACCTTCGTCTCCTAATTTTTTAGTTTGCAAGTCTTTTTATCATGAAAGGGAGTTGGATTTTGTCAAATACTTTCTCTGTAACCATTGAGATGGTTATATGGCTTCTCCCTTTAGTAATACGGTGTATTACATTAATTTTCATATGTTCAATCAACCTTCCATTCCTGGGATAAATCCCACTTGGTTATTGTGTCGGGAATCTCCCAGATCACTCCAGGATCAATGATTCACCAGGAGGACTGACAGCTGTCATTTATTACAGTGAAAAGATAAAAAACAAAATCAGCAAAGGGACATGGCCCACGGGCAGACAGGAGGTAATTAAGTACATGCTTCCAAAGGTCCTCTCTCAGAGGAGTCACACAAGACTCACTTAATTATGACAACACATGTGAAAAGTTACCTACCTATGCAGCTCACTAGAGGCTTGGGGCAAGTTTTTGTCGGGGAGCCAGTCACACAAACACCATTTTGCCTAACGCATACCAAAATTTCAGACCTCCAGAAGGAAAGCACATGTTCAGCATAAGCCATGTTGTTTGCACCAACACATGGCACAGTGAGCCCCTCTTAGAGCCAGGGTAGTAGGAATCATCTCAAAATCAAAGTTCCCAGGCACTAGTGAAGGGCTAAGCTTGTAAGCAGGTCTTTCTAAGGATAAGTATTCTCAGGCTTGCTATAATATTCTGTTTTTTGCACAATCCAACCACTTGTCCCTTATCTAAGAGCAAAAGACACCTTATTGTAAAAGAGTTTATAATAATTAGGGCACTGCAAAACAGAATATGCATTAGTCAGGCAGTACAGGTTAACAGAGTGCCCAATGCGGCCTCCCACCAATGGGGCCTCTAACCCTAGGGTTTCCACTCTAGTCTGAAATAATTCAGCTCAGGTCAGGCATGGTGGCTCATGCCTATAATCCCAGGACTTTGGGAGGCTGAGGCAGTTGCTTGAGCCCAGAAATTTGAGACCAGCCTGGACAACATGGCAAAACCTGGTCTCTACAAAAAATACAAAAGTTAGCTGGGCGTTGTAGGTGTGTGCCTGTGGTCCCAGCTACTTGGGAGGTTGAGGTGGGAGGATTGCTTGAGCCCAGGAGGTCAAGGCTACAGTGAGCCATGATAGAACCACTGTACTCTAGTCTGGATGGAATGAGATCCTGTCTTTAAAAATAAAATAAAATAAAATAAAATAAAATAAAATAAAATAAAATAAAATAATTCACCTCAGTTCTTGATATCAGAGGTGCTGCAGTCAGTCCAAACAGTTTTGTGTGGTTTTTTTTGTTTTTTTTTTTCCTCTGAGACGGAGTCTCGCTGTCTCCCAGAGCTGGGGTGCGGTGGCACTATCTCGGCTCACTACAAGCTCCGCCTCCCGGGTTCACACCATCCTCCTGCCTCAGCCTCCTGAGTAGCTGGGACTACAGGCGCCCGCCACCACGCCCAGCTGATTTTTCATATTTTTAGTAGAGATGGGTTTCACCGTGTTAGCCTGGATGGTCTGGATCTCCTGACCTCGTGATCCGCCTGCCTTGGCCTCCCAAAGTGCTGGGATTACAGGCGTGAGCCACCACATCCGACCAGTTCCAAACAGTTTTGCTTGTCCTTGACATCAATTCATCAGTCTCATGAGTGTGGATGACATCTGTAAGTGTTCTGCCTGGAAAGCTGAGGAGCGGGGACCACCCTTGCTGTCTCAAAGTAAGCTCTATCAGCTGTGATCATAGGCTTAGAAGTCAGTTTGAATAAAAGGTGCTCAAAGCAGCTCGGAAAGGCAGCATGGGAAGTTTTTGTTCAGTAAGAGAGGAAAGCTTCCAGAAACAACTCTGAAAAACAAGAACATCAATTCCCTTCTTGCCCTTGCCTTCAACCAGGCCTCCCCAGGTGCTGGGGCTCTGTTTTCCTCCATGGTTACACAATCAGTGTGTTCCATTCAGTCAGTGATCAATATCTTACATTTATTTCATCCCATATTCTTACCCAGACCTTTTGTCTGGAGGAGTTGTATGTAAGAAGGACAAAAGAATTTTCACAGATATTATAGAACAGTTTCTTAACATCTAAATAAAGAAAAATAAAATAAAATGAAGAATAAGAATTAAAATAAAGACAAAAATAAATGAAAAAATAGAAAAAGAATTTTCACAGAAAAATATTTTTATACAACTTAATCAGAAAGACACATCATGTTCCGAAGTTGGTCAGGAGAACATCCTGAATTTTCTGGCATTTTCAAAATGGGTTTATTTAACTTCTCAGCCCTTTAATCCTGATTATTTATCCAGTGAGCATCCTAGAAAAGCCTTGCTTTTCTGAAGACAGCGGCATTTTACAATCAAGCTGCACTTAGGTTTGTGTACCAGGAAAAAGATGAGAAAAGTAGGGTTAGGGTATCATCAATCCATTGTTGCAAGCTGCAAATAATTAGGAAATTTAAGCACAAGTTAACAGTAGTGAGGCATTCCCGAGAAAGGGTTGAGTCTAATCTGTCAGAGGGCTCACACTGTTTGTGATGTGCCCTCCCCTAAGTTGCAGCTTTTGGTAGGAATCACCCATTAGGAATGCAATCAGTCTCTGCATCCAAAATATAGAGATGATGAGTAATTTAATTTCACACAATCTCATTGGACAATAAACACTTTCTTGTAGGTATCTGCAAGTGACCCAGATGGACCAGCCAGCTTCCCTGATGTTATCACAATTTATGGCCCCACAAAGGACTGTCCTAAATCTGCAATGGTCCATGAGTGGAAGAGCTGTTTTTGAGCATATGTCTGCTTTCAGTTCAGCACAGCTCATGTTCAGACTGAAACAGGCCCATAACAGACAGTATCCAGTTTTATGTAGTGTCAGTTCCAAGCAATTAAGGTCTGTGAATTCAGGATAACATAAAAGCTAATAGCTTTTCTTCAGCACCAGCAAAGTCAATATGCTTCAGGACCAGAAAACTGTGTTCCAAATCTAAGTGACAATCAGGACTCTACTTACCCTTTTTGTCTTACTAGTCTTATAGTCCAAAATGACCCACTTAAAAATCACACATTGGCTGGACGCGGTGGCTCATGCTTGTAATCCCAGCACTTTGGGGGGCTGAGGCGGGCGGATCATCTGAGGTCAGGAATTCGAGACCAGCCTGGCCAACATGGTGAAACCCTGTCTCTACTAAAAATATAAAATTACCCGGGCATGGTGGCACTTGTCTGTAATCCCAGCTACTCGGGAGGCTGAGGCAGAAGAATCACTTGAACCTGGGAGGCGGAGGTTGCAGTGAGCTGAGATTATGCCATTGCACTCCAGCCTGGGCAACAAGACTAAAACTCCGTCTCAAAAAAAAAGAAAAAAAAAAAATCACATATCAGGCCAGAAAATCATCTGTCTCTTAAGGGTCAGATATCTGATTTCACAAATGCTTATTACCAAAATAAAAACTGCTTTTGAAACTCCAAAAGTGTATCTCTCTGGAGATTGTCTGTCTTTTCATGCTGTCTCCCGTTTTCCTGAAGCTCTAATAAGCAAAAATTATAGTATAAATAATCAGTTATGGGCCGGGCGTGGTGGCTCATGCCTACAATCCCAGCAGTTTGGGAGGCCGAGGCGGGCAGATCACCTGAGGTCAGGAGTTCGAGACCAGCATAACTAACGTGGTGAAACCCCATCTCTACTAAAAATATTTTAAAAATTAGCTGGGTGTAGTGGTGGGTGCCTGTCATCCCAGCTACTTGGGAGGCTGAGGCAGGCGAATCGCTTGAACCTGGGAAGTGGAGGTTGCAGTGAGCCGAGACACGCCACTGCACTCCAACCTGGGCAACAGAGCAAGACTCTGTCTCAAAATAAATAAATAAATAAATAATCAGTTATGGAGAATTGTTCTGTTTCCAGTACTCAATGAGCTTATATTCTACGTGCCCACAAAAAGCAAGGTTTTGACCACAAAATGAGTTCATTAAGTCATTTCACTAATGCGTTTTCTTTTTTTCTTCTTTAATTTTTATTTTCATTCCCTTCTTTTCACAGGTGTTGATCATTAACATGTTGTCTTTGCAGCTTTCTATGACTGGAATGGTTCCTCTAGCATTTATGAAATTACAAGCATATAGGCGGGCGTGGTGGCTCACGCCTGTAATTCCAGCACTTTGGGAGGCCGAGGCAAGTGGATCACATGAGATCAGGAGTTCGAGACCAGCCTGATCAACATGGAGAAACCCTGTCTGTACTAAAAATACAAAATTAGCTGGGCGTGGTGGCACATGCCTGTAATCCCAGCTACTCGGGAGGCTGAGGCAGGAGAATCGCTTGAACCCAGGAGGCGGAGGTTGCAGTGAGCCGAGATTGTGCCATTGCACTCCAGCCTGGGCTACAAGAGTGAAACTCTGTCTCAAACAAACAAAAAAAAAATAAATTACAAGCATATAACATTTTACATCAATGTTTATACATTCAGACATAACAGCCACAAAATATGAAACCATGTTTTTAAATTCCCCATTTTTTTGCTCTCACTGCAAATTTACTCAAACCTCAGTAGTAAATTCAGCATTTACAGGGTTAACATTTGAGTTGCCAGAGAAGATCCTGGCTGGAATCTAAGGAGTGGGCATGGAAGGTCTGCTGCATCAGTGGCAGCAGCTAGACTGAAGAAAGAGTCTGGGTATTCTCCTTCTGGTTTGTCTAAAATTTTACTGTAGCCCTGGACACTGGATGTTATCTTTTTCCCCACCGCCGGAAGAGAGGTTATTTTTTCCACCTGAAAGACAGAATGAATATAAAAGGTATCATCTGGACTGCATCCCTCCCCCACCCTGTGTTAGCCTGAAGAGCCAAAAGCAGCCAGGGCTTCCAGTAAGCCAAATCTCCTAGAGTTGGAGTTGGAGCTACCATTTTAAAATTCCATAGGTAACTTTTGCCCCTCACAACAGAGCTTCAGCTGCTTTATTATGCCATGGATAATTCCATAGCCACCCAGGCACCAAAGGTTCATCATACCCCATTCTCCTTCATCTTTCCTCTACCCAGACAATGCGTGGATCACATATCATTGAGTCAGAGTCATTCTAGTGAATTTCACTTTTGACACGTACTGTGTCAGGGTCATCAAGACAACTCTTAGGATGGACAGGAGGATGCTAGGAGTCAGCATCTAATCATACTCATGCTATTTGTCTTAGACAATGGGTGAGAAGGTGTTCTTTTACAAAGTAGCCAGGCATGGTGGCTCACATCAGTAATCCCAGAATTTTGAGAGGCAAGGTGGAAGGATCACCTGAGCCCAGGAGTTTGAGACCAGCCTGGGCAACATAGTGAGACTTCATCTCTACAAAAAAAAATTTTTTTAATCGGCTAGGCATAGTGGTACCCACTAGTAGTCCCAGCTACTCAAGAGGCTGAGGTTAAAATTGCCACTGTAAAATCATAACTGAGACAGTGAAAGAGATCTGACTTAACCAACTCCATCTTGCTTCTAACTCCAAGCTGTCATTATTCATTCCTGGGCATAAGCTGAACGGACCTTGGGAGGAACTTAATTTGTAGTCTGTAGTTTAGAACAAAGACAGTAACAGCCCTTTCCCAAAACAAACCCCCTTCTTGCCTGGGGACTAGACTGCCTTTGTAGTATTAACAGATTAGCCAAAAGATCAATTCTGACCCTCTCCAAATTGCTCCTGGGGATAATATCACTATTGTAAGGCCTAATATCTGTGCTTGAGATGTTTTGCAGACCCTGCACTTGATGGATCAGCTGGCACCACCCAGATCAATAAACTGGCTCATCTGATCTTGTGGCCCCCACCCAGGAACTGACTCAACACAAGAAGACAGCTTGGACTCCCTATGATTTCATCTCTGACCAATCAGCACTCCTGACTCACTGGCACCCCATACCCACCAAATTATCCTTAAAAACTGATCCCTTGCCAGTGTGGTGGCTCATACCTATAATCCCAGCACTTTAGTTCGAGACCAGCCTGGCAGTATGGTGAAACCTCATCTCTACTGAAAACACAAAAATTAGCTGGATATGGTGGCACACCTCTGTAGTCCCAGCTACTCAGGAGGCTGAGGCAGGAGAATCTTGAACTGAGAGGCGGAGGCTTCAGTGAACTGAGATTGCCCCACTGCACTCCAGCCTGAGGGACAGAGTGAGAGTCTGTCTTAAAACAAAGAAAGGAAAAATAAATAAATAAATAAAAACACAGAGCCTTAGATTTTGAGAAGGATCTATCGACTTTCAGTTCCTGGGGTTCCATGAAGAAAACAGAGGTTTTTCCCAAAACAGATTGTGTGGCACCTTCTCTGTTTTTCCCAAGGAGTTTCAGGCTATTAGAAGCTATCTTAGAGCCTCTCATGCATGCATTGAGTGGCAAGAAAAAATGGAGAAAAATAATTCAGTTGACTGAGAAGAAAAAACTTTTTTTTAGAACAACAAGATCCAAGACAAAAAAAAACACATAAAAGCCTTTTAAATATACCTATCGGATATCCACTTCTTTTTTTTTTTTTTTTTTTTTTTGAGACGGAGTCTCGCTGTGTCGCCCAGGCTGGAGTACAGTGGCCGGATCTCAGCTCACCGCAAGCCCCACCTCCTGGGTTTACGCCATTCTCCTGCCTCAGCCTCCCGAGTAGCTGGGACTACAGGCGCCCGCCACCTCGCCCGGCTAGTTTTTTGTATTTTTTAGTAGAGACGGGGTTTCACCGGGTTAGCCAGGATGGTCTCCATCTCCTGACCTCGTGATCCGCCCGTCTCGGCCTCCCAAAGTGCTGGGATTACAGGCTTGAGCCACCGCGCCCGGCCTCCACTTCTTTTTTGAGATGGAGTCTCACTCTGTCTCCCAGGCTGGAGTGCGGTGGTGCAGTCTCAGCTCACTGTAGCCTCTGCCTCTCAGATTCAAGTGATTTTCTTGCCTCAATCTCCCGAGTAGCGGGTACCACAGGCCCGCAACGCCACACCTGGCTGATTTTTGTATTTTTTGCAGAGACGGGGTTTCACCATGTTGCCCAGGCTGGTCTTGAACTCCTGGGCGCATGTGATTCTCTTGCTTCAGCCTCCCAAAGTGCTGGGATTACAGCTGGGAGCCACTGCTCCTGGCAGATATCCACTTTTAATTAAGCTGACTTTTAACTATAGTGCTCTTTTTAAAATCCTCTTAAATCCCTTATTACCTGACTTTAGCCATGCCAAGTGGCCAACATTTCTGGATTTTGAACTTTACCAAAGGTAACCTCCCAGGTGTTTAGAGAGAAGAAAATTCAAGAAGGGAACCCCAAAGTTGTTCATGGATGGGAAGAGAATTAACAAATGATAAAGTTTACACAGGCCGGGTGTGGTGGCTCACGCCTGTAATCCCAGCACTTTGGGAGTCTGAGGCGGGTGGATCACGAGATCAGGAGTTCGAGACCAGCCTGGCCAACATGGTGAAACCCTGTCTCTACTAAAAATACAAAAAACTTAGCCAGGCATGGTGGTGGGCGCCTGTAATCCCAGCTACTTGGGTGGCTGCATCAGGAGAATCTCTTGAACCCAGGAGGCGGAGTTTGCAGTGAGCCGAGATCACACCACTGTACTCCAGCCTGGGCAACAGAGCAAGACTCCGTCTCAAAAAAAAAAGAAAAAGAAAAAGTCACACAAATATCACCCAGAAAGTATTCATACCCTAAGCCAGGAATTGTACTCAGGCCACCATTGTAAAATGGCAAAGCCTTAGCTGCTGAGCTACAGCACCGAGTGGTTCCCGTTGCCCTTCCCAGAAGTAGTCCAAGGTAGTTAATTTTGAGCTTGCAAATGCTTTTAACTCCTGAAAATGGTTTTTGGAGCTAACTATGATATGAACCCCAAAACTCCTTTTTCCTAGAAGATGGAGACCAAGAGAAAGTACTCTCATATGGTTACAAGGTCAAGCTCCTAGGACATAAAACAAGATGGAGACCTCATCCAGTTTTTCTGTTTTTTTTTCTTCAGAGACTTGTAGCAAAGCTTGGAACTGAGTAGTTTGCTGGGGTGGTTTGAACAGTGGGCTTATGGGGTCCTTTTGTTCTATCCTAAGGTACTTCTCTTTATGACAGACCCATACAGAAAGACACACAAAGCCCACCAGATTCGCTACTGTTTAAGAATAACCTTAGACTCCTTTGTTGCATTAAGAAAAACTTTACAGAGGATATAAACAGTGATTGTTATCATTCATTCAAGCGATTTGCACAGAGAGAGGACACAGTCTGATTGTTAAGAAATCCTTTCACTTTTGCTGGCATGCCAGGCTTCCGGGTTCCCTTTCCCTGAGCTGTTCTAGTAACCTGGCTTACCGCACTATAGCCCTGGGGCCAAGTTGTAACACAAAGAGAATTTATCTTTTTCCTCTACGGCCAGAGCAACATACATGTGACAAAACATAGACATTAGCCACTCCACTTAGCTCCCAATATCAAACGGGCAAGACTCAAACTTGCCCCTGGATGGGCCCTGTCATCTTTAAATCTTTTTAGAATCTTCTGCATATTAATAGGCATCCCTAGATGAGACTAATTTGGGAGCCCTCATTTTTAAATGCACTTCAGTGCATTGTTGTTCAGTTGAAACTTTCCACTGTAAGTTATGTTTAGTAAGATTTTGCCATTTCTGTAAGGCTTCGCTGCTTCCCAGGCCTAACACTTATGCAGGTATAAGCTGAAGAAACTCAGTCCTCCTGAAATTAAGGATCTATTTTTACCTAAGATATTGGCTTTGCTCTCAGTTTCCCTTGATCAACTTAGCCAATGATTTTTTTCCTATCTAAGCAGGCAAGAAAAATGAAATAAAGGGGAGGAACAGAAAAATCCCTGTGAATTTTCTTTTTCTTTCTTTTTTTTTTTTCTTTTTTTTTGAGACGGAGCCTCGCTTTCGCCGAGGCTGGAGTGCAGTGGCGCCATCTTGGCTCACTGCAAGCTCTGCCTCCGGGGTTCACGCCTTTCTCCTGCCTCAGCCTCCCAGTAGCTGGGACTACAGGCGCCGGCCACCACCACGCCCGGCTAATTTTTGGTATTTTTTTTTTTTTTTTTTTTTTTAGTGGAGACGGGGTTTCACGGTGTTAGCCAGGATGGTCTTGATCTCCTGACCTTGTGATCCACCCGTCTCGGCCTCTCAAAGTGTTGGGATTACAGGCGTGAGCCACCGCGCCCCGCCACCTGTGAATTTTCAAAAGCCAAATTTTACAACCCCAACAGTATTACCATGTACTACCAGTTTCCTTCTGGCCTAGTCAGATATAAAAGGCCTCTAACTGGATCCAACCAGTTAATTACCAGATCAAATTTGATCTTGGACCCAGTCCAGTTTCTGTCGCAACTTCCAAACCCAGTTTGGAACAGAAATTTGCTCAAAGAAAGTCAGAAAGCTGGCCGGGCGTGGTGGCTCATGCCTGTAATTCCAGCACTTTGGGAGGTTGAGGTGGGTAGATCACCTGAAGGTCAGGAGCTCCAGACCAGCCTGGCCAACATGAAGAAACCCCATCTCTACTAAAAATATAAAAAATTAGCTGGGCGTGGTGGCAGATGCCTGTAATCCCAGCTACTCGGGAGGCTGAGACAGGAGGCTAAGGTTGCAGTAAGCCAAGATCTCGCCATTGCACTCCAGCCTGGGCAACAAGAGCAAAACTCCCTCTCAAAAAAAAACAAACAAACAAACAAACAAAAAACAAAAGGAACTCAGAGAGCTCAAAACACAAATCTGTGGAACTCTGAAATCTGAGAGAGAACTTACCAGCATCCCCAGGTGCTGTGACAGATCCAAGGACACAGTGGATTCTGCAGGTACCTGACTTGTTCACTCAGCACTACTGGGGATCGTTACAAGCTCTACTTCAGATCCCACTTCTGATACCATCTGTTAAAGGAAAAACTTCAGCAGAATTAAATTTCAAGGCAGCCCCCAGAATCACAGCAGATTCAGAGAGACTCCAGGGATGCCTCATGGTCACAACAAATTTATAGACAAAAGGAGAGAAGTGACGTACAAGAATTGGAAGTGAGGTACAGAAACAGCTGGATTGGATACAGGTTGGCATCTGCCTTATTTGAACACAGTTTGAACACTCAGCAGTGTATGAGTGGTTGAAACATGGCTGCTGGGATTGGCCAAGGTTCAACTATTGTTACAGGTGAATACTCCTAAGTTAGGTTTTCAAAGTTATCTCCCTATTAACTTAGGTTACAGTTCGTCCACAAGAATTCAAATATAGAAGTACAGAGCCCTCCTCAGGCCTTACTTAATTCACTTTAACACTACCAACAAACTAGTCCAGGTTAAAGGAAAAAAAATGTTTTTTGAGATGGAGTCTTGCTCTGCCACCCAGGCTAGAGTGCAGTGGCACAATCGTGGCTCACTGTAGCCTCCACTTCTGAGGCTCAAATGATCCTCTCACCTCAGCCTCCCAAGTAGTTGGGATCACAGGCAAGTGCCACTATGCTGGACTAATTTTTTTATTTATTTTTTGGTAGAGATGGGGGGTCTCACTATGTTGCACAGGCTGATCTCAAACAGGTTAAAAATTTAATGCTACCCTAACTGTTGAGAGGATAGAAACAAAACTACCCCACACATCCTGGCTTCCAGCCTCAGCAGTCCTACTGCAAAGGTATTATACCATACTGAGTTAACAAGAGGATTTACTTGAATTTCACTAGTTCTCTCATGGCCAAATTATTGCTCTTGAGTTTAATGCCTCAGGTCTCTCATCTGTAAAGTGGGTCAATAACAGTAACTTTGGGGGGGCGGGGTGCCGTGGCTCACGCCTGTAATCCCAGCACTTTGGGAGGCTGAGGCGGGCAGATCACGAGGTCAGGAGATCGAGACCACAGTGAAACCCCGTCTCTACTAAAAATACAAAAAATTAGCCAGGGGCTGTGGTGGGCGCCTGTAGTCCCAGCTACTGGGGAGGCTGAGGCAGGAGAATGGGGAGAACCCGGGAGGTGGAGCTTGCAGTGAGCCGAGATGGCGCCACTGCACTCCAGCCGGGATGACAGAGCGAGACACCGTATCAAAAATAATAATAATAATAATAGTAACTTCACAAACTTGCAAAGAGTAAATGAAGAGATGATACAGGTAAAGTGCCTGGAAGAGAGCCTGGCACAGAACACTCGTTAACTTTAGCTACCATTATGACGATTTTGGAAGTCTTTCTTCCTCTTACTGCTATACTCTTTAGTGCCTAACGAAGAAACAAAACATCAATTGCAATTTTGGTGGATTAATTCCTTTCCAGTCAGTGCCCCAGCTCCTTACCGATGTACCCAGCTCTTCACCCTGCCCTTATTAACCGTTTATGCTTATCTGCTCACTTGACACGTGGGGACGTGGCTTGTGCACCAGGCCAGTATAAAGACCTAGATCGACGTATGCTACACGGTTGTGTATACCCGAGATGTGAACAGTCCCGGGAGATGGGGACAGCGTGGCCAGATCAGAACATCATAACCGAGTTGGGAGACTTCTGAGCTCCAGATGAGTGGTCTCTATGTCCTGTGCATCCTTCGGCAAGGGACTCCATGTATTCGTCTTTCTCTCTTTTTCTTTCCTTTTTTTATTTATTTTTAAATTATTATTATTATTATTATTTGAGACAATGTTTCGCTCTTGTTGCCCAGGCTGGAGTGCAGTGGTGTGATCTCGGCTCACTGCAACCTCCGCCTCCTGGGTTCAAGCAATTTTCCTGCCTCAGCCTCCCGAGTAGCTGGGATTACAGGCATGCGCCACCACGCCAGGCTAATTTTGCATTTTTAGTAGCAACGGGGTTTCTCCATGTTGGTCAGGCTGGTCTCGAATTCCCGAGGTCAGGTGATTTGCCCGCCACGGCCTCCAAAGTGCTGGGATTACAGGCGTGAACCACTTCGCCCGGTGTATTACTCTTTCTCTATTGCAATTCCCCTGTCTTGATAAATCGACTCTGTCTAAGCAGCAGGCACGGTGAACCCATTGGGCAGTTACAACAGGGTTGTAACAGGGTTGCTGCTGTAATGGCCCAGTGGGTTCACCTTGCCTGTTGCCTAGACAGAGCTGATTTATCAAGATGGAAATTGTCATAGAAAAACAGTAATTCACGCAGGGCCGCTGTGCAGGAGACTAGAGTTTTTGTTGTTGTTGTTGTTTTGAGACGGAGTCTCGCTATGTCGCCCAGGCTGGAGTGCAGTGGCACGATCTTGGCTCACTGCAAGCTCCGCCTCTCGGGTTCACCCCATTCTCCCGCTTCAACCTTCCGCGTAGCTGGGACTACAGGCGCCTGCCACCACGCCCGGCTAATTTTGTTTTTGTATTTTTAGTAGAGACGGGGTTTCACTGTATTAGCCAGGCTGGTCTCGATCTCCTGACCTGGTGATCTGCCAGCCTCGGCCTCCCACAGTGCTGGGATTACAAGCATGAGCCACTGCTCCCAGCCTAGAGTTTTATTTTTACTCAAATCAGTTTTCCAGAGCATTCAGGGATCAAAGTTTTCTTTTTTTCTTTTCTTTTCTTTCTTTTTTTTTTTTTTTGAGACAGTCTCGCTCTGTTGCCCAGGCTGGAGTGCAGTAGCGCGATCTCGGCTCACTGCAAGCTCCGCCTCCCGGGTTCACACCATTCTCCTGCCTCAGCCTCCCGAGAGTAGCTGGAACTACAGGCGCCTGCCACCACACCCGGCTAATTTTTTGTATTTTTAGTAGAGACGGGGTTTCACCTTGTTAGCCAGAATGGTCTGGATCTCCTGACCTCGTGATCCGCCCGTCTCAGCCTCCCAAAGTGTTGGGATTACAGGCGTGAGCCACCGTGCCCGGCCAGGGATCAAAGTTTTTAAGGATAATTTGGAAGGTTGGGGAAGGCCAGTGACTGAAGAGTGTTGATTGGTTGGGTGGGGGATGAAATCACAGGGAGTTGAAGCTATCCTCTTGCCCTGAGTCAGTTCCTGGGTTGCGGGGGAGGGGGCACAAGATCACATAGCCAGTTTATGCATCTGGTGGTGCCAGCTGATCCATCAAGTGTAGGGTCTGCAACATATCTTAAGCACCTATCTTAAGTGCAGTTTAGGGAGGGTCAGAATCTTGTGGCCTCCAGCTGTAATTTCTAAATTACAAAATTTCTAATCTTTGGCTGATTTGTTAGTCCTACAAAGGCAGTCCAGCCCCCAGGCAAGAAGGAAGTTTGTTTTGGAAAAAGGCTGTCATCATCTTTGTTTTAAAACTTCAAACTGTAAACTAAGTTCCTCCCAAAGGTAGTTCAGCCTATACGAGGAATGAACAAGGACAGCTTGGAGGTTAGAAACAACATGGATTTGGGTAGGTCAGATTGCTTTCAGTGTCTCAGTTACAATTTTGCAATGGTGATTTCACTGTGACAATCTTGAGGGACTTCCCACAGAACCCTCAGTTCTTGAAGCCCAAAGCCTCAGAAATGGCGAGGAAGAACGAGAGGGGTGTTAAACTCCACACGGTCTTAGCCGACCTCCGACGCTTTTCCTAGAATGTCTCATCTCTATGGTCGACGGCGTTCAGATTCCGGGGCAGACTAAGTTGTTCTTCCGGGGTGAGTGCCTCTTCCAGGGCGAGCGGTGTGGTGCACGCATTGCTGTGTTCTAACTCCCTCAGGGGCTGTGTTGTCGCACTTTCTGCTGCTATGAGCTTCCTCAAAAGTTTCCCGCCGCCTGGGCCGGCGGAGGGGCTCCTGCGGCAACAACCAGACACCGAGGCTGTGCTGAACGGGAAGGGCCTCGGCACTGGTACCCTTTACATCGCTGAGAGGTAGGGTTCCCGGTCCCCAGCGCCGGCCTCCTGCGTGCCACCCTCCTCCTTGCTGGAGCAGGCGGTGCGAAGGAGCCGGGCAAGGGGCGGCCTGGAGGGCTGCTGGGAGCGGGGGCGCGTGTCCGGGACGCCTCAGGGATACCTGTACCGGCTGGAAGGCTCGATTTTTCTAGCACTCTTCCCGAGTCTTCCATTCTCTATTTTCTCGGGCCGGAATTTCCCCTCATGGATTGTGCTTTTGTTTTTTTGTTTTGTTTTTTTAAACTCGCCTTTTACTGGAGGTCTGGCGCGTGCGTTGCCCTTAACGCACGGTCTCGTTTTAAGAGTCTGAAGTGTGCCTGTCTTTCCGGATGAACAGATGCAGGAGATGTTCCCCTCTGCAGGATACGTAGTTTCAGAGCCGAGTGTGGAGGACTTTGAAAGTTTGGTTACACAATATAGATTTTTTCTGTAGGAATAGTAAGGAGAGGAATATCCTTAACTCGACACAGACAGGGGTCATATGCAGAGGTACCAGACTCCCGTTTTGGGGTCCTGGAAGGAGTTGCCCTTTTATTTGGCCACCTGGAGCACTTTGGTATTTTCACAGTCAGATAGATCTACCTTAAATATTGTGGTTGTAGAACCGAGGTCCCTGTTTCCTTGACATTTAGTTCTCTTTATTTTGAAGCCTGTAATGACACATTTAATCTTTCCTGCCCTTCAGATATGTGTTGCTTCCCCTTTTGCTCCATCACTTGTCGACAGCCAGAGAAAATTCTCTAAGAACTCATGTGATTACTTTGGAACCACCTGTAAAATCCGGGATAATCTCCCTATGTTGCTGTCCACTGGTAACCTTAATTAGGTTTGCGAAGTCCCTTTTGCTGTGTAATATAACATATTCACACGCATGACACCAGAAACTGAAGGTCGTGGGGGCCAAAATTTTGCCTACCACAGAATCCAGAGCACAAAAACTGTAAAGAACTGTTGCTTTAAAGGGAAATTTAGACATTGAACAAGGCTTAGGCTTCAGGCCAGTCACTGAGATAGGACATATGGGTGGTAGGAAAAGCAAGATTGAGGTGAGAGGCAGATAATGAGTTTGGTCAGGACATGTGTGGAGTAGTTGTACATACGAGTGTGTGTTGGGCCGGGCGTGGTGGCTCACACCTGTAATCCCAGCACTTTGGGAAGCTGAGGCAGGCGGATCGCCCCAGAAGTTCGAGATTAGCCTGGGTAACATGGCGAAACCCAGTCTCTACAAAAAATACAAAAGTTAGCCAGGCATGGTGGCGGCCTGTAGTCCTAGCTACTCAGGAAACTGAGATGGGAGGATCACCTGAGTCCAGAAGGTCGAGGCACGGTGAGCCGTGATTGTGCCCCTGCACTCCAGCCTAAGTGACAGAGTGAGACCTTGTCTCAAAAAAAAAAAAAAAAAAAAAGAGTGTGTGTCTTGGGAAAGTGGTATTAAAGATAGATGTTTGGAAGTCGTTGAAGTATTAGTGTATACTCATGGAAATGGATTAACTATCTCAGAAGAGAAGAGGACCAAGTGTAGAACCCTAGGGACACACCTTTGTGTGGGTCATAGAAGAAGAGACTCGAGAAAGGAGGAAGGAGCAGTCAAAACAAAATATGAAGAGCGTATATTGAGTATTGACAAGGAAATCTTTGATATTTGGGGAAAGCAGTTTCTTTGAAGTGATGGAAGATGGAGCACAGATACATTCCTAGTTCCCAGGCATTCCTTTTTTATTCATGACATTTCTGTATGTTGACACTTCGTTCAATATTATAACTCCTTTTGAGGGACAGTCCTGTATTGGTTTTTGCATTTTGAAAAATTTCAAACCTACGGTCCGGTGCGGTGGCTCACGCCTGTAATTCCAGCACTTTGGGAGGCGGAGGCGGGCAGATCACCTGAGGACAGGAGTTCAAGACCAGCCTGGCCAACATGGTGAAACCTCATCTCTACTAAAATACAAAAATTAGCTGGGTGTGGTGGCAGGCATCTGTAATCTCAGCTACTTGGGAGGCTGAGACGGAAGAATTGCTTGAACCCGAGAGGCGGAGGTTGTAGTGAGCCGAGATCATGCCATTGCACTCCAGCCTGGGTGACAGAGACTGCCTCAAAAAAAAAAAAGAAAAATTTCAAACCTAAAGAAAAGTTGTAAGTGTTATTACTACCCATACACCCTTCACAAAGATTTATTAGTTAACATTTTGCCATGTTTGTCTGTTTTTCTTTTTTTTCTGAGCCATTTGAGAATTGCAGACATGTTTTCTACTTCCTGTTCAGAAGAACAGGGACATTATCTTGTATAACCACAATACAATTGTCACACCAAGGAAGTATAACTCTTTTTAAGTTCTTACCAGTTTTTTAAAAATTCTTAGCCTGGACAAGGTGGCTCACACCTGTAAATCCCTGCTCTTTGGAAGGCCAAGGTGAGCAGATCGCTTGAGCCCAGGAGTTGTTGACCAGCCTGGGCAACATGACAAAACCCTGTCTCTACAAAGAATACAAAATTGCAAAAATTAGCCGGTCATGGTTGCATGTACCTGTAGTCGCAGCTACTATGGGGGGCTGAGGTGGGAGGATTACTTAAGCCTGGGAAGTTGAGGCTACAGTGAGCTGTGATCATGCCACTACATTCCAGCCTGGGTGACACAGTGAAACCTTGTCTCTTAAAAAAATTAAAAATTATTTGTTTCAGCTTTTCACAAACAAATCTCTTATGTTTCTTCTTTAAGATTATTTTTTATTTATTTATTTATTTTTTTTGAGACAGAGCCTCGCTCTGTTGCCCAGGCTGGAGTGCAGTGGTGCGATTTTGGCTCACTGCAACCTCCACCTCCTGGGTTCAAGTGATTCTCCTGCCTCAGCCTCCCGAGTAGCTGGGATTACAGACGTGCTCCACCACGCCCAGCCAATTTTTGTATTTTTAGTAGAGACGGGGTTTCACCATGTTGGTCAAGCTGGTCTCGAACTCCTGACCTCATGATCCATCCGCCTCGGCCTCCCAAAGTGCTGGAATTACAGGCATGAGCCACTGCGGCAGGCCAAGATCATTTTTTGTGTGTGAAACATAAATACAAAAAAAAGAGTATAAATACACACACATACTGTATACATGTATATACAGTCCAGCAGTTCTTCCTCTGAGGCATGGAGGGAGAATGCCCAGAGATAACAAAGCTGGAGAAGAAGACAGTCATGTTCATGAGTTTGGCTTATAGCCTTTAGGCTTTGGTGAAACTATTTAGTTTGAGGCAGAGAGGGACAGCAACAGATTAGGTTTTGGCTAGACTTGGTTTTAGTCTCTCAGATTTGTGTTGAAAGAGTTAGAATCTCCAACTTATTTCAGAGCTTAGTTTTTTATAGGAAGTTGCATTTTCTTTTTTTTTTTTGAAACAGAATTTCACTCTTGTTGCCCAGGCTGGAGTGCAATGGTAAAATCTCGGCTCAGTGCAACCTCTGCCTCCCTAGTTCAAGAGATTCTCCTGCCTCAGCCTCCTGAGTAGCTGGGATTATAGGCATGTGCCACCACGCCCAGCTAATTTTGTATTTTTAGTAGAGATGGGGTTTCTGCATGTTGGTCAGACTGATCTCAAACTCCCGACCTCAGGTGATCCGTCCACCTCGGTCTCCCAAGATTACAGGCATTAGCCACTGCATCTGGCCAGGAAGTTGAATTTTTATCCAAATAAGGAAGATACAGAGGCATGAATAATATAAAATCATTTAAAACAGGTAAAATAGGTTATCACATTAAAATTAGGTAATTTAAACTTATAAATTTTTTTTGTATCTCATTCCAAAATTAATTTTAAACCAAATAATTAAGTTAACCCAAATTCAAGACCTCGTAGCTTCCTGTCCTGTTTTTCATCCCATGCTGGGAATAAAGGACACTGACCATACTTGTGCAAAAGCATTTGAATTCAGCAAAACATTTTCTCTACGTGTTTACTTGGTTTCTAATTCTTCTTGTCTTTCCCTTTTGGCTCAGTTTCTTTGAAACTGGGTATGGTTAATTAGATATTTTAGAAGGATTTCTTCTAGAATATATACAAAGAGTAAATGAAAATCAGAATTTAATGATCAGACAAAACAGTTATATTTTTAGATGATACAGTGAAATCTTTTATGTTTCTCTACAGCACTTTAAAAGTTATAACTTGAATACTTTGAGTAGATTTATTACAATCTCATCCCAGCAAACTTTAATGGCAGCCTATTTCATCGTGGCCTCTGCTAAAATTAGAAAATCTGGTGGTGGTACAACGAATAATTTACGTGCAGTAGGATTTAATTTGTTGTTAATAGCTATTTGTTAAAATTAAAATTGCCAGATAAATGAATGTACTGTCAAATCTTTTTTTTTTTTTTTTGAGATGGAGTCTCCCCACTGTCGCCCAGACTGGAGTGTGGTAGTGTAATCTTGGTTCACTGCAACCTCTGCCTCCTGAATTCAACCAATTCTCCTGCCTGAGCCTCCCGAGTAGCTGGAATTACAGGTGCCTGCCACCATACCCAGCTAATTTTCGTATTTTTAATAGAGACAGGGTTTCGCCATGTTGGTAGGCTGGTCTGGAACTCCTGACCTCAGGTGATCCATCCACCTCAGCCTCCCAAAATGCTGGGATTACAGGCGTGAGTCACCACGCTCGGCCTATAATGTCAAATCTTTTTTAACATAGTAACATGCTGTTGGAAAAAATAAGTTGTTGAAAGTAAGTTGTTTTTCCATTTAAAAATATCTGTGAATATTAATATATGATATGCCTTTGTAAATCTGAAAAGGTAAAATACAGAAGCCTAGGGGTTTCTTTTCTTTTTTTATTAAAAAAAAAAAATTTAACCATTAGAGTAAGTGTTTTTAAGTGTGGAACTTGGCTTCTGTCCTGTAGAGTGCATAATCCCAGTTCATGTAAAAGATTATGAGAGCTCCATAGCAAATGCTGTGCAGAGGAGCATTTTATTCTCTCTGCACTAGTAAGGAATTACAGAGTTATTATTATGGCTTTTAAAAGTAAAGGCCATAATTTGATAGGCACTGATTCTATGTTTAGGTTTCAGTTTTTCCATGTCCTCATTCAAGTTTTATGGCTCTGGATATTTGAAATTATTTTGGACACCCAAATTTGGAATGTTTCTTTCTGAATTGTGATAATGCCAGAAAATTTTTGAGATCAGAAAAGGGCAGTTTATTTGCTTTAAAATCATATAGCTTTTGTAGGGGACTCGTGATACTTGGGTATTATTTCATCTCCACATTAAAAGGAAGGCAGTGAGCAGGAAAGATGCATATAGCACATAACTCATTACATAATACAATGTTTCTTTGGAACCAGTAGGAATGAGTTGTTCTGGAAAATAATTTGTAGAGGTTTTATCACTTTTAGCTCTTTAAGATTTATCACTTTTAGGCCAGGTGCAGTGGCTCAGGCTTGTAATCCCAGCACTTTGGGAGGCCGAGGTGGCAGATCACCCAAGGTCGGGAGTTTGAGACCAGCCTGACCATCATGACCATCATGGCAAAACCCTGTCTCTACTAAAAATACAAAAATTCGCGAGATGTGGTGTCACAGGCCTGTAATCCCAGCTACTTGGGAGGCTGAGGCAGGAGAATCGCCTGAACCCCGGAGGTGGAGGTTGCAGTGAGCCAAGATCATGCCACTGCACTCCAGCCTGGGTGACAAAGCGAGACTTCATCTCAAAAAAACAAAAACAAAGATTTATCACCTTTAAGCTTCTTAGATTTCCTTTACTTTTTTTTTTTTAAAATAAGAATGTTGAATGGAAATCTTTCCATATGACAGTGCATATACTTACTTTTGCCTTTTTAAAGTAAACAATTACATAAGTTTTAGTATATTTGCAGATTTGTACAGTTATCACCACAATCTAATAATCTGCCTTTGTTTTGGTAATGCTTTTGGTAACTGAGGGTCAGGCGTGTTTAACACTCATAGTATGTGGTTAGACATTGATTTCCTTTAGGGGAACTGTGGTGTAAAGTTCATCCTCCCCTTCCACTGAACATGAATGATCTCAGACTGTCACACTGTCATTGTTCCTGCCCAAGGCAGTCCTAGGTTCTCCTGTTTTACTTTTGTTTTTGCTTGGTTAAAAATTAGACAGCCAGGCTTGTTAAAATTGTATAGAATATAGAATGATACATGGGTCTTACTTCATTAACTTTTAAAAATAATTCATATAACATACCGTTTAACCATTTAAACATACAATTCAGTAGTTTTTAGTCTGTTTACAGTATCGTGCAATTATCACCACAATTTTAGAATATTTTCTTCACCCCAAAAAGAACCTGGTACCCATTAGCAGACATTCCTATTTCCTTCTAGCCCTAGGCAACCACTGTATTGCATTAACATTTTTTTTTTTAGCTTCTTCAGGATTTTTTACTTTTTTTCTGCTAAGTGGTACAGATGGATGAAATATTATCAGAAAATTAGCTAGCCTCTACTGAAAGCTCAACATACTGATTTTGGTGATGTGCTTCCTTTGGTACACCAATAAAATATTTGCATTTGACCACATTTGAGGGAAAACTAGGCCTAGCTTTTCTGTGGCTTTCTCTTAAAGATGTTGAATAAATGAGAGGCTTCAGGGAGTCTGTCTCTCAAGGTAATAAATATTCCCTGAGTTGCGGTGAGTGTGATGACACCCATTTATGTCTTTTAGTGTAGGATTCATGGAGAAACGAATGATTACCAAGGATTTATTGCATACTTACCTCCTGAGCTCTTTGTTAATGGTTTTGAAGAATGTTAAATAAAGGAATGTGACGAGTCCTGCTGTCAAATAGCTCATATTCCATAAGGGCACATATAAGACTCACTACCACAGAGTTAAGTACTAAAATTTGCAAATCAGAAAAAGAAGAGGTCTTTATGGACTGGTGTAGTTGAAGGGAGGCCTCATGGAAGAGGGGAGGATTTGCAAAAGCAAAGAGGGTATTTGAAGACATATCAAAAAAGAAGAAGCTTGAAAGTCATAGAAACATACATGTGACTGAGGAAAATGGAATTTCAAGTCTGTTTGAATTTATAGCTAGAGGGAAAGAGACTTTAACAGAATTGATCTTAAAGAAAATTCGATTTCCACTACTGAATTTTCTTTTTTTTTTTTTTTTTTTTTGAGACGGAGTCTCGCTCTGTCACCCAGGCTGGAGTGCAGTGGCCGGATCTCAGCTCCCTGCAAGCTCTGCCTCCCGGGTTCACGCCATTCTCCTGCCTCAGCCTCCCGAGTAGCTGGGACTACAGGCGCCGGCCACCTCGCCCGGCTAGTTTTTTGTATTTTTTAGTAGAGACGGGGTTTCACCGTGTTAGCCAGGATGGTCTCGATCTCCTAACCTCGTGATCCGCCCGTCTCGGCCTCCCAAAGTGCTGGGATTACAGGCTTGAGCCACCGCGCCTGGCCTGAATTTTCTTATTTTATGAACATTTCTAAAAAAGTAAGCTTGAATTTATTTATATGCATAAAGGTGTCCAAGCTGAACTTTTATGTACTTTGTGATATTACATTAGGATTTACTTTCTAAAACTAATCTACTTAAAACATGTTTTTCAGCCGCCTGTCTTGGTTAGATGGTTCTGGATTAGGATTCTCACTGGAATACCCCACTATTAGTTTACATGCATTATCCAGGGACCGAAGTGACTGTCTAGGAGAGCATTTGTATGTTATGGTGAATGCCAAATTTGAAGGTATGTATGGTGTAATTTAATCTAATGCCTCCTTTGATAGCAAATTATATTTTAAAAAAGAGTGTTTGATAATAATCAATGTAACATTGAGGCCATTGACTCATTTTGGATAGTAGTTTATTAAGCAAAATTTCAGCACAGCAACTTGGACAGTTGAAGTTTTCATAATGGACGTTTGTGTGTGTCTGTATATATTTCTATATATTTACACTTAGAATTCTTCATTTATTATGGATATGTATTTCTAACTTTCCTCTAAAGTTTCACTGTTTATTCTGCCTTTCTCTTTTTAAAAGGCACCCTTAGGGACTTGGATCAGTATACCCTGTGCTTCTGAGAATTTAAGATAGAACTGTTCTGTTTTGTTACAATAGTGGTTATCAGTGGGTGTAGGGGGAATATATTTTTCATAGACCTCCACCAGCCTCACCATTCCCCCACATTTGGCAGTGACATTTTGGTTGAAAGAGGAAGGATATTATTGGCATCTAGCAGTTAGATGCCAAGGGTGCTATTATTGTACTAAATATTCTGCTATGCGCAGATGGTCCCCCACAACAAAGAATTATTCCATCCAAATGTCAGTGGTGCCAAGGTTGAGAAACTGTAGGATATAAAGATTTTCAAGTTTTGCTTTGGGATAATTGCAAAGACTTGTAAAAATCTAGTGAAGATGTTCATGTTTAAAATAATGGGTTGCTTTTCTTTGAAGCAGTGTGTAAGAGACAATCCCATTTATTTACCTATAAGACTATTGCTCTTTCAAATTGGGATTTTAATATGGTTCCAGATATAATAATATGATCATTTATATTCAGTTGTGACACTATTTAGTAATTCTTAGGACTTTTGGCAAGCCCTGCCTCATTAAGTGGTAATGACTGATTCAGCTATCTGAAAATATTTTTGTTATAAGATTTCCAATTCTTGCCGTTGGAAAAGGTTCAAAGACATTTAAAAATCTAGTGAAGTCTGAAAAAGAGGATTAGGAAAAGTAAAAGGCTGTTAACCCTGGGGTGTAGTAGTGTAGTAAGACTTCCTAATAAGGCATTAGATACAAAATTTGCTTTTCATCTAAGTAAATGCAACTATGATTTTATAACTAAGAATATCATGTGTCATGTTTAGTTTAAAGCATTCATTGATTTCCAGAAATGCAAAACCTTAGAGGTACTCTTGCCAGTCAGCTCCAAATGCTGGTGTGAAATGGCCCTAAATAGTGACGGGCATTGGAGGTGGGAAAGGTACATATCAAGAGAAAGGCTTAGGAAATAGTGTTTAATAATAAAGGGCAAAAGCACATTGAATAAGAAAACTCTGTCATTAGGCCGGGCACAGTGGCTCACACCTGTAATCCCAGCACTTTGGGAGGCCGAGGCAGGCGGATCACCTGAAGTCAGGAGTTGGAGACCTGCTTGGCCAACATGGTGAAACCCTGTCTCTACTAAAAATACAAAAATTAGCTGGGCCTGGTGGTGGGCGCCAGTAATCCCAGCTTCTCGGAAGGCTGAGACATGAGAATCGCTTAAACCCAGGACGTGGAGGTTGCAGTGAGCTGAGATTGCACCACTGCACTCCGGTCTGGGCAACAGAGCGAGACTCTGTTGAAAAAAAAAAAAAAAGTAAAAACTCTGTCATTAACTTGCTAGGCAAGTCATTTGCATCTCTCTGAGCCTGAATTTCATCCAGAAAGGTTAAGGGAGTATATTGGTCTCTGGTTCTCAAACTCAAGACTAACGGATACATATTAGAAATACGTGGGAAGCTTGTTTAAAATGCAAATGCTGTAAGTCCTAAACTAGGAAAAAGCAGTTCAGTAGGTTTTAGGGTGTGTGTTTTAAATATGTGCTCTATAATCTTACAGAGTCTATATGATTATTTGATTGTAATTGATGTGATTATGATTAATCCTTTCTTAGTAAAATATGCAGGATTTCCTATCTTACTAGAAATTAGTATCTTCCTGGGTCACATTTATTTCACTAATTCTCCAGTTTTTTTTATTTTTTTGAGATGGAGTCTTGCTCTGTTGCCAGGCTGGAGTGCAGTGACGCGATCTCAGCTCACTGCAACCTCCGCCTCCCAGGTTCAAACGATTCTCCTGCCTCAACCTCCTGAGTAGCTGGGATTACAGGCGCCCACCGCCATGCCTGGCTAATTTTTTTTTGTATTTTAGTAGGAACGGTGTTTCACTGTGTTGGCCAGGATGGTCTCGATCTGCTGATCTCATGATCCGCCCACCTCAGCCTCCCAAAGTGCTGGGATTACAGGCGTGAGCCACCTCGCCTGGCCCTCCAGTTCTTTTTATCTTAAACTCCTCTCATAAATTACACATGCTTGAATCATATTTTCCCAGCCTTTGTTCCTCACATTCTGATTCTCCAAATTCCAAGATTTTTTTTCTCTTTGGCATACCTCTATAAGTCTCTTTATAAATGACCATCAGGACCGAGCACAGTGGTTCACATCTGTAATCCCAGCATTTTTTTTTTGAAACGGAGTCTCACCCTGTCACCCAGGCTGGAGTGCAATGGCGTGATCTTGGCTCAGTGGCTCACACCTGTAATCCCAACCTTTTTTTTTTTTTCTTTTTTTTTTCTTGAGACGGCGTCTCGCCCTGTCACCAAGGCTGGAGTGGAATGCCGTGATCTTGGCTCACTACAACCTCCGCCTCCTGGGTTCAAATGATTCTCCTGCCTCAACCTCCTGAGTAGCTGGGATTACAGGCGCCCACCGCCATGCCTGGCTAATTTTTGTATTTTTAGTAGAGACGGGGTTTCACCATGTTGGCCAGGCTGGTCTCGAACTCCTGACCTCGTGATCCGCCCGCCTCGGGATTACAGTGCTGGGATTACAGTCCTGAGCCACCACGCCCAGCCACAATCCCAGGATTTTGAAAGGCCAAGACAGGACGATCACTTGAGCCTGGGAGTTTGAGACCAGCCTGGGCAAATCGTAAGACCCCATCTCAAAAAAACAAAAATTAGCAGGGTGTGGTGGCAAGTGTCTGTAGTCCTAGCTGCTTAGTAGGCTGAGGTGGGAGGATCGCTTGAGCCTGAGAGGGCAAGGGTGTTCAGTCTGGGCAACAAAACAAGTCCCAGTCTTAGAAAAAAAAAAGATGACCATTAGCTCGTTGTGGATGAGATTAGATTATCTTAAAAATAACCTTAAAAATTCATTCCCGGCAAGGCGTGGTGACTCACGCTTGTAATCCCAGCAGTTTGGGAGACCAAGGTGGGTGGATCTAGAGGTAAGGCGATCGAGGCAACGCTTTTCTAGGATGCTCACTGGATAAATAATCAGGATTTTTCAACCATAATTGGAAATAAATTTGTCAACCATAATTGGAAATTAAAACTGAATTGCAGTATTCAGATTTATCAATACGCTTCATTTTTTAAAAGTCAAATAATGACGTTAAAGGGTGTTTTTATTTTCTAGAAGAATCAAAAGAACCTGTTGCTGATGAAGAAGAGGAAGACAGTGATGATGATGTTGAACCTATTACTGAATTTAGATTTGTGCCTAGTGATAAATCAGCATGTGAGTGTTCTACAGTATTGATTCTTCCCCTTTTATGTACCAAGCATTCCCAATTCACACACACACACGCACACACACACACACACACACACACCCTCTCACCTTTACCACCATTACCTCCATTTTACTACTTTTTCTTCATTTTAGCATTGGTAATATTGAGGACCAAATACTTATTAACATCAAAGGTTGTGAATGTAGTGAGAATATTGTAGACACTGTGTTATCTGGGTTTATTTTGTGAATGGACTCTTGTTAGTTTTACTGATTGGTGCTGTTGACTTAATCTCACCTGCTGGATGGCAGAGGAGTTACAGCAGTTTTAAAGTGGAAGATCTCAGGATGGCTGGAAAGAGCCCTATCAGCTGAGAGGGGCTTCACCCTGATGCCAGCAGTCTTACCAGGACTCTGACCCTTTTTTCTTGGAAAACCCCATGAGCCATGAAGAGATCGTAATAATCTCTCATAATGAACTCTGACTATTTTATGACTTGTCCTTTGCTTCAGCCGCTTTCAAGATTGATTTTACAATTTGGCAAGTTTGTAAATACTGTGGCCTTTTGTGTACCCATTAAATTTATTGGCACTGATGGTTATTTTTATTATAAAATTTTATTCTACATTGAAAAAAAAATTGGTTACAGTTTAATTCCCTTGTTCAGTGGAGGCAATGTTCACTGCAATGTGCGAGTGCCAGGCCTTGCATCCAGATCCTGAGGATGAGGATTCAGATGACTACGATGGAGAAGAATATGATGTAGAAGCACATGGTTAGTGAAATGGATTTTAAAGTGTTTTTTTGTTTGTTTGTTTAGTGTTTCATTGTAAGCATTTATTTGTATTAAGGGTAGAGGATTATAGTTCTTTATATGTCTGTAAAATATGCAGTATGGTAAGATTATTTTTATTATTATTATTTTTGAGACGGAGTTTTGTTCTTGTTGCCCAGGCTGGAGTGCAATGGTGTGGTCTCGGCTCACCGCAACCTCCACCTCCCAGGTTCAGGCGATTCTCCTGCTTTAGCCTTCCAAGTAGCTGGGATTACAGGCATGCGCCACCACGCCAGGCTAATTTTGTATTTTTAGTAGAGATAGGGTTTCTCCGTGTTGGTCAGGCTGGTCTTGAACTCTCGACCTTAGGTGATCCGCCTGTCTCGGCCTCCCAAAGTGCTGGTATTATAGGCGTAAGCCACTGCACCTGGCCGGTAAGATTATTATTGAAAGAGAATGACACAGTAGTACACTTTATGCCAAAGCCCTTTGCAACAGACAAATTTTTGAGGGTAAAAAATAGAGATTGTTGGGAAGAATGGATAAGTAGAGCATATGGAAGGAAAGAAAATGGTAGATAGGAAACTGGATAGTCAGGAAAGTCTTTTAAGCTGAGGCAACTGCCCCCAGGGAACAAGCTTCCCTCTCTACACCTTGAGAACCTGGATCATTTATGTTGTTTTATTATTATTATTATTTTGCAACAGGGTCTCGCTCTGATGCCCAGGCTGATGTGCAGTGGCGTGATTTCTGCTCACTGCAAACTCTGCCTGCTGGGCTCAAATGATTCTCCCAGCTCAGCCTCCTGAGTAGCTGCGACGACAGGCTTGTGCCACCATGCCTGGCTAATTTCTGTGTATTTTTTGTAGAGACTGGGCTTTGCCATATTGCACAAACTGGTCGACTCTTGGGCTCAAGCAAGCCTCTGGCCTTGGCCTCCCAGAATGCTGAGATTACAGGCATGAGCCATCGGGCCTGGCCTGCATCTTTATTTAACATGTTCCTTCAAACAGCTCACTGCCAAGGTCATTTCTTTTTCTCAGAACCATACTTCATTTATTTTTCTCAGAACTATACTTCATTTATTTAAGAACTCTTTCCCATTGCCTTCCCCAGACCAGAATGCAGTCACTAGTGTGATAAGAGTCTTTATAGCTTGAAGTGCTTGCTGTTCTCTTTTCTTTTCCCTACTAGTCTTATGTACACCATTCTGGGTATCCAAAGCCCTTTCTTTCATGTGCACCCACTTCCTGGCCTTAGATAAACACATTTCTGGGATTCTCCATCACATACCTAAATATATCCAAATATATCCTTACTTTTCTGAGATTTTTGAGTGATTTAAAATTTTTTTATTATTTTTGTATGTTGCAGAATTTGATTTTTTTTTTTTTTTTGAGATGGAGTCTTGCTCTGTCGCCCAGGCTGGAGTGCAGTGGCGCGATCTCGGCTCTGCAAGCTCCACCTCCTGGGTTCACACCATTCTCCTGCCTCAGCCTCCCGAGTAGCTGGGACTACAGGCGCCCGCCACCTCGCCCGGCTAGTTTTTTGTATTTTTTAGTAGAGACGGGGTTTCACCATGTTAGCCAGGATGGTCTCGATCTCCTGACCTCGTGATCCGCCCGTCTTGGCCTCCCAAAGTGCTGGGATTACAGGCTTGAGCCACCGCGCCCAGCTAATTTTTTTTTTTTTTTCTGTTTTTAAATAGGGTCTAGCACTATTGCCCAGGTTGGAAGGCAGTGGTACCATAACCACCCACTGCAGCCTTGAGCTACTGGACTAAAGCTGTCCCACCCCAGTCTCCCAATTAGCTGAGACTACAAGTGCACACCACTGTGCCTGGCTAATTAAAAAAACATTTTTTTGGAGAGATGAAGTCTTACTGTGTTGCCCAGGCTGATCTTGAACTCCTGGGCTCAAGCAGTCCTCCCACCTCGGCCTCTCAAAGTGCTGGGATTACAGACGTCAGCCACTGTACCTGGCCCTGATTTTTTTTAAGAAAGGAGCATGTTTTTTAATCAGAAAACATCTTCATTATACAAGTTAATGTCAAATTAATTTGTGCTCACTTGTAAAATTCCCACCTCAGGATAATGTAGGACTCTCTCTGACCTTAGGAACACACTTTTTTTTTCTAGTCCTTGGACATGGAATTCTTTGGGAATTGCTATTTACTGGCTTGTTATCTCTTTTAATAGCCCTAGAGAGTAGGGACATTTTCTTTGTATTTCCATCTTCAGCAGTAGCCTATATATGTGTATAAATAAATGTTGAAAAGTATCTTCCTGGAAGCCTATTTGGACTGTATGTTACCTTCAGCAGATTCTTTTTTTTTTTTCAAAACAAAATCTTGCTCTGTTGCCCAGGCTGGAGTACAACGGTGCAGTCTCGGCTCACTGCAGCCTCCATCTCTGGGGTTCAAGCGATTCTCCTGCCGCAGCCTCCTGAGTAGCTGGAACTACAGTTGCGTGCCACCACGCCTGGCTAATTTTTGTATTTTTAGTAGAGATAGGGTTTCATCGTGTTGGCCAGGCTGGCAGCAGATACATTATTGATTCCATTTTGTTTTTTCTAATTGTTGTATTTAAACTTTAAGTTTTCTGTTTGTTTAGAACAAGGACAGGGGGACATCCCTACATTTTACACCTATGAAGAAGGATTATCCCATCTAACAGCAGAAGGCCAAGCCACATTGGAGAGATTAGAAGGAATGCTCTCTCAGTCTGTGAGCAGCCAGTATAATATGGCTGGGGTGAGGACAGAAGATTCAATAAGAGATTATGAAGGTGAGTGTTCTTTTGCATTGTGAACAGTCAGATGAGCACTTGGGAAATAAGTTATGGATAGTCATAAAAGTTCTTTTAATAACTAAGAGAAATAATTGACTGTAGTATAGGAAGCAGATACAGAATTACATAGTGTGGGAATGCTTATGTCATTTGTTTTTGGTTATTTTTTTTTCCTCATTACCAAAATAGTCTGTTCATAGTCAAAAACATTCTTTTAATGTGCGCAGGCAAAGTAGACGTGAAAAAAAAAAAAGTGTAATTCTAACTGAGAGATATCCACTATTAATTTTCTGTTGCATCTCTGTATTAGTTTACTAGGGCCATTATAACAAAGGGTCATACAGGCTGGGTGGCTCAAACAGAATTTTATTGTCTCATAGTTTTGGAGGCTAGAAGTCCATGGTAGGTTATCTCTGAGGGCTGTCAATTCAGGCATCTCTTCAGGTATACACACACCCACCAAAGCAAGAGAGAGAGAGATTTTAAGAAATTGGCCCACGTGACAGAAGGCTGGCAAGTCCAAAATCTGCAGGGTAAACTGGCAGACTGGAGACCCAGAGAAGAGGTGATGTTGCATTCTGCTGCCTCAGAAGTTCTGCTGGCAGAATCTCTTCTTGCTCAGGGGAGGTGAGTCTTTTTCCTGTTGAGTCCTCCAGCTGATTAAATGAGACTCACCACACTATGCAGGGTAATCTGCTTCACCCAAAGTTCACCAGTTTATAAGGCTAATCTCATCTAAAAAATAACTTCCACAGAAACGTCTAGAATAATGTTTGACCAACTATCTGGACACCATTGCCTAGCCAAGTTGATGCATAAGTTTGACTATCACATCGTTCTTTTTTTTATTTTGAGACGGAGTTTCACTCTTGTTGCCCCAACTGGAGTGCATTGGCATGATCTTGGCTCACTACAACCTCCGCCTCCTGGGTTCAAGCGATTCTCCTGCCTCAGCCTCCTGAATAGCTAGGGTTACTAAGGTGCCTGCCACCACTCCCAGCTAATTTTTGTATATTTAGTAGAGACAAGGTTTCACCATGTTGGCTTAAAGTATGCACTGGCAAAGAAGAGGTAGAAAAATTAAATAGAATTCTGAGAGGCATTTACTATTAATTTTCTGTTGCATCTCCTTTCTTGTTTGTGTCCTTTTGTGTGTGTATATACACTGATTCTTTGTGTGTGTGTGTGTGTGTGAGAGCAGAGTGTCGCTCTGTTGTCCAGGCCGGAGTACAATGACGTGCCCTCAGCTCACTGCAACCTCTGCCTCCCAGGTTCAAGTGATTCTCCCACCTCAGCCTCCCGAGTAGCTGGGATTACCCACTACTATCATGCCTGGCTAATTTTTGTATTTTTGTAGAGATGGGGTTTCACCATGTTGGCCAGGCTGGTGTCGAACTCCTGACCTCAGGTGATCCGCCTGCCTTGGCCTCCCAAAGTGTTGGGATGATAGGCATGAGTCACTGCACCCAGCCATGATTCTGTCTTATTTATTTATTTAAGACGGAGTCTCACTCTGTCGCCCAGGCTGGAGTACAGTGGCATGATCTTGGCTTACTTCAACCTCCACCTCCTGGGTTTAAGAGATTCTTCTGCCTCAACCTCCTCAGTAGTTGGGATTACAGGCATGCGCTACCACGCCTGGCTAATTTCTGTATTTTTAGTAGAGGTGGGGTTTCACCATGTTGGTCTCAAACTCCTGACCTCAGGTGATCTGCCCGCCTTGGCCTCCCAAAGTGTTGGGATTACAGCATGAGCCACTGTGCCCGGTCAAGATGTTACCTTTTTTTATTACGGTAATTGCCTAAAGAGTGCCATGTGGACGCTTACTTCTTGCCTTATAGCAAATGATTTTAAGGTCATAAATACTTTTTGCTAAGTTGAGATTTTTGGACTTTTATTCAATAAGCCTCATTAACACATTGGAGTTGCCTATATATAAAAATTCTTCAGCCTGTGCCAGTCTCCATCTCTGAAGTCCTGAGCACCCACGTCATTATTTTTGCCAGTGAAACACTTTTAGTGTGGCATTTTTAGTGCTTCATGTGCTCCTTTATGTAAGAGGTGTTTATTGAGCTGTACCAGGTACAGGTAATACAGCAGTACTCAAGGGATGAGGTTACTGACTTCATATCAGTGACATTCTGGTGGAAGAAAAGTTAACAGTACATTGAGATACAGCATTGAGATATAGAAGGTGCTTGGGCAGCTGTGGAATTGTAAGGGCTGGGCCCTTTGCCCAGCCTGGATAGTTAGGGAAAGTGTTAAGTTTCATGGAATAAGTGACATTTAAGTCAAGATCTGAAAGATGTATAGAGATGGCCCAGGTGGGCTGGGCATGTTTTCTCACACCTGTAATCCCAGCACTTTCAATGGCCAAGGTGGGCATATCACAAGGTCAAGAGATCAAGACCATCCTGGCCAACATGGTGAAACCCCATCTCTACTAAAAATACAAAAATTAGCTGGGCATAGTGGCGCATGCCTGTAGTCCCAGCTACTTGGGAGGCTGAGGCAGGAGAATCTCTTGAACCCAGGAGGCAGAGGTTGCAGTGAGCTGAGATCAAGCCACTGCACTCCAGCCTAGTGACAGAGCAAGACTCCGTCTCAAAAAGAAAAAAAAAAAAAGGCCCAGGTGAAGATGTTGAGGGGAGATGCAGGTAAAGGGATTAGTCATGTGCAAAGAAGGGTTCAAGAGACTACCCAGATTTGGGGAACTGAAAGTAGTTCAATGTGAAAGGTAGTTATTATGGTAACAGATAAAGGTAGGATAGTGAACTGGGTAACGTCTTAGAGGAACTCTTAGGTCAGTGGGAATCCATTGAAGAATTTTATTAGTGTTTCAGAAGGTGACTGTGGTTATAATTTGGAAAACTGATTGGAGAAGAAAAATACTGGAGAGAAAAAGAGAAACCCTGTTGTGTGACTTACATATTAAATAAGAGGTGATCACTTAAATTAGGTAGTGGCAGTGAATATCAAAAGACCTGACAGATTTCAGACTCTGAGGAGATAGAAGCAACAGAAGTTAGGGGCTTGGGGTAAGGGTTTCTAGTTTAAATGGATAAGAGGCACCCTTTAGTAAGACTGGAAAAAAAATGGCATTTTTTTTAATGTGGAAAGATGAATAGTTAATTTAGATATGTTAGATTTGCATCTGCAGGTGACGGGGTGCCCTGGGGCTGTGGGCAGAAGACATTTTTTGGTGGGCGGAAGAGTTGAGGGGTGACTGGGAGGTGAGGAAGCGAAGAAAACAGCTGTGGATGACTCTTTTTCTTTTTGGAGATTTTTTTTTTTTTTTTTTTTTTTGTGCACTTGTGGCCCAGGCTGGAGTGCAATGGTGCAATCTCAGCTCTCTGCAACCTCTGCCTTCCTGGTTCAAACCATTCTCTTGCCTCAGCCTCCCGAGTAGCTGGGATTACAAGCACCTGCCACCATGCCCGGGTAATTTTTTTGTATTTTTAGTAGAGACGGGGTTTCACCATGTTGGCCAGGCTGGTCTCAAACTCCTGACCTCAGGTCATCTACCCACCTTGGCCTCCCAAAGTGCTGGGATTACAGGCATGAGCCACCGTGCCCAGCCAAGACAACCTCCCGTGGGGCATTAGTCTGTTTTCACACTGCTGATAAAGACATACCAAGACTGGGCAATTAACAAAAGAAAGAGGTTTCACTGGACTTACAGTTCCACATGGCTGGGGAAACCTCACAATCATGGTGGAAGGCAAGGAGGAGCAAGTCACATCTTACGTGGAAGGCAGCAAGCAAAAAGAGCTTTTGCAGGAAAACTCCCCCTTATAATAACCATCAGATCTAATGAAACTTATTATTATGAGAACAGCACGGGAAAGACCTGCCCCATAATTCAGTTACCTCCCACTGGGTCCCTCCCGCAACACATGGGAATTCAAGATGAGATTTGGGTAGGGACACAGCCAAACCGTATCAGGGCTCTTGTTTTTTTCTCTTGTTGCCTCCCCACCTTTTATTTAATGAGATGACAAAAATGGGGAAATAAGCAAAAAGCTTGCTGTACTGATTTTTGTCGTTTCTCCTGAATTACGTTGTAAGCTTTGTGAGGATAGGGCCGTATACATTTAAAAAAAAAAGCCCAGCAGTAAATACTTAGATCTGTAAAGGGTGAACAGTTGATCCTGCATTTGAAAGTTCCTACATAGAGTTATTTTAGTATTGAGGTTGAGAATTTACACAGTAAATGTCACAGACTGATTTTGATGTGGCCTAAATCCCCAGGTAGCATTTTCTTTCTCAGTTTGTCCTTTCAGACTTTTCTTTTCAAAAAAGAGGAAAAAGCAATTCTTACCAGCAGATGGCACTAGCTTCCTTCTGGTAGAAGTTGTAAGTTGCATCTACCTGTTTGAAGCGTTCATAGGGATTGCTCAGTAATTTTTTTGTTTAGATGGGATGGAGGTGGATACCACACCAACAGTTGCTGGACAGTTTGAAGATGCAGATGTTGATCACTGAAAATGATTTATGCAGGTTTAAGGTGAGTAGTTCATTTTCTCCCTTGTCACTGAACATGAAAATCATGTGAAAAGATTACTTCCTACCTTTTTTTTTTTTCCTTTTTTGAGACAGGGTCTTACACTGTCACCCAGGCTAGAGTGCAATGGCATGATCCTAGCTCACTACAGCCTTGAACTCAAGCAGTCCACCTGCCTCACCCTCCCAAGTAGCTGGGACTATAGGCACACCCAGCTTATTTTAAAATTTTTCGTAGAGACAGGGTCTCATTATGTTGCCCAGGCTGGTCTCAAACTCCTGGCCTCAAATGATTCTCCTTCCTCGGCATCCCAAAGTCCTGGGATTACAGCTATGAGCCACTGCGTCCGGCCTATTTCTTTTTCTTTCTTTAAAAAATATTTTTCTTCTTTTAAAGCTCAAATTGTCCCTGACAATTTATTTGCTATTCCATTATTCTGAGAAATATATTGTCCTTTGCCAGCCTAAGTATTTCAACTATATGTTAGATAATAACTGAAGGTCATGTTCATATCATACAGAGCTAGAACTAGTAATTGTAATAGTCCTTTATAAACTGTTGTTAAATTGTTGTTCCTCTTTCCCCACTACAACTTCCTCCTACCTTATAGCATTGTTTTCTTGAATACTGGCTATACTCCAGTCTTTGAGATGCTCTTGCTATCCTCCTCTTATTTTACTAAAGCATATAATAATAGCGTGGCAAAATTTATATGTTTTGACTTGACTCTGCTACCACTATCAGTCATCCAGTTAAGTTATGAGATCCTTTGTTATTCCCTGCAGTGATAAATATTTCAGAATTCCTTCTCATTTCTTCTGATACAGATTTTAGTTCTGAACCTAGTTCTGTAATCATTGGCTTTTCTCCAGTTACAAGTTTTAATTCTTTTACCCCTGTTCTATTTCGTTTCAGAAACCAGCCTTTTAAAGTTCCAGTTAGCTTCCAAGTTACTGCCATTGTGAAAACTGTATAACATTGCTTCTTATACTGACCATGAATTGTGATATTGGACCTCTGCTTTCTTCTCAAGTCCTGCCAGTGGAACTATCAGAAAATAACCTCTTAGAGTTCTATGATTTATATCTTCCCTTAAATACTTAATTTTAATTTCCACATTTACATTTGTCAGTGGTAGCCATACAGTCTAATATTAGCAATGTCCCCTCTGTTAAAATCATGTGTTCACATCACTGGAGCTCTGTTAACTTTGATTTTTAGCTCTCCCAGTTCCAATTGTCAGTAACTTCACTGTTCTACTTCATGGGAAATCTTTTGTTATCAACTTAAGTCTTCTTTCCTTATTTCTCGTCACATTATAGCATATTAATTTTTTCAGTTCAGTGATACTTGTTTAGTAACTGTTTTATTGCAGTTAGAAAACAGATTTTGGGGTCTTTGGGCTTTCACATATTTCTTTTGAAGAACAGACTGTTCAGAGAACATCAGCCACTCTTTTATTAATCAGAATCATGAGAAACTCATTTGGTATGTCACTAACAGTTAAACAAATGGGGTGTTACTGCAGTCCTTGGCAAGAATTCTTAGGATTCTTTTTAATGGTGAATTAGCCACAAACTTTTCAATGAGCTTTGTTTTCTGTTTATTTTATCCTAGAGCTCAGAGGCAGAGAATTATTTTATTCATAATGTTTTTTTTTTTGAGATGGAATCTTGCTCTGTCGCCCAGGCTGGAGTGCAGCGGCGTGATCTTGGCTCACTGCAACCTCCACCTCCCGGGTTCAAGCGATTCTCCTGCCTTAGTCTCCCGAGTAGCTGGGACTACAGACGCGTGCCACCACGGCTGGCTAATTTTTGTATTTTTAGTAGAGACGGGGTTTCACCATGTTGGCCAGGATGGTCTTGATCTCTTGATCTCGTGATCCACCTGCCTCGGCCTCTCAAAGTGCTGGGGTTATAAGCATGAGCCACTGCGCCCTGTTTATAATGTATAAACATTGTAAATAATGTTTATACATATTCTTCATCTGGATAATTGATCTGAATTCCAAACAATGTCTACATTTTTTTTTTTTCTGACATGGGAGTCTCACTCTGTCACCCAGGCTGATGTGCAGTGGCACAGTCTCGGCTCACTGCAACCTCTGCCTCCTGGGTTCAAGTGATTCTCCTGCCTCAGCCTCCTGAATAGCTGGGATTACAGGCGCCCACTACCACACCCGGGTAACTTTTTTTTTTTTTTTTTTTTTGAGACAGAGTTTCACTCTTGTTGCCCAGGCTGAAGTGCAGTGGCGCAATCTCAGCTTGCCAAATCCTCCGCCTGCCGGGTTCAAGCGATTCTCCTGCCTCAGCCTCCCGAGTAGCTGGGATTACAGGCATGTGCCACCACATCCGGCTACTTTTGTACTTTTAGTAGAGATGGGGTTTCTCCATGTCTAGTCAGGCTGGTCTTGAACTCCTGACCTCAGGTTATCCGCCTGCCTCGGCTTCCCAAAGTGCTGGGATTACAGGTGTGAGCCACCACGCCTGGTCCTAATTTTGTATTTTTAGTAGAGACGGGATTTCACCATGTTGGCCAGGCTTGTCTCAAATTCCTGACCTCAGGTGATCCACCCGCCTTGGCCTCCCAAAGTGCTGGGATTACGGGTGTGAGCCACCACACCTGGCTGTGTAAATTTTTAATCATTTAAAATTATACATGCTTCTAAAGAATGAACAAGGTATAAATAATTAGAGTAATTTATGCAGCCGTTTATTAATTTCATGATAATGGAACTAGGACTTCTCAATGCATGAGGTGGGGTGGAGATGGCACATTAATGGTGGAATCACAACTCTGCCACATACTTGTGTACACCTTTGGACAAGGCATATAACTTATTTAATCCTCACTTCCCCCATCTGTAAAGTGGAGAGGATAATAACTACCTTGCAGGGTTGTTGCAGAGGCTGAGATAAAATGTACCTAAGTCCTCTGGCACTCTGTGACTAGGCATTCAATAAATAGTAGCTATTATTATTATTACTATCGTAAACACTGTGAACCTTTTGTTTTTCAGATTCTGCTCCTAACTGTAGGAGAGAACTTGGTGCCTCTTCCACTCTGGAGTGAAGTTGATGAAAGTCTTTTTCCTTTTCCACAATCCAACCTGAACCAGTTCCTTCTTGAGACAGACTATACTGAGACAATAAGTTGTCACCAGCAGAAGATAGATAATATGACCTTTATTAACTTGATGAATTAACTTAACCAAGAGGGTATTTGTAGTTTATTATTTACCCCAAAACTTTGTGTCTGGGTACCCTCTGAGTAGGCCTATAATTTCTGCCTTGACTGTGTGCATCTTTTGTAAGCTAGCAGATTTATGTGGTGAAAATGCACAGGAGCTTGGTGTAGGTAGACTGGGTAGGAAAGAGAGAGCTCCTTTTGCCATGTTTTACCAGTCTGCTGTTATAAACTCTTAGGTTATATCCTTTAATTTCCAGCCTTTTAGGTTAGTTTCTGTAACAGAGCAAGTGAGTCTTGGATGAAGTCCTCAAAGTACTTCAAGTGGTAGTTGTTTTGTTTTTGTAATAGCTTAACAAATAAACCTAGGTTTTCTATATTACTGTGCTCTCATTCTTGACTAAAACCATTAATGAGAAATGTGTTTTTAAAAATAATGCTGGCAAATATGAGAATTTTGTTGGCTTTATTTTTGTTTACTTATTAAGGAGAACATGAAATAAAATACAGCTTCTGGCAAGTATTTAGTAAGGCAAAGATTTAACACATTTCAGGGGATTTCTGCCACTTCCTTTTAGATTAGCAGTAATTTCTTGTATTTATCAACTCTCAATTTTTAGTTTTCATAGATTACCTGGGTATTACAAGGCTGATTTGTAATTACTGATTTATACTTGGACTTTTGATACCATGATGTGGCCTTAAAAATAAGGTTATACAAGCTAATCTTACTACCAGAATCACTTGGCTACTTAGTGACTAAACTGATGTTTGGTGCCACTCAGCCCAGTGTTCGTTTTAGCATTGTCACTTAGCTTCCCTCAGCTTGCAAGGTAGACTGAAAAAAAACTAATTTTCCTTTTTCTAATCAGACTCTCAGAATTTCTGAGTCTGTTAACAATAGGCAAGTAAAACAGCCACTTGAAATGGAAACTAAAATTTACTGAGACCTTCTCTGTACCAGCCACTGTCCTGAGTTCTTTATTATGTATTATAATATTCTTAATTACCTTATGAGATACACTTTTATCCCACTTTATAGTTGAGGAAACTGAGTTATAGAGAGAGGTAAAATAACTTGCTTAAGGTCATGTAGATAGTGAACTGTGATTTTTGAGCCTGTGCTTTAAAACATCATACAGCCTCACCATCCACCAGCAGCAGAAAGCACGCACACTCTCCCCACTGCTGCAGGGTTTCAACGTTAACATTTCAATGGCAGTACAAGAGCTTCCCAAGTTTCTCTGCTACCCATCTGAGCAACACCCATAATTCTATCCTAGGAGTTTGTGCACTCTTCAGTAAGCAGTCAGGACATTCTCAAGGCTAGTATTATAAATTCCATTTGAGTTCCTTTTAAAAGAAACAAATTTGTAATTGTGACTTTCCATGAAGCATAAATTGCTCTGATAGCAAAATGTTGAGGAGATTCAGAGTGTACTGGGTTTCTTATTGGTGTTGCTGTGGTCAATGCAGTATGCAAAAAGGCAGGAGACCAAAGCATGTGGGCACCTCTCTGGGCTTATTTCCTCATTAGACTAAATGACTTTCAAAGATTGAGCTATAACATTCACTAAATAGTAAATTAGAACTGTAGCATTGAGAAAATAGAAGCTGAGAAAAAAGAGCAGGCTAGGCTTTTAAAAGATAACATTTATAATGATCAGCCAGACAATATTTATTGATTTCATTTAAGCCTAACTTTAGGGTTGCCGTAATTGTTTTCTTTGTGTGTTCCTGATGTAGAGACACTTTAAAGGTACATAGACATTTCCCTTCCGAAATGTAAGTCATCTAAATGTTCCTAAAAGCTAGAGTTAGTGGTTCTCTGTTCTAGGTTCTATCATTTAAAAAATGTATTCATTAAGATATGGTCCCACCCAGACGTGGTGGCTCACACCTATAAGCCCAGCACTTTGGGAGGCTGAGGTGGGCAGATCAATTGAGGTCAGGATTTCGAGACCAGCCTGGCCAATATGGTGAAACCCCATCTCTGCTGAAAATGCAAAAATTAGCCAGGCCTGGTGGTGGGCACCTGTAATCCTAGCTACTCAGGAGGCTGAGGTACAAGAATCGCTTGAACCCAGGAGGCAGAAGTTGCAGTGAGCCAAGGCTATAAACTTGTTTAAATCCTTAATAGAGGCTGGGTGCAGTGGTTCACGCCTATAATCTCAGCACTTTGGGAGGCTTAGACAGGCAGGCGGATCACCTGAGGTCAGGAGTTCAAGACCAGCCTGGTCAACATGGTGAAACCCTATCTCTACAAAAATACAAAAATTAGCTGGGTGTGGTGGTGGGGCACGTCTAATCCCAGCTACTTGGGAAGCTGAGGCAGGAGAATCCCTTGAACCTGGGAGGTGGATGTTGCAGTGAGCTGAGGTTGCGCCATTGCGTTCCAGCCTGGGCAACAAGAGCAAAATTCTGTCTCAAAAAAAAAAAGATTATATATTTTTGACGTTCTCTTAGGAGCTTCCTCAATATTGGTAAAGGTGAGAGATTATGTGCAGATGACCATAATATACAGGTTGAGTATTATCTGAAATCTGAAATTCCCCAAAATCTGAAACTTGAGTGCTAACATGATGCCCAAAGGAACTGCTCATTGGAGCATTTGGATTTCAGATTTTCGGATTAGGGACGCTTAACCAGTATAATGCGAATTATTCCAAAATTTTAAAAACATTCCAAAATCTGAAATACTTCTGATCCCAATAATTTCGCTTAAGGGATACTCAATCTGTATAGTCCTTTACTTTTAGAAGACAGGTATGATTACTGCTCAGAGATAATAGATATTTAGATAGAATTTATCTGCAGGATTTCAGATGGGTTCACTATTATATACCTGATTCTCATGCAAATCCTGTTTTAAAAGTATAGAATGGATGAATCCATATCTGGGACTCATCTTTTGTGACCAGTAACTGAATTCTAAGCATTGTCTCTCATGGGGATCCTCATAGAATTATTGCCATCCCTTTATGAAGGAGCTGGAGCATATTTTCACTAACATCTCACTCTGTTCATATTTACACAAGTAAAAATCAGTAGGGGAACTTCGTAATTTCAAATGACAAAAAAATGAATTATTTTGAAGATTACATGAATCACTAGTACACGTAAAGCACTTAGAACAACAGTACCTAGAATATAGCTCAGTAAATGGTAGTTGTTAACTAATAGTAGTAATCCTTTTCATAACAGAAAGCAGCAGCTACAAATATATCAACTCACTATTTAGAATACATCTGATTAGCTTGAAGTTTAAAAATCCACTGAGCAATTAAAGTAGACATCATAAAATCTATACTTATTTTGCATAGGACCTCACACCTTCACTGCAAATCTCTACTCTTGCTCTACAAACAGGTTTAATGTACTTGAATATCTAGTTTCTAGGCACACAATGGGTTTGACAAGGAGAAAAAGGTGCTTATATTCCCACAAAATATAGCAGTCTAAGCCTCTATAGTAAACAGTACAAATATGAGGACAGCGTAGCAATTTATGTTCATAAAATTATGACCCTGTATCAACCCAAATTATGATTGTAAATCCAAATCTGACTAAGCAGAATTTTTTTTTTTTTTTTTTTGAGACGGAGTTTCGTTCTTGTTGCCCAGGCTGGAGTGCAGTGGCATGATCTTGGCTCACCGCAACCTAAGCCTCCCGGGTTCAAGCAATTCTCCTGCATCAGCTTCCTGAGTAGCTGGGATTACAGGCATGTGCCACCACACCCCGCTGATTTTGTATTTTTAGTAGAGACAGGGTTTCTCTATGTTGGTCAGACTGGTCTCGAACTCCCGACCTCAAGTGATCCGCCTGCCTTGGCCTCCCAAAGTGCTGGGATTACAGGCGTGAGCCACCGTGCCCGGCCTAAGCCAGAAATTTTTTATTAGAAAGCTATCTGGTAGCTCACTAAATGGACAGGAAAGTTGAAATAAACCAGGCTTATAAAAAGATGAAATCTACATTAGATGTTATGATTCCTCCGCTGCTGTTAGACTGATTTCTTGATTGTCCCTGTGTCTATGAGTCACCACACTTAAGATACAAACTTCTGGTTGGCACTGTGTGTCTTCATTGCCAAGGGCAGAAGGAGTATCTGGGCCTTTCAGCTTCTACAATAGAAGGACACTGCTCCTGTGCAGATGCTCACAGGAGTGGATTACGCCAGATAAGAAGGATGCTTAGATGCTGGATTGAAAAAAATGTACAGCTGTCTACTACAACCCCAAATCTTAAAAAAAAAAAAAAAAAAAAAAGTTGCTCTTCTGTTGCACATGTGCAGGCATGGAATAAGCGAACAGTTGGATTTAATCAAGTTGAGGCTAAGCTCTGTGAGTATGAGATAGAGGAGCAAGGGAGTTAAGGGTGTATGCATGTGATGATGACTGGCCAAGCAAGCTGCTTAAGGAAAAGAGGCTACTTGAGAGGGGTGAGAGATGTGAAAAAGTGGTGTTATCAATGGACAGAAGTTCCATGTGGGGGTCAAAGGATCACTGGAGATGGGGTCCTAAAGAGACTGAGCTGGAAAGGGGTCAGTGATTGGAGAGTAGGGTGTCTGAGTTCATATAATATTTCAGTTATTGGTAGTAAGTTCAAGGTTACCACCAAAATTGCAGGTGAGGCAAAGCAGAAGACAAAATTATTGAAGGAGAGATCCAGTGAACTCCAAGGCCATGAAGCTGGAAGGATCATCTTTGTATCTGTCACCAAGAAGTACGACTGTGGTGGTGGTAGAGAGTGAGACGGGAACTAAGATCTGAAAGGAACAAAGGGGAATTGAGGGGACTATATACTAGAAGACTGCAACAAGTACCCAGGTAACTGATGACATGTTTTTAATGGAAGAAGCAGAGGAGAATGGATGAGCAGCAGCAATGAGGACAAGGAAATCTACTCTGCCTCCAGGCACAGTGGTATACTAAGTGTGGGAGAGAAAATAGCCACTACTTGAGAGGGCTGTAGAGGTAATAGTGTCATCAGAAGTCACAAACTCCAAAGTCTGACAGGTGAAGTTCAGAGGGTTAGGCGTTTGCACAGATTAATACTCATTTTTCTTTTTCTTTTTCTTTTTTTTTTTTTTGAGACGGAGTCTCTCGCTCAGTCGCCCAGGCTGGAGTGCAGTGGCGCGATCTCGGCTCACTGCAAGCTCCGCCTCCTGGGTTCACGCCATTCTCCTGCCTCAGCCTCGGAAGTAGCTGGGACTACAGGCGCCTGCCACCACGCCCAGCTAATTTTTTGCATTTTTAGTAGAGACGGGGTTTCACCGTGTTAGCCAGGATGGTCTCGATCTCCTGACCTCGTGATCCGCCCGCCTCAGCCTCCCAAAGTGCTGGGATTACAGGCCTGAGCCACCGCGCCCGGCCAATACTCATTTTTCTTAACCCACAGAAGTCCTCATGCTAAAGATGTAAAAAGACACATTCCTATAAGAAAAATAGCCATGAAACAGTAAGTGAAACTTAGCTTCATGTTTGCAAGACGGGACCATTTTAAAGGGAACAACCATTATTTTGTGTTGTATGGCAGAATTCGGGCCTAGTATCGCAAGGTCTTTGGAATTTTTCTGAGAGCAGCTGGAACTATGGATTTTACTTAATTTCGACTTAAAAAAAAATGCTGTGCAGGCCAAATAAAATAGGTCAGAGACTGCATTTAGTCACATTTGTGAACTCTGCTTTTTTTTTTAATAAGATGGAGTTTCGCTCTTGTTGCCTGGGCTGGAGTGCAGTGGTGTGATCTCGGCTCACTGCAACCTCCGCCTCCCGGGTTCAAGCGATTCTCCTGCCTCAGCCTCCCGAGTAACTGAGGCTACAGGTGCCTGCCACCACGCCCAACTAATTTTTGTATTTTTAGTGGAGACAGGGTTTTACCATCTTGGCCAGGCTGGTCTGGAACCCCTGAACTTGTGATCCACCCACCTCAGCCTCCCAAAGTGCTGGGATTACAGGCATGAGCCACCATGCCTGACCAAACTCTGCTTTTTAAAATACAAAGCTGGCTGCCTTGTTGGGTAGACTTGGCAAAAGGCTGCACCTGTTCAGTCTGCAGATATAAATAGAGTTACTGTCTACAAGCTGATCTCCAAGCATCACTTAAATTACCTGGCAAATTATCAGTTGTTAACTGATTATTACTCAAACGGATTATATCTCACCCCATATTATTTTACATTATTTTACCTTTTTTTTTTTTTTTTTTGAGACAGAGTCTCGCTTTGTTGCCAGGCTGGGCATGATCTCGGCTCACTGCAACTTCTGCCTCCCGAGTCCAAGCGATTCTTCTGCCTCAGCCTCCTGAGTAGCTGCGACTACAGGTGCACGTCACCATGCCTGACTAATTTTTGTATTTTTAGTAGAGACAAGGTTTCACTATCTTGGCCAGGATGGTCTCGATCTCTTGACCTTGTGATCCTCCTGTCTCAGCCTCTCAAAGTGTTGGGATTACAGGTGTAAGCCCAGCCTTTACTTTCAATTCTAACTCTGATAATGGAATTTCCTTTGAAGGGAAACACACTTAACCTTTCATGGCCTGAACTTTTAATAAAAAGTAGACCACATACAATAAAAGAAGCCTTCTAATATAGTAAAACTGGAAGGTTCTTTAAATCTCAAAAAATACTAATTTCTAAACAAGTTTTAATGTTATTATAAGTACTTAATATTTCTATGAACCCTTGATTTCCCTTTAGTCATAATCATGACCGAGAAGAATATTTGGATTGAAGTCAAAGACTAGAGATGGTATTTGGCTCTATGTGATCTAAGCCAGGGCAGCAAATCCATCTAGGCCTAGTTTCCTTATCTGTAAAATGGAGATTAAAAATACATGCCCTCCCTACTTCATAAGGTAGCTGGCTGTTGGCTCAAAGGAGAATGTGAAAAGCTTAAATCCTGACTTCGTATGGGTGTTTTGTTTTAGTATATTCTATTAAAGAATAACCACTTGGCTAGAGCTAGTGAGATTGTCTATTTAGAGAAAATATTTTAGATACTAGATTGTAATATACTTAAAATGTAGGAAATTGCTTATATGTGAGTGAATATATATTCTACTTCTAAAAGTGACTTTCCTGCTGAAAGATGACACTGCTTGATGGTATCATTGTGTGAGGTGGTGGCTGAAAGTATCCTCTCGCCAGTTCTGTAAGTTGATGGGTTGTACTTATAGTTAAAAATTCTGTTCATTTGGGTGACACTTGATACACAAATTCTTTGGTCTTACTACCACCATTACTTCCCTTCTCATCCTGTACTCATTTTTCATCAAAGTTAACAATTACCATTTAAGATTGATTTATGTTTAATGTAATGAGGCTTTTCTAGCAGCATTTAATACATCACTCAAAGAACAAGTCTTAACTGAGAAGTACAGGATGCCTCATTTTCACAGTAATTTTTTGTTTAAGTCCCAGTGATGAAAACTATAAGGCGGCTTCCTCAAAGGAAGTTAACACTGACGAATCCAGTGCAGCCAGTGTTTTCCATATGAGGTGATAAAATCTTTATCACATCCAGCTGGACTGTCCTGTATGTTAGTCTGAGTCTTTGGAACAGTTATTTATTCCTTTTTATTAATTGTATGGTTGTTATGCAGCCATGGAAGGAAAAAGCTGAACATCAAAATCATCAACAATATACCTGAAAGACAAAATACAGTAAAATAAAAAAACAATCTTTAAGGAAGTTCATAATCACTAGGAGGGTATATCTTAAAATTATATACAATTATATACCTAGCTGTTTGGAAAGCTATGCTTAAAGAATTGGTTACATCAATTCTACGTGAAACATGTTAGATATTTAAATCTAATATTCTCAGATTATTTTTTCTTCAACTGTGAATCCTTAAAAACAGTATGCATTTGGCAAAACCAATAGGATCTAATGAATTCAAAGGATAAACCAAATCCAAAGATGTATAGTTTTAGTTCTGGCTCTGTTACTGACTTGCTAAGTGAGAAACCCTAGACTTGGGTCTTCATTTTCTTCTCTTTAAAATGGTAACACTCTCCCTTCCCTCCGTGCCCCAGGGACATACCTGGAGAATAAAGCAACTGAAAGCATTTGGAGTTTTCACTTAGAATGCTCAAATAAAAACAATGTTAGGTTACTTCCTCCAGTCTCTCCTTTTTCATTAATCTCAACCATTAACAGCTTTTTTTTCCCCCATTTTTATCTCAACCTTATTTAACTGACAATTAACCGCTTTTAGAGATGTGTCAAGCAAATAAAATATCTAAAACAAAATTTCAGTCGATGGTGGAAGTTTAAATCTTAAATATAATACAAAATTGTTGTTTATTTGTTTTTGAGACAGAGTTTCGCTCTTTCGCCCAGGCTGGAGTGAAGTGGTGTGATCTTGGCTCACTGCAACTTCTGTCTCCCAGGTTCAAGCCGTTCTCCTGCCTCAGCCTCCTGAGTAGCTGGGATTACAGGCGCCCGCCCACCACGCCTGGCTAATTTTTGTATTTTTAGTAGAGACGGGATTTCACTATGTTGGCCAGTCTGGTCTCGAACTCCTGATTCACCCGCCTTGGCCTCCCAAAGTGCTAGGATTACAGGCGTAAGTAACTGTACCCAGCCCAAAATGTTTTGAAAATTCACATATTAGTAATCTTCATTTCTGAGAATTACAACAGAGAAATCTGGCATGTAGCTGTTGGTTAATTTTTCAATGTGAAATAGGGACTAAGGAGAGTGAGGGCTCAAGTCACTATCTTGAAAAGTAAATCTGCAGTGGTTAATTTTTCATCTTGATCTGAATGTATTCAGGCTTAGAGCCCTAGATCAGTTTAAATTCAGACTGAAAACAAGTTTTGTCTCATGCACATTTGAAATTATGTTCTCTTGTTTGCAACAACAAAAAACCTTAAGGTTTGGCAAGCACTTAGATACCTTAACATATTTGTGAAAGATGAGTCTGTTTGCAACCAAAGGCTTTAAATGAAAAAATATCAGAAACAACCTTTATGTTAACTGACCCACAATTTTTTTGTCATTTTTTATAAAGTCAGAACTAGAAAATAAGATATTACATTTAAAATTTTTTCCAAAAATGGAATTGTAGTTTCATAGAAGCAAATAGAATTTTCCACTTTTCACTGTATGAAATGTATAAACTAGAGAATACTATATATATATATATATTTTTTTTTTTTTTTTTTCTTTCTTTCTTTTTTTTTGAGACAGGGTCACACTCCCATCACTCAGGCTGGAGTGCAGTGGTACGATCTCGGCTCACTGCAGCCTCGACTTCCTGGGCTCAGGTGATTCTCCTACCTCAGCCTGCCAAGTAGCTGAGACTACATGCATGTACTACCACACCAGGCCACATATGCATCCTTATAGTCATGTTTCTAAATTTTTAATTTGGGAAGATGGCAGGGGCCATTAGAGGAATTATAATTATCTCTGCTGTGATGAGAAACAAGAAAGAATATGGACTATGACTCCCAAGAATAGTTTGCTTCCTGCTTGGTCAAGAAGGAAAGAATGGATATCTTGGGATTACTCTTTCCTCTGTCTCACTCCCCTGGCACTGCCTAATTAATGTAACTTTCGTAGTTGAGTGGTGTTTGTTTTGGGGTTTTTGTTTTTATTTTTATTTTGGACTCCTCATCTCTTAACTCTTTGAATGATTCTTTTAATTTATAATTTATTTTTTCCCATTCTTTACAGAGTTATATAATGTGTCGCTTTATTTCTTTATTTCATTTGGAGCCATTTTTTTTTCCCCCAGTGAGAAGTTAACTTCAATATATGACAAAATTCAATGGCAGGCTAGAACGCAGTATTCTAAAAAAATCATCATTTATTCACATACATGTCTTTTATCTACATATATTGAAGGATGCCTTTATTCTAATTCATAAACCTCAGAAAGAAATATACAAACAGGCCTCTTTAAACCAAAAATATAATACAAATTTTATGTTGGGTCTATTTTAAAAGGTAGGGGTCCTTAGACCAAATAAGAATCTTGGAATACATATTTTCAACAAGCTAAATATAAAAAAGATCATATGAATTCGAAAATGTTTAATCTCAGCCAAGCATGGTGGCTCATACCTATAATCTCAGCACTTTGGCAGGCCAAGGCGGGCAGATCACCTGAGCCCAGGAGTTCAAGACCAGCCTGAGCAACATAGAAACCCTGTTTCTATAAAAAATACAAAACTTAGCTGGGTGTGGGGGCACACACCAGTAGTCCCAGCTACCTGGGGGGTTGGGACAAGAGGATCACTTGTGCCTGGGAGGCAGAGGTTGCAGTGAGCCAAGATTGCGCCACTGCACTCCAGCCTCGGTGATCACAGCCAGACCAAAAAAAGTTTGATTCTACTTCTATATGTAAGAGATTTGGACTTTTTTTGGGGGGGAGGGGGTGTTTGGATTATTGGGGGATAAGTGGTTCTTTAAAATGTTTTGGCTACATACAATGTGTTATCTTCCTGTTTGTACTACACAAACAAGAAGAGAATATAGTCACTTTCCCCACCCTATCACACTTTCTGCTCTATAAAAGGGGAAGATTTAGCATTCCTTTTTTATCTATCATGAGGCTTTTTTTCTAGTATGTTCTTCCAGGAAGTCATTAAGTGCTGCTTTGGCTGGAAAATGTGTTCTAAGAAAAAAATCAAGGTCCTTTTACAGAGATTGTCATTACTTCAGATTCCTTTTTAAAATTCTTCCAGAAAGACCCTTTTTAAAAAAATTTATTTTTTAAACAGGTTGTTTTGCTATGTTGCCCAAGGTGGACTTGAACTCCTGGCCTCCGCCTCCCAAGTAGTTGGTAGCTGGGGCTATAGACATGTGCCACTGTGCTTTTTTTTTTTTTTTTTTTTTTTGTGAGACTTGCTCTGTCACCCAGGCTAGAGTGCAATAGTGCGATCTCGGCTCACTGCAACCTCCAACTCCTGAGTTCAGGCGATTCTCCTGCCTCAGCCTCCCGAGTAGCTGGGATTACAGGCACGCATCATCGTGCCCAGCTAATTTTTGTATTTTTAGTAGAGTTGGCCAGACTGGTCTCGAACTCCTGACTTCAGGTGATCCACCCACCTCGGCCTCCCAAAGTGCTGGGATTACAGGCGTGAGCCACCGCACCCAGCCTACCTGGCTACTTTTAATGTTCTGTCAAGTAATGGATGAAATAATTCCTTAACACAGTCATGACTGGTTTCCTGGAAGACAGTTTTTCCATGGACTGGGGGCATGGTTTTGGGATGAAACTGTTCCACCTTGGATCATCAGGCATTAGTTAGATTCTCATAAGCAGCGTGTAACCTAGATCGTTCACATGCTGAGTTCACAATAAGGTTCATGCTCCTATGAGAATCTAATGCCACCGCTGACCTGACAGGAGACGGAGCTTTGTAAGCTTGACTGCCACTCACCTCCTGCTGTGTGGCCTGATTGCTAACAGGCCACGGACTGTACTGGTCTGCAGCCTGGAGGTTGGGGACCTCTGCCTTAGCCTACTATTACAATTGTAGTTGGAGCATGCTAACAAATAAATCATGTTAATATATGTTAGTCTCCAGACATACTGGGGGAATTTTTTCATATAAAAACTACCAGTAGGCCTGCCCAATTAGACCTTGTTAACTTCTTAACTTCTTTACATTAGTGACCTTTTTAACTTTAAAAATGGATTTTTTGAGACAGAGTCTTTCTCTGTCACCCAGGCTGGAGTACAGTGGCGTGATCTGGGGTCACTGCAGGCTCCACCTCCCGGGTTCATGCCATTCTCCTGCCTCAGCCTCCTGAGTAGCTGGGACTACAGGCGCCCGCCACCACGCCCAGCTAATTTTTTTTAGTAGAGACGGGGTTTCACCGTGTTAGCCAGGATGGTCTCAATCTCCTGACTTTGTGATCTGCCCGCCTCAGCCTCCCAAAGTGCTGGGATCACAGGCATGAGCCACCACGCCCGGCCTAAAAACGGAGAAAATTTTTCTTTAAAGACGTTATCAGAAAATACTAGCACTCAGTAGAACTGACCAAAAGTTATATTACTAGTATTTAAAACCAATTTTTCTTTGATACGCTTTATGTTTAGGCCTATAGATATCATTGAGCATAACAATATGATACTGAGCATGACAATAACATAAATGTGAGATAGAGGAATGGAAGGTAAACGGGAAGAGTAAAGTGTGATTGACTCTTCAAACCTGTTGTGGCACTTCCCTTCTGTGTTCCCTTCTGTGTATGTGTGTGCGTATTTTAAAGAAAATGACTAACAAGAAACAATATGCTAACTGGATAAAAAGAAGAGTGAATTAATGGAGGGCCAAGCATCTTCATATTCACTTACAGTTATGAGTTATAACCAGGCTTAAAACAGATGACTAAACAAAATCAAGAAATGCTGATAACTTTATATAAGTAATGCATAAGAAATGCATAATAATTTTTTGTATATTGTATAATTTTGTGTTATTTGACCCATCTTTATAAAGAGTTTATATATCTGATCCAAATAGAAATAACTGAAATGTAGCCTGAGCAACATAGCAAGACCTCATCTCTACAAAATATACACAAATTAGCTGGGTGTGGTGGCACATGCCTGTCATCCCAGCTACTCAGGAGGCTAAGGCAGGAGGATTGCTTGGGCCCAGGAGTTCAAGCACAGTGAGCTATGGCTATGATCATGCCACTGCACTCAAGCCTGGGTGACAAAGACAGACCCTGTCTCAAAAAAAAAAACAAAAAAAAAAAAACAAAAAACAAAGCAAAACAAAAACAATAAAATAAAAATATCAGGAATGTAACTTGTGGATAACTTTTAAACTATACTTAATACAGGTATTCACTGTTTCATGAGATGCTCTTCTGCAAAATGAGTCAAATGAACTAAATGATACTTTATCTGGAGATCACAAATGTGAAAAAACAAATTTCTTTAGCAAAAAAAAAAAAAAAAATTATATTTGAAGGGAAGTAAGCACTCTTTGCTTTTTTGGTGCTCAAATCTCAAGGTTTCTTAAAGTAATAGCGTATCTGAAACTGACTACCCTTAACTAGATACTGTTTCTTTAAAGATAAAAACAGTTTTAAAGGATACTACACAAAGTATCATTTCAGGCATGTTAACTACCTTTTTCATTTTCTGTTTTGTGCCTGCTCTGGCTTTGGAAATTGACATGTTACAATAATATACACATATCATATTTTTAAATACCCGAATCTTTCAGACATATTAAATTAAAATATGCTTACCTAAAGAAGGAGCCAGCCAGTATACTATAAAAAACTGAGGAAATGCTTCATCAAAACACATGAAATGTAGCGAAAGTGCCAAAGCTGGATTAAATACAGCTCCTGTTAGACTTCCTCCTGTAATAGATTTTAAGCAGAGTGACTCCAAATGATTTATCTTACATTTTCTTATAACTGGAAATAAATGGTTACTTAATGTGACTTTTATTTTAGGTATTCTTAGTCTGTGATCTTCCTTTGCAGAATCACCTGGCATATTTTAGACTATAATCATAGACTATATGCCAGGTACAAAAAAAAAAGACAAAGGACATTAAAGTTTGAATCCAGTGCTTTTCCTATAGACTATAAAATGGACACTGAAAGTTAATGTGCTCTATTACTATTCCTACAGTTTTATAAAATAGATTTGGCTGCCCTGAACATTCATCAATTTAAATGAATGAATAATAATAAAGGTAAAATGAAAATATAGTTAAATAGATACAATGCCCCAAGATCCTTTGGGTACAAGCATAACTTTGTATTGAAAAGAAAAGGTAAAATGGACCAACAGACCAAAGCTTTATCATTGGTTCCATTTTCACTTGTCAACAGAATCCTTAAGAAGCAACCGTGAGTAGTCATGAGAGATAAGCAGAAATTATAACTGTTGGCTACTTTTTAGGAGCTGTGTTCCAGCTCTGCACCCAGGGTATCTCTCTGACGTGGGGAGTCAGAGTCTAGGAGTCTATAGTCCGACCACACAAGTTAGGAACGGCAGAGGAGGCTGGATGCCTGTCCAGCAGTACTCCACAAAGCTGTGTCTTCGCTTTTCAAAGTCCAGCCTAAGAGCATCCCTCAGACAGTGACATTTTCAGCAGTTTTTCCAAGTGGAAGCTTTCCAAGGCACACCTCTGCCTCTTTTACTTAGCCACAGAGATAGATCTTGAGATCTTCACAAGTTCTATTATTGACGTGCACCACTGTAGCCTGTTTTCATGGAAATTAAGTGGCCCTTTCATAAGATTTCACTACTGAGATTTCACACTTGAATAGGCCGAGAACAAGGAAGCTGTGTCGAGATGAAGATATTGAGCAATGAACTAAGCTCACTCGATAGCTACGAGTTTTTTCTAGTGTACCAGCCTCACAGCATGATTCATATTCATGACTCAGCAATTTAAATGATATCATGGACCTTCAGAATCATTCTTGAATAGTCAAATTCTGGAATGTTAAACCTGCAACTGCTAAGGGTGAACAGAATTGTCTGGTTGGCAGCTAGTCATTTCAGTTTGATTCCACAAAAACTTACTGAGTTCCTGTGTACTAGATACCATGGGCAGAAAGATAAAGACTCACACAGACATTTACAATATAACGTAATATGACCTATGATAATATAAATGACCTGTGACTTTTAGGCATGTATTGATAAAAATGGACTGAATCATTACCCTCAATTAGTTTACTTCAGTATTCAAGGCCATGGTATACGAAGGTTTTCCACTACATCTAAGATGAACACCACCGATCAGTCTTTTTTTTTTTTTTTGAGACGGAGTCTCGCTGTGTCTCCCTGGCTGGAGTGCAGTGGCGCGATCTCGGCTCACTGCAAGCTCCGCCTCCCGGGTTCACGCCATTCTCCCGCCTCAGCCTCCGAGTAGCTGGGACTACAGGCGCCCGCCACCACGCCCGGCTAATTTTTTGTATTTTTAGTAGAGACGGGGTTTCACCATGTTAGCCAGGATGGTCTTGATCTCCTGACCTCGTGATCCGCCCGTCTCGGCCTCCCAAAGTGCTGGGATTACAGGCTTGAGCCACCGCGCCCAGCCCAGTCTTATACCATTCTAAAACTCAAACGACTTCACTTCCTAGTCTTCTCATCCTCACACAGCAGTTCTGATCAGTGTGACTTAGTGGTAGCTGCTTCTTCCAGCAAGAGGTTGTCTACTTTCCCTCTCTTGAAAATGAGCTGGCTTTGCAACTTGTGTTGATAGATAGAATGGAGCAGAGTAGGGCTATGTGAATTCTGAATGTGGTAGGAGTGATGCTGTGTGAATTCTAGGTTCATGTCTCAATAAACGCATCAGCTTCCACTTTTTGCTCTCTTGGAAGAATGCCCTGACCATGTGAGTTTGCTGGTCTGGGCTGCTGGAGGATGGAAGGCCACACGGAAGAGAACTGAGGCATCTTAGATGACAGCTGACAACTGCCAGACACATAAGTGAGGCTGCCTTGGGCTTTCCAGCCTCACCACTGTCCAGTTGAATGCAGCTACATGAGTGATCTCAGAGGAACTGCCCGTCTATAACCCACAGAATCATGAAAAATAAGTTATTCTCAGTTTTGGGGCCAGGCATGGTGGCTAATGCCTGTAATCCTAACACCTTGGAAGGCTGAAGCAGTTGGATCACTTGAGCCCAGGAGTTTGTAACCAGCTCAGGCAACATAGCAAAACCCCATTTCTATAAGAAATACAAAAATTAGCTGGGTGTGGTGCCACATGCCTGTGGTCCCAGCTACTTGGGAGGCTAAGGTAGGAGAATAACCTGAGCCTGCAGAGGTTGAGGCTGCTGTGAGTTGAGATTGTGCCACTGCTCTCCAGCCTGGGTGACAGAGTGAGAACCCGTCTCAAAAAAAAAAAAAAAAAAAAAAGTTTTGAATGGTGTGTTACATAGCAATAGTTAACTGATACAGAAATCCATGTTAGGTGTGGGTTCTGTGTTAACAAAAGCCAAAAACATGGCATTGGCTTTAATGTCTTACTGGATAATTCTTTGTTGTGAGCTGTGCACCGTAGTATGTTTAGCAGCATCACTGGCCTTTTTTTTTTTTTTTCTTTTTTGAGACAGAGTCTTGCTCTGTCGCCCGGGCTGGAGTGCAGTGGTGAGATCTTGGCTCACTGCAAGCTCCGCCTCCCAGGTTCACACCATTCTCCTGCCTCAGCCTCCTGAGTAGCTGGGACTACAGGCGCCCACCACCACACCCAGCTAATTTTTTGTATTTTTAGTAGAGACGGGGTTTCATTGTGTTAGTCAGGATGGTCTTGATCTCCTGGCCTCGTGATCCACCCGCCTAAGCCTCCCAAAGTGCTGGGATTACAGGAGCCACTGCACCCAGCTCTATAAGAACTAGCAAAGATCTAGCAAGAACTTTGTAGCAGGCCAGGCGCGGTGGCTCACGCCTGTAATCCCAGCACTTTGGGAGGCCGAGGCGGGTGGATCACGATGTCAGGAGATCGAGACCATCCTGGGTAACACGGTGAAACCCCGTCTCTACTAAAAATACAAAAAATTAGCCAGGCGTGGTGGCCGTCGCCTGTAGTCCTAGCTACTTGGGAGGCTGAGCCAGGAGAATGGCGTAAACCTGGGAGGCGGAGTTTGCAGTGAGCCAAGATTACGCCACTGCACTCCAGCCTGGGCGATAGAGTGAGACTCCGTCTCAAAAAAAAAAAAAAAAAAAAGGACTTTGTAGCAAAGAACTAGCAAGATCTTAAAGTATAATTTTTTTAAAAAATAAATTAATTTTTAAAAAAATTAGTGGGTGTGGTGGCACATGCCTGTAATCCCAACTACTCCGGAGGAAAAAGATAAAAGAAAAAAAAATTAGCCAGGTGTGTCCAGGCACGGTGGCTCACGCCTGTAATCCCAGCACTTTGGGAGGCTGAGGCGGGAGGATCACCTGAGGTCGGGAGTTCAAGACCAGACTGACCAGTATGGAGAAACCCTGTCTCTACAAAAAATACAAAATTAACCAGGTGTGGTGGCGCATGCCTGTAATCCCAGCTACTCAGGAGGCTGAGGCAGGAAAATCGCTTGAGGAGGCAGAGGTTGCGGTGAGCCAAGATCGCGCCATTGCACTCCAGGCTGGGCAACAAGAGTGAAACTCTGTCTCAAAAAAAAAAAAAAAACACACACACACACAAAAACAAGCCAGGTGTGGTGGCGTTCGCCTTTAATCCCAGCTACTCAGGAGGCTGAGGCAGGATCATTGTCTGAACCTGTGATACAGAGGTTGCAGTGAGCCGAGACTGTACCACTGCGCTCTAGGCTGGGTGACAGAGCAATACTCCATCCCAAAAAAACCCCAAACAACAACAACAACAAAAAAACCAGTTTGGAAGGTTGTAACACAAACATCAGAGACAAGGATTACCCTGGAAATAAGATTAGACAGGGAAGGAGAGGAGGCAGGCACAGAGGCATGCATGGAGGATGGCAGTCAAAAGGCACTTCAGTCTTTGAATTTTTTACATAAAGAACATATCACGTATTGTGTCATTAAACATGAATTATTTTTTAAAGAATCATCAGGCATGGAACTATCAGAAGGTGGCTTCAAAAAAACAAGTTACTATTTATTGACATTTGAAGGGGAGATGACAATCATGCATGTTGAAGAGGTATAACCGGGAGATCCAGCTAGTCCACTGCCAAGAGTCAGAGGACAGCATGGATTTGGTGAAATAACCACAGCAAGAGGCTAAGTCTCAAATCTGGCCATTTTAGGTGCTAAAGTTTCTTAGTATTCCTAAAGGGAATAAAATTCTCTGTGACAGAAGAATACTAGTTAAAATCACATAACACTCATGTAGAAGCTGGAAGGTCTCTTTATTAATTTAGAGTGGAAGCTAGCTTTCTAGTAACTGGAGTATTTGTCTTCCCTCTCCAGAGCACCCATTTTAATGAGCACGTAAGCAAAGCAAAAGGAGTGTTATCAGACCATGATGAGCTCTGATAAAATGTCATTGTCAGGAGTTGAAAATACCTCTCTAATGACAAGCCTGTTTGTTTTCCCCAAATTCAATCTCTACTCCCAGACATTACTGGGCAAATAATTTCAAAGTTTGCATCTCCAAACTCCACTTTTCATTTCTGGTTTGTATTCTGTTGATATTCTAATGTTACTAACTAAGCTAGGTAGCTAGCTGTTTTCTTTTCTTTTCTTTTTTTGAGAGATTCTCACTCTGTCACCCAGGCTGGAGTGCACTGGTGCAATCTCACCTCATTGCAACCTCCACCTCCCGGGTTCAAGTGATTCTCATGCCTCAGCTTCCTGAGTAGCTGAGACTACAGGCATGAGCCACCATGCCCAGCTAATTTTTGTATTTTAAGTAGAGACTGGGTTTCGCCATGTTGGCCAGGCTGGTCTCAAACTCCTGGCTTCAAGAGATCCGCCTACCTTGGCCTCCCAAAGTGCTGGGATTACAGGCATGAGCCACTGCGCCTGGCCTGTTTTCAAATTAGTTGTTATTCTTACAGACCTGGAAGAGTGACATTAGACTGTTCTCAGATGTTGTGGGGAACACCTAGGGATTTGTACCAAAATCTTTGACTTATTTGCAATGGACAAATTTCTTTATAAAAGTTACAACTTATATTTTCCTGAATTTATCCCAGAAGGAGTTGTGAGCAATAAAACTGATCAAATTATATGCAAAAATGATCAAATTATACTGGAATCCTGTTGGAAATATAGAGGGAAATAATAACAAAAAGTCACTATTTCCCAAGCACTTCGTATATGGCAGGTACTATCCTACAAACTTGAATTATTATTCCTCATACTAGTCTTATGAGGAAAGTGAGGCCCAAAGTAAGTATGCAGCCTAAGGGCACAGTCTTTTTTTTTTTTTTTTTTTTAATCAAAACAGATGTCACTCTTTCACCCAGGCTGGAGTGTAGTGATGAAATTATGACTCAATACAGCCTCAAACTCCAGGGCTCAAGCAATCTTACTGCCTGAGCCTCTTAAGTAGCTAAGACTACAGGTGTGCACCACCATACCTGGCTCAGTTAAAACACTTTTTGTAGAGACAGGGTCTTGCTATGTTGCCCAGACTGGTCTCAAACTGCTGGCCTCATGCAGTCCTCCTGCCTTGACCTCCCAGTCCTGGGATTACAGACATGAGCCACCATACCTGGCCTTAACCACTATATATATATATATATATTTTTTTTTTTTTTTTAAATTGAGACATAGTCTCGCTTTGTTGCCCAGGCTGGAGTGCACTGGTGTGATATCAGCTTGCTGCAACCTCTGCCTCCCAGGTTCAAGCAATTCTACTGCCTCAGCCTCGAAGTAGCTGGGGCTACAAGCGACCACCACCATGCCAGGCTAATTTTGGTATTTTTAGGAGAGATGGGGCTTCACCATGTTGGCATTAAATTGGTTAAAGAATAGTAGAGTAATGAGGCTAATGAATAGGCTATGGATGGTCATGTTGATTCAGATTATGAATCAACAGGCTGGCCTTGAACTCCTGACCTCAGGTGATCCACCCGCCTCCGTCTCCCAAAGTGCCGGGATTACAGGCATGAGCCATTACACCTGGCCTTAACCACTATATTATACTGGCATAACAAAATAAATTTTGGACCTTTGAAGGTGTTTTTCATTTGTAAATTGATAATAGCTCCTATTTAAAAAGAACATATGTTCCCTTCTCTTTTTTTTTTTTTTGACTGAGTCTTGCTCTGTTGCTCAGGCTGAAGTACAGTGGCATGATCTTGGCTCACTGCAACCTCCGCCTCCAGGACTCAGGGGATCCTCCCACCTCCACCTCCCAGGTTCAAGCGATTCTCCTGCCTCAGCCTCCCGAGTAGCTTGGATTACAGGTGTGCACCACCACGCCTGGCTAATTTTGTATTTTTAGTAGAGACAGGGTTTCTCCATGTTGGTCAGGCTGGTCTCAAACTCCCAACCTCAGGTGATCTGCACGCCTCAGCCTCCCAAAGTGCTGGGATTACAGGTGTGAGCCACCACACCTGCCATATTATTTCTTTCTGTACAAGTTTTTAAAGTAAACAGAATATTTGCTAGTTTGTTCACTTATTCTTAAAATACTGTTTACTTTGTACCAGGTCCTATGCTAAGATCTTGCTTTACGTTATGACAAAACAAATGTGGTCTATAGACTCAAAGCTTATCATCTGGTAAAGGAAAACAGGTGTTGTGTCAGAAAACAATTTAAAATTCTATGAAAGAAATGAACAGTATGCGGTAATAAAGACAATTGACACGTGTAAAATAACAGATGTTTTTCTTTCTTTTTTTCTTTTTTTGAGATGGTTTTGCTCTTGTTGCCCAGGCTGGAGTGCAATGGCGCGATCTCAGCTCACTGCAACCTCTGCCTCCCAGGTTTAAGCAATTCTCCTGCCTCTGCCTCCTGAGTAGCTGGGATTATAGGCATGCACCAGCATGCCCAGCTAATTTTGTATTTTTAGTAGAGGTGGGGTTTCTCCATGTTGGTCAGGCTGGTCTCAAACTCCTGACCTCAGGTAATCCACCCGCTTTGGCCTCCCAAAGTGGTGGGATTACAGGCATGAGCCACCGCACCCAGCCCACATGTTTTTCAATATCTAATTATGCATAAAAATGAATGCAGCTCTCTCTCAAACTGTTCATTGAACTTTTTCCAGAACCCAAAGAAAGATTTGCTTGAAATCTGATGAACAGTTTATAGCTCTAATATGTTAATAAACCACACAGCTTTTTCTTTCTTTCTTTTTTTTTTTTTTTACACTATTAGGGGAGCCAGTTAATACATGATACATGGTAATGACATAACTGAGGCTCCATGTGTCCATCAAAATTTGGGGTGCTAAATCAATAAATACACAGACACTTGGTCACTGGCTATCCTAGGAGCCTGTGGCTATGTTGCTGGATGCTTATGTTCTGTAATCCTAAAATACATAATCATTATTTTGATATACTCTGTATTGGTGACTTCTGACTGCCCTCAAAATACAAGTGATTAAATAAATCTCCCAATATGCACCTTTGTCAAATCTGTACTTGTAGTATGTTAGAAGTTTAAAAAAGACACTCAAAATAACTTGTAATGATGCCTGACTTAGCCAACTGTCCCAAGACAGTCCTATTTGTAACAACTCTGTTCCAAAGTTATGACTTATAGCCATAGAAAATGAAAGGGAGAGATGGGGCTTAGTGCAGCATTTCCCAAACTACGTTCTCTTCTGCTATATGCTCCTAGACAAGAGGCTCTCATAAGTTTGAAAACCTGTGCTCCAAATCCTCCTCTTGGAGTTTCACAATACATAGAAGCACAGTAAAGGCTCTATGAAGTCTTAAAATTAGAAAACCTGTTTAATCCAGTGTCTGCCAAATTTATTTGGCAACATCATTTTGTAACTTAAAAATTGTATAAATTGTGGTAAAACATATATACGTAACATAAAGTATGCCATTTTAGCCATTTTTAAGTGTATTATTGGTGTTACATTCACCATGCTGTTTCACCAGCAGCACCATTTCCAAAGGTTTTCATAACATAAACAGAAACTTTGTACCCGTTAAACAGTAAGTCCCCATTCCTCTCTCCTCCCCACAGTCCCTGGTAACTCTATTCTACTTTCTGTCTCTATGAATTTACCTATTCTGGACATTTTGTGTACGTAGAGCCATACAGTATTTGTCTTACTGTGTCTGGCTTATTTTGCTTAGCATAATATTTTTGAGGTTCATTCATGTTGTAGTATATATCATAACCTCATTCCTTTTTATGGCTGAATATATTCAATTGTGTCTAGTTTTGTAACTTTTGAGGAGCACACTGTGGAAAGGCTGATAATGAGTCCGTATGAGCTTTAGTGCCATTTGGAACCACGGTTCTAGCACAGTCTAGTTATGTAAGCTTGGACAAGTCATTTCACTTTTCTGGGCCTCACTTACTTTACTTAAAATGGGAAGAATGTATTCATCAATGAGTTCTTGTAAGGGTTAATTAAGATAACTCTCATAAATTACCTAGCAAAATGCTTGGCCTGTAACAGCTGACAACTGAATATTCTTATCTCCCTTATATTGGCAGAAAACAAAAAAAGGGAAGATCATACTGCATTATAAATTTCTGTAACTAGAAGTAATCAACAATTGTCTATTTTGTTCTACCCAGGCAAACGGAGTCTAGCACTGTCCAATACTGTAGCCACTAGCTACATCACAATTTGACAACTGACCACTTGAAATGTAGCTACTCTGAATCTAATTTCAGTTAATTTAAGTGTAAATAGCCACATGCTGCTAGTGGCTACTGAATTGCACAGTGCAGGTCTAGACTCCTAAAGCAGTGCTTCTTTATCTTGGTTTCATACTGAGATCACCTGTGAAGGTTTAACATACATCGCTGCCTAGGCCCCTTGCCAGAGCAATTGGATTTTAATCTGTGAGCCCAGAATAAGTAAGCATGTTTAAAGAGCTCCCCAGGTGATTTTAATACAGAGAGAACCACTGCTCTAGTGATCCCTTTATACTCTCCCTCTCCCCCATCAATTAGTACCCTCATTTCAAGAAAAAAAGGGCAGTATTTTTGATCTCTTAAGTTGATATTTTACAGATTCCTTCTAATAACTTTCCTTATATCTATGACTGGATCTATAACTCCAAATATTATCTGTGTCTCTTCTCTCAAATTTTTTGTCACTGATAAAATAGGGCATGGCTAATATATATAGTATTATCTATGGAATCATAAATATGTATTAAAAGTAGACAAAGAATATCAACTTCAGGCTAATCAAGAGAGGGAAGAGGAACATAGGTTTTGAAAAATCCAACTGTAGTTGATGTTCTATTGATTTAAAAATTCTTCTAAGTTTTTACTGCTTTTAATTGTAGAAATACAGAGGTAAACCATGGCATAACTTTTTTGCAGTGACAATTCTGTTCATATACAGGGGATGTTTCTGCTTTAGCTAAAATCTAACACTTCAATAAATAAGCAACTACTCACCAATCCCTCAAATATGCCTGTACCTGTCACTTTTTTTCTTTTTCTTTTTTTCTTTTGAGACAGACAGGGTCTCTATAACCCAGGCTGGAGTGCAGTGGCACTATCACAGCTCACCACAGCCTCAACCTCCTGGAATTTGGTTGATCCTCCCACCTTAGACTCCCAAGTAGTTGGGACTACAAGTGCGCACCAGCACGCCCGGCTAATTTTTGTATTTTTTGTAGAGATGGGATTTCTCTGTGTTGCCCAGGCTAGTCTCGAACTCCTGGGCTCAAGCGATCCACCCGCCTTGGCCTCCCAAAGTGTGACAGGCGTGAGCCACCGCGCCCGGCCCCTTTCACTCTCCTACACCACTTATTTCCATTTATGTCTACCTAAAAAGTGGTACTACACCTAAAGAAGGGGAAATTGATTGGGAAGGCTTTCTTTCTTTCTTTCTTTCTTTTTTTTTTTGAGACAGAGTCTCACTGTTGTTGCCCAGGCTTGAGTACAAGGGCGGGATCTCCCCTCACTGCAACCTCCGCCTCCCGGTTTCCAGCAATTCTCCTGCCTCAGCCTCCCGAGTAGCTGAGATTACAGGCGCCCACCACCACGCCCAGCTAAATTTTTTTTTGTATTTTTAGTAGAGACGGGCGTTTCACCATGTTGGCCAGGCTGGTCGCAAACTCCTGACCTCTAGTGATCCACCCACCTCGGCCGCCCAAAGTGCTGGGATTACAGGTGTGAGCCACCGCGCCCGGCTGAAGGCTTTCATTTTTACCCCAGAAGGTCAAGTACATGTTTAGGAGTCCTTATAATCTTGAAGTTTGCTTCTAGTCATGGTTTCACTTTTAATGGGCAGAAGATAACTATTACCACAAATTTCCTTTGTTGTAATTTCTGCCTCCACAGTCTTTTATAATTTAGATGTAGCCACAATAAATACATTCTGTTGTAAGCATTTAACATGACACATTTCATCATTAAATACTTATGTTTTGGATTTTCTCCTCCCATTTAGGACTAGATTGCCCACCGCATCTGAGATCTTTCAAAGTAAACAAATGGTTTAAAAGAAATCAACAGATTTCTCAAGAGTTATATTTTAAAAAGCATCTTTAATTTGAAGCAAGTTCTCATTTAAACACATTTTTCTTGATAGGTCACTTAAAAGTTCATGTATAACGCAAAATGAATTTTTAAAATAAGAAATTTCATAACTCAAAATGAATTAAGGAAATAAGAAATGACTTTAAGTAATTTATAGGACTAGAATGGAACTACAAAATTCCTACTCTCCGCTGTTATACTAACCAATCGTGTGCCTTGTGCTTTAAATCGAAAGGAACTTTGTAAAGCCAGGATCATTTTTCAGTAAGAGTATCCGAAAGGATCTATACCACCTTGGCATAAATAAGTTATCTTTCCTTTCTACCATTAAAACAAACCCCTTGTAGGATATCTGAACCCCTGGCAATATCTCACAATATCTCAGTTTCAGCACAGAGGTGGCTCCTTTCTCTGGTGTTCAAAAAAGCACTGCATGAAGGCTCTATGTGTCGGCCCTACTGGTTAAGAACGGGCTGCAAAATGGTTAGAATAACGGGGATTCCAGCATTTACATCATAGCGGGATAGAGGGTTTCAAATGTATTTTAGTAAAGAACTTACAGCCTCATGTCATAGAGGCTCTGGAAGTGCCAAGTATTTGGTGGGAATGACAAACCTGCATAGACCAAAAAGGTGATGAGTGCAGCCAGCAGGTGGATACGAAGCTTGGTTCGGACCTCCTGAAAGTGCAGCAGAGCGCTGTGGAAAAGAAAGGAGCAGACGGCCTCTGTGATGACTGCTTTGAACAGGTCGACTTGGATGGGATTCTTGCAAGCCAAGCTCCTCTCGCTGACGTGATACTGGGTCAGACCCAAGTTCCACAGGGCGCTTGTGCAGTACCTGCTGCACAGGGCACTAACCAGCTGAGCCAATAGCCTGACCGCGCCCGTCTCTGGGGACATGCCCCCCAGCATCATCTGCATCATCACGCCGCACGGGTTGCTGAACGTGCCCACCAGAGTCAGACCATGCACCAGCGAGAAGAAGTAGACGAGCGTCAGCGTCCAGGTGGGGTGCGCGGGGTGCTGCTCGCTCAGCAGTTGCAGCTCGTGGGTGCAGCAGCAGAGCTGGAAGGTGGCTAGAAACTCCAGGACGAAGGCGTGGGCCACCGGCCTGTGCAGCTGCTGCCGGGCGACCACGCGGGCCAGCCCTATGAGCAGCACCACCGACAGCATCAGTCCCAGCGAGGTGCAGGTGTCCTGCAGCTCGGGCCGGAGCCCCAGCAGTGGCGACATGGCTCTGTCGCCGCCTGAGCGGGTTGCGGGCTCCGGCTCTGGGTAGGAGGCAGTCTCCGGGCCCGAGTCCGAAGTCCGCAGCCCCTCCCCTCCTCACGCCCCTCGGGGCGGGACGAGCGGGAGGCCCCGGGGCGGCACAGGTGGGGAGTCCTCCCCGCCTCCCCGGCTCGGCGCTGGGGTGTTGGAACCAGAGCCGGGGAGGCGGGGAGGCGCGGAGCGGCGAAGGGAAGTCGGCTAGGGCGCCGGCCGAGGGGCCAACGGTCAGCCGAGCACTCAGCGCACTCGGCCTCCGCCCTCCGCCGCCTCCCTCAGGGCCTTGCAGGCGGGTGCTGCGGCGGAGGGCCGGGCGCGGCGTGGACGACGCAGCGCTCTTGGTGCCCACTGCGCACGCGTGCTGCGGCCCGTGCGCCCCTGCGGGCGGCGACTCCAGACCCCGGGGCGGAGAGGAGCGGCGCGGCAGGGCTCGGACGGTTGCTTTGAAGTGAGGACCTTGGAGTTTTTCTTTCCTGGCTCCAGACTGTAAAACCGTGGAGCTGGAAAGACCGCTGAAGGCCACCTCAGATAGCCACCTCGTTTTTATCAATGGGGCGACTGAAATTGAGAAGGGAGACGCGGCGCAGGGGGCGGGTGAGTTAGTGGGCGTAGACCGGTGCGCAGGGCCTCCTGGAGCCTTGCTTTTCTTCACCTGCCAAAAAAGATTGCTAAAAATGGTGATAATATATGCCAGATAAAATTCGCCACTTTAACTAGTTTAAGCGTGTTTCAGTGGCATCGATTACCTTCACAGTGTTGTTCAACCATCACCTCTTTTTTCCCAGAACTTGAGCGGTGATTCTTCGAAGTGTAGCCTAGTTTTGGCGTTTCTTTGGCGTAAACTCTTTACCTGTAATATGAAACAGTTGTGTCTTACTGTTACATGCACTCTTCCTACGTGAAGAGGAAACAACAGGTAACTGGAGACCCCAGGAGTTCCAGGCTGCAGTGAGCCGAGATCGCGCTACTGCTCCCCGCGCCTGGGTCACAGAGTGAGACACTGTTTTTAGAAACAACAACAATAACCAGGCTCGGCTGGGCGCGGTGGCTCACGCCTGTAATCGCAGCACTTTGGGAGGCCGAGGCGGGCGGATCACCTGAGGTCGCGAGGTCGGAACCAGCTTGACCAACATGAGAAACCCCGTCTGTATTGAAAATACAAAATTAGCCGGGCATGGTGGCGCATGCCTGTCATCCCAGGTACTCGGGAGGATGAGGCAGGAGAATCGCTTGAACCCAGGAGGCAGAGGTTGCAGTGAGCCGAGATCGCGTCATTGCACTCCAGCCTGGGCAACAAGAGCGAAACTCAAAACAACAACAACAACAACAACAAAAACAAAACATGAAAACCACTTAGAACAGTTCCCAATACGTAGAAAATGTTCACTAAATGGTAGCTTACAGTGGAAACAGCAGGTTCCAGCAGCCAGAGTCCACGGCTCTTGAGTCCCAGCAGCTCGTCCCCTGGGGTGGCCTATTGTGGGTGCAGAGTGGAAGAGAATGTCGGTTTCCTCACACCCCAGCCTAGAGCAATTCTGTGCTAATGGCACAGTGTAATGGGTCACTCTCCAGCTGCTCAGCGCCTCCACTGGACTCTGTGGACCGCAAGTCCATGTTTCGTGGGGCTGGAGGGGAGGGAGAGAGGAAGAAAAATGAGGGGAATCCTTAACTTCAAGTGGTAGAGGACTTGGAAGGTGTTCTTGCTGGTTTTTTCAGCTTTGTTCACCAATCTCGACTTGTCCTTTTATAACATAAAGTTCACTTTTATTATAACTCCAAGATTTCTGTGGTGCCAATAGATGTTTTCTGAATTTAAAAAATTAATTCAGATGGAGGTTGCAGTGAGCCAATATAGCGCCACTGCACTCCAGTTTGAGCAACAGAGACTCCGTCTCAAGGAAAAAAACAAAAAAATTCTTTCGCAAGACACAAATTAGTAGAAAATTAAGACCTTTTCTCTTTCCTGTGTTGATTGCCTGGCCAGAAAGAATTTAGAGTAAATTAGAATTATTTTTAAGTCACTGCTGTTTACAGAAGTTGCCTTTAAATCAATCCTATGAATGTAACCGTTTCAGTGCTCCCCTAGATTAGAAGTCACTTGAGGATTAATGTGAATGTATTTTATTTACTGCTCTGCTGATAATTCACTTTTACCCGGAAGAGTCATGTAGAAAACCAGTGTTTTGGACTTTGGTGAGAAATTTTAGTATCATCGTAATACACATTGTCATTAAAAGGACTTTGGACGTTGTTTTAATTAAAGAACAAGGGCAAAATTAACGTAATTAATTACTAGTGATTGGATATTTTACATCAAATCAACCTTCCTATTTTCAGAAGCAAGAAATCACTAATTGAAATCTCTTGAGAGTAACATCATGGATGAAGGCCTCTGTTAGCTTTGGTAAAACAGCAGTAAAAACAGTCCTTGCTCTTGAATAAGCATAGAAGAGGGAACAGAAGAGAAAACAGAAAAGTAAAATATAGTGTAAAAGTACAATGGTAAAAGAAGAGAGGCCTGGGCACAGGGAGGGGCCCCCACTCAGACTTAAGGAAAGGCTCCTTGGAGGAAGTGTCATCCTAGCTGAAACCTGAAGAATAAATAGGAGTTAAGGGGTGAAGACAAGAGGGAGAAAAAAGAGAGGCAGAGGCACTGCATTTTGCAAACACGCAGAGAGAAAGCCTACAGGAGTCCCCGTGCTCTAGGCTGGAGTATGAAGGGGGGAAGTAGCAAGAGGTCAAGGTTAAAAGAAACAATGCCTGAAAAAGATTTAGTACATGGCCCAGCACATAGTAGTGCTTAATAAGGTTTAATATGTAAAAATGGAGGTAAAATAGATGATAGTTTAATAATATGGATTTTGCACTGAAGCTTCAGACAAGACAGAGAAATGAAGAAAAAAACCCGCCAAAATTCAGAATTGCATTTCTTTTTTTTTTTTTTTTTGAGACAGAGTCTCACTCTGTCACCCAGTCTGGAGTGCAGTGGCGCGATCTCGGCTCACTGCAAGCTCCGCCTCCCGGGTTCACGCCATTCTACTGCCTCAGCCTCCCGAGTAGTTGGGACTACAGGCACCTGCCACCACGCCCGGCTAATTTTTTTGTATTTTTAATAGAGACGGGGTTTCACCGTGTTTTGCCAGGATGGTCTCGATTTCCTGACCTCGTGATCCACCCACCTCGGCCCCTCAAAGTGCTGGGATTACAGGCGTGAACCACCGCGCCCGGCCAGAATTGCATTTCATTAACATCTGCGAAGAGATAAAGCGTTTAAGAGCTTCTGTGCCAGGCGCAGTGTCTCACACCTGTAATCCCAGCACTGTGGGAGGCCGAGGTGGGTGGATCACCTGAGGTTAGGAGTTTGAGACCAGCCTTGCCAACATGGTGAAACCCTGTCTCCACTAAAAATACAAAAATTAGCTAGGCGTGTTGGCACACGCCTGTAGTCCCAGCTGCCCGGGAAGCTGAGGCAAGAGATTCGCTTGAACCCGGGAGGTGGAGGTTGCAGTGAGCCAAGATTGTGCCACTAAACTCCAGCCTGGGCAACACGGTGAGACGCCATCTCAAAAAAAAAAAAAAAAAAAAAAAAAAAGGCTTCTGAAGGCATGTCCTTTGGATTGACGTTTACGTGGGCAGAAACATGGGAAGAATTTAAGTAATTGCATTTTAAAAATATTTTATCTTGAAATAATCTCAGGCTTTCAGAAAAGTTGCAAGTATAGTACAAAAAAAATTTTTTTCCCGAACCATTTGAAAATTAGTTGTTGATACTATGCCTAATTACTCAGAACATTTTAGGGTGTATTTTCTTAAACAACTGTGTCCTACATAGCCATAATAAGACTATCAAAATCAGGAAATTAACATTGTTACCACCATCTACTCCTCAGATCCCATTCAAGTTTTGCCAGTTGTCTCAACGTTGTACTTCTTAGCAAAAGGATCCAATTCAGAATTGCACATTGCATTTAGTGTCATGTCTCATGAGTTTCCTTCAATCTAGAGAAGTTCCTCAGCTCTTCCTTGACTTTCATGACCTGGACAGTTTTGAGGTTACAGATCAGTTATTTTGTAAAACCTCCTTGAGTTTGGGTTTGTCTAATGTTTCCTAGATACTAGGTGAAGTGTCTTTTTTTTTTTTTTTTTTTTGAGACAGGGTCTCACTGTGTTGCCAAGGCTGGAGTGCAGGGGTATGTGATCGCGGCTCAATGCAGCCTCACAGGGTATGCATCTTTAACAGGAATATCACAGAACTGATGCCACATTTTTCTCATTGTGTTTTATCAGATGTGTACTCCAAAAATCTGAGACATGTCTCAGTTAATTTAGAAAGTTTATTTCGCCAAGGTTGAGGATGCGTGCCTATGACACAGCCTCAGGAGGTCCTGATGACATTTACCCAAGGTGGTCAGAGCATAATTTGGATTTATACATTTTAGGAAGTCATGAAACATCAATCAGTATACATAAGAAGAACATTGGTTCGGTCTGGAAAGGCATGACATCTTGAAGCACGAAGGGGGCTTCCAGTTCATAGGTACGTAAGAGAAAAATGGTTACATTCTTTTTTTTTTTTTTTTTTTTAGGGATTTTCACACATATTTATTTAATTTTTTTTTAAATTATTATACATTAAGTTCTAGGGTACATGTGCATAACATGCAGGTTTGTTACATATGTATACTTGTGCCATGTTGGTGTGCTGCACCAATCAACTCGTCAGCACCCATCAACTCGTCATTTACATCAGGTATAACTCCCAATGCAATCCCTCCCCACTCCCCGCTCCCCGTGATAGGCCCCAGTGTGTGATGTTCCCCTTCCCGAGTCCAAGTGATAAGTTTCTGATTAGCCTCCTCAAAAGAGGCAGTCAGATATGTTTTTATCTCAGTGAGCGGAGGGGTAACTTTGAATAGAATGGGAGGCAAATTTGCCCTAAGTAGTTTCCAGTTTGACTTTTCCCTTTAGCTTAGTGATTTTGGGGGCATAAGATATTTTCCTTTCACATTTCCCACTTTTCTTTTTAAAAATCTTTTGGAAAAAGCATTTTAGGAGAAAATGAGTTTGTGGTCTCAGATTTTGTCTGATCTGTCATGACTAGGATGGTTTACTCCTAGACGAGTAGGTCCTGAGTTATTAGGAAAGTTCATTTTTAGAAGATTGTGAAGTCTTATGTCCTGTGAAAAGAAAACAGGGGGAGCAAGGGAGAAAAGCAACAAACAAAAGAACAATCCTGGAAAATCGTTATAGGCTGGATTACTCTGAAGTCCATACATCAATAGGCAAGTATGAAAGTGGCTTATGTATGTAAATAGATTGCTGTTATATTCTTCTGAAATTTAAGTTGTCTGGCTTCAGTTTGCAGGGCTTTAAGAAAGCACAGTTAGCTGGGCATGGTGGTGCACACCTGTAATCCCAGCTACTCGGGAGGCTGAGGCAGGAGAATCGCTTCAATCTAGGAAGTGGAGGTGGCAGTGAGCTGAGATTGCCCCACTGCACTTCAGCCTGGGTGACAGAGTGAGTCTGTCTGAAAAAAATTAAAATAAAAATAAATAAATAAAAAAGAAAGCAAAACTTAGTCTGGACATGGTGGCTCACCCCTATAATCCCAGCATTTTGGGAGGCCAAGGCAGGTGGATCACTTGAGGTCAGGAGTTTGAGACCAGCCTGGCCAACATGGTGAAACTCCATCTCTACTAAAATACAAAAATTAGCTGGGTGTGGTGGCAGGTGCCTGTAATTCCAGCTACTCAGGAGGCTGAGGCAGGAAAATTGCTTTAACCCACGAGGCAGAGGTTGCAGTGAGCTGAGATCGTGCTGCTGCACGCCAGCCTGGGTGACAGAGCAAGACTCTGTCTCAAAAATAATAAAAAGAAAGCACAGCTTAGTTTTCCATGACTTCAAACTAGAAAAAAATGGGGAAAAAAGTTGAAAACTTTATTTTGAATACATGTAGCTAAAAAAAAAGTTAGAATTCTGTCCAAATGGTACCACAATAATGAAAATTGAAAAACATTAGGCAAGACTAGAATCTAACAACAGGTGTACTATAGTTTTCAAAACATAATTTTTCTTTCTCTAGTTTCCCATTTTTACTAAAGACAAGTCATGTCTTTAGTAATTTGATTTGCTTTATTATACTTGGCCTAATTATTTGTATACAATACAGCAAGAATAATTATTTTTCAAATACACTTTTAAATTGGCTTTGATGGAACTTTGTTCTATAGAAGGAATCCCAGATAAGATCTTTTAAAATTTTTTATAATTTCTTTTTTGAGATGGAGTCTCACTCTGTCCCCAAGCTAGAGTATGGTGGCACCATCTGGGGTCACTGCAACTTCTGCCTTCCAGGTTCAAGCTATTCTCCTGCCTCAGCCTCCCAAGTAGCTGGGACTATAGGTGCATGCCACCATGCCCAGCTAATTTTTGTGCTTTTAGTAGAGTCAGGATTTCACCATGTTGGCCAGGCTGGTCTCAAACTCCTGACCTCAAATGATCCACCTGCCTCAGCCTCCCAAAGTGCTGGGATTACAGTCGTGAGTCCCTGCACCTGGCTAAGACCTTTATTTAAAGCCAAGACCAGCCATGGATTTATGCCATTAAATACCTATAAGTTGGATGATCCTCTGCTCTTGAGGTTCCAAAGTAAACTTGGGGCTCCTGGGCCTGTCAGAAAGTGACATTCTTTACTTATCACAGGTCAGGAACGCTGTACAGGGAAGGTATGAGGCCACTTTCCCCAAGGGGCTTTATTGGCTTCCATAAGTCAAGTTTGATTCCTTAAAGGAAAGCACACTATTACAGTCAGAACCTTGGTAAAATAACCAGTTTCTCCTTTTGTGTCTTGTTGCAAAATGAAAACAGATTCTTTTTTTTTTTTTTTTTTTTTGGGACGGAGTCTTGCTCTGTTGCCCAGGCTGGAGTGCAGTGGCACGATCTCAGCTGACTGCAAGCTCCGCCTCCCGGGTTCCCGCCATTCTCCTGCCTCAGCCTCCCGAGTAGCTGGGACTACAGGCGCCGCCACCATGCCCGGCTAATTTTTTGTATTTTTTTTTAGTAGAGACGGGGTTTCACCGTGGTCTCGCTCTCCTGACCTTGTGATCCGCCCTCCTCGGCCTCCCAAAGTGCTGGGATTACAGGCGTGAGCCACCGCGCCCGGCCAAAAACAGATTCTTACTATACTTGTGCAAATTACTGTATTGCCATAAGGGAAGCATACTCAAAAATGGTTTCCAAGTTCTGGAGAAATCAGGTAGAGAGAAACAAATATGCTCCAAATTTTACTCATAGGAGTATACTGAATTGTTAAAAGCTGTCAATAGCTCAAAAGAAAAGTTTCCTTGACTCTGAAAAAAAAACAAAGAATCACCAACATTTCTTTTTTTTTTTTTTTTTTTTTTGAGATGGAGTCTTGCTCTGTCGCCCAGGCTGGAGTGTAGTGACCAGATCTCAGTTCACTGCAACCTTTGCCTCCCGGGTTCAAGCCATTCTCCTGCCTCAGCCTCCCGAGTAGCTGGGACTGCAGGCGCCTGCCACCTCGCCCGGCTAGTTTTTTGTATTTTTTAGTGGAGATGGGGTTTCACCGTGTTAGCCAGGATGGTCTCGATCTCCTGACCTCGTGATCCGCCCATCTCGGCCTCCCAAAGTGCTGGGATTACAGGCTTGAGCCACCACGCCCGGCAGAATCACCAACATTTAAAGCAAAAGTCAAAAAGATTACTTTAGTCTTCTATCAGTTCAGTTTATGCAATTAACTCCTGTTCTGCTTGATATTCATGAACATTTCAGCTCTCCATAAGAGTCCTAAAAGTTTCTTTTTTCCTCTATTCTAATGTCACAAATTCCAAAGTTATCAGAAACCTGCATTTAAGAACACTTGTTAGAGTTCTGTAGCTGATTATAAAACCACCCTCTAAAGAGGGCCAAAACAAGACAACAGTTGTCTGTGGATGACAGTTTTAGAGCAGCCATAGTCAAAGACACAATTGACAAGGACATTTGTTACCTCTGTGGCACACAATAATTTAACATAAGAATTATAATTATTATGGGTAATGTACACTAAGTTATATCACTAAATGTCTCTCACTATGTACACTAAGTTATAATTATAGGAGTTTCCCATAATTTTGGAACATATACCAGTAACATATTTGTATAAATGTAGCCTAAAGAAAACCAAACACTATTTTATATGTGACAATGATTCCTGTATAATTTTTATACCAGATAAGCCAAATATGTCATTTTTGGACTTTAGGGAACCTATTAATAATACCTTAAAGGATTAATTAAATCAGAAAAAGACATAATTTATAATTTGATTTTGGAAAGTTTGTCAAGTATCAAAGGTTTAAAACACTTGATATCACAAAATAGAATCACAGGTCATTGTTAAATAAGTTATTCATTTAACCAAAGTGAAACTCAAGGATTTCAAATAAAAGGTGAAAACCTTCATTCTTTGAGAGAGGATATTTAATTTTCCAAACAATAAGCCCTGACAAAAACAGCACAGGCTGGGTGCAGTGGCTCACACCATAATCCCAGCACTTTGGGGGGCCAAGAGGGGTTGGATCACTGGAGGTCAGGAGTTCGAGACCAGCCTGACCAATATACTGAAACCCTGTCTCTACTAAAAATACAAAAAATTTAATCCCAGCACTTTGGGGGGCCAAGAGGGGTTGGATCACTGGAGGTCAGGAGTTTGAGACCAGCCTGACCAATGTACTGAAACCCTGTCTCTACTAAAAATGCAAAAAATTTAATCCCAGCACTTTGGGAGGCCAAGGTGGGTGGATCACGAGGTCAGATCGAGCCCATCCTGGCTAACACGGTGAAACCCCGTCTCTACTAAAAAACACAAAAAATCAGCCAGGCCTGTTGGCATGGGCCTGTAGTCCCAGCTATTTGGGAGGCTGAGGCAGGAAAATCGTTTGAATGCAGGAGGCGGAGGTCGCAGTGAGCTGAGATCACGCCACTGCACTCCAGCCTGGTGACAGAGCCAGACTCTGTCTCAAAATGACAAAACAAACAAACAAACAAAATTAGCCACACATGGTGGTGGGTTCCTGTAATCCCAGCTACTCAGGAGGCTGTGGAAGGAGAATCACTTAAACCCAGGAGGCAAAGGTTGCAGTGAGCTGAGATCACACCACTGCACTCCAGCCTGGGTGACAGACTTCATCTCAAAAACTAAAAAAAAAAAAAAGTACGAAACCAATTAAATTTGTTTTTCAAAATTGTACAAACACTCTATATAACATTTTAATCTTGATTGTAAGAGATTGTAAGATATAACTTCCACAAGCCTTTTATAACCTTTACTAAGGAGTTAATGCTTCAAGATAATCTTGTTAATCTGACACAGTGACACATATTCTGGTCTTGCATTGATGTGCCTTTGACATTAATGGTTAATTTATGGATGTAATAATCTTAATTAAAAAAATTTTAATCTCAGTTTTTTCCTAAGCAAACCACAACTTAATAGTAATAGCATAGGAGTTATGTTGATAAAATGTAAAATTTATTAAACTAGTTACCAAAAGGCAAAAGAAAAGATCTTCTGCTGTGTACAGAAAATTATGTTGGAATAAAACATTTCCTTTAGATCTTTAAGAAAATATTGTTAGCATCAGGCCACAACAGACAGAACTTGAGGAAAAAAAAAAATGTATATGAGCTGAAAATGAGTTGAAGGAGAGTGTTATAATTTTGCACCTTTTAAAAGGGGAAAGAAAACTGAAAACAGCATGATGAAATAAAAGTTGAACCTTGGGTTAAAAAAATTAAAATCTTTTTTTTTTTTTTTTGCAGTCTTGCTCTGTCGCCCAGGCTGGAGTGCAATGGCGCAATCTTGGCTCACTGCAACCTCTGCCTCCTGGGTTCATGCAATTCTCCTGCCTCAGCCTCCCAAGTAGCTGGGACTATAGGCGCTCGCCACTACGCCCGGCTAATTTTTTGTATTCTTTAGTAGAGACGGGGTTTTACCGTGTTAGCCAGGGTGGTCTCGATCTCCTGACCTCGTAATCCACCCGCCTCGGCCTCCTAAAGTGCTGGGATTACAGGCGTGATCCACCGCGCCTGGCCTAAAAAAAAAATTAAAATCTTTATAATTTATTAAGAAGTAATCAATCCCTTAAGGACATTTTATTGTTGAATTCTTTAGCGTGTGTGTTTCATTACATCAAACCCAATGTCTAGAAAAACCCATTATAATTTTCCTTTAATTATAGACAACTTGATCATATGAAAATTTTTGGTTTTTTTTTTAGGTAAATCCTTTTATTGTTACTTACACAGACCATTCATGACATGCTTGGACTTTCGGGTTTGTCCTGAATATCTTTCTTTCTTAAACAACCACTCATTTTATTCTTCGTCTAAATTTACCATACAATATTATTTTTCATATAAAATTATTTCTCAGTTGGGCATAGTGGCTCATGCCTGTAATCCCAGCACTTTGGGAGGTCAAGGCTAGTAGATCACCTCAAGTCAGGAGTTTGAGACCAACCTGGCCAACATGGCAAAACCCCATCTCTACTTTAAATACAAAAATTAGCTGGACATGGTGGCAGGCACCTATAATCCCAGCTACTTGGGAGGCTGAGGCAGGAGAATCACTTGAACCCTGCGGGAGGAAGGTTGCAACAAGCCAAGATTGTGCCACTTCACTCTAGCCTGGCAGACAGGCTCATCTCAAAAAAAAATTTTTTTTAATTATTTCTCTTTAAGCTTTCTTACCAAAAAATACCTCTTTCTTTCTATAATTTTGTTTATACCTCTCTTATTTCCTGGCTCCTCTTACCTTGTTTTATACATGACCTTTAAATAAGCTTTGAATTAGACAAAAATTGTTCACGTTTTTAAAAGGGACACTATTTTTTTAAGAAAGAATGTTTTCCTACAATGTATTTTTATTGAAAAATACTGAAATAATGAAATATTTATAATTTAATTTAATATAACTTTAGATTCTAAATTATGACTAGTTTATCTACAAGTATTTATCCTATTACATTTATCTAATTATTTTATTTTAATCATTTACCTACATTATTTATGAAAACTGCGATAGTCATCATTTAAAGTTATGAAACCACCATTGCAAAATTATAACTGAGACAGTGAAAAAGATTTGCCCTAAGTGACTCCATCTTGCTTCTAAACTCCAAGCTGTCCTTGTTCATTCCTGGGTATGGGCTGAACTAACTTTGCTAGGAACTTAGTTTATAGTTTAGCTTTGAAACAAAAATAGTAACTGTCTTCCCAAAGGAAATCTCTTACTGCCTGTGGACTAGACTGCCTAACACCACAGGATTAGAAGTTATGGTAATCTGGCTGGGCATGGGCGGCCTGTAATCCCAGCACTTTGGGAGGCCAAGGCGGGCAGATCACCTGAGGTTGGGAGTTTGAGAGCAGCCTGACCATCATGGAGAAACCCTGTCTCTACTAAAAATACAAAATTAGCCAGGCATGGTGGTGCATGCGTGTAAACCCAGCTACTTGTGAGGCTGAGGCAGGACAATCACTTGAACATGGGAGGCGGAGGTTGCTGTGAGCCAAGATCATGCCACTGCACTCCAGCCTGGGCAACAAGAGCAAAACTCTGTCTCAAAAAAAAAAAGAAGTATGGTAATCTTACTAAATTCAAGATGTAGCTATTTTTATTAAACCAATATCAATGTATTATTTATTAAAGATTACACCAGCAAAGATAATTCTGTCTTGGGCTGGTTTTATAGTTTTGTAACCTCTATACCAAATTTTGACACCTTATAGTATCTGGCTGGGAAAAGTATAAAATTGCTTGATTAGTAAATGCAAACAAAGATGTATTGCTGGCAAATTCTTAAGACATTTCTAATATTATTTTACCAATAATTTTAAATCCAGCTTATTTATTAAGATTTTACTTAAGTCCCATGAACTTGAAAAAGCATTTGACTAGTCTTTTTTTCTTTAGTATCTGATTTAAGTGCTTTTGTTTTTTTTAAGCCAATTAATTAGCTCTTTTATATATTTTCAATAGTGAAATATTGTGTGCACAACACATAAATACCTAGATGTATTAGGCATGCTGATAGAAGTATATCTTGTAGATTCATAAAGACCTTTTTTTTTTTAATCTTAGACTTTCAGGTTCTTGATAACCTGTTTCACAACCCTAGGCAGTTAAATAGCTAAATAGCCTTAAATTTGCATATTAAAGGAAACAACTCAGGTGAAAAGTAACAGAATTTACATCATAAGGTACAGAGAGGAAAAGTCTGGTGTGCTAGAGGGAGATTAAAGATAGATGTCAAATCAAACACAAAATTATAAAAATCTATCATAGGATTGTATAAGGAGACCAATTTTATTTGGGTAGGGACTACCTATCTTTTAACTGGATCTCTGAGCTCTAGGCAGAGCCTATACCAAAACCTGGGTTTCCAAAAAGGGAGAATTATTATGAGGCTAGACCAAATGATGATTTTACACTGCACTTAAAGATAATTTTTTTTAAACAGACATTTCTAAGTGTTGAATACGCTATTCCTTAAAAACCCAAGGCTAGCCTCTGTTGCAAATAACTATTTTAGTCAATAAACCATGTAACACAATACAAAAGCAAGCAGTTTAAAAGCTGAGATGAACTTGTCCGTTTATACTTTTGGCGCCTTCTCCACTTTCTTTTTTTTCTTTTTTTTTTTTTTTTTTTTTGAGACGGAGTCTCGCTCTGTCGCCCAGGCTGGAGTGCAGTGGCCGGATCTCAGCTCACTGCAAGCTCCGCCTCCCGGGTTTACGCCATTCTCCGGGGTTTACGCCATTCTCCTACCTCAGCCTCCCGAGTAGCTGGGACTGCAGACGCCCGCCACCTCGCCCAGCTAGTTTTTTTTGTATTTTTTAGTAGAGACAGGGCTTCTCCACTTTCTTAAAGGAAGCCAGGCTAAACTATTTCAGGTCCCTCATGCAGCAGAGGGTGCAAGAGAAAGGAGAGACAGCAGAAGTAAATGAAGAAAACAGAATTAAGTCAACTGAGAAGAAAAACCTTGCTCAAAAGAACAACAAGGTCGTAGGAGAGAAAAAAACAAACCATGAAGACCTTTTAAATACAAACGCACACACGTATCTTGGATGTTAGCTTTTAATTAAGTTGACTTTAACAAATGAGCTCCTTTAAAAAAAGAAGTTTTTAAATCTCATTACCATATTTCAACTGAGACAAATTGGTGCTATTTCATTTTCTTTTCTTTTTTCTTTTTTTTGAGATGGAGTCTTGCTCTGTTGCCCAAGCTGGAGTACAATGGCAAGATCTTGGCTCACTGCAACCTCTGCCCCCAGGTTCAAGTGATTCTCCTGCCTCAGCTTCTCGAGTAGCTAGGATTACAGGCATGTGCCACCATGCCCAGCTAAGTTTTGTATTTCATTTTATTTTCTTTCTTTGTTTTTTTTTTTTTGAGATGGAGTCTTTCTCTGTTGCCCAGGCTGAAGTACAGTGGTGCAATCTCAGCTCACTACAACCTCTGCCTCCTGGGTTCAAGCAATTCTCCTCCCTCAGCCTCCCGAGTAGCTGGGACTACAGGTGCACACCGCCATATCTGGCTGATTTTTTGTATTTTAGTAGAGACAGGGTTTCACCATGTGGCCCAGGCTGGTCACAAACTCTTGAGCTCAGGCAATCAGTCTGCCTTGGCCTCCCAAAGTGCTAGGATTACCGGCGTGAGCCACTGCTCCCACCTTTATTTTTTTGTTTTTTATTTTTTGTTTGTTTGTTTGCTTTTGTTTTTTAAATTGCTGCTATTTCAGAAGTACAACCATTGCTCTTCCAGATTGGCCTGGCTAGCTAAAAGGTGGCCTTGTAAATAAAGCCCGTGTAGTACTCAAAATAAAAAATCTTTCCTCTTTTTTCTTTTTGCTGGCTGTTTTTCTCCCCCACCATACCACCTTTTTGTGTGTGTGTTTGTGGGAATTTATGTATTTGAGAGGCCTTGTTCCCCATAATTGGAACTTTCCTTCAGATTTGATCAAGTCTCATAGAGTCGGTCAAACCTAATGGGACAAAGACCAAAACAACAACAAAAACAGAAACAACAATGACAAACAGCTAAGCAAAACAAATGATCATAAACTTACATGATTACTGAATGCTTTAATGGTAAGGAGAAATTATGATCATCTGGTTGTTAACTTTAGCCAAGACTAAACCTCAATTCAGCTACTTACCTAGGGATGGGTCTCAGGCTGAAGACTGCTCTCTACCATCCTAGAAGCAGGAAAAAAAAAATCATCTTTTCTGTTGGAAGCAAGCTCAAACTCATAAAGGAATTACCTGCCTTCCATTGTCATGGAAGCAAGTAAAACTCCAAAAAAAAAAAAAAAAAAAAAAAAAAAGAGGCAGTTGTACAGCAAAATAAACTTTAGATCTCACCAAACTTTGGGAGAGCAGGGATTCTCTGGAAATCCTCAAAGAAGTCCTCTGAGGACTTCCTCTGGAAGTCCTCAGCAAAGTATTCATAAAATTAGCTTATGCTGATACCAAACACCAGTAGGAGATTTGTCAAAGTTCAATTGTTCCTCCACGCAGAGTCCCTATGTGGTTACCAAAATGTTAACCCCAGTAATTTGAGACAGGTCTCAGTTAATAGAAAATTTGGCCAGGCATGATGGCTCAAGCCTGTAATCCCAGCACTTTGGGAGGCTGAGACGGGCGGATCACGAGGTCAGGAGATCAAGACCATCCTGGCTAACACGGTGAAACCCCGTCTCTACTAAAAAAAATACAGAAAACTAGCTGGGCGAGGTGGCGGGAGCCTGTAGTCCCAGCTACTCGGGAGACTGAGGCAGGAGAATGGCGTAAACCCGAGAGGCGGAGCTTGCAGTGAGCTGAGATCCGGCCACTGCACTCCAGCCTGAGCAACAGAGCGAGACTCCATCTCAAAAAAAAAAAAGAAAATTTATTTTGCTAATTAACTGGGTGTGGTGGCACAAGACTGTAATTTCAGCTACTTCGGGAGACTGAGGCATGAGAATTGCTTGAATCTGGGAAGTGAAGGTTGTAGTGGGTCGAGATTGCGTCACCGTACTCCAGCCTGGGCGACAGAGTGAGACTCTGTCTCTAAAAAATAAATAAAAATAAAAAATAAAGTTTATTTTGCCACAGTTGAGGATGTGCACCCGTGACAGTCTCAGGAGGTCCTGATGACATGTGCCCAGGGTAGTCAGAGCATAGCTTGGTTTTATACATTTTAGGGAGAAATAAGACATCAGTTAATATATGTAAGATGAACATCGGTTTGGTCCAGAAAGGTGGGACAACTCAAAGCAGGGAGGGGGCTTCCAGGTCATAGGTAGAAAAGAGACAAATGGTTGCATTCTTTTGAGTTTCTGATTAGCCTCTCCAAAGGAGGCAATGAGATATGCATTTATCTCAGAGAGCAGAGGGGTAAGTTTGAATAGAATGGGAGGCAGGTTTGCCCTAAGAAGTTCCAAGCTTGACATTTCCTTTTAGATTAGTGATTTTTTTATGTGTTGGGGGGCTCATACCTATGAATAGAGACATAAAGTAGAAGGATGGCTTTCAAGTGCTGAGGGAAGGGAGGAGTGAGGAGTTAGTGTTTAATGGGTATAGAGTTTTAGTTTCACAAGATAAAAGGAGTTCTATAGATGGATGGTGGTGATGGTTGCACAACAATGTAAATGTACCTAATACCGCTGAATTCTCCATTTGCAAATGGTTAAAATGGGCCGGGTGTGGTGGCTCATGCCTGTAATCTTGTTGTGGGAAACTGAGGAACGGAGAGACCAATTTGCGAGTACTAGAGGGTATTTATTTTAAGGTACGCACTGGCTGAGTGGATTCATATACAAAAAGCTGAGCATTAAACAAAGAGCAGGGTTTTTATAAGTGGACTTACAAAAGTAAAACAAAAGCAGTTAATCATATAGTGCATAATTTGTGGCCTTGCATAGCTGGTGGCCTTGTAGCTGCGTCAAAAGAAAAACAAGAACTGGCTAAATACAGACATTTGTAAAACATAATCATGCTTAAGAAGCCAGAGAAAGGAGTAACAGTAAAGGAATTTGTCTTTCTCTTTTTTTTCCCTTCAACCTTGTTCTGGAGGGGAGAGGTGTCTGGAGCCCGTTCCTTTGGCCTTGGCTTCTCAAACAGCTTTATCTTATAACTGACCTTGAAGTGAGCTTGCTAGGCAGAGGAAAACTTGTTCTTTTCTTTTTAACCCTTGCCTTTCCTGTTACTTTTCTTGGAGTGAATGAATGCATATTTATTTTTAAATTTCTGCCTCAGTTTCCCCCCTTGATGCCTTTTATAAAAGAAGTTTAATAGGAGGCATCACTATTATTTAATTTTGCATGAAGAGACAAGTTTTATTCTTTAGACAAAGGTTGATATTTACATAGAGCCTTTAGCTGACTGGTAGTTTGCCTAGCTACTATTGCCTCTATAGTTGATTGAATGTTTCTAACAAGGAGAGGTAAGAGACAAGGGAGTATTAGGCAACTTCCTAGTATGGCCAGAACCACTCTTATTAAAGTCTTAAAGCCTCCGAAAAATGAAAGACAGCCTCCAAAGAGAGAACTGGAGACCACCCTTTCTATGTTTGAACTGGAACATGGGTTAATTTTCTTATTCTTGCAGTTATTTCCGTAATTGTCTTTCCATTGTCGTTGATTTCCAGGCAGCAATTAGTTAGATTGAATTGTCCACATACTCCTCCTTCCTGGGCTAGGAGGTAGTCTAAAGCTAATCTGTTTTGATAGATAGCAGTCCTCATTTTTGTAGCTTGCTGGGCCAGTAAATCTAATGCATTTGCTGTTTTATTAGTGATCTCAAGCCCTGCCTGTAACCTTATGATGCGCTTAAGCATGTAAGTAGGAATATGGTAACTCCATGACCTATTTTCCGCGTAGGTAGCTGGCCATTTCTGGGTCATAAATTGAATAGGTGATCTCATTGTAAGTACAAGTTCCTAGGTAAGTCCCTGTACACTCATAATAAGTATGGTATAATAGAGTCCTGGTTATACTGTTTTCTGACCATGTAGTATGTGTACAATGGGAACACCCTTCTATGGGTGTTTCTTCTAGCATGGTTAAGGTGGGTAACAACAGCAAAACAATGTACAGTGTATTCATATCTAGTAAGGACAGAAGAGGTCCTTACTTGGGGGAGGAGGTTGAGAATAGTGACAGAACAATAGTAAAACAGTTAATATTACAAGGAAAACTACTAGTCCTAAGATTTCTAACTGCATTTACTTGCTTGATGAGTCATCAAGCTTTGGCTGTGCATAGACTAGTCAACTTTCAGTGTGTGACTAGAGCAGGGCTTGTTGTTTCCTCAAGCTTCAGCCGTGTGTAGGCTGGTCAGACTCTAGAGTGACCAGAGCAGGGCGATCATCTTTAGCAGCAGTTCGGTCTCATCTCAGGATCAGCTGGGTTGGATGATCTGGGTCCTGCTGGCTGGTCCACTTGTCTTGAGTTGTCGGTTTCAGCCGACTGTGGTGGATCCAATGCACAACACCTGCAACTTTAACAGTAGTGGGAGTGGATAAGATTACAGTATAGGGCCCATCTCATATGGGTCCTAGAGAAGTTGGAGTCCACTTTTTAACCCAAACAGGATCTCCAGGTTTAAAGGGGTGTTCTGGGTCTGTTAGACTTATAGGCATTCTTTTCTGTACCCAGTCACGAATCTCTTGCATGGCTATTCCTAAAGCCTACATTTGTTTTCTTTTCTTTATCTTTTTTTCTTTTTTCTTTTTTTTTGAGACGGAGTCTTGCTCTGTCACCCAGGCTGGAGTGCAGTGGCGTGATCTCAGCTCACTGCAAGCTCCGCCTCCCAGGCTCATGCCATTCTCCTGCCTCAGCCTCCCGAGTAGCTGGGACTACAGGTGCCTGCCACCACACCTGGCTGATTTTTTGTATTTTTAGTAGGGACACGGTTTCACTGTGTTAGGATGGTTTCGATCTCCTGACCTTGTGATCCACCCGCCTTGGCCTCCCAAAGTGCTGGGATTACAGTTGTGAGCCACCACACCCAGCCGCATTTGTTTTCTTAAAGTTAATTCCCCTAGTTCTCAGAGGTTTCCTTTAATTTGACTTATGATTGGGGGAGGCCGAATGAATAAAATCTCATAGGATGAATACCTAGTTTGTTTGGTGGGGGTGCACCTGACTTGGAGGAGGACTATAGGCAAAACCTAATTTCATTTCACATGAGTGTTTTGGCAATATTTCTTCAGTAGCTGCTTGAGTATCCAGTTCATGCATTTTACTTTTCCTGAACTTTGTGGCCAATAGGCTGTATGTAACTTCCAGTTTATTTTTTAACAGTTTTGTTAAATCTTGCATTATTTCAGCTACAAATGCCAGCTTATTGTCTGACTCTAAAGTTAAAGGCAGTCTAAACCTGTGGATAATATCTCTTAACAGTACTATAGTCACTTGTGCTTTTTCTGTTTTGATGGGGAAAGTTTCAACCCACCCTGAGAAGGTGCAAACAGACACTGGCATGTACCGATAGCCTCCAGCATGGGGCAATTCGGTAAAGTCTATAAGTAAGTTTTCACAAGGCATGGCTACTACTTATTGAATTCCTGGGGGCCACGTGGGTCTATGTTGTGGGTTGTTCGGAGCACAGGTTAAACATTGCGCACAGACAGCTCGAGTGATAGCAGAGAGCCATGGCACATAGAAATGACATTTTAATAACGTTTCTAGTGCCGTTTTCCCCATATGAGTTCCCTGATGAATTTGTTTTACAAACTTAGGAGCCAACATCTCTGGAATGAGTAATCTCCCATCGTATAATTTCCACCACCCTCCTTTAATATATTTTTAATCTTCCTGGGCAAACCAGGCTCTTTCATTTGGAGTATAACTTCGGTCCTCTTGGAGGGGGGTTCTGGGAGGAGAGGCATAGCTAAAGCTTCCTCTTTAAAATGTGGCACAATCATTGCTGCCTGCTTTGCCTCTCTGTCTGCCTTTCTGTTTCCTTTAGCTTCTGGCGTTCTTGCCTTTTGGTGCCTTCTACAGTGCATTACAGCTACTTTTTCTGGAGCCTATACAGCCTCTAAAAACTGTAGAATCTTTTTTATACTTTATTTCTTTGTCTCCAGCTGTTAAAAGTCTTCTTTCTTTATATATTGCTCCATGTACATGCAATGTAGTAATAGCATATTTAGAGTCTGTGTAAATATTGACTTTCTTGTCTTTTGGTAGCAACAGTGCTCTCATCAAGGCCATCAGCTCTGCCTTTTGTGCTGATGTTCCAGTAGGCAGAGGCTGAGCCTCTACTACTGAATCCAATGCTACCACTGCACACCTGGCTCGTCAGACACCCTCCAACACAAAACTACTTCCATCTGTGAAGTACTCGACATCTGGGTCTCTGAGGGGTTTGTCTGTAAGATCTTTCTGATTGGAGAATACCTCATCTACTGTTTCAACACAGTCATGAAGGGGAGCTCCCGGTTTGACTGGGAGCGAGGTAGCTGGGTTTAGAGTGTTCAGTTTTTAAAGGAATGTAGGGATTTTCACATAGAAGCCCTTGGTACTGAGTTATTCTCAGGTTTGACAACCAATGGTGACACTCAGAGTTATGACTGAGTGTGGCACCCAAATGATTAACTGCTGTCTTTAGAGTCAATTTGCTAGCTTCTTGTGTTTAGCAAGGTGATGGCAGCTAATGCCTTAACACAGGGAGGCCATCCTAGCATCACAGAGTCCAATTGTTTGGATAAGTATGCTACCGGGTGATGCTATGACTTTTTAACTTGAGTCAGAACTCCTATAGCCATTCCTTTTCGTTCATGAACATATAGAAAGAAAGGCTTAGTTATATCTGGTGGTCCTAAGGCTAGGGCCTGAGTTAAAGCTTCCTTGATTTGTTTGAATACTGTTTTCAATTAGTGTCCTAAAGGAGGGTTTTTTTTTTCTGCCCCTTTTGTGGCTTCATATAACGGCTTAGCCATCAATGAAAAGTTTGGAATCCAGATGCGGCAAAATCCTGCTGCCCCTAAAAATTCTCTTATTTGACATTGGGTGGTTGGGGTTGGAAGTGCACAAACGGCTTGTTCTCACTTATAGCCAAGCTAGCATTCCCTGTGGCTCGCTATGAAACCTAGATATGTAACCCTTTATGGCAAATTTGGGCCTTCTTTTTCGATACTTTGTAACCTGCTTTCCACAGGAGATGGAGGAGGTCTTGGGTTCTCTGATAATAGTCCTCCCGGGTTGGGGCCGCTAAAAGAAGGTTGCCTGTGTACTATAACAAGGCACAGTTATCATTTGGCAGGGTATAGGCCTTGAGGTCTGAGGCCAGTGTTTCCCCAAAGATTATAGGGGAGTTTTTGAACCCTTGTGGGAGCCTAGTCCAGGTGAGCTGCATAGCTTCCTTGTCCCATTGAAATGCAAAAATGGGCTAACTGGTGCTAAGCAAATATAAAAGAAAGCGTCCTTTAAGTCTAAGACTGTAAACCTAGTGGCACTTGTTGGAATAAGTACTATTAAAGTATATGGGTTTGGTGCCACTGGATGGATGGTCACCATGGCCCGGTTTATGGCATGCAAATCTTCACCAGTATATACTCATCAGATCTTGGTCCCAGCAGTGGCTTTCACAGTGGCAAAAGTGGAGAATTCCAGGGGGACTGGCATCAGATTAAGATTCTATATTTATAGAGCCATTCTAAATATTTGCAGACACCCTGTACAGCCTTTTGGGGAACCGGGTACTGACGAACCCAGACCGGAGTTGCTCTTGGTTTCAGTTCAACTACTATGGCTGGCTGCTTTACAGCCAGCCCAGGTGGGTTTTTTTCAGCTCATTCCCCAGGAATTTTATTAGCTAGTCCAAATAATAATTTTTCTTCCCGTGTATGAGGCTGCATTGGCACCTGCATTTTCTTTCTATACAGTCTCCGTTCCTCACTTGTGGAATGGCAAGGGTTAACACCATGGCTTTCGAGTGACTCAGATTTAAAGTCATTTCTCCCTGCAGGCCAAAAGTAATTTGTGCTTGCAATTTTTGAAGTAGGTCTCTTCCTAACAAGGGAACTGGACAATTTGGGAGGTATAGGAATTCATGCTGGACTTCTTGTCCTCCTGTAACACACCTTCTGGGCTCATAGAATGGTCTTTTCTCTGAGACTCCAGTATCTCCTACAATAGTTGTATAGTTCGGCCGGGCACGGTGGCTCATGTCTGTAATCCCAGCACTTTGGGAGGCCAAGGTGGGAGGATCACAAGGTCAGGAGATCAAGACCATCCTGCCCAACATGGTGAAACCCCGTCTCTACTAAAAATACAAAAGTTAGCTGGGTGTGGTGGTGGATGCCTGTAATCTCAGCTACTCAGGAGGCTGAGGTAGGATAATTGCCTGAATCCAGGAGGCGGAGGTTGCAGTGAGCCAAGATCAGTGCCATTGCACTCCAGACTGGGTCACAGGGCAAGACTCCGTCTCAAAAAAAAAAAAAAGAAAAAAAAAAGTTGTATAGTTCTTGGATAGTGGCCCTATGGATTGAGCTACTACAGAGTGTTCAGCCCCAGTATCTACCAAAAAGTCCGTCAACTGGCCTCCAACTTCTAATGTGACCATAGGCTCCTGAAGGCCCAATGAGAAGAAGCCTGGTGTGTCCTAGTCCTCACATCCTTTAACTCCACCACCCCGACCAGATCAGTATCTGGTTTTTCTAAGGTGTGGCAGCCCTTGGCCGATGGCCTCTTCATCTCATGGCCTTGGCCATTTCTTTCATTGCTTTCTGGATATTCATCCTTCTACTGTCTTTTCTTTTTGTATCTCGCATAGTGATCCCTCTCTAGCCTTGGTTGGCTTTCAAATCCTAGTCTAACTTGACTTCTTCTATGGCTACGTCTGCATCCACATCCCCTCACATTGTTAATCTCTTTTTCTATAAGGGCTGCTGTCAACAGATCAGCCTTTTTCTTAAGCCTCCGAACTGCTTCCTTCTTTGCCTCCTGGTCATAGTTAACATACGCTTTGGTGAAGCTGGGTAGCATTCATATCTGTAAAACCTAACTTCTGAAACTTTTGTTTGATATCACCCTGGGCCTGTCCTACAGATGAGGTATTCACCATACGCTGATTTTCAGCAGCCTCAGGGTCAAGGTAAAAAGTCGGTATGCCTCACAGAGTCTTTCATAAAACTGGCTAGGGCTCTCATCACTTCCCTGAAGCACCTCTGAAATCTTCCCTGTATTAATTGCTTCCTTTCCACCAGCTCTTAGCCCCTGCAGAAGTGCCTCTCAGTACCTCTGCAGGCACAGAAGCTGAGTTGCATTCTCTGTGTCCCAGTTGGGATCTTGGTCTGGGAACTGACCCTGAGCGTGTGCCTGAGCATTCACTTTGTCTGCTGATGGATGGACTTCTACCCAGCAGAGAGCTGTCTGTGTTACTCTCCTGTGCTCTTCACTGTTAAATAACGTGAGGAGGAGCTGCCTGCAGTCTGGCCAGGTTGGATTGTGTGTCAGAAAGATGGATTGCATCAGATCTATAAGAGCTTGGGGCTTTATCCATGTAGGAGGGAGTATGGTGTTTCCAGTTTAAGAGATCAGTGGTTGAAAGGGCTGGTAAATGAAAATCTGTTGCCCCCCCTGAACTTGACCTTGGTCATCATAATAAATGGGCTCTTGCATCTCCTTGAGAGGCATTTGCATAGCTTGAGAATGGCCAGATCTGAGACAGCCTGCTTGACTATCTTGACTTCTTTCCCTGGCCTCTTGAGGCTCTGATCCTCTCCTTCGGGGTGCAACTTGGGGCACGCTGGCTCCTGAGTCTGGTTCCTGGGGGACTGTTGGCCTCGGTAAAGGGGGGTAGGCTGGGACATATGGAGGAAGAATCTCTGTTCCCTCTGGCGGTTTCTGCAAAATTGGCTTTTCTTGTTCTCTCTGGGACTTCCCTTTTAACTTTGCCGGCGAAACTGCTCTTACTTTTTACTCTTGGCTGGGCTCGGGCCACAAGTGTTTTGCAATAAGCTGCTAAAAAGGGCTGGATTCAGGCCGGTCTTATCTGTGCCATATTTAACTGTGAATCAATATAAGGAAATTGATCAGGTTACTCAGGCTGTCCTCTGACTCCTGTCACCATCTTAAATACACAGCCAATTATTTCCCTATCTATAGTTCCTTTGGTTGGCCATCCAACACCAAAAGAAGGCCATTCTAATTCACAGAGAGTTCTCAACCTCTGAGGGGTTAACTTAACTCCGTAATCTGCTGCAAAACCTTTCTTAAAGTTCTGTAACATGGACTCCAATGGAGTAAGTTTTGATGACTCTCCTACCATTCCTCCCTTTACAGCACAGCACATTCACTCTTGCACACTCACTCTTCCTCTTGTTCAGGCCTACTATACCATCTCCTATTACAGCAGTTTTCAGACGCTGCTTGGCTTTGGAGAGATTCTTATTCCTGTTACAACTCTGAGCTGTAGGGCAGCTCCTATTAGCTGTATGCAGATTGCTACTAGTCTTAGTTGGCCCCACACTTTGCTCGGGCACATAGTCCACATGAAGAGATCTGTAACTCCCCACTTCGTGGCTGATGAGCCTAATTAGGCCCCTCCATTCACACACTTTTACACATTTCCCCACTCCCAGTTCCTGTGTTCCTAATTGGGGTGATGAGCCACTCTCGCCACCTCCAGTTTCCTTTTCCTAACCAACTTAGTGAGCCACTCTCGCTTCCTGTGTCAATTAGGGTGTGAGTTTCATCCGAATTGATGAGCCATTCTCATCGCCCCCCAGCCCCTCTGGGTCAGACTATTAGGCACACCCTGGGAGATGATCAGGCTCCCTTTCCATCCTTATGATGGGTCCTGCCTTGGGCCCCAAAACCTTACCACAGTTCCTGAAGTGCGCTCTTTCTAGAATCATCCTGTAGCTCCTCTCAGGTTCCGTTGTGCTGCTGGGTAGGGGTGCCTGGTCACAGGAGAGCTGATTTCCCCTCCAGGCTGAAGTTCTCCTGGTGGCGCCTGGGGTCACAGGTCTCCCCTGGCTCAGGGCTGCAGCCCTCCATAGGCAGAGGAGACAGTAAGCCTGTCATCTCCACTCCTGGCTGGCTCGCCAAGAAATGTTACGGGAAACTGAGGAATGGAGAGATTGATATGAGAGTACAGGAAGATACTTATTTTTAGGTATGCTCCGGCTGAGTGGATTCATATCCAAAAAGCTGAGCATTAAACAAAGACAGAACAGGGTTTTTATAAGTGGACTTACAAAAGTAAAACAAAAGCAGTTAATCATATAGTGCATAATTTGTGGACTTGCATAGCTGGCCTTGTAGCTGCATCAAAAGAAAAACAAGAACTGGCTAAATACAAACATTTGTAAAACATAATCATGCTTAATAAGCCAGAGAAAGGAGTAACAGTAAAGGAATTTGTCTTTCTCTTTTTTTTCCTTCGACCTTGTTCTGGAGGGGAAGGGTGTCTCGAACCTGTTCCTTTGGCCTTGGCTTCTCAAACAGCATTATCTTATAACTGTCCTTGAAGTGAGCTTGCTAGGCAGAAGAAAACTTGTTCTTTTGCTTTTAACCCTTGCATTGCCTGTTACTTTTCTTGGAGTGAATGAATGCATATTTATTTTTAAATTTCTGCTTCAATCTTAGCACTTTGGGAGGCCAAGGTAGGTGGATCACGAAGTCAGGAGGTTGAGACCAGCCTGGCCACCATGGTGAAACTCTGTCTCTACTAAAAATATAAAAGTTAGCTAGGCCTGGTGGCACGTGCCTGTAGTCCCAGCTACTTGGGAGGCAGAGGCAGGAGAATTGCTTGAACCTGGGAGGTAGACGTTGCAGTGAGCCAAGATCACGCCATGTACTCCAGCCTGGCGACAGAACGAGAATCCGCCTCAAACAAAACAAAACAAAGAAAATGGTTAAAAATGGAAATTGTTATGTTTATTTTACCACAATTAAAAAAAAACAAAGAAATGAGCTATCAAGCAAAGCAAAGACATGGATAAATGTTGAATGTATATCAGTAAGTCAAAGAAGCAAGTCTGATGAATTTTTACTGTATAATTTTTTTTTTTTTTTTTTTTTTTTTTTTTTTTTTTTTGAGACAGAGTCTGGCTCTGTCACCAGGTTGGAGTGCAGCGGCGTGATCTCGGCTCACTGCAACCTCCACCTCCCAGGTTCAAGCAATTCTCTTGCCTCAGCCTCCTGAATAGCTGGGACTACAGGGGCCTGCCACCACGTCTGGCTAATTTTTGCATTTTTAGCAGAGATGGGGTTTCACCATGTTGGCCAGGATTGTCTCGATCTCTTGACCTCGTGATCCACCCGCCTCGGCCTCCCAAAGTGCTGGGATTACAGGCGTGAGTCCCCATGCCTGGCCATGATTCTACTTATATACATTATGAAAGGTAAAACTACAGAGATGAAAAACAAGTTGGTAGGAATTCAGTAAGGGAGGAGGATTGAATAGGTAAATCACAGGATATTTTAGGATGGTGACATTATTTTGTGTAATACCATAATGGTAGTGACATGGTACATGACACCTTGCATTTGTCAAAACCCTTAGAACCTAATGTATGCAAATTAAAAAAAATCATTTAGGAGCTCAGATAGATGATCCCAAGATGAAATAAAGAACGTGACAAAATAATCCAACCATATTATGAAAAACCCTCAATGAAGGAAATGGGAGAAAATTGCTCACCTAAGTAACTTTGGAAATAAGTGGATTCTGTAAAACTAAATGCAAAAGGAATACAGACTGGGGAGCAATATGGCCAAGTGGGGGCCTCCAGAAATTGTCCTCCCTGCAGGAACACCAAATTGAACAACCATTCACACAAAAAACACCTTCATTACAACCAAAAATCAGGTAAGTAATCATAGTACCTGGTTTTAACAGCACATTAAGGAAAGAGACACTGAAGAGGGTAGGAGAAATAGTCTCAAATTGCCTACAGCACCCCTCTCTCGTTGCCTGGCTGTGGCTACATAGCCGACAGAGAGAGAATCTGTGCACTTGTGGGAGGGAGAGTGCAGTGATTATGGGACTTCGCATTGAAACTTAGTGCTGCCCTGTCACAGTGGAAAGCAACACAAGGCAGAACTCAGCTGGAGCCCATGGAGGGAGCATTTGGATCAGCCCTAGCCAGAGGCATGTTGCCCATCCCAGTGGTCAGAACTTGACCTCTGGCAAGCCGCCATCATTTGGTAAAAGTCTCGGGTCCTAAATAAATGTAAAGGCAGTCTAGGCCCTAAGGATTGCAATTTCTGGGCAAGTCCTATTGCTGTGCTGGGCTTGGAGCCAGTGTACTCATACTTGGGTACTTGTGACATGTACATGGAGCCAGGGAGGCCAAGGGAGTGCTTACATCATCCCTCTCCCAACCTCAGACAGTGCAGTTCACAGCTCTGGGAAAGACTCCTCCCCTCTACCTGAGGAGAGAAGGGAGAGTAAAGAGGACTTTGTCTTGCAACTTGGATACCTGTTCAGCCACAGTAGGATAGGGCACCAGACAGAGTCCTAAGGACCCCATTCTAGGGTCTAGCCATCACATGACATTTCAAGACACACCCATGGACCAGAAGGGAACTCACTGCCTTAAAGGGAAGGAATAATCAGCAGTGGTAACCAGGTATTACTCACCCTGGGCCTTGGGTAAAACTCAGAGCTGTGTTGCCTTTAGATGTGACCCAGCACATTCCTAGCTGTGGTGGCTACTTGAAGAAAGAAGGTGGAGGGGTAAAGGGCACTTTGTCTTGTAGCTTGGGTACCAGCTCAGTCACAGTGGGATAGAGCACCAAGCAGTCTCTTGGTGTCCCCAATTCCAGCTCATGGATGGCATTTCTGGACCTGCCCTGGGCCAGAGGGGAGTCTCCTACCCTGAAGGGTGAGTCCCAGGCCTCACAGCATTTACACAAGCTGATTGAAGAGCCTTTGGGCCTTGAGTGAACGTTGGTGGTAGCCTGGCAGTACTTGCTGCAGGCTCAGGGCAGTGGTGGCCATGAAGAGAGACTCCTGTTTGTGGAAAGGGGAGTGAAGAGGGGGAAGGACTTTGTTTTGTGGCCGGGGTGCCAGCTCAGCAGCAGTAGATAAGATTTCTAAGGTTCTTGGCTCCAGACTCTGACTCTGAGATGGCATCTTTGGATACACCCAGGGCCAGGGGGACCTTACCACCCTAAAAGGAAGGACACAAGCCTGGCCCTATTTGTCACCTGCTGATTGTAGATCCTTTGGGTCTTGAGTGAACATAAGTGGTAGTCAAGCAATGGTCACTGTGGACCTTGGGTGAAACCCAGTGCTGTTTGCTTCAGGTCTGACCCAGGGCAGTCCCAGTGGTGGTGACCACAGGGGAACTTATGTCACCCCTCTCCCAGCTCCAGTCAGCTCAATACAGACAGAGAGAGACTTCATTTGTGGGGGAAAGTAAAGGATGAGAACAAGAGTCTCTGCCTGGTAATCCAGGGAATTCTCCTAAATCTTACCCAAGACCACTAAAGCACTACCTCTACAAGTCTGCAAGAGCCACAACATTACTGGGCTTGGGGTTCCTCCTAGTGCAGATATGGCTGCAGTGATAAAAAAAAACTTAAATCACAGCATCCATGTCCCTTCGAATGGCTGGAAATCCTTCCCAAGAAGGACAGATACAAACAAGCTCAGACTGTGAACACTACAATATACACCTAATTCTTCAATACCCAGACACCGATGAACATCCACAAGCATCAAGACCATCCGGGAAAACATGACCTCACTGAATGAACTAAATAAAGCACCAGCGACCAGTCCCAGCTGTCTCTTAGCAGAACTGATCAAGCAGAAGAAAGAATTAGTGAGTTTCAAGACAGGCTATTTGAAAATACACAGTCAGAGGAGACAAAAAAGAATTAAAAAGAAGAAAGCATGCCTGTAAGATCTAGAAAATAGCCTCAAAGGGCGAAATCTAAGAGTTATTGGCCTTAAAGAGGAGATAGAGATCTGGGTAGAAAGTTTATTCAGAGAGATAACAGATAGTTTTCCAAACCTAGAGAAGGATATCAATATTTAAGTACAAGAAGGTTGTAGAACACCACACAGATAAAAGTACCTTGAGACACTTAATAACCAAACTCCCAAAGGTCAAGGGTAAAGAAAGGACCCTAAAAGCAGCAAGCGGAAAAGAAACAAATTACATACAATGGAGCTCTAATATGCATGGCAGCAGGCTTTTCAGTGGCAATCTTACAGGCCAGGAGAGAGTAGCATGACAAATTTACAGTGCTGAAGGAAAAAAACTTTAATCCTAGAATAGTATATCCAGTGAAAATATCCTTCAAACATAAAGGAGAAACAAAGAATTCCCCAGACAAAAGCTGAGGGAGTTGTCAACACCAGACCTGTCCTACCAGAAATGCAAACAAGAGTTCTTCAATCTGAAAGAAAAGAATGTTAATGAGCAATAAGAAGTCATCTGAAGATATAAAACTCACTGGTAGTAGTAAGTACACAGAAAAGCACAGAATATTGTAACACTGTAATTTTGGTATGTAAACTACTCACATCTTCAGTAGAAAGACAAAAGACGAACCTGTCAGTGTTACAGCTTTTTAAGAATTTGTCCAGCAGGCTTTCTTGTTTTTACTGGAAGCCTCCCTCACAAAAAATGAACCTGTCAAAAATAATAACTACAACAACTTTCCAAGATATAGACAATATAGTAAGATATAAATAGAAACCGCAAAAACGTAAAAAGCAAGCAGATGAAGTTAAAATGTAGAGTTTGTATAAGTTTTCTCATTGCATGTTTGTTAGTTCATTTGTTTATGCAATCAGTGTTAAGTTGTCATCAGTTTAAAATAATGGGTTGTAAGATATTATCTGCAAGCCTCGTAACCTCAAATCAAAAAACATACAACAGATACACAAAAAATAAAAAACAAGAATTTAAAACACCACCACAAAAAATCACCTTCACTACAAGGAAGACAGGAAGAAAGGAAAGAAGTAGGTGAAGACTACAAAACAACCAGAACACAAATAAAATGGCAGTAATAAGTTCTTACTTAACAATAATAACATTGAATACAAATGGACTAAACTTCAATCAAAAGACACAGAGTGGCTGAATTGATTAAAAACACAAGACCCAATGATCTACTGCCTGCAAGAAATATACTTCTCCTATGAAGACACACAAACACTGAAAGTAAATGGATGGAAAAAGAAGGGGCAGGAGTAGCTGTATTTATATAAGACAAAATCGATTTCAGGACAAAAGCTATTTAAAAAAGACAAAGAGGCCGGGTGCGGTGGCTCACACTTGTAATCCCAGCACTTTGGAAGGCTGAGGTGGGTGGATCACCTGAGGTCGGGAGTTCAACACCAGCCTAACCAACATGGAGAACCCTGTCTCTACTAAAAATACAAAATTAGCTGGGCATGGTGGCCCATGCCTGTAATCCCAGCTACTTGGGAGGCTGAGGCAGGAGAATCGCTTAAACCCCGGAGGCAGAGGTTGCGGTGAGCCGAGATCGAGCCATTACACTCCAGCCTGGGCAACAGGAGTGAAACTCTGTCTCAAAACAAAAACAAAAACAAAGAATATCATTGTAAAATGATAAAGGGGTCAGTTTAGCAAGAAGATAATAACAGTTATAAAAATATATGCACTCAACACAGGAGCACCCAGGCATATAAAGCACATATTATTAGAGCTGAAGAGAGAGAGACCCCAGTACAATAGCTGGAGCCTTCTACACCACATTTGCAACATTGGACAGATCATCCAGACAGAAAATCAAAAAAGGACCATCAGACTTCATTTGTACTATAGACCAAATGGACCTAATAGATATTTACAGAACATTTCATCCAACAGCTGCAGAATACACATTCTTCTCCTCAGCACTTACATCACTCTTAAGGGTAGACTATATGTTAGACCACAAAATAAGACTTTAAAAATTGAAAAAAAAAAAAAAAACCCAGGCGTGGTGGCTCACGCCTGTAATCCCAGCACTTTGGGAGTCCGAGGCTGGCAGATCACCCAAAGTTGGGAGTTCGAGACCAGCCTGACCAATATGGAGAAACCCCGACTCCACTAAAAGTACAAATAAAATTGGCTGGGTGTGGTGGTGCATGCCTGTAATTCCAGCTACTTGGAAGCCTGAGTCAGGAGAATTGCTTGAACCTGGGAGGCGGAGGTTGCGGTGAGCTGGGATCGTGCCATTGCACTCCAGCCTGGGCAACAAGAGCGAAAATCTGTCTCAAAAAAAAAAAAAAAAAAAAAATTGAAAAAAAAATTATATCAGGTATCTTCTCTCACTACAATGGAATACAACCAGAAATCAATAAGGAGTTTTGAAAACTATACAAACACATGGGAATTAATAACAATATGCTCCTGAGTGATCATGGGTCAATGAAGAAATTTAAAAAGACATTTTAAAATTTCTTGCAACAAATGAAAATGGAAACACAACATGCCAAAACCTATGGGATACAACAAAAGCAGTATGAAGAGGAAAGTTTGTAACAATAAGCACCAACATTAAAAAAAGGTAAAACATCAAACAAACAACCTAATGATGCATCTTAAAGACCTAGAAGGCTAGCTTGGTGGCTCACACCTTGTGGCCAGCACTTTGGGAGGTTGAAGTGGGCAGATTGCTTGAGCCCAGGAGTTCAAGACCAGCCTGGGCAGCATGGCAAAACCCCATCTGTATAGAAAATACAAAAGAGAGAGAGAGGGAAAGAGAGAGAGAGAGACAGAGAGAGAAAGAGAGACAGAGAGAGAAAGCTAGAAAAGCAAGAGTAAATCAAACACAAAATTAGAAAAAGAAAAGAAATAATAAAGATCAGAGCAGAAATAAATGCATTTGAAATGAAGAAAACAATACAAAAGATCAACAAAATGAAAAGTTGCTTTTTTTTTTTTTTTTTTGAGACTGAGTTTTGCACTGTCACTGAGGCTAGAGTGCAGTGGTGCGATCTCAGCTCATTGCAACCTCCGCCTCCCGGGTTCAAGCAATTCTCCTGCATCACCCTCCAGAGTAGTTGAGATTACAGGCATCTGTCACCATGCCCGGCTAATTTTTCTTTTTCTTTTTTTGTATTTTTAGTAGACACAGGGTTTCTCCATGTTGATCAGGCTGGTCTCAAACTCCTGACCTCATGATCTGCCCGCCTCGGCCTCACAAAGTGCTGGGATTACAGGCGTGAGCCACTGCGCCCAGCCGAAAAGTTGCATTTTTGAAATGATAAACAAAAGTGACAAACCTTTAGCCAGACTAAGAAAAAAAGAGAGAAGTTCCAAATGAATAAAATCAGAGATGAAAAAGAAGACATTGCAACTGATACCACAGACAGAAATTCAAAGTTCATTAGAGACTACTAGGAACAACTGTATGTCAATAAATTGGAAAACCTAGAAGAAATGGATAAATTTCTAGACACATACAACTTACCAAGATTGAACCATGAAGAAATCCAAATCCTGAATAGACCAGTAACAAATAATGGGATTAAAGCTGTAGTAAAGGTCTCCCAGCAAAGCAATGCTCAGGGCCCAATGGCTTTGCTGCTGAATTCTACGAAACATTTAAAGAAAAACTAATACCAATCCAACTTAAATTATTCCAAAAAATAGAGAAGGCAGGAATACTTCCAAACTCATTCTGCAAGACAAGTATTACCTTGATATCAAAACCACACACAGACACATAAAACAAAAAAAAACAAAACAAAAAACAAAGAAAGAAAACTACAGGCCAGGCCAGTATCTTTGGTGAACATTGATGCAAAAGTCTTCAACAAAATATTAGCAAACTGAATTCGACAACACATTAATAAGATCATTTATCATGACCAAGTGGAATTCATCCCAGGGATACCAAGATGGTTCAACTTAATCAGTTTGATACATCATATCAACAGAATGAGGGACAAAAATCCTGTGATCATTTCAATTGCTGCCAAAAAAGCATTTGGTAAAATTCAACATCCTTTCATGATAAAAATCCTCAACAAACTGGGTATAGAAGGAACATGCCTCAACACAATAAAGGCCATATATGACAGACCAACAGCTGGTATCACACCGAATGGGGAAAAACTGAAAGCATTTTCTCTAAGTTCTGGAATAAGACAAGGATGCCCACTTTCACCACTGTTTTCAACATAGTACTGAGCAATCAGACAAGAGGAAGAAAGAAAAAGCATCCAAATTGAAAAGAAAGAAGTCAAATTGTCCTTGTTTGCAACTGATAAGAGCTTATATTTGGAAAAACCTAAAAGACTCCACCATAAAACTACTAAAACTGACAAACAAATTCAGTAAAGTTGCAGAATACAAAATCAACATACAAAAATCAGTAGCATTTCTATATTCCAACAGTGAACAATCTGAAAAAAGAAATAATCTTATTTATAATAGCTATAAATAAAATAAAATATCAAGGAATAAACTTAATCAAATAAGTGAAATATCTCTGCAATGAAAACTATGAAACATTGATGCAAGAAATTGAAGAGGACATCCAAAAAGTGAAAAGATATTCCCTGTTCATGAATTAGAAGAACAATATTATTAAAATGTCTATATTACTCAAAGCAATTTACAGATTCAATGCAATCCCTATCAAAATATAAGTGACATTCTTCACAGAAATGTAATCCTAAAATATATATGGAACCACAAAAGACCCAGAATAGCTAAAGCCATCCTGAGCAAAAAGAACAAAACTGGAGGCATCACATTACCTGACTTCAAATTATATTACAGAGCAATAGTAACCAAAACAGTATGGTGCTGGCATAAAACCAGACACATAGACCAGTGAAACAGAATAGACAACCCATAAACAAATGCATATAACTACAGTGAACATTTTTTACAAAGTTCACAACAACATACCTTGCGGAAAGGACAGTCTCTTCAATTAATGGTGCTGGGAAAACTGGATATCCATATGCAGAAGAAAGAAACTGGACTCCTATCTCTCACCATATACAAAAATAAAATCGAAGTGGATTAAAGACTTAAAAGCTAAGACCTGAAACTATGAAACTACTAAAATAGAACATTGGGGAAACTCTGCAGGGGTATTTTGTGGGTCTGTCATAGATGGCTTTTATTTGTAGCTATTGGGTAAGGATTTCTTGAGTAATAGCTCATCAGCACAGGCTACCAAATAAAAATGGACAAATGGGATCACATCAAGTTAAAAAGCTTCTACACAGCAAAGGAAACAATCAACAGAGTAAAGAGACAACCCACAGAATGAAAGAAAATATTTGCAAACTATCCATCTGACAAGATATGAATAACCAGAATATATAAGGAGCTCAAATAACTCAATAGAGAAAGATATAATAATCTGATTAAAAACTGGATAAAAGATCCAAATAGACATTTCTCAAAAGAAAACATACAAATGGGAAACAAGTATTTAAAAAGGTGTTCAACATCACTGATCATCAGAGAAATGCAAATGAAAACTACAATGAGATATCATCTCATCTTAGTTAAAATGGATTTTATCCAAAAGATAGTCAATAACAAACACTGGCACAGATGTGGAGAAAGGGGAACCCTCATACACTGTTGATGGGTGTATATATTAGTATAACTCCTATGGAGAACAGTATATAATTTCCTCAAAAAACTAAAAATAGAGCTACCATATGATCCAGTAATCCCATTGCTAGGTGTATAATCAAAGGAAATCCGTATGTTGAAGACATCTGCACTCCCTTGTTTCCTGCAGCACTATTCACAATAGCCAAGATTTGGAAGCAACCTCGATGTCCATCAACAGATGAATGAATAAAGAAAATGTGGTATATATACACAATGGAGTACTATTCACCCATAAAAAAGAATGAGATCCTGTCATTTGTAACAACATGGATGGAACTGGAGGACATTATGTTAAGTGAAATAAGCCAGGCACAGAAAGACAAACTTCTCATGTTCTTACTTATTTGTGGGAGCTAACAGTTAAAACCAGTGAACTCACAGAGCGTGTGATGGTTACCAGAGACTGAGAAGGCCAGTGGGTGAGAAATGGGGATGATGGGTAACGTATATAAAATATAGTTAGATACAATGAATAGGATTTAGTGTTTGATAGCGCAACAGGGTGACTGCAGTCAGCAATAATTTGTTGTATATTTTAGAATAACTGAGGGAGTGCAATTAGAATGTTTGTAACACAAAGAAAGGATGAATGCTTGAGGTGATGGATACCCCATTTACCCTGATGTGATTACTACACATTGTATGCCTATATCAAAATATCCTATACACTCCATGAATATATATATACCTACTATGTACCCATAAAAATTAAAAATTAAAAAAAAGCAAAATAAATTTCTCTAGCTTTATCTTACATGTTTTACCACCAGCTAACATATATAATATTAATAATTAACATCCCAGGAATAATCCATTACTAAAGACCCAATGCTCCACCAAGTGAACCTTGCCCTCCCGTGAAAGAACGCTTTAAGAAGCTACTGACTACTCACCATTGCTCTAGTGCAGCACTACCACCCTTGGCCCTGGACAGACAGGACCCCATCCCGCTGTGGAGTACCTATCTTGAAATTTTAAGTTTCTCCCTTTTGACTGGCACCGGCTGGGACTAGTAGTGTTCTCCAGGTGGGATGCTCCAAACTCAGTTTCTCCCCTTCAAGTGCTCTCTAACCTTCTTCCTAGTGCATGGGGTCAAACAGATGTCCTGAGGAGCTGCAGAATATGTGCCTGTGGGGTTGTCTCAGAGCCCAGTGGCGAGGCCACATTTCCAAAAGGACAGCCTGTGGGGCAGATCACGCCTGCTGGCCAATACAATATTATTTTATTAGCTTATGTGAAGTTGGACCATTAGGATGGTGCTGATGCAGATTTCGGTTGACTGTCACAAGCAGACACTGAGTTGCTATACCTTACACTTGGTCAATCTTCCCCCTCATATATCTTGGAATTTCTGCTGCTTCTCTACTACTGACCTTTTGGCTTGGGCTGCATGTGTGGGCCTGTCCACTGACTCTTGCCTGTGTACACTGTGACACCTCCTATCCAGAGCACCCTTGTGCAGGTGGGCCACTCATCTATTCTGCCTGCTGATGAAAGGAAAGGGTTCTACTGACATTGAAGAAGATTACATTCAAGGAAATGCAATGATAACAGCCTAATGAGTTCAAAAGAAGACATAGTTGGAAGGTGAGTTGTGTGTTTGTGCCATAAAATCTGAAATGATAGGCTGGGCATGGTGGCTCACGCCTGTAATCCCAGAACTTTGGGAGGCCCAGGCAGGGGGATCACCTGAGGTCGGGAGTTTGAGACCAGCCTGACCAACATGAAGAAACCCCATCTCTACTAAAAATAAAACGTTAGCCAGGCATGGTGGCGCATGCCTGTAATCCCAGCTATTCGGGAGGCTGAGGCAGGAGAATCACTTGAACCTGGGAGGCAGAGGTTGTGGTGAGCCGAGATCACACCATTGTACTCCAGCCTGGGCAACAAAAGTGAAACTCTGTCTCAAAAAAAAAAAAAAAAAAAAAAAAAATCTGAAATGATAATTTAATATCACCAGAAAAGTAGTTATCATTTCCATTCAGACTCTGGGTAAGACGTGCATTTGTGTTAGTCATCAATGAAGCATGATAACAATCTTTATAACAGAGTCACTGGAGCCACATGTGTATGGTGGATGATTCAGTGTCATGAGTTAAAGGTTTTGAGGGTCAGCAGAGGCCAAAATGTCTATATTGCTTCAATACAAACAGGTTCCAAACAGTCATGGCATTGTGAGTAGTAACAGCATTGCTACCTTCTTCAGGAGTGGGAGCTATGAAACCAGCGAGGAATGGTGCATTTGCAAATAAAGAACATAAAAAGATGGTTCTCAAACCAGAACAGAAAGACACAGCACCTGGACACTACAAAGAAGATTCATGTGAGCCGGGCGCGGTGGCTCACGCCTGTAATCCCAGCACTTTGGGAGGCCGAGGCAGGCGGATCACGAGGTCAGGAGATCGAGACCATCCTGGCTAACACGGTGAAACCCCGTCTCTACTAAAAATACAAAAAATTAGCCGGGCATGGTGGCAGGCGCCTGTAGTCCCGGCTACTCGGGAGGCTGAGGCAGAATAATCGCTTGAACCCAGGAGGCAGAGGTTGCAGTGAGCCGAGATTGCACCATTGCACTCCAGCCTGGGCGACAAAGTGAGACCCCGTCTCAAAAAAAAAAAAAAAAAAAAAGATCCATGTGCACTGACTTGACAACAAATACCTGAACACCTCTTCTCTACTCATTCTAAATCTTCATCAGTAAATCACCATAGCTCACATGAGCTCATGAGTTTTGCAATACCTTTTAAAACATATTGCTAATATTAACATTCCCCCCACCCACGTACACACTCACACACACTGGCCCAGGGCCTTGCACGTTCCAGGGAAATAGTCTTCTGTGGAAGGTGGTGGCAGCAATTTTGCACCCCACCCCCCACTCCACCCCACTGCCCCTTGGGGCATTTGGGATTGTCTGGAGACAGTTTTGATTGTCACAGCAGGTGGGAGCAGGGATTGCTACTGGCATCCACCAGGCAGAGGCCAGGGATCCTATGAAACATCCTGCAGTGCACAGGACAGCACCCAGGACAAAGAATTGATTTGGTCCCAAATGCTATTAGTGCCAAAATTGAGAAACTGCCCTAAAGGCATCCCTGTTCTAGTAAACTCATTCTTAGGCTTATCTGTTCCCCCACAGCGTGTTTTTCAAAAGGAGCCACACACCACTGCCTCAGACTCACATGGATGTCATTTAAAATGCCTACTTACAGATCCTTAATCAGATATCTGTGGATGGGGTCCTGGAATAAGCTCCCAGTGACTCTTGAAACTGTGAGAACTAGTGCTCCGGAAATGGCCTTGGCCACCCATCTAGATTCCCTTACCTGGGGTTTTTGTTCATTCTCTCAATGAATATGAATTGAGTGCCTAGTCTGTACCAGGCACTGTGCAAGGCACTAGGGACAGATGAAGTCTCTGTCTTCAGGTGCTTAAGTTGGGGCAGGAGCCAGAAAATAATAAACATATAATATGAGATGAGTGGTGGAGGTGCTGGAAATTAAAACTACACAGGTCAAAGGGGATAGAAAGGGACTGGGGATGGATTTGTGTGTTTGTGCTACTTTGTGAGAGTATCTAGGGGAGCCTTTCAGGCAGGGGAACAGCAAAAGGGAGGAGGCCAGTGGGCAGAGCAGGGTGAAGGAGAGACATGGTGTTGGAAACTGAGGCCAGAGAGAGAGAGCTGTGTATCAGGTCACCCAGGGTCGGGTGGGTGAAAGGGCCAGGGGTAGGAGATAAGCAGAGTTGGAGGATACAGACTCTGATAGGATCTTGGAATGGCTGTGAGTAATGGGGAAACCGCTGGGGGCGGTGGGGGGAACTCAGAGGGAGGGTTTTGTATTGCAATACCCACAACAGCACAAATGCTTAAGTGGAGGAACGTTTGGCCACATTTGTCAAATGCCTACAATTTGCCAGGATTTTACACACGTGTTCTAATTTGAACTTAAAATACTAATGAGATGAGTGTTACTGTCCCCATTTTATAGATAAGAAAATTTCAGACCCAGAAAAATTAACCTGACAAAGGTTATACAGACAAGTTATTAGAAGGAGGACTGGGCACAGTGGCTCATGCCTGTAATCCCAGTACTTTGGGAGGCCGAGGCAGGCAGATCACAAGGTCGGGAGTTCGAGACCAGCCTGGTCAACATGGTGAAACCCCGTCTCTACTAAAAATACAAAAATTAGCTGGGCATGGTGACTTGCGCTTGTAATCCCAGCTACTCAGGAGGCTGAGGAAGGAGAATCGCTTGAACCTGGGAGGTGGAGGTTGCAGTGAGTTGAGATAGCACCACTGCACTCCAGCCTGGGTGACAGAGCGAGACTCCATTTCAAAAAAAAAAGGAGAAGGTCTTATTATTTGATCCTTAGAGGACTTTATTATTTGATCCTCAGTTCTTATTTATTTTCTCGTGTTGCTGTCATTGATTCCTTCTTAGTATTAAATTTGAAGAAAGAAAATGATGTTACCGCCAGGAAGGCACTGGAAAGATGGCAAAACAGCAGGTGTGGCTAGAGTTTCGTGTGCTGGGCTGTCCTCGCTAATGCTTACTTACACACTTGGCCTGGCCCAAAGTGCCACAAGATGGCAGCATCTTATACTCATTTGTTTGGTGGCCATTCATGCTCCACAGTTGACTTTTTCAGTATGAAGATACTGAATAAAAAATAGCACTTTGGGAGGCCAAGGCAGGAGGATTGCTTAAGTTCAGGAGTTCAAGACTAGCCTGGGCAACATGACAAAACCCCATCTCTACAAAAATATAAAAACTGGCCAGGTGTGGTGGTGCGTGTCTGTAGTCTTAGCTACTTTGGAGGCTGTGGTTGTAGTGAGCTGAGATCATGCCATTGCACTCTAGCCTGGGTGACAGAGCTAGACTCTGTCTCAAAAAAAGAGGGTTACAGCCCATATTTGGAAATGGAGGCATTTTAACAAGAAATATTTATCTGGAAATAGAGTGAAAGCCCCTAAGTTCACAAATATTTTACCCATTCACAAGCATTAGGCATTTGCCTCCATCCAAGTAAGCAAGATTTAAAAAAATCATTTCCAATGCCATGTGAGAGTTATGCAAAATAGTAGAATGCAATAATTTCAAGTTTCCATTTGGGGCATCAGAGAGAACTGTGTAAAAATTCTAGCTCTGACATTTAGTTACATGATGTTGGGGAAATGAAAATCATTTCAAACTTATTTCTTCATTTGTATAATTCCTACCCCTTAAGTTAACTGTGAATATTAAGTAGCACACATAGAGCTCTAGGTGAAGTGCGTGACACCACTCAATGTGTAGTAACCATTATATAATAATCATTCATTGTTGTTTTTCTCTAGCTTCCTAATGCCACAATGGTAGGAAACCTTAGAGATTATCTAGTCCAATGCCTCTCCATCTTGGATGCACTTTGGAATCACTTGGGGAGCTGAAAAAGTCTGCTGCCTAGGGTCCCAGCCCAAGGCTCTGGTCTGGGGTGCAGCATAGGCATTAGGAGACAGTCTCCTTCTGTCACCCCAGGCTGGAGTGCAGTGGCAAGATCATGGGTCATTGCAGCCTCGACTTCCTGGCTCAAGCCATCCTCCCACCTCAGCCTCCCCAGTAGCTGGGACTACAGCTATGCACCACCATACCCAGTTGAGTTTTGTATTTTTTGTAGAAATGGGGTTTTGCCGTGTTGCCCAGGCTGTGAACTTCTGCCTTCTGCGATCCACCTGCCTTGGCCTCCCAGAGTGCTGGGATTACAGGTGTGAGCCACTGCGCCCAGCCCATTGGGATTTCTTAAAGATCTCTGGATGATTCTACTGCCAGGCAAGGTTTCAGAGCCCGAACACCGGCAGTGGTCGACTTGTGGGTTGGTAAGAGAATTTACCGGCAACAGTGTAGGTTTGAAAAAGGAAAGTTTATTAGAAAGGAAGAATGTTGCAAAAGGGTGCAGCGGGGTGCCTCAGTGAGAGGACTGAGAGTGCCACCCTCCATGGGTTTTTCCTTAGGGGTATTTATGGTTGTCAAATGAGTTTCGGCATTCCAGAGGTGTATAGAAATTTTAGTCACTTATAGGTTTTTTTCGGGGAAAGAAATCTGAAACCAGAAGCCTGCTTTAGATAATAGGAAAGTCGTTTTGGCGAGGTCTTGGCTCACTACAACCTCTGCCGCTTGGGTTCAAGCAATTCTTGTGCCTCAGTCTTCCAAATAGCTGGGACTACAGGCACCTGCCACCAAGCCTGGCTAATTTTTTTTTTTTTTTTTTTTTTTTGGTATTTTTTATTAGAGGTGGGGTTTCACCATGTTGGCCAGGTTGGTCTCAAACTTCTGACCTCAGGTGATCTGCCTGCCTCAGCCTCCCAAAGTGCTGAGTTTACAGGCATGAGCCGCCACACCCTGCAGGGAAGTCTAATTACTTCTAATTTTCCCCGAGATAAGGAGTTTTGCCTCTGTATGACCTGTTTGATGGTCACCAGGTGGTCTTTTTTCCCTTCTAAATTCCTCAGATTAGGAGTTTTTGTCTCTGGGCCTGTTCAGTGGTCACCAGGTGATTTTCACTCTCCTCATTTTCCCCCAACCAATATTTTGATCAAATCTTTGACCCTTTAATTCCCCCATGCTCATGTCTACCTACTGCCTACTGGTGTTACATGCATCTCTGTGAAGAGACCACCACACAGGCTTTGTGTGAGTAATAAAGCTTTTTAATCACCTGACTGCAGGTGAACTGAATCCGAAAAAGGAGTCAGCAAAGGGAGAGAGATAGGGGTGGGGCAGTTTCATAGGATTTGGGTAGGTAGTGAAAAATTACAATTAAAGGGGGTTGTTCTCTTGTGGGCAGGGGCAGGGGTCACAAGGTGCTCAGTGAGGAGCTCCTGAGATTCATTGCCCAGGAGAAGGAGTGTCACAAGATCAGTTAGGGTGAGGCAGGAACAAATCATAGTGGTGGAATGTCCTCAGTTAAGGCAGGAATTGGCTACTTTCACTTCTTGTGTGGTTCTTCAGTTGCTTCAGGCCATCTGGATGTATATGTGCCAGTCACAGGGGATATGATGGCTTAGCTTGGGCTCAGAGGCCTGACATTCCTGTCTTCTTATTTTAATAAGAAAACCAAAACAAAATAGTGGTGAAGTGTTAGGGTGGCGAAAATTTTGGGGGGTGATATGGAGAGATAATGGTGATGTTTCTTAGGGCTGCTTTGAGTGGGATTAGGGGCAACGTGGGAACCTAGAGTGGGAAAGATTAAACTGAAGAAAGATTTTGGGTTAAGGGGTGATATTGTGGGGTTGTTAGAAGGAGCATTTGTCATATAGAATGATTGGTGATGGCCTGGATGCGGTTTTGTATGAATTGAGAAACTAAATGGAAGACCCAAGTCCAAATAAGAGAAGGAGAAAAGCAGGTATAAGGACTAAGAATTGGGAGGATGCAGGGCATCCAATTAGAGAGTGCCCAAGGGGGTTTAGTGTAATTATTTGCTTGGTTGGCGAGTTTTTGGGCTCTATCCTTGAGTTTTTTTGTTTTTTTTTTTTTATGTTGTCATATCCAGGCCAGACTGATTTAGGTAAAAACAACACTCTTCATTTAAAAACATACAGAGTCCTTTTTGAGCAGTAAGTCAAGGCCTATTCCTGTCTTCTTATATTAATAATAAGAACAAAACAAAATAGTAGTGAAGTGTTGGTGTCATGAGGGGAACAGGAAGCTGTTCAATGCTATTTGCAAATTGATTTTTGAGGGTAAGGAAAACTAGTGTACATGTGCCTGTTCAATTAACAGGTACACACATGTAGGCGGAGGAGCCACAGAGGAAGAAGAGACCTTGCGTAAGGCAAAACTGGAAATGTAAAGTGAAAAGATGAGAAGGAGAAAAACTGGCCATGAGGGACAGAAGTTGGAATGCTAGCTGCTTCTTTAGCTACCTTATCAGCATAAGCGTTGCCCTGAGCAATGGGATCTGATGCCCTTTGATGCCCCTTGTAGTGAATGACCCCAGCTTCCTTGGAAGTAGAACAGCTTTAAGAAGAGTTTATTTATTAAGGAGGCATTAATGATGGAGGACCTTGTGTAGTGAGGAAACGTCTTTCTGCCCATATAACAGCATGGTGGCAAAGGATGTGGAGGGCATACTTAGAATCTGTATAGATATTGACACGCAGTCCCTTTGCAAGAATGATGGCTCAAGTTAAGGCAATGAGTTCAGCTTGTTGAGTGGTAGTGGAAGGGCGCAGGGCTATAAACTCAATGATAGATGTGGGAGACACTATAGCATAGCCTGCCTTTGCCGGTGATTAGTGATTTGGCCTGGAAGAACTACCATCAATCAACCAAGTGTGGTCTGGGTGGGGAACAGGAAAGAGGGAAATATGGGAAAATGGGGAGAATGCCATGTGGATTGGAGAGATACAGTCATGGGGTTCAGATGTAGTAGCAGGAATAAGATGAGAGGCCGAATTGAAGTCTGGCCCAGGAACAATGGTAATTGTGGGAGATTCAACAAATAGTGAGTACAGCTGAAGGAGCCAGGGGGGCAGAAAGTATATGCGTCAAACGTGAGGAGGAAAATAGATTTTGAAAGTTATGGGAACTATAGAGAGTAAGTGGAACATAGCTTTTTATTTTAAGGGCCTCTGAAAGTATTAGAGTGATGGCAGCCGCCGCATGCAGACATAAGGGCCAGCCTAAAACAGTAAAGTCAAGTTGTTTGGACAAAAAGGCTACAGGGCACAGTCCTGGTTCTTGTATAAGAATTCTGACTGTATAGCCCTGCACTTCAGCTGTGTGTAATGAAAAAGGTTGGGATGAGTCAGGGAGAGCTAGTGTGGGAGCAGTCTCTACAGCTGTTTTCCAGGAACGGAAAGAGGAGTGGGGAAAGGATTTAGGATCTATGGGGTCAGCTAGGTTTCCGTTTGTGAGTTCATATAATGGTTTTGTTAGGATGGCAAAACCATGTATCCAAAGATGAAAGTATCCAACCATGCCCAGAAAGGAAAGGAGTTGTTGCTTTGTAGAATGGGTTTGGGTTTGGGTTTGAGAGATCAGCCGGACACAACTGGCAGAGAGAACATGTGTGTTTTCATGAAAATTATGCTGAGGTAGGTAACGGGTGGAGAAGAAATTTGAGCTTTGGAGGGGGATACCCGATATCTCTTGGAGAATAAATGTTGAAGGAGCAGAAGGGTGTCTTATTGAGAAGATTCAAAGGAGGGGCTACAAAGTAGAAGGTCATGAATATATTGAATAAGGTGAGAAGCACAGGGGTGGAAAGAAAGTTAATCATGAGAAAGAGCTTGGCTGAAGTAATAAGGGCTGTCCCTGAAGCCTTGTGGCAGTACAGCCCAGGTAAGTTGCTGAGACTGATGGGTGTCAGGGTCAGTCCAAGTGAAAATGAAGAGAGACTGGGATGAAGGGTGTAAAGGAAGAGTAAAGAAACCATCTTGGAGATCCAAAACAGAAAAATGGGTTGTGGAGGGAGGTATTGAGGATAGGAGAGTATATGGGTTTGGCACTATAGGATGGATGGGAAAGATGACTTGATTAATAAGGCAAAGATCATGAACCAACCTGTAAGACTTGTCTGGTTTTTGGACACATAAGATAGGGGAGTTGTAAGGAGAATTTGTAGGCTTTAAGAGGCCATGTTGTAACAGGCGAGTGATAACAGGCTTTAACTCTTTTAAAACTGCTGTGGGATGGGATATTGGTGTTGAGTAGGGTAAGGGTGATTAGGTTTTAATGGGATGATAAGGGGTGCATGATCAGTCACCAAGGAGGGAGTAGAGGTATCCTATAATTGTGGATTAAGGTAGGGAGATACAAGGGGAGGATGTAAAAGAGGCCTTGAGTTGGGTAAAAGTACAGCAGTAAGATGTGGCTTTAGCCCAGGAATAGTCAGGGAAGTAGATAATTTGGTTAAAATGACTCAGCCTAATAAGGGAACTGGGTAGGTGGGGATAACTAAAAAAGAGTGCATAAAAGAATGTTGTCCAAGTTGGCACCAGAGTGGGGGAGTTTTAAGAGGTTTAGAAGCCTGGCCGTCAATACCCACAACAGTTATGGAGGCAAGGGAAACAGGCCCTTGAAAAGAAGGTAATGTGGAGTGGGTAGCCTCCGTATCAATTAAGAAAGGGATAGACTTATCCTCCACTGTAAGAGTTACCTGAAGTGTCTGTGATGGTCCAGGAGGCTTCCGAGGCGATTGGGCCACATCAGTCTTCAGCTGCTAAGCCAAGAAGATCTGGGAAGGAGTTAGTCAGAGAGCCTTGGGCCAAAGTTCCAGGGGTTCTAGGAGTGGCTGCCGGGCAAGTTGGACAGTCTGATTTCTAGTGGGGTCCTGCACAGATGGGACATGGCTTAGGAGGAATCCCGGGCTGTGGGCATTCCTTGGCCCAGTGGCCAGATTTCTGGCACTTGAAGCAAGATCCTGGGGGAGGTGGTCCTGGAGGAATGCCTGGCTGCTGCAGTTTGGGCATTTTGAAGTTCTTGTGTGCTGGAGATGTGGCTGGTGATTCTCTCATAGTGGAGGCAAGCAATTGCAACTCAGAAATACATTGCCACTTGGCTGCCTCTTCTCTATTATTGTACACCTTGAAGGCAAGGTTAATTAAGTCCTGTTGTGGGGTTTGAGGGGCAGAATCTAATTTTTGGAGCTTTTTCTAATGTCAGGAGCGGATTGGGTAATAAAATGCATATTGAGAATAAGACGGCCTTCTGGCCTCTCTCAGTCTGGTGTCATAAAGTGTCTATCAGTTGTTGCCAAATGGGCCATGGACTGGGCTGGGTTTTTATATTTGATGAAAAAGACCCTAATTGCTAACTGATCTGGGAGAGGTCAGCTAAAGAAAAAGGAGCATTAACCTTGACTATGCCTTCAGCTCCAGCCATCTCTGTAAGAGGAAATTGTTGGGCAGGTGGGGGCGGGCTCGTCATGGAACGAAACTATAAGCAGGATGAGGTGTCAGGAGGGGAGGTGATAGAAGGATAGGGTTGGGGAGCAGAGGCTGAGGAAGAATTGGGACCTGGCTCAGCCTGGCAAGGAGCAGCCTGGGGAGCGGGGGAAAGTTGAGATGGGTCTGTAGAAAAGGAGGGTTCAAAGGACTCAAAGCTTGGGATGGAGCCTGAAGGAACAGACAGGGGAGAAAGAAGAAAGATTTGGGATGAGTTGCGTTGGGAGCAGAGACTAGGGAGGGACCGATGTGTAAAGAATGCCTAGACGTCAGGCACCTCAGACAATTTGCCGAATTTTCAACAAAAATTATCTAGGTCTTATAGGATAGACAAATCGAAAATACCATTCTTTGGCCACTTGAAACTATTGTCAAGTTTGTATTGGGGCCAAGTGGTATTACAGAAGAAAATAAGATGTTTAGGTTTTAGGTCAGGTGTTAGTTGAAGGGGTTTTAGGTTTTTAAGAACACAGGCTAAGGGAGAAGAAGGGGGAAAGGAGGGCAGAAGGTTGCCCATAGTGAAGGAGGTCAGTTTAAAGAGAAAGGTAGAGACACGGGGTCGGGGGCGGGGGTGAGCAGCGCTGGGCTAGGTATAATGTGGGTGAGCAGCCAAAGCAGGCATCCCCACGATTGACTTGCCACCAAGGAAACGTGGGTAAATGACCAAGGCAGGCATCCCCGCGGTGATCAGACACCAATGGAATGTGGGTGAATGATCAAGGCAGGCGTCCCTGCAGTGATCAGAAACCAAGGGAAGACTTTCTTCCCAAATCCATGACTGACATTGGAGTTTTTGAGTTCATGGATAAAATGTGTCTCCTTTGTCTCTACTAGAGAGGAAAAAGAACTGGAATTGGAAGGACAGGGAGATTGAAGGGTAGCGAGAGAGACTGGAGAAGAGAGTGAAGAGACCACTTACCTGATTTGAAATTGGTGAGATGTTCCTTGGGCTGATTTGAGGACCCAAGGTTGTAGGTGGATCTCCTCATGGGTGAGGACAGGGGACCAGTCTCCTGAAGGAGTCCCCCTGTCCTGGGACTTCAGCACCAAATGTTACAGGTATCCGTGTGAAGAGACCACCAAACAGGCTTTGTGTGAGCAATAAAGCTTTTTAATCACCTGGGTGCACGTGGGCGAATCCGAAAAAGGAGTCAGCAAAGGGAGAGACATAGGGGTGGGGCAGTTTTATAGGATTTGGTGGGTAGTGGAAAATTACAGTTAAAGGGGGTTGTTCTCTTTTGGGCAGGGGCGGGTGTCACAAGGTGCTTGATGGGGAGCTCCTGAGATTCATTGCCCAGGAGAAGGAATGTCACAAGGTCAATTGATCAGTTAGGGTGGGGCAGGAACAAATCACAGTGGTGGAATGTCATCAGTTAAGGCAGGAACTGGTTATTTTCACTTCTTTTGTGGTTCTTCAGTTGCTTCAGGCCATCAGGATGTATATGTGCCAGTCACAGGGGATATGATGGCTTAGCTTGGGCTCAGAGGCCTGATAATTGGGGTCTCAAGAAAGGGAAAACACCACAGTGAAGAGGGGTGTGGAGTGTGGCTACTTCCTGCTGAAAGGGGGCATTGAAGGCATAGGTTGCATTTTTTCCTTTCTTGCTCTGTCACGAAGGGAATGAAGGGTCATGAAAAACTTGTTCAGGACAGGGAAAACCGGATTCCATCAAGAGGCCCCATGCAAACAGAAGTTGCTGTTACTGGCCGGTATTGGGATTGCATAGCCTTCTGTAGGTGGAATCTTTGCAATCTGGAAGATATAAATTTAATAAGCATGTTAAAAAAAAGCAGGGACCAAATATTAAAAGAAGAATGACAAGGAACAAAGGTCCAAGGAATGGGAGAAGCCAAGTGAGTTTTGGAAACCAATTAGTAAAAGTTTTGGTCCAGTTTTGGTTACTTTGGGAAAGTGTGTGTAGTCATTTGGCTTGTTTGAAAATTTCTTGGACGTTAGTTTCCACTTCTCTGGACACATTAATGTAGGTGCAACAGGTTTTGTTGATGACAGCAAAGACTCCTCCCTGTTCAGCTAGGAGGTAATCCAGAGCACATCTGTTACCAAAAACCAGAGGAACCAGATACCTGCTTTAGAAAATAGGGAAGTCTAATTACTTCTAATTTTCCCCAGGTAGGGAGTTTGGCCTGTTTCATGGTCACCAGGTGGTATTTGCTCCCTTTTAAATTCTCAGGTAAGGAGTTTTTGTTTCTGGGGCCTGTTCAGTGGTCACCAGGTGATTTTCAGTCTCCTCATGTACTATGTAGCCAGGGTAGAGAATTATTTCTCCAGACCAATACCCTCACTGTACAGATGGGAAAGACAAGCCCGGAGAAAATGAAAGTGATTTGCCTGGTGACATGAAATCAAGAACTCACACTGAGGTATGCTGACTCCTAGTTATGGGTTCTCTCGGCACTCGACACTGCCTTGGGCTCACTTCCTGTGCTTCCACAAATGCTCTGCCTACACCAGGTCCACCCCAGTGTCTAACCCACAGCAATGCCAACAGCCGTGTGAGTGTTTATTATTGTGCTGCTTTACATATATTATCTCTAATCCAAACAGCACGCTTTCAAGAAAGGTGAGCGTATCCCCGTTGTAAGAGGAGGAAGCTGCTGCTCAGAGACTTTAAGAGACTAGCTACAGTCACAGCTAGTGAAGACAGTTCAAAATTTGATGCAGTCTTTTGGACTCCAAAGCCTAGGCTCTTTAGCTACACTCACCTCCATCTGTTCCTGCTCCATCTTACCTTCCCCAGGTTATTTCTTCATCAAGAGCTAGCTGTAATTCTACACCCTCCCCAAAAGCCCTTCCACCCCAGACCACAGGGATCTCTTCATCGACTCAACTTTCATGGCAATAATCACCTGCATTAGCTGTTTGGCAAATTCTAACTCACATGGTAATTTATTTCATCATGTATATGACTTGCGTCCTTATCTCTGAGGCTGAGAAAGAGAAGAAGCCTCCTCTAACTGTGTTTCTGTACTTGTCCTGTAGCTGTGTTGATATTGCAAGAGCATAACATTTAGTCTGTTATAAGATTCTGGCCTTGGAAATACCTAGGGAAGGGATGGCTGTAGGCCCAAGTGGAGCTGAAAATTCAAAATGATAAAGAACAGCGTTCTCTTCGGGTTCAGATTTGTAGTAATATTTATTCTCTTTTCTATAAGTAAGCCTCCAGGTGGCAGTTGAAAGCCTAGTTGTGAAAGCGTGAGTGTCTCATAAATGAAATCACAAAATCTCAGGCTGGAAGGAATTTTTCTCATCTAACCACCAATTCAAAGCTAGAATTCCCTCCCTGACGTAACAACAACTATGGCAATATCTCTTCCATCTCAGGGGCTGGTGATGAGAAACCCGCTTTTTTCGAAGCACTTTTCCCATGTGTGGTCAGTTTATTAGAATATTGTTCTTGATTTTATGTGAAAACTGCTTCCTTGTAGCTTCTACGTACTCCACAAAGAAACTAAGTGCATCTGGGCTGAGCGATGTGAGAACAGCAGAGTCTGAAGATCTGGAGAGCATTCGACTGGCTCAGAGAAGCCTCCTTTTCACTTCTATTCTTCCTAAGGGCCTCTCCCCAAGAGCCTGGACTTGGTTTAGCCAAACCCACTTTCTCTGATCAAAATAACAAAGAGGCCAGGGCAGGCGGTTCATGCCTGTAATTCCAGAGCTTTGGGAGGTTGAGGTGGGCTGATCACTTGAGCCCAAGTGTTCGAGACCAGCCTGGGCAAAATGGTGAGACCCTGTCTCTAAAAAAATTTAAAAAAATTAGTTGGACATGGTGGCACATGCCTATAGTCCCAGCTACTCAGGAGGCTGAGGTGGGACGATGGCTTGAGCCCAGGAGGCGGAGGTTGCAGTAAGCCATGATTGTGCCACTGCACTTCAGCCTGGGCAAAGAGCAAGACCTTATCTCAAAAAAATAAAATAACAAAGAGAGATTAATACCACACTTCCTGGTCTCAAATGTATTCCTTAGAAATAAATAGAACAAGGCCAGGTGTGGTGGCTCACGCCTAGCACTTTAAGAGGCCAAAGCAGGTGGATCCCTTGAGCCCAGGAATTTGAGACCAGCCTGGACAATGTGGCAAAACCCCATCTCTACAAAAAATACAAGAACTGGCCAGGTGTAGTGGTGCATGCCCAGTTACTCAGGAGGCTGAGATGGGAGGATAGCTTGAATATGGGAGGCAGAGGTTGGAGTGAACCGAGATTGCAGCCTGGGCAACAGAGTATGAGAAAGAAAGAAAGAAAGAAAGAGAGAAAGAGAGAAAGAGAGAAAGAGAGAAAGAGAGAGAGAAAGAGAGAAAGAGAGAGAAAGAAAGAGAGAAAGAAAGGGAGAAAAAGAGAGAGGAAGGAAGGAAGGAAGAAAGGAAGGAAAGAAGGAAGGGAGGGAGGGAAGGAAACAAATATATATACCGACTATGTGCCCACAAAAATAAAAAATAAAAAAATTAAAAGAAATGAAAAAATATATATGTAGAACAAACAAGTGTCTCTTCTTCTAGGGCTCTGAAGACAGAGATTGAGTCATCCATCCATCCATCCATCCATCCATCCATCCATCCATGCATCCATCCATCTGTCCACCATCAAACATATCTTTACTTGGAGCCTACTATGTTACAGGCACTGAGTGTGCTAGTGGGCAGTCAATAAGTGGTAAATCCTTAATAACCTGATGATTAACTCAGTCACAGGTAGGTCCAATTTTACACGGTACTTGCTTTTTTTTTTTTGGAGACAGAGCCTCGCTCTGTTGCCCAGGCTGGAGTGCAGTGGCGCGATCTCTACTCACTGTAACCTCTGCCTCCCAGGTTCAAGTGATTCTCCTGCCTCAGCCTCCTGAGTAGCTGGGATTACAGGTGTGCGCCACCATGCGCAGCTAATTTTTGTATTTTTAGTAAAGAAGGGGTTTCACCATGTTGGTCAGGCTAGTCTCGAACTCCTGACCTCGTGATCCACCCACCTCAACCTCCCAAAATGCTGGGATTACAGGCATGAGCCACTGCACTCAGCTACATGGTACATTTTTGAGAAGAGATTGGAGAGACAAGGGAACTGGCATTTACTGAAAAGTTGCCTATCAGGCGAGGTGCTAGGTGCTTGCTTTACATGCCTTATACTGTTTAAGACTCTCTAATGAGATAGGTTATCTACATCTCCACTTTACAAAGGAGGAAACTGAGGATTAGAGAGCTTAATAACTGGACCAAGGACCCACAGCCAGGAAGTGTTGGAGCTGGAGTCTGGATACAGCGGTCCCCAACTGCAAAACCACCACAATGTAAGCCTTGCATGGGGCTCCCTAGGACAGCAGAAGGGATAACATGGTCCCCTCCTGTCTTGTGTCTGATATAAATATCACTTTTTTTTTTTTTTGAGATGGAGTCTCACTCCGTCGCTCGGGCTGGAGTGCAGTGGTGCAATCTCAGTTCACTGCAACCTCCACCTCTCAGGTTCAAGTGATTCTCCAGCCTCAGCCTCCTGAGTAGCTGGAATTACAGGTGCCCACCATCATGCCTGGCTAATTTTTGTATTTTTGGTAGAGACGGGGTTTCACCGTGTTGGCCAGGCTGGTCTCAAACTACTGACCTTGCCACCTCAGTCTCCCAAAGTGCTGGGATGACAGGCATGAGCCACCGTACCTGGTGACATATTGCTTTAAGTTAAGTTTTCTTTTCACACTTTCACACCAAATCCCTCATTTTCAGCTTTTTAAAAAATGTATGTTTTTAGAGTGATTTACTTATGGTTTCTCATAAAAGTCAAATTTCCCATCAATACTTTCTGTTATAAACTTGGACACGGGACAGAGCACATGAAAATCATTATTTCATATGTAATCATGTGTAATTTGGGTATTCATTAGTTTATTTTTATTTATTTATTTTGTTTGTTTGTTTGTTTTTGAGACAGGGTCTTGCTCTGTCACCCAGGCTGGAATGCAATGGGACGATCTTGGCTCACTGAAACCTCTGCCTCCCGGGTTCGAGCAATTCTCATACCTTAGCCTCCTGAGTAACTAGGACTACAGGGACATGCCACCACGCCCAGCTAATTTTTTATTTTTTTATTTTTTATTTTTTATTTTTTTAGTAGAGATGGGATTTCGCCATGTTGGTCAGGCTGCTCTCGAACTCCTGACCTCAAGTGATCCACCTGCCTCAGCCTCCCAAAGTGCTGGGATTACAGGCATGAGCCGCCATGCCTGGCCATAGTTTGTCTTTATTTGATTATATTTATTTTAATTGATCAGTTGCTGTGTTAAGAATATCAAAGAAAATTTTCTTTTTTTTTTTTTTTTTTTTTTTTTGAGACAGAGTCTCACTCTGTCGCCCAGGCTGGAGTGCAGTGGCCGGATCTCAGCTCACTGCAAGCTCCGCCTCCCGGGTTCACGCCATTCTCCTGCCTCAGCCTCCTGAGTAGCTGGGACTACAGGCGCCCGCCACCTCGCCCGGCTAGTTTTTTGTATTTTTTTAGTAGAGACGGGGTTTCACCGTGTTAGCCAGGATGGTCTCGATCTCCCGACCTCGTGATCCGCCCGTCTCGGCCTCCCAAAGTGCTGGGATTACAGGCTTGAGCCACCGCGCCCGGCCTGAAAATTTTCAAGAAAATAAAAAGGATTACCCCAAGTCTCATATTCTAATACAACTATTTTCATTCTAATTCATACTCATAGTACATATTTTTCTTTGTCAATTCTATTGTAAATAAACGCAGGCTATTATTTTGATTATTTTCACTCAACATTATTTAAGGATCATTTACTCATGTTTCTATGTAGCCTTCTTTTTTTTTTCTTTTTTAGACAGGGTCTTACTGTCACTCAGGCTGTAATACAGTGGTGTGATCATAGCTCGCTGCAGCCTCAACCTCCTGGGCTCAAGCAATCCTCCTGTCTCAGCCTCCTGAGTAGCTGGGACCACAAGTGTGTGCCATCACGTCTGGCTAATTTTAAAATCTTTTGTAGAGGCAAGATCTCACTATGTTGCTCAGGCTGGTCTTGAACTCCTGAGCTCAAGTGATCCTCTTGCCTCCCAAAGTGCTAGGATTACAGGCTTGAACCACCATGCCCAGCCCTATGTAGCCTTCCTTTTTTTCTTTTTTTCAGACAGGGTCTTGGTTTGTGGCCCAGTATGGAGTAGAGTAATGTGGTGTGACCTCAGCTCACTGCAACCTCTGTGTCCTGCACTCAGGTGATCCTCCCACCTCAGCCTCCCAAGTAGCTGGGACAACAGAACCACACCCAGCTAATTTTTCTCTTTTCTTTTCTCTCTCTCTCTCTCTCTCTCTCTCTCTTTCTTTTTGAGACGGAGTTTCACTCTTGTTGCCCAGGCTGGTGTGCATTGGCTCAACCTCAGCTCACTACAACCTCCAGCTCCCAGGTTCAAGTGATTCTCCTGTTTCAGCCTCCCGAGTAGCTGCCAGGCCTGGGTAATTTTGTATTTTTAGTAAAAAAAAGAGTTTCTCCATGTTGGTCAGGCTGGTCTCGAACTCCCGATCTCAGGTGATCTGCCCGCCTCGGCCTCCCAAAGTGCTGGGATTACAGGCATGAGTCATCACGCCTAGCCTAATTTTTCTATTTTTAGTAGATACAGGGTTTCTCCATGTTGCCAAAGCTGGTCTCAAACTCCTGGGCCCAAGCTATCTGCCTGCTGACCAACAGTCTTATCAATTTACATATTTTAAGGCCTTTAGAGATGAAGTTCAAGGATTACTGAAAAAAAAAATTCTGTCTCCCTTTTTAATTCATGATTTAAGCAATGTTCTCAAGCACAGCTTTAATTCTTTTTGCAGTATCCATTCAATGTGTTACAACACCAAGAGGATAGAAAACTATTTTTCTAATAAGTAGGACATTGTCTTTTTGGTTTTGGAGGCCTTTGTCAGAATTGGATTTGCAGTATTAGTATCTCAAGATAATGGCCGTGAGTCAAATCGGTGCTTATTTCTTCTCAAATCCTCAGTGCTCTGATCATGGCTCTTGCCTGCTGAAGCCCTCAGTTGCAGCTTCTGGAAACCTAGTTAGGTTTCAGTTAGTCAGTTATTCATCAGGGCTTTGCTTTGTGGACAGAGGTTCTTCCTGGTCGTTGCTTCTTGTTCTTTCAGTGCCTACTATTTTTTTTTTTTTTTTTTTTTGAGATAGAGTCTCACTCTATTACCCAGGCTGGAGTGCAGTGCAAACTCCGCCTCCCGGGTTCAAATGATTTTCCTGCCACAGCCTTCTGAGTAGCTGGGATTACAGGTGCATGTCATCACACCCGGCTAATTTTTGTATTTTTAGTAGAGACAGGGTTTCACCATGTTAGCCAGGCTGGTCTTGAGCTCCTGACCTCAAGTGATCTGCCCGCCTCAGCCTCCCAAAGTGTGGGGATTACAGGTGTGAGCCACTGTGCCTGGCCAGTGCCTACTGTTTCTGGCAGTGAGTCAAGTGGTGGAGACCATGGTTTTGTGGGATTGTGCTGTTGTTTTTGTCATTGTTGTTTGTTTTGTGCAATCTTAAATGTGTTTCTTTTTCTTTTTTTGAGATGGAGTTTCACTGTTGTTGCCAAGACCAGAGTGCAATGGCGTGACTTTGGCTCACTGCAACTTCTGCCTCCCGAGTTCAAGTGATTCTCCTGCCACAGCCTCCTGAGTAACTGGGATTACAGGCATGCACCACCACGCCCGGCTAATTTTTTGTATTTTTAGTAGAGATGGGGTTTCTCCATGTTGGTCAGGCTGGTCTTGAACCCCCGACCTTGGTGATCCACCCACCTCGGCCTCCCAAAGTGCTGGGATTACAGGTGTGAGTCACCGTGCCTGGCTTAAATGTGTTTCTTTCTGCAATCTCCTCTTCTACAGCTTAAAGGCTACCAGAGGCAGCAGGAGAGAGAAGCTGGGATATGACCAAGGTTAGAGGTTTTTCCCCCCAGTCAGTACCGTAAGGTCATGCTTATCTCTAAGGCTTGTACTTAAAACAGTATTTCAGACCAGGCACGGTGACTCACGCCTGTAATTCCAGCACTTTGGGAGGCCAAGATGGGCAAATCACCTGAGGGCAGGAGCTCGAGACTAGCCTGGCCAACATGGTGAAACTCCATCTCTACTAAAAATACAAAAATTAGCCAGATGTGGTGGCGGGCACCTGTAATCCCAGCTACTCAGGAGGCTGAGGCAGGAGAATCACTTGAACCTGGAAGGCAGAAGTTGCAGTGAGCCGAGATTGCGCCATTGTATTCCAGCCTGGACAACAAGAACGAGACTCCATCTCAAAAAAAAAAAAAAAAAAAAAGACAGCATTTCTTGACCTATGGTTGGGGAGTTCCTATGGGCCACTCTTCAGATGGTCGGAAGAGGCCTACGAGGCCTCCTGAAGGGCTGGGCCTCTCCAGTTCTTGATCTGCAAATCCATTTTCCCTTTGTTTTAGCTAAGAGGTGGGACAGGAGAGAAGACAAAACACTGTGTATGTTCATGCAGAAGTGATTCATCAAAGTAGAAGAAATATTAAGAAGTTTCCAACAAATGATAGAATGTTCTTATTCATCTTAAAATAAGTAGGATTCGTCTCTGGGATGATTCATGCTGAGCACTGCAGCCAAATGGAACTGCTGTGGGCAGTAGATATTTATGGATTTAACATTCAAGGTTTTTACCATTCCTGAGTAAACGGTGGTCATGTGTCATTTTTCTGAGACCTAAATCTAAATCCTGCGCATTAGGACATGGACATGAAGAGGCAGGCTGGTGAGCTCTGCTCTCTAACGTGTGAGGATGCAATGAGAGGTCAGCGACCTGCAACCCAGAAATCCCTCACCAAAACCTGACCATGCCAACACTCTGATCTCAGACTTCCAGAACTGGGAGAAATCAATTTCTAGTGTTTATTACTTTAAAAAAGCAAGTCACATAGTTAGTTGCTAAGCTAGCCTGGCTAATGGTCCATCCTTTACAGCATGTGTAGTTTGGTAGCTATATACTCAGCATCAGATGTGCACTTTATGAGAAAAATTTCTTGATATAGTGGTATATAGGAACATTTAGGGTTCTAAAAGTTCTTGGATATATCCTTCAAAACTGTCAAAGTCTATCATTCTTCAATTCTACTCTGTTATTTCCTGGTTCCATGCCTTTGGATTTACTCTTATATCTGCCTAGCCTCCCCCCATATCCAACCATTAAAATTATGTTTAAGGAGTGTGTTACCTCTCTCAATTAAGCTTTTCTTGATTATTTTCCACTAGCATAATCTCTCCCTGCTTAGGACCTCCTTAGAATTTTGTTTGTATCTTCTTTATGGCTTTTATTTTATCCAATCTTGTATTAGGGTTCACTGGAGAAACAGAACCAACAGAATATATTTAGCTACATAAGAGGGGATTTACTATGAGAATTGACTCATGCAATTATAGAGGCTGAGAAGACCAATAATATGCTGTCTTCGAGCTGGAGAACCAGGAGAGCAGGTGGTTAATTCAGTCTGAGTTTGAAGGCCTGAGAACCAGGGAAGCTGATGGTGTTACTCTAAAGTCAAAGGCCAAAGGCTGAGAAACTGGGAGGCCACTGGTGTAAGTCCCAGAGTCCAAAGGCAGAGAATTTGGAGCTCTGATGTCCCAGAACAAGAGAGAGGGTTGATGTCCCAGAAAGAGAGAGCAAATGCACCCCTCCTCTGAGTTTTTGTTCTATCCAGGACCTTACCAGATGGGATGATGCTTGCTCACATTGGCAAGGGGATCTTCTTTACTCAGTCTACTGATTGGAATGCTGATCTCTGCTGGAAACGCCCTCACAGACACACCCAAAAATCATGTTTTACCAGTGATCTGGGTATCTCTTAACCCGGTCAAGCTGACACATAAAATTAACCATCACGGACCTTCAATGATAATAATCTGTATGCTCTATTTTATTTCTAACTCTGAAATTATAGTCATCTTTAGTTTATCAGTGGATCTTATTCATCTGAGAAGGGTCCCTGTGTCCCCAACCACCCTACTTCCACAGAGCCCCAGCATGACAGGGGCAAATAAATATTTGTTAAGTTGAATTGGGTTAAAGGCTGGTTCTGTTGTAGCAAAGTAAATATACACCTTTGGATGATAGTTTTTGCTGTATGTTACTAGGACTTTTGATAGTCATCTATAAATAAAATGATATTGCTATGTTCTTTGGATAACCTGACCTGGGGAATACAGCAAATATATGAGTCTGAGCCAGATCAATAGTTGCTCTAACATGGATGTTTAATATTCCTTCCATCTTCTAATTTGACAATTCTCTACCTTGTCCAAGTCTGCCTTTCTCAAATCTAATTCCTATTCACTCTGTTATGGTCCCCTCTTTTTTATTCCCTTTCTCATTACATCATATTGAAACATCAGAACAATAGAACACATGCTCTAGAGAGCCTATTGGCTCAAGTTGTCTAAATGAAGAGTTAATTTAAATGTTCTTTCTTACAGCAAAAGTTTAACCAAAGCCTGTATCAGCTTTATAGGCACCTTCTAAACAATTTTGGGACCTGTTTCCTCTCCCTCCCCAAAATCCACTTTTTTTCCTTTCCTTCACAGAGAAGGGAATTTCTTGAAAATATTGTCTACACTGTCTTTCTCTATATCTTACATCCTATTCAACTTACAGCTTATCTCACTAACTGTGTCTTAGCCCAGGTTCTCTAGATTACAGAGCCTGGGGTCAGGATTCAGGTGCTGATTCCCTTTCTGGGATCTTAGAAAGGAAAAATGAAGACAAGTCAGCAGAGGCAGGATGATGTGTTACAATGCTGGTCCCTGCTTCCAACAAGCCATGATGAGAAACGGCAGGTGACTTAGCAGGTAGTGTCCTTCAGCCATGGGGGTTCTCTGGCATGGCTGCAAGGAGCGATCACCTTAAAATGCAAGCGAACAATGAGAAAAACGTATCTGTTTGCCTCACTTCTGTCTCCTATTTCCCATTTGACAAGGTTTGCCCCACAAGAAGATAATTCCCTCCTACTTCTGCTGTGTAACTTCCATGGTGCATCGTCTGGTCCATTGGCACCAGCTCAGGAAGCAAGATTTCATGCCCTGTGGTAGGTATGACAAATGTTTCATTCTATCTGAAAGTGGAGGAGCAATTTTATGTGCAAGGGAGCGTATGTAGGCCATGCAGGTCTAGGACTTCAGTTCTGACTTCAGGCAACTCAGGGAAGTCAGCAAAGGTCGAGAATAGTGAGAGGCGAGTGGTGTCTTTGGAGAGAAGAAAGCAGTTGAAGGAATGTGACAGGCAGCATGAGGTTATGCCCAATACACAACACAGGCAGAATTCACCCCCACTTTTCTACTGAAATTGCTTTTGCCAAGGTCATCGAAGAGGTCTTGGCAAATCCAGAGAACCCTTTCTAGTCGTCTTATTGGACAGCTTTGTTCCATCTGACACAACTGGCTATGTTCTAACCGAAACTCTGTCCTCCTTCTGTTTTCCTGATCCACAGAATAGGTTCTGTTCCTACCTCTCTGGCTGTGTCTCTTAAGGACGTCTTCCTTTTTTCCATCTCTTTATTCTCTGTGGTTCCATTTTCAGCCTTCTTTCTTGTATCCTTACTCTCCACATTTAGCTATCTTCTATGCGCTGATCATTGCCAAATCAATATCTGAGGCCCAAATCTCTGCTCCAGATCTATGTGTATAACTGTTTACCTGTCTCTACCTGGATGTTCAACTCAGGATGTCAAATATAATATTGCTAAAATTGATTCATCTTCTATACTTCCCCCCCCAACCGCCACCAAACCTGCTTTTCTTCCTGTGACCCTGTCTTGGTAAATGTCACAAAACCAAGAACTGGGCAGTTCTTTTGAACTCCTGTCTTTCCTTCACATCTCACATTCGATAAGTCATTATTTATTTATTTATTTTTTGAGATGGAGTCTCGCTATATTGCCCAGGCTGGAGTGAAGTGGTGCAATCTTGGCTCACTGCAACCTCCGTCTCCCAGGCTCAAGTGATTCTCCTGTCTCAGCCTCCCAAGTAACTGGGATTACAGTTGCCCAGCACCACCTGCGGCTAATTTTTTGTATTTTTAGTAGAGACAGGGTTTCACCATGTTGGCCAGGCCGGTCTTGAACTCCTGACCTCAGGTGATCCACCTGTCTTGGCCTCCCAAAGTGCTGGGATTACAGGCATGAGCCACTGTGCCCGGTCAACAAATTTTTAACTTTACATTATTGTTGACTATGGGTTCAATGCCGTACAACAGATCTCTACACTTAATCATCTTGCTTGACTGAAACTTTATGCCCCATGATTATTAACTCTTAATTTTCCTCTCCTCCAGTCATTGGTAACCACCATTTCACTCTTTGAGTCTGTGAATTGGACTAGGTAGAATTGTGCCATATTTGTCTTTCTGTACCTGGCTTGTTTCACTTATCATAATATCCTCATTATTCATTCATGTTGTCACATATTGTAGAGTGTCCTCCTGAATAGTATTCCATTGTCTGTATGTACCATCATTTTCTTTATCTGTTCATCTGTTGACGGACATTTAGGTTGTTTGTACATCTTGGTTGTTGTGAATGGTGCTGCAGTGAACATGGGAATGCTAATATTTCTTTAAGATCCTAATTTCAATTCTTTTTAAACATCCAGAAGTGGAATTGCTGAGTCAAATGGCAGTTCTATTTTTAGTTTTTTGAAGAAATTTCATTCTGTTTTCCATAGCAGCTGTACCATTTTGCATTTTCACCAATGGTGTGCAAGGGTTTCCTTTTCTCCACATCCTTACCAACAATTGTTATCTTTTGTCTTTTTGATAATGGCTGTCCTGGCAGGTGGGAGGTGATAGCTCATTGTGGTTTTGATTTGCATTTCCCTGATGGTTAGCGATGCTGTTGAACATTTTTTCATATGCCTATTGGCCATTTATATGTCTGCTTTGAAGAAATGTCTGTTCAAGTCAGGTTCTTGCCTGTTTTCCAATAGTGTATTAGGGTATTAGGTTTTGGTTCTTTTTTTTAACGATTGAATTGTAGAAGTTTCTTATATATTTTAGAGATTACTCTTTTATCAGTTATATGGTTTGCAAATATTTTCTTCCATTCTTTAGGTTGCCTTTTCACTCTGTTGAGTTTTTTCCATTGCTGTGCAGAGCTTTTTAGTTTGATATAGTCCCGTTTGCTTATTTTGTTTTTGTTGCCTTTGCTTTTGGTACTACAGATGAGGTCTCACTTTGTTGCCCAGGCTGAAAATTTCTTTCTTTTGCACGTGGATATCCAGTTTTTCCAAAACCATTTTTTGAAAATTTGTTGAAAAGACTATCTTTTCCACATTGTGTATCCTTGAAATCCATATCAAAGATCAATTGACTGTGTATATGTGGATTTATTTCTGGGCTCTCTATTCTATTCCGTCAGTCTATATGTCTGTCTTTGTGCCAGTACCATGCTGTTTTGATTTGTAATATATTCTAATATATTAGCTTTGTAATATATTTTGAAATCAGGAGGTGTGATAACTCCAGCTTTGTTCTTTTTTTCTTTTTCTTGAGATGGAGTTTTGCTCTTGTTGCCCAGACTGGAGTGCAATGGCGCTATCTTGGCTCACTGCAACCTCTGCCTCCCAGATTCAAGCAATTCTCCTGCCTCAGCCTCCCGAGTAGCTGGTATTACAGGCGTGCGCCACCATGCCCAGTTAATTTTGTATTTTTAGTAGAGACGGGGTTTCTCCATGTTGGCCAGGCTTGTCTCAAACTCCCAACCTCAGGTGATTCGCCTGCCTTGGCCCCCAAAGTGCTGGGATTACAGGCATGAGCCACCGTGTCTGGCCTTTTAGCTTTGTTCTTTTTGCTCAAGATTGCTCTGGCTATTTCTCTGTGGATTTCAGAATTTTTTTTTTTTTTTTCTATTTCTGTAAGAAATGCTGTTGGGATTTTTATTTATTTATTTATTTATTTATTTTTGAGATGGAGTCTTGCTCTGCCGCTCAGGCTGGAGGTGCAATGGCACAATCTCAGCTCACTGCGAGCTCTGCCTCCCAGGTTCACCCCATTCTCCTGACTCAGCCTCCTGAGTAGCTGGGACTACAGGGGCCCGCTACCACGCCCCGCTAATTTTTTGTATTTTTTTAGTAAAGACGGGGTTTCACCATATTAGCCAGGATGGTCTGGATCTCCTGACCTCATGATCCGCCCGCCTTGGCCTCCAAAAGTGCTGGGATTACAGGCGTGAGCCATAGCGCCTGGCCACCATTGGAATTTTGATAGGGATTACATTGAAGGTGTAGATCACTTTGGGTAGTATAGACATTTTAACAATACCAAGTTTTCCAATCTTTAAGCAATGGATGTCTTTCCATTTACTTATGTCTTATTTAATTTCTTTCATCAATGTTTTAAGTTTTCAGTATACAACTTTTCACCATTTTAGTCAAGTTTAGTTCTAGGTATCTCATTTTTTTTTTTGGGGGGGGGATGGATTCTTGCTCTGTCACCCAGACTGGAGTGCAATGGTGCAATCTCGGCTCACTACAACCTCTGCCTCCTGGGTTCAAGCGATTCTCCTGCCTCAGCCTCCCGAGTAGCTGGGATTACAGGCACCCGCCACCACGCCCAGCTAATTTTTGTATTTTTAGTAGAGACAGGGTTTTGCCATGTTGGCCAGGCTGATCTCGAACTCCTGACCTCAGGTGATCCACCCGTCTTGGCCTCCCAAAGTGCTGGGATTACAGGCGTAAGCCACTGTGCCCGGCTGGTATCTCATTCTTTTTGGTGCTATTGTAAATTAAATTATTTTCCTAATTTCCTTTCCAGATAGTAAGCATACAAAAATGCAATTGATTTTTATATTTTGTGCCCTGCAACTTCATTGAATTTATTTATTAGCTCTAACAGGTTATTTATTTATTTATTTATTTATTTTGGATAGTGTCTTTAGGGTTTTCTACGTATGAGGCTGTGTCATCTGCAGACAGGGAACATTTTACTTTTTCTTTCTGATTTGGATGCTTTTATTTCTTTTTCTTCCCTAATTGCTTTGGCTAGGACTTGCTGTACTATGTTGAACGGAAGTGGTGAGAGTAGGCATTCTTGCCTTGTTCTTCCATTTTCACCATTAGTGTGATATTAGCTGAGGACTTTTCATTTTTAGCCTTTATTATGTTGAGGTAATTTCATTCTGGTCTTAGTTTGTTGAGAGCTTTTATCATGAAAGGTTGTTAAACTTTGTTAAATGCTTTTTCTGTACCTATTCAGAAGATCATGTGATTTTTATCTTTTATTCTGTTAATGTGGTATATTAAATTTATTGAATTGCATATTTTGAACCATCCCTGCATCCCAGGGATGAATCTCACTTGGTCATGATGTATGATCTTTTCAATTTGCTATTGGATTTGGTTCACTAGCATTTTGTTAAGTGTTTGCATCTATATTCATCAGGGATATTGGCCTGTACTTTTCTTTTCTTGTGATGTCTTCGTCTAGCTTTGGTATTGGGGTAGTGCTGTATTCATAAAATGAGTTTGGAAGTGTTCCTTCTTCAATTCTTTGGGAGAGTTTGAGAAGGATTGATGTTAATTCTTCTTTAAATGTTTGGTAGAATTCCCCAGTGAAGCCATCTGGCCTTAGGTATTTTTGTTGCTGTTGTTGGGAGACTTTTGGTTACTGACTCAATCTTCATACTAGTTATAAATCTGTTCAGACTTGCATTTAGTCTCAGTAGGTTGCATGTGTCTAGAAATTCATAATTTTTTCCTACATCGTCCAGCTTGTTTTTGGCATATAATAGTTCATAATAGTCTCTTATGATCCTTTTTATTTCTGTGACATCTGTTTTTCTTTCATTTCTGATTGTATTTATTTCAGTCTTCTCTCTTTTCTTTCCTAGTCTAGCTAAGAGTTTGTCAATTTTGTTTTATCTTTAAAAAAAACCCTCAGTTTTATTAATTTGTTTCTATTGTTTTATTTTATTTATTTCTGCTGTAATCTTTGTTATTTTCTTCCTTCTGGTAATTTTGGGCTTAGTTTATTCTTTTTAAGAAAATTCCTTGGCTTGTTAAGTTAGGTTGTTGAAATCTTTACTTTATTTTATTTTATTTTTGAGACAGGTTCTGGCTCTATTGGCCAGGCTGGAATGCAGGGACCTGATCTTGGCTCACTGCAGCCTCAGCCTCCCCAAGTTTAAGCCATCCTCCCACATCAAACTCCTAAGTAGCTGAGACTACAAGCATGTATCAGCATACCTGGCTAATTTTTGCATCTGTTGTAGAGATGGAGTTTCGCCAGATTTCCCAGGCTGGTCTTGATCTCCTAAGTTCAAGTGATTTGCCTGCCTTCCAAAGTGCTGGGATTACAGGTGTGAGCCACTGTGCCCGGCCTTTCTTCTTTTTAAATGTAGGCATTTTTCGCTATGAACTTCCCTTTTAATACTGCTTTTGCTGTATCCCGTAAGCTTTGACGTGTTGTGTTTTCATTTTTGTCTCAAGGTATTTTAAAATTTCCTTTTTGATTTCTTTTTTGACAGAGTTCAAGAGCGTGTTGTTTAATTTTCACATATTTATGAATTTTCCAGTTTTCCTTCTGCTATTGAAAGGGATGGAGGTTGCAGACACATACTACTGTGCCACATAGCTAATGTCACTCCTCTCAACATACAGTTTTGATTTAAGAAAAATCAAAGTTAATATTTCATATGTTAAAGACCAATAGCCAATATTATACTTAGCAATAAAACATTAGAAGCATTTCTATTGATGTTAGTAACTCAACTATAATTACCATTATTTAACATTATTCTGGAAGTGCTCATCAATGTAACAACGAGAGAAGGAAGTAAGGGAGGTATAAATATTTGATAGGAAGAGACAAAATTATCATTTTTCTAAGATGATATGGTTGTTTGAAAAACTATTAGACTTGAGACACTCAGAAAGTTTGGCAATTATAACAGAAATATTAAAAAACTAATAGCTCTCTTATATATCAGCAATACTCTGTTAAGGTAGATAATGGAAGAAAGAGCTCATATATGACAGCAATAAAAAAAATCAAAGCACCTAGGAATAAACTTAATGATAAATGCACATATCTACAAAACTTTACCATGAAATCTAAAAAGAAATTTGAATACAGGGAGAGGCAGTCTACATTCTGTAATTAGAAAATTTAGTATTGTAAAGGTATTAAATTTCCTCAAGCTAAACCTATACATTTAACAAAATCCCAATAAAAATACCTGGGAACTATTTTTAGAATGTGAAAAAAAACTATTTTAAGGTTTATTTAGAAAAATAAATGAAGAATGTCAAGCACACTTTTAGGAAGAACAGTAGTGAAAAATTCTTTTTCTACCACATATTAATGTGAACTAGCAAGATATAATAACTAAAACAACCCTAGAACTTAAAGTATAATAATAATAATAAATTAATTAATTAAAAAAATAACTAAAACATTGCTGTTTTAGCTAAAAAAGAGACAGTTCAGAAATATATCCAAATGTGTATAAGAGTTTAGTATATAATAAATCTGCTGCCTCATGTCAGTGGAGAGAGTTTTAAGATGAACTGTTTAATCATTAAAACAAAGTTAAATCCAAACTCACATAGTGCACTAAGATAAATTCCAGAGGATTAAACATTTTAATGTAAGTACAAGAAAATACAGGTGAATATTTATAAAACCTTGGGGATAAGGGATGACTTTGTAAACATGAAACTAAAGGCTTAAAGTATAAAGGATGATAGATCTGGTTGTATGAAAATGTAAAACTTTTATGTAGCAAAATTTATCATAAACTAAGTTAAAAGACAAATTACATTGGAGGAAAGTATCCTTAACCAAAGATTCTTTCTTTTTGTTTTTCTTTTCTTCTTTGACAGGGTTTCACTCTGTTGCTGAGGCTGGAGTGCAGTGAATCACCCGAACTCTTGGGCTCAAGCGATTCTCCTGCCTCATCCTCCCAAGTAGCTTGGACTACAGGCATGCGCCACCATGCCCAGCTAACTTTTTCATTTTTAGTAGAGATGGAGTCTCACTATGTTGCCCAAGCTTGTCTTAAACTCCTGGACTCAAGTGATCCTCCCACTTCAGCCTGCCAAAGTGTTAAGATTACAGGCTTGAGCCACCACATCCTGACCAAAGATTCTTCTCTTTAACATTCAAAGATTTTCTTCAAATCAAATAAATGAAAATAATTCTCCACTCACACTGCTTCACTTGACTAGCCTAAAAACAAAATTAAATTAAAAAGAAAAAGAGGGCTGGGTGCGGTGGCTCACACCTGTAATCACAGCACTTTGGGAGGCCGAGGTGGGAGGATCATGAGGTCAGGAGATTGAGACCATCCTGGCTAATATGGTGAAATCCCGTCTCTACTAAAAACACAAAAAATTAGTTGGGTGTGGTGGCACACACCTGTAGTCCCAGCTATCTGGGAGGCTGAGGCAGGAGAATCGCTTGAACCCGGGAGGCAGAGGTTGCAGTGAGCTGAGATGGCGCCACTGCACTCCAGTCTGGGCTATAGAGCAAGGTGCTGTCTCAAAAAAAAAAAAAGAAAAAGAAAAAGAAAAAGAAAATATATAATTGACTAGAAAAGGCATTTTACATAAGAAAAAACCCAAGATGACCCAAGCATGAAAAATGTTCAACTTTTTTTATTTATTATGGTTTAAAATTTTTGTGGGTATATAACTGTACACACTTATGAGGTAATGTGATATTTTGATACAAACATACAAGGCATAATGATCAAATCAGTGTAATTGGGGTATCTGTCACCTCAAGCATTTATCACCTTCACGTTTAGTCAAAAAAATGCAAATTAAAACCACAAAGAAAAAAACAAGGATTAATATATGCACTGCAAAGAAGAGTCTGGAGATTCAGGCATTGTCAAACATGGTTAGGTCTACAAATGTATACAGTCCTTATAGAGGGTGTTTTCCTAGGAATGTATAGCTAAGAAATAATTAAGGATATATTTTAAGCTGCTTATAATAATAAAGAATTGGAAACCTCAGTGACCAAAAACAGGGGATATATGTAGCCACTTCAAAAGAAGTAGAAGAATGGGTAGGAACAACAACAACAACAAATTTAAAAAGGATGTATTTATTTACTTAGTTTTTTTTTTTTTTTTTTTGAGATGGAGTCTTGCTTTGTCGCCCAGGCTGGAGTGCAGTGGTGCAATCTCGGCTCACTGCAACCTCCACCTCCTGGGTTCATGCAATTATCCTGTCTCAGCCTCCTGAGTAGCTGGTATTACAGGGGTGCGCCACCATGCCCGGTTAATTTTGTATTTTTAGTAGAGACGGAGTTTCGCCATGTTGGCCAGGCTGGTCTCAAACTCCCAACCTCAGGTGATCCACCCACCTCAGCCTCCCAAAGTGCTGGGATTACAGGCGTGAGCTACTGTGCCTGGCCTATTTACTTAGTTTTTTACTGGGGGTTTTCCAGTAAGAACCTGAAAACCCAACATGGATGGAGCTAGAAGCCATTATCCTAAGCAAATTAAAGCAGGAACAGGAAACCAAATACCACATGTTCTCACTTACAAGCAGGAGCTGAACATGGAGTCCGCATGGACACAAAGAAGGGAACAACAGACACTGGGGCCTACTTGAGGGTGGAGGGAGGGAGGATGGAGAGGATTGAAAAACTACCTATCGGATGCTGTGCTTATTACCTGGGTGACAAAATAATCTGTACACAAAGGCCCTGTGACATGCAATTTACCTGTATAGCAAACCTTCACATGTACCTCTGAACTTAAAATAAAAGTTAAAAACAACAACAAATTCTGAAAACCTCCTGGACAAATTAAGGAAGGACATTTAAAACAACAAGGCAATCTGGAAATGCAGCCAGTAGGGGGGGAAATGTTAGCTTGACAAGCTGGCACTAGCGTTCTGATAGGGAGAGACTGTTTTGAGTTAGCAGAATAATTTAGAATCTCTGTCAGCTGGAGCAAACAAAAGGAGCAACAAATTGCCTTGCACAAAAGGAAATGGGAATTGGCAATAAGTGCTTTGGAGTTTACAGCTAGAGAAGATTAAATCTGGAAAATGAAAAGGGGAGGAAGGGAAGAGGGGGAGAGGGTGGGCAGCTGGCGGAAGCATGGCCAGTGAGAATTGTCCAGTGCCAAGAATGACTGGTGGACTCTTAAAAGAACTGCGAATACTTGGTTTCAAGATGTTTTCTGAGCTTCAGTATAAGCCAGCCCCTCTAGCCTCCAAATCTTTCCTAAAAGTTTGCTAAACGGCTAAACACACAACCATATTTAGGCCATCTTTTGGGGAGAGAAGAGGTTGAGAAAGTGTCCAACAGGGTGATGTGTTGTAGAAGAAAGGGCAAGGAGCGCAGGAAGTGTAATGAGGGGTGGAGATCAAGGCAGAAAATCAGAGGTAGAGGTGATCAAAAGAAATATACATCTGGCCCAATATGAGACCCTTCAGAGATATTCGTAGGGACTTGGGTTTCATGACATTCACAGGGTAGGGGTTTGAGCAGGATTCTTTTATATCTCAAAGGTTGGGGAGACGCTAGAAGGTTGGAGGACCTTGTGAAATATACGGGGGTTGGGTGACATGCTGAGGTGAGGAGAGGGAGAAGGCTTAGAAAATTGTTTAGAAGAATACACAGCATACAAAATTTACCCATGATGCTAAGATGATAGCAATAATTATTTTTCTTTCTGTTCCTCTCTATCTTGATTCTTCTATAATAAATCCATTTTACTTGAATAAATTTTAAAAAGAAAATGTGCTGAGTGGATAAATCAATCCACAGGGATAGAAAGCTGTCTGTAGGTTATCAGGGGCTGGGGGGAGAGGGGAATGGGGAGTAATTGCTTAATGGGTATAGAATTTCCTTTTAGGGTGATGCAAATGTTTTAGAATTGGATAGAGGTGGTGGTTGCACAACATTATGAATGTACTCAATGCCACTGAATTGTTCACCTTAAAAAAGTTAATTTTATATTTTGTGACTTTCACCCAAGTAGGAAAAAGGAGGAAGAAAATGTACTGGGGAACAAGACAAGATCAATCAGACTCTGCCATTCTTCTGCTGTAAGTCCTTCAGAGACATCCTAACTCTTTGGCCTGGCTCCTCATGGCCTATCCCTGTCACTGCTCCAGCACAGCTACCCCTCCCTATAAACCTTGCTCTCCCAGTCATTCAAAACCACGTGCAGTGCTCTGAAAGGGCCTATTCTTTTCCGTCTCCTTGCTTTTTTATGGGTTTTCTCTTTTCTTGGAATGCCCTCCCCTTACTTTCTGCTCATCCTTCAAAACTCTGCTGAACATCTCTTTTGAGATGCTACCCCTGAGTCTGTAGTCTGAGAGTGTCTCTTTCCTGTGTTCCAGGAGCCTTCTGGGCATTTCTCTGTTACCTCAGGGTAGGTGATTGTGAACCCCTGGAGAACAGAACCCAGGCCTTCCCCTCTGTTTACCTTCAGAACTTGGCTCAGGACAGAAGCTACAGTGAATGTGGAATAAATAAGAATAGATATAGAATCCCTGAGACTAAAATAACATCTTTTTCTAATGTAAAAGCCTGGGCATGAAGTTTAAAAGGACTGGAAGATGTTGAAATGGCTTACTAAGGCATTTATCAGGACTGGTGATATAATATCTTTTCTGTGTCCCCTCCTGCCTTCTTCCTTTTTATGAATTATTTAGGGATTGCAGCATGGATAAAAATTCCACATAGATTAATAAAAATGTGACTGTAAGTAGCAAAATGATTCTAAATGGGCCTTATGAGGTGGCAGAATGCTGATAGTCTTAGGAAAATAAGGCTACAAGCTCAATTATTCTTGTGAAAATATACAATAGGTCATAACATATATATTTTTGAGACCTAGATCCCATCTCAGGATGGTGTTTAAAAATACCTGTCTTGCAGGATTAAAAATGAACTTAATCCCTAACAAAATAACATATCTAGGCAAAAATCATCAGTGGTTGCTAAAATTATTAGGTGAATGGTTGATAAGAAACTTTGCAATGGATAGATGAGGCTGACAACCTTTGAACCTTCTGTACCACTTTTGCTTTATTAACAGTGGGGCAGCCAGACATTAATCCCTCCTGACAGGATGTAGTAGGAAGTATACAACACCACTTAAGAAATATTCTTGGGCCAGGCGCGGTGGCTCAAGCCTATAATCCCAGCACTTTGGGAGGCCGAGACGGGCGGATCATGAGGTCAGGAGATCAAGACCATCCTGGCTAACACGGTGAAACCCCGTCTCTACTAAAAAATACAAAAAACTAGCCGGGTGAGGTGGCGGGCGCCTGTAGTCCCAGCTACTCAGGAGGCTGAGGCAGGAGAATGGCGTAAACCCGGGAGGCGGAGCTTGCAGTGAGCTGTGATCTGGCCACTGCACTCCAGCCTGGGTGACAGAGCAAGACTCTGTCTCAAAAAAAAAAAAAAAAAAAAAAAAAGAAATATTCTTGCCAAAATAATTGAACCTGAATTTAACAATTTTCTAACCACTGGTTTGTGAGAAATATGAAAAACCGAGAAGCATGCAAATTGACACCGTAAGGACATAAAACATCAAATAAAAAAGATGAGAAATTCTCCAAGACAAATGACTCAATTTCTTCAAGAAATAAATGGTATGAAGAAAAATGGAGCAGGAAAAGTATAGATTCAAGAAGGTTTGAAGACTTAAGACAGGCTGGGTGTGGTGGCTCATGCCTGTAATCCTAGCATTTTGGGAGGCCTAGGTGGGAGGAATGCTTGAGGCCAGAAATTTGAGACTAGTCTGCTTAACATAGCAAGACCTCGTCTCTACCAAAAATTTAAAAATTAGCCAGGCATGATGGCATGTGCCTGAGGAGGCCGAGGTGGGAGAATCACTTGAACCCAGAAGTTTGAGGCTGCAATGAGCTATGATTGTGCCACTGCATTCCAGTCTGGGCAACAGAGGAAGATCCCATCTCTTAAAAAAAAAAAAAAAAAAAGAGAGAGACAGAGAGACATACATAACACATACAAACAAACAAAAAGAAAAGATATTTTTTGGAGACAATGTGAGAAAATTACATGGATTGGGTATTAGATAATATTAAGGAATTACTGTTAAATTTATTGTGTGTGATAATGGTATTGTGGCTATGTTTTCTTAAGTTCTTATTTTTAGAGATTGAAATATTGATGATGAAATGATAAACCTTGAATTTACTTTTAAAACGCTCTCCCAAAAATGTGTTTGTGGGGATAGGCTGGGTGGGGTGGCCCATGTCTGTAGGACTGCTTGAGCCTAGGTGTTTGAGACCAGCCTAAGCAGCATAGTGAGACTCCGTCTCTACAAAAAATAGAAAAAATTAGCTGGGCATGGTGGCACTCACCTGTAGTCCCAGCTACTTGGGAGGCTGAGGTGGGAGGATCACTTGAGCCTGAGAGGTTGAGGCTGCAGTGAGCTGTGATCGAGCTACTGCATGCACTCCAGCCTGGGTGACAGAGTGAGACCCTGTCTCAAAAAGAAAAAAAAGTATTTGTGGGGATAGATAAAACAATGATACAGAGTATTAATAATTATTGACTCTGGGCAATAATGAGCACATGGATTCATTATACTTTTCCTTTTTGTGTATAAAATTTTCCAAGTTTCTAAAAATAAACCTAACATTCAGTGACAATGTGGCAATGTTAATAGCTCATCTACTGAGCCAGGACTATATCATATGAGAGCATTGTCAGACCAATGGAAAGATCTTGGCTTTGGAATCAGAAAGGTGTGAGTTTGAACCCCAGCCCTGCTACTTACTACCTCTATTACCTTGGACAAGTTACTTAGTTCTCTGAATCTGTTTTCTCACTTGTAAATAGGGATAACATTACCTACGTCAGAAGATTGGAGGGACATGTGAGGTGATCTGTATAGAGTATCTATCGTGTGCCTGGCACAAAATAAATGCTCTATACATTAACTACCTAGGCCCAGTGTGGTGGCGCATGCCTGTAATCCCAACACTTTGAGAGGCTGAGGTGGAAGGATTACTTGAGTTCAGGAGTTCGAGACCAGCCTCGGCAACATGGTGAATCCCCATCTCTACAAAAAATACAAAAATTAGCCCAGTGTGGTGGTACACACCTGTCATCCCAGCTACTCAGGAGGCTGAGATGGGAGGATTCCTTGAGTCTGGGAGGCAGAGGTTTCAGTGAGCCAAGATCATGCCACTGGATGCCAGCCTGGGCAACAGAGTGAGAACCTGTCTCAAAAAAATAAAGGAAATAGAAAAATAAATTAACTACCTTATACCAATCCACTTATTCTTAATTTCCTTTATTGGTTTTTAATATAGATTTAAATAATCCAGAGTGTATGAAATAAAGAGTGAAATTTTCCCTCACCACATCCCCAATCTCACTCTCCAGAAAAAGGAGCCACTACTGAGACTTTAGTGTGTATATTTCCAGCCTTTTTGTTTTTTGAGATGGAGTCTCACTCTGTTGGCCAGGCTGGAGTGCAGTGGCACAATCTTGGCTCACTGCAACCTCCACCTCCCAGGTTCAAGCAAGTCTCCTGCCTCAGCCTCCTGAGTAGCTGGGATTACAGGTACTTGCCACTACGCTCAGCTAAGTTTTGTATTCTTACTAGAAACCAGGTTTCACCATGTTGGTCAGGCTGATCTTGAATTCCTGACCTCATGATCCACCCACCTTGGCCTCCCAAAGTGCTGGGATTACAGGCGTGAGCCACTGTACCTGGCTCCAGCCTTTTTCTTTATGTCTATAAATATACACAGGTATATGCAACCACATATGGTATTTTTTAACAAAAATGAAACCACACATATAATATTGTTCTGCATTTTACTTTTTCCACATTACAATACATATCTTTTTATGTCATTTCATGTGCTTCTACAGTTATAATTCAATAAACAATGTTACTCATATACCTTTGCTCCCTGGTGTATTTCTGTGAGCTAGAATCCTAGAGCAGAGTTGTTGAGTGGAAGGCTATGTGTCATGTATATTTTATCAATACTACAAAATGGTCCTAATGTCCCTCCACAAGTTATTTGGTTATTTTCACCTCAATTAAGATCTCAACATTATCAATTTTTCATACGTTTCTAAGTTGCATTACTGTCTTTCCGGGTACCACTTCTCAACTGGCCATGAAAGGGTGTCAGAGAATAAATTTGTTAGATTAGCAAAAATCAGCCTCATGGAAAATAGTCAAGCTCCATCCTGCTATTTGTCCCTGTTAGAGAATAATAGGCTGCCTGCTGTTTTCAAGGCTGGATGTAGTGGTGGATTGGATAAAATAAATGGGAATCCTAGTTTTCTTTGTGAAGAGCTAGTGAAGATTATGTGAGGCAGGATTCTGAAAGAAAGCGGGGGAATAAAACCTCCTCTCCAAAGAGATCCCAGCAGATGGCAACCGTGCAAAGGTAGACGAAGAAAGAAAGAGGAAGGAAGTGCCACCTTGATTCCCTGGGTAGTTCAAGATCTCACTTTTCCCTCCTGTTGTTCTAGTGACTTTTAGAGAGGACAATTCCAGAGAAAGATGGTTTCAAAAAGAAAAGAAACCCAAATTGAATCCAATTCTGCCTTACTTATGTGAGAGCACCTGTTAATGTGGTATACCATTGGTCCCAGGCAGACTCCTGAGAAAGATCACTTTGTAAACCACTCTTCTGTTGAGGGAAGGTCAACAATTGTCCTTTGTCCATGAAGCCCTCCCATCATCCTACTATGAAGCTGCTTGTCCAAGCTGCTGCAAGGTTTGGGCAAGAAGAAATTATTCCATTGTCTTGTAGAAATTAGGTCAGTAAGGTGATGTCAATCATGATGTAAGGCTTTCCTTGCATGCTGGCTATTCCTGATGTGGGAAATCATGAGTTGCTCCCTGGCTGCATGTACTTCTTTCAGTCCATAATATGGGCACATAGAAAATGGCCTGCTCCGTGTAAGAGCCATTCAAGTTCTAAAATAATTAAGTTAATAAATGTCCTGATCACTCTTGGACTTAGCAATAAGTTTTAATTTCACACTTTTTTTCCTTTTTTTTTTTTTTTTTTGAGATATAGTCTGGCTCTGTCACCCAGGTGGGAGTACAGTGGCGTGATCCGCCTCCAGGGCTCAAGTGATCCTCCAGCCTCAACCTCCTAGTACCTGGGACTACAGGTGCACACCACCACATCCAGCAATTATTATTATTTTTTTTTTGGTAGGAGTGGGATTTTGCCATGTTGCCCAGGCTGGTCTCAAACTTCTGGGCTAAAGCAACCTGCCTGCCTCGACCTCCCAACGTGTTGGGATTACAGGAGTGAGCTACAGTGCCTGGCCTATTTTACACTTTTAAATCCAAGTTACTAACTCAGTAAAGCTTGAAAAACATCTCATTGTATTCAATCTTCAAAACGCTTTTTGTCTTTAATTTGTTTTTAAGCCCAGGATCAAAGTCTTCTACTAATCCACAGAGGCTGACAACCAGCAAATGGTTAGTTTGGGCCTTATTGTAGACATGTTGCTTTTTCTTTGATAGGTAATTTTAATTATTTTGACAAATATTTGTGTGTCAGGTACTGTCCCGTGTGCTAAAGATAAAGCAAAACAAAATAACAAAAATTCTTGGCCGGGCGCGGTGGCTCAAGCCTGTAATCCCTGCACTTTGGGAGGCCGAGACGGGCAGATCACGAGGTCAGGAGATCGAGACCATCCTGGCTAACATGGTGAAACCCCGTCTTTACTAAAATATACAAAAAACTAGCCGGGTGAGGTGGCGGGCGCCTGTAGTCCCGGCTACTTGGGAGGCTGAGGCAGGAGAATCGCTTGAACCCGGGAGGCGGAGCTTGCAGTGAGCTGAGATCTGGCCACTGCACTCCAGCCTGGGCGACAGAGCAAAACTCCGTCTCAAAAAAAAAAAAAACAAAAAAAAGAAACAAAAATTCTTGCCCTTGTAGGTTTACATTCTGGTGAGGAAACTTCATTCATTCATTCATTCAACAAGCACCCATTGATATTCTAGTATGACTCAGGCCTTAAGCCACATACTGTGAATAAACAGGATTTTAGCCCTAAGCTCAGAATTTAGTGGGAGAAATAAGATGTGTGCTCTTCTCTCCTCCAACCCTCCCCTACACACAGAACACAGAAGAGGGCAGGCTTGCCCAGCTTGCTCAAAGAAAGTTTCTCAAAGAAGATGACAAGTAAGATGAAACTTGAAGAATGAAACTGATGAGGGAGAAAGGCGGTCCAGGTAGGGAAGAGAGCGAGCATCGCATGCACGTGGCATGAGTCATGCTAGGAGATCGAGGAATGCAGTTGAATGGATGAAGCTGCCCCAGTGGAGTGCAAACTCCAGGGGGCATGTTCTGGGAACTGTAAGTCCCTTCTTGTGGCTGAAATTTAAAGTGTGTTGGGATGGGCAGGAGATGGAGCTGGGGAAGGGGGAAGGAGGAAAAGTCCAGATGTGAGGCAGCCATGGCTAAGGGCCTTTGTCCTGATGACAATTAGAACATTAGTGGATCATTTTAATCAGCAATATATCATGGTCCAATGATGTTTTATTCTTTTCTTGATAAGGGTGTATTTGAAAAATTACACAAATAATATGAGTTTATTTTGGAAGGCTCACTGGGGCCTTTCTGTGGGAGCAATGATTTCATTCTCCTATTTGTATTACCGCTACATTGCACATCTCTCTCTGTCTCTCTATTGCTGTAAAAGCTCCTTTCTCTCTGATTGGACTTGACACACAGAAGGATCTCAGTAAAGATTTGCTGTTGTTGATGTCCACAGGCACTGGCAACGTGCAGCCAGATTACACAAGGCCGTGATCTGGTCCAGACATGATACTCTGAGAAACTGGAGCTTGGAAAAATTTAACAATTCCATTGCCACTTCACTGTCATTATATTTTTTAAATTCTTATTTTGAAAAACTTTTTATTACGGAAACATTCATATATTAATGCATATTTTAAAAGTAGGAAGAGGCCGGGCGTGGTGGCTTATGCCTGTAATCCCAGCACTTTGGGAGGCCAAAGTGGGAGGATCATGAGGTCAGGAGTTTGAGACCAGCCTGGCCAACATAGTGAAACCCCGTCTCTACTAAAAATACAAAAATTAGCCAGGTACGGTGGCATGTGCCTGTAGTCCCAGCTACTGGGGAGGCTGAGGCAGGATAATCGCTTCAATCCGGGAGGTGGAGGTTGTGGTGAGCTGAGATCGTGTCACTGCACTTAGCCTAGGCAACAGAGTGAGACTTCATCTCAAAAAAAAAAAAGTAGAGAGAATAGAATGATAAACCCTCACGTGCCCATCATCCAGCTTCAATAATTAACAACTCCTAGCCAAAAATTGTTTTATTTATATCCTCTCTCTCTCCTTGACCTGCATTAGTTTGACATAAATCTGAGATATTACATATTTTAGTATGTATCTCTTAAGGATAAGAACCTTTAAAAAATTTTTTTCAACTATTATTTTAGATGCAGGGGTACATGTACACGTCTGCTCCATGGATATATTGCATGATGCTGAGGTTTGGGGTATAATTGACGCCATCAGCCAGGTAGTCAGCATAGTACCCAATAGGTAGCTTTTCCACCCTTGCCCCTTTCCCTCTCTCAGCTCTCTAGTAGCCTGCAGTGTCTATTGTTCCCATCTTTATGTCCATGTGTACCCAGTGTTTTGCTGCCATTTGTAAGTGAGAACATGTGGTATTTGACTTTCCGTTCTGCATTAATTCGCTTAGGATAATGGCCTCCAGCTCCATGCATGTTGCTGCAGAGAACATGATTTTATAATTTTTTATGGCTGTGTCATATTCCGTAGTGTATATGTACAGCATTTTCTTTATCTAATCCACCATTGATGGGCACCTAGGTTGATTCCATGTCTTTGCTGTTGTGAACAGTGCTATGATGAACATATGAGTGCACGTGTTTTTTTGGTAGAATGACTTATTTTCCTTTGGGTATATGTCCAGTGATGGGATTTCTGGGTCAAATGAGAGTTCTATTTTTAGTTCTTCAAGAAATTTCCATATTGCTTTCCACAGTGGCTGAATAAATTTACATTCCCTCTAACACAGTGTATAAGCATTCCCTTTTCTCTGCAGCCTCAACAACATCTTTCATTTTTTGACTTTTTGGTAATAGCCATTCTGACTGGTGTGAGGTGGTATCTCACGGTGGTTTTGATCTGCATTTCTCCGATGATTAGTGATGTTCACAACAGGATGCAATTGGAGAAACTGGTTGTCCTATTAAGGCTTTGACTGGAAGGGGATATGCTTCCTTTTAAGGAGTCAAGCTCAACTTGCAGAACTGAGAAAAGCCCCTTGGGAAACCTGGCCTCACACCCTTGTCTACACAGTCCCCATACAGGATTCCTAACCTATGGTAAGTAAAGAATGTCACTTTCCGGCCGGGCGCGGTGGCTCAAGCCTGTAATCCCAGCACTTTGGGAGGCCGAGACGGGCGGATCACGAGGTCAGGAGATCGAGACCATCCTGGCTAACACGGTGAAACCCCGTCTCTACTAAAAAATACAAAAAAAAAACTAGCCGGGCGAGGTGGCGGGCGCCTGTAGTCCCAGCTACTCGGGAGGCTGAGGCAGGAGAATGGCGTGAACCCGGGAGGCGGAGCTTGCAGTGAGCTGAGATCCGGCCACTGCACTCCAGCCTGGGCGACAGAGCGAGACTCCGTCTCAAAAAAAAAAAAAAAAAAAAAAAAAAAAAAAAAAAAAAAAAAAAAAGAATGTCACTTTCCAACAGGCCCAGGAACCACATGTTCTTGGGACCTCAAGAAAAGAGGAGTTTATTCAACTTGCAGGTATTTGAGGATACAAACCCGTTGCTGGGCATGGCTTTAATAGGTCTTATCTGAGATTCCTTGTGGAACAGAGTTCCATTAAAGCCAATGTAAAAGACCTATGTAGAAATAATTATTCTTGCTATACTTTATGCAAATAATCAGACCAAGTATAAGACTAAATTCTATTTTGCAAACAACGCAATCCTTTCATAATTTGTCTTAAATGAAAATGAGGACCAGAGAGAGTTTAATTATGTTTCAAATCTCATCGTCATTAGATTCTAGACTCATTAGGTGTTTTTAAGTTTTTGCCTATATTTTTGGCTAACCCTGCTTATTCCTGTGAACCAATCAGCAATCTCTGGCTGCAGCTCAGAAAGAACAAAAGGGATGAGTAACATAGAAATCCAGATCAATATTCTAGTTCTGAGCAATTATCCTGCAAATCCTGCCAGGTGATGGGAATAAACAGGATGCCCTGGAGGTTTCCTTTGGGAAAGAAAGACCAAGGGAGCTAACCAAACCAAACCCCATGCACCCAAATCTTGGCAAGCATAACTATCGCCACTAGCTATCTGGGTGTGTCACAAGACATCCTTTTCTTTCCCTTGTTGGAGGAGGACTCAATTCCACAGCTGCACCTTAGCATTCAGTTTATGATAAGGAGTACATGCACCACCCGCCACCAGACACATTTTTTTGAGGTGGAGTTTCCGTTTTGCTGCCCAGGCTGGAGTGCAATGGCGTGATCTTGGCTCACAGCAACCTCTGCCTCCCAGGTTCAAGGAACTCTCCTGCCTCAGCCTCTCGAGTAGCTGGTATTCCAGGCATGTGCCACCATGCCCAGCTAATTTTGTAGTTTTAGTAGAGATGGGGTTTCTCTGTGTTGGTCAGGCTGATCTCAAACTCCTGACCTCAGGTGATCCGCCTGCCTTGGCCTCCCAAAGTGCTGGGATTACAGGCATGAGCCACCGTACCTGGCCTCACATTTTTGACCCAAACTCAATTCCAAGCTTTGGGTCAAGGCCCTAGGAAAGAAAACTGGATCTGAGGGATCCAGAGGCAGACAATAACAGAAGTTAAAAGGCACAGCACAAGTGAGCATGACTACTTCCTGCCAATCAAGCCATGCTTCCCATAAAGGTCTCATAAAGGTCATGCTAGTATCCATGGCATAAATGAGGTCTAGGGAATTCAAAGGCTACTGACAGCAGGGAAGATAGGATATATGGATAAAAGTGGATACTCCCACTCCCTCAGCCTCCCTGTTAACATGGGTGAAAGCCACTTCGACACTCATGGGTGGCACCCTGTCACAGTTGCCAGGACTCGGGGATATAAGGATGGAAGAGAGAAAGAGCAACACCTCACTTTCTCTCCCTTACATACCCCAGATATTTGCTAGGAAGAGAAAGAAAAAAGGGATGCCTGGTGCCCTCTTTCTAGATGAGTAGCCATTCACTTTCTGTAATCCTTTCAAAAGTATTCTGAACCCCTGGGACTCCTTTGAAAAACTGCCTTCTTTTTTCCTTTTTCCTCCTCTGTCCTCTCTTCACTGACAGGTAATTGTGTCTCCATAGTATGGGACACTCCTCTCAGATGCATCCTCCAAACTGGGAAAAGTTAATTTCCCAAACCTTATAAACTGGTTGGCTTAGGATTGGGCTTGGGGAAGGGAACCCAGAAGCCTGACATGCTGGCAAAAGGGTAAAAGTTTGTTTTACCAGTCCGGCTTTTGGTCTCCCTTTCCCTGTGCAAACTGGTAAAAAGCCTCAGGATTTTTGAGCTGTCCTTACCCCCACCTTGTTTCATTTTGATATATGTTTTCTAATAACCCAGTTTGTCTCTTCTCCCCTTCAGGCCATCACACTCCAAATGGTCATGCAACTGGAGCCTTGGATGATGGCTCTTTTTGCCAGGGACCTTTAGATAGGCCTCTGAGGGAGATCTGACAGAGTGCCCTGTCACAGGAAGCAGCTAAGAGTCGTCTTCATCCTTATCCTTATCCTTATTCTAACGCAGTTAGATGGACTTCTTTAGAGTGGGGAATGAGACAGCCAAATGCATAGGCAGATAAAAAGGGGTTCCTGGAGAACCTCTGACCAGCCCCACAAGTGTTTATATCAGATGCTTTTGTTCAGATGAGGGAACCTGCACAGAGCTTTGTCTGAGCATGCCCACATGTGCCCTGGGGGAATGGGGTGGAGCCATGGGCAGGGGGAGGAGCCTGGCCTCCAATTCCTGTGTGGTGGCCTGGGATTCAGTCCCTGAGGTGAGAGGCCTGTTAGCAGTACTCCATCTCACTTTGTTGAGTCTTATTTCTTTTTTTCCCTTTTTGCCCAATGAAATCCTGCTCTATTTACCCTTCAGTGTGTCCATGTGTCTAAACTTTCCTGGCTTGTGACTAGAACCTGGTAGTAGCTGAACTAAGGAGCAAAATTCTGCAACAGTATTATCCTGCCTTCCCAATACAGTCTACATTTCCAAGTGACCAAATAGACCTGAGGAGGAAAAGTTCTTTACAGACAAATCCCAGCTAAAAAATGTGATAGGAATGATAGAATTAGAAAAAAAAATCACAATTTTACAAAGATCAATAAGGGATGAAAGCATTAGATAAAAAGCTTCTGGAGAACTTTACAATAGAGAGATCTGGCTGACACCCCTGCAACCACTGATCAATGTTGACTACACTCAGAGTGGGACAGCCAGACAGTATGTACCTCTTGAGATGTATGGGGAGAAAAAAGAAAAGGAACCCACATCTAATAAGGCCTTTGGGACTGATTTCTAGTATACATGAAATACAGGGGATACAGACTCAAGTTTAAGTGATACTACTTATAAATAAATGGATAAATCCAGAATATGGGATATTTTACAGAACTATTGAACTAGTTTAATCAACAAGTCAATAGCATGAAAAAAAGGGTGGGGTAGAGCTGGGAAATACTGTTGTAGATTTTAAAAGACTCAAAAGACATAACCTTCAAATGCAATGTAAGGACCTTGTTCAGATTCTGATTCTAAAGAACTAACCATAACAAATACATTTGGGGAGGTTACAAGATGGCCGAATAGGAACAGCTCCAGGCTACAGCTCCCAGTGTGAGCGACACAGAAGATGGGTGATTTCCGCATTTCCAACTGAGGTACGGGGTTCATCTCACTGGAGTGTGTCACACAGCGGGTGCAGGACAGTGGGTGCAGTCCACCGAGTGAGAGCCGAAGCAGGGCAAGGCATTGCCTCACCTGGGAAGCGCAAGGGGTAAGGGAATTCCCTTTCTTAGCCAAGGGAAACCATGATGCACAGCACCTGGAAAACCAGGTCACTCCCACCCTAATACTGCACTTTTCCAAGGGTCTTAGCAAACGGCACACCAGGAGATTATCTCCCACACCTGGCTCAGAGGGTCCCATGCCCCTGGAGCCTCCCTCACTGCCAGCACAGCAGTCTGAGATCTAACTGCAAGGCGGCAGCGAGGCTGGGGGAGGGACACCTCTCATTGCTGAGGCTTGAGTAGTAAACAAAGCAGCCAGGAAGCTTGAACTGGGTAGAGCCACCGCAGCTCAAGGAGGCCTGCCTGCCTCTGTAGACTCCACTTCTGGGGACAGCGCATAGCCAAACAAAAGGCAGCAGAAACCTCTGCAGATTTAAATGTCCCTGTCTAACAGCTTTGAAGAGAGCAGTGGTTCTCCCAGCACGGAGTTTGAGATCTGAGAATGGACAGACTGCCTGCTCAAGTGGGTCCCTGACCCCTGAGTAGCCTAACTGGGAGGCACCCCTAGTTACCATTAGACAAATGGGTAACTAGAATAAACAGTGTAGAGAAGACCTTAAATGACCTGATGGAGCTGAAAACCATGGCAGGAGAACTATGTGACACATGCACAAGCTTCAGTAGCTGATTCAATCAAATGGAAGAAAGGGTATCAGCGATTGAAGATCAAATGAATAAATGAAGTGAGAAGAGAAGTTTAGAGAAGAATGAATAAAAAGAAACGAACAAATCCTCCAAGAAATATGGGACTATGTGAAAAGACCAAATCTACATTTGATTGGTGTACCTGAAAATGATGGGGAGAATGGAACCAAGTTGGAAAACACTCTTCAGGATATTATCCAGGAGAACTTCTCCAACCTAGCAAGGCAGGCCAACATTCAAATTCAGGAAATACAGAGAACACCGCAAAGGTACTCCTCAAGAAGAGCAACCCCAAGACACATAATCATTGGATTCACCAAGGTTGAAATGAAGGAAAAAATGTTAAGGGCAGCCAGAGAGAAAGGTTGGGGTACCTACAAGGGAATCCCATCTGACTAACAGCAGATCTCTCGGCAGAAACTCTACAAGTCAGAAGAGAGTGGGGGCCAATATTCAACATTCTTAAAGAAAAGAATTTTCTTTACATTTTCTTTTTTTTTTTTTTTTTGAGACGGAGTCTCGCCCTGTTGCCCAGGCTGGAGTGCAGTGGCACGATCTCAGCTCACTGCAAGCTCTGCCTCCTGGGTTTATGCCATTCTCCTGCCTCAGCCTCCCGAGTAGCTGGGACTACAGGCATCCGCCACCTCGCCCGTCTAGTTTTTTGTAATTTTTAGTAGAGACGGGGTTTCACCGTGTTAGCCAGGATGGTCTCGATCTTCTGACCTTGTGATCCGCCCGTCTCGGCCTCCCAAAGTGCTGGGATTACAGGCTTGAGCCACCGCGCCCGGCCTAAATTTTCTTAAAGAAAAGAATTTTCTTTAAATTCTCTTAAAGAAAAGAATTTTCAACCCAGAATTTCATATCCAGCCAAACTAAGTTTCATAAGTGAAAGAGAAATAAAATCCTTTACAGACAAGCAAATGCTAAGAAATTTTGTCACCACCAGGCGTGCCCTACAAGAGCTCCTGAAGGAAGCACTAAACATGGAAAGGAACAACTGGTACCAGCCACTGCAAAAACATGCCAAAATGTAAAGACCATCAATGCTAGCAAGAAGCCACATCAACTAACGAGCAAAATAACCAGCTAACACCATAATGACAGGATCAAATTCACACATAACAATACTAACCTTAAATGTAAATGGGCTAAATGCTCCAATTAAAAGATACAGACTGGCAAATTGGATAAAGAATCAAGACCCATCAGTGTGCTGTATTCAGGAGATCTATCTCATGTGCAGAGACACACATAGGCTCAAAATAAAGGGATGGAGGAAGATCTACCAAGCACATGGAAAACAAAAAAAGGCAGGGGTTGCAATCCTAGTCTCTGATAAAACAGACTTTAAACCAACAAAGATCAAAAGAGACAAGGCCATTACATAATGGTAAAGGGATCAATTCAACAAGAAGAGCTAACTATCCTAAATATATATGCACCCAATACAGGAGCACCCAGATTCATAAAGCAAGTCCTTAGAGACTTACAAAGAGACTTAGACTCCCACCCAATAATAATGGGAGACTTTAACACCCCACTATCAACATTAGACAGATCAACAAGACAGAAAGTTAACAAGGATATCCAGGACTTGAACTCAGCTCTGCACCAAGCAGACCTAATAGACATCTACAGAACTCTCCACCCCAAATCAACAGAATATACATTCTTCTCAGCACCACATCTCAGTTATTCCAAAATTGACCACATAGTTGGAAGTAAAGCACTCCTCAGCAAATGTAAAAGAACAGAAATTATAACAAACTGTCTCAGACCCCACAGTGCATTCGAACTAGAACTCAGGATTAAGAAACTCATTCCGAACCACTCAGCTACATGGAAACTGAACAACCTGCTCCTGAATGACTACTGGGTACATAACGAAATGAAGGCAGAAATAAAGATGTTCTTTGAAACCAATGAGAACAAAGATACAACATACCAGAATCTCTGGGACACATTTAAAGCAGTGTGTAGAGGGAAATTTATAGCACTAAATGCCCACAAGAGAAAGCAGGAAAGATCTAAAATTGACACCCTAACATCACAATTAAAAGAACTAGAGAAGCAAGAGCAAACACATTCAAAAGCTAGCAGAAGGCAAGAAATAACTAAGATCAGAGCAGAACTGAAGGAGATAGAGACACAAAAAGCCCTTCAAAAAAATCAATGAATCCAGCAACTGTTTTTTTGAAAAGATCAATAAAATGGATAGATTGCTAGCAAGACTAATAAAGAAGAAAAGAGAGAAGAATCAAATAGATGCAATAAAAAATGATAAAGGGGATATCACCACCAACCCCCAGAAATACAAACTACCATCAGAGAATACTATAAACACCTTTACGCAAATAAACTAGAAAACCTAGAAGAAAGGGATAAATTCCTGGACACATGCACTCTCCCAAGAGTAAACCAGGAAGAAGTTGAATATCTGAATAGACCAATAACAGGCTCTGAAATTAAGGCAATAATTAATAGCCTACCAACCAAAAAAAGTCCAGGACCAGACGGATTCACAGCCAAATTCTACCAGAGGTACAAGGAGGAGCTGGTACCATTCCTTCTGAAACTATTCCAATCAATAGAAAAAGAGGCAATCCTCCCTAACTCATTTTATGAGGCCAACATCATCCTGATACCAAAGCCTGGCAGAGACACAACAAAAAAAAGAGAATTTTAGACCAATATCCCTGATGAACATCGATGCAAAAATCCTCAGTAAAATACTGGCAAACCGAATCCAGCAGCACATCAAAAAGCTTATCCACTATGATCAAGTGGGCTCCATCCCTGGGATGCAAGGCTGGTTCAACATTCACAGATCAATAAATGTAATCAGAATATAAACAGAACCAAAGACAAAAACCACATGATTATCTCAATAGATGCAGAAAAGGCCTTTGACAAAATTCAACAGCCCTTCATGCTAAAAACTCTCAATAAATTCGGTATTGATGGAATGTATCTCAAAATAGTAAGAGCTATTTATGACAAACCCACAGGCAATACCATACTGAATGGGCAAAAACTGGAAGCATTCCCTTTGAATACTGGCACAAGACAGGGATGCCCTCTCTCACCACTCCTATTCAACATAGTATTGGAAGTTCCCACCCGGGCAATCAGGCAGGAGAAAGAAATAAAGGATATTCAATTAGGAAAAGAGGAAGTCAATTGTCCCTGTTTGCAGATGACGTGATTGTGTATTTAGAAAACCCCATCATCTCAGCCCAAAATCTCCTTATGCTGATAAGCAACTTCAGCAAAGTCTCAGGATACCAAATCAATGTGCAAAAATCACAAGCATTCTTATACACCAATAACAGACAAACAGAGAGCCAAATCATGAGTGAACTCCCACTCACAATTGCTTCGAAGAGAATAAAATACCTAGGAATCCAACTTACAAGGGATGTGAAGGACCTCTTCAAGGAGAACTACAGACCACTGCTCAATGAAATAAAAGAGGACACAAACAAATGGAAGAACATTCCATGCTCATGGATAGGAAGAATCAATATCGTGAAAATGGCTATACTGCCCAAGGTAATTTATAGATTCAAAGCCATCCCCATTAAGCTGCCAATGACTTCCTTCACAGAATTGGAAAAAACTACTTTAAAGTTCATATGGAACCAAAAAAGAGCCTGCATTGCCAAGACAATCCTAAGCCAAAAGAACAAAGCTGGAGGCATCACGCTACCTGACTTCAAACTATACTACAAGGCTACGGTAACCAAAACAGCATGGTACTGGTACCAAAACAGAGATATAGACCAATGGAACAGAACAGAGCCCTCAGAAATAATACCACACATCTACAACCATCTGATTTTTGACAAACCTGACAAAAATAAGAAATGGGGAAAGGATTTCCTATTTAATAAATGGTGCTGGGAAAACTGGTTAGCCATATGTAGAAAGCTGAAACTGGATCCCTTTCTTACACCTTATACAAAGATTATTCAAGATGGATTAGAGACTTAAATGTTAGACCTAAAACTATAAAAACCCTAGAAGAAAATCTAGGCAATACCATTCAGGACATAGGCATGGGCAAGGACTTCATGTCTAAAACACCAAAAGCAATGGCAACAAAAGTCAAAATTGACAAATGGGATCTAATTAAACTAAAGAGCTTCTGCACAGCAAAAGAAACAATCATCAGAATGAACAGGCTACCTACAGAATGGGAGAAAATATTTGCAATCTACTCATCTGACAAAGGGTAATATCCAGAACCTACAAAGAACTCAAACAAATTTACAAGAAAAAACAACCCCATCAAAAAGTGGGCAAAGGATATGAACAGACACTTCTCAAAAGAAGACATTTATGCAGCCAACAGACACATGAAAAAATGCTCATCATCACTAGCCATCAGAGAAATGCAAGTCAAAACCAAGTGGGATACCATCTCACACCAGTTAGAATGGTGATCATTAAAAAGTCAGGAAACAACAGGTGCTGGAGAGGATGTGGAGAAATATGAACACTTTTACACTGTTGGTGGGACTGTAAACTAGTTCAACCATTGTGGAAGACAATGTGGTGACTCCCAGGATCTAGAACTAGGATCTAGGATCTAGAACTAGAAATACCATTTGACCCAGCCATCTCATTACTGGGTATATACCCAAAGGATTATAAATCATGCTGCTATAAAGACACATGCACAGGTATGTTTATTGTGGCACTATTCACAATAGCAAAGACTTGGAACCAACCCAAATGTCCATCATTGACAAACTAGATTACAAAAATGTGGCACATATATACCATGGAATACTATGCAGCCATAAAAAAGGATGAGTTTGTGTCCTTTGTAGGGACATGGATGCAGCTGGAAACCATCATTCTCAGCAAACTATCGCAAGAACAGAAAACCAAACACCGCATGTTCTCACTCATAGGTGAGAATTGAACAATGAGAACACTTGGACACAGGAAGGGGAACATCACACCCCGGGGCCTGTTGTGGGGTGGGGGAAAGGGGGAGGGATAGCATTAGGGGATATACCTAATGTAAATGACGAGTTAATGGGTGCAGCACACCAACATGGCACATATACACATATGTAACAAACCTGGAAGTTGTGCACGTGTACCCTAGAACTTAAAGTCTAATAATAAATAAATAAAAATAAATAAATAAAATACATTTATTTAAACATCAGGAAAGTATAAAAATTATCTAAGAATTTGATGACACCAAAGAGTTGTTACCTTTGTTAGGTGTGTTGGTAGCAGTGTGGTTATGTAAGAAAATATTTGTGTGTGCGGTATCAAGGGAGACATAACATGAGGTCTGAGACTTGCTTTGAAATACTCAAATAGAAAAAGGAGAGAGATACATGAAGCAAATATGGCACAATTCTAATAATTGTTGAATCTAAGTGATGGGCATTTAAACAATACTATTCTAATTTTGTTTATTTTAAATTGCTTCTATTAAAAAAGATAGTGTGGAGACAGGCAAAATAGAATCTTCTGGATGACAATTCAGCCTGGTCCATGTGTATCAATGGAACAAAATAAATGGGAAAAGTTACTGCAAATCAGACTAACTTGCTCATCTTTAGCTGCCAGCTGCCACGATGCCACAAAAGCACATCTGGTGTCAGTGATAACACTTCAGACGATGACATCAGGGTGGAAGGAAGGGCTGCTGGTGGGTGTAATGATTTTCTCTCTCACGCATCTCATTTTTGTTAACACCTGAGATGGCACCTCAGCAAATCTAAGCAGAGTGCTGAGTGGTTTGCAGTGCTCTTTCGCATCAGAAACATGCTAATCATACTCTCTTTGCTGATTCACTGGGGAATAATTTTTAGCCCTGTAAGTAGACAAAACTTTGTTTTTAAGATGAAGAATTACAAAAACCAGAGATGGCAAACACAGCCAACTCTGTGACCACTCTCCTCTCTAGTAGACTTCGCTAATTGATCACAACTTTCTTTCCCATTAGATTTGACTTCTCACCATGCTTCTCCATGTGGCCCCATATTCATAATATCTATTTGTCCTTCCTTCATAAAACGTATTCAAATGAATTTATAGATTAAAGAACTTGCTTAGCCATTTTTTTCATTTCCACAGCAGAACAAACAAGAAGAAAAATACCTTGAATACCAAGGAATTTAGAATACTTTGAATTTAAGAAAAACTTTATGTGGGGATTATTGAAATCTGGAATAATTACTTAGAAAGATTAAAAGGTGTTTTTCTTAAAAGGCCTGTTAAAAGTGGGCAGAGTCTTATTGTCTGGAATAATTTAGGACAGGCCACACAGCAGGAGGTGAGTGGCAGGCGAGCGAAGTTTCATCTGTATTTTTAGCCCGTCCCCATCACTCTCATTACTGCCTGAACTCTGCCTCCTGTCAGATGGCATTAGGTTCTCTTAGGAGCGTGAACCCTATTGTGAAGTGAGCATGCAAGGGATCTAGGTTATGTACTCCTTATGAGAATCTAATGCCTGATGATCTGTCACTGTCTCTCATCACCCTCAGATAGGACTGTCTAGTTGCAAGAAAACAAGCTCAGGGCTTCCACTGATTGTGGTTTCATTCTGAAACCATCCCTCCCCACATACACACACTGGTCTGTGGAAACATTGTCTTCCATGAAACCGGTCCCTGGTGCCAAAAAGATTTGGGACTGCTGACCTAGGACCAATGGACTTCACAACCATTCTAAGCCATCTGGCATTTTTGCCTCCTCAGCATCCCTTTCCCTTCATCCCTGTAATAGAATGTTATTTCCTTTGGTGAAATCTGTGTGTCTGCATAGGGCTGCCCCTTCCTTTTTACACAGTGGGGCAGACCTAGCTAATCAGATTACCTCATTTCTTTGACCACAGAAGTTAATAGTAGGATGGGTGCATGACTCAAACTGGGCACATTAAAATCCTATCCTGGCAAGATATTTTGGAAGAGTCTCTTTTTCCACTGAGTGCTGAAGTGGCTGGCTTTGAGGCTTGGGTTGCTGGTGGCTATAATGCCCTACGTGTGGAGAGAGCCAACAAAACAGAAACGTCAGAGACAATTCCTTAAATTATTTGAGCCCTGGGTTCTAATTATGCCTGAAGCAAGATTCACCCCTGGATTATTTAAATATGAGCAGCAATAAATTGCCTTACTTTTTCTTAGTTAGTTTATTTTTATTTTATTTTTTGAGACAGGGTCTCACTCTGTCACCCACACTAGACTGCAGTGACACGATCATGACTCACTGCAGCCTTGAACTCCTGGGCTCCAGCGATCCTCCTGTCGCAGCCTCCTGATTAGCTGGGACTACAGCAATGTGCCACCCCATCCAGCTGTTTTTGTTTGTTTGTTTGTTTGTTTGTTTGTTTTCTGGAGAGACGGGGTCTAACTATGTTGCCCAGGCTGGTCTTGAATTCCTGGGCTCAGCTGATCCCCCCACCTCAGCCTCTCAAGTGAGGTTACAGGCATGAACCACCGTGCCTAGACTTTGTAGTTAGTTTAAATTGGTTGGTTTAAATTAGGGAAAGTCTTGACTAGCATGGCATGTGGGATGCTTCATTTATTCAATTAACGTTTATTAGTCTGCTCTAGTCACGTGGGCACCCTGGAGATACAGAAAGAAAACAGTCCTTGTCTCACAGTTCACAGTTAAAAAGACAGTTATAAATCAGTAATTATATAATACCTGACACTTACATTACTGCTTAATATGTTCTAAGTACTAAATATTTTACATATACTAACTTATTTAACTCTGATAACAACCCTTTGAGATAGGTTGTGTTACTTTTTCCATTTTAGAGAAGGAAAATGAAGCACAGAGAGCTTTAAAAAGTTGTCCAAGTTTACCCAGTTCAGAAGTAGAAGATCTGGAATTCAAACCCACGTAGCCTGGTTTTTAATCATGACATTCTATAGCTTCATTACACCTAAGGCTCAATGTTGGAGTTATACTGAAAAATAATCAATAATGGCTACCATCCATTGAATGCACACTATGTGTCCAGTCCTAAACTAGGTGAATTTCTGCCTTAACACATTAAGTCTTTTCAAGAATTTAATGCAGTAAAGATTATTCTTTGTGTAGTTGAGGAACCTGAGGCTTAGAGAGGTTAAGTGACTTGACCAAATTGCACAGCTAAAAACAAGTGGCACAGACTGAATTTGGATCCAGTCATGTCTGCCTCTAAAGCCCTTCCTCTTTCCTGCCTTACATTCCAACTTTTCCACTAGAGGTGCAGCATTTCTAGGATGCTTATGATTGGCTGCCAGAAACCGAGAAATGAAGTCAACTTGGAGAATTCTCTAACATCAGAGAGTATGGCATATTTTGCTTGCAGCAGTGCTCTTGGAATTGGTGTACATCTTGCAACCTGATACTCCTGAACATACATTTGCTGTAACTGGGGAGAGGTTAAGACACTTATTGTAAGCGTCCCCTTTGGGAGTAAAAAAAAGGATGTTATTTATTTTTATGGCAGTCATTCAAATGTTGAAGGAGGAGACAGTACTTTTGTGCTGCTTCCTGCCTTCAGGCCAGACCTGCAAATAAGAAGGCTTTTGGATAAGGAATGAGTCGGGTATCCTGGGGACAAAGTGCACATTTCGTTAGAGATCCAGAAGGTAGTATTTGTGTGGGAAGATTTTCCATGATCCATAGAAGGCATTCTTGGCTAATAAAACCATCCCACAACACAGGAGAAGCTGGTAATGTTCCTCCATGTAACCAAATCATGCACAGGGTTTACTGATGCTCCACATTCCTTCAGGGAAAACATATACCTGTGTGCTTCCTCATCCAAACATTTATTAAGTGCTTATAAATCTCTTTATCTAGATTAACTCATTAAAGCCACATAACACTGCCATGATACAAATGAGAAAAATGAGGCATAAAGGACTTGACTCAGCAGCAATTGAATTATCTGCTTACCAGGAGTCAATGACGTTTGCTAACCAGTTTTTGCCAGGCACATATGGTGTAATTAAATTAAATTAAATGTACAATGGAAACCTATGAAATATGAGTGTAAAAAGAAGTCAAGCTATTATTCCTATGAAAGCTAAGTTGGATGTTTTGGAAAGACTAATAGAGTTTCTCTAAAAAAATTATTGCTATTCAGTTAGGTGACGTCATGCTCTTTTCCTCCTCTTTGCCTATTGCTGCTAATTAGAAGGACTTTTATCATATTTTCCTCCTTCAAATGTATCCTCCAGGATTCAGCTCAACTATGATCTTTTTTGAGAAACCTCTGATGGTCTGAATTCTACCAATTCTGCTACTCATTAGTGGTAAGTTGCTTAGTGTCTCTGAGCCTTAGAGTCTGCACCTGTGAAATGGAGACGATATCTACCTTGCAGGATTGTTAATAAGGATTGAGATGATGCTTATTAAGTTATCTGGTCCACAGTAGGTACTCAATAAATGGCCTTAATTTTGATGTGCTGATCCCGTGTTAGGAGCTATGGAAACTGATGAACGAGACAGCCCCTGCCCCAGGAAGCCTCAGACTAGTACATCACTGCCTGCTCTTGGCTCCTCTTGCCCCTTAGTGAGCTGAAGCAGATTTTCATAAATGTAGATGGAAACTTTTCTAGATGTTTTTAGATACTGACACCATTATGTCATCCAGGTTCTCAGTTAACATTTGATTTATTAACTAATCCTGAAGAGCACCAGCACAGGTGACTGTCTTTATTTATTTATTTATTTAGAGACGGAGTCTTGCTCTGTCGCCCAGGCTGGAGTGCAGTGGTGTGATCTCAGCTCACTGAAAACTCTGCCTCCCAGGTTCAAGCGATTCTCTTGCCTCAGCCTCCCAAGTAGCTGGGATTACAGGTGCCTGCCACCACACCTGACTAATTTTTTGTATTTTCAGTAGAGACGAGGTTTCACCATGTTGGCCAGGCTTGTCTCAAACTCCTGACCTCAAGTGATCCACCTGCTGCAGCCTCCCAAAGTGTTAGGATTACAGGCGTTAGCCACTGTGCCCAACTGTGACTGTCTTATACTTAGTCACAAAATGATTTGTCCTGAAGCTTAAAGGGGCCATAGGAATAACTTCAAAAGGAATAGGTTCCCATTCATGGAAGCCACATGGAGCAGGCTCTGGAATCTCTCCAAATCATGGGTTCAAATCATGACTCTACCATTCACTGGCTCTTTGACCTTGGGAAAGTTATATAATGACTCTATCAATTTCCTTATCAGAAAAATGAGGATAATAATTCTCATTTCAAACAAATGGAATAAGGAGCAAATGAGATGAAGTGACAGGTGTCCAGCACAGTACTTGGCACATAGTAAATACCTAATAAATGTGTTAGTCTCCTAACAGGGGAATATAAGTAGGTGGGAATATAGAGAGGACACTGTTAACTGTGAGCTAAGGAACAGCAGGCCGGCCTTCCTTCAATGCTTCCTTTCCACCATCGTCACAAAGAATCTGATCTGAATAGCCTATTGCTTTGTCCCTACACACAGTCTCTTCTCAGTCTTTCAGCAGAAATACTTTTTTTTTTTTTTTTTTTTTTGAGACAGAGTCTCACTGTGTCGCCCAGGCTGGAGTGCAGTGGCCCGGTGTTGGCTCACTGCAACCTCCATCCCCCGGGCTCAAGTGATTCTCCCATCTCAGCCTCCCTAAAAGCTGGGACTACAGGGGTGCGCCACTGCGCCAGGCTAATTTTTTGTATTTTTTAGCAGAGATGGGATTTTGCCATGTTGGCCAGGCTGGTCTTGAACTCCTGGCCTCAAGTTGATCCACCTGCCTCAGCCCCTTAAAGTGCTAAGATTACAGGTGTGAGCCACCATACCTGGCCAGAAAGACTATTAATAAAATTCGTATTCCATTATTTACTTGCAGGATTATCTTGAGTGAGGTAAACAGCCTCTGGAAATCTCATTTTCTTTTCTTTTTCTCTGAGACAGGATCTCATTCCATTGCCCAGGCTGGAGTGCAGTGGTGCCGTCGTAGCTCACTGTAGCCTTGACCTCCTGGGCTCAAGCCATCCTCCCACCTCAGCTTCCCAAGTAGCTGGGACTACAGGCGTGTGCCACCACATCCAGCTAATTATTGTATTTTTTGTAGAGACGGGGTTTTGCCATGTTGCCCAGGCCAGTCTTGAACTCCTGGGCTCAAGTGATCTACCTGCCTCAGCCTCCCAAAGTGCTGAGATTACAGGTGTGAGCCACCACGCCCGGCCTGGGAACCTTATTTTCTTTATAATATGCAGCTACAAGTGCATACACCTTGGAAGGATGATGAAAGGAATAAAAATAGTGCAAAGCATCTAAGCCACTGCTGACACATAATAGGTACTCATAGGTATTCAATGCATTGTAGCTAGTAATAGCATAGTAGGAGACCTCCTCTATGAACTAGAAGTTGGTCAATTAATTGAAAAAGTTGATTACAGGAGGGAATGTTCCTTAAAAAAAGATACATTCATTCTTCCCTTCACCATGCTTTACCAGTACCACTGAGAGCATCGAACCTGCACCATTGCTATCCCCAATGCTAGCTCCCATCACCACTCCCGGCCTGTACCACTAGACATGAGTCACCTACAAAGATTAGAAATACTGCTCCAAACACAAAGTTTGGTCTGCAAAACTTGCAGGTTTTCCTGCTCACAGAGACCAAACAAATGACCACAGGCTGGGGTAGAAGAAGAAGAGGGTGAGGGTGGCACTCACCATGGACCACAGAATAGGAAGACGGGGAGAAATCTGAAATGGGGGAGGGGAGGGAAAACTGGAGGGAGGAGGAACCACAAAGGGGGAACTGCTTCGGTGACCAGCTGTCCTTCATGCTGCTGTCTGGAGTGGACTATCAACTGCCTGCAAAATTCGGTTGCCCATGAGCATCCAATTTGAAATAAGCTCTTCTGCCCTGGAGGCAGTGGCCAGCTTTCCTTCCCCATCTGACCCTTCCCATGTTAGCAGTATCAACTCTTGTAAGCTGCAGAACATAAAGTGAGGGGACCTGGCCTCCTCAAGGGGTTAAGGTGCCCTGAAGGGAAACCTTATCCCCCTACCAAAGTGAGACTGGACATTATTAGCTTGACCTTGCCTTTGTGTTGGGATGATGTGGAACGCCCCCCAACCCCTACCTTGTTATGCATAGTGCAAGTTGCAAACACTAAGGATTTGGGGCTCTGTGTTTTTAAGTCAAACTGGAGACTCTCTGAGCTGGGACATAGAGTCAATGCAAAACCCACCAGTCAAAGACAATGTTCATATTTTAATCAAATGCACACTTCTGATTTAGTTGCTCATGCAGCTTATAATTAGGCCTTGTTTTAGGGGAAAAAAATTTAAAGCAGCTGTGTTTCAGTGCTATTCAGATCTGTGACTGACCCAGTTTTTAAAAATTAAAAAATGTGGCATAGATATTTGTCACGTCTTGGCACCTTGCTTACAGTCTGGTAAGATGAGTGTTGGGAAGCATTTTCTGAGCTGTAAGCATGGAAGAGAAAGGGCCTTGGAGCTGAGGGCATTGTATAGCCTGCAGGCAAAACTCCAGAGACGTAGATAGCTATCTCTGAGATTTAATACTGAAAGGAATAAAAATAATAAAAAGCATCTACGCCAGTGCTGACACTGGAAAGAAGATGGCAAGACAGACTCCTAGACTCAACAAGACTCCACACTCACCGTAACAAGTGATAGATCTTAAAGACAAATCATTGTAGAGGTGTGTATGCTGGTGTTCTCGATGTTTTTGCCACCCCCATCCTCATGGCAGAAGTGAGCTATAAAGCTGAAGCCTTAATAATAAACCCTGTCCCCCTTCCTGTGTGCAGAGCCATCAGGCTCCTTCCTCAACCCTTGCAAAAAGGAAGATGGTTTATTCTAAAGAAACAGTGAATTAGGACTAGACTGTATTTCAGGATTGCCAAATATTGTATAATGGTTGGTTCCCTGTCTGCTCGTTATGAAAAAAAGCTTTCAGTAACACAACTCCCACCTACCTTCCCACACAGAAGTCATAGTCAGCTCTTCTTTGCCCTCCTTCTCAAACATGTGCAAGAAAAAACATTTCAGTAAAACAAAAAGGGTAAGTTAACGTAACAGAAAGAAACAATACTGGAGGAAGGGGAGATAACTCAGAGGAATAAGCCAAATAAATGAAATAAACAAATTTAAAAGAATCACCTCTTTAGTATTCTCATAAAGATGGTGCATCTACAAAATAAGAACAGGTTGCTATGAAAAGGGAAGAACTCACAGTGTAAGATAGAGGCTTTCCCAAAGTTGATAACAATCCTAAGAGTTTAGAGAACATTACCAATAATGTCATATGTGAAGCAGAAAGAAACTTTTCCAAATTTTCAATTGCAAAGCACAAACTTTGGTCAACCATAGAGACAAAACTGAATATCTTTCCATTTGCTGAGTTGAAAATGATATTACAAAATCGTTGTCCTAGGAAGAGGCTATCAAAGAGTAAACAGCTGGCCGGGCACGGTGTACACACCTGTAAACACCTGTAATCCCAGCACTTTGGGAGGCCAAGGTAGGGGGATCATGAGGTCAAGAGATTGAGACCAGCCTGGCCAACATGGTGAAACCCCATCTCTACTAAAAATACAACAATTAGCTGGGCGTGATGGCACGTGCCTGTAATCCCAGCTACTCGGGAGGCTGAGGCAGAAGAATTGCTTGAACCCGGGAGGTGAAGGTTGCAGTGAGCTGAGATGGCGCCACTGCACTCCAGCCTGGCGACAGAGTGAGACTCCTCAAAAAAAAAAAAAAAAGTTAACAATTAAAAGTTGTAGAGAAAATAAGTATATAGAACTGTGTCATGCGGTTAATTAATAAAAATATTATGTATCTCTGGCTGTCAACTGTAAAACTTGTCACTTGTTACAATTTCCTTTCCCACTCTAAATACAAATTTACTGTCAGATATAATTTTATACTCATAATTTAATATTATTTTTCTTAAAGAAGTCCCTCAAATTGTATAAGTCTCAGTGTCCATTAAATCAGGAAGTGGCCCTGGCAGTCAGCTACATTGCTTATAAATAGAATAGAGAAGGGGGCAAGCGAACAGAAGGCTAGACACTATAAGATTTTAATTTAGATACTTTTCAGACACATGAATCTCACTCTATGTTGCTTACAGCCACACACACAGATTCTAAAAGTATGAAAACATAGACTAGAAATTACAAGCCAATGTGTGAGAATAGTTGCCTTGGAGTAAGGGGTGCTGTCTGTTTTTAACTTTAAAAATTCTAAAGCAAAAATGAAAAACTGTTCATGTGAGTTTTTTTATAATGGACACATAGATGTTATATTATTCTCAGTGATATTCTTGCTTCTCAATTTAAATTGTACAACTGTAAAGCCATATTCGCTCACAATTTGGAAGGCATTGTTCGACAGTCTTCAGATATGCCATTTCTCAGGATATATGCCAGTCAGATGCCATCCTTCATAGATGACCTGTGTTTTTTCCCCTCTTTATCCTTGTGATCCTTCTATTTCACAGCAACATGTCTGAGTGTGGACCTTGAGTCTCTCTCATCATGCTAGGTTTCTGTGAACTTTTAAGCCTGAGGACTTATGTCCTGCAGCTTCAGGTAATTCTTTTCTATTAATGCTTGGCCAGTTTTGTCTCTGTCATTTTGTCTGTTCTTTTTTTTGATCTCCTGTTTGTCAAATGTTAAACTTGCTATTTTTGTCTTCCATTTTATGCAGGTTTTTTTTTTTTTTTAGATGGAGTTTTGCTCTTGTTGCCCAGGTTAGAGTGCAATAGTGCGATCTCAGCTCACCAGAACCTCCGCCTCCCAGGTTCAAGCAATTATTTTGCTTTAGCCTCCTGAGTAGTTGGGATTACAGGCATGTGCCACCCATGCCCAGCTAATTTTGTAATTTTAGTAGAGACGGGGTTTCTCCATGTTGATCAGACTGATCTTGAACTCCCGACCTCAGGTGATCCACCTGCCTTGGCCTCCCTAAATGCTGGGATTACAGGCATGAGCCACCGTGCCCAGCCACAGTGTTTTTTTTTTTTTTTTTCCTATTATATGGGAGATTTATTTTACCATCTTAGAACCTTTATAGTGAGTTTTTTGGCATTTATATTTTTGATTTTCTGAACTTTTTCCTGTTTCATAACATCCTGTTTGTAAATAGTCTGTCGACTATGAGGATACTCAAGAAGAAAATGAATTAGATGGTTTGAATTATAACATTTGCTTTTTGTATGTTTTTGTGTGTATATTGTTTTATAGATTCAGTAGTTTGAACACACAGGCCAATTTACAGGTGTGAGACACCATGCCTGGCCTCGAGTTTCTTTAAAGAGTTAAAATGTAGCAAAATAGTCTATCCATTATAAAATTGTTTATAAAATTGTTTAAGTCTTGAAATATAGATACAAAAAACATTAAGAATGCTAAAATATATTTTCAAAGACTTGGAAGAGTAACTTGAACAAATAAAATGTTCAAAGTTTATTCAAAAAGTTGATAAAATTTTTATATACCACTTTCAACTGAAATTTGGAAAGATGTTTTTAAAGGTTCCAATAAAATAAATGAGAATTAGAACACTGATTTGGATGTATATGCAACTTCACACACAGACTGTGGTATAAAAAATTTTATATATATATGTATTTGGTTTTTGTCCCTAGTTCCTAGCACAGAGCTCCTAAAACCCTAATTTCCTGAGTGATAGGAGTGTCTTTTGTTATTCATCAGGCACCCCTTTGCACCACAACCAGAGTTTATACTAATGAAGTGACTCAGGGTGGAGCCTCTAAATAGCTTCAGGATCGGGGCTGGTCTCCAGAAAGACCAAACATGTGATTAGAAGTTGGGAACTTTTATTTTTATTTTTTCAGAGACAAGGTCTTACTCTGTCACTTAGGGTGGAGTCATCATCACAGCTCACTGTAACCAGTGGCACAATCATAGCTCACTGTAACCTCAAATTCCTGGGCTCAAGCCATCCTCCCACCTCAGCCTCCCAAGTAGCTGGGACTACTGGCACGCACCACCACACCCAGCTAATTTTTGTATTTTTAATAGAGATGGGTTTTTGCTATGTTGACCAGGCTGGTCTCAAACTCCTGGACTCAAGTGATCCTCCCACCTTGGCCTCCAAATGTGCTGGGATTACAAGAGTGAGCCACTGTGCAGGTTGAAGGTGGGAACTTTTAGCTTCACCCTCTGACCTCCCGGAAAGTGAAGGGGGCTGGAGACTGAATTATAAAAGCTCTTGAATGACAAGAGTTAGAAAGCTTTGAAGTTAGCGAACACATCCACGTGCTGAAAGGGTGGAGCAACCTGACTTCACAGGGAACTCCTGTGTTTGGGACCCTTCTAGACCTTGTACTATGTACCTTTTCATCTGACTGTTCATCTGTATCCTTTATAACAAAACTGTAATAGTAAGTGTTGCACTTTCCTGAATTCTGTGAGTCACTCTAGTGAATTATTGAGTCTAAGAAGGGTGTCATGAGAACCCCTGAATTTGTAGCTGGCTGGGCAGAAGTGTAGGTATCCTGGGCACCTCATTCATGATGGCAGCTGAAGCAAGAGCAGTCTTGTGAGACTGAGATCAGTGCTACCTCTGGGACTTAGTGTCAGGATTGAATTGACTTGCCGGACACCCAGCTGGTGTCAGAGAATTGGAGAATTGTTCTGGAAAAATGACATATATTTGGTGTTAGAAGATACTGAACACAGACTTATTTGCTATTTTTGGCAATGTGCCCTACAAATAAAATTTTTGGTAAATTCAATTTTATACAATTTCCATCAAAAAAGAAAATGATTGCTGCATTATTGAGTATACTCTTGACATAAGAGAACGTCTATTTCAACCAGCTGTCAATGAGTACTAAATCCTCCACTTATAATTTTGCACATGTGATGACTGGAAGATTTTTCTACAGACTAACTTAAGCCTCCATTATTGTCAACCTTTGCTTCTCTTCCATTCCCCACATACTTTTCATGCTGGACACCATAGTATTCATTCATATTAAATATTGATAAGTATTGTTGGCTCTGCACCATCACGTCATAATGCTGGTTCTATTGGTTCAATAACCATATGTGAAGGTTATTGTGAACTATATAAGTATATCTTAGTCTGTTTAGTGTTGCTATAACAGAATACTGCAAATTGGATAATTTATTTCAAAAAAGAAATGTATTTGGCCCACAGTTCTGGAGGCTAGGAAGTCCAAGGGCATGGCACTGACATCTGCTTGGCATCTGGTGAGGTCCTTCTTGCTGTGTCATCATGGTGAAAGGCAGAAAGGCAAGAGAGTGCCCAAGTGAGCAGGCAAGAGGGGGCTAAACTCATTTTTAGAAAAAGCCCACTCTCAAGAAAACTAACACACTCCAATGATAATGACATTATTTATGAGGGTGGAGCCTTCATGCCGCAATCACCACTTAACAGTCTTACCATTTAATTCTGTCACAATGGCAATTAAATTCAACATGAGTTTTAGAGAGAACATTTAAACCATAGCAATGTGCAACTAAACCCAAATTAAAGGTATTCTCAACTCATCTTCCCCTTAGCTGTATTCCAAAAATGTCTGTAGTCATTCCACTGCCACCCTGCATGAGAAGTAGTTGTAGGGGAAAGAAAAAGTGGTTTTAAATGATTGTGATGAGAGAATTTTACCTTTGCAAAATTTTGAGAACATATGACCATGCAACTATACTGCTACCAATCTAGGAAGAGGCCTGTTGAGTGAAAGGCTATGAAGCTTCATCTCCATGAGCTAGAGTCATGGAGCTAGAGTCTAACTCCATGAATTAGAGTCAGATTGCTCTAGTTCCAAGCCCAGCTCTAGCACTTAGGCACTTAACAACTGCAGGACCTTAGGTAAGTTACTGTAAGATGGAGGTTAATAACGACTTCACTGGGTTATTGTAAGAGTTACATGAGATAGTACTTGTAAAGCACTTAGAATAGTGCTTCACATAGTAAGCACTTAACACTTTCTTCCTAGCAGAGCATATCCAGTCTCATGGCTTTGAATACTGTCTATATGCTAATGACTCCAAAATTGGACATGTGTGTTTAGGCCTAGTCTATCTCTGAAAGATCTTTAAAGAACTAACAATAATGTCAGCCTACTTTTGATTTACTACGTTTTAAAATTAGTACTGTAATACCAAAACTAGCTGGGCATAGTGGCATGTTCCTGTATTCCCAGCTACTCAGGAGGCTAAGGTGGGAGGATCACCTGAGCCTGGGAGCTGAGGTTGCAGTGAGCCATAATTGTGCCACTGCACTCCAGCCTGGGCAGCAGAGCAGGACCCTGTCTCAAAGTAAAGTAAAATAAAATAAAATTAGTACTGCATATTGCAATTTTAAAAATATATAAAAAGTAAGCCTTGTGCTCTGCTGGTGGGAATGTAAAATGGTACAGCCACTATAGAAAAAAGTATAGGGGTTCCTCACAAAATTAAAAATGGAATTACCACATGATTCAGCAATTTCACTACTGGGTATACACTGTACCTAAAATAACTGAAAGCTGAGCCTTGAACTTTTATGTTTTGGATGTGGGATAAAGAAATAACTTACGAGCCTACAAGGTTGTCCAGTTATTCAAATAGAATTCTACTCAGATTTTCCAAAAAGATAGATTTTGGCTTCTTGACGGATTGTATTATCAAACAATACTTGTGTACCTGGTGAAATCTTGGAGAAGCCATAGGGAAGGCAAGTTCTATGATTTTACCTGATAAGAGAACACATATGGAAAAACAGTAATAGATGTAATTTGCTTTGTTCCAGGCATATAGTTACCTCATTGAACCTTTAAAATATGTGTTTGTGGTGGTGGGCATTTGCTTCATTTAAACACAAGGAAACTGAAACTGAAACGGAGAGAAGTGTCTTGCCCTCGGTCACACAGCTGGCATGTAGGCAGTCATTTTTATTCCAAAGCCTGTGTCTTTGACTATATCATATTACCGCGTCCTGGTATACAGTGTGGAAATTGTTCCTAAACCTCAATAAACTTTCCCATTTTCCTTGTTCCTACTTGTTACCACATGAAAGAATACAGCTGTATGTATAACTGGAAGAACATGTACTTTCACACAATTTTGAATTATTATTATTATTATTTTTTGAGATGGAGTCTCGCTCTGTCGCCCAGGCTGGAGTGCAGTGGCGCGATCTCGGCTCACTGCAAGCTCCGCTTCCCGGGTTCACGCCATTCTCCTGCCTCAGCCTCCCGAGGAGCTGGGACTGACTACAGGCGCCCGCCACCACGCCCGGCTAATTTTTTGTATTTTTAGTAGAGACGGGGTTTCACCGTGTTAGCCAGGATGGTCTCGATCTGCTGACCTTGTGATCCGCCGGCCTCGGCCTCCCAAAGTGCTGGGATTACAGGCGTGAGCCACCGTGCCCGGCCACAATTTTGAATTATAAACAATTCCTGATAAAGTTAATAATAACTCAGTAATTTATTGCATTATATTGAGAGTGTGTTGCAAGTTGTTTAAATAGTACCCTTTCTCAGGCAGTCACACATATCACCGCAAAAGTATGATAATGAAAACAAAATTTAGAGAGGTAATATTTACATTGGCTTTAGCAATGGGGATGTATGGCTAAGTCATAACTGAATCACAAAGTACACATGTCTTAATGTCCAGTTATTAGCAAATTATAGGATAAAAATGCTACTGGTGAAAATATGTCTCCCTACATGTTCTATAATACTTAACAACCTAAACGAAAGAGGGAAAGGTAAGCTAACAGTTGTTTAAAATTAAAGAGGAAGAATAGCAGCAATTGAAAATCATGACAAACTCAAGACAACACCAAGGATTTGATGATCTGATAACAGAGTCTATTCCCCAAATTCAGGGCATGCCAGCTGTGTTAGGCCATTTGTGCATTGCCATAAAGAAATACCTGAGACTGGGTAATTTATACAGAAGAGAGGTTTAATTGGCTCATGGTTCTGTAGGCTGTACAGGAAGCAGGGCACCAGCATCTGCTTGGCATCTGGGGAGGCCTCAGGGAGCTTTTACTCATGATGTAAGGTGAAGCAGAAGCAGGCACTTCACATGGTGGGAATAGGAGTAAGAGTAAGTGTGGTGGGAGGTGCCACTTACTTTTAAATGACCAGATCTCACAAGAACTCATTCACTATCACAAAGACAGCACCAAACCATAAGGGATCCACCCCCAATGAACCAAACACCTCCCACCAGGCCCTACCTCCAGCGTTGGGGATTACAATTCAACATGAGATCTGGGTGGGGACAAATATCCAAACTATATCACCAGTTATCTGTGTGAGCCATGAACAGTAGGAGGCAAACTGAGGTTGCCACAATTGGCCTGGAAGACAAACTTCCTAGTGGAATACTGAAAACTTAGAGTCTTTAACAAACTCTTATAACAGCCCAGTGTTTGTTTATGAACATCACATTTTATAATGGATAATTCATTTAGTAGTTTACTAGTGAAAATGTAGACTTATAAAATTACGAATTTTGGGGTCCTTTTGCGGTCCATCAGTAAGACTCAGGCCCATCAGCAGATGCTGGCTCATTTTAAAGAATCCCTATGTAGGGGGAGAGGCATAGAGAATTAGAGTCAGAAAAGACTGGTCTTCAATACCCACTTATGAGACCGTGAGCAAATTCTTAGCTGCTCAGAGCTTTAGAATCTGTGGCACTCAGTGGTTTGCTGGAACTGGACAGTTGTTAAACCACTGATAGTTTAATATCAACTATGGTGGGAAGAGTTATGAAAATTGACAAACACCTCAAATTAGGGATGTCTTTCTCTCACAGGACAGGTTTACCAACATACCGCTGTCACAGTCCCATCCAATATACACCAAATCATGTAAAAATGGGGATAATGACTCCCCTGTAAGGATTAAATTGTTTTGGTGTTGAACCAAACCTAGATAATCAATAAACATTTCATAGGGTGACTGCCAGACACAATCACATGTAATTCCCAAGGCAGCCTGTGGAGGTAGGCAGTAGTATCTCCAATGATAATAATGTATTTTGCAATGCATGAGATGGAGCTACTAAAATATGCACCATCACAAATGAATCTCACAGCTTTCAGTGAGAGAAGTCAGACACAAAGTAACACATACTCTATGATTCCATTTATATGAAAAATTAAGAACTGATGAAAGTTCAGAAACTGAAAGAAGGTTATAGAAGCCAGAAGAATGCTTACCCCATTGGGGAGGGGGGTGGGACTGAGAAGGGGTATGAAGGAAATGTTGGAGTGCTGAAGAGATCTGGATGGTGGTTACACAAATGCATATAGATGCAAAAATTCATCATTATATACTCTTGAGATTATTGCATCTTATAGTAGACACTTCTTACTTGAATAAAAAAAGTTTAGTAAAAGGTATATTGGGGAGTCAGGTGTGGTGGCTCATGTGTGTAATCCTAGCACTTTGGGAGGCCAAGGTGAGAGGATTGCTTGAGGCCCAGAGTTCAAGACCAGCCAGGGCAATGTAGGGAGACCCCAGCTCTATAAAATTATTTTTAAAAATTAAAAATAGTGTGGTGGTGTGCACCTGTGGTCCTAGCTACTCAGGAGGCTGAGGTGGGAGGATTGCTTGAGCCTGGAGGTCGAGTTAGCAGTGAGCCACGATTGCACTGCTGTAACTCCAGCCTAGGAGACAGAGTGAGACCCTGTCGAAAAAAAAAAGTATATTGGATTTGAAATTAGAAAAAGAAGAATCTGAGAAGGCATGTTTTATAAACTGGAAAGCATGATTCGAACCTTAGTTGCTCTTAATATGCATGGTGCTTAAAGAAGCAGAGCTGCAAAGGCTTCTTTACCTTCAAAATCTGAGTGTCCCTTTGCTGGCTAGAGATGCAGACCAGAGGACCCAGTGAAGGAGAGGACCTTCAGGTCCTCTGGTTGTTGATGGCCTTTAACAGTCCCCTGGCCCCTGGTTGCTCCCCATCTCTGGCCGCTCATCAGTCTCTCTAAGGTTCACTTGCTTTTCCTCTGTTTGTCTTTTAAAGGCTAGGGGCCCCAGAGCTCTGTCTTTACAACTCTCCTCACTGTACATGCTGCTGACCTGCTGTGTAGCTCCAGTTCTCATTGTAATTTCCTAACCTCCAATTCAGAGCTTTTTTCTCTGCTAGACCCATACTCAGTCATTCAACAACTATTTATGGGGTTATCTTTTTATGCCAGGTATCCTTCTTGGCACTGGGTCAGATTAGTGAATGAAACAGATGAAGATCTTTATCTTCATGGAGTTTATATGCTTAAATTATGCTCCTTGGATGTACTAAAAACTCAGTTTTTCTCATATTATCTCATTGTTTTTATCCCTTGCTTCTCCCCAACCCTAAGTTTGCTCCTCCCATGTACCCCCCCATCTCTACGAAATGCACTGTTATTCTCTCAGAAACCTGGGAGTTATCCCTGACCCCCCTTTAATACATCATCATATGTCATAGGTCCATCAGGAATAAAGTAAATAAATAAATAAGTCACCATATGTTGACTATTCTGATTCCTTAATTTCTTTCAACCACCTCCGCAACCCACCATTTTTCCTGTATTGTCACCACCCCTCCTCCATTCCCCTTCTCAGCTGGCTTACTGTTCTCTCTGTCTTGTCCCTGCCTGTCATTCTCCATACAGTAGTTATTAATAGGATGATTATAAAATACAAATCAGAACTGGCTGCTTTCTGCCTAAACCTGTCCAGTGGGTCTGCCAGCTAAAAATCTAAATTCCTTACCTCGTCCTTATGTCCTCAATTGTCAGGCACAGTAGTGACAAGCAAAGCTGCTGAAACCTGGGTTTAAATCCAGGTTTGATCTGGCATGACCTTGGGCGATTTTTTGAATCCTCTCTATGCCTTACTTTCCTATCTATAACATGGGAGTCATAGCTCCAGCCTCAGGTCGTTGTGGGATTAAATTTGTTACTTCATGCGAAGTACTGAGAATAGTGTCTCGCCCTCAGCGTATGCGCAAGAACAGCTGGTTTTCTCTCTTACAAGGTTGCTGTGATGTTTAAATGAGTTAAAACATGCAAGGGGCTTAGAACAGTGCCTGGCCCATCCTAAATGTCTTTTAATATCAGTCGTCCCCGGTTATCAGTTATCGTTGCCTCTCTAATCTCACTTCATGCCCCTTTCCATCCAAACCTGACTGGGAGCCCTGTTGGACTGGCTGCAGTTTTCTCTCTTACACCTCCAGGCCTTAGAGTTCCTCCCTTGCCACCTTTTTCCACCCCAGCTCCCACTAATCCCTCAAGTCTCAGCTCAGGCACAAGTCCCTGGCACCCGACCTGGCTGGGCTAATTGGTCCCCCTTAGGTCCTGCTCTTACTTCTAACACAGCACTCTTCACACTTCTTGTCACTGTTTATTTAAAATGTACCGAGAAGCCCCCATCAACAGTTGAGGATAAACAAAATGTGACATACACATACAATGGGATTTTATTCACCCTTAAAAAAAGGAAATTATTTCTGCTACACCTACGACATGGATGAAATTTGAGGACCTTACTGGAAATAAGCCAGTCACAAAAGGACAAATACTGTATGACTCCACTTACATGAGGTACCTAGGATAGGCAAATTCAGAGGCAAAAAGTAGAATAGTGGTTATCAAGGGCAAGTGATGGGGAGAGGAATGGGGAGCTGTTGTTTAATGGATATGGAGTTTCAGTTTGGGAAGATGAGAAAAGCCAGGGAAATAAATAGTAGCAATGGCCAGGCATGGTAGCTCACGCCTGTAATCTCAGCAATTTGGGACGCCAAGGTGGGTGGATCACTTGAGGCCAGAAGTTTGAGACCAGCCTGGCCAACATGGTGAAACCCTGTCTCTACTACAAATACAAAAATTAGCTGGGCCTGATGGCGGGGACCTGTAATCCCAGTTACTCAGGAGGTTGAGGCAGGAGACTCGCTTGAACCCAGGAGGTGGAGGCTGCAGTGAGCTGAGATTGCACCACTGCACTCCAGCCTGGGCAACAGAGCAAGACTCCATCTCAAAAAAAAAAAAAAAAAAGTAGCAATGGTTGCACAACATTGTGAATGTACTTAATGCCACTGAATGGCACACTTAAAAATGGCTAAAATGGTAAATTTTACATGATGTATATTTTACTGCAATAAAAATAAATTTTAAAAAATGTATTTGAGAAGCAGTATTAGCCTTGTGGTTCTCATCCTAACTCCAAATCGTGGCTCCACTAGGCTATCAGGCTGTGTGATCTGGTGGCAAGTATCTGACTTTTCTATACTTCAGTTTCTTCATCTGTAAAAATAGGCAAATTTCCCTCATATGATTGTTTGAAGATTAAATGAAGTAATGTCTGTAGAATACTTGATATGGTGTCTGGATAATGGTGAGCACTCATAAGTGTTTTCAGGTGCCTAACACCTTAGGTGCTCAATGCATGTATATACAATGAATGAATGACTGAACAGTCTTCTATTTCAAGTCCCTACCTCAGCAGTCCTTAAGTATGGTATGAGAACACACAGAGATCCCCAAAACCTCTTTTAGGTGTCCATAAAGTTAAACCCACTTTCAAAATAATGCCAAGATATTATTTGCCTTTTTCAATCTCATTCTCATACAAGTATATGCAGTATGAAAAGTTCATTGATATGATTTCAGATTCCACATTGCAACAACCTTTAAGAAATTCCCACTTGTCAAGTTTTAATGTGCTGTCAAAGAATATTCACACTTATCAGAAAAAAGCAATTAGAATACTCCTGCCTTTTCTAACCACATACAAGATTTTTTTCATTATACTTCAACTCAAGGAACACACTGAAATAGATTGAATGCAGAAGCAAATAGAAGAATCTAGCTGTATTCCATTAATCTAGGTAGTAAAGAGATTACAAAAATATGAGGAACGCTACTCCTTTCACTATATATCTTTAGAAAGTATAGTTATTTTTCATGGAAATATGCTATTTATATTAACAAACAAATACTTTATTAAGGTTGTTTTAAAATAAATTAATAGGGGCCGGGTGCAGTGGCTCACGCCTATAATCCCAGCACTTTGAGAGGCCGAGGCGGGCAGATCACTTGAGGTCAGGAGTTTGAGACCAGCCCGGCCAACATGGTAAAACCCCTGTCTCTATGAAAAATACAAAAATTAACTGAGCATGGTGGTGGTGACTGTAATCCCAGCTACTTGGGAGGCCGAGGCAGAAGAATTTCTTGGACATGGGAGGCAGAGACTGCAATGAGTTGAGATTGCGCCACTGCACTCCAGCCTGGGCTGGAGAGACAGGGACTCCATCTCAAAACAACAACAACAAAAATTCATAAATACTTTATTTCATTATTAATTTATTTATTTTTGAGACAAGGTCTTGCTCTGTTGCCTAGACTGGAGTGCAGTGGTGCGATCATGGCTCACTGCAACCTCGACTTTCTGGGCTCAAGTGTTCCTCCAGAGTAGCTGGGACCACAGGCATGTGCCACCACACCCAGCTAATTTTTAAACTTTTTTTGTAGAGGTGGAATGTCATTTTGTTGACCAGGCTGGTCTTGAACTCCAGGGCTCAAGCAATCCTCCCATCTTGGCCTCCCAAAGTGTTGGAATTATAGGCGTGAGCTACCATGCCTAACCTAATAATTCATAACTTCTAATTTTAATTTCTAATATGGTTAATATTGATAGATATAACCCACATAAACAACCTTTGGGGTTCTCAATAATTTTTAAGTGTAAAAAGGTCCTGAGACCAAACAGTTTGAGAACTGCTGTCTTGCCTTGCGCTTGAACCACAACCAACCCATCCAGGGCAACTGGCCTTAGCGTGTGCTTTAACGCTGCATAGGATGGGGAAGCCACCACTTCGGGGAGCAGCTGGCTTTATCTTTGCACTACTCTGTCTGCTAAGAAGTTCTGGCAATGAGTCAAAGATGTGTCTCCTGGAGGTTCCCCACTGATTGGTCTTAGACCCACTCCTTGGTTTTACGCGTTGCAATTTGGAACCCTCTTCCAGGCCTGGAAGATAGTCATCCATTGCTCTTTGTGGTGGCCCCAGAGGGAATCAGTCCTTCCTTCTGGTGACTAAAGTGCAGATGCATTTTTCTGAGTCAGCCAGTGATTTGCGGCAGCATTGCCAAGCCAGATAACTCACAGCTGCTTTCCCAGGAACCAGAAGATCATCTCCGGCCTCACACCAAATTTGATAAATTCATGTTGTTGTTGTTTTCCCCAATAAGTTGTTTTTTTCCATTATAAATCACACATGCTCATTAAGGAAAATAAAGAAAAGTAAAAAGAAAAGAGTCTTGAAAAGAAAATTTGGTCATAATTAGCCCTGACTTTCTTGTCTTGGCATCTCTCCTTTTTGGGCTTGCTCTGAATGCCATTCTTTTCATACAGTCCTTACAAGCAGATATGTATACCATGCCAGCCTTGTGAGGTCTGTGGGGTTGACAGGGCGCCCCCCGCTTGGTGGAGTGGGACAGCTGCTGGCGAGTTCATAGCTCCTTGAGGGCAGCTGAGGCAGGGCACTCAGAGGGAACAGGAAGCTCCTGCGACGAAGCTTGATGCTTCTGCCATCTGAAGACACTTCAGGGCAGATCTCTTCCAGCTATGTGGGGTTAGAGAAGACTGACACTACTACAGCAGTGACTAGTAAATTTCTTTCTGCATTTTTGTGGGGAGGGGTAAAATAAGAATTTCCTCTGGGAATTCTACTTCTGAGAATCTATCCTAAGGAAATGATGAAAGATTTAGACTCATTATGTGTCTATCATTATTCATAAAACTTGGAAATGAAACTAAATGTTTAACAATAAAGGTTTAGTTTTAAAACTGTGTGATTGTATATTCTGTGCTGGTTGAAAATAATAGACATTTATGAAGTCTTTAATGACATGGGAAAATTCCCAACATAGAATGTTAGTTGCTTTTGTATATGGCTGACATATATGTAGTTCCTGGATAAATATTTGTTGATCAAAAACTGAAAAATTTAGAAAACTTTAAAAAGGAAAACACACACACATACACACACACATACACACAAGCAGGACACAAAACTATTTACAGTACAGTCTCAATTACATAAATATTTTTGTGACAAGGTGGAAAAAAAATCATCTTAATCGTTGGTGCCAATATATGTCATAAGGAGAAAACTGTCTTGGTGAAAACATTTTAAATGCCCAGCAGGCAGGTGTCAGCAGATTCCCAGCTCAGAGAAGGGGAAGCTGCTTTGCATGAAGTAAGGAGGAATTTGGTTTATTGCTTCTGAAAAGGAAGGGGAAGGAGGAAGGTATTGGTCAGGGTGCTCACAATTGCAAATGACAAAAATTTAACTCTATCTGGGTAGACGAAAAAACCCAGGTAACTAGTTAGAAACGTTTGGATTCAGGGACTGGAGATTTCCCATCCATATTTGAGCTCTCTCTTCATGTCTTGACTCTTGTTTTTCTTTGTCTTGATTCATTCTCAAGCAGGCCTTCATAGGGGGTGGCAAAGACACCAGGAGCAATACCGATCTTCCTATCAGAGACCCTGGGGGCAAGAGTCCTTCACTCACCAGACATTCCCACAAGCCTGTCCCTGAGCAGCAGTGTGACCAGGAAGGTGGGATGCACCAACTGGTCACTTGTTTGGATCACTGGAACAGGGTGGGATCAGCCCTGCTCAAGTCATTTGAGGGAAGGGGTAACGGTGGTTCCCCAAGGGAAAACTGTTGCTTATTACCCGAGAAGAGGGGTCGAATTCAGTGAATGCTGGGCAGGCACAGAGAAAAGATGCCACCACAGGGAGTAGAGAGAAGAGAGAAGGATGAAGAAGAGAGGAGTCAGTGGAGACACTGAGTCTGGGTGGAGTGAAGGGCCAGGGGAAGCTCCCCTGTGGCAGATAGTGGTCCTTCCATTTTGAATTGTTTGCTTTGCTATGGATGTGAAACTTTTTTTTTTTTTTTGAGACGGAGTCTCGCTCTGCCGCCCAGCCTGGAGTGCGGTGGCCGGATCTCGGCTCACTTACAAGCTCCGCCTCCCAGGTTCACGCCATTCTCCTGCCTCAGCCTCCCAAGTAGCTGGGACTACAGGCGCCCGCCACTAGGCCCGGCTAATTTTTTTGTATTTTTAGTAGAGACGGGGTTTCACTGTGTCAGCCAGGATGGTCTCCATCTCCTGACCTCGTGATCCGCCCGCCTTGGCCTCCCAGAGTGCTGGGTTTACAGGCGTGCGCCACCGCGCCCGGCTGGATGTGACACTTTTATGTATTTCCCCTTCATCCTCTACATTGCCGGCAAATTCTACTAACCTCAAAACTGCTCTATGTGAGTGGGTTTTTTCGTTTGTTTGTTTGTTTGTTTGTTTGTTTTGAGACGGAAGCTCTGTCACCCAGGCTGGAGTGCAGTGGTGGGATCTCAGCTCACTGCAACCTCGCCTCCCGGGTTCAAGTGATTCTCCTGCCTCAGCCTTCCAAGTAGCTGGGACTACAGGCACCTGCCACCACGCCTGGCTAATTACCTGGGATTGGGTTTTGGTGGAAATTGGAGTGGCTAAGTTTTGAATCTGGATCCATATGTACACTGCAGAACAGAGGACAGTGTGGGGAGCCAGGAGCCCAGAGGCTAGCTGGCTGTGGGAAGAGAAGGCTGTTGGGAAAGAACTGAAAATTTTTTTTGAGACAGGGTCTCACTTTGTCTCCTAGACTGGAGTGCAGTGGTGTGAACATGGCACACTGCTGCCTCAACCTCCCAAGCTCAAGCAATCCTCCTGCCTCAGCCTCTTGAATAGCTGCGACCGTCATCATCACACCTAGCTAATTTTTTTTTTTTTTTTTGAGACAAGTCTCACTGTATTGCCCAGGCTGGTCTTGAACCCCTGGGCTCAAATGATCCTCCTGCCTCAGCCTCCGAAAGTGCTGAGATTACAGGTGTGAGCCACTGCACCCAGCCAGAATTGAAATCTTGAGGAGGGTTTTGGATTTCCACAAGATGTGGAATTGGAGGGAGGAATCCAGTCAATTATATCTTGATTTTTTTTTTCTTTTTTTGAGGTGGAGTTTCACTCTGTTGCCCAGGCTGGAGTGCAGTGGCACAATCTCGGCTCACTGCAACCTTCGCCTCCTGGGTTCCAGCAATTCTCCTGCCTCAGCCTGCTGAGTAGCTGGGACTACAGGCATGCACCACCATGCCTGGCTAATTTTTGTATTTTTAGTAGAGACGGGGTTTCACCATGTTAACCAGGCTGGTCTTGAACTCCTGACCTAGTGATCTGCCCACCTCGGCCTCCCAAAGTTCTGAGATTACAGGCATAAGCCACCATGCCCAGTTTATATTTTGATCTTTAAGGGCAGGAGGGCTCCCAGTTGAATCTGAGTTATGTATATTCATCTTCGCTATACAAATTCTGTGTTTGTGAATTTTCATTTTTATGACCAGATTATAACAAAATTTTCCAAGGGAGCAAACTTCTTCCACTCACTTATGGTCAGAGTTTGCCTATCTCAGACGTGTGTGTTCAGAGGCCTTCCAGTCACTTTCAGAGCCAGGTGTAGAAGCAGAGATGGAAGTGTTCGCTGATGCCGGATGGTGGATTTATTGGGTGAGTGCTAGAGAAAGTCAAGAGGGTAGGACATTTAGCCAGGCTGTATCCATTCTGTTCTGTAGAAGCCAAAATGCCAGAAAGTCTACTGCTCTGTGTGTGTGTGTGTGTGTGTGTGTGTGTGTGTGTGTGCAGTGTCAGCACAAACCAACTCAGTGCTTTGGGAGCAATATGGACCCACGGCCCACATCAACTCACATAAATTAACATTCCCTGATGGTTGGGACAGACAGGCATGTAAACAACTAATTAAGACAAAAGGTGTAATAAAGGTATAACCAAAGTATCACTGGAATACCTAAGAGGCAGTACCTACTTCCTCTAAAGTTGAGAAGGGCAGAGTGGGATAAAAGACTTCCCAGAGGTGGGATCATGGGTTGGATCTAGAAGGATGAGTAGGAACTATACAGTGAAGGATAAAAAGGAGGAAACGCATTCCAGGATGAGGGAAGAGCTTGAGTGAAGACATCTCTAAAACTGTATGAATAGTGGGAACATTTGTCTAAAAAAATATTCATTTACATGTATATATGTGGAAGAGACTATGCACCAAAATGTTAGCAATAAGCCAGGTGTGGTGGCATGCACCTGTAGTCCCAGGTATTCAGGAGGCCCAAGTGGGAGGATTGCTTGAGCCCAGGAGTTCGAAACCAGACTGGGCAACATAATGAGACTCCATGTCAATACAAAGAAGAAAAATGTTAACAATAGATATTTCTGGTAGGATTATAAGTGAGTTTTTAGAATTTTATTTTCCTCCCTTTAAAAATTATCCTTCTCTTCTTTTTTTTTTTTTTCAGTAGTGAGTGGGTATCACTCATTAATATGAAAAGTTAAAGACCTTCTGCCAACTTTGGAAAATTTAATATAAGGCTTTACATTAGATTTCTATGTATAAAAAAAATTTCTTGCAGTTTAAAGAGGGAAGAAAATTTGGCCGGGCGCGGTGGCTCATGCCTGTAATCTCAGCACTTTGGGAGGCCAAGGCGGGTGGATCACGAGGTTAGGAGATCGAGAACACCCTGGCCGACATGGTGAAACCCCGTCTCCATTAAAAATACAAAAATTAGCTTGGTGTGGTGACACGCGCCTGTAGTCCCAGCTACTCAGGAGGCTGAGGCAGGAGAATCGCTTGAACACAGGAGGCAGAGGTTGCAGAGAGCTGAGATCTAGCCATAGCATTCCAGCCTGGCAACAGAGCAAGACTCCATCTCAAAAAAAAAAAAAAAAAATTACAAGCAAGGGTGTTAAAAATACAACTATTTATTTGGGCATTCATTTAACAAATATGTATCATGTATTCTTTTGAGGTTGCTCAGATGATTCAGGCAGGGAGAGCCCTTCAAAGGCAGGCCATATAGATAAAAAATGAATGTAAGACAAGGCAGAGAGGTCAAGGACTGTGAGAGGTGGGCCATGGCACTGTGTCTGTGTATGTGTGTCTGAGAAAGAGCAATAATGAGCTTTTATAAATAACTGCAACGATTACTGTCAGCATTATCCAAAAAGATAGCAGACATCACACTGAAAGTGAATTCTGACCCATGAGTGGGTCATGAAATTAGTTTAAGTGGTCAAGACTGGAAATTTTTGTTTTGTTTTTAAATAAACTTTTCCTTTGGGAATAATTTTAGATTTATAGAAAGCATAGAATGATAGTTCAGAAAGTTTCCACATGTTTTTCACCAGCTCCCCCTAATGTTAACATAACCATGGTACATTTGTTAAAATAAATTAACATTAATATAATATTATTAACTAAACTATAGATTTTATTTGGGTTTCACCTGTTTTTCCACTAGTGTACTTTTTCTGTTCTAGGTTTCAATCCAGAATACCACATTACATTTAGAAGATTAGAATTTTTTAAAAAATGAAATGATATAAAATAGAATAGAAAATATCAGTACTTGCACAGACTAAGGTTAAGTATTATTTTATGAAAAGTTGTTTCTACTACACTTGTAGGTTGTATTTCTTACTGAAGGTAGCAGTTTTTTTTAAAAAGAAAGTCTTAGAAGACACCTAAAAATTAAGTATTCTTGCAATTATGAAGATTAATATTCTAGTGAAAAACAAAAAACACTTGCATACAGCATTGTGAGCACTATCTCAAAGTCGGAAAATGCAGAGGAACCTAGGAAAGTAGGACTAAGTAAGAATCAGAAGACACAGCAAGAGAGAGATCCTTTTGTTCCTTCCACAGTGATGTACTGAACAGCTTTGCCCTTTGGAATAGAACTGACTCCCTATATGCTGCTGAGTTGGATGGAATTCTTGGCTCAAGCAGCTGAACAGAATGCATCACTTGATAGAAATACACCACACACACGATCTCAGAGCCCAGCACTGCTCTCCTCATATCCCTCTCCTAAGCCAGGCTGTGCACTTGTAAATGAATTAACGGCTGTGAAAGCAGTTGGTAAAAGGCAGTTGGTATGAGCACTTTGAGTGAGTCACTTTCCTTCTAAGTGAGTCGCTTTCCTTCTGGGTCTCAGTTTCCTCATCTGTAAAATGGGGCTTCCCCATATGGCTTTTGGGAGAATCAAGTGAGAAGAAGAAAGTGATTTATAAATTGTTAGGGGCTATACAGACCTACATAAAAATTATTATTTCAGATGTGAATCATCATTGGTCAACCTTTTGAGGGCAAGAATTATATTTTATTCATCTCCATACCTCTAGTGCCTCCCACCATAACCAGCCCACAGACTCATCTCCATGGGGAGATAAGGACCTGGGCACACCTTCCCCTGCCTGGACTTGCAGATGTTCGCCCAGTTCCTGAAGGCTTCCCACACCCTGTCCTGCTCCTCTCTATAGCGGGACAGATTCAGGCTAGATCAGCTCCATTGACCTTGCAGATTCCGGCGTGAGCATGGACCTTTACCAGAGCCCTGCCTAGGGAAGAGCCTCCTCAGTTCAAAGGGTGCTAGTGAGACTGGTTCTGGGTTCAAATCACCTATTTCAGGTTTTTTCATTTTATTTTGATTTTTGCTTTTTGGGGGATATAGGCTGTTGCCCAGGCTGGAGTGCAATGGCAAGATCTCGGCTCGCTGCAACCTCCGCTTCCCAGGTTCAAACAATTCTCCTATCTCAGCCTGCCGAGTAGCTGTGATTACGGGCACTCACCATCATGCCAGGCTAATTTTTGTATTTTCTTTTTCTTTTGAGACAGAGTCTTGCTCAGTCGCCCAGGCTGGAGTTCAGTGGTGCGACCTCTGCTCACTGCAAGCTCTGCCTCCTGGGTTCACACCATTCTCCTGCCTCAGCCTCCCAAGTAGCTGGGACTACAGGCGTCCACCACCACGCCTGGCTAATTTTTTGTGTATTTTTAGTACAGACGGGGTTTCACCATGTTAGCCAGGATGGTCTCGATCTCCTGACCTCGTGATCCACCCGCCTCAACCTCCCAAAGTGCTGGGATTACAGACATGAGCCACTGCGCCCAATTTTTGTATTTTCAATAGAGACGGGGTTTTGCCACGTTGGCCAGGCTGGTCTCAAACTCCTGGTCTCAAGTGATCTGCCTGGCCTGACCTCCCAAAGTGCTGGGATTATAAGCATGAGGCACTGAGCCCAACCTAAGTTTTTATTTTATTTTTATTTATTTTTCTTTTCTTTCATTCTTTCTTTCTTTTTTTTTTCTCTTGGGTCTTGCTCTGTTATTCAGGCTGGAGAGCAGTGGCTCACTGCAACCTCTGCCTCCCAGGCTCAAACAATCCTCCCACCTCAGCCTCTTGGGTAGCTGGGACTACAGGCATGCACTACCATGCTGGCAAATTTTTTTTTTTTTTTTTTTTTTTGAGACAGAGTCTCATGCTGTCGCCCAGGCTGGAGTGCAGTGGCCAGATCTCAGCTCACTGCAAGCTCCGCCTCCCGGGTTTGTGCCATTCTCCTGCCTCAGCCTCCCGAGTCGCAGGGACTACAGGCGCCCGCCACTTTGCCCGGCTATTTTTTGTATTTTTTAGTAGAGACGGGGTTTCACTGTGTTAGCCAGGATGGTCTCGATCTCCTGACCTCGTGATCCGCCCGTCTCGGCCTCCCAAAGTGCTGGGATTACAGGCTTGAGCCACCGCGCCCGGCGCTGGCAAATTTTTTTGTATTTTTTGTAGAACCAGAGTTTCACCATGTTGACCAGGCTGGTATTGAACTCCTGGGCTCAAGTGATCTGCTTACCTCGCCTCCCAAAGTGTTGGGATTACAGGATCGAGCCACCTTGCCCAGCAGAGACACATATTCAAACCATAACAAGGAGGATAGCTTAAGCCCAGGAGTTTGAGGTTATAGTCAGCTATGATTGTGCCACTGCAACCTAAGCGACAGAACGAGACCTTGTCTTAAAAAAAAAAAAAAAAAAAAAAAAAGACCCACCTCAGCTCAAATACCATCTTTTAATCTCCTAATACCCTGTGCAGAGGCATACTTATTGCTCTCTTCTCTGGGTTCCTATTGCATTTAATTAATTCCTTTTATGGGTCATAACATGTTGTACTGTGATTTATGCATATGTGTTTGTCTCCTCAACTGGCTTTTGAGCTTTGTTTTTGTTTGTTTTTTGAGATGGAGTCTCGCTCTTGTTGCCCAGGCTGGAGTGCAGTGGCGCAATCTCACTGCAACCTCTGCCTCCTGCGTTCAGGCGATTCTCCTGCCTCAGCCTCCTGAGTAGCTGGGATTACAGGTGCCTGCCATCATGCCCGGCTAGCTCATGAGCTCTTTGAGAGAAGGAAATGTTCAAGATCCATCTCCGTATCTGTAGAAACCAGTATAAGACTGACACAGGGCAGGGGATGAGTGAAATGTGTTGATTAACTGAATTCACCCTAGCACAGTCTCACTAGATTCTTCAGTTTCCCACTCCTTGTTGCAACACTCAGCTTTTAGTTTCCATGTGCTTTTTATAGTCCTTTATTGTCAGTGTATGTGTGTCTTTATAGGTGAAGTGTGTTTCTTTTAGACAACAGATGATTGGGTCTTGTTTTTGATCCATTCAGCCACTCTATGTCTTTGAGTGGAGTGTTTAGTCCATTTACATTCAGTGTTATTATTGATAAGTAAAGACTTCTGTCTTTTTTTTGTTTTCTGGTTGTTTTATGGACTTCTCTTTCCTCTTTCCTTCCTTCCTGTCTTTGTTTTAGTGAAGGTGATTTTCTCTGGTGGTATGTTTTAATATCTTGCTTTTTATTTTTTGTGTATCTGTTGTATTTGATTTGAGGTTATCATGAGGCTTGCATATATCTTATAACCTGTTTTTTAAACCGATGACAACACTGATTGCATAAACTAACAAAGAGAAAACTAATGAAAACTCTATACTTTACTTTTTTTTTCTTTTCTTTCTTTCTTTCTTTTTTTTTTTTTTGAGGCCGAGTCTCACTCAGGCTGGTGTGTGGTGCAGTGACACGATCACGGCTCACTGCAGCCTTGACCTCCCAGGCTTAAGCAATCCTCCCACCTCAGCCTCCCAAATTGCTGGGATTACAGGTGCGTGCCACCATTTCCAGCTAATTTCTACACTTTAACTTCATCCCCCTGCTTTTAACTTTTTATTGTTTCTATTTATATCTTACCGTACTGTCTATGTTGTAGTTATTTTTGACAGATTCATCTTTTAGTCTTTCTACATGACTATAGTGTTATAATAGTCTGTGTACTTGCTGTTGTCAGTGAGTTTTGTACCTTCTGATGATTTCTTATAGCCCATTAACATCCTTTTCTTTCAAATTGAAGAACTATCTTTAGCATTTCTTACAAGACAAGTCTGGTGTTAATGAAATCCCTCAGCTTTTGTTTCTCTGGCTGTTGTGAATAATGCTGCTTCATTATTTGAAGAATATTTTCACTGCCTATACTATTCTAGGATAAATAGAATAGTATAGTCCTTCAGCACTGTAAATTTGTCATGCCACTCTCTCCTGGCTTGTAAGATTTCCACTGAAAAGCCTGCTGTCAGGTGTATTGCAGCTCCATTGTATGTTATTTGTTTCTTTCACCTTGCTACTTTTAGGGGTCCTTTCTTTACCCTTGACCTTTGGGAGTTTGGTTATTAAATGTCTCAAGGTAGTTTTATTTGGGCTAAATCTACCTGGTGTTTTATAACCTTCTTATACTTGAATATTGATATCTTTTTCTAGGTTTGTTAAGTTCTCTATTATTTTCCCTTTGAATGAACTTTTTACCCGGATCTCTCTCTTGACCTCCTCTTTAAGGCCAATAAGTCTTAGGTTTGACCTTTTGAGGCTCTTTTCTAGATTTTTTAGTATACTTCCTTTTAAAAAATTCTTTTTTCTTTTGCCTCCTTTGACTGTTTATTTTCAAACAGCCTGTCTTCGAGCTCACTAATTCTTTCTTCTGCTTGATCAATTCTGTGTTAAGAGATTTCTCTATTCTTCAGTATATTAATTGTATTTTTCAACTCCGGAATTTCTGCTTGACACTTTTAAGTTATTTCAGTCTCTTTGCTAAATTTATTGGATAGGATTCTGAATTCCTTCTCTGTATTATCTTGAATTTTGCTGAGTTTTCTCAAAACAGCTATTTTAAATTCTTCTTCTGAAAGGTCACATATCTTGATTACTCTGGGATTGGTCACTGGTGCCTTATTTAGTTCATTTGGTGATCTCATGTTTTCATAGATGGTCTTGATGCTTGTGGAAGTCCGTTGGTGTTGGGGCATTGAAGAATTAAGCATTTATTGTGGTCTTCACAATTTGGGCTTGTTTGCACTTATTTGAAGGTATTTGAAGGGATTTGGGTGTTGTGATTCCAGTTTTTTTTTTTTTTTTTTTTTTTTTTTTTTAGTCACTGCAGCCATATTTGCCTTAGGGGCAACCCCAAGCCCAGTAACACTATGGCTCTTACAGACTCACAGAGGTAGTGCCTTGGTGGTCTGGGATAAGATGTAGAAGGATGATCCAGATTACCAAGTAGAGACTCTTGCTCCCTTCCTTTACTTTCTCCCAAACAAATAAAGTCTGTCTCTCTCTCTGTGCTGAGCCACCTGGAGCTAGAAGAGGGGTGATACAAGCACCTCTGCAACTACTACCATTGGGACTGCACTGAGTCAGACCTAAAGCCAGTACATAACTGGTTCTTGCCCACAGTAATCACTGCTTGGTACTTCCTATGTTCACTTGAGGCCCTAGAGCTCTACAATAGAAGCCAGCCAGGCTTGTGTCCTTCTCTTTAGGGCAGTGAGTTCCCCTGACTCCAGGTGGGTTCAGAGATGCTGTCCAGGAGCCAGGCCTAGAGTCAGAAACCTTAGGAGTCTACCTGGTGCTCTATTCTACGGTGACTGAGCTGGTACCCAAGACACAAGACAAAGTTCTTCATACTCTTCCCTTCCTTTCCACAAGCAGAAGAATCTCTCCCTGTGGCCACCATGTGCCAGGCCCACAGTGAGTATGCATGGCTACCGCCAATGTTCACTCAAGACCCAAGGCTCTTCAGTCAACTTGTGGTGAATGCTGCTGGTCCTGGGACTCTCCCTTTAGGGCCCTGGTCCCAGGGAAGGTCCAGATATGCCATCCACAAGCCAAGGCCTGGAATCAGGAACCCCAAGAGCCTGCTTGGTACTCTACCCTACTGTGGCTGAGCTGGTACCTCACTTTAAGACAAAGTCCTCTCTACTCTTTTCTCAAGCAGAAGGAGCCCCTCCCCGTGGCCACCACAGCTGGGAATATGCTGGGTTTACAACTGAGGCCAGCACATCTCTGACTCTCACCCAAGACCCATGGTGAGTACCACCTGGCTATCCCTGCTGTTTATTCAGGACCCAAGGACTCTATAGTCAGCAGATGATGATGAATTCTGCCATTAGTGGGTTCTTCCTCTCAAGGCAGCATGTTCCCTTCTGGCCCAGGGTGTGTACAGAAATGTCATCCAGGAGCTAGGGCCTGGAATGAGGTCCTCAGGATTCTACCTGGTGCCCTATTCTACTGTGGCTGAGCAAGTATCTAAGTTGCAAGACAAAGTCCTCTTTACTTTTCCCTCCCTTCTGCGCAAGCGGAAGGGAGGAGTCTCTCCTGGAGTCATGAGCTGTGCTGCCTGGTGCTGCAGGAGAGATGGTGCAAGCATTTCCTTGGTTACCCTGGCCAGTGTCTCACTAGGTCACATGCCCCCTAAGTCCACTGGCTTTGATCCTGGAACAGCACCAGGACTTGCCGAGGAATTGCAGTCCTTGTGGCTAAGACTGCCTCTCAAGTTTCCTTGGAAGCCCAGAGCATTTTAGCCCACAGCGATGAGACTTGCTGGAACTCAGGTCTCAGCTACTGGGATAGACAATTCCCCACCCAGACAGGGCTGGTCTAAATGCTCTTCCATGCTTCCATGGGTGCTGGCTGAGTTTTGCACGGTGTTGCTTCCCACTGTGACAGGGTGGCAGTGAGTTCCAATTCAAAGTGTGCCACAATCACTGTGCTCTCCCTCCCCCAAACACATAGATTCTCTCCATGTCACACGGCCACTGCCAGGGGATGGAAGAGGGGTGGCGTCTGCAATTTGAGATTGTTTTTTCTACCCTCTTACGTGCTCTTTAAGTAATATGAAGTTTAAACCAGGTACTATGATTACTCACCTGATTTTTGGTTCTTATGAAGGTACTTTTTTTGTGTGGATAGTTGTTCAATTTGGTGTTCCTGTGGGGAGGACAATTAGTAGAGGCTTTTCATTCAGCCATCTTGCTCCACCTCCTCCTCTGCAATGCCAACATTTTTTTTTTTCAGATGGGGTCTCGCTGTGTTGCCCAGGCTGGTCTTGAACTCCTGGGTTGCTCAAGGAATCTTCACATTTTAGCTTCCCAAAGTGCTGGGATTACAGGCGATTACCTATCATTCAAGAGTGAGGGAAAAGCTGGGTGTGGTGGCTCATGCCTGTAATCTTAACACTTTGGGAGTCTGAAGTGGGGAGGATCGCTTGTGCCCAGGAGTTCAAGACCAGCTGGGCAACATAGGGAGACCCTGCCTTTACAAAAAGAAACACTAAAAAATTAGCTGAGCAGGTTGGCAAGTGCCTGTCATCCCAGCTACTCAGGAGGCTGAGGTGGGAGGATTGCTTGAGCTCAGGAGGTCGAGGCTGCAGTGAGACAAGATCATGCCACTGCACTCCAGCCTGGGTGACAGAGTAAGACCCTATCTCAAAAAAAAAATAAAAATAAAAATAAAAAATAAAGGAAAGAAAGAAAAAGAAAAAAGAGTGAGGGAAAAATAAAATCATTTTTAGACATGTACAAAAACTAATTAAAAGGAATTCAAGGCCAGGCGCCGTGGCTCAAGCCTGTAATCCCAGCACTTTGGGAGGCCGAGACGGGCGGATCACGAGGTCAGGAGATCGAGACCATCCTGGCTAACACGGTGAAACCCCGTCTCTACTAAAAATACAAAAAACTAGCCGGGCGTAGTGGCGGGCGCCTGTAGTCCCAGCTACTCAGGAGGCTGAGGCAGGAGAATGGCGTAAACCTGGGAGGCGGAGCTTGCAGTGAGCTGAGATCCGGCCACTGCACTCCAGCCTGGGCGACAGCGTGAGACTCCGTCTCAAAAAAAAAAAAAAAAAAAGGAATTCAAGAGGGGTGATCAGTGAGTGTTAAAATATATTGAAGGTTTCATCTTATTTTGGAGGAGGATGGAGACACTGACAATTTATGAAAGTTCATAGCTAAATTTATATATATCTTTTTTAAGGATAATCATTAAAAGAATAGGAAGACAATTTTTATCTTCTAAGGCATCAGTGGGGGAGAGGGAAGCCAAGAAAATGTTATCATTCCAACAGAATACAGAAAATAACCATAAAGAAGCAAAATAGGCTGGGCATGGTGGCTCACGCCTGTAATCCTAGCACTATGGGAAGCTGAGGTGGGCAGATCATCTGAGGTCAGGAGTTCAAGACCAGCCTGACCAATATGGTGAAACCCTGTCTCTACTAAAAATACAAAAATTAAGTGGGCGTGGTGGCGGGCGCCTGTAATCCCAGCTACTCAGGAGGCTGAGACAGTAGAATCGCTTGAACCCGGGAGGCGGAGCTTGCAGTGAGCCGAGATAGCGCCATTACACTCCAGCCTGGGCAACAGAGCGAGACTCCATCTCAAAAAAAAAAAAAAAAAAGAAAGAAAGAAGCAAAATAGTAAAAAGAAAACATTTAAGATAATAGAAATGAGTATGAACATAGCAATAATCACTATAAAACAAGGAATAGATATTTATTGAGTGCCTAATAAGTGCAGCACTGTTCTAAGCTATAGAGATATAGCAGTGAGTAAAACAAACTCCCCACACTCATGAAGCTTACATTTTCATGGAGAGACATGTTCTAGTACAGGAAGACACAATATAGTGAAACAGATTAAACTCACCTATACAAATCCAAAAACTATCATTGGATAAAAATAGAATCTAGCAATTGTGCTACTCCCAAAAGATACAATTTTTTTTTTTTTTTTTTTGAGATGGTGTCTCGCTGTCACCAGGCTGGAGTGCAGTGGCACAATCTCGGCTCACTGCAGCCTCTGCCTCCCAGGCTCGAGCAATTCTCCTGCCTTAGCCTCCCGAGTAGCTGGGACTACAGGTGCCCACCACCACACTTGGCTGATTTTTGTATTTTTAGTAGAGACGGGATTTCACCTTGTTGGCCAGGATGGTCTTGACCTATTGACTCGTGATCCGCCTGCCTCGGCCTCCCAAAGTGCTGGGATTACAGGCATGAGCCACGGTGCCTGGCCTAAAGATACAATGTTAAAAGACACAAATCACCCAAATCATAAGCCTAACAACAGAGAATCACCACATAAAGCAAAAAGGAAGAAATTGACAAATGCACGGTTATATATGTTTGGAGATTTTTATCACATTTTTACATTAAGTTCATGGATCAGATAAAAATTAAACAGAATAGACACTGGAGTGACATAGTTAACATACTTGATATAATAGAAATAGAATGCTGCATCCAACAAATAGAGAATATGCATTCTTTTAAAATATGCGCTAGAACATGTACAAGGGCAAAAGAAATTCTCAAGAAAATTTAAAAAGATGTTATACAAAGCATGTCTCCTGACAATGAAGTTAAATGAGAAATAATATACTTATTAAGCATGTATTATACACCAGGTAATTTTCTAGAAGCTGGGCACATAGCAACAAACAAATGAGATGAAGTCCTACTGTCAGGAAGCTTGCATTCTGAGGGCAAGAGGACAGATGATAAACAAATTTCAAAAAATATTTAGGCTGGGCGTGGTGGCTTATGCCTGTAATCCCAGCACTTTGGGAGGCTGAGGCAGGTGGATCACTTGAGGTCAGGAGCTCAAGACCAGCCTGGCCAACATGGTGAAACCCTGCCTCTACTAAAAATGTAAAAATTAGTTGGGCATGGTGGCACGCACCTGTAATCCCAGCTATTCGGGAGGCTGCGGCAGGAGAACCACTTGAACCTGGGAGGCGGAGGTTGCAGTGAGCTGAGATTGTACCACTGCACTCCAGCCTGGGAAACAGCAAGATTCCATCTCAAACAAAACAAAACAAAACAAAACAAAAAACGTGGTGGTTACTCAGACAATAGAATTATCTCTACAGTAAAGGACTTCCAAAATGACAGATGAGAAAGTGTATATTAAACACCTTTAATAAATATTCTGTAAAATAATAAAATATAGAAAATTTAGACAGACACTTATATCTCCTAATTTATATATCTTGGTCAGCTTCTCCACAAGCTTACCTAATTGTGCATATACTTTATACTTATTAAAGTATATATATTTTTTTTAAAAAAAAGAAAAGCCTCTCTGATGAGGTAACATTTGAGCAGAAACCTGAAAGGAGTGAGGAAGCAAGATATGCAGCTATGTAGGGGAAGAAAATTCCAGGCAGAGTGAATGGCAAGATCAAAAGCCATGAGTTGGGAGGGTGCTTGCCATGTTCAACAAACAGCAGTGAAAAGATAGTTAAAACAAAACAAAACAAAACAAAACAAAGCATACATATGGAAACTTACAAAACACACTGTACCATTAAGGAACAGCTTTTGGCTATAAGTAAAAGAGTCCTGAGAAACAACAGCTTTAAAAAACTTCTCTTTCTCCTAATAGAAATTCTGGAGGCAGGTGGTTCCTGGCATTAGGTTGATGACTCAAAGTACTTAGTTCAAGATCTTTGTGATTTTGGGCCAGGCACTGTGGCTGATGCCTATAATCCCAGCAGTTTGGGAGGCTGAGGCGGGTGGATCATTTGAGGTAAGGAGTTTGAGACCAGCCTGGCCAACATGGTGAAACCTCATCTCTACTAAAAATACAAAAATTAGTTGGGTGTGGTGGCGGGCGCCTGTAATCCCAGCTAATTGGGAGGCTGAGGCATGAAAATTGCTTGAGCCCAGGAGATGGAGTTTGCACTGAGCCGAGATTGCACCACTGCACTCCAGCCTGGGTGACAGAGTGAGACTCTGTCACACACACAAAAAAAATTAATTTTTCTTGGCCATTTCTTCATGGTTTCTGAATAGCTGCTCCAGCTCCAGCCTTTGTGTGTACACTCAAGGCAGGAGGAAGGAAGAAGAATTAGGAAATATAAAACGTCTCCAGAGCTCTTCCTTTCCTCTTCTTCTCCCGCTTCTCTCCTTTGGCCCCCTATAAGTTTTCTATGTCTCAGCAACAAATTACCACAAACTTAGTGTCTTACAACAACACATATTCATTATCTGACAGTTTCTGTGGGTCAGGAGTCTGGAAATGGCTTAGATGGGTCTTTTGCTCAGGGTCTCACAGGCTGCAATCATGACATTGGTGGGCTGCATTCTCATCAGCGGTTTCCAAGCTCCCTCAGATTGTTGGCAGAATTCATTTCCTTGAAGCTATAGAACTCGAGACGATATGCTTCTTAAAGGTCAAAAGGGAGCAAGAGTAGGTCTGAGTTTGGGAACAGTGGCATCTATTACAATGAATGTTAATGCTTAGATCTTAACTTCTTCCTTTTTTTTTTTTTTTTTTTTGAGAAGGAGTCTCCCTCTGTTGCCCAGACTGGAGTGCAGTGGTATGATCTTGGCTTACTGCAAGCTCCGCCTCCCGGGTTCACGCCATTCTCCTGCCTCAGCCTCTGAAGTAGCTGGGACTACAGGCGCCCGCCACCACGCCTGGCTAATTTTTTGTATTTTTTTTTTTTTTTTTTTTGAGACGGAGTCTCGCTCTGTCGCCCAGGCTGGAGTGCAGTGGCCGGATCTCAGCTCACTGCAAGCTCCGCCTCCCGGGTTCACGCCATTCTCCTGCCTCAGCCTCCCGAGTAGCTGGGAGTACAGGCGCCCGCCACCTCGCCCGGCTAGTTTTTTTTTTTTTGTATTTTAGTAGAGACGGGGTTTCACTGTGTTAGCCAGGATGGTCTCGATCTCCTGACCTCATGATCCGCCCATCTCGGCCTCCCAAAGTGCTGGGATTACAGGCTTGAGCCACCGCGCCCGGCCAATTTTTTGTATTTTTAGTAGAGACAGGGTTTCACCTTGTTAGCCAGGATGGTCTCGATCTCCTGACCTCGTGATCCGCGTGTCTCGGCCTCCCAAAGTGCTGGGATTACAGGCATGAGCCACTGTGCCCGGCCTAGATCTTAACATTTAAATGTTGACCCTCACTCTGTTGCCAGGCTGGAGTGCAGTGGCCTGATCTGAGAGGCTCACTGCAACCTCTGCCTCCCGGGCTCAAGTAATTCTCCTGCCTCAGCTTCCCAAGCAGCTGGGACTACAGGTGCCCACCACCACACCTGGCTAACTTTTTTTTTTTTTTTTTTGTATTTTAGCAGAGACAGGGTTTCACCATGTTGCCCAGGCTGGTCTTGAACTCCCGAGCTCAGGCAATCTGCCCACCTTGGCCTCCCAAAGTGCTAGGATTACAGGCTTGGGCCACCGTGCCCGGCCAGATCTTAACGTTTAAATACCATTCTTCATTGAAAAGAATCAGAGCTCTTTGGCGTAATGGCTCATTTGAGGGCTGGGTCAAAGAAAGTGTAAGAAGAGCTTAGAATATCTTAGACCAAAAAGCAAGGAAGAGCTCAAAGAACGATGAGGACGTGTCAAAAGGATCCTGAATGGTACAACCATTTTGGGAAACAGTTTGGCAATTTATTATAAAGTGAAATACAGCAAGTCATTGAATAATGTTATTTTGTTACAATGTTGATGAGAAAAAAACCAAACAACTTCTTGGCCTGGGTCACCAGTGTAGTTTGGACTCTGTTTTCTCTGTGTACTCTGGTTTCCTCCCACATCCCAAAGATGTGCACATTTTTTGTCTTTTTTGTTTTGTTTTGTTTTTTCCTTTTTGTGGAGAATGGGGTCTCGTTATATTACCCAGGCAGGTCTCGAACTCCTGGGCTCAAGCAATCCTCCCGCCTCTGCCTCCCTGAGAGCTGGGTTTACAGGCGTGAGCCACCGCGCCTGGCCAGATGTGCACATTAAGTTAACTGGCATATTTCAATTGTCCTGGTCTGAGTGAGTGTTGGTGTGCATGTGAGTGCACCCTGGAATAGTGTAGCATTCTATACATGGTTGGTTCCTGCCTTGCACCTTGAGCTGCTGGGATAGGCTCTAGCCACTCTCAACCCTGAACTGGAAAAATTGGGTAAATAATGATCTTGTTTATTTTGAGACACTTATCTTACTTATTTATTCCACTCACTCTGTTTATTCCACTCACTCTGTTTCCTGGCCTGGAGTGCAGTGGCATGATCACAGCTCACTTCAACCTCGACCTCCTCAGCTTAAGTAATCTTCTGCCTTGGTCTCCCAAATTGCTGGGATTACAGGCATGAATCACTGTGCCCAGGCTTTTGTTTTTTGTTTTGTTTTTGAAACAAGGTCTCACTCTGTCGCCCAGACTGAAGTGCAAAGACGTGTGGTCATGGCTTACTGTAGCCTTGACCTCCCGGGCTTAAGTGATCCTCCCACCTTAGCCTCCTGGGTAGCTGGGACTACAGGTGTGTGCTGCCATGCCTGGCTAATGTTTTGTATTTGGGTTTTATTTTTCTGTAGAGATGGGGTTTTGTCATGTTACCTTGGCTGGTCTCAAACTCCTAGGCTCAAGCGATCTGCCCACTTTGGCCTCCCAAAGTGCTGGGATTACAGGCATGAGCCAAGGCACCTGGTCTGGCCTCTTTTTAATTAATCTTTCTTAAATGTATGTATAAGTCACATTGATGTCAATGTTTGATATTAGAGGTGTTTTGGTCTTTAGAAGTTTGGTGATGTCTTGTGACCAGAAATATGCCACAGGAACTTAACTCTTGTTTATATCAATTAGCCAGCCTATGGTAAAATTGGTTTTGTTATACATTGTTTTGCCTAAAGTGCAGAACCCACTGATGACGCTAAGTGAGGACTTACAGTATACACTTATCTTATTTATTTATTCCATTTCTAGCCCATCTCTGATTTCAGTTGCAGCTTTAGTGGACAGTTTTACTTCTCATCCTGCTAGCATTTCCTAGCATAGAGCAGTCACCTTTGATTAGAGATTGTATTAGTTTCTCATAGATGCTGTAACAAATTATCAAAAACACAGTGGGCTTAAAACAATACACATTTTTTTAAAAAATTTCATTTTTTGAGACGGAGTTTCACTCTTGTCTCCAGGCTTAAGTGCAATGGCGCAATCTCGGCTCATGGCAACCTTCACCTCCTGGGTTCAACTGATTCTCCTACCTCAGCTCCCGAGTAGCTGGGATTACAAGCATGTGCCACCACGCCCAGCTAATTTTGTATTTTTTAGCAGAGATGGAGTTTCACCATGTTGGCCAGGCTGCTTTTGAACTCCTGACCTCAGGTGATCCACCTGCCTCAGCCTCCCAAAGTGCTGGGATTACAGATGTAAGCCACTCTGCCTGGCCAACAATACACATTTATTATTTCACAGTTCTGTAGTTCAGAAGTCCTAAATGGATGTCAGTGGGCTAAAATTAAGGTATCATCGGGATACCGTCTCTTCCTTTCCAGAGGCTCCAAGGGAGGATCCATTTTCTTGCCTTTTTCATTTTTTGGAGTCTGCTCCCAAAAGCTGGGGAGTCCCTTTCCCCAAATCCTTAATTTAGTCACATCTGCAGAGTCCTTTTGTCATGGAAGGTAACATATAGTTCCCAGGGATTGGAATGTAAACATTCCATTGGATGAGCCAATGGAACACTGGATGAGCCATTATTCTGCCTACTGCAGAGATCACGAAAAGACAATCCAGATCAGAGTCAATTTACTGGGTTAGGATCCTGGGTTAAGTTACTTAACCCCTCTGTGCCTCAGTTCACTCATCAATAAGATGGGTGAGGATAACAACAGTATCTACCTTAGAGGGTAGAGGTTTAAAGACAGTGTTTGTAAAGTGCTCAGAACAGTACTTGGCACATAGTAAGCACAATATGAACATTTATTAAATACATTTCTTTTGAGATGGAGTTTCGCTCTTGTCTCCCAGGCTGGAGTGTGGTGGTACAATCTCAGCTCACTACAACCACCGCCTCCTTGGTTTAAGTGATTCTCCTGCCTCAGCCTCCTGAGTAGCTGGGATTACAGGTGCCTGCCACTATGCTCGGCTAATTTTTGTATTTTAGTAGAGATGGGGTTTCTCCCTATTGGCTAGGCTGGTCTCAGACTCCTGACCTCAGGTGATCCGGTTGCCTTGGGCTCCCAAGTGCTGGGATTACAGGTGTGACCTACCACGCCTGCCTTATTAAATATATTTTAACAACGTATTGATTCTTAGTATATGTCAAGCACTGTTTTAGATGCTGAGGATACGGAAAGGCATATGACTTGCTGTCAAGGAACTCAAGAAATCAGATACACAAATGCAGTTACTGCCACAAAAGGCATAGAAATACTATAGGATTACAGTCTTGTTAAGGCTTAGGGAAACTTTAGAAATATTAGTCGAATGAATACGAATATGAATGACATTTGAGCTCAGCTTTGTACAATGAATAGGTGTTGGCCAGTCAGATAAGTAGGGAAGAGCTCACAGACATGAAGAAATGGGTATTCAAATAACGTTAATATTTCAGTGTGCCTGGAGCAAAAAATAAATGGTGTGAGGCAAAGCTAGAAAGGCTAGTGTAGGCAGTCAGGTAGTAAAGTGCCAAGTTCAGGATTTTGAACTTTATCCTGAAAGCAATAAAATCCTTTCGGTGTTTAAACGGGAGGATGTCATCAGATTTGTGCTTTTATAAGGCTGCTCAGGTAACCAGTGGGAAAAACAGATTGAATTTGAAGGGACTAAAGGTTGCTCCAGTTGTTCAGGTGGTGGTACTAGAAGATGACGCAGGCAAGGACTTGAAAAATATTTAGGAGAAGCTACAAGACTTGGTGTCCAACTTGATATGGATGTTGAGAGAGGAAGAATGAGGATCTATTAGTACGTCTAGGTTCCTGGCTTAGGGGATTGCTGAATGGTGGCTCATTCATTGAGAACGGAAAGGAACATAAGCAATTTTGGGGGGGAAATTTCAAAATAAGAATTTTTTTGGGGGGGAGCCAACATTCTAAAGGGCTTGTTACTATTACTATGGTAAAACTGAGGCTTAGGAAGACCTAGTTAAGGTACTACTTATTATTACAGAGAAATGACGGCTTAGAAATGTTAAGGTCCTATCACTAATATTTGAACAGCTAGGATTTCAAGCAAGGCAATCTGATCCCGGACTCTCAGCCTTTCTAATGCTGTCTCAGTTTCGCACATATTGAATCTGAGGTACGACGAGTATGCAGGTAATGCTGCTCGGAAGGTATTGGGAAATACACAATCTGAGCTCAGGAGAAAGCTTTGGATCGAAAGTATCCTCCACGGTAAGAGAAAAAACGTGAAAGGAAGCCCATTCTTTTCCTAAGTGATTCTCCCACCTTAGGTGTGTGCTGCCATGCCTGGCTAATGTTTTGTATTTGGGTTTTATTTTTCTGTAGAGATGGGGTTTTGTCATGTTACCTTGGCTGGTCTCAAACTCCTAGGCTCAAGCGATCTGCCCACTTTGGCCTCCCAAAGTGCTGGGATTACAGGCATGAGCCAAGGCACCTGGTCTGGCCTCTTTTTATTAATCTTTCTTAAATGTATGTATAAGTCACATTGATGTCAATGTTTGATATTAGAGGTGTTTTGGTCTTTAGAAGTTTGGTGATGTCTTGTGACCAGAAATATGCCACAGGAACTTAACTCTTGTTTATATCAATTCACAATCCTATATCAGTTCACAGTAGTTCAAACTTCTCCGTTATAATTTCTTTGTCTTCCTCCCATCCCCGTCCCCTCTCCCACCTCCCACACAAAGAAAACATAATACACGTCTGGCTCTGCGATCACACAACGTCGGATAGTTTTCAACTTCAGCCCTTGACAACGAGTTTATAGATGCGGTGGTGCTTCGTTAACCTGAAGAGGATCCTCAGCCACGGAAGTTAGCCGTCTTTCTCCATCCTGGCTACACCATTAGCCCTCCCAGAAATAGTCCCAAAATTGTCTGGTAGAAATGCTGCACGGAAACTGCCGGCCAAGGACAGCGGACCGAGAAGAGTGACGCGACGCGATGACGTCACGCAGCAGCCGGGTGATTCCCCAGCCTCTGGCGTCACGCGCCGATGACGCAATCCCAGGCGTTCGCCCTTCTGCAGGCCAGGGTTTGGCCTCGCTCCTACGGGTCGGTCAGGCGCTCCCCGCCCCCTCCCACCTGCGGGAGGCGGGGCGGGCACGGCTCCGCCGGAGCCACCGCCGCGCGGGGGAGGGGGAAAGGCCGGGGGGGAGGGAAGGGGGAAAGGGCGGGGGTAAGGGGGAAGAAGGAGGAGGAGGGGAGCCAGTGAACTAGGCGGTCAGGCCCGCCTAGCGGCGTACAATAGCGCAGTTGTAGGCGGGGGAGGCGGCCCTGCCGCGGCTGCAGCCGGAGCCGAAGGTGGCGGCTGCACAGTAGACGCCCCCTCACGGCTTCCCCCACACGCTCCCGCCCCCTCGTTCGCCTATTGCGCCTCCCTCGCAGGCTCCGCCGTCCTCCTCCATAGACGCTTTCCCCCTCGGACTCTTATTCCCTTTTTCACGGAGCCCCGCGCTCTCGTGAGCCCCCTCGAAGAACCTGGTCTCCGCATCCAGTTCCCATCTCCTGCCTCAGAGGCCATCCGAGCTCTTCGCACCTCGCCCCTCAGCCCCCCACCGTTGCCCCCGCCCCGCGTCGTCTCGCTCCCTGCCGCCCCCCCATCATCCCTTCCCTCGCAGTTCCCCTGTCCTGAGGGGATCCCCGGCACTGGCGGCGCGGCGGCGGCAGGAGGGAGAAAGTGAAGCGGTAGCTCGCACACACTCGCGCCCTCACTCCCGGCTCGGCGGCACCCACCATCGGGAGGAGGAGGAGGAGCCGAGAGGAGCTGAGCGAGCGCGGAAGGTGAGAGCGGGCCTCCCGCCCGGTACCCCTCGCGTCCCGGGCTGCCAGGGTTGGGGCGCGGGGGTGGGGACGGGTGGAGTAGGGGTCTGGGCCCATTTATCTCGCGTGGCGGGGCCGGGCGCTTGGGCCGGCGGAGGCGCCAGGTAAGGTGAGGCGGGCGTCGCCCAGCGAGGCCCGCTCCCGTCGGGCCAACAAAGGCCCCCCGTGCGCTCACCGGCGGGGTCGCGGGTCTCAGACGCCGGGCGATCGAGAGACCCGGGAGAGGGAAGGGGCGGGGCGGGGCCAGGCCAGGCTGGGGCCGGGAGCCCCCACGGGTACCGGTCCGGGACCGAGTCCCTTCCGAACTTTGCAGTCCTGCAGAGCTCACCCTGTCCCACTACGAGGAGGCACAGCAAAGCGGCGCCCCAGTTCCTTCTGCATGGAATAAATGATCCCTTCTAGGCTTGGACAGTCACCTTTAGGGTTTTACTCCCTGAAAAATAAGGGCTGGTAGGACTTGACTTACGCAGCCCCTCCCCCACCGCGGAATATTCTGTAACTTGGGAAGTGAAAAACAACCGGGAAAGGAGATTTATAGTTATTTTATGTTCATTAATCCATTTGAAAAGACATGATTGTTGTAGTCTTCGCTATCCTATTTCAACAATACACATTACTGGGAATGTTTTGGAAGAATACTTGAGAAGTAGTGGGTTGTGAGCAACGTCCTTGGTTTTTAAACCCCTTGGATAATTGTTCTACTCTTACAAAAACTGAACAGTGAAGGGAAGGGTTAGTTCTGTGGTTACTAATAAAAATTCAATTCGTTAGTCTTGACTTTAAGAATTGTTCTTGAGAAAAATCTTTAATTTTGCCTCCTACATTTGTGGGTTCTCTTTCAACTCTGTCAGGAGAAAGTAGGAATTATCAGTACAGATACCTCATCTCTTACCTTGTGGCTTCATCTACTTCTTGTGTGACCTTGAGCAGGTCACTTCCAGCCTTAAAAGCTCCAGAAGTTTGGTTTTATGCCCCAAAACGGGCAGGTAGCAAGCACCAACTCAGCTTTCAAGAGTCCACTGAAGAATTCCCACACTGTGAAATCTTTGCTGGCCTCCATCCTGTCCCTCCTCTCAGACAGAACTGACTTTTTCCCATTGGCCCGGTGAGATTTCTACCACAGCACTTATAACATTTTGGTTCCTATTTGGAAAATTCTAAATCACGTGGGTAGAACCCCCACCCCCCCCCCAACTAGCAACTATGCCTTTCAAAAAGGGTTTTGGGAACATTGACGCTGAAAACTTCCCATACTTTCCCTGAAGTTTATCCATACGCTTAACTACATGAACTCATGTGTCTGCCTTGGTGAATTTGCTAATTCAGTCAATTCATTTATCCAACATTACTGGAGTTTGGAGAGCTACTATGTTTCAGGCCTCTTGCTAAGGCTATGGGGATTCAGTCTATTAAGATATTCCCGGTCTTCAAAGAGCTCAAAGTCTAATGGGTGAGGTAGACAAGTAAACAATGAAGGTCTGCCCTAATCTCTGGGGGACTCCAGTTGTACAGGTAGTAGTGTGCAATAATTGAGGCTGCTGGACCTGTTTTACAAGTCTTCTCTTGGCCAAAGTGAGTCCTGCAGGGAAGGTGACCTGCCTCATCCATAAGAGGGCATTTGGTAAAAAGCTTGTTCAGTTCAATTCAATATACATTTACTAAGCGCATGTTTTGAGTCCCAGTGCTAGGTTTGAAGGAAGCAGTGCCTCAAAGGAAGGTACTGTGCATCCAGAAAGATTTCCGTGAAACAAAACCTTACCACATCAATGCCCCCTACCCCTGACTCTTCATATTCTGAAGATAAATTTCAGACTAACATGGAATAAGAAACTCTCAGGCATCAGACCACTGCCTGCCTTTGCAGCCTCACTTTCTGTGGCTCCCCTGCCACTCTCATCTTCGCTTTTGCATGTTCTGTTTTCTTCCTGGATGCTTCCCTTCCACCCTTTACCTGCCTGTGGAGGTGTCCTTGTTGGGCCTTTGCGATGCAGTCCCTTAGTCTCTCCTTTTCCTGCGTAGAATGAGTTGCTCTTCCATCCTCTGGCTCATACACATACCACTCTTATGGTCTTCTATAGCACTCTATTGTAATTACTTGAGTTTGTGCCTTTTTTCGGTAGCCTGTGAATTTCTTTAATAAGCCCTTTAAATGATTCTGATGCTTGCTAAAGTTTGAGAACCACAGGGTTAAAAGATCTGCTCTTGATAAAAACAAGCACCCTGCCAGCTCCCGCTGTCCCGTTTTTCTTCCATAGCACTCACTGCTTGACATCATCCCATCCCATCCCATCCCATCCCACCCCACCCCACTCTTGCCAATAGAATGAAAGCTTCCTGAGACTGGGAAGTTTTGTCAGTTTGGTCATTGCTTTAATCCTAGTGCCTAGAATAGTGACTGCATATAGCAGGCGCTCAAGTATTTGTTGAATGACTAATATAAGATGATTTAATCCTATGTATTGCTAGCTGCTACATTGGGGTTTTACTAAAGAACAGTTCTCAGAATGAATAGGAATCATGGTCCAATATGCGAATCCAAGGGGATCCTCACATTTTTGGGGGATTCATTTTAGGTTGAGCTTTTCCCTTCTGCATCTATGTGTCTCCAGCCAAAGCCTGCAAGAATTTTAGCCCAGTCTTTTGTTTGTTTTAACCACCACCTGAAAACTGCTGTTGCAATATCCCAAGCCAGGATTGTTTCCTGGGAATTTGCAACTTGGTTTTGCAAGTCTAAATGAGCACTCTTAACTTTTGAGTCTTTTAACTTAAAACTGTCTCTTCCTGGTCTCCTGTGGTTTTTGTCTTTCTCTAGTGCTCTATAGGGTCTGTTTGACTCCACACAAAGGTTTCCCTTCCTTGTGAAGCTCTTAAAATGCTTTGTTTCTTTCACTTTCTTATTAGCCCTAAGATACCATGCCCAGTTTTCTCCTTTCCTAGCTTCCTTCTGCGAGAGTGACTTCATTTATTCATCCATTTACTATAAAATTATGAGTCCTCCTCTACCATGTGCCAGACCCTGTGCTGGGCAGGATGTTCAGCTATATACAAGAGTGCAGCCCAAGTCTTTAAGGAGCTAGAGATAGTATGACATGATAAGTGCTGAAATGAAGAGATGAAATACAGGGGTGAAAAAAGGTGGTATATGATCATAAAGGTGGGAGAAAGCTGCCTTTCTATTTGTTTCCCTCAATTTAGGAATGATTTGTTAAGCATCATTTCGACAGGCAGACTTTTAAAAAATTTTAAGAGGTCATGGGCTTTGTTGGGGAAAACTAAAACAAAAATCAAGGTAGAATCAGCAGTTGCCAATTTGAGACATTAATTAATTCTGTTGTTGCTGGTTTTAATGTTTTTGTGATCCCTCTCCATGTTATTTTTCAAAATGATAACCAGAAAGTGGGAGAAAAATATTTCTTTTTGGCATAGTAAAGAGACAAGTTTAAGGTTATCAAAAGAATACATCTCACTACAGTTTATTGTATATTTTTGAAAAGCTATAAACGTAATATGCATCTAAAAACAGAGGCTTTTGACTTTATGATGAAGAAATGATAAATGTTTGAAGTGATGAATATGCTAATTATCCTGATTTGATTATTACACATATACATATCAAAATATCACTCTATCCTATAAATACATACAATTATTACATACCAACTAAAAACAAAAGGAAAAATGCATTGATTCAAAATTAATAGTCAGTATATTCAAACTTGAAGATAAAAAATTTAAAAACATTCTCCCACACCAGTATTTCCTCCTTCTGGGTCTTTTTGTATGCCAATTATTAAAAAAAACAAACAAACATATCTTCACAGATGGTGTTTTAATTTCTAAGGGGTAATGTAATTTGTAGTGGGGGAAAATGAAACCCTGGAAAAGTTAGGAGACCTTCTTTAGTGTATGTTACTGCATGACCTTGTAGAAGTAATTTTTATCTCTGTGTTTTGTCCCAACTATAAAATGGGGATAGTAATGGTTGCTACGACTAGTTTACAGGATCATGAAGCAATTAAAATAATGACTATAAAGGAATCTTTGAAAAGTATAATTTGCTTGTTAGTTGTTAGGTGGTGGTAAGCTTACTAAAAATGACTTACATTATTGAATACCTGTTCTGTACCAGGCCCTACATGAGATGTTTAACATGTTCTTTTTAACCCTCAGAATAACCTTATGAGATGATTGTTGGTATCTCTGTATCATAGGTGAGGAAGCCTGAGAGTCATACTAGTAAAGGGAGCTTATTTGAGGTTTTGCTGCAAGTAAGTGGCAGACGGACAGTTCTAGTCCATGTCCATCTGACTCCAGCAGCTATGTGCTATTTTCAGTACACAGGCTGATTTTAATTTTTCTGCACAGAGGATATAGGAATGTTTTGCAAATAAATATATTGCAGTGAGAGTTAAAGTTTCCATTTAGTATGGGTTTTTTTGTGTATTAGAAGGCTTGGTGAAGACAGATTTACATTCATTACATTTATCATTCATACAGGAAAAATAACATCTTTCCTGGATGTTATTTTGTTCAATCTTCATAACAGCCCTATGAGATAGGTATTCCCATTTTACGAGTTAGGAGGCTGAGGATCATATTAATAGAAGTCTTGGCTTGCTCAGAGGCACATCATTAACAAATGCCTGAATATTCATTTTAAACCACATTTTAAAATTCTAAGTGTAGTACTTTACTTTGCCGCTATAACATATAGCCTTTTAAACTCTATCAAACTAAATTTTGGGGCACTAGACATGTCCTTTTAAATTGGTTCCTAATCTCTTTAGCTTCTTCTCCCTAAGAAAACCCTGACTGAAGTCCACAGTTTGAATTAGAAAGGATAATTGCTGATAAAACCCTATGTCAGATGGTCATGATGTTGCAGACTTAGAAGATAATACTTCTTTACTGAAGCCGCCAGATCAGGCTTTATCCAGTATTTGGAATCACTTGTGCCTGAATATTTCCCTGTGCCATCATAAATTTATTAACTTAATGTACTACATTTTTCTACCTTTGTTGTGAGCCTTTTCTTTCATGAATATCTTCTTCTTCTCTCCCATTCTTTTAGTTTTTGAGATGGGGAAAGTCATGTATGTGCTAGGCTTCTCCGGACTATCCCTTCTTGAGGAATAGTGTAGTAGTAAGTCTAGAAAGAACCAGAGGTTCATTCATCCCTCATGAGTTTGTGTGGTATTGATTGACTGTAGAATTCATCTAATTCTTAGTTATAAAAAGTCAATTATGTCTTGGCTTTTGTTCCTGGAGTCAGGGTTAGGTAATTTGCATGCAGGATTGGGAAATCCATTCTTGTTTATGGACTGCTTTCTTTTATTACTTTTCTACTTCCAGCCTTCTCCAATATCTCTTTACCTTTCAGACTGTAAGTACTAACTGAGGCTGGCAAGAGCATTTTCTCCTTTATAGAATCTGCCTTTTGAATCTTTGGGGATGGCAGATGACAATGACAATGTATGCATGGCTTCCACCCTCATCTGCCTGCCTGTATCTTTAAGGTCCAGCTTTCCTTATTTCCTCCTTTATTCCCACAAAGCTAAGATTGATGTCTTCCTCACTGGAACCCTCGTTCTCATAGTACTTTGTGTATTACTGCACTTTCCAAGGGGGGGTATAAGGAAGAGCACAAAATTTAAAGTTAGACAAAGAGCTACTTGGACATTTATTTAAATCTCTATTTGTTCATTTGGAAGAAATAATACCTAACTTACAGAGTTCTTGTGAAGATTAAATTAATAATATATGTAAAAGTGAATTGTAAGATACTGAGCTATATAGATGTTAGGTAGAGTAGTTGTAATTTTATGACTTTGATGGTGTATAGCAGTGGTTTTAATTTTGGCTGTGCACTTGAATTACTTGTGAAGATGTAAAAGAGTTGCCTTGGCATCTCTATTTTGAAAGGTTTATAGGTGATTCTTATATGCAAAGTTGAGAAGCACTGTCTTATATTACAATATTTTGCATAAATGTCTTACGTAAGTATTATATGAAAAGTAGTATTTTTCTTGCCATTTTAAGTTCCTTCATTTGCTAAATAAATACTATGCATCAGGCATTGTCACAGGTTCTGAATAAACAGATGAATCATAGCCTCTACCCTTGAGTTTATAGTTTCCGGGAGAAACAGACATGTGCATAGACAATTACACTACATTGAGACAAAAAATGACAAAAATATGGAGATAAATGCAAGTGCCATGTGAACACAGAGGAAGGGCATCTGCTGCACTTGAAATGGAGGTGGACTGGCAAGCATTCTTAAAGGAGGTGACATCTAAGATGGGTTCTGAAAAATGAGCAGGGGTTAACGAAGCACAGTCAGGGAGGGTTGAGAAGAAAGGGAGATGATGGACCCTCTCGAAAGAGAGAGCAATATGTGAGCAGAAGATTTGAGAGCATGTTTGGGGAGCCCTGTGTAGTTTAGTATGCTTAGAAGATAGGGTGTAAGGTGGGGAGGGGTGAGAGCAGAGAGGAGGCAGGGCCCAGATGATGAAGGGCCTTTTGTATAATGTACAAAATACTTTTACTGATATTATCTGACTTTATTCTTTGGACAATTCTCTGGGTTAGCTAGGACAGGTGTTGTTTCATATTCATTTGATAGAAAACACAAAGAGGTTAATTGACTTTCTGAGGCTACACAGCACAGCTAAGATCTGAAGCCAGGTTCTTTTGATTGTTCAGTACATCATACTTTTTCTTTTTTTTTTTTTTTTTGAGACAGAGTCTCGCTCTGTGACCCAGGCTGGAGTGCAGTGGCCGGATCTCAGCTCACTGCAAGCTCCGCCTCCCGGGTTCACACCATTCTCCTGCCTCAGCCTCCCGAGTAGCTGGGACTACAGGCACCCGCCACCTCGCCTGGCTAGTTTTTTGTATTTTTTTAGTAGAGACGGGGTTTCACTTTGTTAGCCAGGATGGTCTTGATCTCCTGACCTCGTGATCCGCCCGTCTCGGCCTCCCCCAAGTGCTGGGATTACAGGCTTGAGCCACCGCGCCCTGCCCGTCATGCTTTTTCTATTACACTGTAGCCATCTTAGACCTTTGTGGTGGTGTAGAGATCAGGTAAACTCTGTGGATACAGCAATTGTATGTCATCACAAATGACAGCAATTTGTAAGCTGTAACATGCTAGACTGATGTGGGCTAACTCATTTTACAGATGAGGAAATTTAGGAGCAGAGATATCAAGCTGTCATTTGAAGACTTTTTTTTCTTTGAGACAGAGTCTTGCTCTGTTGCCCAGGCTGCAGTGCAGTGGTACGATCTCAGCTCACTGCATGCTCCACCTCTCGGGTTCACACCATTCTCCTGCCTCAGCCTCCCGAGTAGCTGGGACTACAGGTGCCCACCACCACGCCCGGCTAATTTTTTGTATTTTTAGTAGAGACAGGGTTCACTAACTTAGTTTCACTGTGTTAGCCAGGATGGTCTCGATCACCTGACCTCGTGATCCACCCATCTTGGCCTCCCAAAGTGCTGGGATTACAGGTGTGAGCCACCGCGCCTGGCCTTGAAGACATTTTTAAAAATTATTACTGTGTAACCACAGCAAGTCACTTAACCATCCTGAGACTCAGTTTTCCTTAGCTGTCATATAGATGTGTTGAGTTTGATGCCAACTTCTTAGCTCAAATATTTTGACAGTGATTCTTAACCTTCTCACCTACTCCTTGCCCTCACTTTTTCTCTGTAATACAAAAGGACATAGTCCATCAGTAACAGTATTTCACTATGGAAATAGTTCCCAGTGGGCTAGAAGAACAAAATTTAAATTTCCAGTTTGGGGGATGGGTGAAGAGGGACTTGGTATAGTTGGAGGGGCTCTTGGTTCTTCAGTTACCTGTTGGAGAATTACTGTTAATATTTTATTTATTTATTTTTTTGAGACAGAGTCTTGCTCTATCGTCCAGGTTGGAGTACAGTAGCTCCATGACAGCTTACTGCAGCCCTGCCCTACCAGGAGCAAGCAATCCTCTCACTTTAGTCTCCAAGTAGCCGGGACCACAGGGGCATGCTACCAAGCCCAGCTAATTTTTGTATTTTTTGTAGAGACAGGGTTTTGCCATGTTGCCCAGGCTGGGCTCAAGTGAACTGCCCACCTCAGCCTCTCAAGATGCTGGGATTACAATACTTGGGCCTTTGTCCGGCCCAAGAATTACTATTTTATAACGTTCCCTCCCACTTACTTTCTCATATGGAATTATCTGACCAGTCCAGAGTCTGAGATTTTTTTGGTATCCAGGATAGATTTTGCTTAATTTAATAAATTATGTATGTAATTTGTAAAGTAACTTAAAAAAATAAAGAACCAGGTGAGCAAAATTAGAAAACCCATCGTGGTAGACTTTTGAAAAGTCTAAGTTTCCTGGACTTTCTAGAGATTATATATAAGATTGTATATATAATTTTTGTGCTTTACTGTTTTCAAAACCCTTTATATAGAGTCTCATTTAACTTAATTCTGTTCTTAAGGCATATTTTTATAAATGAACAGAAGTTAAGTGGCATGATTATATAGCTGGGAAGTTGCAAACCGGAATCTTTAATTCGTATTTTCTGTCTCCACATCTGGTCACCTACTCCTTATCATTCGGGTGCTGCCCTGACCAGTGGCACTTTTAAAAAAATTCTAGGTTCCTAGGAGAATGGTAAAATATATTTATAGTTTCCTCTGACTCTTTCAAAGAATCATTTTTTTCCTATCCATTGCTACTTGCTGGACAATTGACTTAGTTGACTGTGTGATAAAGGTTCCAGGACAGTTAGGAATGGCTGCTGAGTATATTGTTCTTCACTCACACACACACACACGCGCACGCACACACACTTTCACATATGTGCCAATCCAATGCAACTGAACCTGACTTACAGTGGTTCAACTTAACGATTTTTCGACTTTATGATGGTGTCAAAGCAGTATACATTCAGTAGAAACCATACTTGGAATACCCATCCAATCACTTTCAGTGCAGTATTTAATAAATTACAGGAGATATTCAGCATTTTATTATAAAATAGGCTCTGTGTTAGATGATTTTGCATAACTGTAGGCTAATGTAAGTGTTCTGAGTTTGTTTACGGTTGGGTAGGCTAAGCTATGATGTTTGGTATGTTAGGTATATTAAATGCATTTGTGACTTAAAGTATTTCAGCGTAAGTTGGGTTTATCAGGTCGTAACCTAATTGTAAGTCAAGGAGCATCTGTAAAACTCTATAGTGCTTCTATTTATTCCTTAATTAGACTACACATATTTATTGATTTCTTCCTGTGTGCCAAGCTTTTGCACTTAGTACTAAGGATACAATCATAAATAATACAGGCATGGTCCTTGTCCTTGCTCTTACAAAGATTATATTCCAGAGGGTAATACAGAGAAAAGTAAGTAGATATACAAGTGCACAGTTGCAGGTTTTGCTAAGTCCTACAAAAGACTAATGTAGAGAGTTTTGGAGTGATAAGGGAAAGACTTCATTGAGGAAATGATGCTTTTCAACTGAGATGTGCATGATAAATAGATTTTAGTCATGCAGAACATTGAGGGGAAAAAGCATGTCAGGCAGAGGGAACATTTTAAATGCACAAAGACCCTGAAAGTAGGTAAAAGTTTAGAGATGTGCTGCTCAGTATGGTGGCTACTTAGCCAGTGTGGCTGTTGAGCACATGGCTGATTCACATAGAGATGCACTGTAAGTGTAAAATACATACCAGAGTTTGAAGACAATACTGAAAAAATAATGTAAAATAACTCATTAACTTTTTATATTGGTTATATGTTGAATTGTTAATATTTTGAATATATTGGGTTAAAATGTATTTAAAAATTAATTTCACCTTTTTACAAACTTTAAAATATGGCTACTAGAAAATTTAAGATTACATATGTGGTTTGTTTTTAAGGCTAACATTATCTTTCAATTGGATAATGCTGGTTTAGCTCAACATAGAGGAACTAAAAAAAAGGCCATTATGGCTGTTGTATAGGAAGCAAGAGTAAATGGTCTGAGATGAAGTTGGAGTGGTATGAAGAGACCTTTCAGAATGCTACCCTGTGTAATATCCTAGTTAATCCGAAGGGACTGAGGGGATTATCAAGTCTGATTTTATATATTGAAACAGTTAGTAATTGCCAAAGTCTCTCTTCTCTCTAGAGTGCTAGAATGAGGACATGAGCAAGCACTTTCAGCATAGTTTCTTGGGATTAGAATGCTCTATTTCATTGTCAGCTAAAACAAGTAAATGAATATTGATGAAGAATAAATTGATTAATACAAGTTTCCAAGTGGTCTTGAGACTGCCTCTGGGTATCTGTCGTAAGTGGACCCTCTCAAAGACTGAATTTTTCATAAAAATTTTCCTGTAGGCTGACTCTTCTTGAAACTGTTTCATTTTATACTGTATTTCTTTAATTTTATGTATGTTAAAAAATTTTTTAAATAAAACATTGGCAGGGGAGTATGTGCAGTGAACACCTATATGCCTGTTATTTAGACTGTGTGGTATTTTGCAGTTTGCTTTATTGCATGTCTATATATCCCTTGATCCATTCATTAACCTATCTTATTTTGAAGTGTTTCAAAATAAGTTGCAGGTATCAGTACACCCTTAAACACTTTAGCATCCATATCATTATTTGCTTACATGGAACTATACTCTTACTTGATATTCTGTGGCGTTATTTGATGAATATCTGTGTCTACCCTACTAGACCCTACACTCCAGAGAATCATTTCTCTTTAAGGCTTGGCACCTTTAAGAGAATGAGTTTTAACATACTACCCGTTTTCTTAAAAGCCCCGCCCCCCGCATCTTTTTTTTTTTCTCACTGTTGTATCCCCAGTGCCTAACCTATAATAGGCACTCAACAAATATTTTTTGATTGAAAAAATGAGTGAAAGTGGAGCCAGAATTCCAACTGTGGTCCACATGACTTTTTTTTTTTTTTTTTTTTTTTTTTTTTTGAGGCACATGACTTATTTTTTTGGGGGGGGACGGAGTGTCGCTCTGTTTCCCAGGCTGGAGTGCAGTAGCGCAATCTCGGCCCACTGCAAGCTCCGCCTCCCGGGTTCACGCCATTCTCCTGCCTCAGCCTCCCGAGTAGCTGGGACTACAGCCGTCCGCCACCGCCCTCGGCTAATTTTGTGTGTGTGTGTTTTTAGTAGAGACGGGGTTTCACTGTGTTAGCCAGGATGGTCTGGATCTCCTGACCTTGTGATCCACCTGCCTCGGCCTCCCAAAGTGCTGGGATTACATGCGTGAGCCACCGTGCCTAGCGATGGGACGTGGAAAATTCTTTGTTTTTGTTGAGACGAAATCTCCTTCTGTCGCCCAGGCTGGAGTGCAGTGGTGCGATCTCTGCTCACTGCAAGCTCCGCCTCCCGGGTTCACGCCATTGGCCTGCTTCAGCCTCCTGAGTAACTGTGTCTACTGGCGCCGGCTGCCAGGCCTGGCAGGACGTGGAAAATTCTTAAAGTCGATCAGCAGCTACTTTGCTACTCTGGATCTTTCTTCGTTTCCTTTAAGCTGAGGAATTACATGTTACTGAAAAATGGCATTGAACTGAGACCCTTGAAGGCCTATTTGCCTTCTAGTGGGTCAACTCTTTTTAGTATTATCCAAGGCAGTGTTTCAAAATTGGCTGTTTTCTTTTAGATTAGTATGGGTTTCTTTAAAGGGCCACACAAGCTTAACATGAATAATGTTACTAACTTTGTTCCATTAAAAATAACAGGGCTGGCCGGTCACGGTGGCTCACTCCTGTAATCCCAGCACTTTGGGAGGCCGAGGAGGGCGGATCATGAGGTCAGGAGATCCAGACCACCCTGGCTAACACAGTGAAACCCTATCTCTACTAAAAATACAAAAAATTAACCGGGCGTGGTGGCGGGCGCCTGTAGTCCCAGCTACTCGGGAGGCTGAGGCGGGAGAATGGGGTGAACCTGGGAGGCGGAACTTGCAGTGAGCCGAGATCACGCCACTGCACTCCAGCCTGGGCGACAGAGCGAGACTACGTCTCAAAAAAAAAAAAAAAAAAGGCTTTGTTTCACAAACTTTTGTAATACTATTAATCAATTTAAAATTTAGTTATGATGCCATCCTGACAACCCTTTTTTGTTTCCTTTTTTGGCATATGTAGACATACATAAACATACATGTAGTCGTAATCATAATGTAGACCTAAGTTTGTTGTTTGCCCTTTTTTCTTGACTTATACACATTTCTCCATGTTACTCTTTAGTCTTCATTGTAAAATTTAAGATGATATTCCGTAATTTACCTAAAACTATTGTATCAGTCAATGTTCTACTGGAGAAACAGAACCAGTAGAATAATTCTTTCTTTGGGAAACTTTAGTTTTGCTCTTAAAGCCTTTCAACTGATTAGATGAAGCCCACCGAGATTATGGAGGATAATGATCTTTACTTAACGTCAACTGCTTGTAGATGTTAACTACGTCTACAAAATACCTTCCTGGCAACACCTACATTAATGTTTAATTGAATAACTGGGGACTATCGCCTAGCCAAGTTGACACATAAAACTATCAGGTGTAGGTTTTTAGGTTTTTCTTTTCCTACTATAAATTATACTGTAATTTTACCCATAACACTACATATAGCTTTCTTCTTTCAAATATTATTTTTTTAGAATAAATTTCTATAGGTGGGATTACTGGATCAAGGGGTAGAAGACCTAATGGACTCTTGACAGGATTTGACATTTGCAAACTGAAAATACTACTACGGCCTTTCTTTTGATGATTTCTTCAGGAATTGGCCCATTCAACTGATTCATTTACTTTTTCCACAAGCCTAGTTTTCTGCCTGTTTTCCATCTCTGGAAATAATTGCATACTTTTCTTCGGTATTGTCTTCAGTTTTCTTCTTCTTCTGCCACTTTTTTTCTGCCGTTTACCTCTCTCTGCCCCCACCCTCCAGACTTTGCCTCATATATCACTGATAAAATAGAAGCTTCATATTCCTACTTAGGATTTACTTGGATTTGTACCCATTCCTTCCTTTGCCCCTTCTTTTACAATGAAAGAAGTAATTCTGTTCTCTTTCCTCATCTCTTCTTCGCTTGCTCCTCCACATGTTTCTAGATTGTTTCCCATGGTCCCATCTTAGACTCCTCACTTTACAGCATCCTTAAATTTTGCCTTCTGAGTTATCCTAAGCAGCCTTCAAATATTCTACTTAAAGGAAAATAATTTTCCTTTTCTTCACCAAAAAAAAAAAAGTGCTCATGAGATCCCATGTCAGCTTCTAGATAAACCCTATCTCTACTTTCCTTCAAAGCTAGTCTTCTTTAAATAGCTATTTACAACTATTTACCTTACCTCCTATTTATTCTGCAGCCTACTCCCCTCCTGTCTCCACAACCCCATCATAACTGCTCTTGCTAAGGCCATTAATGATGCTCATGGTGCCAAACTTACTTTTTTTTTTTTTTTTTAAAGCAAGCAAACAAACAAAAAACTTCTTAGCCACAGATGTACCTAATAATCCTGTACCTCAATGGCTGGCTGACTGGCTGACTCCCTCGCTTCCTCCCTCCTTCCCTCCCTTCCTCCTTTCCTTCTTTTTTTTCTTTCTTTCTTTCTTTTTCTCTCTCCCTTTTTCCTTTTCATTTTTTTTTTTTTTTTTTTTTTTTTTTTTGCCTATTCTACAGAGTTTGTGAAAGTCTGTCTTGCCTCAGGGCCTTCACACCTGTTCTTTACCCTTGGTTTGCTGTTCACAATTCTGGCTTCTCCTTCTCGTTCAATAAACAAATATTCATTATCTACTGTAAACCAGGACCTTTCTAATCTAAAGAAGAGCCCCTCTGTTTTCCTCTTACAGCACTTTGTTATTTTCTGTAATGGCATTTATAATGATTTGTGATTCTATATTTATTTGACTGTTGGTTATGTCTAGACTTTTAGCTCCATGGAGTCAAAAGTCGTGTCTTTTGGTCACCATTGTACCTCATCACTTAGTACAGTGCTTGGAACACAGTGAGGCTTGTAAATATTTGCAGAATGAATAAGCTCATGTTATCAGTCCAATGGATTATCAAGCCTTGTTAGTTTTATCTCTGAAGTTTTTTTTCCAGTTTATTTTTATTTCTCTATCCTTTCTGCTCTGATTTAGACTTTAATCATCTCTTCCCTTGACTTTTAGTAACCTCTTAACTAGTGTCCTGGCAACCAGTCTTTCTGCCCTCTTATTTATTCATTATTCTGCCTGGAGTAATATTTCTGATCCTGTCACTGTTCTGCCCAAAAGCCATCAGTGTGTCTCCATTGTTTATAGGATAATATGTAAATTAGTTATTCAGGGAACTTAACAATTTGACCTCACCTACCTCTTCAGCGTCTCTTCTGACCCTACTCACTCTCTCTAAATAGGTGGTTTCAGTTTCATTCCATTTCATATCATATTACCCTATTCCCTCAGCCTGGAATTCTGTTTTCCTCTATGCTTTTAAAACTCTTTATTCCTCAAGATACGACTTGGATGCCAGTTCTTCCATGTAGGCTTCCCCAGTTTTCATCCTCCCATTCATGATTTTAAGTTCCTGGAGGGTAGTACTTTGTTTTCTTCTTTGCTGTATCTTCAGTATCTTGATAAGTGCCTGGCAGGTAGTAGGCTCTTAATAAATATTTGTTGAATGATTGAATACAATAGTTTACTGTTGCACTCCCTCGACATATATTCATCAGACTTTCTTGAATTTTCATAGTACACTCTCCCCATCCTTTGTGCTATAATTAGTATTGAAGTTCATTTGTTATCTATAGGGACTTATAAAATTAGCCCCCACTCAAACATCCCTCCCTGCTCACCAGCAAGGTCTGTACAGTCACCCCTCTTTGTCAGTAAGTGCTTTTCTAATGGTAGGATTATTAACATTGAACAATATAATACAAATGGATTCTAAAATGAACATTGAAAAATTTTAGGAAGTTGAAATAAGGCAATATTGGATAATGGCCTGAATCACACACAAATCACTGACAAAGGAGGATTAAGTAAAGTTAGACCGATTTAAAATTGAAGGGAAAATTAACGTGGGTAATGAGATAACAGGACATTCAGAGGACAATGATTTGAGTAACAAAGGATTAAAAGAGACCCTTGGGAAAAATTGATGAAGCTCTTGAATATTTTTATAAAATTGATCCTCTTATCAATATGTTTTGAAAGCCAAATGTGAAGTGATAGATGTTCATTGTTCTAAGAATTAGCTTTGTGGGCAATGTAGCAAGTTTTATTAGGAATTATAAAAAATTTAAAATGTTTGTCTTGATAAATTAAAGGCCCCATCAACATTTTAAAAAAATTTACTAAGAAATTTTGGTCCCTTGTCAGTTAACTTTAAGTGGTATTTTTGGATAGTAGTTACCCTCACGTAACAAGAATGCCCTCTGTATATGCTCATTCCTCCATTAGATTTAGTTCCCTGAGGTTGGGATTGTGTTTTTTAAATTATATTCCCATGATGGCTGCATCAGAGTCTGGTACCTCAGAGATGCCTCATAAATGCATAGAGATAAGTGAATAATAATTGCAGGGACTTGGTAAAGGTCCTTGAAAGGTCTTGTCTGGTACAGAGCTTATACAGCAGGTGTATGGTAGCATTTGACTGTCATGCTTTGTTAAGACCAAAAGGAAAACCTCTCTTACTCTTCCTTTTGCCAGCTCCTGCCTAGTGTGTATTTTAATATTCAGAATCTGTTCTCTGCCTCAATAGCTGTTATTCTCATTGTAATTCTTCCTGGAGATTGAGATGGAAATGAGAAAGGCTTTGGGCTGCTAACTGGGCGTCCACATTCATGAGAACTTAGAAATGAAGAGGGACCAAATGCCATGCCTGACCTAGACAGCTTCAGGTCAGCCAATCATTGCTTTCCTGCCTCTCCCTTTGTTCTCTGTGCCTCTAGCCTCCTATCTGCTGGAGGTTTGTGCTACAGCTGTTTATACCAATTAATGTAATGCTAATGCGATCCTTAATGAAGCCATGGAAGCACATGGTCACAGCCAGTGGATAAGAACTGCAGAGCCGTAGCCTTCAAAGCACCTTTTTACTAACAATTGGACCAGGCACCTGAATATCTTTTCACGTTGTTTTTGAAACCATGGAAACAGAAGTTGAACACGACCTTAGTTTTGGAAGTCTAACAGCTCACTTTATAGAATAAGGAAAAACAACGACAGAGGTGATGAACTTCACGCCAAATTAATAATTCCATACCTCATATTTCAACAAGGCTGTAACATGTAAATATAATTTTCTTTTCTCTGTGTATTGTGTAGCTGTTAAAAACCTCTGCTACTGACCTAACTTTGAATCCTGTGGCCCTGCCATTTTCTGACTGTGATCTGGCTGGAGTAGTTTTAGTTAACCTCTGCAGTTTTGGTTTCCTTATACTCAAAATGGTACTAATAATAGTACCTGCTTCGGCCAGGTGCGGTAGCTCATGCCTGTAATCCCAGCACTTTGGGAGGCCGAGGCGGGCGGATCACGAGGTCAGGAGATCAAGACCATCCTGGCTAACATGGTGAAACCCTGTCTCTACTAAAAATACAAAAAAGTAGCTGGGCGTGGTGGCGGGCGCCTGTACTCCCAGCTACTCGAGAGGCTGAGGCAGGAGAATGGCATGAACCCTGGAGGTAGAGCTTGCAGTGAGCCGAGATTATGCCACTGCACCCCAGTCTGGGCAACAGTGTGAGACTCTGTCTCAAAAGGAAAAAAAAAATAATAATAATAGTACCTGCTTCATATGTTTGTTATTAGGATTACATGAGGTAGTAGTTGTAAAGCATTTAGCAAATTTTGGCACATAAGAAGGCCTTAACAAATGTCAGCTATCATTATCATTACAGGGTAGAGAAGCTAAAATGATTTTAAATGACGTGCTTTAATTTATAGCCCTGCCCTCAAAACCTTTGTTCCTAATTTTCAATTAGGATATAAGCCTTGTGAAAACAAAGACCTTCTCTGCTTGCTTCTCTGTCGTCCTCAGCACCTAGAACAATTTTTAGCACATAGTAGATGCCTAATAAATATTTGGCGAATTAATGAATTCTAGGGACATTTTCTCTGAATAACATCTAGGTTTAGTTACTTCAGCTACTTGAATCTTTTTTTTTCTTTACTGTTGTTTATATGAATTTGCACTTAAAAAATAGTTTTTATGTTGTGTCTTTGATCTTTTCAGGTATCCTTGTTTCCTTCTACATTGTAAGTCTCCAAGAGTGGGAGACTGTGATCTCTCCTATGGGAATCTCCCTATAGCTTCTAGTATGGTATTTCTTTTTTTAAATACAGTTATTAGTGCTTAGTAATTACTGACAACTGACTGTAAAATTCACTTGTATTCAACATTAATTTTTTGAGCAAAAACTAGTAGTGCAGTGGTGTCATTTCCAACTCTTAAGAAGTTGTGAATTTGTAGGTGCAGGTGCAGTCTTTGGTGGCAAGAGACACCTTATTACTATTGTAAACGTTGATCTTTGCACTTGAAATAGCCCTCTCCTTCCTCCCTGTCCCTTTCTACCAGATGACATACCACTCATTCTTCAGGGCTCAGTCTCCTGTCAAGTCTTTCTTCCTTTATGTAAGTCTTTCTTCCTCTTTATGTAAATCTCTTCATGGAAGAAGTAGATAACTTTTGCAAATGGGGTGATTTTTTTTTTTTTTTTTTTTTTTTGAGACAGACTAGCTCTGTCGCCCAGGCTGGAGTGTAGTGGCCAGATCTCAGCTCGCTGCAAGCTCTGCCTCCCGAGTTTACACCATTCTCCTGCCTCAGCCTCCCGAGTAGCTGGGACTATAGATGCCCGCCACCTCGCCCAGCTAGTTTTATGTATTTTTTAGTAGAGACGGGGTTTCACCGTGTTAGCAAGGATGGTCTCGATCTCCTGACCTCGTGATCCGCCCGTCTCAGCCTCCCAAAGTGCTGAGATTACAGGCTTGAGCCACCGCGCCCGGCCCAAATGGGGTGATTTTGAGGGACGACATTCCACACTGATAGAAGAGCTGATGCAAAGACATGGTAGGAAAGGGCCAGGTGTTACGGGAATATGATAGTAGATATTATATGTTATCTTATTTGTCATGGCTCTTATTAATAGGGGCAAACAAGAGAGTCCATTCTAGCAAGTTTAAGCAAAACAGATTTATTAAAGAATATCAGAGAGATTTAGGAATCTTTGGGAGAATTGAAGAAATGGACGCAGGCTGGGCTTCCAGGAACAAACTCCCCAAACTACATTAAATAACTGAGTCCTCAAGGATGTTGCTCTTTGCCAGAATCAGGAACCTGTTGCTACAGTTGCTAGATAGAGAGCTATGCTGCTGCTGCTGCAGTTTGTTCCAACAAAAGGGATGTTCTGTGCCAGTCTCTCCCATCATCCAGTTTAGTTCCAATCAGTATCTAGTCTGAGAGCATCTGATTGGCAGAACCTAAATCACATTTAGAAGGAAATCTGAGAAGTAATTTTTTTTGTTTTCGACCTCTGTAGTGCCTGCTAAGCTAGAAAGGAGTTGGAATACGTGTTGAGCAAAGCGGTGTACACATTGCACCCTAGAGAATAGTCAGGTGGCTGTACCCTCTTCTAGTACCAAATTGTGTATCATTTGGAATTCTGTAAACAGAAATTCTGACTCAAATTTGGCTGAAATCATGTTGAAGTTTTTTTTTTTTTTTTTTTTTTTTTTTGAGACGGAGTCTCGCTCTGTCGCCCAGGCTGGAGTGCAGTGGCGCAATCTCGGCTCACTGCAAGCTCCGCCTCCCGGGTTCACGCCATTCTCCTGCCTCAGCCTCCCGAGTAGCTGGGACTACAGGCGCCCGCCCCTGCGCCCGGCTAATTTTTTCTATCTTTAGTAGAGACGCCGGGCGTGGTGGCTCACGCCTGTAATCCCAGCACTTTGGGAGGCCGAGGTGGGCGGATCACAAGGTCAGGAGATCGAGACCATGTTGAAGTTTTTACCATACTTGTGTTACCTTTATCCACAAGCTGGCTTCCATCATGGTAGTAAATTGACTGACAAGACCAGCTGGGGAGATAAGCTTTTTTATTCACCAGTGGATGAGAGAGAAAGGGAGAGAGATTGACTGACTTTATTTCACAAAATGGGCACAAATTTCTTCTCCTCAGTCAAATTGAATCAATATAGATCACCTGCCCATCCCTGAACTATAAGAGTTTCTAGGGACATGCCAGGTGCTGATTGAGTAAACCTAAATCTGATTCAAGAACTAATCACTGGCAAGGAGAATGGAATTACCATGTTTGGTTTGGATGTACAATCAGGACCTACTCTTGGAGCTAGGAATGGGGTCAGCTTTCTTTGAGGACAGTGGTTCTCAAAGTGTTGTGTTCTGGGAACTTGCTAAAAATGCAAATTCTGGAGCCACATCTCAGACTTACGAATCAAAAACTCTGGGTGTGGGACCCAGGAATCTATGTTTTAACAGGCCCTCCAGATGATTTTGGTTTCTTGCTAAAATTTGAGAACTGCCTTAGAAACTGTTTGATGAGGGATGAACACCTGATAGAAAAAAGGTCTGGGCTCTGTTAGGAAAGGAGAAGAAGGGAATGGATGCTGGGTAGGCAGCCAACAGCATCCATTTCAAAACTGGAAAGATGGATAGGGACCAGTTCATGAGGAATCTTGAATGTCTAGCTCACAAGGTGGTGGTTGTTGTGAGATATAAAACTGGATAATGTGTGTCTGAGGGACCTGTACAACGAAGGAGATAGGTTATAATACGGATAGAGTATATTGAACTTGGAGCCAGAGTTTGGATTCTCATCCTGGTCTTTTTTACCTCATTGAGTTTCAGACTCCCCTTCTGTAAAATAGGGAATATAACCACTGGGGTGTTAAGACAATTAAATGAACAAATATATGTGGAAGTACCTAGTTCATAATGTAGCATATTAATAGGTAAAGATCTAGAGAATATGAATGATGATACTTGGCTAAAGTAGTATGAATTTTATTTACTTATTTATTTATTTATTTAGTTTTTCGAGACAAGGTCTTGCTCTGTCACATAGGCTGGAGTACAGTAGCCTGATTATAGCTCACTGCAGCTTCAACCTCCTACCTCAGCCTGCCAAGTAGCTGGGACTACAGGCACCGGCCACCATACCCAGTTAATTTTTTTGTATTTTTTTGAAGAGATGGGGTTTCGCCATATTGCCAAGGCTGGTCTTGAACTCCTGAGTTCAAGCAGTCCTCCTGCTTCAGCCTCCCAAAGTGCTGAGATTACAGGTGTGAGCCACTGCACCCAGCCTGGTGTTGGAACTTTGATCATATTCAGATCAGCTCTGGTTTAACTGCATCAACATGGGTTCTGCCTCTGCAGTCTTACCCTGGGGCATTATATGAATTATTTACTTCGACTGTTAAACAGGGATAGTGCAGTTCCTTTTGCTCTTGTAACTAATATGTATTCAGCTTGCTGTGACCATACATATTTTATGTTCTTCCCTGGCACTATAATTCATTCCTTTTTATTTTCTTCTGTGAGGTAATTAAAATTTGTAATACCATGCCCTTTTCCCTCTTGTTTTTTGTTTTGTTTTGTTTTTTTAAAAAATATATCTCACATTTTCTAAATATAGAATACTTACAAGTTCATGTTAAGTTTGAGTGGGAAAAGTGTTTAGAATCGGTTTGGACTCGCTCCCTTGCTTTATATATAAAGAAACTAGGGCAGACAGGGAAATAATTTTTCCAAAAAAAATTTTTTTTTGAGACTGAGTTTTGCTCTTTTCGCCCAGGCTGGAATGCAATAGTGCAATCTCAGCTCACTGAAACCTCCGCCTCCTGGGTTCAAGCGATTCTCCTGCCTCAGCCTCCCAAGTAGCTGGGACTATAGGCGTGCACCATACACCTGGCTAATTTTTGTATTTTTAGTAGAGATGGGGTTTTACCATATTGGCCAGGCTAATCTCGAACTCTTGACCTCAGGCGATCTGCTTGCCTCGGCCTCCCAAAGTGCTGGGATTATAGGCATGAGCCACCACACCTGGCCTCCAAAATCTTATATATCCCGTTTCTTCCTTCTTGGCATGGAAGAATTTACATCCAGGGCTTTCATTTTTTTGTTCTGTAATATTAGTCAAAAGTCATTTGTAGATTGTTTAGATCTGGTGGGATTTAGTTAAAGTCGTAAGCCTGATTTGCTGTAAGTGAGGCAGAGCTGATGTGCCAACCTAGGAAGAGAGAAAGCTAGTGAATAGAAGTGTTAGGGATCCACTAAGAAGTGTTCTATCTTAGATCCTACCATGGACATACTCTTTACTCCTACTTGGTATGTTATTAGATATGCCAACACTGTTATTAGGTGGCTTATGGCTTTTTCTTTGTTTTTATCTAGGGTGTTTGAGGAAGGTAAATATGCATTTGAATGGGTAATTTCTAGTCTTTGGTGCTGAGCATTTTCCACCTTTGTCTATACTGTAAATAACCAGTCTTTTTTTTTTTTTTCTTTTAGAAAGTTACTGCTTGAGTGGCAAGGAAACTAGAGAAACTGCTTCTCATAGACTAGTTGGGTTACTGGCTGAAGGGGACCCTAGGAGATGTCTAATTCAACATCCTTATTTTATGGATGAGAAACTGAAGCCAAGAGAAGAAAAGCAGTGCATTCAATATTATATAATGTAAGTTAGTTACAGAGTCAAGACCACATCTCAGCACTTCTGACTCCCTATTAAGTATATTTTCACTACACCTCTCTGCAAGGCAAGTATAAGAGGAATTGTGGGGTAGTGTAAAGAGTGCAGATTTGAGGGCCTGAAATCTGAGTACAAACTGTGGCTCTGCCACTTACTGACCTGTTTCTCAGAAAGTAATATCACTTCCTTAGGCACCAGTTTCCTATCTGTAAAATGAAATTATGTTGCTACTCTGCCTCACAGGGTTATCATTAGAATGAAATACGAATTGCAGGGGAAAAAATGAAATGAAGACTTCAAAGTGGACGTGGCCAATTTACTTATGAATTTTAGCTCCATCACTTATTAACTGTGTGATTTTGGGCAAGTCACTTAATTTCGGTGAACCTAGTCTTTTCTTTATAAAATTGAGACAATAATAGCTCTCTTACGGGGTTGTTTTGAGGATGCTAATATATATAAATATAGGGGAAAAGAAATATTTTTCCCATTGCTATGTTCATGGCTGAGGCTCCTGTAACAAAAGACATTAACGAGAGAAAAGCAAACAAATATATTTAATACAAGTTTTACATGACATGGGAGTCTTCTTAAGGAAATGAAGACGCAAAGAAACAGGCAAACTTGTGTATTTTTAGGTTTAGGTTTGATGGAAGAAGTGGGTAGTCATGGAGAAATATGATTGGACAAAGATGGTATGATGTAATGGTAATAAATAGGATCAGGGTTGGAGGGAGCTTAGCAAGGCCGGTTTGTTCAGATTTTTCTGTATGTCCCTGTGTTTTCAGAGAAAAATGAGCCTTTCCTCTGGAAATAAGGAGGGTACCTCTTGAATGAGGATCTGATGACCTGCTTCAGGGGAGAAGGGTGAGGAGAAGCTGGGAGTGAGAATACTTTCCTGTGTCTGCTGTTTTCTCATATGCTAAGATATAAAGCATTCAAAGTAGTGGCTGGAACATAATAGGTAGTCAATAAATATTTGAGATATTCTCAGAAGACTTAGTTCTATCTTCTCAGAACTGTTTCCCTAAAGTCTTAAAATAAATATATCAGAACTTCTTGTTCTGTGGTTTTAAAGTGTTTTGTGGAGTTTGATTCCAGAGGCTATAGGTGGTGTAAGGTATGAGCTTTGCTGTTAGTCAGATTTCCATTCTAAACTCCTGTGGCACATAGGCAAGCTCTTTTGCCCAGAGAAGGGCCTCTAGAGATGGCAGGTTTTGTGGTAAATGGATTGAAAAAGAGGAGGAGGAAACTTGGTAACTGGGAAACTTGGGTCACTTCTGCAGGCAGTTGCAGCCCACTGTATAGCAGTATGTCAGGACCTTAGTGGTGAAACCATTTTTCGTTGTGATCTCAGTCTCTGATATTCTCGGTGTCTCAAAAGCTGGAACCAAGTCTAAGTCCTCTGCTGCTTCAACACCTGACCCACAGTAGATATGCCAATATAGTTTTTTGAAGGAATATCTATGTAGAGTGGAGAACTTCTGTGGCCCATGGAGTTCCATAAATCCCTAATGGCTCCTAATTCTTCATCCCAGCTTCACCTTGCAGAGATATTTGTATTTAACAAGGCTTTTCTAGTCTTTAATCATAAGGATTTGCAGGATTTCAGGTCTTGGGTTTTTTAGGCCTTGCTCTGCTGCCTACTTCCCTTTGCAAATATGGGCAGGCCAGACAGCTATTTCCTTCATCCCTAGTCACTGTGTGGGACCTGCCAGGTTCTTTCAGGTTTTTAATGCTGGGGTGGGGCTTGTGGTTTTAATGCATGAGAGTTGGGGAACATGAAACCCACATGATCAGGCAAACATCATTCTCTCAGTGGGTCCAGGGTTATGAGAAAACATAATGCTGGGATGTTCTTTCTTCCCAACTCTACCCCTAGAGTTGATACTCTTATGTAAGCCATTAATTCAGTAAATACCTTCTGAGCATATATACTGTGGATCAGACATTCTGCTGGGTGCTTTAAATAATTATCTTTCCAAATACTCACAAGTTAATACTTTCAGTTAGACTGAGGGTATTGCCTTCAATTTCACAGAAAAGGAGTCTGAAGTTTAGATGAAAGGAAATTACTTGCCTTAGCTAGTAAGGGCAGACCCAGGATTTGAAACAAAGTCTTCATGACTGAAAGATAATCATCAATTGTCATGCTTGTCTATGCTGTCAGAATGGGAGCTCCTTGAAGATGCATGTATGTCTGATTTGAATCTTTGCTCCCTGTTCTCAGCACAGGGCTGAAACAGATTTTTTTTTTAAAAATTGAATATGTAATACATTGGAAAGTCCTAGATAGAATAGGGCAATTGGGGTGACGGTATTGAGAAACTGTTTCCTAGTCCACATTATTTCCCTGGAGAAGCTCCAGTCCTTAAGGTGATTTTTTTTTTTTTTTTTTTTTAAACCTATGGGATTGGAAAGGAAAGGATTAAGCATTATTAATTCCAGCAACTCATAAGGAAAACTAACACAAACATTGTAATGCCTTAAGGATCTTTGTGTCTCATTGGGAAAATAACACCTCCTTCACTGTGTTATTTTGAGGAAAAGTGAGATAATACAAGTAAAAGAGTCTGCCTGAACTCTAACGTGTTATGTTAAGTTGTTTTCATGCCTGGCTTTACCTGCCCTATCCCCTTTCTGGGCTTCAGTTTCTGTATGTGTACAGTGAGATGTTGAACTGAATGGTCTAGCTGCTCTTCCTTCCTTCATTAACATAAGAACAGGTAGTTGATGCCTCTAATGTTCTTATTGTTTCCATTGCCCATTTCTCCTTAAGCCCACTGCCTAGTTTCCTTTAAAGTTGTTGCCTGCTTTAGTTTTCTTTTTAAGCTGTTTCTGTGTGGGCTAGTGTTCCCTTTTGAGGTTGAATTGAATTGTGTAAGGCCTCAGGAAGTGGTGGAAGCACCTTCCTCAAACCTGGTTGCACCAAAGGCCCATCAAGTCAAGTCTTGTCCCCAAAGAGGAAGAGAAAGCCTGGGGTTCTTAGCCCAGGCTAAGATCGAAGGAGTTTCTCTTTTGAGCTTTCTGGGTTAATTTCAAAACTTACAGAAGGGACATTTTCTTTTAAATTTCAAGCACTCATTCTGTATATCATTAATATTCCTTAGCCATTTTTGTATAATATCATTCTTTAATTTCTATCCACCTTCTTTAATCTGTCCTTTGGATCAGACAAAATGAATTCAACCTTTGCTGCACATGACAATTCTTTATAATCATAATAGTGATTTTATTACTGTTCTTCTCCAGCTGAATAGTTTCAAGAGTTTCTCAGATAACTACCTCTTTTTGCCTATTACACCACTTTTCTCTCCACAAAAAACTTCCCAAGGATAGTCCCTTCCTTATGCTAATCTTACTTCTGTTTCTGTATAGCCTATCACTTCTTTGTAAGTTTTCACACTATTACTGAAATATGCCAAACATTCTTTCTCATGTTCCCTTAACTTGTATCTCATAGCTTTTTGTTTGTTTAACATGTTTTCCTTTGTTTGCTGTACTTACACTCAACAACCTTCAAGACCCACTTCAAATATCTCTGTCTCTGATGCCTTCTCTGACATTGTCCTCCTGTCCTAGGCAGAATTAATATTTCTTCCTTCAGTGTTCATGTGTTACTCTATTCTAATAGCTGTGACATCATTTATTATATTATACTTGTTTGTACAGTGTTACATTTTGTGTTGTACTATATTGTAATTACTTTGTGTATTCTGCCTCTCCTTAAACACTTCTTCAAAACAACCATTCCAAAGTTAGAAATACGTAGCAAATAGTAGGTGGTCAATACAAGAGGAAAGTACCATGCATTGAGTGCCTTACTGCTGTGCAAGTTGCCTAATAAATATTCCCAATCCTCACAACAGGTCTCTGACATATTTTCCCATTTTTTTCCCATATGAGTCTCCCATTTTACATATAAGGTAATTGAGGCCCAGAGAGATTAAATGATTAATTTCTGATCTCACAGCTGGTAACTCAGAGAATTGGGATTCAAACCCAAGTTTGCTGACTCCACAGCTTGAGTTGTATTTGGAACTATTCTTCTGACTCCTAATTCAGTATTCTTTCTGTGCACATCAAAAACACACAAATTGAGTATGTAGATGTGTTTAATGCAGTGATGGACAAGAGTTCAAATGGGAGTATGGTGGAATGGGTAGCAAATAGCTGTGGTACTCTCATAATTGTGTATTAAGAAATAGCCCTAGAGTTATTAATGCCTTAATTGCAACTGTAGGCAATTACAATTCTGTAATTTGGCATTTAAAAATGAGTCTATTTCGGCTGGGCACGGTGTCTCACACCTGTAATTCCAGCAGTTTGGGAGGCCAAGGTGGGCGGATCACCTGAGATCAGGAATTCCAGACCAGCCTGGCCAACATGGTGAAACCCCCGTCTCTACTAAAAATACAAAAATTAGCTGGGCAAGGTGGCGGACACCTGTAATCCTAGCTACTTGGGAGGCTGAGGCAGGAGAATTGCTTGAACCTGGGAGGCGGAGGTTGCAGTGAGCCGAGATTGTGCCACTGCACTCCAGCCTGGGCGCGAGACTTCCCCTGAAAAAAAAAAAAAGAGAGAATCTGTTTCAGCTGGTTAGCAGATATAACAACACCTACCTTTGGACATGTTCTGTTCTAAAAAGGGATGAAAAGCTGCTTCTCTCACACTACCACGGGCAAGGTAGATGAGCTCAGCTTTGACTTGAAACAGTGTTAGTGCTTCTGAAATCTTTCGCCTCCAAGTTTTGTCCTATTTTTGTTAGGTGCTGTTAACCTACCTTTCAGAGCTATAGAATCAGACAATGAGAATAATGGGATTCTTACCCTAACTGTTTGAACAGGTTCTCACCAGGGAGAGCCCAAACACAAAGGACCTCTCTGGAGTTGGTAAAGAAGGCCAAAATGTAGACCCTGGGAAACACCTCTCTCTCCTTGTTTTGTGGCATGGGCTGCTGATTGATCCTATGTTCTTTTAAGTTGACTAATAGCGGATGTGTTATAGAAAGGTAACGAAAATAGGATCTAGCTCTTCTTATCTCTGTGTGGTTTTGGGTAAGTGATTTATACTTCCTGTGTCTTTATGTGTTTTTAATCCAGTGATTCTTTACAGGTGAAGGGATCCTGTTTTACAGGGACCACACATCTTTGCTGCTCAGGGACCATGCAGAGCTCTAGATTACAGCCTCTTTTGCTCTCCGTGTTCTTTTTTTTTTTTTTGGTCACAGCTTCCCTCTTCACTATTTTTCTAAAAAGTTTTTGAAATCTCTTACCGTCTGATGTCCCCTCACCTATTCTCTTTATTGTTGACGTTTATACCTCTTTTATAGCTTTACCGTCATTTTAGAGTGATTTGGGGAGGGAACATTAGTAATGTGTTTTTAATCTGCCAGCTTTAACTAGCAACAAACTTCAAAGGAAGTTAAACGAATAGAAAACTGAAGTTGCATTTATATCTAGAGTTATAAAAACTTTACCATGAAGGTACATGAGAGGATAGACCTTCCAATGAGATATTCTGGATTCAAATCTTAGCTCCATCGTCTACTAACTATATGACCTTGGGTCTGAACTCTTCTCTTCTCTTCTCTCCTCCCCTCCCCTCTCCCCTCTCCCCTCTCCCCTCTCCCCTCTCTTCTCTCAGGGTCTTGCTCTTTCAGTCAGGCTGGAAGAACATGATCTTGGCTCACTGCAACCTCCGTCTCCTGAGTTCAAGCTGTTCTCATGGCTCAACCTCCTGAGTAGCTGGGATTACAAGCCTGCACCACCATGCGTGGCTAATTTTTGTATTTTTAGTAGATTCGGGGTTTCACCATGTTGGCCAGACTGGTTTCGAACTCCTGGCCTCAGGTGATCCCCTGCATCTCAGCCTCTCAAAGTGCTGGGATTACAGGTGTGAGCCACCGTGCCCAGCCTGGGTCTGAGCTTCTTAATAAAGGATAGGCCAGCACAGCCTAGCACAGAGACAGTGAGTCAAACATTTTAATATCATGAACAACAAATATTATATTTATTATCTGCTAGTGCTAGACCCTAGAGATACAAAGATGACTAAAATTCACTTCCTTTCTTGGAGAAGCTCGCAGACTAGTGGCAAAGAAAGAGAAAATACTACTTTAGGAACTGTTGATTGAGCGTGTACTATGAACTGTGATAAGTACTGGAGATATAAAGATGAATGAAACAGTTTCAACCCTGAATGTGCTTGTTGTGTAGTGGGGGTGGGGTGATGAGAAGGAGCCCTGTAAGTCAATAACTAACACAACAGACAAGGGAGAATAGGGCATTTATGATGAAGAAGAGAGTAGTGGTATCTGTAAGTTGAAGAAGACGCCACTTCAGGATTGCACTGCATGATCTTTAAGCTCTCTCTTGGCCCCAAACATTCCATGGTTCTATATATGATAAGATACTATGTATATAAAAAGCTCATGAAGAAAAGTGTAGATTTGTAAATAGCTCACTCCAGTGTAAAACACAATTATAGAAGTAGGAAAAGTGATTTTCTGGTTATCACATTCTAAAACAACAGTGGTTGTTGAACATTTTCCAGAAAGTGAACAAGAGAGCGAATGTTTCCCAAATACCTTGCCTGAGGTCAGTCTTTCCCTAAGAATGGTAGATGATACCAAAGAAGTATAAAATAGTGTTCCTGCCCTTGAAAAACTTTGATTTCATTAAGAATGTAGGATATATATACTAAAAATAAATTGAACAGTTCCACCAAGTAAACTGGGTACAAACTTTAGTAGTTTAGAGAAAGGTGGCTGTATTAGTTTCCTGGTGCTGCTGTATCACAGATTGGGTGACTTAGAAAAACAGAAATTTGTGGTCTCTCAGTTCTGGAGGCCAGAAGTTTGAAATCATGGTTTTTGCAGGTCCACCTCTGGAAGTGCTAGGGTAGGAATCTGTTCCTGGCCTTTATCCTAGTTTCTGTTACCCTCTGGCCTTCCTTGGCTTGTGGATGGCTTCTTTTCCCTTTGTCCTTTCACATAATCTTACCTCTGTGTGTGATTGTCTCTTGTGTCCAAATTTCCCCTTCTTATAAGGACACCAATTATATTGGATTAGGGTCCACCCTAATGACTTCATTTTAACTTGATTACATCTGTAACTACTGTAATTCCAAATAAGGTCAATCCTAAGGTATTGGTGGTTAGAATTTCAACTTTTTTTTTTTTTTTTTTTTTTTTTTGAGACACAATTCAACCTATAACAGTAGGCTGGATGGTCAGGAAAAGAACTTGGTCAGGTAGGATTTGGATTAGCAGAGAGAAGTAGAGATACTGTGGGATAAGTCCTTGCAGTATTCAGACTTCCATCAGAGAACACTTGAAGTAAATTCATCTTGGTGGAACCAGGGAGTTTTGAGATCCCCGAAACAGGGACATTTGGAGGAAAAAGACAACTTCAGATTTTTACTTAGTTGTATTTGTGTATAGTATACTATTGTGGGCAGCTTTTCTTTTTCTAGAAGCAATTTTGTTGCTGTATGCCACATTTCTAATCATGACCGTTAAGATGTTGACTGCATGGTATATAACAATCTATTCTTAGGCAACAGAAATTAAATTATTTTAACTTACGTGGCCATTCACAATAATAGAAGATGTTTTGCTTCATAAATGTGATGAGTTTACAAAGAGTTAGATGGCTTCACTCAGAGAATTTCACATTAGAAAATGAGGGTGAATCAGGACATTTCTTAATCTGTGGCTCTGGGGGTTAGGCAAATAGTTTTTGAGCATGACCACACCTGGGAAGCTTAAAAATATAAGCTTCCTGATGATACCCACGTCCCACCCTGGACCGAATAAGTTAAATTTGGGGGATGGTGGTTGGTATGGGACCCAGGCATTGGGGTTTTTTTTTTTTTTTTTTTTTTTTTAAGCTCTCCAGGTTTACATACCTGGTTGCAGCTCACTGGGTTAGGAGAATAAGAAGGAAACTGGATTCTTGTCCTTGCTGTGACCTTTTGGCTATTCCCTAAAACTTTCCAGTTTCAAGTACATCTTTTCTGAGAATAAGGAAATCTAGGTATATTATGTCTGAGAATAAAGAAATCTGGGTATATTGTGTCTGGCAAGTTCCATCTGTTTAGTAACCATGGGCAAGTCACTGGAATTCTTTTTGAGTCTTGGTTTGCTCATTTATAGAATAGAGATAATTGAAATTGCTCTCCAGTGTTGCTGTGACAATAAAATATTTGCAGATATTTCAAAATGCTTTGTAGATTCCAGAATACTATATACTGTAAATGTGAGGGATTTTTTTTTCATTGATAGACAACTTGCTGAAGGTATCACAGTTGCTTGGTGCCCTAGACAGGTTCAGAATCTTGTAATTTTCTCATTAATTTGAAATGTGATTTTGCTTCCTTTTTCTTTTATTAAGTTGTACCTGAATGCCTTCTGTTTTGGATACTTCCAGATCCCTTGGTATCATGAAAAGCTTACTGAATTAATGGAAAAAACCGTGGTCTTTAGAGTTGCATGAATCTGAGGTTCAATCCTGCCTCCATTAGTAACCAAATCATTTTAACCTCTTAAGTTTCAGTTTTCCTATATGTTAAATGGAGTATCAAATGGGAAATAATGTAAATGTAGTTAGCATTTTGCTTAATATGTAATAAGCTCTGGTAATTATGGCTTCTTGTTTTTATAAGGGGCAGTAATAGAGGGGGATACTTACATTACAGTTGGATAAGTGTTGTAGTAGAGGCCTTTCCATTTGACTTCACTGAGCAGAGCCATCTCCTTTTGGTGGCTGTTAGGAATAGGCTTGCTAGGGAGCCTTCCACAGTCAATTTACTTTGTATAATTCTTTTTTTTAAGAGATGGAGTCTTGCTCTGTCGCCAGGCTGCAGTGCAGTGGCGCGATCACAGCTCACTGTAACCTCTGCCTCCTGGGTTCAAGTGATTCTTCTGCCTCAGCCTCCTGAGACTACAGGCATGCGCCACCACACCCGGCTAATTTTTGTATTTTTAATAGAGACAGGGTTTCACCATGTTGGCCAGGATGATCTTGCTCTCCTGACCTCGTGATCTGCCCACCTTGGCCTCCCAAAGTGCTGGGATTACAGGCGTGAGCCACCAGGCCCGGCCTACTTTGTATGATCCTATACTGTTTTTGATACTTTTAGAAACTATTCTCATTTAATCCTCACAATAATCTGCAAGGAAGGTGATATCTCTGTATCTTCAATAAGGAAACCATGGCTAAGAAATATGAAATGAATTGCACAAGGTCACCCTGTGAATAAGCAGCAGAAACTGTTGTTGTTTAAGGAGAAGCCCCAAGCCTTGAGGCTTTGGGTTTCATTTCAGCTGGACTTTTGGTTTCATAATGGGGGCTTTCTGATGTTAACCCAGGAAACCTTAGTTTGATGGTTGTATTAGTTATCTATTGTTGTGTAGACAAATTACCTGCAAAACTAGCAGTTTTTAAAAAATAAACATTTATTATTTCACACAGTTTCTGAGGGTCAGGAATCTTAGAGTGGCCAGGCTGGGTGGTTCTGCTTCACTGTCTCTAATGGGGTTACAGCCAAACTGTGCCGAGGACTGCAGTCATCTGAAGGCTCAAGCAGGGCTAGAATGAACTCCTTCGAAGTTCACTAATGCCATTCATTGTTGGCCAGCCTCAGTTTCTTCCTGGCTGTTGGCTAAAAGCTTCAGTTCTTTGCCATGTGTGCCTCTCCATAGGGCAGGGCAGTTCACAGCATATCAGCCAGCTTCCTCAAATAGGAGATCCAAGAGAGAGGAGAGTAATCAAAACAGAAGCTGCTGTGTCTAATGTAATCAAACTTCGGAAGGGACGTACCGTCACTTCTGTTGTATTCTTTCAGTCACATAGACCAACCCTGTGGGAGAGGACTCTACAAGGATGCAAATACCAGGAGGCAGGGAATATAGGGTACTATCTTAGAGGCTGGTTACCTCCAAGTCATGGTTTTCACAGTGGTAGAAAAACTTTGAGACCAGGCTATACATATCATGTATTAAGGAGTTAACTTTAATAAACAGGTTAAGATTCTATTCCGTGTTCCAGGCATGGTGGATATGAGGAGAATTCTCATATGTCTTTAAGGGATAGTTTCTGAGTGTGCAGGGAGCAGGGAATCCTTCAGAAGCCTTCTGGGTCTGATTTTTCCACTATTAATTTTTCTAAGTTGGTAACACAACCATGCCTGTTTTACCAGCAACCAGACACTTTAGTGAGGGTCGGGAACACAAGAGGATTTCTTTGCTATTGGGTGCTACCTGGTGATATTGTCCTTGCAGGTCTGAGCGTTTTGCCTCTTTTACTTGTGGAGAAAATTACCTGATGAAACTGTACATCTCCAATACTTAATGCTTTTAAAAACTCACATTCAGTTTTACGTGATCGTCTCAAAGGAATAGTGATGAGGTGGAAAATCAGCTAACCTTGAAGTCAGTACATCTGGGTTTGAGTTCCTGCTTTGCCACTAACTGACCATCTGATCCTTCCCTTAAGTATAACAAGGAAGTGTTAAACTAGAGTCTCATGGCTTTGAAGTGGAGCCTCACAGGCTACCTGGGTAAGGTTGGGAGGTGGGAAGAGGCTGAGGAAGTAGAACTTACCCACCTCCATTTCAGCCAGAGAAGCTCTACTTTTCATCTGTTGAGATATTGGCATTACTGTAAGATTTATTTGGAAAAAGAGGTGGAGAGAAAAAAGCTTGGAAACCACTGGATTGAGTGATTGAATTCTCAAAGGACTTCTCAGTGAAAAGTAACCGGTTGGCTTTTCTGATGCCGTTGAGCAAGGAGTAGCCCAAGGGGTATGGAATCTCCTTTTTACAGATAGAAATTGCAGAGAAATGGACCTACATGTCTCCTAAGAAACTTAGGCCTTTTCCTCACCTTCTTTCCTTTAGTTGTTGTTTTTTTTTTAAGACAGTATTGGGAGCAATGGGCATTAAATACTGATGGCTGCATCTCCTGTCTCTAAGCTGATTGAAGCTTCTTCAGGAACAGGATCCAGGTCTGCAGGGGTACAGGCCTTCCTTTGAAAGGCAGAGTATGGAACAGGCCTCTTGGGAGAGGGAGGGGGTCAAGTGAGTTAGCAGCAGGTGAGAAGGGCTGGTCTTCTAAGTTGGCCTCTGCCTCCTTCGGGTTATTTAGCTGTAAACATACTTTCCCTGGCCCATATGGATCCCCAAGCCCATCTATCTTTTGGAGAACAAACTAATGGAGGAGGTAGAGGTGGGAGGAATTCAGATGAATCTTGCTTCCAGCAGCTTAGAAGGTCTCTTGTTTTTTGGTAGCTTCAATGCGTATTATTTCCCTTGCTGTATGCAGCAGGTCTTTACTAGCTGATTGAAGCTTATCTCTAATCATCTTTTCCCTACTCTCTGTTTTCCTTCTTTCCAAGTAAATATTCTATTTTGGAATAGAAGCCTGGAAATTAATGGTTTAGTAGAAAGATTCTAAGAGTTCTACTTAGAATCAGTAGAGGTAAGTCAAGTTCCAGGTCTTCTCCTTACCTGTGTGACTATGGGCAAGTTTTTAAACCTTTCTCAGTTTGTTTCCTCATTTATAAATTAGGATTGCTGTGAAGGTTAAAGGAAATAAGTGTGTTAAGTATGGTATTTGCCGTTATAGTAAGTGCCCTTATAGTAGGTGCTAAGTATTTATTATTATTATTTTTGTTCTTTATTTTTTATTTTTAGAGATGGAGGTCTCACTATTTTGCCCAGGCTGGTCTCAAACTCCTGGCCTCACACTATCCTCCTGCCTCCGCCTCCTCAGTAGCTAGGATTATAGATGTGAGCCCCTGCACCTGGCTATTTTTGTTCTTGTATATTTGAAAGTTTAGGATAGATGCTAATTCAATTCTAAAAAATATCATTTTGTAGCAGAGTAACAAAATCAGTACTGAAGAAATTTTTCAAATGATCTTGTTTGATATATTCATTTTATACTTGGAATTGGCACATTTTACACTTGGAACTGTTCAAGCTCAGAGTGAAGCAGTGAATGGTCCAACGTTTCCCAGTGGAGGCACCGGGGATTAAGTTTATAATACCTGATTCTCCGATGACAGGGGTATCTTAGACTAGTCTGGTTGACTGGGGCTAGATTAAATATCCATACTAGGTTTCTAACCATTAATTTGAGGGCCATTAACGTGTGTGACCTGAGAAGCCAGTGGCCACCTTGAGCTTCGGTACTGCTGAGTAGAGACAATCTTACACCTTCCCACTCTCCTAAGAAATTTTCCCTAATATAGACTCAGGCATCTGATGGTTCTTGACAATATAAATTTCCTTGACAATTTAGTCCTCTTTCCCCCTCCATATGTTAAACCCAGAAAAGAGAAGGCAAGTGCAGTATAGCCATGATGTCTCTGGAAGTGAATGACCCATTGTACTGAGGTAGAGACATAGAAGGAGGGCAGGAGAAAGGATAGGACCAGAAAACCCCTTGGATATATATATATTTTTTTCTCTAGAAGTCTGCTAAGGGTTATTCTTTCTGGTCTGAAAAGAGAATTGTAGAATATTAGGGACTGAACTTTCCCTTTAGGGGCCTCTAACACAGCCTTTATCCCTTGTTTGAATTCTCTCTCCAAAGTTCCTGCCAGGCAGTTTTCCAGTATCGGTGTGCGTACTTCCATGTTGGCGAGCCCTTTACTTCTAGAAGCAGCCATTTTCTTGGTTAGATATTTTGGGTCTCATTTTTTATTTTATGTATATCTATAATTTTGGCTTTTAAAACTAGAAGTAGAAGCAGTCATTTTCTTGGTTAGATATTTTGGCTTTTTGGTTTTAAAAGCCAAAGCCCAAACTTTTAAATGATAGAAGAGATAGCATGCTCCTCTGTGGGGCTTCTAGTTTTAAAACTAGAGTAGAAGCACTCATTTTCTTGGTTAGGTATTTTGGCTTTTTCTTTTAAAAACTAAACTAAAGTTTAGTTTGACTTAAAAGCCAAAGTCCTAACATTTAAAAGATAGAGGAGATAGCATGCTCTTCATGGCTTCGAATCACTGGCCTGTCACATGAGGAAACTGAGGCTTAGGCAAATGAAATGATGTATATCAGACCATTGGGTGTGACTCTTCCACTCTGCCTCCAGCTAAGAGAATCAGGCAAGACAGAGACCCAGGAGCTCAGTTCTAGAGCCTCAGATTCATCCTCATGTCTTTGTGGGTGAGTGGTTTTTATTAAAATAATTTATTTTTTCATGGGCTTGCAGAATGTACTAGTAGTGGAAAGAAATTTACTGATCATATAGTCTAGTTTCATCACCATTTTATAGATTAATAACTGAGTTCCAGAGAGGTAAAACCATCTGCCCAATGTCATACACAGAGATTCTGTGACAGAACTGAAGTTAGGGCTGTGGTTTCCTTGTAGCAAGACCTAGATGTCTTTCCATAAACAGCTGTTTTAGAGAAGCTGTTACCAAGCTCTAAAACTATATATTTTTAAGTGCCATGTGACCTGTGTACCTTGAGATTTCTGTTGGGAGCAACAGCATTAGTTAAAATTATACAGATTTCAGTCTAAAAATATCAAGCTGTTCTTCAGCCTAACACAAGAAGGTAAAGGGCTCCATCCACAAACATTTATAGAAGCACCTAAAGGAGCTCATTGTCTGTTTTGGAGGTAAGCCTTTGGTACAGTTTGGATATGTGTCCTGGGTCCAAATCTCACGTTTAATTGTAATCCCTAATGTTGGAAGTGGGGCCTGGTGGGAGGTGGTTGGATTGTGGGAATGGATTTCTCATGAATGGTTTAGCACTATCCCCTAGGTGCTGTTCTCATGATAGTGAGTGAATTCTCATGAGATCTGGTTGTTTAAAAGTGTGTAGCACCTCTTGCACCCCTCTCTTTTACTCCTGCTCTGGCTGTGTGATGTGCCTGTTTCCCTCTTTACCTTCTGCCATGATTGTAAGTGTCCTGGGGCCTCCCCAGAAGGACAGGTCCTTGGGAAGGTATTTTGACTGGGGAGGATGGATACAGAGACCAGCGCTGTGTTTGACCTCTGATGATGCTGGAAAAGAAATAGATGTTATTTTCAAACTGGGTAGTCCAAGGAGAAGAGGGAGAAGGAGAGGAAATGCTTGTGAGGTACCTGAGACATACGGTTGAGTTAGTTCTTGGAAGCGGCACAAGTCTGGAAATCAGGAGACCTGAGTTCCAGTGCTGGCTTTCCTATTGAATATCTATTCTTTTGTAGATGACTTGCTCATTCTAAGTCTTGGAGATATCTAAAACATTTATACCTATCTAATAAAGTCTAGAAGGGAGATCCATGTACTCTTAAAGAGTTCAGAGGAGTTCATGAGAGGACTTTTATTTCATTTGTTTAGTCTATATTTGAATTTCTCAATCTTGGTACTGTGTGTATTTTGGACCACATAAGTCTTCGGGGGAGAATGGGGCTGCCCTGTGCATCATAGGATGTTTAGTCGCATCCCTGTCCTCTGCCTGCTAGATGCCAGCGGTAGCTGCCTCTTCCCCAAGTCATGACAATAAAAAACATCTCTAGACATTGCCAAATGTCACCTGGAAGGCAAAATCAACTTTTGTTGACAACCAATGGTCTGTATTCATGTGAACTGTGGGGACAGCTAAAAGATAAAATTAATATTATTATTATTTTTAACTTTTTAAAAAATTATACTTCAAGTTCTAAGGTACATGTACACAACGTGCGGGTTTGTTACATATGTATACATGTGCCAATTAATAATATTATTATAATCTTGTTTAGCACTCACTGTGTGCCAGACACTGTTCTAAGCCTTTATTTAATCCCCATAATAATTGTATGAGTTAGGTACTCTTACTGTCACTGTTTCACAGATGAGGAAATTGCAGGAAAGTAAAGTTAAGTGAATTAATAGCAGTTAATGTTTTTATAAGTATGTGTCAGGGACTGTGCTAGTACCTGACCTATATGTTATCTCATTTAATCCTTACAATCACTCTGTGAAGTGAGTTCTGATGTTATCATTGTTTTACAGATGGGAACAGATAGGCATAGATCTGTTCTATGCCTAACCTGCTACTGAATGTTGAAGACATACTAGAGTAAATGATTTACGTCTTTATCTTAATGATTTAGTGTTGCTATCCCAATTCATTGTTTTAGTTTCCAGACTACTTTTTCCTATTTTATCCTCAGAACAATACTGTGAAATAGGTAGTATCATCCCCATTTTTTAGATAAAGAAACAGACTCAGAGAGAGAAAGAGGCTTGTGTAAGATCTCATAGTAACTGATGCAACTGATTGGCATCTGTTGCACATTTTAGTTTATTTGTGATTGACCATGATGCTTCCAACTATACTAAGAAGCAAGCAGTCAGGTGACGTACTGTACAGCAAAGAAATACTGAGTCCCTGTTTGTGACGGAGGGAGAGCTGAGAGAAGCTTCTTCTCATTTGTCATTTGGAGTTTGTTGGTGAGGTTTTCTTCTGCATATGTGCTTTCCTACGCACATCTTACTTCCTAATTGGCACTGGCTGTGTATCACAAGTTGTAATTATGTTATAATTAGATTGTTTATTTCTTTAACATCTGACTTCTGCAGTGTTCTGTTCTATAAGTTACATAAATGTAGAACTCTGTTTTGTTCACAATATTCCAGCAAAGTGTCTTGCATGCAGTGGTCACTATATGAAAATTCTGAATCAGTAGGCACATGAGAGGTAATTAAGAGAGAGGGATAAATTGACTTAGTCAAGATTATATAGCAGTTTGGTAGCACTTCTGGGACTAGATCTGATTTTTTTCTATCCTTAAGCCCAGAATTCTTTGTACAACATAGTGCTGGTTGCCACATGCCTATCATGATTAGAGCTATATGGTTTTGTTCTGTGGTCTTAGGCAAATCTGTTGGTTTTCTTTTCTGTAAACAAAAGTATTAAACAGCTGTTCTTTTCTCCTTCCCATCTTTGGTTGCCCACCAGTGATATCCCGGTGTGGCCTCCAACCATAGAATAAGTGTCTACTGAGAAACAGGGAAACCTCATTCTCCCTGCCAACCTGGAACTGGGAATCATGTTCTTTCTCCTGAACACCTTCCTATTTCAGTGGTGATGTGGTGGTCATGGTCTACCGATTGAAACAGAAAGCAGAGTTTGGATTATAGGGGAAGAAGGCAGTTGGAGTATCTACTTTAACGCTTCTTTATTCAGAACTGCACTGTGAGTGCCTATGTACACATACTCTAGCGCCTTCTTACTCTTCATTGTAAACATTGGGGTCTGCTCATTTTCCCTTTAGTTTGTTGGAAAAACACACAAAGCTACTTAAATTAGTTGAGGAAAATGTCCTCTTCCATTTTCAGTTATTTTGTTCAGTAATACTAGTGATAAGGGATATCTACTAAGAGAAAATATGTGGGCCGGATGTGGTGGCTTACGCCTGTAATCCCAGCACTTTGGGAGGTCGAGGCGGGCAGATCACGAGGTCAGGAGATCGAGACCATCCTGGCTAACATGGTGAAACCCCGTCTCTACTAAACATAAAAAAAAAAAAGCCAGGCATGGTGGCGGGCACCTGTAGTCCCAGCTACTTGGGAGGCTGAGGCAGGAGAATGGCGTGAACCCGGGAAGTGGAGCTTGCAGTGAGCGGAGATTGCGCCACTGCACTCCAGTCTGGGGGACAGAGTGAGACTCCATCTCAAACAAAAAAAAAAAGAAAAGAAAATATGTGTTTCTGGAAATTAGCTATATGCAATATATATATTCCATGTCTGTTTTCTTACATAATCGTTCAGCCACCTTGCAAAGGCAGAGATTACTATTTTTATCCTAACTTTACAGATAAACTAAGGTTCAGTGTGAAGTCATGATCATATAGATAGGGAGTGATAGACCAGGATTTGACCTCAACCTGACCCTTTAAGTCCAGTGAATATTCTTGCTGTTCTACCATAGTTGTGTATGTGTGTATGGATATGTTTAGCAGGTTTACTGAGATAATTCACATACCATAAAATTCACCTACTTAGAGTATATACAATTCAGTGTTTTGGTTTTTTCCTTGTTTCCAGTGGGGTTTTAATTTCAATTTTTTTTTTTAAGTATATTCACAGGGTTGTAGAAGTACTACAATCTAGTTTTAGAATATTTTGTCTTAGCTAGGCATACTGGCTCATGCCTGTAATGCCAGCACTTTGGGAGGCTGAATCAGGAAGATCCTTTGAGCTTAGGAGTTTGGGAACCAGACTGGGCAACATAGGGAAACCCTGTCTCTACAAAAAAAATTTAAAATTTATCTGGGCCAGGCCTGGTGGCTTATGTCTGTAATCCCACCACTTTGAAAGGCCGAGGTAGGCAGATCTCTTGAGCTCAGGAGTTGGAGACCAGCCTGGGCAACATGGCAAAACTCTGTCTCTACAAAAAATACAAAAATTAGCCAGGCGTGGTGGTGCACGCCTGTCTTCCCAGCTACTCGGAAAGCTGAGGTGGGAGGATTAGTGGAGCCCGGGAGGCAGAGGTTGCAGTGAGCGGAGATCATGCCACTGCACTCCAGCCAGGTGATAGAGTGAGAACCTGTCTCAATAAATAAATAAATAAACAAACAAACAAATAAAATAAAATAAAATTAGCTGGGCATAGTGGCGTGTCCCTGTGGTTTCAGCTGCTTGGGAGGCTGAGGTGGGAAGATCTCTTGAGCCCAGGAGGTTGAGGTTACAGGTGGGCCGTGATAGTTCCACTGCACTCCAACCTGGGGGTGACAGAGCAAGACCCCATCCCCCGTCCAAAAAAAAAATACTTTGTCCTCCTAAAAGAAACATGGTTGTTGTAATGTGTGTTTTTCATTTTATTGCTGAATAATATTTGGCAATATTTTTTGCTGAAAAATATTCTATTGTATGAAATTCTGTTTATTTCTATCTATGTAATTGTATTTACTGCTGAATTCTGTTGTATGGATATACCACATTTTATTTATTCATTTTTCAGTTCATGGATATTTGGGTTGTTTCCATTTTTTGGCTATGACTAATGCTACTATGAACATTTATGTACATATTTTTGTGTAGATATATATTTTCATTTACCTTTAGGTATATATTTAGGAGTAGAATTGCAGGGTCATGTGCTAACTCTATGTTTAACTTTTTGAGGAACTACCTGACTGTTTTCTAAAGGAGGCGTACCATTTTACATTTCCACCAGCAGTATATGAGAGTTCTAATTTCTCCACATCCTTGTAAATACTTCGTACTATCTTTTTATTTTAGGTATCTTAGTGGGTGTGAAATGGTATCTATCTCATATGGTTTCAATTTGAATTTCCTTAAAGACTAATGATTTTGAGTATCTTTTCATGTGTTTATTGGCCACTTGGATATCTTCCTGGGACAAATGTCTATTCAGATCCTTTGTCCATTTTTAAATTGGTTTCTCTTTTTACTATTTATTTATTTTTTGAGACGGAGTCTTGCTCTGTCACCCACGCTGGAGTGCAGTGGCATGATCTTGACTCACTGCAACCTCCACCTCCTGGGTTCAAGTGATTCTCCTGCCTCAGCCTCTCCAGTAGCTGGGACTACAGGCGCCCGCCACCATGCCTAGCTAATTTTTTGTATTTTTAGTAGAGATGGGGTTTCACCGTGTTAGCCAGGATGGTCTCGATCTCCTGACCTCGTGATCCGCCTGCCTTGGCCCCCCAAAGTGCTGGGATTACAGGTGTGAGCCACCGCGCCCGGCCTCTTTTTTACTATTATTATAAGAGTTCTTTATATACCCTGGATACAAGTCTCCTATCAAATATATGTTTTGCAAAGATTTTCTCCAATTTTGTGAATTGTCTTTTTACTTTCTTGATGACATTATTTGTAGCACAAAAGTTTTTATTTTTGATGTAGTCCAGTTTATTTAGTTCTTCTTTTGTTGTTTGATTTTGGTGTTATATCTAAAACCATTCAAGGTCATAAATATTTACACTTATGTTTTCCTCTGAGAGTTTTATACTTTTAGCTCTTACAATTAAAGCTATGATCCATTTTGAGTTAGTTTTTCCATGTGGTATGAGGTAGAGGTCAATTTTCATTCTTTTGCATGTTTATATCCAGTTGTTTCAGCACCATTTGTTAAAAAGACTATTCTTTCTTTGTTGTATTGTCTTGGCACTCTTGTTGCAAAACAGTTGACCACAAACATAAGCATTAATTTCTTGACTGTCAGTTCCATTTAATTGATCTGTATCTCTATTCTTTTGCCAGTACCATACTGTCTTGATTACTCTAGGTTTATAATCAAGTTTTGAAATTGGGAATTGTTAGTCTTCTTTGTTTTTCTTTTTCAAGGTTGTACAAGTTTTACACTTCTGTTTTTCTTTTTAATGCTATTGTAAATGATTTTTTTTTTAAATTTCAATTTTTGGATTGTTCATTGCTGTGTGGAGAAATACAGTTGATTTTTGTATCCTGCAGCCTTGCTGAACTTTTTAATTCCAACAGATTTGTTGTTTTGGTGTTGATTCCTTAGAATATTCTGTATACAAGATTATGTCATCTGTGAATATAAATAGCTTTACTTTTTATTTTTTGAGATAGGGTCTCATTCTGCCACCTAAGCGGGAGTGCAATTGTACAATCTTAGTTCATTGCAGCCTTGATTTATTGGGTTTAAGCATTCCTCCAGCTTCAGCCTCCTGAGTAGCTGAGACTACAGGTGCATGCCACCACAACCAGCTAAACTGCCTTTTTTCTAATCTAGGTGGTTTTATTTCTCTTTCTTTTTCTTTTCTTTCTTTCTTCCCTCCCCCCCCCCCCCCCCCCACCTAATTGCTATGGCTAGAACCTTCAGTACAATGTTAAATAGAAGCGGCAAAAATGGACATCTTTGTCTTGTTTCTGATTTTAGGGAGAAAGCATTCAGTTGTTTACCAGGTAAGTATGATATTAACTGTGGTTTTTCATAGATGCCTTTTATCAGATTAAGGAAGTTGCCTTCTATTCCTCATTTCTTGAGTATTTTTATTGTAAGAGGGTATCAGATTTTGTCAAATGCTTTTTCTGTGTCAACAGAGATAATTCTCCGGCTTTTTCCCTTTATTGTGTTATTGTGGGGTATTAATGAATTGATTTTTTGGATATTAAAACAACCTTGCATATCTGGAATCATTATGTCTTATTACAAGTACTTGTTGAGCACCAACTGTATAAGCTTGTGGGAGTACACAGATGAGTAAGATGGGGCTATTCACTTTAATTGAGGAGACAAAAAAAAAAAAAAAACCCACACAGGCTTAAACTTTAGAGCACAAGAGTGGGATAAAGACAGTACCTTGGGTTGATGGGTGATAAACAGTTACGAAATGAACTTTAGAGTGACCTTATTTTAAGGCCATTCAGCAATTGCAGGATTGGCATATTGTTACTTTTTGTGACTTCAGGTATATCCTTTCTCTTCTCCAGATATCAGCTTCACCATCTATACATGGGCAAGTTAGACTTGGTATTTAAGACCCCTTCTAGTTATGACATGTTGTGAAATTACTTGACTTTTGTGGGGCTTCCTTCACTTAGGTCCTTATGAAGAGTGCCATTTTGATTGCTCCAAATAGCTAGAAAGATGAGTCTCCCTGTTCTGGTTCAGAGGGGAAGAGATGCTTTACTTCTTTCTTAGTTGGCCTTAACTGCACTCTCATCTCAGAGAGATGATTGCCTTCCATATCAGTCCACATTCTGGTGAAAGGGGTAACTCTTAAGAAAGACCGTTTCCCTTAGCATCACATAAGTCCTATGAGAGGAAAAGACCACTGAAGAGGGTGTTAGGAGTACATGTTTTTCAGGACTCAGCTGTATATTTAACTCATTGTTAAACATTGGGTAGGTCAGTTCATTCTGTTCATACTTCGGTTCCTTAGAGAATAACACTTCTATTGCATAAATCTCTCAGGGTTGTTGATATGAGACATAATTATATCTTAGATGCATACAAAGCTTTATATATTGGTTATTTGCAAAAGGTAGAGTTGCATAATGTAGCAGAAGTGCAAATTATCTTGTAAATGTTGTAAAATAGTGGAGATAATGTAAATACTAGCAAAATGTTGCAAATAATGTAGGAAAAATGCACTAAATGAATCAGTGGTCCCCAACCTTTTTGGCATGAGGGACTGGTTTCAGGGAAGACAATTTTTTCCATGGACTGAGCTTGTGGGGGTGGGGGTGGTTTCAGGATGATTCAAATGTATTATGTTTATCATTAGATTCTCATAAGGAACACACAACCTAGATCCTTCTCATGTGCAGTTCACAGTAGGGTTTGTGCTCCTATGAGAAGCTAATGCTGCCGCTGATCTGACAGGAGTTGGAGCTCAGCTTTGCTCCCTCGCCCTCTGCTGTGAGGCCCAGTTCCTAACAGGCCATGGTACTGGTCCTGGGAGCTGGGGACCCCTGAAATAAATTACTACATTTTAGACACCTACTGTGTTTTTGGCACATTTGATATGTACTTTAAAGATTCTTTTCCGGCCGGGCGCGGTGGCTCAAGCCTGTAATCCCAGCACTTTGGAAGGCCGAGACGGGTGGATCACGAGGTCAGGAGATCGAGACCATCCTGGCTAACACAATGAAACCCCGTCTCTACTAAAAATACAAAAAAAAAATTAGCCGGGCGAGGTGGCAGGCGCCTGTAGTCCCAGCTACTCGGGAGGCTGAGGCAGGAGAATGGCGTAAACCTGGGAGGCGGAGCTTGCAGTGAGCCGAGATAGCGCCACTGCACTCCAGCCTGGGCGACAGAGCGAGACTCCGTCTCAAAAAAAAAAAAAAAAAAAAGATTCTTTTCCTAACACTTCACAACAATTATTCGTCCCCATTTAAGAGAGGAGGAAATTCCAGTTCAAAGAGATTGAATAATCAGCCCAAGGGGCACAGTCAGCAATCACAACTGGATCTAACTCTAGAGTTCATATTCTTTCTATTATATTTTTGCTGCCTTTTGGTAAAGAGATGTTTTCCTCTATCGCACTTGTTTTGAAAAGGTCTTGATAGTGTGGGTCACAGTGGTCCATTTTAAGAAAGGATAAAATTTGCTTTTGTTGACAGCCACAGCTTGTTCCCACTGTCTAAACAGTACTAGACTTTGGAGGAGACAGTAGGTCTGAGACTAATTTAGTCACTGGTTATTCGGACACTCATAGGACTGGGCCAAAATGGGAACAAGGACTAACAAGGTCATTATCTCAGTGTTGAAGAACATTTGAGGTCATTAAACTTTGTTCTCATCAAATGGGGGAGTCTGGAATATGTTTTTCCTCACCAAAAACCTGATGTCCTGTAAACCTCAGCCTGACTCACTTGAAGACTTGTTATCTTCTTTTTTTTTTTTTTCTATATCCCCCAATATTTAATCACTACCAGACACGTAACCTAATTCTTAGAAGAGTATTTTCTTTGGCACCACACAAGCTCTATATAGCAGGAAGGAAATACGAGGTTCAGAAGGAGTCTAGTCTCAGTCTTACCTTTAACTTCACTCTGTGACCCTGGAAAAATACCTTTCTTCTCTACTCCCACTGCTACTGCTGTATTTCTAGATCTTCACCATCTGTTTTGTTTTTATTAAAATAATTTAAAAAATGATATCAAGCTTAGCTTTTCTGGGTCATTTGAGAATGAGTTTCTGACACGACCCTCCATCAACTCCACATTATTTCCTACATAATAAGATGGTTGTGTAAGCACAATGCAACCATAAAAATAAGGAAATAAACACTGTTAGGTTACTATTATCTATTCCTCACACTCATTCAAGCTTTGCTAATTGTCCAACTGTGTTTTATAGCAAAAGAATGTAGTTCAGAATCACATGTTACATTTAGAAGCTATATCTTTTTAGTGTCCTTGGTCTTTCCTTGACTTTGATAACCTTGACACTTTGGAAGATTACAGGCCAATTATTTTGTAGAATATCAGATATAGCAGGTGTTTTATAGAATGTCATCACCAGCCTTACGTTATGCATCTTTGGCAGTAAATATTACAGAACTGGTGCTGTATTCATTTCATTGCATCCTTTTAGATGGTGGTGGTTTTAGTTTGTCCCATGACTATTGGTGTTCATTTCAGCATCTTGCTTAAGATGGTGTCTACCAGCCTTCTTCACTGTGAAGTTACTCTTTTCTCTTTTATAATTAATAAGTATTTTGTAGGCGGTACTATGTAAATATCCCTTTCCTTGCCAAACTTTCAGTTATTTAGTTATTTATATCAGTATGGACTCATTTTATTTAATGGGTAATAATCTATTGCTAGCATCATTTGTTTTGGTGCTCAAATTCTCTCTGATTTGGCCAGTAGGAGCCCCATTCAGGTTGGCTTCTGTCAACTTTTGATATGTCCCTGTCATTCTTTGACCCCTTCCTTGCTTTCTAGCCCAATAAGACGTTCTAGGTTCATCTTGTACTTTCTCTATACGAGCCAAGGAATCCTGGTGTGTTTTTTGTTGTTGTTGTTGTTTGTGTTTTTTTGTTTGTTTATTTTTTAGTGTTAAATGGCATTTAGAATCCAAAATCTGGTTCCTAGATAATGCTCATTGTTATTGGGCCATTGCTGCTCCCAGGCCTTCTCATAGACATAATGAGGAAATGAGGTTCTGACACCCCCATCACAAGCTCTCCCCACTGTGTGGATGCCCTCCTTATCTTGCTTGGGTTTTGGTACCCTATACCAGGGTGCTCTTCCATGACAACTCTTTCTTAACTGTGGCTGGCTTCTGACACACTTCACCAGGGCACCCCTCTCTCCTGATATGGATGACTTCCTTGCTATACTCAGACTATGATATTCCACACCAGTCTACCTCCCTGCCCCAAATGTGGATGCTCGTTTCACTTTGCTTGGGTTCTGATTCTCCTCGCTAGACTACTTGTCTCTTCTTTCTCCCGCTCCTGTTGGACTCACCCTGGTTGGGTCTGACCACAGTGTTGGGCTGCCTTCATCATCTCTTAACTAGACTATTATAACACAAAGCCTCCTAACTGATCTCCCTGCTTTCAATCTTCTTATACCTTTCACATTTCTGCAAGAGTGATCATTCTAAAATATAAGTCAAATCATGCCACTCTGTGCTTAAAAACATTGTAATAGTTCCCTTTTGCTTAGAGAATAAATTTTAAGTTCCTTGGGCTGTCATTCAAGGACCTCTAGTATCTGACCCAAAGGTACCTTTCTTCCTCATTTCTTATTAGTTCCTTGGTATACTGTGCACTCCAGTTATGGCCACTGGCTACTCCTTAGACATACCCCAGTACATTTACTACTCTGGCTTTTTGCCTTTATCCTCTCCTCTGTCTGGCTTAGCTAACTCTCTTCACTGTCTGATAAGATTCCTCAGAGTCCTAGTTCAGATGTCTGCTATGGATGTCAGAGCCTGAATGCAGTGAAGAAGATAACCGTAAGAGGAAGGAATTAACTGGTGAAACCTCTCTGACCTCTGTAGTCATAAACAGTCCCCTTTTTTTCTACTTCTGATGGAGTATTTACTTCGTTCTCTCTCTTTTCACAATCAGCTGTTTACAGTCTGTTGCCCCTGATTCATTGGCTGCTCCTTGAATGCACTCAACACAGGGCATTGCATTTAGTAGACACTCAGGGAATGCTGATGGAACTTGTCAAGGAATGAATTTTGGGTGGTGAAGTTACCACAGTAGTGAATCTGTTGCTTTCATTTGAAGTCCATTCACAGGTCCCAGTGAGGTCTGAGAGGCTCTGACTACAAGAAAGGGTTTGGACTCTGGCATCCTTGGGTCTAGATATCTGCCCTGTGCCAGAGCTCTTTCTGAGAAAATGATACATTCACACTATTCTCCTCTTTGGTAAATTCCAAATATGTCTTTAAAAAATTATCTACATTCTCATCCTAAATAAAATAATTCCTAGCTACAGAAGTATAGGTATTTAAAACTGCAAATAATAGCAGTGACATCATCCTACTAAAAAAGCCTGCCCCAAATTGTCTGAAGGCCAGCATTGTGACATGTGTCTCCTGACAGCCTATCCCTGTAGAGACCCTCAGTCTGTCTCTACAGAGACACTTAGGCTGAAGTGTCAGCAAAGGAGGGTTTTAGACTTTCTCAGTGACTTACCAGTCTGCACTTTTTGGGGCTCTGTGAGAATCATCACAGGCTAGGTTCCTTGCAGCATGTGAGGGTTTCTAGAGAGGAAGGGAAAGATAGGAGGCTGTATTTCTTTAGATCCCACTACCAACCCCATTTGCTCCAGCCATAGCAGCACCTTGAACTTTTTTTGTTCTGCTCTTTCATTCTTCCAGGGCTTTGTCTAGGTTTTCTTTTCTACCCCGAGATTGAACTGTCTGATTTCAAAGCCTAGGCTCTTTTGTGTTTCATAATCATAGCACTGAATGGTTTTTTTTCTTTTAAAAAAGATTGCTCATTTTCGCTTTTCCTGTCAGGTTTTCTTTTTTTTTTTTTGAGACGGAGTCTTGGCTCTGTCACCCATGCTGGAGTGCAGTGGCCGGATCTCAGCTCACTGCAAGCTCCGCCTCCCGGGTTTACGCCATTCTCCTGCCTCAGCCTCCCGAGTAGCTGGGACTACAGGCGCCCGCCACCTCGCCCGGCTATTTTTTTTGTATTTTTTAGTAGAGACGGGGTTTCACCGTGTTAGCCGGGATCGTCTCTCGATCTCCTGACCTCGTGATCCGCCCGTCTCGGCCTCCCAAAGTGCTGGGATTACAGGCTTGAGCCACTGCGCCCGGCCTTCCTGTCAGGTTTTCAGTCTCATTAAAACAATTTCTAAATTGAGATCAGAATATTTTCTAATATACAGATTCAATTTTTGCCTCCACAGGGGTTGAATCAAGGTGTACTTACCTACAAGGCTAACTCTTATTTTGATTTGGCCTGAGACACAGTAGAATGTTCCCAATTTAAGATTAGCACTATTCCATCTGCCTGGTGCTAATTGAAACTGAAGAGGAAGGAAAGCTTTTATTTTATAATTGTTTGGAGAACAGCATGGAAAACTCCTTAGAATGTGATGAACCTGAATTTTCTAATTCCAACTCTGAAATTTACTAGGTTTATAAGCTTTGGCAAGTGTTAAGCTCTCTGTGTCCTGGTTTTCTTATCTGTAAAATGAGGGTAATAAAGCCAATTTTTAAAGGGCTGTTGTTAGGTTAAGTGATATGATTCTTGTAGGGTTGACTCTGGTTTTGACTTTGTCACCAACAGTGGGAGGTTGGAGTCATCAACCTAAGCATTGTCCCTGGCTTAGTATATGCCATAATTTCACACTAAAGCTACGTTTACTCCCATTATCTTATGTAACCTTCATATTGTGATTAGAGAAAAAAAGATGGTGGTGGTGTTCCCATTTGTCAAATAAGGAAATTGGTACTCAGAGAAGTTGAGTGGCTTGTCTGAAAACAAAGACATCTGACTCCTAGTCTGAGACTCCCTTTGTTCTTAACCAGTCTTAGGAGAGGGCTGTGTGGTATGTAAAAAAAAACAAAAAACAAAAAACAAAAAAACCAAAGGCCTTCAATTGAGAGTCAAGAATGGGCTTGGTGCAGTGGCTCAAGCTTGTAGTCCCAGCACTTTGGGAGGCTGAGGTGGGAAGATTCCTTGAACACAGGAGTATTTTTTCTTCTTCAGAAACAGGGTCTTGCTCTGTCACCCAGGCTAGAGTGCAGTGGTGTGATCATACCCCACTGTAGCCTTGAACTTCTGGGCTCAAGTGATCCCCCTGCCTTAGCCTCCCAGGTAGCTAGGATTATAGGCAGAAGCCACTGCACTAAGAATATCTTGATTTTATAGTTTTAGCTAGGATAATTTGGGAAAGTCAACTCAGTTTCTACTTTATTTAAACAGAAATATGAACTATTCTTCTTAACTCACTTTGGCAAATAATTATCGAGCATTTATTATGCCTACACTGTGCTAGGCCTGTCCCTTCCCTCAGGCTGTTTATAATTCACTAAGGATGATAGATACAGATAATTAGTTTAATTGAAAAGAGTTATAACAAATGTATATGTGGCAGAAGATAATGGTGGCTGTGGTAGGAGTGGTCCAGGAGGGTGCCACAGAGATAGCCGTGGGGCTGGGCCTTGCTTCTGAGGAGAAATCTCAAAGGAGGGTATGTAAGAATTAAATTGGATAATGGGTATGAATGTGCTTTATTAGTTACCACATAAATGCAGCTCTTTACAACTGTCAATTCTTACAGAAGCTGCCTCTTTTCTAGAAACCTTGGCTGACCTAGTAGAACACCATAGTTGGAGTCCAAACTTAATTAAAATGAGAAGACAGATTTTAGTAGATTGGAATTTTATTAAAAAAACAAAAGCAAAAGCGTGTGTGTGAAGTTTTTGGAGTCCAGGTGTCCTTAAAATGGGGTGTGTATGCCTATTAAAATTGTCTTCTACTTCGATGACACAGTGGACCTCAGCTACTTTTGAGTTTATAAAGGACTTATTTATTATCACTTAAAAAAAAGCCACTTGTGCTCCTGCAGCATTTCAGATATTTAAAACAGCCTTGTAAACAAGTATGTATCCTGGGGAATAAAATGAATCAGGACAAGACAAAGAGAAATTGGGCGGCTGAGCCAAAAGATATGTAATGTTTTTATTTTTTAGAATTGTTTGGGTTCAGTAGTTGTAATTATTGAGAGCTTTCTATGTGCTAGGCTTTGTATGAAGTACTGAGGGGACAGAGATGAACGAAGCATTTCGTAAACAAGGGGACATATAGTCTGGCTGGAGATACAAGACACCTGTGGTTAGTGATACGCATTTTTATGAGGTGCTCTAAGATCTTAAAGGTGAAGGACCTACTCAAGCCATTGGGTGAGGACTGCATCAGAGATGGCAAGTTAGAGGAGATGACACCTGAAGATTAAAAGTTTTGGAGGAAAAAGAAGGGAATAACGGGAGATAAGTGTGTTCTATGCAGTGGTAATAGCTTGAAGAAAGGCACCAGGATTTAAATAGTACCCGGTACTTAAAGCGCCAACAAATAAGAGAAACATTCCTCAGAATTTAATGCTGGAGTGTAGTAACTGATAAAACTTTGTATATTGTCCCCTTTTTGAAGAGATAGAACATTTTTAGTTTGTTAGTGTTAGTTACAAGATTTTAGAGTGGAACATTTGTTTTTACTGTGCAGTATTTTGTGTTCCCCATTTTATGAGTCTCATTAGGGGCAAATATGCAATTCCCTAAAGGAGATAATTTAGATACTTGCTTCCCAGGCGTCCTTGCTTCTGGGGCATAGGCAGTGACCTAGGTTTCACCAATCCAATCCGATATGCCCAGACCACACTTGGATTTAGCACTTAAAGACATGAGAGAGAACGTAATGGGAAACTAACTTTCTTTTTCTGATGGCAGAGGCAGTAGCATCCCCAGCAAGGTTGGGTTCCTGGCACTGAAGTGGCATTGTTGCTTGTGGTTGCTGTACAGAGGTTGAATTCTTGATACAGAAGTGACAGTGGTACCCATTCTAGCATGTAATGATCAGACGTAGCTGCAGTGGTTTCCTCATTGGACTAGTTCTGCAGTGTAACTTTGTGCTTTATTCTGGAAGTTTAGCCTTAAGCCTATTTTTCCAACCTTCACCAAATTTTGTGAGCCACCCAATATTCTTTCAGTAAATTGATTTTCATTAGACTCAGATTTTAAATTGATTTTCACCAGACTCAGAATCTGGTGCTTACATCTAAGAATCCTTTGAGTCAGAGGTCATCAGACTACAGCCTGTGGGACAAATCTGGCCCCATTGCCTGTTTTTATAAATAAAGTTTTGTTGAAACATAGCTACACACGTTCATTTACATATTGTCAGTGGCTGCTTTTGTGCTACAAAGACAGAGTTGAGTTGTTGAGACAGAGATGATAGAGCCTGCAAAGGCTAAAATATTTACCATTTGGCCTTTTGTAGAATTTTTCAACCCCTACTTTAATAATGGTTGTCCCTTAACAACACTGAAATATTTCCTTCATGAGACAATGAGTATTAGTTTGAGTTTCACCCTTTTCTCTTAAATTTTGGTTTTGGCTTCCAGGATGCTCAGAGCAAAATTTGGTCATGAATTGCAAAGCATGGAGTGTTGGTACTATGTTGTAATTGTCTCCTACTTTATTACTTGTATTCCATTGATGATTACTGTTGTCCTAAGGGATATGTGTGTGTGTGTGTGTGTGTATATACATATTTATGCTTGTAAGCAACTTGAAAGCCATTTTTGAAGTAGACAGGTTATACTGTTATTCTGTTTTTTTTTTTTTTTAAAGAACTTGGAAAGAGTGATTGCCTGCCTTATTGGGAACGTATCAAATTGTGAAGAATATTCTCAGTCTTCCTTTCATATCTACCTAGTATTGTCTTAATTTGCTCAGATCTTTTTCATTCTCATGCTAATAAGAGGAATTTATTTATGGTTAGAGACCAGTGGCTAATAAGGAATCAATGTTTCAGACTAGTAAGAAGCATCTTTTTCTTGATTCTCTAGTATGCTTCTTGTTTGTCTCAATTAGAAATATTTTCAGCCGTAAGTAGTAGAAAAGCTAACAGTGATTTAAAATATAGGAATTAATTTTCTGGAGGGAGGGTATTGGTTGCTTGTATAGGATGGGATACAATACCATTTAGAACCCAGGCTCCTTCTGTTTTTCTACGCTGCCAGCCTTTTCCACTCGGCCACTCTGCCATCGAGTGTGTGCTTTCCACTCTTGTACTTATGACCTCAAGGTTACGAGGCTACTGCAGCTCCAGAAAGAATGTTTGAAAAAGGAAGAAAGGGGTGGAAAGGCAGAATTAGCACTCTGCCTGTGTTCTATTTTATAATTAAAGCAACCATTTCCCCAGAATCCTTAGAAACTTACTGACTAGAACTTTGTCACAGGGACATGCCCAACTTTAAAGGAGGCTGGGAAAATGAGTGTTTAATTGTCTCATTACTTTCCTGGATAAAATTAGGGTTGGCAAAATTGGCAAGGATGAAGGGATGAATGGATATTGATTAGGGATTTTAAAGTCATTTGATTTTAGTGACTTTTTTTTTTTTTTCTGAGACGACGTCTCGCTCTGTCGTCCAGGCTGGAGTCCAATGGCGCGATCTCGGCTCACTGCAATCTCAGCCTCCCGGGTTCAAGTGATTCTCCCTGCCTCAGCCTCCCAAGATTACAGGTGCCCGCCACCACGACTGGCTAATTTTGGTATTTTTAGTAGTGATGGGGTTTCACCATGTTAGCAAGGCTGGTCTCAAACTCCTGACCCCAGGTGATCCCCCCGCTTCAGCCTCCCCAGAGTGGTGGGATTACAGGCGTGAGCCCCTGTGCCCTGCCTTTAGTGACTTTTTAATATGGTTTTAAAAAATGTATTTGTACTCTGTATGATTTTATAAAAATGTGTGCTGGTGCCTGTGTTTTATTGGAGCTACTTCATTTTTGGGCTGGAGATATAGTAGTAAATGAGGAGATAAATACTACCTTTCCAGTCTAGAGATAAAAAGAAATACTATCAAATACTTTCTGTAAATTGGATAAGTGTTTGGGAAGACTTCTATAAGGGCCATATTTAGGAGTCATTAAATCTGTTTGAGGGATTATAGGAAGCCTTCATAGAAGTGGTGACATTTAAGTTGGGTCCTAAAGGATAGGCAAAGGGATGAAAACTTATGGGATTATGCAGTAACTTGTTGCTGTATCTTCCCTGCTGAGGGGTTGATTGGCAATGTTAATACCTCAGAGATTGTCCATTTCATTATTAGATACCTCTGATTATTATAATGTTCTTATAGAATTCTCAATTTCTTCCTCCCTTCCCCTGTCTCCCTTTTTGGTCAGAAGGGCAAAAGGTGATTTGTATGACATGATGAGAGGAAAACTCTTGGACAGTTACTTTAAGTCACTCTAAGACTGCATCCACATTCCTTTCCTAGCCTTCAGGATTCTCTGTAGTTTTTTTCTGACTGGTCTTTCTAGCTCCATTTATTCATTCATTCCTTCATTCAGCCATTACTTATCTATCACTTACTGTTTGCAAGGAATAGTTCTGACGTCTGGAGATAAAGACAAAGTCTTTGCCCTTGTGGAGCATATGTTGATTGGAGGGAGCCAGCCAATAGGCAAATAAATGTCAGTTGATGATACGTGGCAGAATACAAATAAAGCAGGATAGGGTGGAATAAAGGGTGCTAATATAGAGTAGAGGGAGATTTTTAAATCATTTTATAAAGAATGGTTAGGGAAGAATTATCTGATAAAGTGATCTTTCAGCAGAGACTTGCAGGAAGGCAATAAGCCATATGGATATCTGAGGGGAAATATGTTTTCAGGCATAGTCACCATAGGGTACGAAGGCCTGGAGGAGAGAGTGTATATAGCCTGTTGGAGAAAGCCTTGGTGCCTGGAGCAGAGTGAGTGAAGTGGGGAAAAGTTGGAGATAAGGTCAGTGAAGTAGCAGGGTAAGATGAGGGGAGGAGGTAGAGGAAGGTAAGATCATATAAGGCCTTGTATGTGTTTGTAAGGACTTTGGCTTTTCCACTGAGATTGGGGAAGCCACTGGAAGATTTTAAGCAGAAGAGAGTGATGTGATCTGTGACATATTTTAAATAGATCACCCTGGGAGGCAAGAATGGAACAGTTAAGAAGGATGTTGTAATATTCTCGGTCAGAGTTTCCCAACAATGGCACTATTGACATTTTGGGCAGGATAATTCTTTGTTGTGAGGGGGTTATACTATGCATTCTAGGATGTTTAATAGTATCCCTGGCTCCCACTTACTAAATGCCAGTAGCACTTACCCAGTTGTTTTAATCCAAAATTTCCCTAGACATTGCCAAATATCCCCTGGGGAGCAGAGCAAATCTGTCCTCCCCTCCCCAACTCCTCTTCACCCCACTATTGAGATCCACTGTTGTACACAAAAATTGCTGATGGTTTGGACCAAGGTGATAACAGTAAAGGTGATGAGAAGTGGTTGGACCATAGATCTGTTTTGAAGGTAGAGTTGATAGAATTTGCTGATGGATGCTTGTGGGTGCTGATAGACAAAAAGTGGAGTAAAAAATGAATCAGATTTTTGGCTTAGCAACTGTAAGAGTAGAATTGCCATTTATTGAGGGGTGGGGGGAGGAAACACCTGAAGGGGGAACAGAGTTTTGACCTATTAAGTCTGACAATCAGTGACACAGCTTTGTCTCCTATTGTCTTTAAAAATGCTTTTCCTTTTGAGGGTAAGAACTAGGTCATGTCATCCTTGCATCCATAGTGACGAGCATTGTGTCTGGCATGTAGAATATGTTCAATAAGTGGTGAATGAATGATGAGATTATTTACTATTTCCAAGAAGGACCAAATTATTTACTGTTTCCTAAACCACTCATACTTTTTACTCCTTTGGCCCTTTGTTTTTGTGATTCACTCAAGGGAAATCTCAATATTGCTATGAAAATTTTACTCCTTCTTCAATACCAACCCAAATACTGCCTCTACCACGAAGCTTTTCTTAGTTCTGCAGGTATAATTAATGTCTCCCTTCTCTGCACTTCTTTGCCTTGTTTGAAATTCAAGTATGCTTTGACTTATGACTGTTGCTTTGACTTATGACTGACTGCCACTAAATAGATTTATTAGTACCTTTTTTCATTTCCATCTTTCTTTTGCTTGTTTCTTTACATGTTTTTGTAAGCTACTATTATTATTTATTTTATACTCCACCTCATATCAAGATCTAAGGTGCTCTAGATCATCATTACTGAAAGTATACTCCACAGAAAGTGACCTTAACAGGCAACTGGCCTTACCATCTAATCACTACAAGAAAAAATGTCATTTCAGATGTTGTTTTAAATCCAGCATCATCATTGTTGACTGATTTCCTTGTACATTTAACTGGTTGTGTCAGGAGATTTATAATTTTCACTTAGTACACACATTGTTTTAAAAGTTATTTGTGGTTTCTAAAGAACCCAATAAAAATAATCATTTTCAAATCTTTTAGGCACTTCAGTCACACTGTTCATCAGTTATAAACCATTAGATTGAAAGTTGTAGTCTCCAAACAAAACCAAATTTTTGAATGATTATTGATCATTCGCTTTTATAATAGAGTTAGCAGGAGTTGCTAACTCATATGCCTACAGAGGAGAGATAAGTGACTTAAAAAGGCCTGGTTAGGCTTAAGATGACTACAGAGACAAAACATTGCTGGCCAAGGTCCATGGCTTATAAGAATAATTTGTTAATTATTTACTTTGAAAACCAGAGGACTATTTAAATGAAAGGAGTTATTGCACTTAAAATATGTTAATTGCTAACTTGTGTAACTTCAGCAAGTCATTTGAGATCTCCAAGATTTAATTTCTTTGAATGTACAGAGTCATCTCTGAAGTTGCTTTTACCTCATTTAATTCTGTTAGTAATAAATAAAACTGCTGGCATCTTACCAGTATGCCTCAATTTCATAAGTATTGTATTTCATCAGAGGGAACTAAACTTAGCCAAGTTTCCTATAGCAGCACCCACCATTGAAAGAGAGAGACAGTGTATTAGCCAGCCAGTTAACCTTTGGTAACCAAACCAGTATTTGGTTATTCAGAACTGAAATCTAAAATAGATGATGTCTGAATTTGATCGTTCCTGCTGAAGATATTAGTGGTTCTGCCTAATACTGTACATAGACGTTTTGTTGTTTTGTCTACCTGATCCTATTTATTTTGTTCAGTCATTTTTCTAGTGTAGCACTTTTTAGTTTTGTATTTGCCAACTTCCCCTATTAGTGGTGATTTCCTCGAAACGTAGGCCATTTCTAGGTCATCTTTAATCCTCAAAACCTGGAACAGGCAAGAGCACATGACAGATGTTTGAAAAATGTTTGAAGAGATGGCATGCTTATTAGCTTTGTAGGTGACAAAAACTGAAAGAGAAAACTAATATTTAGATGAGTGAGCTTGGAATGATGGGCTGAAGCCAACAAGATGAAATTTAGGAGGAAGACAGCGAAGTTCTGCATTTTAAGTCTCAAAAGAAATGGCAACATATGGGCAGGCTGGAGGAGACTTAGCATGATGCTATTCTTATGAAAATGGTGGTTTTGGCTGCTGAAGCTCAATGTCAGCCAAAGGCATTGCAGTGGATAAAAATCTAATGCAACTTCAGGCTGAATTATTGGAAGTATTAAGTACAGTTAAAGGAGGTGATAGTTCCACTATGTTTTGCAGGGGACAGACTACACTTAGAGTATCATGTTCCCCTCGGGGTACCAGGCAGTAAGAGGATCATTGCAAACAGAACTCTATTTAGTGGAGGGTACTCTAGATCATCATTACTGAAAGTGTAGTCTGAACTGTTCCTAGCCCACAATGGGATAAGCGTAGAAATTGAAAGTACTTAGAAATCTTTATAGCAATTTGTCAGAGTAATTTTATGTGTAATGAATCTAATAAAAAGGAAGATGAACTTTATCTTGTATGTCTTTGTTTCTTTTTTTTTTTGGCTTGATGATTTTTTTATTTTAATAGACTTTATTTTTTAGAGTTTTAGTTTCCATGAAGAAAAATTGTGTAGAAAATGCAGAATCCGGCTGGGCGCAGTGGCTCACACCTGTAATCCCAGCACTTTGGGAGGCCAAGGCAGGTAGATCCCCTGAGGGTCAGGAGTTCAAGACCAGCCTGGCCAACATGGTGAAACCCCATCTCTACTAAAAATACAAAAAATTAGCCAGGCATGGTGGCGTGTGCCTGTAATCCCAGCTACTCATGCTGAGGCATGAGAATTGCTTGAACTGGGGAGGTGGAGGTTGCAGTGAGCCCAGATCACGCCATTGCACTCCAGCCTGGGCAACAGGAGTGAAACTCTGTCTCAGAAAAAAAAAAAAGAAAATGCAGAATCCCTCTCTCCCTGTTTCCTCTATTATCACCATCTCATTAATGTAGAATTGATGAACCAATATTGATACATTATTATTGACTAAAGTACATAGTTTACATTAGGGTTTACTCTTTGGGTTATATAGTTCTGTAGGTTTTGACAAATACATAGTGTGTGTATCCATCATTATAGTATCATACAGAATAGTTTTATACCCTAAAAATGCCCTGTGCTTCACCTATTCATTCCTTAACCATTAACCCCAACCTTTCAAATACCTGGCAGCCACTCATCTTTTTACTATTTCTATAGTTTAGCCTTTTTCCAAATATCATGTAGTTGGAATCAGCCTTTTCAGACTGGCTTCTTTTACTTAGAAATCTACATTTTAGGTTCTTCCATGTCTTCTTGTGGGTTGATAGTTCATTTCTTTTTTTACTGAATAATACTACATTGTATGACATACCACAGTTTATTCATTCAATCTTGAAGGATATCTCAGTCACTTCCAGTTTTTAGCAATTCTGAATAAAACTGCAATAAACATTCATGAGCAGGTTTTTGTATGAACATAGTTTTCAACTCATTTGAGTAAATACCTAGGAATACTATAATCACATAATGATGATTCAGTCAGTGATGGACCACATATGATATAGCCATCATCACATATTAATGCAACATATTACTCATGTTTGTGGAGATGCTGGTGTAAACAAACCTACTGTGCTGCCAGTCATATAAAAGTATAGAACACATAATTATATGTATTATATAATGCTTGATAATGATGATAAATGACTCTGTTACTGGTGTGTATATTTACTATGCTTTTTGTTGTTATTTTAGAGTGTACTCCTACTTATAAAAAAAGTTAACTGTAAAGCAGCCTCAGGCAGGTTCTTTGGGAGGTCTTTCAAAAGAAGTTATTGTTATCATAAGAGATGTCAGCTCCATGCATGTTACTGCCCCTAAAGACCTTCCAGGGGGACAAGATGTAGAGGTGGAAGACACTAATCTTGACAGTGGGACAAGATGTACAGGTGGAAGACACTAATATTGACAGTCCTGACCCTGTGTAGGTCTAGACTAAAGTGTGTGTTTATGTGTTAGTTTTTAACAAAAAGTTTAAAAGGTAAAAAATAAAAATAGATAAGCGTGGTGGCTCACACCTGTAATGCGAGCACTTTGGGAGGCCGAGACAAGTGAATAGCTTGAGCTCAGGAGTTGGAGACCAGCCTGGACAACATGGTGAAACTCCATCTCTACTGAAAATACAAAAATTAGCTGGGCATGGTGGCACATGCCTGTAATTCCAGCTACTCGGGAGGCTGAGGCATAAGAATTGCTTGAACCCAGAAAGTGGAGGCTGCAGTGAGCCGAGATCATGCCGCTGCACTCCTATCTGGGTGACGGAGTTGAGACTCTGTCTCTAATAATAATAATAATAATAATAATGCTACAAAGAATACAAAAAAGCATTAGAATAAAGCTATAAAGAAAATATTGTTGTATAGCTGTACAATGTGCTTGTGTCTTAAGCCAAGTATTAACTACAATAGGGTCAAAATTTTTTTTTTTTTTTTTTTTTTTTTGAGACAGAGTCTTGCTCTGTTGCCCAGGCTGGAGTGCAGTGGCCGGATCTCAGCTCACTGCAAGCTCCGCCTCCTGGGTTTATGCCATTCTCCTGCCTCAGCCTCTCGAGTAGCTACAGGCGCCCGCCACCACGCCCGGCTAGTTTTTTTTGTATTTGTTAGTAGAGATGGGGTTTCACCATGTTAGCCAGGATGGTCTCGATCTCCTGACCTTGTGATCCGCCTGTCTCGGCCTCCCAAAGTGCTGGGATTACAGGCTTTAGTCACTGTGCCCAGCCAAGTCAAAATGTTTTTAAAAAATTAAAAAGTTTTAAAGTAAAAAGTTATAGGAAGTTAAGGTTAATTTATTACTGAAGAAAGAAAAAAAATTAAAGTTTAGTGCAGTCTAAACATAGTTTATAAAGTCTACCGTAGTGTACTATAATGTCCTAGGCCTTCCCATTCACTTACCACTCACTCACTGGCTCATCCAGAGAAACTTCCAGTCCTGCAAGTTTCATTCATGGTAAATGCCCTTTACAGATGTACTGTTTTTTTTTTTGTTGTTGTTTTTTAATCTTTTATGGTGTATTTTTACTGTACTTTTTCTATGTTTATGTATGTTTAGATACATAAATACTATTGTGTTACAGTTGCCTAGTATTCAGTACAGTAACATGCTATACAAGTTTGTAGTCTCGGAGCAGTAGTAGGCTATACCATATTGGCTAGGTGTGTAGTAGGCTGTACCATCTAGGTTTGTATGTGTACACTCTGTGATGTTCACATAACAATGAAATCACCTAATGACACCTTTCCCAGAATATATGCCTGTCATTAAGTGACACATAACTGTATTTAGCTTTGTAAGAAATTCCTAAACTGTCTTCCAAAGTGGTTGTACCATTTTGCATTCTCACCAGCAATGAATGAGAGAGTTCCTGTTGCTGCATATCCCTATTGCCATTTGGTGGTGTCAGTGTTTTGGATTTTAGTTATTCTAATAGATGTGTAGTAATACCTTATTGTTGTTTTAATTTGCGATTCTCTAATGATAAAAGATGCTGAGCATCTTTTCATATGCTTGTCATGTGTATATCTTCCTTGGTGAAGTGTCTGTTCAGATCTTTTGCCCAGCTTTTTTTTTCTTTAATTGGGTCACGTCTTATTGAGTTTTAAGAGTTCTATGTATATTTTGATACAAGCCTTTTATCAGATGTGTTTTCTCCCAGTCTATGGTTTGTTTCTTCATTCTCTTAACACTATATTTTGCAGAAATTTTAAATTTTAATCAAGTCTAACATGTCAATTTTTTTCTTTCATGGATCTTGCTTTTGGGGCTGTATCTAAAAAGTCATTGCCAAACCCAAGGTCATCTAGATTTTCCCCTACATTATATTTTAGATATTTTAGTTTTGCATTTTGCAAATGCAATGGTCTGTGATCCATTTTGAGTTAATTTTTGTAAAAAGCATAAAGTCTGTGTCTAGGTTCATTTTTTTGGATGTGGATGTCCAGTCCTAGCACAATTTGTTGAAAAGACTGTCCTTTCTTCACTGAATTTCCTTTTCTCTTTTACAGTCAGTTAACCACATTTGTATGGGTCTATTTTGGGCTATTTACTTCAATTCTACTGATCTGTTTATCTGTTTTTTTCGTTAATACCACTTTGTCATTATCACTGTAGCTTTATAGTAACTCAGTCTTCCAGTAGATATCAATATAGTTATATCTATAAAAATATATTGCCTAGGCCACATCCCAGACCAACCAAGTCAGAATCTCTGCTGGGACTCTAGTATATTTACACATATTTAAAGCTTTCCAGGTTATTCTGGTGGACAGGGGGAATTGAAAGCCACCATACTAAACCATAAAATTATCAACTCCTTGAAGATGTGGTTCTGTTCACTGATGTGTCTATCGCCAGTGACTTGCACAAGATGCTTAAATAGTTGTTGAATGAACAAACGAGTAAAAGAACTGGGAGTATTTATCTTGGAGAAGAGAGAAAGTGGAGGGGCACTTTAGCTTACATACATACATAGTTGCAAGCCTTTATTGTGACCTGCCCTGGAGGACGTTGCTCCTGGAGCAGAATTAGAAATTTACAGAGAGCCACCTCGCTGAATGTGAGGAAACACTGCCTCATAGTGCTAGTGGAAAGTGAGCTCCTCATTCCTGCATGTATTTTAGAAAAGCCTGGAAGACCATCCAAAGGGGATGCTGAATGGAGTGGGAAGTTGAGTAAGATAAGTTGCTATGATTATTGATTATTAGTTTGAAAAGCTGTGTCTAAGGCAGAGGACTACTTCTGGCTCTCATTCACCCTGTGTAAATTGGGATGAAGGACATGGTGTGGGGTTAAAAAAAATCTTAAAATGACTTTGAAGCTGAATCCTCAGACTATAGCAACTCTCCGGGTCTCTATTATTGACCAATTCTTTTTTTTTTTTTTCCTTTTTCTTTTTTTGAGATGGAGTTTCGCTCTTGTTGCCCAGACTTGAGTCCAGTGGTGCGATCTCGGCTCACTGCAACTTCCGCCTCCTGGGTTCAAGGGATTCTCCTGCCTCAGCCTCCCGAGTAGCTGGGATTACAGGTGCCCGCCACCACCCAGCTAATTTTTTGTATTTTTAGTAGAGACGGGGTTTCACCATGTTGGCCAGGATGGCCTTGAACTCCTGAGTATTTACCAGATGTGTGGTCTTGGGGAAGTCACTGACTTCTTTCACCCATCATATTCTGTTTTCCACCAAGTTCTGCTGCTGCTTCTTCCAAGCTGTGTCTTTAGAAAATATGCTTGCTTCTTTTTACATTATCTTACAATATGTTAGTCTAAATCATTACCATTTTCTGTTGCCTGAACCTCTGAGAGAATTTATTATCTTGTTTCTTATTTCCACTCCTACCCCCTTTCTCCACTGAACAGCCAGTGATCTTTTAAAAAATGTAAGTTAGAGTTTGTCATTGTTTTCAAACCTTTCAAAGCCTTCCCACTGATAAAACTTGGAACAAAAGCCTAACTCCTAATTATGACCCGAAAGACACCACATAATCTGACTTCTGTCATGCCTCTTAAGAGCAAGGTTTGGGAGGGGGCAGAATGAGGTAATACTACCTCCTAGGGAGCATTTGCAAATGTGTGAAGTTGTGTTTTATTGTTTCAGTAATTGGGAGGCACTACTAGAGGCACTACTAGTCTGGGCCATGTTGGTAAATGTTCTATAATGTGTTGTTCAGCTCAGGTTCCATCACAATGCCTGATACACAATAGTTGGTTAAAATATATTGTATGAGCCCTGGACATTTTCCCTGGACCTCCGTTTTGACATATGTGAATTGGTATAGTGCCTACTTCATAAGGGTGTTTTGAGAGAGACATAACATTTATAAAGTACCTGGTACACGATAGTTCTTAATAAATGGTAGCATTGACCAGGTGTGGTGGCTCACGCCTGTAATCTGCAGTTTGGGAGGCCAAGGCAGGAGGATTGCTTGAGAACAGGATTTGAGACTAGCCTGGGCAACATGGCAAACCCCATCTGTACAAAAAATACAAAAATAACGGGGTGTGGTGGCAGGTACCTGTAGTCCCAGCTACTTGGGAGGCTGAGGTGGAAGGATCACCTGAGCCCGGGGAAGGTCAAGGCTGCAGTGAGCCAAGATCCAACCACTGCACTCCAGCCTGGGCACACAGCAAGACTCTGTCTCAAAATAATAATAATAATAATAATAATAATAATAATGATGATGATGATGTAGCAGCTGCAGCTGCTGAGCTTTCTTTGCTTAGAAGCAGTTATAGGGGCCCACCTAGCGTTCTTCCGGGAGCATTAGAATTAGAACCTGGCACGTTTGGGGAGGGGGGAGGTGTATCTCTTTCCCTGAGGCCTAATGTGAATCCTAGGTCTGACCTGAGGAATCCTAGAAGAGACTCCTCTATACTCAGCTGTAGAAACTAAGGCACAGAGGAGCTCTGGTTGTCTTCCTTGACTCTGGAGCTCACACAGGATTCTGACAAGCCCTGGAAAACCTGGCCCTGGAGAGAAATTACCTCCTGCTGGAGACTGGGTGGGAAGAATAGCTGAGACGGTGAGAAGATAGCCGTCTCCCCGCCCTCAGCTCTGCTTTGCAGAAAAGGAGAAGCGCGCGGCTTCCTCCCGCCTCCTTCCCTCCTTTCTTCCCCCGCCCCTTCTGTTTCGCCAACCCCGACGCGGCGCCTTCGCTGCCGCCCTGCGAGGGCGCGAGCGTGCTGCACCTCGGGAGCTGGCGGCTGAGCTGCCAGGAGCCCAGCCCGGCCAAATCGAGCGGAGCCGGTGGAACAGGGGCCTTGTGGGTACCCGGCTGGGCAGGGAGAGGTGCGGCTCTGCGACGGAAACAATCTCCAGAGATGCCGGGGCCAGCCTTTCCCACCAGGTAATGCCGGCCCTGCCTGGGGCTCCCCTAGCTGGGCCGGGTTCTGGGGGATCTCCGGCTTTCGGAGAATGGTGACACGGGATCCAGTAGATTTTGAGGGGTGTCTTACTTTCCTCTTACCTTAAGGGACCTAAATGAGAGAAGGGGCTGAGGGTGGAACCTTTAGATGAGCCCACCCAGGGCTAGGCCTGCACTGGAATCAGAGCTCTGCCCAGGGAAGGGTGTGAAGGGGAAGCTGCGCCTTTGGGGAACTGCTCTGCCTCAGAAGCTCTGCTCCTTTGCAAGCCACCTTCTACTTGGTGGCCAAGGTGGTGCTTTCCTCTGCTTTGGCTTAGTCGCTGGCCTGCTGGGACTGTGGGAGCTTTTCTCTGTTAAGAGGTTGAATGAACTGGGAGGGAGGAGACTGGGGGGACTGGTCCTGTTCAGACATCCTCTGTGGCTTGAGTTGCCATATCTGTGCAGTGAAGGACTTGACATTGTTTGTTACTTTGGCTTTTCCAGACCATCAAACCATCTTTTGGAAAGGTGAGCTGGTTTAAAGTGCTAAAATGGGCTGCAGAGATATCCCTCCCTCAACACTGTAGAAGAGAGGAGAACTTGGGAAGTAGACTTTGGTATCCTGTCTTCCAGCCAGCCTTTCGAATGGCATCTTGCTGGTTCTTCAGGGGCAAAAAAAAGACTGAGAATGCTGATGCTTATTTTAGTGTGGTGCGTAGGTGCGTTAGGTGTAGGGAGGTAGGGTTGGGAAGTAGAAGGTCAAGGTATGTTAATGCTTCTAAACTGGCCAATTTTTCTGTCCTTAGATATAAAGTTGCTTTAAACTAGACTCTCTTCTCTGGAGCCCCTTCCTTATTCTGCTGAGTTAATGACAGACGTGCCTGTGGTAATATCTTAATCACTATAATTCCTTCCTTCTTTATTACCTGGCACCAAGAAGCTCATGTCAGGCCCGATAATAACCTACTTTGATTATTTTGGACCTCTTTCCTCCCCCTAGTTTTTTCATGACTCTATGTCTTCCTCTCCTCACTTTTCTATTTCCTCCTCCTGATCATTTTTCCTGCCCCCTGCCTACCTTTTCTCCTGCCATCCCCTTCACCCTTCCTCCTCCCCTCTTGCTTCCCCTTTTGTATTTCTCCCCCTGTGTAGCCAGTTTTTCCTTCCCTCTCTTGGATCCTCCCCCTCTTGATTAGGCTTTCTTCTCTTTTCAAAAATTTTTGGTTAAGCTTTCTCATTATTCGTAGGTTACTGGTTTGTAGAGACCTTTTCTGTGTTTGTGAGGTCCAAACATTGTTTTCTACCTAACTCACCTGCTTCTAGCTTTTACCTCCAAATTTTATCTTCCCCAGGTACCATTCTCTCTCTTTACTGCCTCTGTGCCTTGCTTTGGGCCTGCCAAGAAGCACTCGCTCTTCCTGCATTTGTTTCCTATCTTTTCTGGTGGTGGTGGGGCAGCAGGTAGGCAGTAGGGAATAAGCAAGATGGGAAAGCAGGGCCTGAGTGGGAGGAGAGCAAGAATGTCAAGTAGTGCTGGGCAGAGGCTCAAGTTCCCTTTAGTGAGATGAGTGACTGGGAGGACCAGAAACTCTGGCAGCTGTGAGATAGCTGTGGAGGAAAGGAGGTAGCTCAGGGAAGAAGAGGGAGGATAGCAGGGATGGGTTGGAGGGACAGGCAGAGGAGGCCTGGAGGAGAAGACAGTGCTTCTTTGAAGAAGACGGTGGCCTGGACAAGATAAGGGTTATTTGGGGTAGGGCTGTGTATAGAAAGAGAAAGATTATAGTCTGGGAAAGGGGACTGTATAGGTTAATTATCTTCCCCTTTGATTACTGTCTTTTTGAACTGATTTCTACTCAGCAAATTTTTTTTTAGTTAAAAAATTTGAAAGAATTTACCATGTTTATCATGTTTAAAGTGTACAGTTCAGTTTCAGTAAGTACATTTATATCTTTTTTTCCCCCTTCATGCTCCTCACTCCTTTTCCTGGCCTTTGGTAACCACCAGTCTACTCTGTATCATCATGAGATCTACTTTTTTACCTCCCACATATGAGTGAGAACATGTGATATTTGTCTTCCTGTACCTGGCTTTTTTTAAATCTGAAAAAATGGCGTCCAGTATCATCCATGTTGCTGCAAATGACAGGATTTTATTCTTTTTTATGGCTGAATAATATTCCATTGTACTTAACTGTACAGTTCAGTTTCAGTAAGTACATTTATATCCTTTTTTCCCCCTTCCTCCTCCCTACTCCCTTTTCTGGCCTTTGGTAACCACCAGTCTACTCTGTATCATCATAAGATTCATCTTTTTACCTCCCACATAAACATTTACCATGTTGGGGTAAATGACAGGATTTCATTCTTTTCTATGGCCGAATAATATTCCATTGTGTGTATATATACATATATATATGTATACATTTTCATTTTGGCTGTTATAAATAGTGCTACTGTGTTCATGGGAGTATGATATCTTTCATATATTGATTTGCTTTCTTTTAGATATATACTCAATAGTGGAATTGCTGAATCATATGGTTGTTCTATTTTTAGTTTCTGAGGAACCTCCATGCTATTCTCCATAGTGGCTCTACTTATTTACATTTTCACCAACAGCATATGAGGGTTCCTTTTTCTCCCCATCCTTGCCAGCATCTAGTATTGCCTGTCTTTTTCTTTTTCTTTTTTTGAGACAGGGTCTTGCTCTGTTGCCCAGGCTGGAGTGCAATGGTATGATCATAGCCTACTGTAGCTTCAACCTCCCAGGCTCAAGCAGTCTCCTACCTCAGCCTCTGAAGTAGTTGGGACTGCAGGCACATGCCAGCATGCTGGCTAATAAAAAAAAAAAAATTTTTTTTTAGAGGTGTGGTCTCCCTATATTGCACAGGGTGGTCGTGAACTCCTGGGCTCAAGTGATCTACCTGCCTTGGCCTCCCAAAGTGTTGGGATTATAGGCATGAGCTATCGTGCCCAGCCTTTGCCTGTCTTTTTGATACAAGCCATTTTAACTGGAGTGAGATGATACTACATTATGGTATTGATTTGCATTTCTCTGATGTTAGTGATGTTGAGCATTTTTTTCATGTACCTGTTGGACATTTGTATGTCTTGTTATGAAAAACGTCCATTCAGATCTTTGCAAGTTTTTAAATTGGATTACTTGGGTTTTTTTTTGCTATTTAGTTGTTTGAGCATCTTATATATTCTGGTTATTAATCCTTTGTCAGATGGATAGCTTACAAATATTTTCTCCCATTTTGTGGGTTGTCTCTTCACTTTGTTAATCAACAAAATTTTTGTGAGCTCTGTCCTTAAAGTCGGGGAGTTAGAAGGAAAGCCGAGATGAGAATGACAAAGTTGCTGTTTTATTGACACTCACTGTCAGAATGTGGAATGTGTGTGTGTGTGTGTGTGTGTATTTATATATATTTCTCTATAGTGGCTCTACTAATTTACATTTTCACCAACAGCATATGAGGGTTCCTCTTTCTCCCTGTCCTTGCCAGTATCTATTATTGCCTGTCTTTTTCTTTTTCTTTTCTTGAGACAGGATCTTGCTCTGTTGCCCAGGCTGGAGTGCAATGGTACAATTATAGCCTACTGTAGCTTCAACCTCCCAGGCTCATTATGGTAATTATGGTACTAGGTTGGTGGGGATACAAAAATTAAAACTGGCCTCAGTTGCTGCCCTCAAATGCAGGTCAAGGAATGTGGAAGCTCATGTGGTAAGTATTGTAGAAGGAAGCAGAAGGGGCTGTAATAATGCAGAAGAGGGCACTTTTGATTTAGCAAGACAGTGGCAGAGCTAGGACTTAAACTTAAGTCTTCTCTGAAGGTGATATCTATTCTCTTATACCCTATTATCTCCTGAGTTTGTGTATACATACAGTATACAAGGAGTTTTCCTATCTCCTCTTTTCTGCCTGCTTTTGGGGGGAGACTCTAGGTACTGCTGACATGAAAAAAAGAACAATCCCATGTGGCAGGTCACTGTGCCATGGCCAAACAACACTCATTACCTTGCAAGGGAAACAGACTTCGTCCCTGTTAACTTCTGGCTTGAGGCCACTTGGGTGACTATGTGCTGAGCTCCCTCTATGAGTCATTTGATCTCTTCCTTCCTTTCCTCCCTGTTCCATTTTCTTAAATTCAATTTCTGGTGGGGTGTAGAGTCCAGAGACCAGATGCAGCTAGGCTAGGCATTTTTACTTCCACTGGCCTCTGTAGAATAGGGATTTAACACCTCATAGGGTTGGTGAGGATAAGATGAAATCATGAATGTGTGAAAATACTTTGTAAAGTGCTGTATAGATGTTACTGTGGTTGTTCCCGAATGCATTTTCAAGCTGTGAAAAAATGCTCAGATGCTATAGCCTGAAAGCCTAGGGTTGCCACTGACAGGCAAGAATAGACATCAAGATTTACTACACCCTTTCTCTGCCCTCGAAAGATTCACAGACTAATAGGAGAGGATTGAGCCTCAATCCTCAATGAGTAAAGGAAAAGGAGTGGGGTAGATAGGGCTTTGGGACTGGTAATGAGCTCCATGGTCAGACAGAGACCATGAAGTATGTGCTTTATTTAAAGTCGAACAGATAGTAGGTGGCAATTATAAAAGATACTTTTAGTGACTTTTTATGATGTAACAAAAAAGGGGAGGGAGGACTTAAAAGTAGATTGACTTCAGTTCAAATCCTGGTTCTACCACTTACTGTTACCTGATTTTTAATATTTTTAAGCTTCATATATAAAAATGGAAGATATTTATACCTACTTTGAAGGGTTATTATAAAGCTTAAAAATAATCATATAAAAAAGAAAAAATAATAATTATATAGTAGGCACTTAATAGCTATACTTATTCTATAAGTCCCCTGACTCCTAGGCTATTAAGTGCCCCTCTTCTGGATTCATGCAGCACCTATGTCTTTCCTCTCACCACTCAATAGTGGCAGTTACCATATTGTATTGTTACTGTGGTTAATGTGTCTACCTTTCCCATTAGTCTGTGAGATTTTTGAGGGCAGAGACAGGGTCTAGTAAATTTTGGTGTTGATACTGGGTGTCTACTCTTTTTTTTCCTTTGAGATAATGTCTCTCTCTGTTGCCCAGCCTGGAGTGTAGTGGAGCAATCTCAGCTCACTCACTGCAGACTTGACCTTTTGGCTCAAGCAATCCTCCCACCTCAGCCTCCTGAGTAGCTGGGACTACAGGTGCAAGCCACCACACCTGGCTAGCTTTTGTATTTTTTGTAGAGACAGGGTTTCACCACATTGCCCAGGCAGATCTCAAACTCCTGAGCTCTGGTGATCCACCCACCTCAGCCTCCCCAAAGTGCTGGGATTACAGGCATGAGCCACTGTACCTGGCCCTGAGTGCTTACTCTTGCCAAGTCCTGTTTAGTTGCTGAGTATACATTGGTAAGCACAGTAGACTTACAAAAGCATACCGTTGCTTCTTTACAAAGCTTATCGTTTATTGAGGGAGATGTATAATAAGTAAACGAATATAATTACAACTCATGATGATGCTGTGAAAACCAAGAGTTCCATTTGGTCTTGTTAGATTTGAGGTACTGATGAGAAACGCAGGTGGAGCTGTCTAGTAGATGGTTTTTAGGCTGAAAGAGAGCTGTTTGGTCTAGAGATCAAAACTTGGGCATCATCAACGTATTAATATGTAAAGCCATGAGAATGGAGGAAATAATCTTGGGGAAAGTGTAGTGTATCAGTAAGGAAGGTTCTGAGCAACGAAGGTCCCAAGCCTTGGATGTGTGGATGATAGCTGGAGAAGGAGGATTATGCAAAAGAGATAGGAGTAGACAGAAAGATGAAAGAAAAGCCAAGTGAGTGTACTTCCCTAGAAGCCAAGAAAGTAGAGTATTTGAAAGAGAAGAGAGGTCAATTACATTTAATGCTGCCAAGATACTGAGTAATGTGAGGACAGAAAAATAAGCATTTATTTTGGCAAGATGGGGATAACTGATAGTCTTGACAAGACTGCTTTTGATGAAATGGTAGATTGTTAGTTGGCAAACAGAAGGGGAGGAAGTGGAGATAGTTTAAGTAGACAGTTGTTCTGAGAAGTTTTGCTACGAAGGGGAGCAGAGAAATAGGTGGTATTTGGAGGAGGATGTGGGTGTCAAGGGAAAGGGGTGTGTGTGTGTGTGTGTGTGTGTGTGTGTGTGTCTGTCTGTCTGTCTGTCTGTCTTTGAATAGGAGACACCAGAACTTGTTTATATTCACCCAGTATTTCTCAGATCAGTCCAGAAATTTAGATATCATCTTAATTTTTCCTTTTTTTTTTTTATCACATGCTGTATCTAATCTTTAAACCGTTTGACTCTACCTTCAATATGTATCTGCCTTTGAATTACTTCTCTTCCCCTATTGCCAGTCATCAAAGCCACCATTAGTTCTCACCTGAATTATTGTAATGACTCCCTAATGGGATCTCCACTTCTACATTGTTCCCCTGCAGCCTATTCTTCTCTGCTGCTTGAGTGGTCTATTTAAAAACATAGATCAGTGCTCAAAACCCGTCAGTGTCTTTCCACATTTGCTGCAAAAGCCAAATGTATTGTGGCCTATAAAGTTCCACACAGTCTGACCTCTGGTTACATCTCTGATCTCAGTCCCTTACCACATTTCTCTTTGTTTACTCAGCTTTAGTCTTGCCAATCTTTTTGCTGTTCTACGTGCCCAGTATATTCTCATCTAAGACATTTGTAGTTATTACTCCCTCTGCTTAAAATGCTTTTCCAGATATTACTATGATTTGCTGTCTCATTTAATTGAGGTCTTAAGTAACTGTTTCTCAGAGAAGCATGTCTTGATTATCTTCTCTTATGTACCATACCCCATGCATGCCCCTCCCCCAATAGTCACACATACACATAGACTTGCTATTGTGTATTTATTTGTGTATTTCTCTGTCTGCATGTCTTACTAGACCATAAACTCTAAGAGCGCAAGGCCTTTCTCTTATTCAACTGGATTAGTATTGGTACTTGGTAGATGCTCAATAAATGTTTGTTGAATGACTGAATATATCTAACAGAGAGGGAAAGGTTGACATAGCTGAAACAGCAGATTATACCAGGTGAGAAGGAGTGAAGGAATACAGGGATAAGAGAGAATTGGCTCTGGATGAGAGGAAGAACACCTCCTTCATTGTAACTGGAAGGAAGAAGGAGAACATGGATGCAGATACAGGGAGGCACATAGATTTGAGGGTAGGAAGATATAGTTATTCTGCCAAGATTTCTATTTTCTCATTGAAAGTAAGCTCATTGGCTGGGCGCAGTGGCTCACGTCTGTAATCTCAGCACTTTGGGAGGCCGAGGCAGGGGATCACCTGAGGTCAGGAGTTCGAGACCAGCCTGGCCAACATAGTGAAACCCGGTCCCTACTAAAAATAAAAAGTTAGCCTGGTGTGGTGGTGGGCGCCTGTAGTCCCAACTACTTGGGAGGCTGAAGCAGGAGAATCACTTGAACCCCCGAGGCAGAGGGTGCAGTGAGCTGATACCGTACCACTGCACTCCAGCCTGAGCGACAGAGTGAGACTCCATCTCAAAAAAAAAAAAAAGAAAAAGAAAAAAAGGAAAAAGAAAGTAAGCTCATTAGCTAAAGGGAAGGGCTATTGGAAAATCCTATTGAATTCCCATTTGAGGTAGGGTAATCATATGTAGGGAAGTGTCTTAGCCTATTTTGTGTTGCTATGATAGAATACCACAGACTAGGCAATTTCTAAAGAAAGGAAACATATTTCTTAAAGTTCTAGAGCTGGGAAGTCCAAGGTACCTGCATCTGGTGAGGGCCTTCTTGCCATGTCATTCCATGGTAGAAGGTGGAAGGGCAAGAGAGCAAGAGTAACAAGGGAAGGGGGGTGAACTCATCCTTTTGATCAGGAACCCACTCTCTTGATAACTAATTTACGCCTATGATAGTAACATTAATCCATTCATGAGGCCAGAGCCCTCATGATCCAATCACCTTTTAAAGATCTCACCACTCAACAGTTGCAGTGAGGGTTAAATTTCCAATACTTGAACTTTGGGGGACACATTCAAACCAAAGCAGAAGGTAATCATAACTTTCAAGTGAAAGCGGTTAACTGGATTTTGTAATGTTCTCTAGGACATTTGGCTGCTTCAGTATAATGACAGTTGGGAGAAAGTTGAGTTCAACTATCCCAAAGCTGGGATTTTGCCAGTTAAATTTTGGAAAAGGAGAGAATATTAGAGATAGTAATGTTGATAGTTTTTGATGTTTGAGTAATTTTGATGGACCATGATTAGATAAAGAGAGAGAAAAAGGCAGGGGACTGCTGGATAGTTTATTGGAGCTCAAATTGAAGTCTAGGAATTGTGGAAATTCTTGAGTAAGTGCATGGATAGGAGGTTGTATCTGAAGTGTATATGATTCATTCTAGATATTGGAATTGTTGCACATTTTGGTGATAAGATCCCAGGTGTAATCATGAGAGTATTGGCTAACTTGGACTGTAGGTCAGAAAATGGAGTGACTAGGGTGTTGACATGATCATCATTGTGGCTGTTGACGTCACCTAGAATGATGACTAGAGGGGTTCAGAAGAAGACTGAAGCAGGAACTAAAGCCTTTCAGTAGGAGTTACCAGAAAGTGATTAGTAGGCTGCAAAGACGTGTGATAGCAGCCAGTGGAAGCTACTCAAAGGAAAATATAGGTTTTTACAAGAGGGAGAGAAAGACATAGTTTGGAAATGGCACTGAAAATTAAGGACAACACTGATAAGTAGGGTATAAGAGGGAAAACAGCCTCCAGTTGAGAGGGTTTCTAAAGAAGGCTCTTCTTCAGGGCATAGCCAGATTTCTTTTAAGGTAAAGGAGCAGAGGAGTGTTAGCCAGTGGCAAATGAGAAGTTCCAGAGGGAATAGTGGAAAGGTTTCAGAGTCAGGACAGGGGGAGGGAATTTGGTCAGGTTAGAGAAGTTCACAGAAAAGGTTGGAGATGAGAGTTTGGATGACTGAAGTAAATGAAAACTGTAGGATTGATTGATTGATTTAGTCCTAATTACCTTTTAGAGGAGGGAGACAATCCCATTTTCATGCTATGGTTTTTGACACTTTGAGATAAACTATTCCATTGAGGCAACATATGGCAATGTGGGAAATCAGAACATGTTCAGGCAGAGATTGGCTGGAAGGTCAACCAACTAGGAGACAGTACAATAGATTCCATTGTTTCCTGGGAGGTTGAACGGAGTGGCCCCTTTATGATTCCTTCCAGCTCTCAGATTATAAGGGCCTCAACTTTATCATTGCAGGTCATCCAATGGGAGGTTTGGAGGTTTGAAGGTTAAATTTGAATTTTTGCCTTAATTATTGGGAATAACTCAACTGGGGTTGCAGATTAGGAATTTCCCAAGATGGTAGGCAGAGGATTATAAGACCTGTAAGTACTGGTTTCTGGAAGTAACTCTAGTGACTGTCTGCAAGGTGGTAGGAGTGAGGAAGTTGCGTAGGTGTGGATGGGGGTGGGGAGGATTAGAGGTATAGAGCCAGCCTAAAAGAACTTCAGTCTCTCACTCTAAATTTCTCTGGCCTTTCCACTTCACTTTGCTGCCTCTCATTCTTCTCTAATTGTAGGAAGCCTCCCAGATACAGTCACTTGTTCATTCTGTCTCAAATTATGTAATTAGTGTAGAAAGAGAGTTTTCAAGAGAATAATCAGAAGCTAGTAATGTTTTTATCACTCATTTAGTGATCTTAGGTAAATTGCATATCCCTATAGGTTCCAGGTTCCCATAAAATAAAGGTTTTTATTTTATAAAAATAAAACTGGCTGGTTCTTCAGGATCCTTTTAGCTCCTGTGTTTTTTCTGCTAATCCGGGCTGCCTTAGTCAGTGAACCTTGGCTGATTACTAGGTGTGTAACAGCTCAGCCTGGGGATGTAGAGATTAAACAAACTTCAATTTTTTCCCTTGAGTTATTCATGGCCTGGTGAGGACAAGAAGCATGGATTATGGTTGATATGATGAAATTTGGAAATTGTTGCATAGAAGTACATATAAAATGCTATTACATTTCGGGAGCAGAAGTAGTGGGATCTGTTAAATTTGGGGGAAAGATAGAGGTGAGGAGGGGCTTCTGTGAAGGTTGCATAGGGGAAGTGAGTCAGGTTGGGTCTTGAAGAATGAGTAGGAGTTTGTTTGGCAGACAAGTTGGGACATTTTAGGCAGAGAAAACAGCATAGGCAAAGGCAGGAACATGAAAGCATAGTAAGCTAGAATGACATGTTTAGGAAATAGTAGAGATGAAACTAGAAATATAAGTGGGGGAAGGGAACAGATATTTATTGAACATTTATTTTGTGCCAGGCAGCATGCTAGGTGCTTTTATATATGCTTGTTAATTCTCATGATAACTCTATAAAGTAGGTAGTCTTGTTTGTTTTTTACATAAAAGGAAACTGAGGATCAGAAAGTAAAGTAGCTTTCCTAACCGCCCAGAAACAGCCAACAGTTTTCCTCCCTGCTGCTCTAGCAGTTGTTGCTAAACCAGAGCAAGTGGCCGGGCTGCATAGTGGGAGTATCTTTGACATGTTAGAAGGACATCCCTCAGCAAATTCAAGACTGCAGCATTCCAGTCCCCTGCCAAAGAAAACCTCCTGGCACAGTATAATTAAAGATCAGATTCTCATAACCAGGCCTCAAGGGCATACAGTACTCCCCAGTTCTGGATGGAGTGTTGATCATGCCAGTTGCAGCTGCTGTGGGCTGTTTGGACTACGAAGTGTGATTAGTATATGGAACAAGTTTTATTTCTTCTCGAGTTAATATTAGAGGTTATCTAGTCCTTTCCTTTGCCTCTAGAGTCAACAGTGTAGTGTGGTGTAGTGGTTCTATCATCACACAGGCCTAACTTCAGGTTCCTGCCTCTGCTGCCCACTAGCTGTATGGCCCTGGGTGACTGGCAGCATCTTTGAAACTTTGCTGCTTCTTCTGACTTGTTTACTGTTCTGCATGCATAGCTTGTCAAACAGTAGATGATGAATAAATATTTGCACTGATGAATGAGAAAAATGATACCAGATAGACTTCTAAGTTTTCTGTAAACTCCAAAGTGTGATCTAATGTTAGTGATTATTAAAACAGCCCCAAATAATGCTAAAATCCTAGTTGTAAAAATGGTTAATCCTGAAGGTTTTCTGAGGAAACTGTTTCTAGAATTTTAGCAACTCTATTAGGCAGTGTAGAAGACTCTCTTAAACTCCAGGTCTTATTGTGTGACTTGGACTAAGCACCAGAATTCATTTATCTTCTCTTGTGCTTAGTCCCATTGTGTGAACTCAAGGCATCACTGAGTCCTCAGTGCAGATGGATAGCAGATGGTCTCCTCCTCCACACAATACCTCTTTTCTCATTGTCATCTCTCCACAGCCTTGTTTTTAAATTAAAAGCCCCATCTTTTATTTTTAACATGGGGCATTTATTGCACAATTCTAGAGCTGTTTAGAATGGACCATTTTTCTGACTAGTGCTCTATGTGGTGCATAAAAGACCTGCTGTGATCTGCACTGTTCCACTTTTTCAGTCTCCCATTTTATTCTTTTATGTTGCGTTCTGCCACACTGTACTCTCACATTTATGTTATTCTGTGGTCTAGATGCATTTGCCATCATCTTTCTCCATGAAAATCACTCATTTATTGTCTCTTTTCTTTGGGCCAAGCACTATATACTAATGCCTGGACCTACCCCAGACCAATTAAATCAGTGACTCTAGGGGTAGAGTTCAAGCATTAATGTTTTCCTCCTCAACATTTTATTAGGAAAAATTTCAAACATTGAAAGAATCTTATAGTGAGTACCTGTGTACCCACCACCTAGATTCTCCTACCATTAACATTTTCATATACTAACTTTATCATATGCATTATATATTGACATGTATGTTGTTATATCCCTGTTCATTAATCTTATTTCTTAAAAATGCATTTGAAAATAAATTGCAAATATTAATATACTTCTCCCCGAGTACTTCAGCACTGGTGTTAAACTTCAGCACCAGTGAACTTTAAGAAAAAAGCTCACAGGGGATTCTAATAGCCTAGAGTTAAAAACCACTAGTCTGACCTATTTGTTCTTTAAGCTGCTACTCTGAATACCACCTCTTTTCTTAAACTTCACTGATCACTCAAATTCAATTTAACCTTTCTTTCATGTGTGTTTGAACATTTTACTGTTTGTACTGTTCTACAGCACTATTCACAATTGACCTGGTATCGTGGTTTTCTAGGTTCCACCTTCTGCTAACTAGATGGTGATAGCCTCTAGGGTCAGGTCATATTTTATTCATTACCTATCTACCTATGTGCCTTCTTTCACCTATTTTTTCTTGGTTTCTAGCATACATAGCACCTTACATATTTTTATATGTATGTTTTTTTTATATGTAAGGTGAACTGCACTTGAACTGCATTTGAATGAAGAACCTGCAACTGCAGCAAAAGGTGTATATAACTTTCATATGTGTTTACTTACATATTCTGGTTTTTTTTTTGATTGGAGGAATAAGAATTCATTTATCATTTCTGGTGCTTAGGGTAGACTTTTAGTAAAAGTCAAGTCTAGCCCAAATGTGCTAATAATATTTTTATATTTGCCATTGGCTAGATTTGACTAAACTAATCATAAATTAGAAGTAGCAGAACACAAAGGGGCTAGAATTACCTCAGGAACAGTATAGTTGGAAAATCCTTTGGCAGAGAGTTTAAAGATGAGGTCTGATTTAAAAAAAAAAACACACACACACATAAAAATAGACCTACCTTATGATCCAGCAATCCCGTGGCTGGGTATCTACCCAGAGGAAAGGAAATTAGTATATTGAAGAAATACCTGCACTCCTGTTTGTTGCAGCACTGTTCCCGATAGCTAAGATTTGGAAGCAATCACAGTGTCTATTTACAGTTGAAAGAATAAAGAAAATGTGGTACATATGCACAATGGAGTACTATTCAGCCACAAAAAAGAATGAGATCCTGTCATTTGCAACAACATGGATGGAACATGTACAATGGAGTACTATTCAGCCACCAAAAAGAATGAGGTCCTGTCATTTGCAACAACGTGGATGGAACTGAAGGTCATTATCTTAAGTGAAATAAGCCAGGCACAGAAAGAGAAACATCACATGTTCTCACTTATTTGTGGGATCTAAAAATCAAAACAATTGAACTAATGGACATAGATAATAGAAGGATGGTTACCAGTGGCTGGAAAGGGTAGTGGAGGGCTAGTGGAAAGCAAGGATGGTTAATGGGCACAAAAAAATAGAAAGAATAAGACCTATTTTTTGATAGCACAGCAGGGTGACTATAATCAATAATAACTTCATTGCACATTTAAAAATAACTAAAAGAGTATAATTGGATTGTTTGTAACACAAAGGATAAATGCTTGAGGGGATAGATACCCCATCCTCCATGATATGATTATTTCACGTTGCATGCCTGTGTACAGAATATCTCATGTACTCCATAAATATATACATCTACTATGTACCCACAAAAACTAAATATTAAAAAAAGATGAGGTTTGAGTTTTGCTGGGAAGGATAAGTAAAATTTCTGTCAGTTTAAAGAGGATTCTGTGCCTACTTTACCTATAAATTGCTGTGTGATCTTAGGTAATTTCCTCTTGCACTCTGGACTTCAGTATTCCTACCTGTAACGTTAGGCAGTCAGGTTGGATGACTTCCAAGGAAGCCTTTGGCTTTGATATTATGTGCATCTTAAAATATTTGATTAACTTGGTTTTGTTTTATACCAGTGACTGTGGAATCCAGGGTAATAAGAGTGGAAAGAGGTAGTTGTTGGTGAGCACATTCCTTCTCTGAATCCCTGTCTGCTTTGATTCAGTATGTAAAGTACCTTACACATAGTGGCTACTTGAAAATTGTTTTCTTTCCCATCTTTATACTGTAGCACTATATCTTTATGCCTTATATAGCGTGCTTCAAAAGGGGCACAAATCACTTCCCCTCTTTGGTTGCCTCTTGACCAGTATTAAGTCTAGAGACTGCATAGTGAGAAACATCAAATTACAGGTCATAGGTGATGGGACTTCTACAGGGGCCATGGCTTATAAATTGCAGAGCCAGGACTTAAACCTGGGTCTCGTGACTTTAATTCCAGTAATCTTTTAAAAAATTGCCCTACCTTTTGAAACCTCACAGTGATCCTGCATTTATTATAGAGTCATTCAGTTGATTCATAATTAATGCTTCAATATAATTAGTTGCTCATAAATTATTAGGTTCCCTGAGCCTCTGGGGCATTGGTAAAATGTGATCACTGTGTCTTTCTCTCTGTTGTATTCATTTGTTGTCCACGATGGATAGAATGGTGCTATCTGAGCTGTCATAATGTTGGCCTCATCCCTAGCTTTATATTGCAGCATGTCTGAGGCATTGGTTTTTCATCCTTCCAAACTTTTGGTCTACAGAGACTATTAGAAGATTAAGGTGTGTTTGCTCACCTTATTCAAAAGTTGAGCATGTTTCTTGTTTTGGACCTGTTTTCCCATAGTTTAAAATGGTATAGGTTTTAAAATGTGCTAATTATTATGATGAGTGTAGATATACAGAATGACCATTGAGGGGATCAATAAGGGTAAAAAGAGGAAAGACTTGTGGAGAACCTATAGGAAAGGGCTGCAAGGAACCTGGAAAGTAGTATGGAAACCTTAGGTAAGTTCAGAAGGAAGTGATTAAGAAAGCACAAAATTGTGTTCTGTGAGTGTAGTTGAAGGTCCTGGAAATGTTTGACATTGAGAAAATAGATTTGGGGGGTCTCAAAAGAGTATTTCAGGTATTTAAAGTTCTGTCTGGGGAAGAGATAGTGGTCTTTTCTGAATAGCTCTAAGATACAGGATTTAGTACTAACAGATGGAACTTTTTTCTTTGTTTATTCATTCGTTTGTTTATTCAATAAATCTTTATTGATTACCTATTCTGTGCCAGGCCTGGTGTTGCGGATCGAGAAATACATAGGACATGAACTTTGTTCTTGAGGTGTTTATAGTCTAAGTCTAGCAGGGGAGGGGTGAAAGGGAAAGCAAATATGTAAACAAATTATTGCAATGCAGTGTAAGACAGAGCTTATTATAAGTGATAACTCATTAAATGAGATGACTGAAGATAGAATAGATAGTCTTTGGAGATTTTAGATTTCCTGTCATTGCAACTTTTCAAGCATAGTCTGGATGACTTCTAGGCTGGAATGCAGTAAAAGAATTCAAATATTAGATTCCAATGCATATTTTAGGTTTTAAGGAATAATGGAATCTCTTTGAAAGTGAATATCTACCACAGAATTCTCCAAACACAGTAAAAGCACTGAGAAATGGAGAAAAGTCTGTATCAGGAAGGTTGGTGAAAACTTTCTTGGCATAATTGTGGGCTGTGGGCCTGAAATGGAGTTACATTCAATGAAACTGTTGATTGAAGGACCTGGGAGTCAAGGAAGGGCTTTACTCGGGTATCACATGACTGCAGGGAGTGTAATTTTGGAACTGGCAGCCTGGAGTGGGAAGGTACACTTGAGAACTGAGACAGTAAAAGTTCTCTTGTGGGTGCTTAGGGACTTGAGTTATAGTTGGGAGGGAAAACAAAGGTAAATCTGGGAAGACAAACTGGAAGAAATGGATAAAAAGCACATCACAGAGTTAATCTGCATTAACAAGATTGTCCTTGCTTGATTGATTTCTTTTGTTCAAAAATAGAAGGAGCAGTTGGTTTGCCAAAGGTGGGTCAGAATGAATTATGCAAAGAAGTGGGGTTAGGGTTTGGCCTTGATGGATGAGTAAGATTTTTATCAGTCAGAGAAAGGAGAAATCATTGACAGAAAGCACATTGGGGTGTGTGTTTGTGTGTGTGTCTGTGTGTGTGTATAAGTAAATAAGTAAGAATACTTGGCAAGTACAGTGGAACAGATTTCTGAGGTTTGAATTAGTTTGAATTAGGCTGTGTCTAGGTGTAGTGGCTTAGTTGATAAGGCAGGTCAATGTCAGAAAGTAAAGCACCTTGAATTTTATCTGTACTAAACTTCCTAAAGGCAAGGTATATATCTTTATGCAAAGTGTGATTAATTAAAATATTTGAGTTCACTGTGAGCTAGATACTATCTAAAGTATTGTTGGATTGCAAAGATGACAAAATTGGGCCCAATATTTGAGGAACATTCTGGCTCCTAGGGAAGACATACCTGTAAACAATTACAATAGCAATAATAAAAGGGATAACCTAGAAAGTTAGCCATTGCTTTGGGAACATGGAGGAGGGGGCACCTAACTTCTTGAAGTGATGACACATTTCCAAATGGGTTCATGGAAGAAATAACAATTGAATTAAGCCTTGAAGGATGAGTGAATTCACAGTTGAAGCATAGGGAAATTGGTATTCTAGGCAGAAGGATCAGCATGCACAAAAGCATAGAAGTGTAAAAGCTATGGGATACTTGAAGAAGTTGGAGAAGTTGGATGTAGATAGAGTGTAAGGGAAATTAGAGGGAGTGGTAGTGGTGAGAAATGAGGCTGGGTGCATTTGGTCAAATAACAGAGGGCCTCTAAAAGCAAGCTAAAAACATCAGCTTTTATCCTGAGATGTCAATGAAGGGTTTTTCATTTTGTTTTGTTTTCGGGACGGAGTCTCGCTCTGTTGCCAGGCTAGAGTGTAGTGGCGCGATCTTGGCTTACTGCAACCTCCACCTCCCAGGTTCAAGCGATTCTCCTCCTTCAGCCTCCTGAGTAGCTGGGACTACAGGTGCGTGCCACCATGCCCAGCTAATTTTTTGCATTTTAGTAGAGACAGGGTTTTACCATATTGGCCAGGAGTCTCAATCTCTTGACCTCATGATCTGCCCACCTTGGCCTCCCAAAGTGCTGGGATTATAGGCGTGAGCCACTGTGCCCAGCCAATGAAGGGTTTTAAAAGTAGAAGAGTAGTGTGTTCTAAGGTTCCTGACAGCCCCTGGATAAAGGATTGCGGAAAAAAACTGGATGTGGGGGAATCAGTTCTTTATTAGAAATCGTTTAAAAAACAAACAAACAAACAAACAAACAAAAAAAACTCCTATAGATTTTATTCATAGTATTTTAGGTAATTGATGTCTAAAGCGATAGTATTCAAATCTGACTGGCATTGGGATCACTAATTTTCAAAATACAGAATTAGGCCTTAACTCAGCCATTCTAAATCAAGATTTATGGGGGCCAAGCCAGGATATCTATATTTCTAAAAGCTCTTGGTGATTATTGTGCTGGTTTTTTAAACTCATTACTCTCTAAAGTACTGTTGTGTTTAACTCCAAAGAGCTTATATTTTAAATAGTCATGGTTAAATGTATAATTTCTACTGCAGCATGGAAGACTAATGAGAAATATTTTTAACTCTGGATACATTCATATCTATCCATTGTCAAGGACATTTATTTATTTTAAGGTAATAACATATTTTCATTAAAACTATTGATAACATGTGATAGGGATTCCCCCCCCATCTTCCTTTCTTTTCTTTTTCTTTTTCTTTTTCTTTTTCTTTTTCTTTTTCTTTTCTTTCGAGACAGAGTCTCCCTCTGTCACCCAGGCTGGAATGCAGTGGTGCAATCTTGGCTCACTGCAGCCTCTGCCTCCCAAGTTCAGGTGATTCTCCTACCTCAGCCTCCTTAGCAGCTGGGATTACAAGCACCTGCCACAATGCCTGGCTAATTTTTGTATTTTTAGTAGAGAGGGGGTTTCATCATATTGGCCAGGCTGGTCTCAAACTCCTGACCTCAAGCGATCCGCCCACCTTGACCTCCCAAAGTGCTGGGATTACAGGCATGAGCCACCGTGCTTGTCCTATCCCCTATCTTTTAGATTTTATTCTACTGTTTCTCAGAAGTAGTGGAGATTTTGCCAGTAAATTCTGTACCATATTAGGACAGGATGGTTACTGCATTGACCATTTTATGTTTTGAAGAAGAAAGCCAAGCACGGTGGCTCTCGCCTGTAATTCCAGCTGCTTGGGAGACTGAGGCGGGAGGATTGATTGAGACTTGGAGTTTGAGACCCACCTGGGCAACATAGGGAGACTCTTGTCTCTAAAAAATTTTTTTAAAAATTAGACGGGCATGGTGGCGCAGGCCTGTAGTTCCTGCTACTCTGGAGGCTGAGTGGGGAGGATCTCTTGAGCCCTAGAGTTTGAGGCTGCAGTGAGCTATGATTGTACCACTGCACTTCAGCCTGGGTAACAGAGCAATAATCCTCTCTCTCTCTCTCTCTCTCTCTCTGTGTGTGTGTGTGTGTGTTTGTGTCTGTCTGTCTCTCTCTCTCTTCTTTGTAAAGAACAAGGTAGAATTTTAGAGGAGGGAGACACTGAAGAGATTATATAGTCTCAGGGGTTAGCAAACTTTTGCTGTGAAGGGCAAAATAGTAAATATTTTAGGTCTGTGGACATACAGTCTCTGTTGCAACTACTAAATTCTGCCAGTATCGGGTAAAAAAAAAAAAGCCATAGACAATTTATAAATGAAGGGTGTGACTGTGTTCCAATAAAACTATCTACAAAAACAGCAACTTTGCTGACCCTTGATACAGTCCATTCCCGAGAGGGAAAGTGTAACTTGTCTAAGGTTATAAAATTAGAGGCTGGCAGAAAACTCACTATGTGGAATGCTGTTAGCAATTTTATTTAATCTTCACATAGATGAAAAAATGAAACCTAAGAGGTTAAAGAATTTCTCTAAAGTTAGTAAGTGGTACTGGGATTCACACTTAGTTTTTGCTAGACCAAATATCTGCTTTCAGCTACATCGTAATGATTTTCCATGCTCTTCAATGTCCCAGAATGGGAATGCAAAGAAAAGCAAGACATTGTGATTTTTCATTAGTGCTTGGCACATAGTAGGCATTTACATCAGTGAGTGTTAGCAATATCGTGGCATGCAGTGGAAGGACTTGAGCTGAACCCTGAAGGAAGGGCTGTATAATTTTGATTCTTTGCAATTTTTTAACATGTATTTCCTTTTGGTCAACAATAATAAAGGAGTTATATTTTTCTTATTTCTGATTCTAGTAGCTGCTGCTGGTGGTGACAATGTCAAATAACGGCCTAGACATTCAAGACAAACCCCCAGCCCCTCCGATGAGAAATACCAGCACTATGATTGGAGCTGGCAGCAAAGATGCTGGAACCCTAAACCATGGTTCTAAACCTCTGCCTCCAAACCCAGAGGAGAAGAAAAAGAAGGACCGATTTTACCGATCCATCTTACCTGGAGATAAAAGTACAGTATTTGATTTTATTCTCATCATTTGTATGCTTTAAAAAAATTATTTTGGGTAACCTGGATAAAAGATCTGTCGTCTTTGACTTAATTTTCCTTTAATGCTTTTTTTTTCTGGTTAAATATTTCTCTTTCTTCCGACAGTGGCTGAAACCAAATGGAAAATAGACCTATTTTTATACTGTATTAACTATATCTGAGCAAAACTGTAAGAGAATAATTATGCTCTTGCCAGATTTGGGACAATCTGAAGTGATTTATTTATTTTTAAGTTCTTAAACTGTTTAGGAAGTCACAAAATGTAAGAAAAATTGGAATGTCTTTATTTGGAATTTTTTTCCCCTGAATTAGTTTCAATTGGAAATGTTTTCTTTCCAAAATCTTGATTGCCTTTTCTTTATTCCAACTTCCTGGTCCCACTTTCAGGTTTGGGGACTACATATCAGTAAGAATGGCAAGTAACAGCTGAGAAAAGGATGCGGAGATAACTAGCATTTAGCATGAGTTTACTATGAATAAATTATCCTGGGCAGCCTCATTTCCTTTTTATTGATAAAACTTCTATTAATAGAAAAATAATCATAGGATGAATAGTGTTGATTTTAACACTGTTAATTTAACAGTGTATATGAAAAAGTCGCCAAGATCCTTGTAGACAAGGTTGTAAAATAAAGGTTTTGCTATCCACAACAGAAGATCACTTTTGTTTGATACCAAAAATGTTGACTTAAGTGGCTGTTGCTCTGAAGTAAAGTTCTCTCTCCGTATGTTTGTGGGCCCTGTTCTTATAGCGTGCTAAAGATACTGGCTTTCTCTGTGTAAGTAGTTATCATGAGCTTCTAGTTTAGATGTAGCTGGGTCACCACTTACCAGCTTTCTCATCTTAGGCATGTCAGTTAACTGCTTTGACCTTTATTTAGTTTCCTATTTCAGAAGTGAGATATCATTTCACAGGGTAGTTGTGAAGACTACATACAAAGTTCCTAATAGAGTAACTTCCACACAGAAGGTACTTAAATGTTAGTTCTCTGTCTCTTTACTCCTTTGTCTCTGTCTCTTTACTCCTTTGTCGATGAATAGAAACTGGGAGACATAGCTAGTAGACTACATGGTAAAATCAGAGCTGAGATTCTGAAACAGTAGGGCAGATACAACAAGCACAATGGTGGATTGCAGAAAACCATCTCATGTTGTAGAAAAAATATAATTGCCTAACTGCAGATCAGGGGAGATGGTAGATGGTAGTGTCATTAGCCAAATAGGAAACACAGAAAGAAGGAACAAATTGGGAGCGTTGGTGATTGGAGAGCAGGGAAGATGATGATTTCGGACATATAGCTTTTATATATAGATACATCTTATGAGCAGACTTCATGTATTGTAATGTTTGTTGTAAAAGTGAAATGAGACATAATGAGTACTTTTAATGAGTACGTTGGGCTTATATCTTTTTGTGTATGAATCCTTCTACTCCACCTTCCCTTCCCTGTGGGTTTGGGGGTTTGGGTAGAAAAGAAGGCCAGGCACAGGGGCTCATGCCTGTAATCCCAACACTTTGGGAGGCTGAGGTGGGAGGATCGCTTGAGCTCAGGAGTTTGAGACCAGCCTGGGCAAAATAGCAAGACCTTGTCTCTACTAAAAAAAAAAAAGATCAGGCATGGTGGTGTGTGCCTGTAGTAACAGCTGCTTGGGAGGCTGAGGCAGGAGGATTGCTTGAACCTGGGAATTTGAAGCTGCAGTGAGCTATGATCATACCACTGCACTCCAGCCTGGGTGACAGAGTGAGATCCTGTCTTAAAAAAAAATAAAATAGGCCGGGCGTGGTGGCTCACGCCTGTAATCCCAGCACTTTGGGAGGCTTAGGTGGGTGGATTACCTGAAGTCAGGAGTTCAAGATCAGCCCGGCCAACATGGTGAAACCCCATCTCTACTAAAATACAAAAAATTAGCCGGGCATGGTGTGGGCGCCTGTAATCCCAGCTACTCAGGCGGCTGAGGCCAGGAGTATCACTTGAACCCGGGAGGCAGAGGTTGCCGTGAGCCAAGGTCACGCCATTGCACTTCGGCCTAGGCAACAAGAGTTAAACTCCATCTCAAAAAAATAAATAAATAAAATAAAAGATGTGGATAAGTTGCTTAACTTTGATTTCCTGACTAATTCATTCATATAGTAGCTGCCAACTTCCTTGGTACAAGGGCTATGATCTGAGGCAGTGTTAAATGCCCTGCAATCTTCTTCCACATATATAGCCACTTTCTTTATCCCTCAATTTAGATGTGTATTTATTTTTAATATTGTATCTTATCAACCAGTATTCTTGATCTCTATAAATAAATAGGCTTTCAGCCCAAGTGTCTACATGTAGTAAAAGAGAACTTTTTAAATTAAAAAGTTTAAATTGTTCTTGCTGACTCAAACTAGAAGGGTAATAAAATTCTCATCCAGTAGGCATCATCAAAAGTAAAAACATTTATGTTTCAAAGGGCATCATCCAGAAAGCAAAAAGGTAACCCACAGTAGGGAGAAAATTTTCCCAAATTACATATTTTATAATGGATGTGTATCTAAAATATGTGAAGAAGAACTATTGCAAGTCAACAACCAAAAGACAAGTAATTTTAAAATGGGCAAAATATGTAAATAGACATATCTCCAAAGAACATATACAAATGGCCAAGAAGCACATGAAAGGATGCTCAAATCATTAGCCATCAGGGAAATGCAAATCAAAACCACAATGAGATACCACTTCACACTCACTAGGATGGCTATAATAAAAAAGATAATAACAAGTGTTAGTGAGGATGTGGAGAAGTTGCAACCCTCATAATTGCTGGTGGGAATGTAAAATGGTGCAGCCTCTGTGGAAAACAGTCTGGCAGTTCCTCAAAAGGTTAAACATAGAGTTACCAGCAGTACATGAATGTTTATAGCAGCATTCATAATATCCAAAAAGTGGAAACAACCCAAATACCCCATCAGCTGATGAATAGATAAATAATAAAATGTGGAATATCCATATGATGAAATATTTGGTAACAAAGACATGAAGTTCTGATCCATGCCATGACATGGATGAACCTTGAATGCTGCGTTAAGTGAAAGAAGCCAGTTAAAAGGATCACATGTAATATGATTTTATTTGTAGGAAATGTCCAGCATTGGTAAATTCATAGAAAGAAAGTAGATTAGTGGTTGCCTAGGGCTGCAGAGAGGGAGAGGCAATTAAAACTAGGAGATGATTACTAAGAGGGGTGGGGTTTCTTTTTGTAGTGATGAAATGTTCTAAAATTGATTTTGGTGATACCTGTCCAGCTCTCTGAATATATTAAAAGCCATTGAATTTTACACTATATGAGTGAATTGTTTGGTAAGTGAATTACCTCTCAATAAAGCTGATTTTTAAAAAAGAAGATTCCTGTCTGAAACAGCAGATGGAAGCAGAGCCTTCGGACATCATTGGGACCTGAAGGGACAATCTTATGTGCTAAATGGGAAAGTGGGGGTCTAGATATTGGGATTATAGTCTTGGTTCTTCCATAAATTGGCTGGCTGATTTGGGTCAATTATTTCTCTGTAGACGTCAGTGCCTTCATCTAGAAGAGGAGAGAGAGCAGTAGGCATGTGCAGTTTCTTTTAGCTTTAGAATCCTATAATTACATAAATGAGAGATTGCAAAGGCGTGGTTAGATCAGGCTTGTCTATATAGGTGAGAAGAAACTAGGCCATTGTAAAGTACTTTATTCAGTGATGCAGCTCTAGAAAATCCTAGCTGAGTAACCCTAGGCTAAATCTGATCTGAAAATACATCTCATAACCTCAAGATCAAAACTGCATCTCTGTAGGTTGAGGGCATAGAGGTAGGAAACATACAGAGTTATAAGAATTTCTCGCAAAATGATCTAACAATCTTTCATCCTTTGGGTATAGATTTTCTATATTTGCCCTGGGCACATAGGTTTCATCCCTTTGCTTTAAGACCCTTGATGGCTATAATTAATGCATACATCAAAATGAAAGAAGTCTGAGGTGTTTTTCTTTTGTTTGAAACCTTTGATCAACCAGTAAGCTACTCAACTTAGTCCTAGAAGGATACACAGCAGTGTTGGTAGTCTTTGAAGTGGTATGCCCTTCATGTAGTATTTGAGCATTTATACCAGCTGCATAGAGTTATGTCTAGAACTGGACTTGTAACACAGATTGAGTCCAGCCACTGACATTTGTTAACTCTGATTTATTTTTTAAATTTCATTTCAATATCCTTACTTCCCATTCACCCTGTATCATTAGTAGGCTTTTGTCATTTGACATAGTAGATATAAAAGCATTTTCTAAACTAAAATGCAATACAAATAGGAGGTTTGTTTTTCAAAAATGGAAACCTCATTTATTGTTTTATTTGATACCTACATCAACTCATTTTTAGTTGGGGAGGCTAAGGCTTAGAGAAAAGTAAGTTGCTCAAGGTCTCACAAGTGGCAAGTGGGAGGGCTGAGTATGGAACTAAGTCTTCCTAAATTATCTGTTCCATTGTCACATAACTGTATCTCTTAGTTCTCAACCCTGATTACACATTGGACTCACTTATGGTGCTTTTAAAAAATACAGGGCAGGGTGCAGTGGCTCATGCCTGTGATCCCAGAAGTTTGGGAGGCCAAGGCGGGCGGATCACTTGAAGTCAGGAGTTCTAGACCAACCTGGCCAACATGGCGAAACCCTGTCTCTACTAAAAATACAAAAATTAGCCGGTTGTGGTGGTGGGCACCTGTAATCCCAACTACTCGGGAGGCTGAGGCAGGAGAATCGTTTGAATCTGGGAGGCAGAGGTTGCAATGAGCCAAGATCATGCCACTGCACTCCAGCCTGGGTAACAGAGTGAAACTCCTTTACAAAAAAAAAAAAAAAAAGTGGCCGGGCGTGGTGGCCCACACCTGTAACCCCAGCACTTTGGGAGGCCAAGGCAGGCGGATCACTTGAGGTCAGGAGTTCGAGACCAGCCTGGCCAACATGGTGAAACCCTGTCTCTGCTAAAACTAAAAAAATTAGCTGGACGCGGTAGTGGGCTCCTGTAATTCCAGCTACTCAGGAGGCTGAGGCGGCAGAATTGCTTGAACCCGGGAGGCAGAGGTCGCAGTGAGCTGAGATCACACCACTGTATTCCAGCATGGGTGACAGAGCAAAATTCTGTCTCAAAAATAAATAAATAAATAATACTGATACCTGGATTCCATCCAGACTTTTGGAGTCAGAATCTCTAGAGGAGTTGTTTTGGGTCTGTAGAGAGATTTTTGGGAGATGAGAAAGAAGAATGATCTGTGGGCTGCAGTAATGGTTGAGGTTTGAGCTGCCAGCGGGTAGAATGTCTTTGGGCATTACCTAATGCTGACCTCTCTAGCATGGCTTCAGTATTTGCCTGGGGGATGCATAAATGATTGGAAAGAGAAGCTGTAATTGAGGGCCTGTAATAGGTGATGCTGAGTTGCAGAATTCCATGTGGGAAAGCCTGGTTCCTGTGGTTAGGATCTGGAGCCTTTGGTTTATTCTAAGAAGTCTTTCAGCATTTAGTTTGAAATCTTTTTCTGGCTGCATTTTCACAAGCAAAGTGGAATTCTCTGAGCTTGGGAAGAGTTTAGCAAAGTTAATTTTAACATTGGACTATGTCAGTGTTTATCTCTCCAAGTTTGGAACGTTTTACTGCCTTGAGCTCAGATTAGCTCAGTGGAGCCAATGAGAGGTGCTGCTTAAAAATAATTTTTTAAAAAAAGGCCAGTGATTTGTGCTAAAACTTTGATGGCTATACTGAGACAATGGGATTTTGCAGTGTCACCCTCATTTCCCATGCTATCAGAAGGCCAAGTGGTCTAGGTCAAAGATAGGGTTAAAATTGGGATGGGTGAGGCTGGAAGCTTGTTTTCCCACTTTATTTTCTCAATCCCAAGATCTCTAGATACATGAAATCAAGATGATTCTTTCCTCTTTCTCACCTCAACCACAGTTTCTCTGTCTTAATGAATGGACTGAGAAACCTAACAGTTTTTTATATTAATGACAACTTATGTTTGTAAAGTTGTTTAGTTTACAAAGCACACATATTTTCTGTAACTTAAAGAATTCTTTTTTTTTTTTTTTTTTTTTTTTTTTTTGAGACAGAGTCTCACTCTGTCGCCCAGGCTAGAGTGCGGTGATGGGATCTCAGCTCACTGGAACCTCCGCCTCCTGGGTTCAAGCAATTCTCCCTGCCTCAGCCTCTCAAGTAGCTGGGTACAGGCACCTGCCACCACGCCTGGCTAATTTCTGTATTTTTTAGTAGATGCGGGGTTTTACCTTGTTGGCCAGGCTGGTCTTGAACTCCTGTCCTCGGGTGATTCGCCCGCCACGGCCGCCCAAAGTGCTGGGATTACAGGCATGGGCCACCGTGCCCAGCCAAGAATTCTTAACATAGTTGTAGGAATCCTTATTTAGATATAAGTCTTCTGTCAGTTATATATGTTACAAGTATCTTCTACTGTGCTCTTAGCTTTTATTAGATTAAGTAAATTCCCCTGTAATCTTAGACAGATGCTTGGCATGATGCGAGATAGAATTTTAATATGGTCAAATTTATTAGTCATTTCCTTTCTAATGCTTTGTGGTTCTATTTTGAAATCTTTAGCTACTCAGAGACTTGATTTTTCTATTGAGTCTTCTGTATTCATGTACATGAGCACATTATTTGTATATTGTAATAGTTTTTTTTTTTCTTTCTTTATAATCCTCCTTTTACTTCTTTTTCTTGCCTAATTGCACTGGTTAATACCTTCAGTACTATGAAGAATAGAAGTGGTGATGAGGAATACCTTTCTCTTGTTTTTAATCTCAGGAAAAGCTTTCAGCATTTTAGAATTAAGTATGATGTTTTTTCCAGAGTTTTTGGTAATTACCTTCTATAAGATTAAGTAAATTCCCTTGTAATCCTAGTTTGCTAAGAGTTTCTAATCACGATTGGTATCACATTTCAGCAAATGCTTTTTTCTGCATTAATTGAATTGATTATATATATTTTCTTCTTAATTTTCTAAATGTAGTAAATTACGTTCACTTTTTTAAAAAAAATTGAGATATAACTCGCATGCCATACAAGTCACCATCTTAAAATGTACAGTTCTGTGGTTTTTGGTATATTCATAAGATTGTACAACCATTACAACTAACTTCAATACATTTTCATCGCTCCAGAAAAAAAAACCCATACTCATTGCAGTCATTCCTCATTTCTCCCTTCTCCTCTGGCAACCACTAATCTACTCTCTGTCTATGGATTTGCCTATTCTGGACATTTCATATAAATGGAATTACACAGTATATGGCCCTTTGTGACTGGCTTCTTTCACTTAGTATAATGTTTTCAAGGTTCATCCATGTTGTAGCATGGATCGGGACTTCATTCTCTTTATGGCTCAATAATAGTATATGGATGTACTACATTTTATCTGTTCATCACTTGAGAGACATTTGGGTTGCCTTCACTTTTTGACTGTTATGAATAAGCTGCTATGAAAATTCACATACAAGTTTTTGTGTAGACATGAGTTTTCACCAGATTCCTGCAGACATACTTCTAGTCATCATAAAATATTTGCTACCGCAGCAGTAGTCCCAGGGATACTATAACCCTGGGATATGGGACCATCAGGATCCTGGGTTTGCTTTATTTTCTCCATTGTGTCTTCCCTCAGTCTGAAGCTCATAGTGCCTTCCTGCCTGCAATCATGTGCTTTGTGAATCTGGTAAGAGTTTATGAAATTTGGTTGACTTGCTGAACAGGTGGAAAGAAGAAAGAAAGATCACACTGTCTACTTCTCTTGGCCTCTGCTTATTCTGTTTCTTTTGGAAATGCCCTTTCCCATCTCGGTCTGGCTAACCCCTGTTCATCCTTTATGACTTCTTTCAGGTATTATCTTCTCCAGAAAGGTGGTTTATTACTTACCTTCATCTGTATGCAGAGCATGCACCATTGTCCTATTTTGCAGATTGAAGGCTTGAAACTCAGACTTTTCCAGGGTCACCCAGTGAGTTACTGGCAACCATAATACTGAATCCTTCCTCTGAGATTCTTTCCACTAACAGAAATTTCTTTTAATTCCTTGACCTCAGCTGTTTAGCTCCTGGGTTTGTGGTGATGAGCCAGTGAGACAATGACTGGCAGAGCTTGGTGAAGGGCTGTACACAGGTGAAGGGGATGATTGTTACTTCCCAGAAGGGATTAATTGGGTTCCAGGTGGCTCTAGGACTGTATGACTTCTCCATTTCTCTTCTGTATTCCTGCCTCTTGAATCCTGTTTTCTGCTGGTGATCCCCAACTGGTGAATACTCAGTCTAAATATTACACAGTACCAGGCCGGGCACAGTGGCTCATGCCTATAATACCGGCACTTTGGGAGGCCAAGGTGGGTGGATCACCCGAGGTCAGAAGTTCGAGACTGGTAAACATGGTGAAACCCTGTCTCTACTAAAAATACAAGTAGCCAGGTGTGGTGGTGGATGCCTATAATCTCAGCTGCTTGGGAGGCTGAGGGAGGGAGAAATTGCTTGAACCGGGGAGGTGGAGGTTACAGTGAGCCGAGATCATGCCATTGCACTCCATCCAGCCTGGGCAACAAGTCTGAAAAAAAAAAAAAAATTACGCAGTACCCAAGCTAAATCCTGCCACCTAGATTTCCCCATTCCTTTTACTTCTCTCCTTTCCCACTTCAGCCAAGTCATTGCTATTTTTGTACTCCACTATGTTAAACTGTTATTTCAGTTAGTAGTTGATTCCAGTCAAATCTCAGTAGGGATCGGGGTATAATAAAGAGTGAAAGACTTGATCAGGTGGACTTACAGTCATGTGCTCTGTGAATCAGGACAAGTCAACTTACTTCCCTGGGCCTCTTTCCTCAGGGAATGGGATTACATGGTCTCTAGAATCACTCCCTAATACTTTCTTTATTTATTTTTTGAGACACAGTCTCACTCTGTCACCCAGGCCGGAGTGCATTGGCACAATTTCAGCTCACTTCAACCTCTGCCTCCTGGTTCAAGCTATTCTCGTGCTTTACCCTCTTGAGTAGCTAGGATTATAGGCACGTGCCACCACACCCCGCTAATTTTTGTATTTTTAGTAGAGATGGAGTTTCGTCATGTTGGCCAGGCCAGTCTTGAACTCCTGATCTCAGGTGATCTGCCTGCCTCAGCCTCCCAAAGTGCTGGGATTACAGGCGTGAGCCACCGCGCCTGGCCATTCCCTAATATTTTCTAGAGTATTCTTCAATCCAGTAAGCCATGTGCTGGATTGAAATTCAGAAGTATAGTGATTGTAATTGGAAGTGATAATTTTGGTCCTCAAGAAGCTTACATTTTGGATTTGTAAACTGGCAAGGAATCATATAAGACAGGAAATGACTAGATGCTTGGTGGTGTAGCAGACTCAGTGTCTTGGGAATTAACAGGAAGAAGAAAGGTCAGGAAATTCTTCCTGGAAAAAGGGGGACCTGAGCCAGTCTTTAAAAGATGGCTGAGATAGGGAGAAGGAGAAGAGAGCATTCCAAACAAGGAGAAGAAAAAGCGAGCAAAAACTTGGAGGTGGGAATGTGTGAGGTATATTCAAAGGTTGCAGGGTAAAGAGTGCTCAGTAGAAGCAGAGCTGACTTTAGCATTACCCTGTGTGTTCATGTATTAAATTATTCCATTTCCCTGGAACTCTTTTCTGTAAACTACTCATGCTTTGAGCTAACTTTCTTTTTGGGCGTCCTTTACTAAAGTTTCTTCTGCATTTGACAGTTCATGCCTGTGATGTATTATATAGTATATCAATTATATATAATAGAACTAATGTATAAACATGCATAGATATAAAAAATAAAAATTGAAATAAAACACAAATATAATTGTACTTCCCTAAGTGACTAGATCAGAGGGAATTTAGAAACAGAAAGTAGTTCCAAAGCCCTGCCACATGTTCCAGTGCATTCTGGCTATGAGAAAGACAGATGGACTTATGTCATAAAGGACTGCTTGACTTGGGGCCCTGGTATACCCCTTAGCCTTGTCTTTCTCAAAGCAGCTGCTTCTGAGAGGGAAATTGCCAAGTACATAAATAGCTTACACCCTAGCACTTGGCATGTAGGCAAATGGTTCTCATTAAGATACTGAAGAATGAACCTTTGGAATCAGACCTGGGTTCAAATCCCAGCTCTCAGTAGCTGTATGAGTAAATTATTCAGTTTCTTCATCTGTAAAATGACAGTAGTAGTATTTATCTCATAGGATTGTAAGAATGATGGTAGTAATATCTATCTCGTAGGATTGTAAGAATGAAGAAAAATACTATATTGACATCATTTTTGTATACATAGCAAGTTCTTAATGTCATTTCTTCTTATTACACTGAAGTATGTTTTCTTGATTCAACTTGAAATGTTTTAGGGGAGGTAAAATAGAATGTAAAGAACCTTGGCTTTGATGCCAGACTTTTTGGACTTTAATTACTTAATGATTGTAGGCAAGTCTGTTCCCAAATTTTCTAATCTGCAAGTAAAACTTGGCTCAGGATTGTGGTGATTGTATTACATGATATGTATGAAATACCTATTTAAAACTGTGGAATGCCGTCTCAGGAAGGAATCTTAACTGCAGAGCTTTGAGAAGGCATAGCTTCTTGTTTTCATAGACTCACAGAATGTAGGCGCTTGAGGGACCCTTAAGATCATCCAGCTCATACTCGCCCTTGTTTAGATGAGACAGCAGAGATCCTGGTCTCTCTCTCTCTCTCTACGCACGCACACGCGCGCGCATTGTGGTAAGGTAGAGGTGAAACTGGCTTGAACTCTAGACCTTTTTGTGTTTTCCTTCTCATTTTGCTACCTTTTATCAGGGTTATGCTGGGTCTGTGGAGGTATTAGAACTTCAGAATTTCTTTTGGTTAGTGTATTGAGCTCCCAGACAACAGGATTTTAAAATAAGGTTCACAGGTGCTGGGTAACAAGTGTTGTGAAAGTCAGGCCAGAGCTGCTGAAAGGAACATTTATTCCTGCCCTGGAGAGAATTTTTCTGTCTTAGGCAGATTCCTTAAACTCCTTGCCCAGTTGAGGTAAATGTCTGGTCATTTTTTCCTTTCTTCACTTACTGTCTGAGCACCTACTTTGTGCCAGGTGTGTGCTAACCTCTGGGAAGCTGTGACTAATTTGACATGGCCCCTGCACTTAGAATTCAGTCTGGTATGGAAGATAAACACTTATAGTAGTCAATTACTATTACATATATTGGGTGCTATAGGAACAGAGAGGGTAAAGAACTGCCCAGCCTAGAGATCAAGGAGGGCTTCACAAAAAAGAAGACTTACCCTATATCAAATGGGTAGTTACTGGTAAAACCAGGACTGTTAACTCTGACACACATTCTTTTTGCCTCTCCTTTTATTTTATTTTATTTTATTTTATTTTATTTTATTTTATTTTGAGACAGGGCCTCATTCTGTCGCCCAGGCTGGAATGCAATGGCATGATCTTGGCTCACTGCAACCTCTACATCCTGGGCTTAAATGATCCTCTTGCTTCAACTTCACAAGTAGCTGCCACTACAGGCATGCACCACCATGTCCAGCTAATTTTTGTATTTTTTGTAGAGACAGGGTTTTGCCATGTTGCCTAGGCTGGTCTTGAACTCCTGGACTCAAGCGATCTGCCTGCCTTGGCCTCCCAAAGTGCTGGGATTACAGGCATGAGCCACCATCTTATTTTAGTTCAACAAGAAATTAAGTCTTTAAACATGCATTGAGTATCTGCTCCAATCCAGGTCCATAATTGGGGTCTTCAACATATGTGAAATATTAATAGATAGACTTTGCCCTCTCAAGGAGACTACAGTGCAATAAAGAGCTAAAATAAGCCTAAAAACAATAATGTTCCTGTTTTTTATTTCCTTTTCCCTGTTTCTCTTGCAGCAAATAAAAAGAAAGAGAAAGAGCGGCCAGAGATTTCTCTCCCTTCAGATTTTGAACACACAATTCATGTTGGTTTTGATGCTGTCACAGGGGAGTTTACGGTAAGTCCTGGGTCACAGAAAGGTCTTCAGTCTTTTAGAGCTCTGGCTGTGCACTGTTAGATTTAACCCTTTCTCATCTTCCTGATGCTTCTGTCTTTGCCTGAGACCCTGATTACAATTTTCTCACATTCATCAGTGGGACACTTGCATCGCTAAAATTGTATCCAGAGAAGCCTTTGCATCTCCATTCTTTAAATAATAAACCTCTGTTAAGTGGTAGGCTTGGTAGCAGGCTCTGTGTGGGGCACTGATCATGCAGGAACAGCATCCTATCCTACCATCCTGGAGGTATAGCCTGGTGAAGGAGCAGACATCTTAAGAAATGACTAATACAATGAGAAAGATATTATAAAAGAGGCTTATGTAAACTCTGAGGGTATAGAGAGAAAGGAATGACTAACAAATGCATCTTTTGCTGCTAGCAAGTGTCAGAGTTAGCTCTGATGTTCTTTCAGGGTCCACTGTGATTGTGCCTTCCTATTAGTCTTGCATGTCTCTCTTATAGGGAATGCCAGAGCAGTGGGCCCGCTTGCTTCAGACATCAAATATCACTAAGTCGGAGCAGAAGAAAAACCCGCAGGCTGTTCTGGATGTGTTGGAGTTTTACAACTCAAAGAAGACATCCAACAGCCAGAAATACATGAGCTTTACAGGTATGAAAACTGTGTCCCGGGCAGTCTCAGCAAGAGATGGTTTTAATCTGGATGGGAAAACTCACATGCCTATTGGTCTGGGATAAGAGAACAAAGTAGTTGAAAGAGTGGAAGTGGCACTTTAACTAACGTGGAATTTTGGAATTTGACAGCCAAGATGATGGACTTTGCATCAAACTTAAGTCTTCACTCTGACACTGCACATGTTTTTTTAAAAATAGTATGGTATTATATAGAGAGAACACAGATTTTGTGCTAGAAGGTCTAGATTCTGACCCTTACTAGATTCTAACAGTCGCTTCATTTCTTTGCGCCTCAAAATGGGAATAATTCCTATCTCAAGAGGCTGTAGTGAGAAATGATTGGGCACAGTGCCTCACGCCTGTAATTCCAACACTTTGGGAGGCCGAGGCAAGATGATCGCTTGAGGTCAGGAGTTCGAGACCAGCCTGGGCAACATGGCAAAACCCTGTCTCTACAAAAAATACAAAAATTAGCCAGGTGTGGTGGTGCATCCCTGTGGTCCCAGCTACTTGGGAAGCTGAGGTGAAGGGATCACTTGAGCCTGGGAGGTGGAGGTTGCAGTAAGCAAGGATCACACCACTGCCCTCCAGCCTGGGCAACAGATTGAGACCCTGTCTCAAAAAAAAAGAGGTTATAGTGAGAAATAAGTGAGCCGACAGATGTGAAAGTTCTTTATAAGTTGTAAAACATCACCATAGAAATGTAACTATCATTATCATCATTATTGTTAATATTATTATTAGTTATTTAATAACACTAATAATGTATGTCTTCCTCAGGGAACTAATTTTTATTAGTTAAATGAAAAACAGGCCATTAAATAATAAATTTCTTTACATGTACCCTCAGTAGAAGGGACTATATTTTTCAGAGTGTTTTTAATAGCAGAATTGGGATTAGAACCCAGGTCTCCTAATTCCTATACCATCATCTTTTGAATTTACTGCTTGCCCCTAATAATGTTATTTGGAGGCTCTCCTTCCATAGAGGACCAACTTTCTCCCTTGTTTTGCAGGTGTGAGAGCCAAAGAAGGCCTTTCTAATATGTTAAATTAATAGTGGGCTAATCTTTTAATTTCCAGGCTCTTTACTCATGTTGCCTCCTTCAAATGGCAGTATTGTTGGGAAGGTGAGAACCAGGATGAACTAGGGAATTTGAAGGATGCTTTCCCCAGCCAGTATCTGGCTTGTTTCAAGGGCACAGATGGTGGAGATGACAGGCTACAGCTTCACTCATGCTGCCATGGTGGTGCCCAGGAGAGGGCCATGCATGTGCCCAGCAGTATTTCCTTCCTCTCGTCTGGCCCCGCTGAGTCTGTCTCACTTCTTCCATTGAGGGACTGAGTCATTTCAAGGAGGAATTGGGGTGGAGGGCTACTGAGTGGGAAAGTTTTCTAGTCAGGAAATTAGAGTTTATGTTAAGGAACTTGTCATGGAAACATCAGGTTAGAGGCTGTCTTTGAAAACCTCAGTGGAGCCGGGCGCGGTGGCTCAAGCCTGTAATCCCAGCACTTTGGGAGGCTGAGACGGGCGGATCACAAGGTCAGGAGATCGAGACCATCCTGGCTAACATGGCGAAACCCCGTCTCTACTAAAAAATACAAAAAAAGCTAGCCGGGCGAGGTGGCGGGCGCCTGTAGTCCCAGCTACTCGGGAGGCTGAGGCAGGAGAATGGCGTGAACCCGGGAGGCCGAGCTTGCAGTGAGCTGAGATCCGGCCACTGCACTCCAGCCCGGGTGACAGAGCGAGACTCCGTCTCAAAAAAAAAAAAAAAAAAAAAAAAAAAAAAAAGAAAACCTCAGTGGCTAAGTCTTGGGAAGGATCTTTCCTGCGTGTATGTATGTAGATATGTGCTAGTGGCATGTAAGTGTGTACGTAAACAGAGGCATAGCCCTATGGGTTTGCATATATTTGGAATTAAAGCCCACTTAAGTATTCATGAACAAAGATAAAGTCCACTCAGGTATTCATGAACGAACATATGTATAAATATACACATTCAGGTAATTATGTGTATGTTCATTCATGCATGCATATATGAATAATATTGAGTGTGTATGTACAGATACATGTGTGTACATCTACTTTTGTATGTACAAATTTGTGCACATGTATATATATATATGTATGCCAGAATTTTAATTTTCTGTAAGTTGAAGACTAGGGCCAACTCTAGGCAAAAGTGCATATTTGGCACAGGTTTTTTAAAGTGTCATATCTCTCCTTTCCCTATTTGCCATCCTCTCATACTATTAGTTATGATAATACTACCTCAATTTGTATATGCTCACATGTGAATTACCTCACGTGATTTTTTTTTTTTTTTTTTTTGAGACAGAGTCTTGCTCTGTCACCCAGGCTGGAGTCCTGTGGTACGATCTCAGCTCACTGCAGCCTGTGCTCCTGGGCTCAAGTGATTCTCCTTCCTCAGCCTCCTGAGTAACTGGGACTGTGGGTGTGTGCCACCACACCCAGCTAATTTTTGTGTTTTTAGTAGAGATGGGTCATCATGTTGGCCAGGGTGGTCTTGAACTCCTGACCTCAAGTGATTTGCCCGCCTCAGCTTCCCACAGTGCTGGGATTACTGGCATGAGCCACTGAGCCTGGCTCCCTCATGTGATTCTTATGATGGCCTTAGGAGACTGGCAGGGCAAGGACTATTATCCTCCTTTTATATATGCAAAGAAATTAATTAGACTCAGAGAAGTTAAGTGACATACCCCAAGTGACTCAGCTGATACATGATGGAAATGTATTTTGACTTGGGCCTTTAACTCCTTTGCTACCTATAACCCAAACACAATCCTCCATGCTAATTTTGGTCAAGTGTTTCTATTTTTTCAACACTTCATTTTTTTTTTTTTTTTGAGACGGAGTCTCACTCTGTCACCCAGGCTGGAGTGCGGTGGCGCAATCTTGGCTCACTGCAACCTCCACCTCCTGGGTTCAAGCAATTCTTCTGCCTCAGCCTCCCAAGTAGCTGGGACTATAGGCGCACACCACTATGCCCAGTTAATTTTTGTATTTTTAGTAGAGACAGGGTTTCACCATATTGGTGAGGCTGGTCTCGAACTCCTGACCTTGTGATCCACCCACCTTGGCCTCCTAAAGCGCTGGGATTACAGGTGTGAGCCACTGCGCCCAGCAACACTTAATTTTTTATACCGGTTAGTAGCTAATGTAATAGGGAAAAAGTAGATGAGACTGACAACGCAGCTGGGTCTTAGCCCTATTTTGCCAATGACTTACGTGACCTTGAACCAATCTTTTTCCTTTTCTGAACCTCATTTTACTCATCTGTAAATGAAAGTGCTGGAAGTACTTTCTGTTCCGTCATTCTGTGCTTTGGAATTTGATTTTGATATATAGTTCATCACCTTTGAAGGGAGTGTTTACTTATTTTTTATATGACATAACAAGTATACTTATTACCAAAATACCCAATCTTCAAAAATACTAGCAGTACATAAAGTTGGGGGTAGTGCAGTGAAGGCATAGTGTTGTACTCTGCCAAAGTTGATAGTCTTCTGGACAAGAAAAAACAAATGAATTATGTTTAAAGTATATCCTGAATTTATTTCTCCAGAATACTGCTAGCTATTCTGGATTTGTTATAAGAACATGTTGTCAGAGCTTGCCTTATTTCCTGCTGTGTGGGTTCATGATTTGCTGTAGGGTCAAAGAAGCTGTATCTAGCACTTTTTATATGATGGAATTGGGATTGTACATTCTCTGGGCTTGGTTCTTGGTGAGGAATATATTGGATTTGGTAGAATATTTCTCCTCTTCAATTCCATTAGTGGTGAATTGGCAAAGTCAGTTTTTCTTGGACCCATGGGAATTAAAGAACAAAACTGAAGACATTAACTGGTCTTTAAACTTATTTCTTGCTAAGATCTCCGTTGGGTCTCTCTTTCATATTTTATGAAGTCTAAGATACCACTGATTGTAAGATGCACAATTATTTCCATACCAATCAAGGAAAATAAAGCTGCCAATTAAACCATAACATGGATGGTAGGACACACCTCTGTTTCAGAGACTTTAATGTGAAAAATGTACCTCTCAGAATCAATTAAACATGGTAATTGCTTCATTGAGGGAGCTTGACTCTATTCTTGGAAAACAAGACCCTACCTTTAATTAGACTTGACAGGATTAATACCTGTCTTTTCCTCAACCTTAGTCCTTTTGTCCCTGTGGGCAATAGATATGGATATAGAAGGATCCTTTATGAAAGCTGAAGCTGGAGACTGGCCATGATTTGGCATGTATGACTCAGGGGTGGTGCTATGGATTCTTTCCTATTCTTTTAGAACGCAGATTTTCTTAGCTATTTAAGCCTTACAGTGATATAGCTGATGATGTGGATACAGTTCTAGCATAGTATTTAAAATGAGACCAGAATTCGAATCTAATTCCTCTCTTTAACCTGTGTGTACCCTGGACAGATAACAGTCATGTGCCACAACAACAGACCGCATATACAATGGTGGTCTGATAATATTATAAGGAAGTTGAAAAATTCTTATCACCTAGTGATTACTTAAGTTTAAAATAAATTTAGTGTAGCCTACGTGTATACTGGTAATGTCCTACTTAGGCCTTCACATTTACTCATCACTCACTCAGTGACTCACCCAGAGCAACTTCCAGTCCTGCAGGCTCTGTTTATGGTAAGTGCTTATGTAGATATATCCTTTTATTTACCTTTTGAACTATATTTTTATTGTACCTTTTCTATGTTTAGATATACAAATGCTTACCATTGTGTTACAGTTGCCTGCAGTAACATGCTGTACAGGTTTGTAGCCTAGAAAGCAATAGGCTATACAATATAGCCCAGGTATGTGGCAGGCTATACCATCTAGGTTTGTGTAAGTACACTCTATGATGTTCCTATAATGACAGAATTACCTGATGACACATTTCACAGAGCATACCCTATTGCTAAGCCACACACAACTGTACTTAACATCTCTGAACTTGTTTCCAAATCAATAAAAGTAGATATAATAACAGTACTCAGAGCCATAATGAGGATTAAAGAAGGTGATATGTATAATGCGTTTAGCATGATATCTAGCCTGTAGTACCAGTCATACTATTACTATTCTCTGAATCTGGCATGTGCTTGACCAGATAGACTTCTTTTGCTGTCAAGAAAGAATTAACTGTGATTGTTTATTGACTAAGTCCCTTGTCTTTCTTCCTGTGCAGATAAGTCAGCTGAGGATTATAATTCTTCTAATGCCTTGGTAAGTATTTACTCTATGTTGATGTGGGCAGACGTGGAGGTAAGGATCAAGACGGTGTGGCAGAGGCAGAGCCTGAGCTGGAGGCACTCATATTAGTCACTTCTGCACCCTTGGCCTCAGAATTCCTATCTATCCAATAAAGAAATTAGATATAATAAATAGGAGTGTCCCTTTCAGCTTTAATGTCCTAGAAATTCTTTCTTTGTGATAATTTTTTTATTTTTAATTTTTATGGATTCATAATAGTTGTAAAATGTTCTAGAAATTCTGGAACCAGAAGATATGGCTTTAGGTTCAGTTTTTTAATTTGTAGCTTTGAACCTTGGGAAAGTCAGTTTGCCTCTTTGAGCTTCAATTTCTTCATCAATAAAATGAGAATGATATACTCTGCCCTTACCTGGACGTGTCTTCAGATACCTACATTTAGAAGAAAATTTCCTCTTTGGTCTATGGAGTCTGCAAAACCAAGATTAGTACTAATTGTTGAAGGGAACAGATTTTATTCATTTAAAGTCATTCATTCTGTCCTCTGAAGTTGTAATGAATGCTTTGACACTCGAATGGATGTTACAGAAATCATGAAGAATTGGCTGGGGATTAAACTAGAGGATCTCTGTGTCTCTCTCAACTTACAAATTCTATTTCCCAGGGCAATTACAAGGATAAAATGCGATGTTGATGTATTTTAAAGGGTCCTATAAATAATAAATTGTGATGCATGTAAGAGAATACTGCCTTTTTTTTTTTTTTTAAGAGATGAGGTTTTGCTCTGTTGTCCAGGCGGGAGTGCAATGGTGTGATCATAGCTCAGTGTAAACTCAAACTCCTGGGCTCAAGTGATGCTCCTGCCTCAGCCCTCTGAATAGCTGGGACTATAGGCATAAGCCACCACACTCAGCTAATTTTTAAAAAGTTTTGGTAGAGATGGGATTCTCATTTTGTGTTCTCAAACTCCTGGCTTCAAGTGATCCTCCTGCCTCGACCTCCCAAAGTGTTAGGATTACAGGTGTGAGCCACCACACCTGGTTGCTATTTATTTTTTACATCTGATGTCTCTTGTACATAGGTGGTTATGCCATTCTGATTTACTAAACATTTGCAAAAGCCCTAGTTTATACTATGCCAAGTCCGGTGTGAATAAGTGACATTACAGAGATGGTCAGACATGTCCCAATACCTAAGAACCTCCCAGTCTTGAGGTTGAAGACCTCAAGCAGCCAATTCTTCATGATTCCCATTTGTGCTTGAAGGCACAGACAGATAATTATAGTGCAGCATGCTAACCTTCATGAAGCCAGGGGCTGTTTCTGACTTGTTAATTGTTATACCGTTTGCATCTGGCAAGTCTTGGCATTTGGTAAACATTTACTGAATGAAAGGTTGGAGGTGTCAGAGAAAGCTTCCTGATGGTAAAGTCTGAGTTGAATGAGTTAGTTATCTAGAGCAAAGATTAAGGGGAAATGCGGATATTCCACACAGAAAGAGAATAGCATGTGTGTGGGCAAGGAAGTTCATGAGGTATACTTGCACAGGGAACTGCGAAGTGGTTTGTTATGACTAGAATGTGAATTGTGAAGGAAGTAGAGGTGGGCGATGAGGAGGAGTGGTAGGGGTAAGCGGGACAAATCATGTAGGAGTTTGACTTATCTTAAAGGTGATGAGAAGCTTAAAGAACTTAAGCAGGAGAGTGGTTAAGTTCTAACACAATACCGAGTCACCATCAAAATACTTTGAACCATGCTTCCACCGTGGGTACTGGTTTATTCTGAGTCATTTTTACACTTATTGATTATAAAAAACAATATTCACATGTTCAGTGCCTTGCAACCTGTTGGATCCTTTCTTACCGACTCTCTGAATCCTCACAGGAGCTTACTGAGGTAAGTTATTATCCTTATAGATGATAAAACTGAAATGGAAAAGAGTTAATGGCAATAGGCATCTGATTCCCAGCCTATACTGCTTTCCCCCGCTTCCTGCTGCCTTTCATCAAATGGAAGAGATGTAATTAAAAAATGGGAAAGAATTTGCAAATACAGGATCTTTGAATAGTAAATTATTGAAGAAGAGGCTTTAAGCCGAATTGTGCTTCATGGCTCAAATGTCTTTATGCTTTTGTGGAAAGAGTGATAGCCATCAATATTGAGTGCCTACGATGCACTGTGTTAAAAACTTTATATAAGCATGATTAGCCTCACAATTACCTATGTAGAAAGTATTGTCATCTCCATTTCATAGGCAGAAAAAGAGAGTTTCCTGAAGACTTATAATTAGAACCACATTAGAACTGGGGTCTTCTGAATCCCAGTTTGGGTTTCTTTTCACTGTGGCAAGGAACAAAAAAAGATGTCATTGAGGTCTTATAAAGGAGACTGCAGTAAAGCTGTAGCTATGTTGTTTGTTATTGAGGAGGAAGAGCCCTGGGGTTCATGCCATATGGCAGGGAGGATAACACCTGCTTGGTAAAAACTTGTACTGGTTTAGTATCTACAATTAAAACTACTAAGACTGTGAAGGACATTGTTCTCCCTCAATTCAGAACATTTGTCCAGCACTAGCTCAGTGCTCTATATATCCTTACTAGTTTTACATGGAGGAAATGTTTTGTATTATGGTAGCATGTCATTATTTTCCATATTGGTTTCACACAGATGATTCCACTTGTGAAATAATCAAATACAATTGCTGCCTAAGAAATTAAGACTCAGAGAGATTAAGTGACTCACTCTCTACGTTTGACTGAGTTAGTAGTAGAAACCAGCACAAAATTCTGCTCTCCTGAGCATTCATGTATTCACTCACACCCTAAATATTGAGTTAGTATCTTCTTTATGCCAAAGTACAGGTGACACAAAAATGAACGTGCACTATCTTAATCCTTGAGAAAAAAAATTAATGACAGACTGGGGAGAGAAGGGCTGCAAGAAAGGCATGAATAATGTACAATGGGGTTATATTTGATGGAGTGATTTATTCTGCTCTGAAGTACAAGGAAGTTTGCAGAGTTCTTGGGCCTTAAAACATTGTTCGTTTAACAAACATAATCTTAAAGTCCCTTTTAGCTCTAAATTCTGTTATCTGTGGTTCACTGGTCTGAGATCTGACTCTAAGATTCCATGGCATTTTAATGCCTGATTCTCATTTATAAAATGAATAGTTACCACATGATAGGTTCTTTGGGTGCTGAGAAGTCAAGGACTAGTAAGATCTCTGCTCTTGGTCTCACAGTTTTTGTGGTGAATCAGAACATGTAAACAAGGATTTATAATACAGTGTTAGGTAAGCATCAGGTAATGATACCAGGCAGAGAAAAAGGCAGTGCTTTCCTGTGTGATGGACAGCATGAACAAAAGTTGGGTTAAGGATCCAGTATGTTAGGCCAGAGAGCTTGGACTTTATGCTGGAGCTGAGGGAGTGTTTTAAATAGAAGATTGATGTAGTTGGATATGTGATGTCTAAACTAACATCTTAGATTTCTTTAGAAATTGGATCAAGATAGTAAACTGAATTCATGTGCCCATCTCTCTTGCTATCTCAAATTTCTTAATTTCAGAAAAGATTTCTTAAAAATCAAATTAAAAGCAATGTTCTAAAACAAAAGCATGACGTAAATCAACTGTTGTGAGGAATTCATGGAAGATAGAAAGCAGAAAAGGTCAGATTGATCAGAGCAGAAGAAGCCACAACTTAAAGTATAAGAGAAGATGCCTAGGAAAATGAAAGTAGCTCCAGAGAAAATGGGCTGAAAGAATATATACAAGAAGCAGGAAAGAGTCATGGGCCATCTTCAAGGGTAAATTAATTTAATTCTACCTTTGAAACAGTAGGGGCAGCCTCCTCCTTACAGTGCACAAAAGGCAGTGGGTGCATTTGATTCTAAGCTAAAATCAGCTAATTTTCTGGAGAAAGTAAACTGCCTACTTGAGGAAAGCTCTTGCTGTGGGTACAGGGGCCTGAGAGAGAAACAGAGAGGAACCTGAGTTAACTGCAATATTCTACCACAGATATAAAGAAAAGGAAACAGGAGAAGTAGCTCTGCAGTGAAGGAAAATACATTAAAGTTTTCCATCCCAAGAGTAAATTTGTCATACTTTTGATACCTGGGAGGAGGGGAATCTCTACTTTTCCATGCCTGCGTACCCTAAAGTAACACTTGCCAATAACCATCTCTCCATAACTCACGAACAGATCATATCAGACCTCCATTCAGAGGAGGACAGTGGAAAAACAGACTTACATAAGTTTCAGAAAAACTAATGTTAATTACACTAATCTGTCGTTCACTTATAAATATGAATGAATAGCCAACGATCTCCAGACATTTGAGAGAAACACAACATTAAAGAGAGGGACCAAGATAAGGAAAGAAAATTAACCCCAGAGGAAATAGATAATTCAGGAAATAACTTTTTAAAAAATCTAATATTTTCAGAGAGGATCTATAGTTGTTGCATCTACAGAAACACCCTGCTATTAGAGCAACCAGAGGAGGAAAGAGTGTTCTTAGTATTAAAAACGTAAGAAATAAATTTATGGCTGGGCACGGTGGCTCACACCTATAATCCCAGCACTTTGGGAGGCCGAGGCAGGTGTATCACCCGAGGTTGGGGGTTCGAGACCAGCCTGGTCAACATGGTGAAACCCCATCTCTACTAAAAATATAAAAATTAGCTAGGTGTGGTGGTACATGCCTGTAATCCCAGCCACTCGGGAGGCTGAGGTAGGATAATCACTTGAACTTGGGAGGCAGAGGTTGCAGTGAGCTAAGATTATGCCACTGCCCTCCAACCTGGGTGACAAAGCGAGACTCCATCTCAAAAAAAAAAAAAAAAAAGAAAAAAGAAAGTTATAAGGTTTAAACAACAAATGCATATAAGTAAATAGGGAATTAATGATATAAAAGATAAAAAATTTGAGAATAAATGACAATAGAGGGTTGGTCAAGGGGATTCAAGCATAAGTAGAGAACAGAGGCAGTAGAGTGAAAAAATAAATAAATATTAGGAGAAAAATTTCCCAGCTAGAGAAAGGCATGAGTCTTCAGATGAAGGGCCTATTAATGACCAAGTCAGATAATTGAAAAGAGATCCAAGAATAAAGAGAAAAATCTTAAAAGCTTCCAAAGAGAATATGGTTCATGTCCAAAGGAACATTAGCATCAGACATCTCGTTAGAAATAGTGGAAAAAACAGTAGTATCTTCAGAGAGATGAGGCAAATTGTTTAGAACCAAGAATTCTGTACCTAATCAAACTAATATTTTAACTATAAGGTGTCAATATAAAGATACGTTTGGACACGTGTAGATCAAAGATTACCACCCATAGATTACTTCTGAAAGGCTAAACACCAAATAGTAATAATTATCTCTAGGGTTGATGGTGATTGAGAATACTCACTTAAAAATATTTTTATTGGCCAGACTTGGTGGCTCACGCCTATAATCCCAGCACGTTGGGAGGCCAAGGTGGGCAGGGCACCTGAGGTGAGTTCGAGACCAGCCTGGCCAACGTGATGAAACCCCATCTCTACTAAAAATACAAAAAAATTAGCTGGGCGTGGTGGTGTGTGCCTGCAATCCCAGCTACTCAGGAGGCTGAGGCAAAAGAATCACTTGAACCAGGGAGGCAGAGGTTGCAGTGAGCTGAGATTATGCCACTGCACTCCAGCCTGGGCGGCAGAGTGAGACTCCGTCTCAAAAAAAAAGAAAAAAAAAAAAAAAAAGTCAAGTAGGACTAAAAGCCTTGTAATAAGTAGTTGTCATTCTGCGATCTCCCTTCACCATTGTCTTGGCAATCCCTTTGCATTTTTGTGTTGGTATTCCTACTTTATCTGTGCCATGTCTACATTATTTTTTGTTTACTTTTGAATTTGGTGGAGCACATCCTCTCGTAGATTTAAGAAAGTAAATGGAAAGTAAACATTTAATATCTTTCAGGTCTCAAAATGGGGGTGTTCTCTATGCTACCCTCATGTTTAATTAATACTTTAACTGCTTATAGAATTGCAGATTATACATATTTTTTCATCAGAATTTGGAAAACATTACGCTTTTGTCATCTAGCTTTCAGTACTGCTGAGTCCAAAGCCATTTTATTTCTCCTTCCCTGTATATGACCAATCTTTTTTTCTACTCAGAAAGCTTGTAGGATCATCTTTGTCACCACTGCTTTGAAATTTCACAATTGTATTCCTATTTACATCTATTTATACTGCAGGGAGCTTTGTGAACTCTTTCAGCCTGGAAACTCTACCCTCAGTTCTAGGAAATTGCTTGAATTATTTTGTTGATGATTTCTTCCCCTTGCTTCTTTTGTTCTCTCTTCCTGGAACCTCCATTATTTAGATCTTGAACATCTTTTTTTTTTTTTTTTTTTTTTTGAGATGGAGTCTCGCTCTGTCACCAGGCTGGAGTGCAGTGGCGCGATCTCAGCTCACTGCAACCTCCGCCTCCCAATTCAAGCAATTCCCCTGCTTCAGCCTCCCGAGTAGCTGGGACTATAGGCGCACACCACCACTCCCGGCTAATTTTTTTTGTATATTAGTAGAGACGGGATTCCACCATGTTGTCCAGGATGATCTCGATTTCCTGACCTTGTGATTTGCCCGCCTCGGCGTCCCAAAGTGCTGGGATTATAGGCGTGAGCCACCACGCCCAGCCCTAGATCTTGGACCTCTTAAACTGATTCTCCATTTTTTAAAGGATTTTCTCTATTTTCCTTGCGTTTGTTTTTATTCTGAAGAATTAGGAGACTTCCTCAACTTCATCTTTCAGTCAATTTAATTTTTCATTTCTATTCTCATGTTTAATTTTCAAACACTATTTTAAGAAAATATATAGCATTCTTATTTCCAGAATTGATATATTTTCTTCTCTCTAAGGAAGTTAATGATAGGCTTTCTTTGGGTGTTTTTTCCTCCCTGTTTAGCCTGGTTTTTCCAGGTGGCCCTTTGCCTCATTTGTTTTGGTTTCACACTTTTATGTTAGAGGTTTTCCTTGCATATTCAGAGGTCTGCTCATATTTATGATTGGGGTACTAAAAAGCTCACTAGAATTTTAAGCTCATTGGTGGTGAACAATTCAATACTTTTAATAAATTTGTAGAGTTGTGCCACCATCACCTGAAAAAGTTCCCTGGTGCCCTTTTACCATTTATTTAAACTCCCATGCTCAACCCTAGGAAACCACTGATCTGCTTTTGGTCTTTATAAATTTGTCTTTCTAGACATTTTATATAAATAAACTCATACAACATGTAGTATTTTGCGTGTTGCCTCTTTTACTTAGCTTTGAACTTTATGTTGTAACATGTATCAGTATGGTGTATTTCATTTATTGTTATGTCCAAATCATATTCCCTTGTATGGATACATTACATTTTATTTATCTTTTCGGTTTTTTTTTTTCTTTTTTTGGAGACGGAGTTTCACTCTTATTGCCCAGACTGGAGTGTAATGGCGTGATCTCGGCTCACCGCAACCTCCGCCTGCCGGGTTCAAGCAATTCTCCTGCCTCAGCCTCCTGTGTAGCTGGGATTACAGGCATGCACTACCACGCCCGGCTAATTTTGTATGTGTAGTAGAGACTGGGTTTCTCCATGTTGGTCAGGCTGGTCTCGAACTCCCGACCTCAGGTGATCCACCCACCTTGGCCTCCCAAAGTGCTGGGATCACAGGCGTGAGCCACCGTGCCCGGCCTTATTTATCTTTTCATCAATTGATGTGTACTTGGGTTGTTCCCACTTTTTGGTCATTATGAATAATGCAGTTATGAACATTCATGTACAAGGTCTTGGGTGGTCTCATTTCTTGAGAGTATATACCTAAGGAATGGAACTGCTGGGGCATGTGGTTAACTTCATGTTTAACCTTTTGAGGAACTGCCAGACTTATTTCCACAGTGCTGGCACCATTTTACATTCCCACCAGCAGTTATGAAGGTTCCAGTTTCTGCATATCTTTGCCTGTCCCTGTTGTTGTCTGTCATTTTATTATAGTCATTTTAGTGGATGTGAAGTGGTATCTCATTGTGATTTTATTTGGATTTCCTAATGGATAATGATGTTGAGCATCTTTTCATGTGCTTATTGGCCATTTATATATCTTCTTTGAAAAAATGTATTTTCTGTTATTGATCTGTAATTTAATTCGACTGTGGTCACATAGTATATTTTATGTGATTTCAGTCTTTTTAAATTTATTGAAATGTGTTTTATGCCCCAGCATATAGTCTATCCTGGAGAATGATCCATGTGTAGTTGAAAAGAATATGTACTTTGTAGACATTGGTTGAAATGTTCTTTATATGTTGGTTAGGTCAGTGTTGTTCCTTTATCCTTGCTTATTTTCCTTCTAGTTCAGTTAATTATTGAGAGTGGAGTAATGAAATCTCCAACTAGAATTAAAATTGCTAACTATAATAGAATTGTCTCTTTCTCACTTTAATTCCAATATCTCTTGGTTTATGCAAAACTGCTTTGTTAGGTGTACATATGTTTATGTTGTTATATTTATAATTGTTATAATTGATAGAATTGGTATATCAGTTGTTTTGACTTTTTATCATGAAATGTCTCTGTGTCTCAAATGATATTTCTTCTCTTAAAGTCTTTTTTTTGGTGTTAATATAGCCACTTTGGCTCTTATGGTTACTGTTTGCATGGTACATATTTTCCTGTTTTGCTTTCAATTTATTCATGTATTTGAATCTATAATGTGTCGCTTGTAGACAACATATAGTCTAATCTTTTTTTCTTTTCAGTCTGACAATTTCTGCCTTTTGATTGGGGTATTTAGACTATTCATGTTAATGTAATTTTTGTTAGGTTTGGACTTAATGTTTACCCATTTGCTATTTATTTTCTGTATGGGTTCTGACTTTTTCTATTCCTCTTTCACTGCCTTCTTTTGTATTAATATTTATTTATTTTTTTACTTTGCATATTTCTTTTTTTATTATACTTTATGTTCTAGGGTACATGTGCACAACGTGCAGGTTTGTTACGTATGTATACATGTGCCATGTTGGTTTGCTGCACCCATTAACTCATCATTTACATTAGCTATATCTCCTAATGCTATCCCTCCCCCCTCCCCCACTATATTAATATTTTTATTGTATCATTTAAATTCTTTTTTAAACTGTATTTCTTGGTGGCTATTTTATGTCTTATACATTTTAATTTATTACAATCTACTTCACATTAATAGTAACTGAATTCCCAATGTATCTTCATTCCCTGCCCCTTCTTTGTTCTGTTACTGCCATTCATTCATATGCACGAATGTGTATGAATGTGTGTATGTGCATGTATGTACTGTATATGTTGGAAGCCTAACAATTGCTTTATGCAGTTATGTTTTTTAAAGAAGTTAATGGAAGAAATAACAAAAAGTATTTTTTTAGAGTGTTCCATGTTAATCTACATATTTACCATTTCCTCTGCTCTCCATTATTACTTGTGGATTTGAGTTACTAGTTGGTATTACTTCCTTTCAGTCTGATGGACTTCTCTGAATATTTCTTGTAAATCAGATCTGATAGCCATAAATTCTCTTTCTCTTTGTTAATCTGGAATGTTTTCATTTCATCTTCATTTTGAAGGATAGTTTTCTTGGGTATAATTTCTTGATTGGCAATTTTTTAAAATTTCAGCTGTTTGAATATGTCATCCCACTGCCTTTTGGCCTCCATTATTTCTGATCAGAAGTTTTTATTTTGGTTTTTAAAATATACTGATCAGCAGTTAGCTGTTAATCATACTGATTGGCCTTGTACATGATGTCAGTTTTCTCTAATTGCTTTAAATATTTTCATGTTGGCTTTAGTTTTTGGCAGTCTGACTGTGCGTTTAGGTGGTTTTTTTTTTTTTTTTTTTTTTTAATTTTTCTTTTACTGAGACGGAGTCTCGCTCTGTCGCCCAGGCTGGAGTACAGTGGTGCAATCTTGGTTCACTGCAACCTCCTGAGTTCAGGCAATACTCTTGCCTCAGCCTTCTGAGTAGCTGGGATTTCAGGTGCGTGCCACCACACCCAGCTAATTTTTGTATTTTTAGTAGAGATGGGGTTTCAGCATATTGGCCAGGCTGGTCTCAAACTCCTGACCTCAAGTGATCCACCTACCTCATCCTTCCAAAGTGCTGGGATTACAGGCATGAGCCACTGTGCCCAGCCAGGTGTGAATCTTTTTGTGTTTTTCCTACCTGGGATTTATTGAGGTTCTTGGATCTGTAGATTAATATTTTTTATCAAATTTAGGAAGTTTTATCTATTATTTCTTTACATATTTTTTTCTGCTTTTTTTTTTCTTCCTCAGAGACTCTTATTATATGTATGCTGGTGTGCTTTATGTTGTTCCACAATTCTTTGATGCTCTGTTTTTTACTTTAATTTTTTTACCTCAGTTCTTTGTATTAGATAATTTCTATGGGTCCATTTTCTTTTTTGTTGTTGTTGTTTGAGACAGAGTCTTGCTCTGTCGCCCAGGCTGGAGTGCAGTGGCGCTTTCTCGGCTCACTGCAACCTCTGCCTCCTGAGTTCAAGCGATTCTCTTGCCTCAGCCTCCTGAGTAACTGGGACAATAGGCACGTGCCACCACACCCGGCTAATTTTATTTTTATATTTTTAGTAGAGATGGGGTTTCACCATATTGGCCAGGCTGGTCTCAAACTCCTGACTTACGATCCACCCACCTTGGCCTCCCAAAGTGCTAGGATTACAGGCGTGAGCCACCGCGCCCGACCTCCATTTTAAAATTCATTGATTGTTTTGCCATATAGAATCCCTTGTTTAGCTCTCTGGTGAGTTTTTCATTTGTTATTTTATCCTTCAACTGCAGTATTTCCATTTGGTTCATTTGAAGTAATTTCTACTGATAATTTGATTCATTGTTGTTACGCTTTCTTTTAACTCTTAAAACATTGTTTCTTTTAGTTTTTTGAATGTATTTATATCTGAGTTGAAATCTTTATTCTCTAAAGCCAACATTTGGGGACATTCAGAGAGTGTCTGTGGATTGCTTTTTTCCCCCTAGGGCATACTTTCCTGTTTCTTTCTATATCTTACGATTTCTTGTTGAAAATTCAATATTTAGATAATATTCTGTACCAATTCTGGATACTGATAGCCCCCTCCCCAAAAAAAGTTGCTAGCTTTTTTGTTTATTTGTTGGTTTTGTATTATCTTACTAGGGATAAATCTGTGAAATAGTCTCTATCTGTGGTCATTGATTTCATTGCTCAGTGTTTGTTTTTTTGTTTGTTTGTTTTTGTGGTGGTTTTGTTGTTTTGTTTTATTGCAGCCCGGCTTTCCAGAGATTGCTTCTGTGTTTGCTTAGCTGAATCTTTAGCCAATGATTTGACAGAGATGGTGCTCAAAAACTTCAACTCTGTAAGGCTTCTTTCCTCTACTGATGGATCTGTGTGTAGGTAGGGGAGTACATTTACTGTTTAGGCCTTTTTCAAGTCTGTTCCAGCTTTTACTTTCTGTTGGGGTCTTTTTAATCTTTTATGTGCATGCACACAGCCAGGCATGTGTGATTAGCATGAGGCTTTTCTAGTGTCTGCTGTGCCTGTGAATAGCCTTATCAGAAATTAGTTTGCCCTACTCAGGACTGTAACCTCAGGCTAGTAGAACTGAATAGTTGGCCCTCTGCCACTACAGTCTTTGGAAGTCACTTCCAATGACAGTGCCACTGGGCCTGGGCATTGCCCACATCTCCAACGGAAAGTGAATGTTCTTGGACTATGCAGTTATACCCTGGTCTGCCCTGGTGGAACCGCCACACTTCTGGAGTTGGGGCTGGGATGGATGGGAGCATCCCTTACCCAGAATGCCAGAGATTCTATTTTTAACCCAGAGTTCAGGAGTTTATCAGTCATGAACACTTCTCAGTATTTTGTTGACCTTTGTTGGATTTCCAGGGAACTGAAATGGTTTTTGTCAATATTGTCCAGATTTATAGTTGCTTTTTGGGGAGAGGATTTGCCAGTCTTCTCTCTCTGCCATACCTGGCAGTCTGCTTATAATATTTTTAAAAAGATAAAAGACAGATTATTCTGGGCTATAATAAAAGATGCATTAGAGAAAGCAAGACTGGGCGCCCAAAAAGCAATAAGGAAGACTTGTAAAGGATTAGTAAAGGTAAGAGAATATGGTGCCTAAGTGAAAGCAGTGGTTATGAGGCTAAGGAACAGAGGGTTTAATGGAAAGAACTTCTTGAATCCTGATACAGTTTGTTTTCCATTTTACCATACTGCTTCTCATGGAGTGGGGAAAAGATTTTATGTTTAGTCAGGTATCAATCCTTGGTCTCCCTATCCCAAGGAAAAGTATCAAGTTGATCTTGTTGTAGGGTGAGCATAGTCTTCCTACTGGGACAGAATGCTTGGTGAACATGCACTGGCTACCATCTCCTCTCTGGGTTGGGTTGTCACATTTCAGTGGCCATTTTCAATCTGTTTGCATTATATCATTCTGAGCTGCCCAGAGCCTTGAGTTTTGATTCCAGTACCTAGTCATTTTCTTCTTCACTATTTTTCCTTGACCTTAAAACTTCTATTTGATCAGGCAGCAGCCACCCAAAATTGCCTTAGGATATAGTCTTATCCTTGACCATCTTAGCTGAACCTTGGAGCCTTCCCAAGGTGGTTTTTTAACTGGCCTATCTGTAATGAGAGCTGGTTTTGATCATGTTGAAGATATGATAAAGCAAACAAACTTTTATAGGGTGTGAAAAAAACCATCAGACCCACTAATTTTTACTGTAGAATGTAGGCTAATGGTTTAAGTTAGTTAATAGTACAGTTCTTTGCCATTTTGGTATCTTCCTTCACAATCCTATTCCCATTATCTCCACTTTTTCAATTGTTGAGTGCCGCATCATTTAGATATTTCATTCCAGTTTATACTACTGTTGGATAAGACGTATTCATTTAGCAATCCTATACTGAGCACTTTCTAATCATCTGGCCAACATCATTATCATAGCTAATATTTGAGTATTTTAAAAATGAATTTTACATAGCTTTATCTCATTTAACCTCACACTAACACTAAAGTAAGTACTAATACGGGCTGTATTTCATATCTGAGGAAACTGAGAGTTAATATCTTACCCAGAACTCATAGTTTGTAAGTGATAAAGGCATGATTTGATCCTAAGCTAGTTGATTCCAAATTGTCAGTTTTTAAGTATTATTCTATCCTGCCTGGTAAAACAGACAATTCAACATAAAACCTTAACAATTGGAGAGAATTATAAAGTAGCCAGTGATATTGTGTTAGTACTTCTAATGAAGAAGAAATAGAAAAAAGAAGGAAAATCAAACTAAAAATTGATATCAGTGGAAAAGTACGTAAAGTATATTCCAACAGAGGACGTTTGAGATCTGTCACTAGAAGAACAATTGAGGAAGTCGCAAGAAGAACGAACTTACAAAGTAGTTACAGACAAAGACGTTTCCATGTATTTATTCCTTATTGTCATCCGGTAGTATGCTAAGAATATACACCTTTAAGCAAATGCCCACATTGCAAGGATGTAATCCAGGGTACTACTCATACATTTCCATAATAAAGAAAACCCAAACTGGTAGATGAATTTATATAGAAACACCTTTAAAATATTGTTGAACAGTTGATGCTATCTGAAGTTAAGATGTAGGTTCTTAAATTAGTAACATTTGTGTTCTACAGTGTTTTGGTTCTAGTATCTTGTTTTCAAAAAAGTAGACAGTATTATAGATTATAGTTAATATTCTTTGCCTATTTGCAGTAGAAAACTTGCCTGTGATGAATATTTTTGTATTTAAGGCAGTGGAGATGGTATATTAGTATATATGTTTGAACATATGAGGAATAAAAGTGCTATTCATACAACATTTCAGGAAGTAATAAATTTGGTACTCTTTCTGAAAGCTTTGAGTACTCTATCAGATTATACTTTAAAAGAACTGAGAACAAGGAACCCTTGAGTTTGTTAGAGTCATAGGTGCAAATTTTTTTTGGTGCTTTTCACTATTCTGTTATAAAATAGGAATTTGTATTTTATTGCCATTGATTAAAAAAACCTTTTCTCTAATTTGTGAGAAACATCTTAATAAAACACTTTAAAAAGAAAAAAATGTATAGATTACATCACTGTTCTACTCACAGTACTCCAGTGGTTTCTTATTCTAGGTCTAAACTCCAAAGGTATTATTACCGCCTCTCTGACTTGACGTAATCTGGTTCCCAACTAACTTTCTGACCTTGTTTCTTTCCTTACTTCCCCTTACTGACTTTGTTACAGCCACATAGGTAGAATTCTTAAGGGTTGTGGGAACACACCAAGCATGTTTCTGTCTCAGAGTCTTTAACTTCTTCCATCTGCCAGGAATATCCTTTTCTCAGCCCCATGGCTTGCTCCCTTAATTCATTCAGGTCACTGTTATATGACATCTCATTAGAGAGGCTTGCCCATGCCTATGGTATCTAAAATAGTGTCTCCCCACCCCCCCAACCAATCTCTGCTCCTATGTGGAGCAGAGACTTTGGTGATTGTTTTTTACTCTATTCTCTTCTAGAATGTAAGTTATAGAACCAGAGGCTTTATCCGTTTTATTCTTTATTTAGCCCCAGAGCCTAGAATGGAGCCTGGCACACAGTGAATGGATGGATGGATGGCTAGATGGGTAGATGGATGATGAATAGTGGAATGTGTGGCTTTTGTTTGAAACAGAGATTTGTGATTATTAGACATAATGATAATTTAATTGATTCCTTACATCTTTCTAGCTCTTTACCATTTTCAGTGATTTTATGTTCACTTTGCCTCATTTCATCCATTTAATGGCCCTCTGAGGTAGGCAGAAAGCTGTAGTCATTATCCCTATTTTATATATTAAAAATGTGAGACTTAACTTAGACCCTTGCCCAAGGACACAGGGCTAACAAGTAAAAATCTAGGTAATAACCTAGACCTTTCTCTCTCTGACAGATGTTATTATCACTGCCCAAAGCTATCACCTATGGAAGACAGAATCTTTTACTGAGGAAGGTGATGAAATCCCCTTCTCTACAGTTTTATAAAGCAAACAAACCTAGTGTTTATAGTATACATCAGGGGAGCTCCAGGGCTACCTGATGATGAAGAGCCTTGCTGAGTCAACTTTATTCCCACATTAGGTTTTTAGTTAAATTTTGTTGACTAGTGGGGAGAAAATAAATTAGAGCAGAAAAATATCGAAATACATATTTTGACAGGGAAAGAACCTCTCTTGAGTTTTGGAACTGAAAACGATTTAAGGTCATCCCTCAAATTATAACACTCCTCTTCCTTCACATTCCTCAGGTGATTAAACTTCAAACCAAGAAGACAGATTTATTGCCTGTGGTCACAACTGCTTATATATGCCCAGCACTGTCAGTTTTTAAGTTATGCTTTGTGCTGGAGGCCCTGTTAAAGTCTATGAGAGTGCCAGTTTTTCCTACTTTTGTATGTCAAATGTGGTAAAAGACAGTCTTCCACAGTCAGTAGCTCTAGTATATTATTCCTTAGTTCTTCCATTTATCCCGTTATTCTGACTCTTGACCTTCCTCTTAGGAGGCTCCAGGTGTCAGGCAGGAGGGGCTCTCATCCTCTGTCTATCTCCTATACCAGATGGTCACTACTTTAGGACATGGACCATCTTTTTCATCTTTGTACATTTATGTCAACAGTATCAGTCTTACTGAGCACAAAGTAGGTGCTCTGAAAATACCTGAAACTATTGAATTATATCAGTATATATTAAAAGATCCCCATTGCCTCTCTGGTTCTTTGCTGACCAAATGATAGAATCATTTGGTCTCTATCAAAAATCTCATGTTTTGGAGGCATTTTGTCTCTTAATTCTGTGTAATAAACAGTAATGGTATGCTATTTTTGCCTGGACCTGCCCTAAAACCTGCCACTCTTGGCCCAGCTCTGTTACAGTTTGCATGGGGAAATCAGGTTGTCACAGATTGTGAGCAGATCTAATTAGTGATAAGTTCCATTCCAGGGTAGGGCGGAAGCTTAGGGAAATAGTATCCAGTCTGGGGAGAAATTCATTGTTCTCTTTAGACAACATGATCCTGATGCTGATGTTCTTTATCTTCAGGTTGAGGTGAGGACCCCTGGTGACGTAATGGGTCCAGGAAATTTTTGCAAAGAGAGGAAAAGGACAGGGCAAAAGCCTGTTTAGACTGCCATTTACCATATCAGGAGAGAGTAAGAAATTATAATGATGAATTTTGAAAAATTAGAAACTTTTGATCCCTTCCCTACATTTCATACTTTATTTCCTATTCAGTATGGAGAGCAAAATTCATAGAATAAGAAGGTACTGTGAGCTTGTCTTCAGGGGTTGGGTTGGGGGAGAGGCAGGTAGAAAAGCTGTAAGCTAGCTTCCCATTCACAGTTAGGCTTTGGGTGGGAGAAGGAAGCTCCAAGGGATTGAGTGGATATGATGGCTAAGAGAAGAGGGAGAAACAGATTGAGTTTCTGAGACTAGCTACATGGAGGTGAGAGCTTGGAGGCTAATGTGGATTTCAGAAGGGGTATCAGGTTGGGGTTTCTCCCTGGGGGGTTTGGTGATCCTGATAGTTAAGTTCCATGGCAGCTGGACCAGATGCATCTTGCTTTTCTTCTTTGCACAGAATGTGAAGGCTGTGTCTGAGACTCCTGCAGTGCCACCAGTTTCAGAAGATGAGGATGATGATGATGATGATGCTACCCCACCACCAGTGATTGCTCCACGCCCAGAGCACACAAAATCTGTGAGTCTTTGGGACCTGGACAGTTTTGTGATTTATTAGAGTAAGTGGGGAGAGGGAGGAGTTGGTGCTAAGACCTAGAAATTTAATATTCTGGTAGGGGTCCTTAGATTTTGGAGCTGGTGAAATCACTGAACTACCTTGACTAAAGGTACTTTCTGTATGATTAAAGACAAAAAATGGTGTATTTATTTATCATCGGTTTGTAGATAGTCCCAAAGTGTCCTATGTAATTGATGTTTATACCAATCCAGTCTTGGTTTGCTTAGCCTGTTCTCCACAGATAGGACAGGAAGATATACAGGATTGATGCTACTTAGTGCAGGACAAACATAAATTATTCCAGTCTCCAGGGAAGCAACAAATTGTCTTGCTACAGATCTTTTCTTCTCTGTTAAATATGCAGCATTGAGCCTCTTAGAGCATTATCGATAATACTGAAAGACCCAAGAGAATTTATAAATACATTAGCGCTATTAATATGCTGGGCATCAGGAGTGCATTTTGATGCCGGATGTTGGCAATGATTTCTGTTTAACTTTCTTTGAAGTTCCTGCATCTGAGAATAGCCATAGTCCCTCTACCCTTGCTTTGAAAAATCTAGTCCCCGTGCCTTTTACTTAATTTGGCATCACTGAGCACTGACCTGCCATCAGATGATACTCTACTAGTGTTTCTTTGTTTAGGTCCATAATGAAGGAATCATCTAGCACTTCTGTGATCTTGAAAATAAATAAATAAATAAATAAAAAAGGGCTACCTCTGGAATACGGCATTCAGGGAGGTGTTCGAACAGAAATTGGTTGAGTGACTATTGGAGATGCTGTGGAGGAAATTCAAAGGAATTATATGACCTTTTAAGATGAGAACTTATAAACAGAATCTGTGGAATCATTTTCTCTGTAGGTCACAAAGTTACCTTAAGGGAAAATGGGCTTCAAAATTGGAGAGTTGTTAACACTGATATGTTTTTTTTTTATTTGTAGGCATGTTCATTTAAAACATTTTTTTCCCCACTAAACCATGAACACCTCAAAAAGTAGAGGAAATCCATATATATGTATTTCTAGTGTTTAACATAGTTCTTGGCACCTGCAGAGGTGGGTAAATATCAGAGGACAGTAAATATTGAATTAATTAATTAATTAATTGATCTTCGTAGCATTTCTTTCTAAAAGGGTATTGTTAATTCCTAATTTATAGAAGAAGCATCTGAGATTTGGAGAGGTGAATTGATCTGCCCAATCTCTTAGTAAACTAAAGAGCCAGGATTTGAAAGCAGGTAATTAACGCCAACTCCAGGTTGTTTTCCACCATAGCACAGTGGTATTTTTGTGTGTACAAACCTGTGCTAGGAGCCAGAGAAGGAGACTATTAGAGAAGGAAAAGGCAAAGTTTCTGTCTTCAGAGAGACATATCAAGACAGTCAAAAGAGGACAGGGCATGAAAGTATAGGTTTAGATACCTGGGATATAGTTTTTCTACAGGTACAAGAATAGAAAATTGAGAAATCATTATACTAGAGTAGTAATCAGGAAAGAAACCATCACCTCTGATCTCAGTGTCTTGGCTTATTGCTGTTCCCACTACTGGAAAGTTCTCTCCCATTTCCACCTATTAAAAGCCTCTCCAGTCAAAAGGTAGCTTGGTCAAGCAGTCGAAGGTGCAGGATTTAGTAGGCTTTAGTCTCTGTGGAGCCATGGGTTTGAGTCCCACTGCTGCCAATGGCTTTGCATCATCCAGATAAATGATCATCATAGATAAATGATCCTCCGTTCTTTGCAGAAACCTATCCATCCTTCAGGATCTAGCTGCAGGATCCTGTTTGTTTATTTATTCCATCAAATATTTACCTGAATGCTTGCTTTTTTTTAGTAAGTGGTTAGATGGAGAAACTCAGGGATCAATGACCCACATTCCCTGTCCTTATACAGTTTATGGACTATCCAAAAGATAATTGTGATATTTTTATGATAAAATCTGATAAATACCTTGAAGCATCTCCTAGGAAAAAGTATAACTTATGATCACTTCTGTACCTCAGTAGTATATAGCTTGCTCATTTTTTTATAACGTGTATCACTTTCTGCCTTGTAGTTATGATTTTCTCACCTCCTTTATGAGAATGAGAGGATGGGGCAGCATTTTGTACAGGGTGAGGCAACAAGTAGATTCTCAGTAAACGTTATGTAAATTAATAATAGGACATTTAATATTTTTAAAAGGTAAAGTTTGAGTGCTTAATGTCTGCTGGGGATGATTCTGATTACCTAACATATTAATCAGTTTACTCCTACAGCAACCCCAAAGATAAGTGTCATTATTATCACCATGTTATAGATGAGGAAACTGAAACACAGAGAAGTTAAGTAACCTGCCCAAAGTCAGGCAGAAGGTAAGAATAAGAGTTGGGATTTTAGTTCAGGCAGTCAGGTCCCAGAGTCTATGTTCTAAATCACCACACTCTACTGCCTCTTGATGAAGAACAAAAGTAGTTCCTTCCCTGCAAGGGTTCAGGATGTAAGGAGGGAATAACTCAATAGAAGTTGGTGTTGTGCTAGTAATGCAAAGTGCTGTGGGAATACAGGATATTTCTTTTAGCTTGGGGAAGCATAAAATATTATAGATGAAGGGGATCCTTATCTAATAGAATTGTCTTTAACTAATTTCTTTTGATAGTTGTCTAGCCTCTATTGAATATCTTTAGTGCTGAGACTCACTTCTTTTGTTTACAGTGAGAGTAAGGAAGGCCATTTTACCCAGAATGGATGGGCCTGGGCACAGAGGAGGAGTAATAGAGATTTTGACATAGGAGAAAGGATGAATTTATTGGGGTTTGCTCTGTGGATGTTCTAACCTCACATCTAGGAGAGGTTCCCCTGTGCTGACAAAGGCTGGTCTTGCCAAAATTTTGTCCCAATAATGCAGGTATACACACGGTCTGTGATTGAACCACTTCCTGTCACTTCAACTCGGGACGTGGCTACATCTCCCATTTCACCTACTGAAAATAACACCACTCCACCAGATGCTTTGACCCGGAATACTGAGAAGCAGAAGAAGAAGCCTAAAATGTCTGATGAGGAGATCTTGGAGAAATTACGTAAGGAATTTGTCACTTTCTGAACCTTTCTTTGCTTTATGACTGGTCAAGCACAGAGATTTCCTGGTCGTAGGCTTGGTCCATGCAGCTGGCTGGCCATGCTTGGTACCTTAGCCTCAGACTGCTTCTCCACCCTGCCTCTGCACCTATGTTCCCCATCTCACAGCCCTGGTTGGATACTGTGTTAGGATGGGGATGTGGTGAGAGAGTGTAGATAGCTCACTTTGAGGGCAGGGTACCCCTCACCCCTAGGCATGTGTTATAGAGATGACATCTAATGAATTGTCTAGAATGCCATGCTTGAGAAAGACTGAGGACCTAGTGGAAAAGGGCGCTGTGATTGATTATTGATGTTTTGCCATTGACCTAGGAGAAGACAGATCTGCCATCTTGGTTGTAGGAAAAGAGGGAAGGGAAGTTAACATTTTATGTATCAAATGACAAGCAAAATATTTTCTTGATTTTTAAAAAATTTAATTCTCTTATTAACCCTGTGAAGAAAAGTGTTGTGATCCTAATTTTTGCTATTAAGATAATCTGAGGCTCAGGGAGGCTAAATATCCTGCCCAAAATCACACAGCTAAAAAGTGACAGGGCTGAGGTTAGAACACAGTTTTTGTTCCTGTAAGTAGAGCATACTGCCTCTTGCTGTCAAGTGGAAACTTCCATTTTACTTTCTTTAGCTGCCAGAAATGGGGGTATGTTAGGGTAGCTTATTTCTGTGTTTCAGTAAACTGCAGGAGAATTCATATTAGAAGGAAGAACTAGGTTGATCTATGGGCTTGGAAGAATCATTTGACAAGGGCTTTAATTTATTCACTGTGTCTACTTACTTCCAAAAAGGATTCAATGTGACCGATTTGGCGACGTCTGCAAACTGGCATTGCTTTCTGGTTCTCTAGTTCTTCCTGATTAATTTGTATATGACTTTAAAACAAATTTTCACTGATTTAAAAATTGCCCTTTTCTGGATCCCTCATAAAATGACAAAGTAAGAAAAGCCACTTCCCTAGTCATCTGTTTACTCCTGTATGTAGTCTTCTTCTCTAAACCAGAGTTTTGTTTTGTTTTGTTTTTTTAACAATAACATTTAGAATTATGATTCAGAATTAAGACTTGGCCTGGGAGTTAGGACACTTGAGTTGAAACTTCTGCTCAGCCACTGACTTGTCTTAGGCAATTTTCTACTGTTCTCTAAACCTCATTTTTCTCATTTTTAAAATAGGGATGTTAATACTTGTCTCATTTGCAAATCAAATGAAGTAATATATGTGAAAAGTACCAACTCCTAGTAATTGGGTGTTAATGGAGAGTACAGTGGACCGGGAGACTAAAAATGAAACTCCTAATCTTAGCTCTGACACCAATTTGCTGTGTGACCTTGGGGAAGTATCTTCTTTCCTTCTGTGGGCCTCAGTTTCTCCATCTCTAAAATACAAGTTGTAAAACCCAATGGAAAACCTCTATGTTATTGCGCTTGAAATATCCTTTGTTGTAAACGTCTTCTCTACTTTATCTCTCTGGCTTTTACTTAAAGTAGAAATCAGTCCATATGTTACCTTTCTGAAGCTTTTCCAGTCTTTTTTTTTTTTTTTTTTTTTGGTGCCTCTTTCTGTACCCCTTTGGTATTTATCATAGCAATTATGTTTTCATGGAACTTTATGCTTACTTATCTGTCTCCTCCATGAAATTGACCTTCTAGAGAGCAGGAACTGCCTTGACTGTGTCATATCTCTTCATTCCTAACACAACATATGGCTTGGTGCGTATTAAATGAGTAAATATTTACTGATTGTATTAATTAAAACATGAATGACTTTTAGGAGTTTAGAAATGGAATAGCTTGCTGTGAATCAAAGCAGTCAAGGTGATGAAACTTTTGGTTGGGACTTATGGGGGAAAAACTGAGGGCCTCTTTAGAATGCTTTTTGGCTATTGGAGGTAGTTCTTTAACCCATGCCAACTCCAGGGTTCGGGGAAATGTGGGACCTTTTTTGTATCTTGATTTTGGAAAAAATGATTCATGGTCTCTGTTTCTTTCAAAGGAAGCATAGTGAGTGTGGGCGATCCTAAGAAGAAATATACACGGTTTGAGAAGATTGGACAAGGGTTAGTAGGGGCATTTTCTTTCCCTGGAGAAATGACTTTAAAGTGTGTGTGCTGGCATATATGATTTTGCTTTTGTTTTGCCTCTCATAAACCTTGTTCTTCTTTCTCCACTTCACCCCTCACCCATCTGGAGTTGTTATGTTAGAATGACTTCAGATTTGGCAGAATTGCGCTTAATGTGAGAGATGTGCCATTAGCTGACCATGTGGCTAAAAATACCCCTGCAGTGACAGTGAGAGAACGATTTTTTTTCTTAGCACAAAGCCAGCTTCCCAAATTATAACTCTGCTTTTCTGGATGAACCCTGTTTGTCCTAGTACTGAGCTCCAACAGCACTAATATAAAATGGAAGACCCAAACTACAAACCCTTCTACTAGTGTAATAGGACCTATTTTTCTAGGTAGATGCCGGAATATATCCATCTGGCATTCATCCTTCTCTGTATTTTGTATGCTGCCCTCAGTGTAATGAATTCAGCAAATCTTAACTGAGTTCCTATTGTGTGCTAGGCACTATGAATTCAGAGACAATCGGTGCTTTCAAGGACCTCAAGTCAACAGAAAAAGATAGGCAAACAATTGTATAGTCATATGTTGCTTAACAAAGGGGATATATTCTGAGAAGTTCATCCTTAGGCAATTTTGTCATGTGAGCATCATAGAGTGAACACAAAACTAAATAGTATAGCCTACTACACACCTAGGCTATATGATGTAGCCTCTTGCTCCTAGGCTACAAGCCTGTACAGCATGTTACTGTACTGAATACTGTAGGCAGTTGTAACACAATGGTAGTTGTATATCTAAACATAGAAAAGGTATGGTAAAAATACAGCATAAAAGATAAAAAAAAAAAAAGATGTATTTGTATAGGGCACTTACCATGGATGGAGCTTGTAGGACTGGAAGTTGCTCTGGGTGAGTCAGTGAGTGGTGAGTGATTGTGGAGACCTAGGACATTACTGTGTACACTACTGTAGACTTTATAAACCCTGTACACTTAGACTGTACATTACATTTATTAAAAAACAAAGTAATTGTGCTATGACGTTATAACTGCTACAGTGTTACTGGGTGATAGGAATTTTTCAGCTCCATCATAATCTTATGGGACCACCATCATATGTGGTCCATTGTTGACTGAAACATCGTTATGTGACACATGACTGTCCTGTGTTTTTAAAGTTTGGCTGTTATTTTGAGTGAAAGAAGCCAGATATGAAAAAGCAGATACAGTCTCATTTGATTTATATGAAATTCAAGAATAGGCACAAGTAATATATGATAATAGAATTCAGAATAGTGGTTATTTCTGGGAGGAGGATGTAGAGTGGGAATAGGCATGAAGGAATCTTTGGGGGTAATGACTGTAGTGTCTTTTGAAAGTGTTTGGCCATTTTTTTGAGTGAAAGAAGCCAGATATAAAAGAGCAGATACTATGTCATTCTATTTATGTGAAATTCAAGAACAAGCAAACTAATGTATGATAATAGAAGTCAGAACAGTGTAGTTATTTCTGGGAGGAGGATGTTGAGTAGGAATAGTCATGAGGGAATCTTTGGGGGTGATCTTGATAGTGAACACATGGGTGTGTAGATATATAAAAATCAAGTTGTACACTTAAGATTTGTGCAAATTAAGTTATACCTCTCTATAAAAAATAAAAATAATGAGATTTCTAAAGACCCACCAAAAGAGATAAAAAGAAACTGAAAAATAAAAATGTCTGGCTCTCAGTGTTAGTGGAATGAAAGCTTATTGCTAATGATGTCATTGAAATTTTCTTTTTTTTTTTTTTTAATTATATACCCAAGAATTTCCGAAAATAAGATAAAAGATTGCATAATATAGGAAGGTTATGTTTATACAGCATTCTACAATTCACATCTGTTATTTGCATTTATTGTTTAATCCTCAAAACAACTCTGGGCTTGAGTGGATCTCAGTTTTTTTCTGGTTGCAGTGTTTTTCAGACTAGACATGCTTTTGTGAGTCTGAACTGGTGTAAGGTATTTAACACCTTGAGAAAAAAATTATTTTGCTTACCTCAGAGTAATGTGGGATGGTATTTCCTTTAGGTAGTGAAATTGAGATATTAAGAATATAGCAGAAATGTACATGGACAAGCATAGGCAAGTCAGGTTTCTTCTCTGGACTGGAGTTTCTTCCTGTAAATTTAAGGAAGACAGGTTGTAAATTGAGGGCCTTTTACAAAACTCCAGAACTTTTGTGACTTCTGTTTTGTTTTGTTTTTTAGTTACTGATATATGAGACCTATAAATAGGCAACATCTGCACGATGTTCTTTCCTTGCTTACTTGACAGGTCTGTTAGTGCTAAAGGAAGAATGAAATATTTATTAAGCACCTATGCTGATGTTTCCACGTTGCATAATTTTTAAAATATAAATGCCACACCAATATGATGAATTGGTAATACTGTAATTTTTGCTTGCTTTTATTTCTCCTTAAAGACCTGAAGATTATTATTCTTTTGGACTTGGAATTCATAGTCTAATTATATGTCTATTCAAGTTAGAAATAGGTATTAACCAGTGGGCCTGAGTAGCTTTCTAGAACTTTGTAATCATGGAGACAGTCCCCAAATGTCCAGTGCCCTGAGGCTTGGGCATGTTTGCCCTTTAAGAATAGTACATCTAGTAGGATCAGGAAAGGATGGGGTTAGGAAGACAGATACCAGCTTTATAACAGAAGATAGTTAGGGGCAGGATAATCAGGCAGCGAAGAAATAACTGCCTATGCAAGTCATCCAATCCTTATTTGATAGCCAATATGTTATAATCACAGTTTCCAGGAATGTAGCTAGGGTCCCAACTAGAGAGTGATGGTTAGGGAGCTGGTGACCATAGTTTCTAGCTGCAAGGCATGCTTACACGTGACATTTCCCCCTGGATTGACCTGACTTCTCCAAGAATTATAATCTTAGGGCTTGCCTAGGAAGCAGTCTTGTAATAGAGCAGAATTTTAATTTTCTTCAAATTGCATCATATGTACCCAACATGTGGCATGTATAGGTACAAATATGTTTTACAAATTACTTACCTGTAAATACACAGGGTTTATGGTTACAAGCATAAAATGAGGGTTTTAGTTATTTTGAATGGATTTAGTTATTTTGAATGAATTATTACTTTACTAGCATTATTTCTGCATTTCTTTCCCCCTTCTCTGTCTGTATATATGAATGTGTGTATAATTACATACATATGTGTACACACGTGTCTAGTGGGGTCATTCTTACCTTGGGGGTGGGGCAGAGGTACCCTCAGATCTTCTGGGAACATATATGTTTGAAAGAGTATATTTCATATCATTTTATGTTTGAAAAATGAAAACTAAAAACCACTTTTATAATACAAACTACAGAAAACAAAATTTACATATCTTATTGATGGAATAAATGATTGAAAACCGTTATTTTATTTTAAAGGGTCAAAGTGTATCCTATAATATTAGAGCAGGAAGGGTACTTTGAGATTAGATTATTCAGTGTGGTTCTTCAAGTTTTTATAGTTTTTTACTATTTATAGTTTTTTGATGGAAATTTTCACAAAGATAGCATATATAAGTATACAACTCAATGAATTTTCAAAAAGTGAACACGCCCATGTAACCAGTACCCAGATTAAGAAAAAGAATATTACTGATACCCCAAAAGTTCATATTGCTTTTTGATAAATATATAAGACATGCTGGCTCACCCCCAAATACATTCTGAAATTCTCTCCAGGACCCCTTTCTCCTCACCTCTCACCCCCTAGTTGAAAATCATAGATCTAATCTTACCCCTTTTATAGATGAAGAGTTTGAAGCCAGAAGAAATTAGAGCCACTTGCCAAGGGTGATGGAGGCGAAGAGAGAAGCAAGCAGGAACAGGAAATTAATATATATTGAACATCCGTTATATGTTATGCAATTGGCTAAGTACTTTACATGAACTAATCAATTTAAATTATCTTATATTCTCTTATGTCCACTTTACAAATGAGGAAAGTGAAGCTCAGAGAAGTTAAATAACTTTCTTAAGATCCTACCTAGTAGGTACTAGGTAGAAGTAGCAGGTTGGAATTAGGTCTCTTGGCCACTAGAGCCTACATTCTCTTTACTACCACTTAATGTCTTCTTAAGTATGAGAATGGATGATGCAGGGAGAGGATTATTTTTACTGCTGTTGTTTTTGACACTCACAGATTGTGTGTAGAACTACATTTGACAAATATCACTTCATTGAACACTATTTTTTTTCCCTCTTTCTCTGCCACCTTACTGTTCAGTGCTTCAGGCACCGTGTACACTGCAATGGATGTGGCCACAGGACAGGAGGTGAGTATCCACCACCCACTGTTGCCCTTTAGTTCTGTTTCTTTTTATTTGGGATTAATTTTTAGCCCATGTTAGGTCAATAGGAACATTTCTAATTTCTTTTTTTTTTTTTTAATTGAGATGGGGTTGACTCACTCTGTCATCCAGGCTGGAGTGCAGTGGCGTGATCTCTGCTCACTGCAACCTCTGCCTCCTGGGTTCAAACAATTCTCCAGCCTCAGTCTCCTGAGTAGCTGGGATTACAGGCACCTGCCACCATGCCTGGCTAATTTTTGTATTTTTTAGTGGAGATGGGGTTTTACCATGTTGGCCAGGCTGCTCTCAAACTCCTGACCTCAGGTGATCTTCCTGCCTCGGCCTCCCAAAGTGCTGGGATTACAGGCGTGAGCCACTGCGCCCAGCTGGACCATTTCTAGTTTCTTACTGTAGCATACAAGAGCCAAATAGCAGGCTAACATGATGAAACGTAAGGTTTGGACTAAGGTGAAATAGTTAGATGGAGGGAAGTGGATGGATTTGAGAGATACTTAGCAGGTAGGTTCGACAGGATTAGATGATTGACTGAATGTGAACATTGTTTACAAGTGAGTGATATTATTCAAGGAGAAAGGAAAAAGAAATTGGATACTGCCTGATTGCCAAGTGGATAGTTGCTTATACAAGTCTGGGGTTGGGGGAGAAATCTGATCTACAGGAGATTTAAACCATGTCTCTTGACTCTTAATCTACTGGTGCTACCTTTACTTTCCACTGAACAGTGCAATCCTCATTTATTTGGAGGCAGTTTTTTGTCCCTCTCATTTCATTAAGCCGTGAGAACTATAGCTAAAGCCTGCTGACCCAAGGTCTTATATTCAGTAGAAGGAAGTTAAGAAGGGAATATAGAGTACTTGAGGTTTCCTTGCATTCTAATATTTGGTTGCAGAGTAGGAGTGTCAGCCAGTGAACTGGATGGCAGCTGCCCCAGAGAAGTTCTTTCTTCAGAGAGTACCGGGACATAGCAATTGAGAGAGGCACCTCTTCTTCCAATGAAAATAGAGTTGGGGTCCTGTAAGGGAGGCTGCTAGACACGTGCTTCTATATTTCTGGTGGTTGAAACCACGTGGCATCCTGGAGAAGTCATGGTTAATAGCGGTAGCATATATCTCACTAGGCTCTCATGAGTTTTTCAAGTGTTAAAGCCAAATATTAAGGCTCCACCTAGGGTAAGCCAAGTTTTAAAAATCATTATTATGGTTAAGGATTTATTCATTGTTCTTTGACGTGAGAATGCAAAGAACTAGATGCTTATAAGCCTTTAGCTACTTATATAACCTTGGGCAAGTCATCTGACCTCTCTGAGCCTGAATTTCATATATTTATAAAATGTGCATGATAAAATGTCCACAAAAGTGTTGAAAGAATTCAGTAAAGCAATACATGTGAAAATGCATTATAAACTTTATGAACTACATATTCATATTTATTCATTTTTACTCATATGCATATATATGTATTCCACAAAGCATTTGCTTTATGCCACACCTTATGCTAAGAATTCTGTGAAAGTTCACAGACATTAAAATCATGTGTAAATGTAAGAGACCGTAATTTCCTTTGTGTACATATAAAAGCCTTGTAATATTGACAGAAATCTGCCTTAAAGTAAAAATAATGGTGAGGAAGGAAGGATAGTATTATCATGACATTTTAATGATGGTGAATATGATGCAGAGATTAAAATAAAGAAGGTTATACCAATCCTGAAAAGAACTCTATGAGGTAGGTAATATTATTTTTTCTTTACTGCTGAGGAATTTGAGGCTCAGGGTGTATAAATAACTTTTTTGCAAAGTTGTATTGTCAGCGATTAGCAGGGACTGGTTTAGAATCTTCGACTCCTAATCCTGTGTGTTTTGGGCTGCAAGAGCACAACAGAGCTGAGGTTAGATACTAGAGTCCCTTGTCGTGTTTCTGGCCTCTCAGGCCTCACAGTCCTTGATGGGAGGCAGGTAGGTGATGATGGTGGTTTCTGGAAGGCCTGGAGGCTGGCTGTGTGAGAAGCTGGCCAGAGGAAAGAGAAATTTAAATTCATTGTATGCCTGCCTTGTGGTTACAAAACTATGAATGGAAGGGAGTCCATCAGGGTGGCTAATGCAGTGTGGTCAGGAAGGCTTCATTTCCTGCCCCAGGGAGAATAAATCTTTAGTGGAGTCAGCAGGATGCTCTCGGTCTTTGTGAGTGCGTGCTTATTGGGGGTTATCCAGCTGAGAAGGGCAGACCTATTGTCTCACGTATAGGAAGAATGTTAGTGCTGGGAAGTCTTCCAGTTACAGATCAACAATTATTTTTCAAGCGTGTTTTTAGAGAGAATGTGTATAATAGAAAGAACAGACTGGAAGAGCCTTTGGAGTCACATGGACCTGTGGATATTGATTATGACCTTAGAATTTTCTTGAGTCTTCGCCTCAATTTTCTTACCTGAAAATGCAGATCATGATTCTTACTTTGCAGGGCTGTTAGTTTTTACTGTGATAATATAAGTAGGGCATCTAGCACAGAGCCTGGCACACAGTTGGTATTTGATAAATAGTAGTGGTGGGAGAGTGGTTGCTGTGCCAAGTACTTATTAAATGATGTTATTACTATGATTACCATTTTCATTATTGTCTAACTTTATTGCTTATTTACTTATATGTGAGTAATGCATTTGCCATTGTCTCACTTGGTATTCAAAACAATCTTGAGAAGAGGGGAATCAAGGTTGAGATTATCTTCAACGTATTGATGAAGAGACTGAGGCTCAGAGAGCTTGTGATTGGTCAAGGTCAGTAAGTGACAGGTCCTGAGCTTAAGTTCTCAGAGTTCAAGTCTAGTTCTTTTTCTGTTATAGGAATGCTATATCCTAGCCTATATAGGTGGGGTCTGATAGATGAAGGACACAGCCTAGCCCATAGTTAGTAGCTATTGAAAAGGGCTCCCAGCTGGGCACGATGGCTCACGCCTGTAATCCCAGCACTTTGGGAGGCCGAGGCAGGCAGATTATGAGGTCAGGAGTTTGAGACCAGCCTGGCCAACATGGTGAAACCCTGTTTCTACTAAAAATACCAAAATTAGCCAGGCGTGATGGCGGATCCCTGTAATCCCAGCTACACGGGAGGCTGAGGCAGGAGAATCGCTTGAACCCGGGAGGCGGAGGTTGCTGTGAGCAGAGATTGCCATTGCACTCCAGCCTAGGCAACAGAGCAAGACTCTGTCTCGAAAGGAAAAGAAAAAAGAAAAGGACTCCCATGTCCTGCCCCAGCCTCCATGTTAGCCTCTTTATGCCTCTCCTTCCTTGCTGCTGCCAGCAGTGACCACTGTGAGGTTCATAAGCAGTGTCCCATCCTCCAAGATGGCATGAGTAACTCAAAAGACATTCTTCTAGCTCCAGTCCTTAATGTGTGTTATAAGGGCTAACTATACTTAATATCTTTAGATCAACATGTTGCTTTTCAAACGTTAGGAAAAACTAATGCTCAGCTGTTATAGACAGCTGCCACCAGACTAGAAGCTTGACCTAACAGGAAACTCCACTCCAAAGCAATTTTTCCTTACTTGAGGTAGGGAATGGAGGTGGTCAGATTTTTTTACAGAATTACTTCTATTCTTAATGATTAACTTGGTCTCTGCAAAAGACTGTCCATTCTTGACTTGAAGAAATAATAGAGTCAGGGATTTGTCACATAAAAGTTTGAATCATTCCTTCTTTATACTTCTTGCTGCTTCTAGAAAGACAACTTCGTTCTATTAGATGTTCGTGTTCTTGTCCACTAAGCAGGAAAAAGGCAAAATATCTCTAGAGAATGAACACTTAGAAAATAATTTAAAGTATACTCCTATGGGATAGAGGAGCCCATTGCCATTTTTTTGTTGTTTTTATTTAAAAACAAAGTACTGACCAACCTATTGACTTCTCTCTTGCCCTCTTTCTACAGACATTTCTTGAGCACCAACTCTTATGTGTGTAAAGGCCTGTGTTTGGCATTGGAGTTCTGGGCTTTCAGTCAAGCCCTCAAACTTCTTGATACACTACCCCTAACTAATCATTACACATGATAGCAAGTTGTAAGTTCCATAAAAGAGGGATAAATATGATCTTATAGGGCTTTAAAGAAGGGAAAAGGCATATTGGATTTGGAGAATGAAGTTTCCTTTGGCCGGATACAAAGCGTAAGTAGCTTTTGAATGTATGGAAATGATACAGGCTGTTCCAGATGAAGAGAAGATTCTGAACAAAGGAAGGGGAACTAGATACCAGGGAGAACATGGAGTGTTCTCCATGAACACTCCTCTGTGAAGGAATAGAGTTGGAAGTAAAGTAGGGGCCAGATCATGAGAACTTTGAATGTTGTACTGAGAAACATTTCTAGGCAACCAGGAGCCATGTAAGTTTTTGAACAAGGTTATCAAATGTGTACTGTGGGGGAAAATTAATCTGGCTACATGTACAGGATAACTTGGCATCCCTTTTGAGGGTTCTAATCCTGATTTTGCTGTTGAATAGCTATGTATGCAAGTCACATCCTCTCTGAAACACAGTTTCCCCATCTGTTGAATCATTAGTAATATTTAGCACGCAAGGTGTCTTTGCAGATTAAATGAAATAACAAATTTGAGAACACCTTATAATAGTACCTTACGTATAGAAGGAATTGATACCAAGTACCTTAGAAACTAAAGTATACCTTATATTCATGTTGTCTGGAAATTTATTATTTCTATAGATAGAACTCTCATCCTCCTTTTCTATTCTTTCTTGACCTGGTCAACTCTGATTTATCTTTCTACACCAGGTTCAGAAAGTCACCTCTCCCTTTATGAAGTCCCTATACTTGGCCAGATTGAAAGAGTTCTTGGCTTTTGCCGTATTCTGTGTTTTGCTAGCATTTTATATGAACCTCTGTTATAGCATCTCTTTTCTGTTGTGACTTTTTAAAAGTATTTTTCTACACCAAAGTTTGATTCTGAAACTTTGGTGTATATCACAGTGACCTGGAGGACTTATTACATCACATAGTTTCTGATTTAGTAGATTTGGGGTGGGACCCCAGGTTTTTATTTCCAACAAGCTCCCAGATGATGATAATGCTGGCTTGAGACCTCACTTTGAAGACCACTGGTCTACATAGACAAATTGTGAATTACTCGAGGGCTAAGACTGTATCTTACTCATCTTTGTTTCCTGAGTACTTAAGGTCTGGTACTTAGTAGGTGCTTAATAAATGGGAATGACTATGGTTGCACATTGAATATACTCTGATTTCAGGTGGCCATTAAGCAGATGAATCTTCAGCAGCAGCCCAAGAAAGAGCTGATTATTAATGAGATCCTGGTCATGAGGGAAAACAAGAACCCAAACATTGTGAATTACTTGGACAGGTATGGAGTGGTGGGTCCCATGAGAGGGATAGGGCCTTTGGGACTGACTGGTAGACTGTCAGAGAAGAGGGCGGTGCCAGCACTCAGAACTGCCTCCATTTAAGAGTCTTCTGTGATGCTGAGCTCTCTGTAGGTGACCCTGTGTAATGCTGGACACCTTTATTGCTGGGAAATCCTTCTGTATTAGGCTGAACTCTACCACCATGTAGCTTGTAACAGTTGATCCTATTACTGTTTGTTTTGCCTAAGGGAAACCTACCAGCCCATCTGCCTGAGTCAAACATCTAGGTCCTTAACTCATTTTATATCCCAAGTCTTTCCTTATTCTGCTCATCCTCCTGAATAACTGCTTGTTTGTTTATGTTCTCTTAAAATGCAACATGCAGAACTAGATGTTTCATTTGAGATCTGACCACTACGGAGAGAGTGGGACTCTTTCTAAACTCAACACAGCTTAATGATTTCATTCTTGTTTTATCTTTTAGGATGTGTGCTTTGACTCCTAGTAAGATTGCAGTCAACTAAAATTTCTGATTTTTTTTTTTACATAGCTTGCATTAAACTGGAAATACAGAGCTTTTTCACTATCTTCATTAAGTCCCATTTTTATTGTTTTAGCCCATCATTCCAGCTCATCAAAATTGTTTTTCAAAATAGTAAGAGTGGTTGTATATAATATTTGTATTGTGCTTTATTTTGTACTAAGCACTTTCACGAACAGTATCTCATTGTGAGGTAGGGTTTTTTATCCATATTTTACAGACGAGGAAACTGAGGTTTATAGATGTTAATAACTTGTCTAAGAGTAGTAAGCCATAAAACAGCAAAGCAGTGTTTTGAATTTGAATATTCCTAGCACCAATATCAATGCCCTTTCTATTATATCAGGTTCTTTTCTCTGATACCTGAACAAAAAAAAAAAGTTAAGCTTCTTGCCCAGGGTTCAGAGATATCATAGGTGGAGGTGAAATTGGACTATATCTTGGGCTCTAATTTCTTTACCTCTTATATTGCATGACCAGCTACCTCTTCCTGTTACTGATAGATTTCATAAGGGTGCCTTCTTATTCTGCATCTAAAACACTAGTAAGCTTCAGTTTCCTTAAAAAGGAAAAGAGTTGAACTTTGACATTCCCAACACTGTAAAGAATAAAGCCTTTTTCTTTGAGATGGTTATGTCTCCTTAATGTGGGTCCTGACTGGCTCTGAAGAATCCTCTGAAAGTTAGTACCTTATCATCTCTTTCAGAACTTATTATACAGAGAATATAGCTCGTGCAAACTACTGAAGGCGACAGGGGTTTTAGATTTTGGCTCAGGATATGGAAAAATGAAAGCTGTCAGTAAGGGTATGGCCTGTCTCACAAAATGGTGAGTTACCCATCAGTGGATGCATCTAAATGATAAGACCATGTTATTGAAGGAATTTGTGTTCTGGGAGTAGGATTAAGAGACTTATAGATTTGTTTATTAATCATACCTTTACTGGTATTCCCAGAGGCTTTTACTCTGGAAATCAGAAGTAAATAATGCTATCTTTGCCCTCAAATAGTTCCTGGTCTGGTATAGAAAAAAGTACACTCTGTAAAATCATAGAAGAGGATCTTAACCTGAGCATTCAGTGAAGGTGTTACAAATGAGGGTCTGTGGTTTTTGTGAGATGTCCCAGGGGGAACTCCATCACATATGGATGAACTCATGGGCAGAGCCCTCAGGATGTAATCACCTTCCAAAGGCCCCACCTCCTAATAACATTAGTGATTAGATTTTCAACATATAACTTGTGAGGGACACAAACATTCAGACCATAGCAGTTCAAATCCCCATAGTCTTCTTTCTCAAAAGAGATTGTTGAAGAAACACTTAGTCTGTCATGTTTATTTGTCATGGACATTTAAAAATTACAAATCAGAACACAAAGTTTTATGGAAAGAGCAGTCGATTAGTAGTCAAAAAAATAGGATTCAAATCTTACCCTTTGCTTGAGTGCATTTGTTAAAATCTTCCAACAGTCTCCACATCTGCCCAGCAGTATTCCCAATATCAGGATGAAGATAAGATGATACCACACAGTTCAAGCCAGTGCAAGGAATGTTTTTTTCCCAATCCAGCGTCTATGTCCAAGACTGGCAGAAGACTTTAGGGCTCTAGGCTCACCTTGTTTTTATTTGTCCGATTCTATAGTAAGGAAACATTGACCAGATAGGCTAAGTGACCTTTTTATTTATCATGTAATAGGGTTGAGTGATCCAACCTCTGAGTGAAGCCATCACTTCTAACTCGTGTGAGCCCACAATCTCTCCGGGGATACCTTACTAAATGGTAGCCTTGGCTTATCAGACGGCTTTGGCTCTGTAAGCCGTTGCTAAATTCATTCCATTCTTGAATCACAGACACTCAAAGTAGAGGTCAATTGTCAGCATAATGACTATGTATACAACACTTTGCAGCTTTTAAGGGACTCATAAACATTATTTCATTTAATATTTTTAGTTATCTTTTATTTCATTCATTGATTTATTTAGTAAATATTGGCATTTGCTGTGCTGGACTCTGGGGATAGAGTCTTAAACAAGACCCAATACTTGGTCTCATAGATCTCAGATCTGGTAGGACTCTCTGGGAGGGTTAGTAGCTCTCTCTTCTTTGGGTAACATGGACTGTAAATCCTATCATTGTAAAATGTTTGGATGCTTCTAGAGGGAATCATGTCAGTCTTTCTAATTTTAGAATGTCTTCCTTTGTGTTGTGATGAAATGCAATTTTATTGTATCACTTTAAGCTAGTGATCTTAGTTCTGCCCTTTGGGGTTTCACAGAACATGTATGCTTGGTTTTCTCCAGGAGCATCCTTGAGAAATTCAAAGTTAGTGATTTTGTCCCCCAGATTCTGCTTTTCCCCAAAGTAAAGAATCTTTTACTTTACTTTGTGCTAAGACGTAGTTTCACTCTGTGTATATGCTTAGCCTTTGAAACCCAGTGCCATGGCTCAGAGTACTCTGATTGTTCCCTCTCACCCTTTATCTGTATTCCTACAGTTACCTCGTGGGAGATGAGCTATGGGTTGTTATGGAATACTTGGCTGGAGGCTCCTTGACAGACGTGGTGACAGAAACATGCATGGATGAAGGCCAGATTGCAGCTGTGTGCCGTGAGGTAAGGCCAAGGGCCAAGCAGTCTTGAGTAGAAAGCTGCCTCCGTATTCCTGCCTCCTGAAGTTCCCTACCCAGTGAGATCTCAGTCTGGGCTCTGTGGAATTGGTAGAAATTAGTGCTGACACTCCTATCATTCCTGTATTGTACCTGTGTTTGTCATTTCTATCACCATGATTTTTTTTTCTTTAAAGATAACTTTATTCTACCCAATGTAGAAAAATTATAAAGTACTAGATAGTATATATTGTAAAAAGTCACTCGTAATTCCAGTCTTAAAGATAACCACTCTAAGCACATTATTATATATTCCTTTATCTCTTTTATCTGGGCATATATTTTAATCATTTTTATTCTGCTTTCTTGCTTTATTTTTGTGCTATAAGGAAAATAAAGCAGAGTAAGAAGGTAGTGATGGAGGAAGTTCTATTTTAGACGGAATACTCAGGGAAGGTTTTGCTATGGATTTGAGTAAACATCTGAATGATATATAAAAGCAAGCCAGCAAAAATCTAGGGTAAAATACTTCCAGGAAAAAAAAAAAAAAAGGTCAAATAGATATTCCCTTTCTCCTCATTGTGATTAAATGTCTAGAATCGATAATATGCTGATGTAAGAGGAAAAAAAGCCCTCCAGAAGGCCTGGACAGTGTCCTCAGGGAATAACCACATTTCATTTCCATTAGAGCAAGAAGATGAAGGGAATATTCAGAGACATTGAGGATATTGGGTGTTTTGCTGATGACAGACTGGAACTTTCTGGTGGCCCAATAATGCAAAAGTAATTGCAGTTTTTGCCATTACTTAAAAAAAAAAAATGCCAAAAACCACAATTGCTTTTGCACCAACATAATAGAAAAGTTAGGAAATTAGGGGAAGCATAGAAGATGAGATGAGGTTCAGAATTTTGTGGGGATGAGTATAATAGTGTGATTGGGGTTTGATGGTACAAGATCTGAAGGCATACTGCTGAAATTATGTAGTTACATATTTAATCAGTGTTAAGAAAAATAAAATGTGAAATCAATACTGCCCTAGAAAATATGGTCCCCTTTGCAAACAACTTTGGGATCTAGAATATTCACAAGTAATTGGAATTAATTAATGGAATTAATACCAGGCTGGGATTCTTAGGGGTTCTGACTTTTTTTCCTTGTTCCACTACTAATGCAGTATTTCTTAACCTTCTTTTCATTGTCTCCTTCTTAAGGAGCCTTTTTCCTAATCATACTCCCTGCCATGAAATTTTAATATCACAGATACATAGGTCAACTGTTTACATACTATGGCCCTTTGGAGGGTCATAAACCATTGTAATACCTAAGATTTTTTTCACCACACCTGCTTACCCTCAGGAACCAAGTTTCACTAGTGGAGAATACATACATACGTATACTTTGGGAAATCATTTTGCCTCATTATTAATCTATAAAATGGAAATCGCAACATTCACACTGTATATACCTTAGGGGTGCTATATGGATGAAAAAGCACTTGGAAAAAAATGTTAATGTTGTATAATAGATGATATTACTATTCTTCAGTTATAATAGAGATCATCTCCTTTTTAAAACATCTTTACTGAGATATAATTCACCCATTTAGAGTATATAATTCACTAGCTTTTAGTATGTTCATAGAGTTGTACAACCACCATCATAATGAATTTTAGATCCTTTTTATCACTCCAAAGAGGAAATTAATATCCATTAACAGTCAATCCCCATGTCCCCTGCCCTGACTCTCCCAGCCCTATGTAACCGCTAATCTATTTTCTACCTCTGTAGTTTCCCTGTACTGGGCATTTTATATAAATGGAATCATGTAATATTTGTTCTTTTGTAATTGGCTTCTTTTACTTAGCTAGCATTGTGTTTCAAAGAATCATCCATTTTGTAGCATGTATCAGTACCTCATTCCTTTTTATTGCCAAGTAATAGAATGGACATTTGAGTTCTTTCTGTTTTCAGCTGTTATAAAAAATAAAAAATTACTCTATGAACACTTATATACCAGTTTTTGTGGGGAGGTATGTTCTCATTCTCGTGGGTATATAACTACAGGTGGATTGCTGGTCATATGACAACTCTGTACTCAACTTTTGAGGAACTGCCAAACCATTTCTGTAGTAGCTGTACTGTTTTACACTCCTGCCAGCAATGTATGAGGTTCCAATTTCTCAAGATCATTCTTTTTCATCATAATTTCTGACATCCTGAGATGTCTCCACCCTTGTAAGAAGAGCAGCTGTTACATTTTCAGGGAAAACCCAATTCTGGATATTGTTTTATTCTTAATTTAGCCATTGGTATATTCTTAGAAAGTAAAGTATTAGGTTAGGACCATTTAAATAGTATTTTCCTGTTCACTTATATCTTTAGTGTTTTTTAATTGGTAGAAGTTTCTAAAAAATTAGTTTTGGGTCAATGAAAGCAAATTATTGATTTAGTAGAAAAGCTGAGATGATCTCATCTAATTCCCACATTTTATAGATGGGAGTCCAGAATTATATAGTTAGTTTGGTAGCAGCAGAACCAGGCATTTTAATTGTACCATTGTGTCTCTTTGTTACTCATTCTGCCTGTGTACCATAGGTGTTTTCCAAGGTTCTTCTCTTTCTCTTATACCCTTTGCCAGGTTCAACCATTTCTGTAACTTAAACAAAAATCATCTCTTCCCAAATGACTTGTAAATATTTACCTCTGTATGGAAACTAAGAGTTATAAATGCAGTTGCCTACTGGACATTTGTCTTCAGATGTCAAATTCAGCATATCCAAAATAGTACAAAATATCTCCTCACCAAAATAAGATTATCCTGCTAACTTACTGCTTCTAGTATCACTTCCATATGTCTGCTTCCTCAAATATGACCCTTATTTGTTGTTTTCCTCCAGTCTGTCATTATAAGATCCTTTCCATTTTTCTTCAGTAATTTCTCTTGGGCCTTAGGTTCTTTACCAAGGATCTAATTAAAAAAAAAAAAAAAACCATTGGAGGAACTCCTTTACTTAAAAAACTATTTTAAGGTGAAAGGCATCATGGAGTGTTAAAAGAATGTTTAGCTGGGAGATGGAAGACTTGGTTCTAGATATGGCTCTGCGAGTGATTTGGGGCAAGTCCTTTTACTCGTTGGGGCCTTACTTCCTTTATTTTAAAGTGAAGAGGTTGAATTAGTTGATTTTCTATTAAGTCTTCTGTATTATATGTATGTCCTTTCTTTCTCCCCCTGCCCACACCACTTCAATAGTGTCTGCAGGCTCTGGAGTTTTTGCATTCGAACCAGGTCATTCACAGAGACATCAAGAGTGACAATATTCTGTTGGGAATGGATGGCTCTGTCAAGCTAAGTAAGTAGGAGCCTTAGGAATGATAATACTTCTCTCCTTGTGGGGCCCTGTCTCCTGTGAGATGGTCATCATATAATAGTAACCACGACACTCACCAAAGGGTCTTTATTATTTCATGGGATATGAGGGCTGTTTTATATTCTTCTATATTAATCATAGGATATCATTTCATTATTTTTTCATTCATGTATACATTTAACAACAACCACAAAAAACTTGGCTGAATGCTTACTCTGTGCTAGGTCCTGTGATGGGCACTGAGAGTACATTTTCCCTACCTTCTCAATCTAGTATGGAAAACATTTAATAGATAATTAGAAAAAAGGGTTTTGCGTAACTTCTTTCATTCAGTTATTCAGCAAACTTTTATTGAATGTCTAGTACATGCCAGTCCTAGGGATATGAGGACAAGTAAGAAGATATAATCCGTACTCTCAAAGACTTCCTAATTTAAATAAATTTATAATTGCAATATAATGTGAAAACCACGGCAGGTAGAACATTTTGTTCAAAGGTGTAAAGACCAGTAGACCAGAAAAACAGGCTATGTTATGGGTGGATGGGCAGTTTATGGAAGGACTGCTAGCAGCCCTGGGCCTGGGGCATAAAAACAGGGCCATGCTTAGTCATAGGTGACTGGGGTTTAAATCAAGGACTCGTGCCCAAGAAATAAGGCAAGGACCTCGTTGCCATATTTGAGAATATGAGAATGGTTTTTCAAGAACAAAGCAAAACTGGGACAAGCAATCGAGACCAAAATGGGCAGCTTGGACTTTAACACTAAGTCCCCTGGTTTAAGGAGAGATAGGAGGCCAGAGATGGTGTTTCTTATATTCCTCCTATTTCTCTTCAGGGTTCAATAGGAAATAGGCTAGGAGCTAGACATGAAGGTGGCAGTCAAGTGACTTTGGAGAGACAAAGGATAGCAGAGCTGGAAGCCAGGCAGATCTTGTCACCTACGTGTAGGCACACAGTCAACACTTACTGAAGTGAGTGTATATCCTAAATGTATGTTCTTTCTCTTATTTTTCTTTTCTAGCTGATTTTGGATTCTGTGCACAGATAACCCCAGAGCAGAGCAAACGGAGCACCATGGTGGGAACCCCATACTGGATGGCACCAGAGGTTGTGACACGAAAGGCCTATGGGCCCAAGGTTGACATCTGGTCCCTGGGCATCATGGCCATCGAAATGATTGAAGGGGAGCCTCCATACCTCAATGAAAACCCTCTGAGAGTGAGTGTTACCATTCCTATTTCAATTTATTTGGGCTGTTGTCTCTAGTCCCAGGAAATAAGAATCCAGGCTATTCTCTATGGCTTTCAACCTGGAGATCCCTTTTCTGGATACAACTAGTCACTGTTGAACTTAAAATATAAATGGTCAAAGAAAAGGAATATTAGAAGTCACTCATTCATTTATTCAACAACTATCTGAGTCCCTTTCAAGTGCAAGAAACTATTCTAATGAAAATAAAATAAATTAATATGTAGTAACAGATGGTAAATGCTGTGAGAAAAAGCAAAGTAAGGAAGTTAAGAGAGTAATGGAGGAAGAGGTGTGCTATTTTAGAGCAGAGAGGGAAGTTCTCTCTCGTAAGTTATTTTATTCTGCAGAGTTGGGAAGTCATTAGAGGGTTTTGAGCTGAGGAGTAATGTGATCTGATTTATGTTTTAAACAGATCATTTTGGCCGCTTTTATGGAAAATAGATTGCGAGAGACTGTTGTAATAGTTCAGAGTGGTGGTGTCTTGGTAGGAGTGGAAGTGAGAAGTGCTCAGACTCAGGAAATGTCTTGAAGGACTAGCTGACAGGATGAACTGAATATTAGAGAAAGAGGAATCAGCAATTACTACACGATTTTTGGTCTGAATTGCTGAAAAAATTCAGTTGCCATCTGTTGAAATGGTGAAGACCATACTTAAGTTGGGTAATTAAGAGTTGGTTTTGAATGTGCTGATTTGAAGTGTTAATTAGACATTTAAGTGGAGCTGGGAGTAGAGTTTGGCTTAAGAGTCTAGAGTTCAAGGGTGAGGGGTCAGGACAATAATCATAAATTTATTAGTAGATAATATATAGTTGGTATTTAAAATCAGAGGTAGATGAGATCACTCACCTAGAGAATGAGTACTGTTAAAGAAAAGAGATTTGAGTACTGAGCTCTAGGTTATTCCACTGTTTACAGGTTGGAGGAACTAGCAAAGTAGACCAAGGAATGGCCTTTCTAGTGTGAGAGAACAGAGAAGTATCTTGGAGGTGAAGTGTCCTGGAGATGAATAGAACAGTGTGCTTCCTGAAGGAGGAGGAGGGTAGATTATGTGTCAAATGTGATTGATAGGTTAAGATGAAACTGAGAAATGAACATTGGATTTGCCAATGTAGAGGTTCTTAATGACCTTAACAATCAGTTGTCAGTAGAGAGATGGGGATGAAAGTCTAATTAAATTCATGAAAGTGGAAGAAGAGGACGTTGAGATGGCATGTATAAACAGGTTTTTTTTCTCTTAAAGGAATTTTGCTGGGAAGGGTAACAAAAATGGAACACTCTCTTAAAATGGAGTCAAGGGAGGGTTTTTCTAAAAGATGTCTGTGTGCTAATGGGAATGATTTAGTGGAGAGGAGGAAAATGGTCATGTACAAAAAGGAAGTGACAACATAGAAGTGATATCCTTAAGTCGATGAGAGGGGTTCGATCAAGTACTGAAGTAAAGGACATTAGATTAGCATGGACAATTTATCCCTTGTAACAGAGCATATCAACACAGATGCAAATAGGTTGGTAATCTTTGTGTGGGCAAATGTGAAATTTATTCTGATTGCTTTTATTTTCTCATTTATTCCCACCTCCCATCTAGTGCAGGAGTTCCCTGTGCACTGTTGCTGGTAGGTGGTCATCTACATGCTCATGTCATCCTTGGATATCTCTGATTATTGGAAATTGCTTCAGTGCACCAAACTGAAACTACCTTCTGTAGTTTCTATTCTTTGGTCCCAGCTTTGCCTCTGACTCCACATGCAACATATTCTTCCCTGCCTTAGAATGGCCTTGCAGAGATTTGAAGATAATAATTGCTGGGATATGTTGGAAACAAGACAGAGTGATCCTAGACACACACACACACACACACATATTTTTTTTTTGAGACAGAGTCTCACTCTGTCACCCAGGCTAGAGTGCAATGGTGTGATTTCAGCTCACTGCAACTTCCACCTTCCAGGCTCAAGCGATTATCCTGCCTCAGCCTCCTGAGTAGCTGGGATTACAGGCATCTTCCACCATGCCCAGCTAAGTTTTGTACTTTTAGTAGAGACCAGATTTCGCCATATTGATCAGGTTGGTCTTGATGGTCTCGAACTTCTGACCTCAGGTGATCCACCCACCTCAGCCTCCCAAAGTGCTGGGATTACAGGAGTGAGCCACCACGCCCGGCCCTAGACATATCTTTTTATGTTTCTGTACCTTATTTGTGAAGTGAGGATGATAATTCTTGCCCAGAGTTAATTGTGGCCATTAAATTAGTGCTTATGTAAGTACTCTTTGAATTAAGTGCTGACTGATTGTAAAGATTTGGTCTTACTGTGTTTTTCTTTACCTTTCCCAGGAGATGCTTCATTTAGGGGACCAAGGTGGCAACAGTTTTCACTTATATTTAATATTCCTTTCCTGCTAGAAGAGATCAGTTCTTGGATGACTGAGGTGAAGGCACCAGGAATAATTTCTGCCAGTAGCTGGGCAGATGTTTCAACAGGCTAAATGGATAATAAACCCTTCAGATGTGTAAGCAAGAATAATAATAAAGCCGGGCATAGTGGCTCACATCTGTAATCCCAGTACTTTGGGAGGTTGAGGCAGGCGGATCACTTGAGTCTAGGAGTTCGAGACCAGCCTGGCCAACATGGTGAAACCCTGTCTCTACTAAAAATACAAAAAGTAGCCGAGTGTAGTGGTGGGCACCTGTAATCCCAGCTACTTGCGAGGCTGAGGCAGGAGAATCGCTTGAAGCCTGGAGGTTACAGTGAGCCAAGATCTTACCACTACACTCCAGCCTGGGCGACAGAGCGAGACTCTGTCTCAAAAAAAAAAAATAATAATAATAATAATAATAATAAACCCTTAGGTCTGTAACATATTTCGTAAGTTTACAAAGTACTTTCAAATACACTATCTTATTTTTACAGATATGTGAGATGGGCATTATCATCATCCTTACTTTACAGATAGGGAAGTTGCACATAGTCTCATGGCCTTTAAATGTTCAGCCTGATCCTTAGGTCATACTCTTTCCAGTATATATACACAGCTGCTACTTTGCATCCTAGAGCATAAAGCAGCTGACCATATTTCTAGAATGTGTATATGGAGAACAAGAGAGAGCCTCAGTTGGAGTTCAAGGTGATTCACCATTTTTATTGCCAGGCCTTGTACCTCATTGCCACCAATGGGACCCCAGAACTTCAGAACCCAGAGAAGCTGTCAGCTATCTTCCGGGACTTTCTGAACCGCTGTCTTGAGATGGATGTGGAGAAGAGAGGTTCAGCTAAAGAGCTGCTGCAGGTAACTGTCCCTGTGCAGGGAAGCACCTAATTCAGGGAATCACTAAACCAGGCCTTTTTTACTTCATGTTTGTCTGTAAGGTACTGGATATTATAGAACTAGGCTTCTCTTTTACCATTTCCTACCCTCACTCTGTTCCTACTGCTCTAACTTTTATCCCTGGGGCTTTGCTTATTTATTTTCTTAGCCTCTTTCTTGGCCTGTTAAAACTCTACACATTCTCCTAGGCTCAGTTTACAATCATTTTCTGAGCACCTATTGAGCTTTGCTTGTAGCTTCCTTCCTTCCTTCCTTCCTTCCTTCCTTCCTTCCTTCCTTCCTTCCTTCCTTCCTTCCTTCCTTCCTTCCTCCCTCCCTCCCTCCCTCCCTCCCTTCCTCCCATCCTCCCTTCCTCCCTCCCTCCCTCCCTCCCTCCCTTCCTCCCTTCCTCCCTTCCTCCCTCCTTCCTTTTCCTTTCCTTTCTTTCCTTTCTTTCTTTTCTTCTTCCTTTCCCTTTCTTTTCTTTCCTTTTCCTTCCTTTCCCTTTCCTTCCTTCCTTTCCTTTCCTTTCCTTTCCTTTCCTTTCCTTTCCTTTCCTTTCCTTTCCTTTCCTTTCCTTTCCTTTCCTTTCCTTTCCTTTCCTTTCCTTTCCTTTCCTTTCCTCTCCCTCTCCCTCCCCCTCCCCCTCCCCTTTCCCTTCCCGCCTCCCTTACTCTCACCTCCCCACAGGGTCTCACTCTGTCACCCGGGCAGGAGTGTACAATGGTGTGATTTTGTCTCACTGCAGTTTTCCTCTCCTGGGTTCACTCAAGTGATCTTCCCACCTCAGCCTCCCAAGTAGCTGGGACTACAGGTACATGCCACCATACCGGGCTAATTTTTTAAAAAGTTTTTTGTAGAGACGCGGTTTTGCTGTGTTAGCTAGGCTGGTCTCAAATTCCTGGGTTCAAGCGATGTGACCACCTCGGTTTCCCAAAGTGCTGGGACTACAGTTATGAGCCACCATGCCCGGCCTGCTTGTATCTTTCATTAGCACATCCTTTGTTCTGTTTGAATTAGTCTGGCAGAGTTTGTTTGAGTCTTGTTGAGAAATGGCTCTCTGACATCCAAATCTTACGCAAGTTATATTTTTGCTGGGATTAGCTCAAAGGATACATTTTTAGCAAAGGAACATACGTTTATTTTATTTTATTTATGTTTTATTTTTTGAGACAGGATCTCTGTCTGTTGCCCAGGCTGGAGTGCAGTGGTGCAGTCATGGCTCACTGCAGCCCCAGCCTCCCCAGGTTCTGCTGATCCTCCCACTTTAGCCTCCAGAGTAGGTGGGACTACAAGCGTGCACCACCATACCTGCCTAATTTTTATATTTTCTGTAAAGACAGGGTTTTGCCATGTTGCTCAGGCTGGGCTCAAACGATCTGCCCGCTATAGCCTCCCAAAGTGTGGAATTACAGGCATGGCATGAGCCACCATGCCCATCCATGGAACATAAGTTTAGAAGATAATTAGTGAGTATGGCTTTTGGAGTCTATACTTTCTTCACTGGAAATCCTCAGATAATGGCAATGATACTCTACTTGTTGAGAGTGAGATTTTGCCAGTTTGTGGAGAAACCCGGAGTCAGGGGTTTACCAGGCCTTTTATACTCCCACCCCCCTAATCCTGATAATTTTACATGGTTGAAAAAATTGCCTTTAGCAGGCCACGTCATTTGTATTTAACATATTTGTTTCCAGTACAATTTCTTATAACAAGTGTTCTTTTATTGTATTGCCCACTAGTGATTTAATAGTAAGTATCATGTGCAACTTTATGAAGGCATGCACTGTCATTTATTTTCGTATTATAAAGCCCAGGAGTGACAGAGCAGGGCAGGGCAGGGCAGGACCTAGCATACTGCCCTGTGTTAATTATGAATCTTTCCTACTGGATTATAACCTCTATTTTATTAATCCCTGAGTTTCTTGTTTTACCTAGAACCTGACTTAGGATAGGTACTCAAAAAATATTTATTGAATTGAATGAAATTGCTGGAAGAACCTACATTGGAATATCATCCTCTGGAACATATTTATCATCTCTTTGTAATTGAGGTTACTGATTATGGAGTACTGGCCTATTAGATATGAGATCTGGGTTCTGCCAAGTGTAACCCATTAGTCTCTAGTATCTGTTGGGACTAAAAGTCTCTTAGTACAATGTAGGACCCCTTTTGCTGTTCATGAGAGTTGTATTCTGCAAACTGTAGGCACTGGGAAATGTGTAAATACGATATGCTAAGCCTATGATTAGTAAAGATACCATTCTTAATTAAGTACCAAACTATAGTTCTTGAAAGGTTAGTGCCCTCTAAAGTTTTCTTCCTGATACAGTAATATAACTAGTAATAAATGCATTATATTGAATCTTTACCATATTTTAGGCACTAAACACTTTATATATTTAGGCACTAATAAGCACTTTATATATTGTCCTTCACAACAACTCTATGAGTTATAGGTTCTGTTATTCTCATTTTTACAGATGAGGAAACTGAGGTTTCAAGTATTTAGTAACTTTTCCATGATAGCTGATATGTGGCAGATCCAGGATTTCAGCCTGTTTGGCTCCGAAGTGTGTATGCTCTTGGCCACTGCTCTTACAGGCTCAAAGAGTATCACAACTGGAAAGCCCTTAGGGCTCATCTAGTCTGTTTTGTTTATTAGACAGAGAAGGAAACTGAGGCCTTCCAGTTCGGTGTTGGATCATGCTGCTCTCAACTTAGGGGAATTGTAGAAACATGTGATCTGAGAAAGCTGGCTTTTTAACTTGTTCGTGTACATTGTAAATATTGAAAACCATGACTTTGAGAATCGTAAATCATAAAAGCTTCACATCTGTTTCTCCTGTGAGAACACACTTATGGACAGAAATACATAGGATGATATATATTGGAATTCCTATCTTCATGATTTAGCTAGGATCTTTTATTCCTTTCATAGTAATAGTACCTTCTTGTTCTCAGTAGCTCTTTATACTATCTCTGTCCCAACAGAAGTTGAAAAAATTCTCAGCAAAGAATATTGCATATATGTTTCCCTCTCTTTGTGTGTGTGTGTGTGTGTGTGTACATACATATATACAATATGACTAATCAAGGGAATTAGAAGTATGGCAGAAGAATCAGATATGTTCATGTGAGTTGAATAATTATGCTTAGAGGTCAAATTTGGTTCTCAATTTCCTGGTAGCCAGGGCAGAAAAGGAAATGTGATAGTTCCTATATTTTTTATCAAATAGAAGAAATATCCTACATCTTTAAGACACAAAGCTTTTTTACTACTAAATGTTTAAAAACAAAAAAAAACAAAAAACACCATTTTTGGTTAAGAGGCTCTGAGAATTACATAAGGAATTGTTAGGCCAGGCATGGTGGCTCATGCCTGTAATCCCAGCACTTTGGGAGGCTGAGGCGGGTGGATCACTTGAGGTCAGGAGTTCGAGACCAGCCTGGACAGTATGGCGAAACCCCGTCTCTACTAAAAATACAAAAATTAGCCAGGCATGGTGGTGGGTGCCTGTAGTCCCAGCTATTCAGGAGGTTGAGGCAGGAGAATTGCTTGAACCCGGGAGGCGGAGGTTGCAGTGAGCTGACACCATACCACTGCACTCCAGCCTGGGCAACAGAGTGAGACTCTGCCTCAAAAAAAAAAAAAAAAAAAAGAAGGGAATTGTTTTCCGTAACAGTTTTACTGAAAATATAGATGCAATTTTCATATATTTTCTCCTAAATAGTCATTAAAGGTTGAAGGTATGGCCCAAAGTACAGCGCAGTGAAAGTAATTTGGGAAAGGACCAAGCTACTGAACTTTTTACTAAATGAATTAGCATTATTGGATTTGAGGATAGAACAATAAATTCCTAGATCAATTCTCCTAAACTGTAGTATTGCAATATACTACTGGTTCATGATCTCTCAATACCTTCCCCAGAGGTAATTATTATTCTGATTATCACCATGGTTTAGGCTTACCTCAGAAGAAATGGAATAAAACAATATGAACTCGCTTGTCTAGCTTCTTTCCCTTAACATGTCTGTGAGATTCAACCCATTGTCAGTGTACCAATTACTTATTTTATTGCTATGTAGTTTTCTGTGTAGTATTATATGAATATAACACTATTCATTTTTCCATTCTCTTGGACATTTGGGTTCTTTCTGGTTATTGGCTATTATAAGCAAATCTTCTATGAACATTTCTGTGTATATCTTTTGGTGGCTATACAAACTCATTTCTTTTGGGAATATACCTAGGATTGTAATTACTAGGGTATAGGTAGATGTATGTTTATCTGTAAGTAGATGCTGCCAAACAGTTTTCCAAAGTGGTCTGTTTTAAGATGTCCTTCAATTCGGGGATGATCGGAAGCTTTCCACATAGCACCCTTTACAAACAAGGATGCCCTTATGTCTTGTAACGCTTACTGGGGAAGAATGGTAAATAGTCATGTGTCTTTTGCTATTTTTCTCCTTTCTAGCATCAATTCCTGAAGATTGCCAAGCCCCTCTCCAGCCTCACTCCACTGATTGCTGCCGCAAAGGAGGCAACAAAGAACAATCACTAAAACCACACCCACCCCAGCCTCATTGTGCCAAGCCTTCTGTGAGATAAATGCACATTTCAGAAATTCCAACTCCTGATGCCCTCTTCTCCTTGCCTTGCTTCTCCCATTTCCTGATCTAGTGCTCTCAAGACTTTGATCCTTGGAAACCATGTGTCCAGCATTGAAGAGAATGGCAACTGAATGACTAATCAGATGATGGCCACTTCTAAATAAGGAATTTCCTTCCAATTCATGGATATGAGGGTGGTTTGATTAAGAGTTTATATGAATAAATGTTTCTAGTCTTCCATACGGCAAAATCCTCACCTCCTTCATAACCATCCCCTATAATTAATTCTTGACTATATAAATTTATGGTTTGATAATATCAATTTGTAATCAGTTGAGATTTCTTTAGTGCTTGCTTTTCTGTGACTGAACTGCCCAGACACCTCATTGTACTTGAAAACTGGAACAGCTTGGGAATGCCATGGGGTTTGATAATCTGCCAGGGACATGAAGAGGCTCAGCTTCCTGGACCATGACTTTGGCACAGCTGATCCTGACATGGGAGAACAACCACATTTTTCTTTATGTGTGCTTCTAGCAGCTGTTTGGGAGGACCTTGACCCAATAGTGTTCCCATGCTGTTTCTTGTGAAATGCTCTCGGCTATGTAGCAGCTTTTGATTCCCTGCATACCCTAGGCTGCTGCCCCTATCTTGTCCCTTGTTTATAACATTGAGAGGTTTTCTAGGGCACATACTGAGTGAGAGCATTGTTGAGAAGTCAGGGGAAAAAAGGTGACTACTTTTAGAGCAAGGCTGGGCATCAGCACCTGTCCAGCTCTACTTGTGTGATGTTTCAGGAACTCAGCCCCTTTTTCTACCTGGGGTAAGGAGCTGAAAGATTAACTTGGATCTTCTAATGGTCTAAATCTTTTGGTCACAATACAGAGTCTCCAGATTAGAGACTGCATGTTAGTTCTGGATGGATTTGGCGGCCTGACATGATACCCTGCCAGCTGTGAGGGGACCCTGTTTTTAAGATGCATGGCCAAGCTCTCTGCCAATGGAAATGCTTACACTGGGTGTTGGGGATGTTTGCTACCTCCTGCTATTTTTGTGGTTTTGGTTCTCCCACTATGGTAGGACCCCCAGCCAGCATTGTGACTTGTCATGTCAGCCCCATTGACTACCTTCTCATGCTCTGAGGTACTACTGCCTCTGCAGCATAAATTTCTATGTCCGTCAATAAAAGGAGATGAAAGTATTCTATTGGAGTATGCCTTTTTTCTTTTGTTCTCTCTTTCCTTTTCTGATTTTTTATATGAAATAATGAATAGTTTCTTTCTGAACAATTTGAGAGTGGTAAGTTGCAGATAGGATGCCCCTTTACCACTATATATTTGAATGTGTATTCTTTCTTTTTAACACTTTTATGTTAAATATAAATTAAGATAAATGGGCCAAAACCATTTGTATTGTTTAAAGAATAATTATAAACACACTTGTATCCATCAAATCAAGAAATGGAACACTGATAATAAGAACCTTCTCTATCTTGTCTTTCCCTTTCTCATTATAGCCCCCACCCAAGAGGTAACCACTTGTCTTGACTTTTATTTAAATAACTTTCTTGCTTTTCTCTATACTTTCATCACATTCAGGTGTGTTCCAATACAAGTTGATTTTAGTTCGGCCAGTTTTTGAACTTTAAATAAACATATCATAATAGATACGTTCTTTTGTGCCTGTTATTGTTTCCACTCAAGATTATGTTTTTAAGATATATGTACCTAGTTTGTGTGTAGCTCTAGTTCATTTATTATTCCGGCTGTAAGCACTTGAGAGGAAAGTTTTAACTTGTCCAAGATGAATTCTCTGAGGACTGGCCTTCCAAAGGAGTTGGCTTTCTGCAGAACTCTGTCATAATGGACTACAGCCAACTGCTCAAGGCAGCCATACCTGGTAGAATTCTCAGGTGGCTAATCAGGCCACGGGTCTGTCACATCCTACAGCTACAACCATAAGGCTTGAGCCCCAGCTCCAATCACACCAGAGAAAATGCTACTCAAAGATGGCACAACAGAGCTAGAGGCCAGTGTTCTGTTGTGTGGTTTTACTATTGGATCACAGCACCTAATAACTACTAGAGAAGATGTGGTGCTTCTTAGGTATGCAAAATATAATCCCCATGGCTCAGTGCCTGGAGTCCTTCTCTGGAGTATGATATCTGGGCCCTACTACATTTCTTTGCCCCAGAAGGTGATGGACATTAGAGTTTCCACACTCCGGCTAATGTTCTGTAACCACATGTTTCCACCAATAAAGCAGGCTCTAAAAGGTCTGGAGTGGATACTGCCTTATCAGCTGCCCTTGTCTGCTTCATAATGGCAGCAGTAACTGGGTATTATGGAAACCAACCAAGGAATTAGAGAACCAAGATTCACCTTGGGTGAGAAAATGCCCTCTTGGCACAGGACAGCTGGCCAACCATATTCAAGGACTGGGATTGTGGGTCACTGACCGGTTGCAGAAACAAAACCTGCCAAGCCAAGGAATTTGAGTTATATTCCTGAGAATGGAGATCTAGGGGTGGGGGATATCACCCAGGATGGTATTCCAAGGTTGTTTTTAAGAACCTTAGAGTCACCTATGAGGAGACTTCCACTGCAGGAAAGGCTGGACGACTAGCTTTGATTAAGTTCCTGAGAAGCTTAGATTCACTGTGAACCAGAGACTTGAGGTAGAAGTTGGTGATGATCTCTTCAGGGACAGAATTCTGTGGTTACTAATGACCTTGGAGGAAGCTGTCTCCCAGGAGGGGTTCATTGAGAGTAAGGCTGAATCAGTACTGGATGAATTTTAAACTAATCATGTGGAATATGTCCCCTGATGACATGCCCCTTGTGTAAAGAATGGCATATGACCTTACCTGAGCAGAGCCAATCAAATGGGACCTTCCCTGATGTTCCTCCCTTGGCTGTGAGTGAGGAGCAGCTTGAGATGTCAGTGTTACTAAGGTGTTGCTCTTTCCTAAAAAGCAAAGATTAGGAAGGCCTAAAGAGGTGGTCTATGTGAGATGCAAAAAAGATATTTGGTACAGTAGTCCCCACTTAGCCGCTGCTTCACTTTCCGTGGTTTTAGTAACCCACAGAACAATAAGATACTTGGAGAGAGAGAGAGACCACATTCACATACGTTTTATTACAATGTATTGTTATAACTGTTCTATTTTATTACTCTTGTTCATCTCTTACTGTGCCTAATATGTTAACCTTTATTATAGGTCTATGTATAGGAAAAAAAAAAACATAGTATATACAGGGTTTGGTACTATCCATGGTTTTAGACACCCATTGGAGGTCTTGAACATATCTCCTGCAGATAAGGGGGGGCTACTGTGTAAGGTATTGGCTTATGTGATTACAGAGACTAACTCTTGGGATCTGCTCCACAAGCTTGAGACCCAGCAAAGTTGGTGGCATAGTTTGAAGGCCGGAGAGCCAGGGAGCCAATGGTGTAGACTCCAGTCTGAGTCTGAAGGACTGAGGACAGGAGCTGTGAGGGCAGGAGAAGATCAATGTCTCAACTCAAAACAGGCAGACAGCAAATTCAACCTTCCTTTTGCCTTTTTGTTCCATTCAGTCCATCAGCAGAAGGGATGATGCCCTTTTATGCTGGGGCGTGCCACCAGCTTTCCTCAGTCCACCAAATCAAGTGCACCCCTCTTCTGAACATACCTTCACAGACACAGCCAGAAGTAACAGTTAACTAGCCATCTGGGCATCCCATGTCCCAGTCAAGTTGACTCATAAAATTGTCACCCTTCAGGGCCGGGCGTGGTGGCTGATGCCTGTAATCCGAGCACTTTGGGAGGCTGAGGCAAGAGGATCACAAGGTTAGGAGTTTCAGACCAGCCTGGCCAACATAGTGAAACCCTGTCTCTACTAAAAATACAAAAAAAAAATTAGCTGGGCATGGTGGCAGGCACCTGTAATCCCAGCTACTTGGGAGGCTGAGGTTGGAGAATCGCTTGAACCCTGAAGGCAGAGGTTGTAGTGAGCCGAGATCACGCCACTGCACTCCAGCCCAGGCGATGGTGTGAGAATCTGTCTCAAAAAAAAAAAAAAATTGTCACCCTTTTTAACCACAATTTTAGGTAAAAGAGATATCCCTTAGGGGAGACCAACTATGTTGACAGCTTTTTTTTTTTTTTTTTTCTTTTCGAGATCAGGATCTCACTCTGTTGCCCAGGCTGGAGTGCAGTGGTGGGATCTCAGCTCACTGCATCCTCCACCTCCTGGGCTTAAGTGATACTCCCACCTCAGCCCCGCAAGTAGCTGGGACTACAAGTATTAGCTACCACACCCAGCTGATTTTATTTTATTTTATTTATGATTATTATTTTTTTTTTTTTGTAGAGACAGGATTTCACCATGTTGCCCATACTGATCTCAAACTCCTGAGCTCAAGTGATCCAGCCACCTTGGCCTCCCAAAGTGCTAGGATTACGGACATAAACCACACACCCGGCCTGAGCTGACGGCTCTTATGCTATGGGGTAATGGCTTTTAGATCAAGGGGTCAAAAGTGATGAGACTGGTGACCCCCAATGTTGTTTTGTTGGGGAAAAAATCCCAAAAGGTACAGGAGTGCCTCCATGCAGTTGCTGAAAGGACAGGTAACAATTAGACTGACAGTTTATGGGTGAGATATAGAGAATGCTAGCTGATGGTATAGCCCATCCAGGAGACAGGAGTGATGAGAACCCAAAGATTGCACCCTGATTTTAAGACTGTGATGGTAAACTGGTAAGTTTGATGAGGACTAAGGAATCATTAATGATCACCCCTCTGGATTCGTAGAGTTGTCTGATTCATTAGGTGTTAAGACAGAAGCATTGGTTGTCCTGTGAACTTTCCAACACAATTTAGGCTCTGTAGGAATGACTGTTTACTACTAGGATGTCTAGATATCCATTCAGACAGTGGATCATGCCCAGGCATCCTAACACAACACATTCCTATATATTTTACTGCCTGCAGAGTATGAAGGCAAGAGAACCCTGAAACTCTATTCATAGACACTTGCAGCTTGTCTAATTCTATATGTCTTGAATACATTTATTGCCTGCATTAGTTTTCTATTGCTACATAACAAATTACCATAAACTTTGTGGCTTAAAACAACACAGATTATCTGATAGTTTCTATAAGTCAGAAGCCTGCACAGCATGACTGAATTTTCTGCTCAGGGCCTCATCAAACTGAATGAAATCCCCCAGGTGTTGGTTCAGGCTGTGGTTCATGTGGAGCTGGGAGTCTTCTTCCAGGCTCACTGGTTGGTTGTAGAATTCATTTCCTTATAGATGTAGGACTAAGGTCTTATTTTCATGCTAGCTGTCAGCTGGGGACCACTCAGCTCCTAGAGGATGCCTGCAGTTTCTTGCCACATGGCTCCCATAGGTAACTCACAAAATACATGTTTGTTTTCTTCCAGGTCAGCTAAAATATATCTCTCTGACTTTGCTTCTGCAACTAGCCAGAGAAAACTTTTTTTTTCTCCAAGCCCTTTAATATTCACTTAAACAGTTGAGGCACAAGCAGTAATAAAACTACATTTTTTTGAGAAAGAGTCTTGCTCTGTTGCCCAGGCTGGAGTGCAGTGGCACGATCTCCGCTTGCTGCAAGCTCCGCCTCCTGGGTTCACACCATTCTCCCTCCTTAGCCTCCCGAGTAGCTGGACTACAGGCGCCTGTCACCACACCCAGCTAATTCTTTTGTATTTTTGGTAAAGACAGGGTTTCACCGTGTTAGCCAGGATGGTCTCAATCTCCTGACTTTGTGATCTGCCCGCCTCGGCCTCCCAAAGTGCTGGGATTACAGGCATGAGCCACTGCACTGGGCCCTAAAACTGCATTTTTTGCATTACAAGAAGATTGTGTATGCTATGTGCATGATATACCAATTTTCTAATCTCTTCTGCAATGACATTTCATTAACACTCTGGTCCACAGGTTGATTTCATAAAGTCAGAATGGCAGGCAGGAAGTTGGTAAAATAAACTTACTGAGAGGCAAAAGGAACCAAACATTTACTGACTGCCTACTATGCACGCTCCACTAGGTTTTACACATGTTACATAAATGTGAACCTAAATTCTAGTTATCAGTTAACAGGCCAGCATTGCTATGGCCAGTAAGTCTATGTTTTAAATGTTCTTTCACCTTAAGTACGAATTGTGGAACAAAACAATGGATCTTTGCCCAAAGAAGCATGTCAACTGTTGCACTAATACATTATTCCCATTTCCAAAGTTTTTGTTTTTAGTAAGTGTGCAACATTAACACATGGAAACATTCAAGCTGTTTATTACTCCACTGAAATTTGGGATTTTTTCGTTCTCACCTGCTGAGCACCATTTGGCCAGCATCACTACAACGACCTGATTCTATCACCTTGTAAAACTTAAGATGGGAACGGATAGTGTTTGGTGATTCCATTTTTGGGAAAAAAAAGTGCTGATTTTTTCTTTAACTTGACACAGCTAGCTTTAAAAAGTAGTACCTCATTTTAAAGCACCAAAGTTGTCATTTAAATAAGAAAATGTACTTGGCTTAATAAGCTATAAAATGAAGATATCACTGCCTTTTCAAGCATTACAGGAAAGCCAGTATGTTCAGAGCCAAGTGATACTCAGCTCATACTGCACTCCAGTTCACAAGGAAATGGTGTTTCTACCCTCCCCAAATCTAAGCTGCTTCTCACTCCTCCAGCCAGCCCTCCTTTTTCTGAGCCTGTTTTTCCCATGCTGAGCTGTCTGCCCCTTGCTCCCTTTCCCACCCCTGTTCTCTCTCTAACTGCCCCTCTATATACATCTGGGTTGGTGCCTAAGATTTCTTAGCTGCCTGGTTAATCACTGACCAATCACCACTACGCTGCTTTGGATTTGGGATCCCACTAGTAAAACTAACTGGCATGTTTGTACTTGTCAATCCCCCACCCCGCCCCCGCCAAAAACATCCTGTGTCACCAAAACAGCACTGTTTAAGGGTTCAGGATCACAAACCCTCAAGATACCTGAGAAAGGTCCTGAAATGTGAGTCACCTAGTCTAATAGTAGAGGTTAAGTTCAGAGATGAAATGTGACTTGCTCAAGGCTCTGCAGCTAATCAGAGGCAGAAACTAGAACTGTCTCCCTTTCCACTACACCACAAAAACCCGAGGTTAATAAAGATTAAGAAGAGTTTGTAAGTAAACCAAAATAAAATGCCTAGAACATAGGAAAAGTCTTTGGGATCTTTCCACAGAAGTTTAGACAGAATAAAGGCAATCTTTACAATGAGAAATGCTACTCAGTTCAACAGATGCCGCCAAGTACCAAGGATCCTTACTCAATTCTGAAATGGAATCTGTGACTACGGAAAATATGTCACTATTTGAGAATAAGAGGTCCCACCTGCTCCATTCTTTTCAAGTTTTCAGTCACAAGGTTGTAACTTACTCTCATCGTTTAACAAGATAAATTAAGTTGAAGTAGGATTTGGTACATTGACGATAAAAGCAAAAGGCAACAAACATTTTTACAAGCAGATCATCCCAGTTACCTTAAAAGTTTCAGATTAATTTACAGAGAAGTGACAGAACCATATAATTTCAGTGAAAATCAACAAGATAGTTATACCATTAAAAAAAGATCAGGCCGGGCGCGGTGGCTCAAGCCTGTAATCCCAGCACTTTGGGAGGCCGAGACGGGCGGATCACGAGGTCAGGAGTTCGAGACCATCCTGGCTAACACGGTGAAACCCCGTCTCTACTAAAAAATACAAAAAACTAGCCGGGCGAGGTGGCGGGCGCCTGTAGTCCCGACTACTCGGGAGGCTGAGGCAGGAGAATGGCGTAAAAACCCGGGAGGCAGAGCTTGCAGTGAGCTGAGATCCGGCCACTGCACTCCAGCCTGGGCGACACAGCGAGACTCCGTCTCAAAAAAAAAAAAAAAAAAAGATCAATTTGGCCAGGCGCGGTGGCTCACGTCTATAATCCCAGCACTTTGGGAGGCCAAGGCTGGCAGATCACCTGAGGTCAGAAGTTCGAGACCAGCCTGACCAACATGGAGAAACCCTGTCTCTACTAAAAATACAAAAAAATTAGCCGGGCATGGTGGTGCATGCCTGTCATTCCAGCTATTCGGGAGGCTGAGGCAGGAGAATCGCTTGAACCTGGGAGGTGGAGGTTGTGGTGAGCCAAGACCATGCCATTGCACCCCAGCCTGGGCAACAAGAGCGAAACTCTGTCTCAAAAAAAAAAAAAAGAAAAAAAAAATCAATTCGGAAATACTAAGACAAGCATGCAAAATTCAGAATATAAAAAAATGCAAGGCCTGGTTGCCCACATACATTCCTTAGGTTAAGGTGGATTTAAAGATGCTTATCAGAACCCAGTGAATCAGAAGCTGAAAGGAACACTTTGGTGATCAGCAGACACATTCTCTCACGTAAAAAATGGAGGGAAAGTGAGCACACAGGAACTGGTGAATCTCACAAGGCTAGATTAGGGGTGTACATAGCTCTAATTCCTGGTGCTATTTGCAACTACATATATTTAAAATACAAGGAGGTAAATACCCAGAACACATTAAGCCCACTGATTTAAACAAAGCATTTCAAGACCGATATACAGAAAGGGAATGAAGTTGTTAACACAGGACAGCAGCACACCTCACATATTTATGTCTAAGCGATTAAATGGAAATAAATGATTGCTCAAAAACTTTAACGCTCAGTTTTCACAAACACAATCAAGTCTATCAAATTTCCGGATTTACAGCAAAATGTACAAGCTAAAAAAGTGTACATTCTTCAGTTTCTCCTATACTTTTTCTTTTTCCCCCCTATTTTCAAAACTGAGCACTGGGTATTTTTAACATAAGCCATGTCATATGTACAGTTTAACTATGTTTCTAGAATAAACAAAATCCATAATATTTCAGTAATTCATAGTGTATTTATAAAATGAAAAGTTCTCTATCAAAATACACTTTTCACTGGGAAAAAAGATAGACAAATGGATCTACACAAAGTAAACATTAACTTTGGTAGATTTCAGTGTAGTTCATAACAAGCATATTTGCCCTTATTTCCCCAGAGCTGCTCAACTACCAAGAATTTTAAATATATATATATATATATATATACACACACTTTTTTTTTGTTTTTGAGATGGAGCGCTCACCCTGTCGCCCAGGCTGAAGTGCAATGGCATGGTTTCAGCTCACTGCAACCTCCGCCTCCTGGGTTCTACCGATTATCCTGCCTCAGCCTCCCGAGTAGCTGGGCTTACAGGTGCCTGCCAACACACCCGGCTAATTTTTTGTATGTTCAGTAGAGATGGGGTTTCACCATGTTGGCCAGGCTTGTCTCGAACTCCTGACCTCATGAGCCACCTGCCTCGGCCCCCCAAAGTGCTGGGATTACAGGCGTGAGCCACAGCGCCTGGCCTTAAATATTTTTAACTAAGATTTTATTATGTTGACATTTGTTTCTCATTCCACATCATCTTTAGCCAAGCTCTGAGCACTTATAATTCTCTAATTTTGGGGAGCTTAGTCAGAAGCATCTGGAACACTGGTGGTGGAAGAGTTTGCTGTAAGACCTGCAGTAACTGCTGTGGCTGTCCACACACAGCAATTGCATTTGTCAGATGGTCTACACCCTTCTCATATTCACCTTGAGCTAGTAACTCTTCACCAAGCTGTGTTTCTTCAAGGAAGAATTTCTGAACAGCTTCAGCATCTTTAAGGTTAGGTAAGTTGGAAAACCCAGCTCTCTGCTTGGGAAGCTTCTGTTTCTTCGTTCTCAAAGCCTGTTCTTGAAGCTGGGGTCACTTCGTCTTTTGTGGTCGAAGTAGATGCAGTACCCGATAAAAAGGGCCCAGCATACACTGACGGCGATGGCGCTCTTCCAACCCACAGTCTTCTCTACAATGCAGACCATGGACGGTGGCGGCAGGGACTGCGAAGGAGTGGTGGGCCACGAACCCTCAGGGCGGAGGTTGCCACTCATACCCAACGCCCGCAGGTCAGGGACTCGGAAAGCCTGAGAAAACTTTTAAAGGGCTCATGTGATTAGATCAGGCTTGCCTAGATAATCCCTATTTCTAGGTCAATTGATTGGGGAACTTAATTACATGTGCAAACCCCTTCACCACAGTACCTAGCCTGAATAACTGGGAGAAGGTATGTGGACAACAATGGCTGGGAATGTTGGTGGGTCATCTTAGAATTCCTCCCAGCTACCGGGCACGGTGGCTCATGCCTGTAATCCCAGCACTTTGGGAGGCTGAGGCAGGTGGATCACCTGAGGTCGGGAGTTCGAGACCAGCTTGACCAACATGGAGAAACCCTGTCTCTACTAAAAATACAAAATCAGCCAGGCATGGTGGCGCATGCCTGTCGTCCCAGCTACTCGGGAGACTGAGGCAGGAGAATCGTTTGAACTTGGGAGGCAGAGGTTGCAGTGAGCTGAGATCACGCCACTACACTCCAGCCTGGGCAACAAGAGTGAAACTCCATCTCACAAAAAAAAAAAAAAAAAAAAAAAAAAAAAAAGAATTATTTCCAGCACATCCTGTGAGGGTCCATCTGGACTCAGGAGTTAGGGATGAGAAAATAACTGGAGTAGTACAACTGCACTACAGGGACCTGAACCTAGATACTCCTTTCCACACCTTTGCACTTTTTGTTTTCCTTACCTGATTCTCTTGGGTAGTTGGGAATTCTGCACAATGCCCTACACCAAGAGTGGGCAGACACCAACCTGAAGGCACTGCTGTCTCATGGCTATCTAGTGTAGCCCATCTATCTGAGGTCACACTTCACACCTTTATCCTGCATCTGATGGTATTATATACCTTGCCACATGGGCACTGGGCTAGCTTGTCCTCACCCTTGGGTGCAAGTAAATGCAGTTCAACCACTGTGGGGTCATATAAGAAGACTGGGGGTGATGGGGCTACTCCTGTTTTCCTGTTAAGGTGACTGTACTGGGCCAGATGTTATAGATTTTTTCAGAAGAAGCCCCTCACCAGAAATAAGGGAATACCTGAAATTGTAGGAGACAAGTGGAGGGAAGACATACCACCTTGTTCTCGGATCCCTCTGGGAGGACTGTCACTCAGCCATCCCAAATTCTTCCAGCCATCTCTGATTGGCTGCCAGTGGCTCCTTTGCTAATCTGTCACAATACTGGATCAGCCATCAGTTACTACATGCAGCAGAGGAGAGCTGGAAACAGTCTAGTGTTTCGTAACATTTTACTACTTCCAGCTTCCTCTCCTACTCTGTTGAATTACGCTAGACTAGCCACCTGCCTGTGAAACTGTCAACAATTGACTCAGGTCTCAGTGTCTAGCCTGTCCTCATACTCTTGGGATGACACAGAATTCCTGGTCATTGGGAAAGGCCTGGAAGCAATGCAACAGGCCTTGGTTAGCCTCTATCCAAGCCCTGTAACTGTGACTGTTGTCTTTACTCCACACAGTGCATGCATGCATGTGCACACACATAACTTTGGACTGGACCATGGGTCTCTCCTAGCTTCTTCCTGTGTGGTCAAATGGCCTTGTTTGCCTCCAGAGACCAAGACCTACAACCCTAGGTAAACACTCAGCTGTTTCATATTTTCTGGGATCTTCAGGCCCCCACAGCCACAATCTGGCCTAGATATGAAGGAGAAAACTTTCCAGTTGCCAGTCAGGGATCAGGACTAGGAGTCACAATGTAGTCATATTCCTGGCCAGGAGTAATTGAAACTAAAGACAGTAAGAGAAAATCTGCAGCTATTCTAGGCTAAATAGCTAATGGAACCCGTCTAGTCATCCAGTGGATTAGCCTGGACTTCTTAACCAGGGTGGTTTTATTTTTATTTATTATTGCTGTTGCTACTAATGTTATTATTTTAACCAAAGTGGATTTAGATCACAGAATTGATGTTTATAATCCAACAGCCAAAGGATGGTCTGTTTATGGATTGTGATTAGCAGTAAGTAAAATCATCAGTATTCTGCATATAAGAAAAGGCATATGGTTGTCTAATGGTTATCTAACTCCCATCAGAACTCTGGTACCTCTTCTCTTGGCTGAGCCTGGGCCCTCTTAGCCCTTGATTTAGGGTAGGACTATTCATGGCTTTCTCTATTCCAGTGATTTTCAAAGTGTGGTTTCTGGATCAGTAACATTAGCATCACCTGGGAACTCTTTAAAAATGCTAATTCTCAGGGCCCTCCGTGGATCTGCAATCTGTGTTTTAAGAGACCCTCCAGGTATTTCTGATATAGCTCAATTTTGAGAACCACTGCCATAGTTGCTGTATTAACCATTCTTCATAGTTGCCTATAGGTTGAAGTGGCATATATTCCTGATGGAACAGGGAATGATGCATAGAAGCCACATACAGATTGGAGGTGGAGAACTGCAGTGGTGGAGAAATACAGCTAACTTGGGCCTTCCCTACAGGCTGGCCTCCCAGAAAAGGAGTTGGCCTTCAAGCTCCATGGAAACTGGCTACAGCCAATGCTTAAGGCAATCAGTCCTACTAGATTGCTGACCAGGCCACTGGTCTGCCATAACAAGACATAGAGTTTTGCCCCTGTTATTGTCAGGAGAGAGCATGTGCACTCCTCACTGATAAATGAAGTGAAACGGACCAGAAGCCACGGTTCTACCAGCCATGTCATGTATCTATTGGATTGCTGCCCTTGTCAGGCCAGCCATTCTTTGATGTTTCAGGCCTTTTACTCAAAAAGGCGAAGAAATCGCCTTCCTCACTGGCATTTAGGGGCTTAGTGGATTAGGAGACACTACACCATCATCATGCAAGGACCCAGCTCTCTTTTATTCCTATGTGCTGACTCCAAATGGAATGGGCTACAGCAGATCTCCACACCTACTACTGATCCAATAAACGCTGAAGGGAAGATATAATTCTTTTTTTGACCCATATAAATTCTTAATTGAGACACTCTTCTTAAAACCAAAGTCAGGGCCAGGCATGGTGGCTCACGCCTGTAATCCCAACACTTTGGGAGGCCTAGGAGGGCAGATCACCTGAGGTTGGGAGTTTGAGACCAGCCTGACCAACATGGAGAAACCCCATCTCTATGAAAAATACAAAATTAGCCGGGTGTGGTGGCGCATGCCAGCCACTCGGGAAGTTGAGGCAGGAGAATCACTTCAACCCAGGAGGCGGAGGTTGTGGTGAGCCCAGATAGCGCCATTGCACTCCAGCCTGGGCAACAAGAGCAAAACTCCGTCTCAAAAAAACAAAAAATAAAAAATAAAAAACAAAACCAAAGTCAGATTTACAAAAGAAAAATCAGCAGAAGTTTGACATACGTTGACATCATATGGGAGAGGGCTCAGTTCAAAAGTATCTTTCTCAAAGTTGAGGCTTAGGAGCCTTGTTTAAATAGCATTTTAACAAAGAGTAATAAATCCCATAATGGCAAGACAGAGGAGAGCACAGATGTCTTTTAAGAGGTGTGAAAATGTGGGAAGGTAGTAAAATCTGTTCCCAGATTTCTCTGGTGCCTGCTAGCACCCTCTCTGGGTGGATAAGCAAGTGCTGTTTGTAGTAAGGAAGGATTCATGTTCTGCCATCAGGCGAGTAGAAGCTGAGACAGTGTTCCTCTGTGTTTTCAATGTCTTTGACTTAACAATTCTCAATATTTGGGGGAGAAATATGTTGGTTTCCCTCAATGCTATTCTAGAAAGCCTAGTATGTGTGCTGTCTCATCTTTTGGCTTTGTTTGCTCCATGTTATTCCATTATATGAATATGCTGATATTTTCCATTCTTCTGTTGATAAACATTTGGGTTGAGGCTATGACAAACAATGCTGCTATGAATGTTGTTGTATATTTATCCTGATGTATCATAAACACAAATTTATATCTAGGAGATTGCTATGGTTTGGATGTTGTTTGTTTGGCCCCAACAAGTCTCATGTTGAAATGTGATCCCAGTGTTGGAGGTGGAGCCTGGTGGGAGGCGTTTCAATCGTGGGGGTGGATCCCTCATGAATGGCTTGGTCTCATTCTGGTGGGAGTAAATGAATTCTCACTTTTAGTTCCCGTGGGAACTGGTTGTTTAAAAAAGCCTGGCACTTTCCTTCTCTCTCTCTTGCTTTCTGACTGTCATCACTTGATCTGTGTGTGCATTCTCTCCCTTTCCCCTTCCACTGTGAGTGGAGGCAGCCCGAAGCCCTCCACAGAAGCAGATGCTGGTGCCATGCTTCTGGTACAGCCTGCAAAACCAAGGGCCAAATACACTTTTTTTTTTCTTTAGAAATTACCCAGCCTCAGATATTCCTTGATAGCAACACAAAATCTGACTAAGACAGGTACCTTAGGTGTGGATTACTGCATCATCGCAGGGATATAGCTCTCCAACTTTTAAGATAATGCGTAAGGGTTTCCCAAAGGGGTTGTACCGATTTACAGGTGTCACTAGTATGGGAGGATACTTTGCTCAACATCCTTGCTAACGCTTGATACTGTTAAACTGTTTCATTATAACCAATCTAGTGTGTGTGTAATATTAATAATATTTCATTGTACTTTTACTCATTTGTGAAGTGTCATTTCAAGTCTTTTCCTCATTGTTTCCATTGTTACCTTTTTTGTGTATTTTTTTGTTAAAATTCCTTATATATTTTGGATAATTATCCTTTTTCACTTATGTGTCATAAAGTCTACTCTGTTGTTTGCCAAATTAAACTTTTTATTTTTCAGTAACTTGTAGATTCATATGCAGTTGTAAGAAATAACAGAGAGAGCTCCACCAGTGGTAGTTTCTCCAACGGTACCACTTTATCAGTTTCCTCCAATGGTAGGACCTTGCAAAACCATAGTAGAATATCTTAAGACATAGTCAAGATGCAGAACCTCTCCATCACCACAAGGATCCCTCATTTTCCCCTTTTATGGCCATACGCACTGCCCTTACTTGCCCCACTCCCTCCTTATTTCTTTCCTTCTACTTGCTTTAGCTTTATTCTGCTTTTCTTTTTCTAGGTTCTCAAGGTAGAAACATATTATTGATTTGAGATTTTCTTCTTTTCTAGTTTATGCATTTAATCCTATAAAATTCACTCTCAACATAGCCTTAGATGTGTCCCACAAATTTTATATGTTGTATTCACTTTCATTCAGTTCCATATATTTTTAAAGTTTACACTGAGACTTGTTCTTTGACCTCTGTATTATTGGAACTGTGTTTAGTTTCCTAATGTTTGTAGATTTTTCTATTATCTTTCTGTTATGATTTCTAGTTTGATTCTATGGTCAGAAAATACACTGTATGATTTAAATCCTTTAAATTTGTTGAAGTTCATTTGAAGGCCCAGATTATGATATACCTCATATATGTTCCATTAGCACTTAAAAAGAACCCACACTGATGTTGTTGCGAAGAATGTTCTATGGTTATTAATTAGATCTTGTTGGTTGATGTTCCGTTTTTCTATGTATTTCCTGATTTTCTGTTTCCTTGTTCTATCAATTGTTGAGAGATGAGTGTTGAAGACTTGAACTATTACTGTGGATTTGTCTATTTCTTCTTTCAGTCCCATAAGTTTTTTGTTCATATATTTTGCAATTTTGTTGTCCACTGCACACACATTTAGGGTTGCTGCGTCTTCTTGGTGGACTAACCTTTTTATCATTATATGATGTCCTTCTATGTTTCTTATAATTTTCTTTGCTCTGAAGCCCAATTTATCTGAGATTAATGTCACCTCTTCTGCTTTCCTTTGATTCATGTTTGCATGTATAACTTTCTTCATCCATTTAATTTCAACCTGCCTATATTGTTATCCATGAAGCAAATTTCTTATGGACAGCATATAGGTGGCTCATGAGTCCTAGTCTGTATCTTATACTAAGGAAGTCAAACAAAAATCAGACCATGTGTCCTGATTTTTATTTATTTATATAGATATTCTGCCTTTTCCCACAAAGGATCAGAGAAAACCTGTAACAAGAATATCTATAATGAAACAATAATAAGTAAATACAGGTAGAAAGTCAAGACCAAGAAAAAGATGGGCATGAATATGTTGATCACAAGGGTTAAGGTATTGCTATACTTAAGCTTAAATTTGAAATTGAACTTTCTGACAAAGTACCAAGGTAATTTGTGTTATTTGCATTATCAGGACAGAGAAAGAGAGAATATCCCAGTTATACTCTAGATACACTTTCTGCAATAATGGATTCTATATCTGCATTGTCCAGTATGGAAGCCACTAGCCACATGTGGCTATTAAGCACTTGAATTGTGGCTAGTCATTAAGGAACTGAATATTAAATTTCATTTACTTTGTATTAATTTACATTTAAATAGCTAGTAGCTACATTACTGGGCTAGCAGCTATATTACTGGTCCATTACGTGGCTGGTAGCTACATTACTGGACAGCAAAGGTCTAAAGGAAACAACGCTGTATAGTGTAATTGGAATCAAGTGTGCTGTGTTTAAATTTTGGCTCTGTCACAGTGTCTGTGACCTTGGAGAAGCTACTTAACCCTTCTGAGCTTCAGTTTCCAGATCTGTAAACTGAGTATAATAGTAGAACCAGGGCGAGACATGGTGACAAGCACCTGAATCCCAGCTACTGGGAGGCTGAGACAGGAGGATTGCTTGTGCTCAGGAGTTCAAGACCAGCCTAGGCCACATAGCAGGACCCTGTCTCAAAACAAAACAGTACCCACTTTTGTGCTTCTGAGGAAACAGTAATGTATGTAAAGCATTTAATACAATCCCTGGCACATGGCAAACACAGTTCTATTTTATAAATGCTTGAAATTACCTGGTTTGTTAGGAGACTACGACAACTCTCTTTCACTGGCACTAAAAGGGAGGTTTTACAGAAGAATTGATAACTGGGAGTCTGAGCTGTGCTTAAGCATCTTAGCCAATAACTAGTTTCTGGCCATAGAATCAAATGTCAATCAAACACCGATTTTTAAAAACTTGTATCCATTTGAAGTTGCTTGAGAGTACTTGTTAGAAAACCTGGGCCTCTTTTTGTTTTCCTGTCAAGCTGCTGAGGGATTAAGCACTTAATATTACTATGTAATATTCAACTTGTAGTTCAACTTTTCTTCATCATGAGTGTGTTAAAAGCAAATGTATTAATTTCAATGACCTTTCACTTAATAGGAGATTCATGAGGGAGGATGGCCTTCCAACAACAACTACAACATACATAACAAGCCAGTGGCTCGCGCCTGGAACCCCAGCACTTTGGGAGACCAAGGCAGGTGGGTCATTTGAGGTCAGGAGTTCGAGACCAGCCTGGCCAACATGGTGAAACCCCATCTCCACAAAAAAAAAAAAAAAAAAAAATACAATTAGCCGGGCATGGTGGTACACACCTGTAATCCCAACTACTAGGGAGGCTGAGGCAGGAGAACTGCTTGAACTCAGGAGGTGGAGGTTGCAATGAGCCGATATTACGCCGCTACACTCCAGCCTGGGAGACGGAGCGAGACTCCATCTCAAAAAATAAAAAGAAAAGGAAAAAGGAGATTCATTACTTTTACTAAAAGTGACACTCCTTGAAACAAGAATACATGCATTTAGCAAAGACAATGTCCAAACTTTGGGTTTGATACACTGCTGCTGCCCTGTTGACTAGGGTCTGGAAAGCTTCAACATGCTGCCAAGAAAGAGAAATCAGAAGCTGGCACTCAAGAGTGAGGTACCATATGCTTCCACAGGTCCTGAGTTTCTCTCTTTCTTTATGTCACTTTTACCATTGTGTAGATTTAGATAACTGCCTCTTAAAACAACTCTTGACTAGGCCGGGCATGTAATCCCAGCACTTTGGGAGGCTGAGGCGGGCAGATCACCTGAGTTCAGGAGTTCGAGACCAGCCTGGCCAATATGATGAAACCACATCTCTACTAAAAATACAAAAATTAGCTGGGTGTGATGGTGGGTACCTGTAATTCCAACTATTTGGGAGGCTGAGGCAGGAGAATTGCTTGAACCCAGGAGGCAGAGGTTGCAGTGAGCTGAGATCATGCCATTGCATTCCAACATGGGTGACAGAGTGAGACTCTGTCTCAAAAACAAAAACAAAAACAAAACAACAACAACAACAGAAACCCTTGACTATCCATTCTTAATCCAAGGAGTGAGTGATAAAATTGCTCTTGTAATAATGAGAAAGCTACAAAGGGTTGGATAACTATTGCCTAGGCTTCAGGCAGCAGAGAAAGTTGGAAATTGGCTGTGTTTTTATAACATTACTAGCTGAGAAACCTTTGCTATACACAAAGGCCTAGGTGAACATGTGCCATTTTAGATGTTTAAAGAAGGAATGGTAGCCTAACTGGGAGACATCCTCCACTAGGGGCAGACCCACACCCCACACCTCACACGGTGGAGTACACCCCTGAGAGGAAGCTTCCAAAGCAAGAATCAGACAGGTACACTTGCTGTTCAGCAGTATTCTATCTTCTGCAGCCTCTGCTGCTGACACCCAGGCAAACAGGGTCTGGAGTGGACCTCAAACAATCTCCAACAGACTTACAGCTGAGGGTCCTGACTGTTAGAAGGAAAACTAACAAACAGGAAAGACACCCACACCAAAACCCCATCAGTATGTCACCATCATCAAAGACCAGAGGCAGATAAAACCACAAAGATGGGGAAAAAGCAGGGCAGAAAAGCTGGAAATTCAAAAAATAAGAGCGCATCTCCCCCTCCAAAGGAACGCAGCTCATCACCAGCAACGGATCAAAGCTGGACGGAGAATGACTTTGACGAGATGAGAGAAGAAGGCTTCAGTCCATCAAACTTCTCAGAGCTAAAGGAGGAATTACGTATCCAGCGCAAAGAAACTAAAAATCTTGAAAAAAGAGTGGAAGAATTGATAGCTAGAGTAATTAATGCAGAGAAGGCCATAAACGAACGGTCAGAGATGAAAATCATGACACGAGAAATACATGACAAATGCACAAGCTTCAGTAACCGACTCGATCAACTGGAAGAAAGAGTATCAGCAATTGAGGATCAAATGAATGAAATGAAGCGAGAAGAGAAATCTAAAGAAAAAAGAAGAAAAAGAAATGAACAAAGCCTGCAAGAAGTATGGGATTATGTAAAAAAGACCAAATCTACGTCTGATTGGGGTGCCTGAAAGTGAGGCGGAAAATGGAACCAAGTTGGAAAACACTCTTCAGGATATCATCCAGGAGAACTTCCCTAACCTAGTAGGGCAGGCCAACATTCAAATTCAGGAAATACAGAGAACGCCACAAAGATACTCCTTAAGAAGAGCAACTCCAAGACACATAATTGCCAGATTCACCAAAGTTGAAATGAAGGAAAAAATCTTAAGGGCAGCCAGAGAGAAGGGTCGGGTTACCCACAAAGGGAAGCCCATCAGACTAACAGCAGATCTCTCGGCAGAAGCTCTACAAGCCAGAAGAGAGTGGGGGCCAATATTCAGCATTCTTAAAGAAAAGAATTTTAAACCCAGAATTTCATATCCAGCCAAACTAAGTTTCATAAGTGAAGGAGAAATAAAATCCTTTACAGACAAGCAAATGCTTAGAGATTTTGTCACCACCAGGTCTGCCTTACAAGAGGCCATGAAGGAAGCACTAAACATGGAAAGGAGCAACTGGTACCAGCCATTGCAAAAACATGCCAAAATGTAAAGACCATCGAGGCTAGGAAGAACCTGCATCAACTAACGAGCAAAATAACCAGTTAATATCATAATGGCAGGATCAAGTTCACACATAACAATATTAACCTTAAATGTAAATGGACTAAATGCTCCAATTAAAAGACACAGACTGGCAAACTGGATAAAGAGTCAGGACCCATCAGTCTGCTATATTCAGGAGACTCATCTCACATGTAGAGACACACATAGGCTCAAAATAAAGGGATGGAGGAAGATCTACCAAGCAAATGGAGAACAAAAAAAAGCAGGGGCTGCAATACTAGTCTCTGATAAAACAGACTTTAAACCATCAAAGATCCAAAGAGACAAAGAAGGCCATCACATAATGGTAAAGGGATCAATTCAACAGGAGGAGCTAACTATCCTAAATATATATGCACCCAATACAGGAGCACCCAGATTCATAAAGCAAGTCCTTAGAGACTTACAAAGAGACTTAGACTCCCATACGATAATAATGGGAGACTTCAACACCCCACTGTCAACATTAGACAGATCTACGAGACAGAAGGTTAACAAGGATATCTAGGAATTGAACTCATCTCTGCAGCAAGCAGACCTAATAGACATCTACAGAACTCTCCACCCCAAATCAACAGAATATACATTCTTCTCAGCACCACATCGCACTTATTCCAAAATTGACCACATGATTGGAAGTAAAGCACTCCTCAGCAAATGTACAAGAACAGAAATTATAACAAACTGTCTCTCAGACCACAGTGCAATCAAACTAGAACTCATGACTAAGAAACTCAATCAAAACCGCTCAACTACATGGAAACTGAATAATCTGCTCCTGAATGACTACTGGGTACACAACAAAATGAAGGCAGAAATAAAGATGTTCTTTGAAACCAATGAGAACAAAGATACAACATACCAGAATCTCTGGGACACATTTAAAGCAGTGTGTAGAGGGAAATTTATAGCACTAAATGCCCACAAGAGAAAGCTGGAAAGATCTAAAACTGACACTCTAACATCACAATTAAAAGAACTAGAGAAGCAAGAGCAAACACATTCAAAAGCTAGCAGAAGGCAAGAAATAACTAAGATCAGAGCAGAACTGAAGGAGATAGAGACACAAAAAAAACCCTTCAAAAAATCAGTGAATCCAGAGCTGGTTTTTTGAAAAGATCAACAAAATTGATAGACCGCTAGCAAGACTAATAAAGAAGAAAAGAGAGAAGAATCAAATAGACGCAATAAAAAATGATAAAGGGGATATCAACACCGACCCCACAGAAATACAAACTACCATCAGAGAATACTATAAACACCTCTATGCAAATAAACTAGGAAATCTAGAAGAAATGGATAATTTCCTGGACACTTACACTCTCCCAAGACTAAACCAGGAAGAAGTTGAATCCCTGAATAGACCAATAGCAGGCTCTGAAATTGAGGCAATAATTAATAGCCTACCAACCAAAAAAAATCCAGGACCAGACGGATTCACAGCTGAATTCTACCAGAGGTACAAGGAGGAGCTGGTACCATTCCTTCTGAAACTATTCCAATCAATAGAAAAAGAGGGAATCCTCCCTAACTCATTTTATGAGGCCAACATCATCCTGATACCAAAGCCTGGCAGAGACACAACAAAAAAAGAGAATTTTAGACCAATATCCCTGATGAACATCGATGCAAAAATCCTCAATAAAATACTGGCAAACCGGATCCAGCAGCACATCAAAAAGCTTTTCCACCATGATCAAGTTGGCTTCATTCCTGGGATGCAAGGCTGGTTCAACATATGCAAATCAATAAACATAATCCAGCATATAAACATAACCAAAGACAAAAACCACATGATTATCTCAATAGATGCAGAAAAGGCCTCTGACAAAATTCAACAGCCCTTCATGTTAAAAACTCTCAATAAATTCGGTATTGATGGAACATATCTCAAAATCATAAGAGCTATTTATGACAAACCCACAGCCAATATCATACTGAATGGGTAAAAACTGGAAAAATTCCCTTTGAAAACTGGCACAAGACAGGGATGCCCTCTCTCACCACTCCTATTCAACATAGTGTTGGAAGTTCTGGCTAGGGCAATCAGGCAAGAGAAAGAAATCAAGGGTATTCAGTTAGGAAAAGAAGAAGTCAAATTGTTCCTCTTTGCAGATGACATGATTGTATATTTAGAAAACCCCATTGTCTCAGCCCAAAATCTCCTTAAGCTGATAAGAAACTTCAGCAAAGTCTCAGGATACAAAATTAATGTGCAAAAATCACAAGCATTCTTATACACCAGTAACAGACAAACAGAGAGCCAAATCATGAATGAACTTCCATTCACAATCGCTTCGAAGAGAATAAAATACCTAGGAATCCAACTTACAAGGGATGTAAAGGACCTCTTCAAGGAGAACTACAAACCACTGCTCAGTGAAATAAAAGAGGACATAAACAAATGGAAGAACATACCATGCTCATGGATAGGAAGAATCAATATCGTGAAAATGGCCATACTGCCCAAGGTTATTTATAGATTCAATGCCATCCCCATCAAGCTACCAATGAGTTTCTTCACAGAATTGGAAAAAACTGCTTTAAAGTTCACATGGAACCAAAAAAGAGCCCGCATTGCCAAGACAATCCTAAGTCAAAAGAACAAAGCTGGAGGCATCACGCTACCTGACTTCAAACTATACTACAAAGCTACAGTAACCAAAACAGCATGGTACTGGTACCAAAATAGAGATATAGACCAATGGAACAGAACAGATCAGAGTCCTCAGAAATCATACCACACATCTACAGCCATCTGATCTTTGATAAACCTGAGAAAAACAAGAAATGGGGAAAGGATTCCCTATTTAATAAATGGTGCTGGGAAAATTGGCTAGCCATAAGTAGAAAGCTGAAACTGGATCCTTTCCTTACTCCTTATACGAAAATTAATTCAAGATGGATTAGAGACTTAAATGTTAGACCTAATACCATAAAAACCATAGAAGAAAACGTAGGTAATACCATTCAGGACATAGGCATGGGCAAGGACTTCATGTCTAAAACACCAAAAGCAACAGCAACAAAAGCCAAAATTGACAAATGGGATCTCATTAAACTAAAGAGCTTCTGCACAGCAAAAGAAACTACCATCAGAGTGAACAGGCAACCTACAGAATGGGAGAACACTTTTGCAATCTACTCATCTGACAAAGGGCTAATATCCAGAACCTACAAAGAACTCAGACAAATTTACAAGAAAAAAACAAACAACCCCATCAAAAAGTGGGCAAAGGATATGAACAGACATTTCTCAAAAGAGGACATTCATACAGCCAACAGACACATGAAAAAATGCTCATCATCACTGGCCATCAGAGAAATGCAAATCAAAACCACAATGAGATACCATCTCACACCAGTTAGAATGGCAATCATTAAAAAGTCAGGAAACAACAGGTGCTGGAGAGGATGTGGAGAAATAGGAACACTTTTACATTGTTGGTGGGATTGTAAACTAGTTCAACCATTATGGAAAACAGTATGGCGATTCCTCAAGGATCTAGAACTAGAAGTACCATATGACCCAGCCATCCCATTACTGGGTATATACCCAAAGGATTATAAATCATGCTGCTATAAAGACACATGCACAAATATGTTTATTCACAATAGCACTATTCACAATAGCAGCACTATTCACAATAGCAAAGACTTGGAATCATCCCAAATGTCCATCAGTGACAGACTGGATTAAGAAAATGTGGCACATATACACCATGGAATACTATGCAGCCATAAAAAAGGATGAGTTTGTGTCCTTTGTAGGGACATGGATGCAGCTGGAAACCATCATTCTCAGCAAACTATCACAAGAACAGAAAACCAAACACCGCATGTTCTCACTCATAGGTGGGAACTGAACAATGAGATCACTTGGACTCGGGAAGGGGAACATCACACACTGGGGCCTATCACGGGGAGGGGGGAGGGGGGAGGGATTGCACTGGGAGTTATACCTGATGTAAATGACAAGTTGATGGGTGCTGACGAGGTGATGGGTGCAGCACACCAACATGGCACAAGTATACATATGTAACAAACCTGCACATTATGCACATGTACCCTAGAACTTAAAGTATATAAAAAAAAAAAGAACAAATGGTGTGTGTGTGTGTGTGTGTGTGTATGAATACATGTTTGCAAAATATTTGAAATAGGCCTTATGAACTACAGCAAATTGTTATTTTTAGCAGAATTCTCCAACAGATGATAATGTAACAATGATTCCAAAAAAAAAAAACTTTATCTGAAGTTGGTTTGCTCCTCATGGAAACTATTAGACTAAGAGACTCTACTCTCCAGAATGAAGCCGTAGTTTTTTTTTTTTTTTTTTTTTTTTTTGAGACCCAGGCTGGAGCGCAGTGGCCGGATCTCAGCTCACTGCAAGCTCCGCCTCCCGGGTTCACGCCATTCTCCTGCCTCCGCCTCCCCAGTAGCTGGGACTACAGGCGTCCGCCACCTCGGCCGGCTAGTTTTTTGTATTTTTTAGTAGAGACGGGGTTTCACTGTGTTAACCAGGATGGTCTCAATCTCCTGACCTCGTGATCTGCCCGTCTCGGCCTCCCAAAGTGCTGGGATTACAGGCTTGAGCCACCGCGCCCGGCCGAAGCCGGAGTTTTGAAGAAATGACTAGCATACAGTTTGCAGTTTTGAAAGAGTTTTTTTTTTTTTTTTTTAAACTGAGTCCTAACACAATCTTATTTGAGTTCATTATACGTTTTGTCTAGGATTAGACAAAACCCACCAGACTTTAAACAATATTTACTGGAAAAGGATCACTTAATTAGCTGAATAATGAGCCTACAAAATTGAGTCAGTTCTGTTGGCTGTTGAGACAATAAAGCTGAGGAGAAAATCTTTCCCAGATATTAGTGGGAATCTGTGGTTTTTAAGAAACCACATCAGGTCATCAAGTCTACCTTCATTACTGATTTTTAACAGCCAGGGTTGAAGCCTCCTGCAGAGATTAATTGAATATTTATATACTTTGAAATAAGAATGTTACAATTTGACTTATTTGATAAAGTCTTTAGTACCGTTTTTTATATTCTGTTTTACCTGCTTTAGTTTTGTTTGTCTTGCTTTTTGATATACCTTTAAAACCAGGAGTAACAGGATCAGGCCTGTATTTGCTCAAACTTGGGCCCAACCACCAGAGCTTATTTCATTGTCTGCTGATAAGAGATGAGGGAAACTCTCTCCAGAAGCAGTCAAAATGGAGTTTCAAAAAAATCTTCATATCACAAAGTGTTTCATCCCTCGATTGTCACCCACTGGGTGCCAACAGTTTAGTACTGTTATGTCAAGGGTTAAGCTAGGGTCCAGAATGGAAGTTAGGAGGGAGAGGGTCAATATCTCAAGTTTCAATCGACTTCTCTCCCTCTGTACTATCACCCACCCAACATCCAAGCTAACAATCTCTCTTCAGCATCCTGCCAGATCCTCCTAACTGGTTACTGGGAGGCATGCTCCAGAGAATTCAGCTGGGTCAGAAAAGATGCAGCCTAACTGCCTAATTCCCTTTAAGGGTTGATGGGTCTGTAGCTTCTGGCTATTTATGTAACGAACTCATTGACTGACATGTGCCAAGCACTGTAGTAGGCTTTGGGAATAAAGAGATTAGTTAGATATTGTCTGTCCCGCAGGTAGATTACAATTAGAAGGGGGAAGCAGAAACTAAAACATTAGCAAAACAAAATAGGTGGTTATATTCAATGTGGCTAGGATAGTAATAAGAGGTTTATTTGGAGGGATATATAGAACACACAGGAGAAGGTAGTTAATCAAGTCTGGTGGCGAGAAATAGGGGTGAGGATGAACAAAGAAGGCTTCCTGAGTTGAGCCTCACACTAAGAGAAGGAGTGCTAGCCAGGTCAAAGTTGGGAGTGTATAAGCCTGGCAGTAGGGACAGCACGAATAAACAGGCAGAATGGTGTAGGGGAGTAGAACAAGAGGTTTGCTTTGCTGAAGCTTCAATGTAAGTGGGGGTGGTGGAGAGTTGGGGGCAAGTTGAGGCTGGAGAGAAAAGTGAGATCCAATTTAAGGAGCTTTAACTTTTGGAATGTGTTTTAGGCATAGTCAGATTTGCATTTTTAAAAGATCAACAGTTGGTCTTAGATTATGGGAGAGGTAAACTGGAAAGAGTGAGGCTCTTTGGGAATCTGCTGCAGTCTACTTTAACATAGCAGTATTAAGCTGGTTGGCATATACTGAGATGATTAGGGCCTAGTGGGCATTGAAATACAATAAGATAATGACTAGGAGAAATAGATAGGAATAAGCAGAATTTGGCCACTCTGTGTAAGGTGAAGGGCTGGGGGGTTGCAAAGGAATAGGAGGAGTTGAGGATGAGACATTTGTTTCAGATCTTGTCATTTAGTGATTTAGAGCCATAGAAGATGGAGTAGACATGAAGGGAAAGATAATAAATTTAAGTTAGGGTTTACTAAGTTTGAGGTGTCTGCAGCAGGACAGCCAGATTGAAGGCCAGTGGCTGCAGTTGGAGATAAAGGTCTAGAGCTCAGGAACAGGTCAGAGTTACAGAAATGGCCAGAAGAATCAAAGATTAAACAAACAAAGGTGAAAACAGGCCCATTTGTGGCCCTTTGAATGTTTGAAACTGGTTTAAAAAAGGTAAGGCAAAGTGGGGATGATTAATGTGTACAACAAATAAATAGAATAAATAGGATCTAGTATTTGACAGCACAACAGGGTGACTACAGTCAGCAATAATTTATTGTACATTTGAAAATAACAAAGAGTGTAATTGGAACGTTCATAACCCAAAGAAATGATAAATGCTTGAGGTGACAGATACTCAATTTACCCTGATGTGATTCTTTTTTTTTTTTTTGAGATGGAGTTTCACTCTTGTTGCCCAGGGTGGAGTACAGTGGTGCTATCTCGGCTCACTACAACCTCTGCCTTCCGGGTTCAAGTGATTCTCCTGCCTCAGACTCCTGATTAGCTGGGATTGCAGGCACCCACCACTGTGCCTGGCTAATTTTTTTTGTATTTTAGTAGAGACAGGATTTCATCATGTTGGCCTGGCTGGTCTCAAACTCCTGACTTCAGGCGATCCACCTGCCTCAGCCTCCCAAAGTGCTGGGATTACAGGCGTGAGCCACCGTGCCTGGCTTCCTGATGTAATACTTACACATCGTATACCTGTATCAGAATACCTCATGTATCCCTACTATCAGGTGTATAAATAATACACCTATTATGTACCCATAAAAATTAAAAATTTGTTTTAAAAAGGCAGAAACAATAGTTAAAATTAAAATAAAATAAAGAGGTAGCCTGAGCGTGGAGGGTGGGGGGCACAGGACTGTAGTCCCAGCTGCTCTTCAGGCTGAGGCAGGAGGCTGCTTGAGCCCAAGTTTGAGGCCCAGACGGGGCGACAAGACCCTGTCTCTTAAAAAACATATAAATAAATATATACATAATATATATATAAATGTAGAGATATATATACACCATATATAGAGACGTATATATATGTGGCAATTTTATGAATAACTAGGATACAAAAAATAGGTAATGCCTGAACTAAGTTATTAACAAGGACTAAACTTACAGTTCTTTTTGTAAGAACCAACCAAACCAAAAACAAAGAGAGCATACCTTACCGTACATTTAAAATGTGGGGCTCAGAGCCAAGGTTGGGGATCTATCTGGCCTTAGCTTCAGCCTAGCTCTGGCACGGGGCGTCCTTGACCACGCCCACAGCCCCGCCAGGCCACGCCCCCCCGCCCCGCCTGCCTGGAGCTGCCCCTCCAGCCAGGCATCCATCTTAAGAGACGCTGGTCTCCTTAGGCGTGAAGCTTGGATTTGGGTTGGGACTTTGAAGTCTCGGTAAGTAAATGTGCCCAGTTCCGTGCTTCCTCCTTAAGCAGCACCAGAAACAGGAAGTTCTATTAGTATTATTAGTCGGCAGCCAAACCTGAGGCCCTTTGACGTCGCTCGCTCACTGTGTCGGGTCGTTTGTGTCCCCTCTCGAGGATTACGGGCTTGGACCTCCTGTTCAGTATCTGACAGTAGCGGCTTCGTGTATTGTCTAGTTTTCTAGTTGTTAATGGCGAACGGGATAAAAGTCTGCTTCAGCTGTCCCAATCCTGGCCGGCAACCCCAGGGTTTTGACCTCATGAGCTGGGGAATGGCGGTGTCCTCTACTGAGATGAGACAGATTGCAGGAGGAATCTATTTTAGAGGGAAAAACATCAAAGGTTCAGTTTTACTTTTGAGGTGCCTGTGAGAAATCCAAATGGAGATTTCAGTAGACTGTCGGATATATACGTGTAGAATTCAGAGAACGGGTCTGGAAAGGAAACAGTGTTTATTTATCTCCCCTTAAATATTAGGAATTTTCATGTAAACTTGGCTACCCTGGCTGGTGCTTAGACACAAAGTATCTGCAGGTGTGTGGACAATGGTGGTGGTAATTATTCTGGTTAAAAAGCTGCCTTTTATTCAATATCCGAGCAGCTTACCATCCTCCCATAGAGTTTTTTGTTCATAACGTCTGCCCTTGGACACCCCAGTATTTGCAATTAGTCACACCAAGTTCTATATATATGCAGTAGTTTCATCATTAACCAGTTGAAAGTTTTTTTTTCTCATTTCCATTGTGATTTTTCTTTGACTCATGCATAGGTTTTTATAAATGTGTTTAATTCCCAAATGTGGAATTTGTTTTACTGATTTCTAGTTAAATTGCACTGTAGTCAGAAGATATATTCTTAAGATGTCAATTAGTTTATTAAAACCAATTGTGATCATTTTTGATAAATGTTCCATGTCCATTTGGAAAAAAGGTACACTCTGCATTTGTTGAGTACAGTGTTCCATAAATGTTAAGACTAGTTTGTTAATCAAGCTTTACAGTCGTCTATATCCTTACAGACTTTTTTTTCCTGCTTATTCTGCTCTTTAAGAGGTGTGCTAAATCTCCTACCATGATTATGCATTTGTCCATTTCTCCCTTAGAGACTAGGTGATTGGGTACTGTTACAGTTTTGGTGCTGCAAAAGAAATAGAACTCGAATATAAAATTTTATTTTTAATTCTCAGCAAGGCAATATACTTCTATAGAAGGGTGCACCCTTACAGATGAAGCAATGGTGAGTGCACACTTGGACAAGGGAGGGGAAGGGGTTCTTATTTCTGATGCAGGTGGCCCCTGCTGGAGTGGTGTTCCCCTATTGGCTACTGTTAGACCACACAGGCTAAACTAATTCTGATTGACTAATTTAGAGAGAGTGACGGGTTGAGTGGTTTGGAGAGAGTCAGGGTGGAGCAGGTAAAGGTGGAGCAGGTGATCAGGATGAGTCAGGGCAGAGCTGGTAATCAGAATGAGGGTGGAGCAGGTGATGGAAAAAAGTTGCTTTACGAGGAAGTTAAGAAGTAGAAGGCAAAGAATTGAACATACGGACATATTGATTCTTTGAAGAGAAATTTAGAACTCCTATCTAATAGTACCTACAAATTTCAAATTAAAATTTTTTTTTTTCACATTATGAAATGTCCCTCTTTTTCTCTGGTATTGCTTTTATGCCTCAAAGTTTACTTTGCTGGTCATATAGAGAGGCAGATTGTATTATTTGACTCCAACTCTCCACCTTTCCCTTAGTTATGTTCTTTGTGTTCACACCTTTTTCCGTGTGACTACTGTGACCGACCACCATGAGGTGACCTGCCCTGATTGTTGACTTTGGGATCGGCTGTGTGAACAGACATCCCATGAGGCAGAGGTTTGAAATGGGCTTGTATTTGGGACTTACTCTCTTGGACAACTTCTAGCACCATGAGAACATACCCAGGTCAATCTGGTTGAGTGACACATGAAGCAAAGCCAAGTCATCCCAGTCATTCTAGCTGAGGTAGAACAGATCAGCAGAACAGATAGACCATTAACTCGGATGTGTGAGCAATAAACTCTTACTGTTAAATGTGGAACATACGCTCTAGGAGGTAAAGACAGACAATAAACAGTAAACATTCTAAATAAATACATTATATAGTATTTTATTTTCTATAGAAAAAAAGAGTGCAATAGAGGAGTTAGAAGGAGGGAGCAGGTTGCAGCATTAAATAGTGATTAGGGTTGACCTTGTTGAGAAGGGGCCATTTGAGCAAGGAATTGAAGAAGGTGAGGTAACTACTACTTTTGAGGGTGAGATAGTAATTTAGGATTTCTTCCTTCTTTGGGAAAATTAATTGGGACAGAATACCTAATTCTTATATTGGGGATGCTGATGGTATTCCATGGGGCTGGTGAGAAGCTGTGGAGTGGTTGGTGTTGCCTAGCAACTTCCATCTCCGGCCTCTGTCTCATAAAGAGGGTCCAGGATGGGAATGTGTGATATTCTGGGTGAGAGGGATTACCTGGTTTTCATATGAGGCCAGTGTAGGGACTAAATGCTGATTTTTTTTTTTTTTTTTTTTTTTAATCTTGCCCAAATTCCTATCTAAGGGGTTTGGGGAGTCATGCCCTGCAAACCATAAATTCTCATCAGATGGGTTTTATTTAACCCTAGAGTCATGCCCTACAAACCATAAATTATCATCAGATGTGTTTTATTTAACCCTATATATCATGGTTTACTTTGCAACCTGACTCTGGCATAACAATACAAGACAAAAAAGAAAAAAATATTTACCCCAAAATATGTTTCTTTGCCATATTTTGAAATGGCCCTGCAAAGCTGTTTTGTGTATGGGGAGGGAGGGGGGGAGACGGGGGCAGGGGGAACATTTGCATCTGTAAAGAATCTCTGTTAACAAAGCTAGGTCTTTTTCTTCCAGACCCTTCCAATCCTAAAGAGATTAACTAAGATCTGAATAGGAAACATTTGTCACCTATGGTCTCTAAGGGCAGCCACTATAAGACTTCAAAATAAGTTTGATCTCCACAATCTTTATCTTAACCTGACCATTCCCTTTCTATCTATCCCACGTCTTTTAGACAAACTCAACAAATGTCAACCAGAAAATGTTTAAATTTTTTTTTTTTTTTTTTTTTTGAGACTCTAGGCTGGAGTGCAGTGGCGCCATCTCTGGTCACTGCAACCTCCGCCTCCCAGGTTCAAGCAATTTTCATGCCTCAGCCTCGCAAGTAGCTGGTATTACAGGCGTATGCCACCACGCCTGGCTAATTTTTGTATTTTTAGTAGAAACTGGATTTCACCATGTTGGCCAGGCTGGTCTCAGACTCCTGACCTCAGGTGATCTGCCCGCCTTGGCCGCCCAACGTGCTGGGATTATAAGCGTGAGCCACCGCGCCTGGCCTGATTATACTTTTCTACTGTCACTTCAAGATGATTTGCAAGGAAATGGAAGGCAAATGTATGTGCCCAGTTCCTTTTCTTAAACTGAATCTCCAAGATCTTTTTATTTCAATCTGTTTTTTTAAAACAACAACAACAACAAAAAAAAAAAACAAAAAACTGTAGGTAGTCTTTATTTTCCCTTTTTCAGCTCCCTCCTGAATTTCCAAAATGTCTTCATTTATGCTCTGAGGCTGGGTTAATCACTCTATTCTCCATGCTGCCTAGTGTATTGTATAGATGTTTATTCTAGAAGTTATTACATTATGTTATACTCAATTGCTAATATACATCCCTTCCACTATATTTAAATCTTGTCAATGATAGGAGTTTTGACTTACTCATCCTTTTGCTCTTGACGCATAACCTAATGCTTGGTCATTTTAGTGCTCAAAGTGTGCTGAATGGATAACAATTATTGTATTGAAAGCCAACATTCAGTTTACAGTATTTCCAGAACTAAATTCTTCACATCTATTGATTCACTCAATAATCCCCACAAACTATATTGATAAGTACCATTATTATTCACATTTAAAGATGAGAAAACTGAGGTACAGAATACTTGCATAACTTGCCTAAAGTTGCACAGCTAAATATGGCAAAGGTGGGATATGAAACATAGGCAAGGAGCTCCAGAGCATCTACTTTTTAAATTATGAACTATTTAAAATATACAGAAAAATATAGCCCATATATTTATAATTGTTAACATCTTCCAATATTTGCTTTATCTTCTTTTAGATGAAGTACTTGAAAGTGAATTGCAGACACCATACATTTTACCTGTAAATACTTTGTGTGAAACTCTAAAAAAGGAATTTTTTTTTTTTTTTTTTTTTGAGACAGTCTCTCTCTGTTGCCCAGGCTGGAGTGCAGTGGCGTGATGTTAGCTCACTGCAACCTCTGCCTCCTGGCTTCAAGCGATTCTTCTGCCTCAGCCTCCAGAATAGCTGGGACTACAGGAGCACACCACTATGCCTGGCTAATTTTTGTATTTTTAGTAGAGAGAGGGTTTCACCATATTGGCCAGGCTGGCCTCGAACTCCTGACCTTGTGATCTGCCCGCCTCGGCCTCCCAAAGTGCTAGGACTACAGGCATGAGCCACCACACCTGGCCAAAAAAGGAATTTTTTTTTACACAATGATATCGTCATTTTCACACCTAAAATTAACAATAATTTACTAAACCAACTGAATGTAAATTAGTTAATATCCAAATTTCTACCAATTTCCTCCAAAAAGTCTTTTCACAGGTTCCAATCAAGATCTATACATCTGGCCGAGTGCAGTGGCTCAGGCCTGTAATACCAGCACTTTGGGAGGCCAAGGCGGGCAGATCAGTTGAGGTTAGGAGTTCAAGACTGGCCTGGCTAACTTGGTGAAACCCCGTTTCTACTAAAAATACAAAAAATTATCCGGGCATGGTGATGTGTACTTGTAATCCCAGCTACTCGGGAGGCTGAGCTAGGAGAATAGCTTGAACCTGGGAGGTGGAGGTTGCAGTGAGCCGAGATCGTGTCATTCCACTCCAGCTTGAGCAACAAGAGTAAAACTCTAAAAAAAAAAAAAAAAAAATAATAATAATCCATACATCAATTCATATACTTATAAAAATTTTCTTTTTTTAAAAATTTTTATTTATTTATTTATTTATTTATTTATTTTGAGACAGAGTCTCACTCTGTCCCCTAGGTTGGAGTGCAGTGGCGTGATCTCAGCTCACTGCAAGCTCCACCTCCCGAGTTCAAGCCATTCTCCTGCCTCAGCCTGCTGAGTAGCTGGGACTACAGGCACCCGCCACAATGCCCGGCTAAGTTTTTGTATTTTTAGTAGAGATGGGGTTTCACCATGTTAGCCGGGATGGTCTCGATCTCCTGGCCTTGTGATCTGCCCGCCTCAGCCTCCCAAAGTGCTGGATTACAGGCGTGAGCCACCGCACCCGGCCAAGAAATTTCTAATTAAGATAGAATTTGCATACACTAAAATTCACCATTATTTAGTGTATAATTCTGCAAGTTTTGACAAATGCATATAATTGTGTAAGCACTATCAAAATATAGGACAGTTTTTCTCCAAATCTGTGGCCTGCCTTTTTATGTCTTAAGAATGTCTTTTGAAGACTAGAAGTTATTAATATTGATGAAATACAACTTATCAGTTTTTTCTTTTATGGATCATGCTTTTGGTGTTATACCTAACAAATCTTTGCCTAAAGCAGGGACACAGATTTCATCTATGTTTTTTTCTATAAGTTTTATAGCTTTAGGTTTTATTTATTTATTCATTTAGAGACAAAGTCTCATTCTGTCACCCAGAATGGAGTATAGTGGCCCCATCATGGCTTGCTGCAGCCTCAACTTCCCCAGTTCAAGTGATCCTCTTGCCTCAGCCTCCTGAGTAGCTGGGACTACAGGTGTGTGCCATCACATCTGGCTAATTTTTGTATTTTATGTAGAGATGGGGTCCCACTGTGTTGCCCAGGCTAGTCTCAAACTCGTGGGCTCAAGTGATCCTCTAGCCTCAGCCTCCCAGAGTGCTGGGATTATAGGTATGACCTGCCGCACCTGGCCAGCTTTAGATTTATATTTCAGTCTGTGATCCATTTAATTTTTACAAAGAATGCAAAGTTGTGGGCCGGGCACAGTGGCTCATGCCTGTAATCCCAGCACTTTGGGAGGCTGAGGTGGGCAGATCTTTTGAGGTCAGGAGATCGAGACCAGCTTGGCTAACACAGTGAAACCCATCTCTACTAAACATACAAAAAAAAAAAAAAATTAGCCGGACATGGTGACATGTGCCTGTAGTCCCAGCTACTCAGGAGGCTGAGGCAGGAGAATTGCTCCCAGGAGGCGGAGGTTGCAGTCAGCCAAGATCGCCTGCCACTGCACTCCAGCCTGGGCGACAGAGGCAGACTCTGTCTTAAAAAAAAAAAAAAAAATGCAAAGTTGTAGATTGAGGTTCATTTGTTTTTGGATGAATATCCAGTTGTTCCAGAACCATTTGTCAAAGAAACTGTCCTTTCTCCATCCTTCATACTTCTGTCAAACATGAATTGACCATATATATATGGGCCTTTTTCTGGAACCGGTATTCTGTTTCATTGATCTCTATGTCTGTCTGTCTGCTGATTCCAAACTGTCTTGGTAACTGTAGCTTTATATTAAGTCTTGAACTCAGGTAGTTTGAGTCAAAATACATTATTTTTCAAAATTGTTTTGGCTAGTCTATTTCCTTTGCTTTTCCATATAAATCTTAGATTTAGCTTATTGATTTCTACAAAAAAAGTCCTCAGAGATTGATTGGAATCATGTTGAAACTGTAGATCTGTTTGGGGAGAATTGAGATTATAACAATATTGAGTCTTCTAATCCGAGAAAGTGGTACTTAGATTAGAAGACTCAGTATTGTTATGAGTCTTTACTTGAGTCTTTGATTTCTTTCGTGTCTTGTAGTTTTCAGCATGCAGATCCTGCACATATTTTGTCAGATTTATACCTAAGTGTGTGTTTGTTACTATTGTAAATCATCATTTAAATTTAATTTTTAAATACATGTTTCATCTTGGAATAATTTTAGATTTACAGAAAAGTTACAAAGATAGTACAGACAGTTCTTGTATACTCTTACCCAGTTTCAGTTTCCCCCAGCATTATCCTTTTACTGTGGTTCATTTGTTAAAACTAAGATAACAGTACATTACTGGTAACTAAACTTCAGATATTATTCAGATTTCACCAGTTTTCCTATTCATGTTTTGCTGTTTCATGATGTAAATTGTGATTTAAAATTTTTACCTTCTATTTGTTCATTCCTAGTCTATAAAAATTTTTGATTTTTGCATCTGATTCTACCTTGCCAAACTCATTAATTCTAAGTTTTTTTTTTTTGTAGAATTTTGGAGATTTTCTACGTAGATAATTTTGTTGTCTGCAAATAGAGTTTTATTTATTTATTTCTATTCTTTATGCCTTTTATTTCTTTTTCTAGCCTATTGCACTGGCTAGGACTGCCAGTACAGTGTTGAACAGGATTGGTGTTAACAGACATCCTTGCTTTGTTTCCGATCTTAGAAAAAAACATTTAGTCTTTAGAAAGCAATCAGCCTTTCACCATTAAGTGTGAAGTTAGCTATTAGCTTTTAATATATTCTCCATATAAAGGCATAATATTTGCTATTCCTAGTGTGCTGAGGGTTTTTGTCAGGAATGGAGTTAGAATTTGCTCAGAAGTATTTTATGTATCTATTTAGATGGTCATATAGTTTGTCTTTAGTTTGATAATATGGTTAATTAAGTTTATTTATTTTTTCTGTTTTGTTTTTGAGACAAGGTCTCACTCTGTTGCCCAGGCTGGAGTGCAGTGGTGTGATCTTGGCTCACTGTAACCTCCATCTCCAGGCTCAAGCAATCCTCCTGCCTCAGCCTCCCGAGAAGCTGGGACTACAGCCATGTACCACTATACCCAGCTAATTTCTGTATTTTTTTGTGGATACAGGATTTGGCCATGTTGCCCATGCTGGTCTTGAACTTTTGGGCTTAAGCAGTCTGCCTGCCTCAGCCTCCCAAAGTTGTAGGATTACAGAATTGAGTCACCATGCCTGGCCCCAAGTTGATTGATTTTTGAATGTTAAATAATCTTTGCAGTCCTTAGGAAAACTACACTTGGTCAGTATGTGCTGATGTATGTTAAGAATTTTTGCATTTGGATTCGTAAGGGATATTGGTTTGTACTTTTATTAGGATATCTTTGTCTGGTTTTGGTGTCAGGATATTGGTCACATAAAATGATTTGGAAAGTCTTCCCTTCTCTTCTGATGTAAGAGTTTCTATAGAATTGGTATTATTTCTTCTGTAGATGTTTGGTAGAATTCACCAGTGAATCCTTTTTTTTTTTTTCTTTTTCTTGATGGGAAGGCTTTTTAACAACAAATTCAATTTACTTGATAGATAAAGGGCTATTCAAGTTTTCTATTTCTTCTGGAGTGAGCTTTAGTAGTTTTTGTCTTTCAGGGAATTCGCCCATTTCATGTATCTATAGAATTTATAGGAATGAAGTTGTACCAAATTCTTTGTTACTCTTTTGATGTCTCTAGGGTCTGTGGTGATGGTTCTCTTTTATTACTGATATTGATAATTTGTGATTTCTTTCTTTCTTTTTTTTTTTTTTTTTTGAGAGGGAGTCTGGCTTTGTCGCCCAGGCTGGAGTGCAGTGGCCGGATCTCAGCTCACTGCAAGCTCCGCCCCCCAGGTTCACGCCATTCTCCTGCCTCAGCCTCCTGAGTAGCTGGGACTACAGGCACCCGCCACCACGCCCGGCTAATTTTTTGCATTTTTTAGTAGAGACGAGGTTTCACCGCGTTAGCCAGGATGGTCTCGATCTCCTGACCTCGTGATCTGCCCGTCTCGGTCTCCCAAAGTGCAGGGATTACAGGCTTCAGCCACCGCGCCCGGCCTATTTCTTCCTTTTTAATCTCCTTAATGATCCTAGTCAGAAATTTATTAGTTTTGTTGGTCTTCTCAAAGAACCAGCTTTTGATTTCATTGATTTTTTTTCCCAATTTTTTCTATTTATCAATTGTTATTACTCCTAATCTTCTGTTAACTTTGTATTTAATTTGCTCCACTTTTACTGATTGTCTGAAGATGGAAACTGAGGTTATTGATTTTGAGATCTTGTTTTTTCTTTCTTTCTTTCTTTTTCTTTTTCTTTTTCTTTTTTTTTTTGATACGTAGTCTCCCTCTGTTGCCCAGGCTGGAGTGCAGTGACCTGATCTCGGTTCACTGCAAGCTCCGCCTCTTGGGTTCCCGCCATTCTTCTTCCTCCGCCTCCCCAGCAACTGGGACTACAGGCGCACGACGCCACGCCTGGCTAATTTTTGTATTTTTAGTAGAGACGGGGTTTCACCGCGTTAGCCAGGACAGTCTCGATCTCCTGACCTTGTAATCCACCCACCTCGGCCTCCCAAAGTGCTGGGATTACGGGCAAGAGCCACCGCTCCCGGCCTTGTTCTTTTCTAGTATGGGCATTTAGCATTATAAATGTAAATCTAAGTATTGCTTTAACTATACCTTAGAAATGTTTCTATGTTGTATTTTCATTTCTATTCAGTTCAAAAGGTTTTAATTTCCCTTTTGATTTTTTTTTTAACTCAAGAGTTACTTAGAAGTTGCTATTTAATTTTAAAATATTTAGGAGTTTTCCAACTATCTTATTGATTGCTAATTTAATTCTAGTATTTTCAATTCTGTTTTCCAATTCTAGTGTTTTTCAAGTCTACTCTATCCTGCTTACTATTATTGAGAAAGGGGTATTGAAATCTCTAACTATAATTTTGGATTTGTCTGTTTCTCCTTGGAAGGTCAATGAATTTTGATTTATGTTACTTTAGGTTTTTTTTGTCATTTTGCAGATTTATTAATAAAAATGAAAATGTGTATAATCAGATACCAAAAACACATCAAGTATGAATAATAATAATTTTTTTTTGAGACTTTCACTCTTGTTGCCCAGTCTGGAGTGCAATGGTGCCATCTTGGCTCAATGCAACCTCCACCTCTTGGGTTCAAGCAATTCTCCTGCCTCAGCCTCCCGAGTAGCTGGGATTACAGGCATGCGCCACCATGCTCCGCTAATTTTGTTTTTAGTAGAGATCAGGTTTCTCCATGTTGGTCAGGCTGGTCTCAAACTCCCGACCTCAGTTGATCTGCCCGCCTTGGCCCCCCAAAGTGCTGGGATTACAGGCATGAGCCACCGCACCTGGCAAGTATGAATAATTATATATTAACTCTCAAATATGTAAATGTCTATGCTGATGGAAGAAACAAAAGGAAACAGAGTTTCTAAGAATTGATTTTTATTAATACATAATGTTTGTACTTATTTATTATATACATGTGATATTTTGATACATGCATAGAATGTGTAATGGTAAAATCAGGGTATTTAGGATATCTATCGCTTTGAACATTTGTCATTTCTTTGTACTAGGGACATTTCAGATCCTCTAGCTATTTTTAAATATACTGTATATTGTTACCTGTAGTCACCCTACTATGCTATCAAACACTAGAACTTATTCCTTCTCTCTAACTGTATGTTTGTACTTATTAACCTACCTTTCTTCATCCTCCCACAACTCCACGTCCTTCCCAGCCTCTGGTAATGATCATTGTATTCACTACCTCCATGAGATCAACTTTTTAAGTTCCCAAAAGAGTGAGAACATACAGTATTTGTCTTTTTGTGCCTGACTTATTTCACTGAACATGATGACCACCAGTACCATACATACTGCCTGTAGTCCCAGCTACTCAGGAGGCTGAGGCGGGAGAATGGCGTGAACCTGGGGGGCGGAGCTTGCAGTGAGCTGAGATCCGGCCACTGCACTCTTTTTATGGCTGAAGAGTATTGTATTGTATATATAAGCTCATTTTCTTTATCCGTTTGTCCATTGATGGACACTTAGAGTGGTTCTGTATCTTTGCAATTGTGCATAGTCCTGCAATAAACATAGAGGTGCAGGTATCCCTTTGATATACTGATTTCCTTTCTTTGGATAACTACCAGGTGGTGGAATTGCTGGATCATATGGTTACCACAATATTTTAATTTTTTGAGAAATCTCCATATTGTTTTTTATGGCCTGTACTAATTTATGTTCCCACCAACAGTGTGTAAGAGTGCCCTTTGTCTTTGCCACCTTCTTTATTTTTTTTCTTTTTGATAATAGCCCTTCTAACAGGGGTAAGATAACATCTCACTGTGCTGTTGATTTACATTTCCCTGATTATTAGTGATATTGAACATTTTTTCATATACCTGTTGGCTATTTGTATGTCTTCTATTGAGAAATAGAAGGGGTTTGGTTTGTTCTTCGTTTTCTAGTTCCTTGAGGTGTTTAGTTATTTATTTGAAATCTTTTCTGCTTTTGATATAGATGTTTATTGGTATAAGCTTCCCTCTCAGCATTCCTCTTGTTGTATCACATAGGTTTTAGTATGTGTTTTTTCATTTCATTTGTTTCAAAAAATTTTTTTCTTAATTTCTTCATTGACCAGTGGTCAATCAGGACCATGTTGTTAAAATAATTTCCATGTATTTTTACAGTTTCAAACATTTCTCTTATTACTGATTTCTATTTTTTTTTCCATTTTGGTCAGAAAAGATACTTAATGTGATTTAGATTTTTACAAATCTGTTTAGACTTGTTTTGTGGCCTAACATCTAGTCTATCCTGGAGAATGTTTTATGTGCCGATGGGAAGAGTGTGTATTCTGTAATTGTTGGATGTAAATGTTCTGTATATGTCTGTTAGGTCCATTTGGTCTTTGTTTTCTTTTAGCACTTTGAAAGAAAAGTTTTTCTTTCACGCCATCCTCTCCTATCGTGTAAGATTTCTACTGAGAAATCCACTGTTAGTCTGACTGGTTTCTCTTATACATGACTTGATGCTTTTCTCTTGTTTTTGGAATCCTCTGTCTTTGACTTTTGGCAGTTTGACTATAAAGTGCCTTGGAAAAGACCTTTTTGGGTTGAATCTATTTGGGGATCTTTGAGCTTCCACTCTCTGGATGTCTGAATCCCTTGTAAGACTTGGGAAGTTTTCGGCGATAATTTTATTAAATAGGTTTTCTATGCTTTTCCCCACCTCTTCTTCTGGAATATCCAAAATTCGAGTACTTGGTCACTTAATGGTTTCCAAAATGTCATCTTTATTCCCTCCCTCCTCCCTCCCTCCTTTCCTTCCCCTCCCTCCCTCCCTTCCTTCCCTCCCTCCTTCTCTCTCTCTTTCCCTCCCCTCCCTTGCTCCCTCCTTCCTTCCCTGCCTGCCTGCCTTCTTTCTTTTTTGAGATGGAATCTTGCTCTGTCACCCAGGCTGGAGTGCAGTGGTGCAATCTCAGCTCACGCAACCTCCACCTTCCAGGTTCAAGCAATTCTCCTGCCTCAGCCTCCCAAGTAGCTGTGGTTATAGACATGTACTACCACGCATGGCTAATTTTTGTATTTTTAGTAGAGACGGGGTTTCATCATGTTGGCCAAGGTGGTCTCGAACTCCTGACCTCAAATGATCCATCCACCTTGGCCTCCCAAGGTGCTGGGTGTGAGCCACCATGCCCTCCCTCCCTCTGCCTGCCTGCCTGCCTGCCTGCCTGCCTGCCTGCCTTCCTTCCTTCCTTCCTTCCTTCCTTCCTTCCTTCCTTTCTCTTCCTTTCTCTTCCTTTCTCTTCCTTTCTCTTCCTTTCTCTTCCTTTCTCTTTCTTTCTCTTCCTTTCTCTTCCTTTCTCTTTCTTTCTCCCCTCCCCTCCTTCTGTTTCTTTCACCTTACTGGGTTACTTCAAATGACTTGTCTTCAGGTTCTGAAATAATATCTCCATATTGAATTATCTCATTCAGATTCTGAACTGTTTTTCTGATTTCTTTGTATTATTTATCTGTGCTCTCTTGTATCTCACTGGGTGTATTTAATATTGTTATTTTAATTTATTTGTAGGCATTTCACACATTTCTTTTGCATTGGAATCTCTTGCTGGAGAATTGTTATATTACTTTGAAGTTGTCATGTTTCCTTGCTTTTTCATGTTTTTTGTGTCCTTATGTTGATATCTGCACATCTGCTATAACAGTTGCTTTTATTTTTTGGGTTGGCTTTCATAGGGGAAGATTTTTTTTTTTCTTGTATCTATAGAGTTGGTTGGGTGGGGCACTTTAGTTTTTATTTTGGGTTCATGCAGTAGTATAGTCTCCCTGGGATTTCTTTGACTGTAATCAGTGTCAGTGGTGTCTATGATTTTGTCAGTGGTTTAGGCTGTGGTTGTTAGCACAGGCTGCAGTGAGGCTTTGCTGGGAATGGGGATATCAGGCAGGCCAATCCTCAGGCCCCAGTGGTGGTGATGGCAGGCCGATTGTTCCTGTCCTTGGACCCCTGGCCAGTGTACACAGGCACTGGTGTTAGCAGGTCTAGGAAGGCCAGTTTTTAGGTCTCTAGGTGGCTTGCTTGGGTATTGGCAGTGTTAGCAGTGTGCTGGGCAGGCGGGTGGAACCCTGGAGCCCTGGGCAGCATGTGTGGTGTCAGTGATGGCAGTAGTGTTAGGGGGCCAATCTTTGGTCTCCCAGGTGACATGCACTGGTGCTAGCAGTGACAGCAGTAGGATGGGTAGGTCAGTCTATAGGTCCCCAAGTGGCACATGTGGGTAGGCATTGGTGCTGGTAGTGGTGCCAGGTGATGTTGGCCTGTCCCCAGGCTCCTTGATGATGTACACAGGTGCAGGTTGTGGTGGGTGCCTGTGTTCTTAATGCCGTTGTAAAGCCACATACTCCATATTTTGTTCTCTCTCTGAAATATTTTTTGTTGGCAAAGGAAAAATAAACTTGTCACATTTCAGCCATTGTTGTTTTGAAGATTCCATCTTTCATAATTGAAGCTAACCCTAACTGATTCCATATGGGAGAGGAGAGAAAGGGAAGAAGCAGCCAGCTGTGTATCTGAGTCACTTATTAGTCAAGGATGGTATTTTCATGTACCTCACCCATGCCTTTAACATCTCAAGTTATTTCAACAGCATATTGCAATTTGAGAAGCACATTTGTATATATTATCTCATTGGATTCTTTCAGCATCTATTAGGTGGTGAGAACAGGGAATATTGTCCCATTTTAGAGGTGAGAAAACTAAACCTAGAGTGATGCAGTGATCACAGTAAACACTCAACAAGTTAGTGAGAAAGGTAGGAAGAAGCTCTATTTTTCTGCCCCAAATCCACTGTATTATCTTTGATTATAAACAGTTTTTTAAAAATCCATTTCTCTTTGGTAAAATTTTCTGTAGAATGATGGGATAAGATACATTAAGGGGAGTTACACTAGATCCTGATTATTTTATTTGTCTTTCAGCCAAAGGGTGAATCATGTTTAAGAAGGTCAACAGGATTGAGCGCAAGAGGAATAAGACAGGAAAACGAAAAAAACTTAATCCATGGATTCCACGCATCTTCAACCACCAATGCTATGTCACCTTCCTTACTGGCTGCTATAGTTGCCTTTGGAAATTCAGACAATGGAAAAAAACTAAAGTTGGATTTTGTTGCTGCACTTGGGTACAAACTGATGAGGAACTGGACCATGTTTTCTCAGATATGGGGAACATAGGCTGACCGCTGGCCCCATAAGGGCTCTTTACAGTCTCCAGGACTGGGGATGCTAGGGCTCCATTTCTTCCATAAAAGTATTGCACCAATATTAAACTTACTGAAACACGTACTTTCTTCATTTCTTTCCTTCACTTCATTTTTCACTTTTTTTCTTTATTTTTCCTTACTACCTCTTTTATGTTTATTCATTAATTCACTTTTGCATTTATTCATTCAGTGAATCTTGAAGAAAAAGTGATGTTTGGGTGCAATTAGATATTTTTGGTTAGGGATTACGGGGATGCCTGAATTGTAATTTGCTCTCCTCTGTGAATTTCTCTTCTCGGGAGAAAAAAACAGCAAGTGAGAAACAAGGTGCTCCTTTATAATTGGTCAAGCTAGTGGTGATTTTCCCTAAGGAAGAGCTATAGTAAGACTGAGTGGTGGCATATGGACTAGCCTCTTTTAGGGCCTCTATTTGTAAGCCATATGTTGGAACCCTTTGGTGAGCTACATGGTATAAGTGATTAAATTATCAGCACACTGAAATGAGAACAGAAGAGCAAAATCATGTACCTTTGCTTATTTGTGAACATGGCCCAACTGGGGTCCCAGAATCAGACATATTGGATAATTAATTTCTTTTTTTTTTTTTGAGACCGAGTCTCGCTGTGTCTCCCAGGCTGGAGTGCAGTGGCGTGATCTCGGCTCACTGCAAGCTCCGCCTCCCGGGTTCATGCCATTCTCCCGCCTCAGCCTCCCGAGTAGCTGAGACTACAGGCGCCCGCCACCACGCCCGGCTAGTTTTTTTGTATTTTTAGTAGAGACGGGGTTTCACCGTGTTAGCCAGGATAGTCTCGATCTCCTGACCTCGTGATCCACCCGCCTTGGCCTCCCAAAGTGCTGGGATTACAGGCTTGAGCCACCGCGCCCGGCCTGGATAATTAATTTCTTATACTTGAGGTGGGGAACACAAGGAAAAGGGTAGGAAATGGGAGGTTTCCCTGGAGTAGGCAGGAATGTTCTTCTGTCCCCACTGTATCTTTCCTGCCCAGATATTTGGCTTCTATGCGAGTCACTGGGGATAATACAAGTGCTTCAGGCATGCTTCCTGCTCTCAAGGAATTCAGTCTACTGTGGGGAAAGATAAGTACACACACACAATCTCAATATAGTGAGAGAAGTGCTGTAACTGCATGTGCATGTGCACAGGCACATACCAAGGGGAGGGCCATCTTTTAGAAGGTGAAGGGTGATTAAGAATTGGATAGGTAGAGAATTGGGGATGGTGGAAGAATTGGTATTGGAGGAGGAGTCAAAGGGCATAGTGAGTTTGGAGATTGATATAAGGTTTATTTTAGATGAAGGAGAGGATATGAAAGAAGAAGTGAGGGGAAAAGAAGCTAGAGGGGGAGATGGGTCCAATGTTGTGTGGTTTTAAGAATTTGACCTCTGCCATTGGGAATAAAGAATCCCCAAAGACTTTAAGCTGATGAAGTAGTCTGAGCTGTGGTTTGGAATGATTATTTGATTGTGTGGAGGACGTATTGAAAGGGACAAAACTAACACAGGGAGACTTCTTTGCCTTCAGAGAAAGCAGTACCTCCTCCATAATGATAACCTCCATTTTGGCTTTGAGCTTATACAGATCTGGGTTCTAGTCCTGCCCCTGCTACTTCTTAGCTGTGGATCTTGAATCAATTATTTTACCTCTCTGAGCTTTCTTCTGCAAAAATGAGATTGATGCCTAACTCCTATGGCTCTAATGAGAAATAAATCAAATGAAAGTAGCTTGTGAAATCCTTAGCATTTTACTAGAACAAAATAGCTACTTAAAAAAAATTATTCTTTAACTCTGATTCCCCCTTTCTTCTCCAATGGGGTAGATTGATGACTCAATGAACTAATTAATGATGCATGAATCAATAAATTAATTACTGAACAAAACATCTGGTAGCTGGAGAGGCAGATGAATTCAAGAGATGATTGTTAAAAGCCAGCTATGTTCAAGAAACTATACTATGTATTGGTAATACAGAGATGTTCCTTTTCCTCAAAGAAGAAACAGTGTAGCATCAGATAAAACATAAATGCATAATTCCAGTTCAGTGTAAGAAAGGTTGTAAATAGGCATATACAGGATTTGGTAGGAGTAAAAAGAGAGTGGTCACTCCAGCCTCAGGAGAGTAATGCATGGCAGTGCAACTTATACCTGAGGTGGGGAACGCAAGGAAAGGTAGTTTGGCAAGTGTGTACAGAAACTGCTGAGGTAATAAGGATAAATGGAGCTAAGTTCGATTTCTTTTTTCTCTTCCCAGAAAGAGCAATTATTTTGCCCGTGCCTGGTAATTTCATTTGTCTTGTCTGTGATGTTGCTGTTCCTGTGGATAGAAACATCCAATGAATACTTTAACTTTGACTGGTGAGTTTCACTTTTTGTAGTTTCATTTGTGTAAGGGCATTTTGGTCTGATAACCACCTGGATTCTACCTCAGGCTGAAAAGATCTGGTGATATAGTAGGGAAGGAAGACAAAACTGGGCTTTCCACAGCTTGTGGGTGAGAGGCCTGCCTCTGGGGCAGGGGTAGGATGCTTAGCACCCTAACTTGTTATACTTTCTTCCACTGTGCTCAGTCTCAGACTAAATCTGGCTCAGTGGGAAGCTTTCATGCTTCCGATATCCACAGTCCTTCTACTCAGATAATGATTCCCTGGTATCTTTTCTTTAGTCTCTTTGAGTTACTGATGCCGACACTAGTTGGTTTTCATGATCTCTATCCCTGAACCCTGCCTTCTCTGCTGCTGCTATACCCTCTTCCTCTCCCTACTGTTCTTAGGAGGCTTCCTAGGATTCTGCACACAGTGACACGTATCCCTTCCCAGCACTCTTTCATGGCTAAACTCCTACTCTGGAATGTCCCCAGCCCTTCTAGTTTTTCTGGCTTGATGTCTGCTAACCTTACTGCAAATCTTGTTATTTGGTATATGGGGAAGAAGGATCTGTTTGGATATGGGGCTTTTAAAAATGGAATACAGTTTTTTTTTTTTTTTTTTTTTATATAGAAGTAAAACATGGTTTGTTATTTTATGTGTAAAATGTAAAAAGTTAGAAATATAGTATCTGCCTAGTCCCATTCTTGAGAGATAATCACTTGATATATTTTTCTATGCTGATTTTTCTATTATGTTCATGTTGTATACATCATTTTGCTTTTTCTTTTCACTTAAAATAACAAACATTTAAACAAAATTTTTAAACTCCTAATGAACATCACTTAAAATGGTTTAAAAATATTTCATGATAGATGCTATAATACACTTAGCCATTTTTAATTGTTAGGCATTATATGTGTGTCCAATTTTCTCGTTTTTATAAACTAGTAATGCAGAGAAATCTTTGTATTCTGACTAATGTTCCTAGAATAGATTCCCATAAATGGCATTATTGAGTCAAGAAGAATAAACGTTGTTAAAATTCATTATGCCCCCAAATTAGCCAGGCATAGTGGTGTGTGCCTGTAGTCCCAGCTACTTAGAAGGCTGAGGTGGGAGGATCCCTTGGGCCTGGGAGGCAGAGGTTGCAGTGAGCCAAGACTGTGCTACTGCATTCCAGCTTGGGTGACAGAGCCAGACCCTGACTCAAAAAAAAACAACAAAAAAAAACACAATTCATTATATCTATTGCCAAAGTACTTTCTCAAAAGGTTATAGCAATTTCTATTTAAAACAGAGGTATATGACAGGATTAAATATTCTAACATTGCATATTTTTTCTTGATGAAATTTTTTTGTTTTATTTTTGGTTTTTTTTTTGTTTTTTTTGAGACGGAGTCTCGCTCTGTCGCCCAGGCTGGAGTGCAGTGGCCGGATCTCAGCTCACTGCAAGCTCCACCTCCCGAGTTTACGCCATTCTCCTGCCTCAGCCTCCCGAGTAGCTGGGACTACAGGCGCCGGCCACCTCGCCCGGGTAGTTTTTTGTATTTTTTTAGTAGAGACGGGGTTTCACCGTGTTCGCCAGGATGGTCTCGATCTCCTGACCTCGTGATCCGCCCGTCTCAGCCTCCCAAAGTGCTGGGATTACAGGCTTGAGCCACCGCGCCCGGCAATTTTTTTGTTTTAATTTGAATCATTTAGTTTCAGAACAAGTTTATTTAACTAATTTATTTTAAAATTTATTTTCCTTTGCTTACTTATTCATTGGGGGTTTTCAGTTAGCCTTCTCACTGGTTCATCTGCAGTTTTATTTGTGGGCCAGTTCTGAATTATTTCACAGAAATTGTATTTCAATTTAAAATATAAATGCTATGGTATAATTTATTCATATTTATAAATTTTAAAATACCAGCTCTGAGATCCATAGTTGACAAGGTTTATGCAAAGTCTAATATCCAAATCTTTCTGCCTCTCTCCCCATCCCTTGAGTGGTATCAAAGTTCTGGGGCTTACCACAAGATAGCAAAAATAGCGTGGTGGTGGTAAGAAGAAACTCTGGTCATCACAATGACACTGGTCACTCTGGTCATTATTACTTTCATTAGACAGTGCCTCAGTCAAGCATTGGTCCCTAGCCACTTTTTGGAATTGCTCTTCCAGGCATTTTATAGAAATATTCCTCACAACAGGCTTTTGCATTGACCACAAGCATAGCTTGGAACCCTCACCATTGTTCCCAAGACTGAGATGCTTACTGGCTAGCTTCCGTGATCTTCCTTGCAACCATCCCCGATTTGTGAATTTCGTCTGCCAGGATGCAGTGTTGTAAATCAGGCACAAGTCTGAGTACCAATGAAGTCTTCAATCCTAGTGCAAAGTTGCAGCATAGTCTTTCATTTTCTTCATATGTTTTTAACTTGAAGACTATTTCGTATAATAACTAATATAGCTGTACTAGCTTTGCATGGTTTATCTTTTCCATCCTTTATTTTTTTAACCTTTCTATAGCTCATGTTTTGGAAGTTTCTCTTAAAAATAGCATGTGGTTGGGTTTCTCAAATCCAGTTTGGCAGTATTTGTCTTTATGTTCCAAATAAAAAATAGCTCTGTACTAATATATCACTAATATATTTTATTTGAGCTTACATCCATATTCTTCCTAATGCTGTTGTCCTATCAGTTCTGTGGGTTTTGTTTTGTTTTTGAGGCAAGGTCTCACTCTGTTGCCCAGGCTGGAGTGCAGTGGTGTGATCTTGGTTTATTGCAGCCTCTGCCTCCCAAGCTTGACTGATCCTCCCACTTCAGCCTCCCAAGTAGCTAGGACTACAGGTGCAAACCACCACACCTAGCTAATTTTTTTTTTTTTTCATGGAGACAGGGTTTTGCCATGTTGCCCAGGCTGGTCTCAAACTCCTGAACTCAAGTGATCTGCCCGCCTCGACCTCCCAAATTGCTGGGATTGCAGGTGTGAACTACTGTACTGTGTTCTTTTTTCCTCTTTTCTTGCCTTTATATTAAGTTTTTTTTTTTTTTTTTGAGACGGAGTCTCGCTCTGTCGCCCGGGCTGGAGTGCAGTGGCTGGATCTCAGCTCACTGCAAGCTCCGCCTCCTGGGTTTACGCCATTCTCCTGCCTCAGCCTCCCGAGTAGCTGGGACTACAGGCGCCCGCCACCTCGCCCAGCTAGTTTTTTGTATTTTTTAGTAGAGACGGGGTTTCACGGTGTTAGCCAGGATGGTCTCGATCTCCTGACCTCGTGATCCGCTTGTCTTGGCCTCCCAAAGTGCTGGGATTACAGGCTTGAGCCACCGCGCCCGGCCTATATTAAGTATTTTTTATTACTTTATTTTTCCCTCTATTAACTTGGAAGGAATACTCATATTTTCTCTCCTACTGACTCTTGCTGTCTTTTTTGTACCTGCCCTGGAAATTGCAACATGTAATCTTGACTCACCAAAGTCTTATATTAGTATTTTAACCTTTTCCTGGATAATACGAGGATCTTGAAACACCTTGACTTCATTTACCTCCTTCTGAGTTATAAGCCATTCTCATCATATATTTTAATCCTACATACTTTTCCAACCACAGATGACATTATTGTTTTGTGTAGTTAATATTCTTTTACATTTACCTATGTATTTACTTTTTTATTACTCTTCATTTTATGCACCTCTGATCTTTCATCTAGAATCTTTTTTTCCCTGTATAAAAAATAACCCCTAGGTGTCCCATAGAAGGTGACTGTTAGGAAGAGAAGAGGCCTGAGCTGTGTACGTCATCAAGCCAGTACCTAGGGAGAGCAGACTAATAATGTCTGTTCACACATTTAGATGTTTCAAAGCTAGGATTCATTCCCCCACAAATCACAAACTGGAAAAGTTTGTGCTTTCTCCTAGGATATAACCCTGGAAGGTTCCAAATCAAAGTGTATGGTGTTTACAAGGTTACCTTCTCCCCTGTAGCCCTGTGAAGTTTATAAGAGCTTCCTGTACCTCAGCCAATTCTAGAGAAAAATTACCCCAAATGCTACACTATCTCTGGATTTCCTTCCTTGTTTGGATCTTGGCTCCATAGTTCTTCAGTGTCTGGTAGATGTCTGATGCTTTCATTTAGATTTTTCAGAACATTTTGTCTAGCTTTTCTAGTTGTTCCCCTTAGTTAGAAAGAGCAGAATTTTTTGGTAGGGTAACTGTAACTTCTCTCTTTTCCCCTCTGTGCGTGTTGTTTCTCCATTTCTCACTATGCAAGGGTTCCTAGGGCCTCCACCATCAATGTGTCTTTTTTTCTCATCTAGAGTTACTGTCAGCTGACAGTTGGTGATGCTGATATAAAACATTGCAATATGTATTGGGGAAAAGTGCAAGGAAACTGCATCTTACAGCTGTGAGAAAGCAGGGAAAGGGTCCTTGAAAGTTTCTTTAAACATTCTGTTATAATGATAACAGAAAATATGGATTTTACATGAGTAGGTTGCATTGACTAGGCTGCCCCAATAAGCTGTCTTGGTTGAGTGAGTAGGCCTACATCCAAAATGGAGGTGTGATTATGCTGCTAGTGGGATGTAACACAATAGTCCAGAGCACAGAGAAAACTGCTTAAAAATGCTAAGTCAGAAGAAGCCTAACTTGGACACATTCATGTAGAGTAGGCCTACTGCATAGTCATCAGCATTGTATATTCCCAGCTTAAAGAAGTGATGGCCAAGAAAAGAGACTTCCTTTTTCAATTCCCACTGATGTTCAGGCAGTCACATAAGCAAACTCCTTCTTACTCTTTTCACTCCCTTTTTTCACACCACTACCACCACCAACAGTAAGTACAGTTACTTACTGGGATGGGAAGAAGTAGAAGGAGAGAGAGGAAAAGCCAAATCACGGTTCTTCTTTTGCCTATAATCCATAGCTGGGGGATGGGAACTTCACCTGAGTTTGGTGAGAGGGCTTTGAAGTAAACCAAACTAATAGTAATATTTACGTGTGATCGGACATCCAAAAGAAAACCTTTTAGGTTGAAAGAGATTAAAATAAAATATCAATGTGACCAGTAAAATGATTAGAAGAAAGAGGAGTACCATGAAATGACAAACATTGTTTTCTTTGTTACTTGGAGAGCAAAGTCAGTATCTCGATTTGGTTAAACTCATTAATTCTTTGACTATATCTAGAGTGCTATTAAGGCCCGATTTCATGTTCTTTTCATTTCAAAAATTTTTTTTCAAGATCTCTGTTTGATTGTTTTGATAACATCAAAAAATTGTGCTTGGATTAAAATACCCTATTCTTGTTTCATGGATGTGAATCATTTCTTTACATTATGGAAGATCTTAAATATATTTATTTTGTGGCTCTTTTCTGATTGTTCTATTAATTATGTTTTCTTGGGTCCAAGTTTTTCTATTTGTTGGCTTCATAGGGTTCATTTGTTGACATCCCTTACATGTTTTCTGATTCCTGATTGCGATCTCATCTTCTACAGAGCACTCTTCCCAGTGTCTTGATCTGGGATACCTTTTGTTAGTAAGGCTGTTTGCCTGTTTGTTTCTTCCTAGTTTATCTCACAGCCCTTGTCCAAGAGAATTTCCTTTGTAATTCTTATTAATGTAGTTTTTTGTTCACTAGCCTGTAGTTTACATCTTTTTTTTTTTTTTTTTGAGGTGGAGTCTCGCTCAGGGTCCCAGGCTGGAGGGCAGTGACGCAATCTCAGCTCACTGCAAGCTCCGCCTCCAGGGTTCCCGCCATTCTCCTGCCTCAACCTCCCGAGTAGCTGGGACTACAGGCGCCACCACCACGCCCGGCTAATTTTTTTGTATTTTTAGTAGAGACGGGGTTTCAGCATGGTCTTGATCTCCTGACCTTGTGATCCGCCTGCCTCGGCCTCCCAAAGTGCTGGGATTACAGGCGTGAGCCACCACGCCCGGCCGAGTTTACATCTTAAAAAATATAATTTCTACAGGTTTTGTACAGAGAGGAAGAAATTTCTGTTTTCTTGACACGAAGATTCAAATTTATTTGATGTGTAATACCTAGACCAAGTATAACATTGTTTCTCCTAACAAATCATTAGCAATTTTCTCTCATATGCTACATTAGGAACAGAAAAATTGGTTGTTTTTTTTTAATATGGTGGCTGTGATTGCAATGATGTCCAAAAATGTATATGCATGTGGACAAGGAGCCTGCCAAAGTGTAAAGTATTGGTTTTGTTCAGGCAGTAAACTTATGGGATATATTGTTTCTCTTCTGGTATTCCCAAATTTCTGTATTATATTATTTTTTAAAAGAGGACATAATTTTTAAATATGTATTCTAAATAACTTAAATTCCTGCTATGTTTACAAACCCCATGAGCATCCCCAATTGCCTACAGAACACAACTTTAAAACTCCTCATATAAGTATCCGCAAAAACTGCTGTTCACACACTGCTTCTCTTTTTATCTCCCTACATTTTCTTATGCCTTATCTAGTCTGGTTTTGTCCCCATCCTTGACACAGAATCTACTGATTTCTGCAGTATTTTAAGAACTGAAACACATTTTTTTTTCAGGGTCATTTTTCTAGGAACAGGATACTGGTTTTACTGGTCTATTTTTATTCTGAGTTTAGCTGGGATCCTGACTGCCTACTCTTCATTGCTGTTGGTGAGTAATGCTTCTCATTTCTTCCACTCCCTTCCTGAGTAGCCTGATGAGGTGTTCCTGCCTGTGGTATAGTATCCAGTTGGTACTGGGGGCTCTCAGAACCCAAGTTCATTCTTGTCTTAGTAGAGTTGGGGTTTACATTAGCTAGTTGAATTTTAGGCACAAGGAATAGGATGTGGAAGGAAAGCCTATTCTGTTAGAGGATGTGTCTTGCCAGTGTGGCCCTTTGAAAGTATAACAGAACATCCTTTTTCTATTTCCTTGTTTTATACCCTATCCTATGGTTCCCTCAATATTGTCATTTTAGATACCCATAGCTTCACATCAGCAGTATCTTTACTCATCTCATGTCCCATCTTCTGAAAATCAGTCTTTCTGGGCCTTATAAAAATTTACTAGTTTGTTAAACTTGTTCTAATGTACAAATGCTAGTCACCTAGCCCAGATGCAAAGTACATTTTAGCAAAAGCCTTTTGGCAATAGTGTGGCCTTGTTTCTGTTGCCTAACATACTAGTGTCTCTTAGTGTGAGAAATTTATGCCAGGTAAGAGAAAAGTCTATGGAAATGGGAGGATAACTTTAGATAGAGTTTTGCAGTGCCCATTTATACATAGGGCAGATAACTTTCTCTGATTTCACCATTCCTTTCTCTATTGAATTCTTGTCTGATACAGAAGAACCTAGCCCCCAAATTTGTTGCTATTTGCATGAACTTTTTCTTTCAAAAAAGCTTATTAATCATTATATGAGCAGAACATTGTGAGAAGTGCTGAGTATACGGAGATCAATAAAAACTAAGCAATTTCTGTTTTCATGCAGTGCATTTCATGGAGGTAGGTGTGAGATATAAGTTACAACTATTCCTTGTCACTGGAGTGGGATCTTAAAGGAGTGTTAGATTTGGACATATAGATATGGTAATGAGGAAGAACGTTGTGGGCTGAGGGAGCTTCATGACTAAGCAAGACAGAAAAATATAGGATATCTTGTTGAGAAGGAAAGGTCAGTTCTGTTAGTATGTAGGGCATAATGAAGAATAATGGGGGGCCGGGTGCAGTGGCTCCTGCCTGTAATCCCAGCACTTCGGGAGGCCAAGGGGGGGTGGATCACGAGGTCAGGAGATCGAGACCAACCTGACTAAACCTGGTGAAACCCCGTCTCTACTAAAAATATATTTTAAAAAATTAGCTGAGCGTGGTGGCGGGTGCTTGTAGTCCCAGCTACTCAGGAGGCTGAGGTGGGAAAATGTCGTGAACCTGGGAGGCGGAGTTGCAGTCAGCCGAGATCGAGCCACACTGCACTCCAGCCTGGGCGACACAGCAAGACTCCGTCTCAAAAAAAAAACAAAAAAAACAAAAAAACAGAATAATGGGGAAACATGGCTGAAAAGATAGGTTTGTGAGATTTTGGAAGGCCTGGAAAGAAAGGCTAAGACATTTGATATAAATCAGTTTTCTATTTTAGAAAAATTATTCTCGATGTTTTGGTTTGGAGGGTGGCTATAGGCAGACCAATTAGAAACTTTTTTTTTTTTTTTTTTTTTTTTTTTTTTTTTTTTTTGAGATGGAGTCTTGCTCTGTCGCCCAGGCTGGAGTGCAGTGGCCGGATCTCGGCTCACTGCAAGCTCTGCCTCCCGGGTTCTCGTCATTCTCCTGCCTCAGCCTCCCGAGTAGCTGGGACTACAGGCACCCGCCACCTCGCCCGGCTAGTTTTTTGTATTTTTTAGTAGAGACGGGGTTTCACCGTGTTAGCCAGGATGGTCTCGATCTTCTGACCTCGTGATCCGCCCGTCTCGGCCTCCCAAAGTGCTGGGATTACAGGCTTGAGACACCGTGCCCGGCCTAGAAACTTTTTTTTTTTTTACAGGAGGAAAATGTAGATGAAGGATGTGCTCTGGGCCAAACTCTGACCACTGAATTGTGCCACTTTTATGCACAATAAACATGAAATGGTATAGTTAGGTTCTAAGAGGGGAATGAATTCTAGTGTCCAATAAAGCAATATATTTTAACAAACTTTCTACTCTACCCTACCTCTTTTTGAATACATACAATGACAACAATAGTGAAAAAGAAGGGGTACCTGGATTCTATTTCTAGTTCTATCTTTAGGTTACTATGTAACCTTGGTCAAGGCATGTAACTCTTCTGACCTCAGTTTCATTTTTTTTTCAAATGAGAATGATAACAATATTTAATGGTATAATATAGGGCTAAGTAAAGAACAAATGAAATATCCATGAAATAATTTTGATAAAGAGGTAAGTGCCTTACATATCAGATTATCATTAATATCCCAGGCATCTGAGGACTCCAGTTTTCAATTTCTATCTTTACACTGACTTGGTGACTGGCTAGATTTAGATTAAAATCCGAGATTTATTGAATCTATACCAGTGTTAACAACAGTGGTTTGACAGTAGTAACAACAGCCCTGTTGTCCTTGGACAACAAGAGTCCTTGGAAGGGCTGCCTCCTGAACTTAATCTTCTCTTACAAGTGAGTCTGAGTAACACCAGGAATAAGGTTCCTCACAGGGAAAAGAAATGGGCAGGAGCTCAGGAAGAGTATCAGTGTGGTAATTGTTATGAAATCTTCGAGGAGATAACACAGAATTCTTCCTGAGGTTGCAGATGGAAGTTATAAACAGGAGGCAAGATTTGAACTGGCTTTGAAGAGTCAGTGGCATCGGGAGAGGGAGTTTTTTCAGGCAAACAGCATGGAAAACTCCCAGAGGCTAAATAAAGTACAGGTATAGCAAGAAGTGAGTGTACTACTGGACTGTGAACAGAGTTTGGAGCTATAGGAACAGTGCTTTGGATGGCAACTTGGTGATTTCAAAATAACTCTCTTTTTCTTTGCTTTTGCAGTTACTTGGATTGTTGTTGCTTTGGGAAGGGATTGAACTATACCTGCACTTGTGTCATAAGGTAGGACATCTGAGTCCACATTGGAAACCTTAGACCTGGACTGAACCTTAGGCCAGGCCTAAACATGCTCCTTGGTGTACTCAGTTTTGCATATGGGTTACCCTCTCTGTTACTGTTCTCCTTGGAGAGAAGAGATTTACTTACATCATTTTAACTGAAATAATTAAATATCTAACGTTGCAACTGATTTATGGAAGGAGCTGAACTGGAGCTGAACCCAAACTCTTATTCTCACTGCTTCCTATTAAACTCAATCTGTGACCCTGTTCTTCCCATTCCGGTAAAATCTTAGGCACTCATTCCATTAATTTCCCAGTACTTTTTAGTCACAGAAATACTCTCATTTCAGTGATTAAAATTTTCAGTTCATTGTAATAACCTAAGTTCCAACTTTATTAACCTTAAAATGTTTCCCCTCCTCTATTTGGGCCTGATCCAAGCCTGAAGCCCATAGCAGCAGAGAGGGCATGGTGGTCCTTTTACCTCTTTTCCGCCTGAGTGGGGTCCAGGGGAAGAGGAGATGGAGAAAAGAGCACAGTCTCACAAGGAGAGGGGAGAAGGGAATCAGGGGTTGATTTCTAGGTAAATGTACAGTTGCCTCTTTTCCCGTGAACTTTTTCTATGTGTGTTTTCAGAAGCCCTACTGAGAACCTTGACTGTAACTCTCTTGGTGGAGTCAATGCCTGTCTTCCTGCAGTGCCCTGAAATTTCTTTTCTGAAGTCCTTTTGACCCTCTCTTGAGTTTGGATATCTTTAAAATAACACCAGCATGATTTCTTTCACAGGGTCTATATCTGGTCCCCAGAGGACTGTCAGCTTGGCCCCACCATCTACAGGCATGCAGCATAGTTCCGATACAGCATCCTTGTTTTGTTCTCCCATGGGCTTGAACAGCTCCAGTGACAGCCTCTTGCTTTTTTATAGACTTTTTTGGGCATGTTTAAAAAAATTGATACCAGTAATTGGACATATTTGTGGGATCCATGTGATAATTTTGATATATGCCTACAATGTATAATGCTCAAATCAGGGTACTTAGGATATCCATCATCTCAAGCATTTATCATTTCTTCATGTTAGGAACATTTCAACTCTTCTAGCTGTTTTGAAACTATTTTTTGAACTATTTTGAAGCTATTTATATTATAAATTATTGCTAACGGTAGTCACCTTACTGTACTATCAAACGTTAGAACTTATTCTTTCTATCTAATGGTATGTTCTCATTAACCAACCCCTCTTCATTTCTCCCACTCTGACCCACCTTTCCCAGCCCTTGGTAACTATCATTCTACTTCTCTACTTTTTAACTCCCAAATATGAGTGGGAACATCAGGCATAGTGTTGATACAATTCCTTGTATTTCCCCAAATCCAGAAACATTTCAGACTCTTGAGTGGTCCCTTTAAGTCTTGAATTAGTCCATTTGCATTGCTAATAAAGGAATACCTGAGACTGGGTAATTTATAAAGAAAAGAGGTGTATTTTGGCTCATGGTTCTGCAGGCTGTAAAGGAAGCATAGCACTGGCATCTGGTCCTGGTGAGGGCCTCAGGAAGCATACAGTCGTGGTGGAAGGCAAGCAGGGAGCCAGCATATCACATTGCAAGAGAGGGAGCAAGAGAGAGGAGGAGGAGGTGCCAGGTCCTTTTAAACAACCAGATCTCATGTAAACTCACAGAATGAGAACCCACTCATTACTGCAAGGATAGCACCAAGCCATTCATGAGGGAGCTGTCCCCATGATCCAAACACCTCCCTCTATGCCCACCTCCAGTATTGGTGGTCACATTTCAACATGAGATTTGGAGGGAACACAGGTCCAAGCCATATCAATATCCTCTTACTCAAATGAGAAGTATGAACTGGAAATATAAATTTAGAGTTATTAGAATAGATGGAGCTTGAAGTCATGAGATTTTCTAGGGAAAGAATATAGATTTGAAAACTGAACAAATAGGACTTATTGACATCAACATTTATTTTGGATTTGGGACACCATGATAAATTAACCAATACCAAGAATCCCTAGGACTGAAAACATTCTGATTACCATTCCAGGTTTGTGTCTCTTATAAAAACTATGCATATGTTGCCTGTGCCAGTTAAGTACTGCTACTTGGCCTCTGCCACGGCAGAAGCGCATCATCCCCTTTGAAATCAGGAAGACTGTTTGGCAGCATCTCTCACCTTTTTTCAGGCATACAGGATGGCCACCACAGTGCTTTTCAAGGATGCTGATGCTTTCCTCACCAGTGTCTTCTGGGACCTCCCAAAGAACTCAATATAGGGAGTAGGTTAGCTCATAGGTGATAACCGTTCTAGCACTTTTTCTTAATCTTTTATTATTTCTTCTATATTATACCAAGAAATTACTGGCATCCCAATTTCATTGAGCATAGGCTACCAGTGAGCCTGGGCTTCAGATAACCAAACAATTAGAACCTCTTGGAACTGCTTAATACCTGGATTCTAGGATATGAAATCCAGAATCTCTGGTAAGTGCACCCATATCAATAAATTTAGTCCGATCTAAAATTCTGTTCTCTTTTCCTTGTTCTCTTTCCCTTAGAATTCATTCCCACACATATTCTACAGGATTTTTGCCAATATTAGTCAGGAAAATCTTCTTTTCTAAGCCTTCATCTTCTGAGGCATTCTGGGATCTAGTTCACAGATTCTGAAGGCAATGAAAAGTTCAGGGGGATTATTAAGAGTTGGCATTCCTTTGGAACTTAACTACCTTGGTTGAATCTGCAGGTCTTCAAACCAGGAATGACCAGGCTTATCAGACTTGTAAGGAGAGACTGATTTTATTGGTAAGGGAGATTTTGTGGGGCTCGGAGTTTCAGTTTTATTGTACTCAGAATAAATTTAGGAAGAAAAGCATTAGCACCAGGGGGTTCTAGAACCCCCCTCCCCTTCCCGTTCTACCTACAGCTGCCCAGAGAGAAGCGAATGGCATCAACCCAAACTCCTTGTAAACATGCTAATTACCTGACTTCCTGGTAGACACACTAAAGGTATTTGTCAACTCCTTATCTGCAAAAATTTCTACCAGGATATACCTAGATCTATCTAGGTTGGTTTTATTGTAAACAAACCTGGAATATATAGGTTCGTGTGGTAGAAGACATGACTGGCTAGAGTTATATAATTAATGAAGTATAAAATAATGATGCTCCATAACCAAAATGACTCCTGTGAAGCAACATTTCTTCATATTTTGCTCAAAACACACCTTACATTTTAAGTCCAAAAACAATGTATACTAATACAGGAGAGGAAAGACCCTATATGAGTAGCTGCATTTGACATAATCATATCTGCTCGAATTTTTTTTTTTCGAGACGAAAGTCTAGCTCTTTCGCCCAGGCCAGACTGCAGTGGCACTATCTCAGCTCACTGCAAGCTCCGCCTCCTGGGTTCACGCCATTCTCCTGCCTCAGCCTCCCGAGTAGATGGGACTACAGGCGCCCACCACCACGCCTGGCTAATTTTTTTGTATTTTTTTTAGTAGAGACGGGGTTTCACCGTGTTAGCCAGGATGGTCTCGATCTCCTGACCTCGTGATCTGCCTGCCTCGGTCTCCCAAAGTGCTGGGATTACAGGCATAAGCCACCGCGCCCTGGCTTTTTCTTTTCTTTTTTGTTTTTTTTGGCAGAGTCTCACTCTGTTGCCCAGGCTGGAGTGCAGAGTGGCGCGATCTCAGCTCACTGCAACCTCTGCCTTACGGGTTCAAGAGATTCTCCCACCTCAGCCTCCCAAGTAGCTGGAACTACAGTTGTGCGCAACCACACCTGGCTAATTTTTGTATTTTTTGGTAGAGATGGGGTTTTACCGCATTGGCCACGCTTATCTCGAACTCCTGGCCTCAGGTGATCCACCCGCCTCAGCCTCCCAAAGGGCTGGGATCATAGGTGTGAGCCGCCGCTCCCAGCCAACCACTGGAAATTCTTTTATCTGTTCCCTGTGATTGCCTGTATCCTTTAAATCCATAGTGAAGTTTGGTGTTGGGTAAGATCTGCGATTCTTATGAGTCTGGCAATTCAACTTTTGTGTTGTGATGCATTTAGTTTTTCCTAATAGGTTGTTTAAAATTTTTTCATCTATGTATGTGTTTTCTGTTCTTTTAATAATGTCCTTGTTAAATTTAGGTCTAATGTTTTGTTGCACTCATAAAGTATTCTCTCTTTTTCTATTATCTGAAAGAGTTTGTTAAAGATTGGAAATATTTCTTCCTTAAATGTTTGGTAGAATTTATCATTGACGTCAGCAAAGGGTTGTTTTGTGAGAGACTTAATTATGGATTTAATTATTTTAGATGTAGAGATTATGGAAAGGAGAGAGCTAAGTACTGTCTAGAGGGCAGCACAGATGTAGGAAAACTATACATTTGAAAGGGAGGAAGTTAGGAAAGTTAGGTCTTCTTGGTCTCAACGTTTTTTCTCTATGAAGTATACAGTGTTCTGGCAGGCAGATTTTTTCATCTGTTTAACAAATACTTATTGGACGCTTACTGTGTGCCAGACATTCTGCAGGACACTGAGGATGTAATCATAAGCAATGCCAATATTATCCTTGACTTCATGAAGCTTATAGTCTGTTGGGGAAAACAGACATCGAAAAGGCAATTACAGAGTATTATTTACTTATAATTGTATTGAGTATACAATTGAAGTCTAATGAAATAGCGAAGACTTTAATGGCAACTGTTGAATCTGAGTAAGAGATACCAAGCAATGTTAGGACCCAGCTGAGGCTAGAGATAGTAAATTAGTAATGGTAAATTAGCTGTGTAATTTTTTCTAGTCATGCTGTACAGCAAAGATTAGAAGCAAAGAAGGTGAATGATTGGTTCCATCTAATACTGGGGATTTGCAGGATGGTGAGATTAAAAGAATGAGAAAGCAGATAAGGTCCCTGACATTGTGAAGACACACATACAATTCCTAAGGACAGTTCTGATCCAAGCCTAGTGCTTCAGGTCAGGAGATTTTTTTTCCTGTTTCCCTAGATCCTGATTCTGCTAGTGATTCTTCCGTGTGTCATTTTAATGTTCATTATATGCAAATTCTGGAAAGAAAGATGGCTGGTAGCTGGGCTGTCTCTGCAGGTAAGAATCATCCTATAGCTCCAGCACTAGCTGTCTAGATGTATCCTGCCTGACTTTTGGCTTTCTCACAGATCTTTGCTCCCTATGTGCACCTGGTCAGCATAACTGTGATGGTTATCCTTTTCTGGCCTGTGGCCATCTACGTGGCACGTTTGGAAAGAGAAGGTATGTCACATAGGGCAGAACCCTGCCTATTTCTTCAGCTCTGGCTTTAGCTTGCATACTCCACTTAGGAAAACAGAAGCTTGGGAACTAGCCGCCCCTATGCCTTGTTGCAATTCATTTAGCTTGCTACTCAGGCACACTCCTATGCTCTCACTCACTACCCTGTCACGGTGGCCAATGGCCTGTCATAGTATTTCTGTGGCCAAACAGAACTTCTAAAGAGGGATTCTTTTTTTTTTTTGAAAAATAAGATCTTTACATTGTTATACATTGACTGTCTGAAGATGGATGGCAGGTGACGCAGTAGAGGCTGTTTTAATTTTACTTGAGCAAAGTGCTGGTACAAGTCACAGTTCTTTCCATTTATTTTCAAATATTAGTAGTTTTTCCTTTTTTTCTTTCTTTTTTTTTTTTTTTTTTTTTTTTTTTTTGAGACAGAGTCTTGCTCTGTCGCCATGCTGGAGTGCAGTGGCACAATCTTGACTCACTACAACCTCCACCTCCCGGGTTCAAGAGATTCTCCTGCCTCAGCCTCCCAAGTAGTTGGGATTACAGGTGTGCACCACCACTCCTGGTTGTATTTTTAGTAGAGACGGGGTTTCACCATGTTGGCCAGGATGGTCTCAATCTCTTGACCTCATGATCCGCCCGCCTCGGCCTCCCAAAGTGCTGGGATTACGGGCGTGAGCCACTGCGCCTGGCAAATATTAGTAGTTTCAACTCATACTAGGTCCAGAGATTTCTGCTTACATTCAAGTAACTCAGAGCAGTCCCCTGTGAGATCATGTCATACCTGAGGACTTACAGCAGAAGTCTGTAAGTCGTCTTACAGCAAATGTCTGTCTCTGTCACTGGTTTCCTCTTCATTCTTTGCCCCAATGTAATGGAATCAAAAGAACTGGATCTGTATACTAAACTGTTTGGAGAATGGAATTGTCTTTCACCACTCTACGGATAAACCAATAGGACATTCTTCTCTCTGGGTTTCATTTTTACTCTTTTTAAAATAAGGGTAAAATTACCCTTTCTGACCTGTGGGGGTATGCAGGCAAGAGAAAGAATGTATAGATAGTGCTGCCATTGTGTGTTTATATATATATGCTTGTGTGTGGAGGGTAAATTTTAGGAAGTATTTCTGGGGAAAGGGCTTAAAGGGGACAATAATCAACTCTTTTCTTTTTCACTTTCTAAATTTTAGTTAGAATGAGAAGATACAGGATGACACATTCTGAGAAAAAAAGGCTCAAGAAATGTAATGTAATCGCAAGGTTAAGAGGTTAGAGCTGGAGACTGAGATTTGAAAGTCACTGAAGCATAGGTGGTAACTTGAAAATGTACAAATGGGTAAAATTCTCAGAGGTCTAAAATAGTAAGTCTTGGGGAATGGCTGGTTATCGCAGGCATTGTGTACAGGCTCTGTATGTGAATGTGTGTGTATGCACGAGAGAGAGAGAGGGAAGGAGGGAGGGAGGGAAAGAGGGAAGCAAATATTTATAGAGTGTTATGAGTCAACACTGTCATAACAACTCTGTAAGGTTGATATAAGCAGCAGGACAGCCCCATTTTACAGAAGAAAATGAAGATTCAGAGAGATTAAGTAAGTTGTCCTTAGTCACACAATCAGGAAGTGGCAGAACTTGGCTTTAAACCCAGATTTCTGCCAATTAGTGCCCTTTCCACTATGCTGTACTGCCTTAAATATACAGATGTTTTGGGATGATCTTTACAGTCTCTGGGGCTTTCTTAGAATCAGCCAAGCTCCTCATCCTCCTGAGAAGCTGCTCCTTAACATCGCTTCTCCTTCCTTTCCTTCCCCATCTGAACCCTGTACAATTGAGTCCTCTGTAAATTTCCAGTTCCAGTAGTAGCATTAATAATAATGCCCTATAATTGTACAGTTCTATACTTTTATATCCAAATCCCTGGAAGTAAGTGGAAATGTCACAGAAATAGGAAGTAAATTAGCCAGTACACAGTCAATGAAACCCATGGACTGTGGGTTTACTCAGACTTTGCTTGCTTTGCTTGGGATGATTTTCCAGCCCTCTTTATCTTTTTTCCCCTACTTCCCCTTCCTTCCAAATTTTTCAGGTCTACAAGTGGCTGTTGGATTACCCTTTCTTCTTATCTTTTTAAGTCTCTGTTTGATGCCACTAGGGATTTATTCTCCCTGCATTCAGGAGAAGGAGAATTTGGGGCCCAAGCCAACCCTCTTTGGACATAGAGGTGCACCCATGGTAGGTCTGAGCATGAAGAACATGGATGAAAATAAGTATGTATGGGATATGTGGTCAAGAGAAGAAAACTGAGAACCATAGGAGCCCCTGGAGAGAAAAAGTGATTGCATTAAGATGGCAAGAATAAAGAGTTCATTGTGGAGGTTGGACTTGAATCCAGGCCACCTAACTCCCAGTCCATTTCTCTTTACTGTGCCCAGTGACATTGCCTCAGATGAGCAGAGTCCCAGAATCAGCTTGGATAGAGGGTATACAGGTTTTGAAAGGAGATCTGAGGGAACCAGACTCTTCTACCCAAAATCCTACTGGGTTCTACCCCTACCATTAAAAGGAATGCTGGGAGAAGAGACTCTAAGGCTTAGGGCCTGATGTCCTTTTCTTCTACAGTTGGGGCCTGAGAATACCATGATGTCCTTTGAGAAAGCTGTTGAACATGGAGCCCATGGATTGGAGACTGATGTACACTTAAGGTAAGAAAGCAGGGAGCTGGGGTGGGGGGAGGAGGGGATAAGTTCATTGCCATGCAAGAGAACCAGCCTGGCCTGAGGTGTAGAGACAGCAAGCCCTAGGGAGTTGTTCCTGTGTTCATATGGCATATATGCAGGTACTACACAGATGAACCACATCTCACAAACCACACCTCTGCACCTCCATGTTTTCAGTGACAGGGTTACAAATCAGACACACTCAATAATAGTCTTCACACATGATTCAAATATGGTACCATTGCAACTGTGCTTACCACTTCTCTCTATGTACTACCTTAGCAATTTATTTAACATTCCCTGAGCATTTGCTATATTCCAGGCCTTCTTATGAGTGCTTGGGAGATGCAAATGAGTAAGATATAGTCATACCTAAAAGATGTTCCAGCTAGTGAAGGAGACATGGAATGTTTCAGATAACTACAGAATAAGGCCATTTGTGACAAGAGCCATCCAGAGAAAAATAAGTGTAATGGAACTTCAGTGGAGGAAAAGGTCACTTCCTATTGTGTGGAAAAAAAAAAAAAAATCTTTATGCTCAAAGTTGTGTTTGGGTTGAGCCTCGAACCAAGCGGAGATGGGGGAAGGAGAAAATTCCAGGGAATTCATTCTGAGAAGCTTTTGCTGTGTCCAAGACCATATGAGAAGAATGAAGAGACCAGTGTCAGACTGGGAGACAATATTTGTAAAACATATATCTGGCAAAAGACTTGTGTCTAGGATATATAAATTCCCAAAACTCAACAGTAAAATGAAAACAAAAACAAACCAAACAATCCAATTAGAAAATGGGTGAAATACATGTGTGGATATGTCACTGAAGAGAATATACAGATAGCAAATAAGTATTGAGAAGATGTTCAACTGCATTAGCCTTTAGGAAAATGCATATTAAAACTAACACTATTCACCTATCGGAATGGCTAAATTAAAAAATAGCCAGAACAGTAAATGCTAGCAGACAAATTGAATCACTCATATGTTCCTGGTGGAAACATAAAATTGTATAGCCACTCCAAATAAGTTTGGCAGTTATTTATAAAACTAAATGCAGTCCTATCTCACTTAATTATGAGGATATGTTCTAAGAAATGCGTTGTTAGGCAATTTTGTCATTGTGTGAACATCATAGAGTGAACTTATACAAACCTAGATGGCATAGCCTACTGCACACCTGGGCTGTATGGTATGACCTGTTACTCTTCGGCTGCAAACCTGTACAGCATGTTACTGTACTGAATATTGTAGGCAATTGTAGAACAATGGCAGGTATTTGTGTATCTAAACATATCCAAACATAGAAAAAGTATGGTAAAAATAACAATATAAAAGATAAAACATTGTACACCTGTATTGGGCAATTACCATGAATGGAGCCTGCAGGACTGGAAGTTGCTCTGGGTGAGTCAGTGAGTGAGTGATGAGTGAATGTGAAGGCCTAGGACATTATGTGTACCACTGAAGACTATAAACACTGTACACTTAGACTGCACTAAATTCATAAAAAAAATTTCAATAAATTAACCCCAGTTTATTGTAACTTTTTGACTCTTTTGTGATAACACTTGGTGTAAGCACAAACGCATTGTACAGCTGTACAAAAAACGTTTTTTCTTTATAACCTTATTCTCTAAGCTGTTTTTTAATTTTTTTTTAACTTTTTTGTTAGAAATGAAGACACAAGCACACACATTAGCCTAGGCTTACACAGGGTCGGGATCATTAATATCACTGTCTTCCACCTTCACATCTTCTCCCACTGCAGTGTCTGCAGGGATGATAATATGCATGGAGCAGTCATCTCCTATGGAAACAATGCTTTCTCAAATACCTCCTGAAGGACTGCCTGAGGCTGTTTTACATTTAATTTTTTTGTATATAATAGAATGTATATACTCTAAATTTAAAAAAAGTGTAGTGTAGTAAATATATAAACCAGTAACAGTTGTTTATTGTCATCATCAGGTATTATGTACTGTCTGTAGTTGTATGTGCTATACTTTTATGTGATTGGCTATACAGGTTGGTTTACATAAGTATCACCATAAACATACAAGTAAGGTATTGTGCTACAATATTATGGCTACAGAGTCACTAGGTGATAGGAAATTTTCAGCTCCATTATAATCTTATGGGGCCACTGTCATATATGGGGTCCGTTGTTGACTGAAATGTCCTTATGTGGCACATTACTATATATACTTACCATACACCCCAGAAATTGCACTCCTGGGCATTTATTCCAGAGAAAAGAAGACTTAATGTTCATATAGAAAAAATCTTTACATTAATTTTCATAGCTGTTTTATTTGTAATAGCCCAAATCTAGAAACAACCCAAATGTCCTTTAAGAGGTTTAATGATTAAACTGTGTTCATCCATACTGTGGAATATTACCCAGCAGTAAAAATGAATGAACTATTGAAACATGCTGCTGTTTGGATGGACCTCATGGGAATTACGTTAAGTGAATAAAGCCATTCTCAAAAGGTTATATACTGTATGATTCCATTTGAATATCACATTCAGATGACGACCTTAGAGTGATGGAGAAAAATCAGTGGTTTCCAGGGGTGAAGGAGGGAGAGAGGTGGCTCCCACTTTAAAAGGTAACACAAAACTCTTCTTGTATATTTACCATTCTGTATCTTTACTGTGGTGGTGGTGATATGTCTTCATGTGTGATAAAAGTAACATAGAACTAAATATACAAATAAGTTCATGTAAAATGAATGAAATCTGAATGAGGTCATAGATTTTATCAATGTCAGTTTCCTTGTTGTGATAGTATAGTATAGTTATGCAAGATGTTACTATTGGGGGAAATGGGCTAAGGGTGTATAGGATCTCTCTGTATTATTTCTTACAAACACATGTGAATCTACAATCCTCTCAAAATAGAATGTAAAGAAAAGAATCTCGTCAGCTTTCTTAAAAAAAAGACATAGACAAAATGATTCTAAAATCCGAAGATGATCCATTCTGACATCTTAAACTTTACTAGGCCCTATATCCTGCTCCAGTTTATGCCCCATGTCTTCACTTTCTTTTAAGCAACATTCCTCCAAAAAGTGATCTGTACTGTTGTAGAGGATCAAACATTTTTGTTAGTCTCACCCTTCGGGGTTCGTTGGCTGGTCTACAAATTAAATTGATGTAAGACAGATTAACAGGAGAAAAATAATTTTAATTACGTTTGTACACATGGGAGTCCCACAGAAATTTGAGATTTAAGGAAAAGGCCAGATGATTGAGGCTTGTATAGTTTCCTGAGCTATAGAAAGGAAGAAGGGCTTGTATGGGGGCAGTGACAAACTGTGGGAAGAAGAGGGAAGAAAATGTGTGGTGAATAAAGGTTGTTTTATTATACAGATGTAAGTCCCTTGATTATAAAATGATTTCAGAGCAGCTCTCTTACTGGTACAGATCCTTTTACTAATGAATATTTCCTTTATAAATACAAATTTCCTTTACAAAAGGGCAACTTTTCAGAGCTTCTCCTGTGTCTGCAGTTTCTCGAAATAACCAGCTCAAAATAATCAATATGCCAAAGAGGTATATATTGGGGTGTCATATTCTGGTCTCCTGCAGTCATATTTTAGGGTGAGTGTCTTGAACCCCAACATTGCCTTTCTTTGCCTTCTCTCAATCCTCCCCTTTGTTTTGGATAACTTTTAATCCTTTTTGAGCCTATCCCAATCAGGCTTCTTCTACACCACTTCTCAGAGCTCTTACTAAGTTATCAGGGACCTCAGACTTCCTAAACATCATAGTAAATTTTCAGTTTTCATCTTAACCTCTCAGCATTTGAGTAGTCCTTCATTTTTGAAACTTTCTTCATTTGGCTATTAGAATACCATACTCTCCTGATTTTCTTCCTACCTGGCTGTTTCCTATGTGACTTCTTTTGCTGGCTCCTCCTTCCCTTCTTGCCTTTAATGTTGCAATTTTTGAGATATGTGATAAAATAGTTGTAAAGGATATCTGATCCCTACCCCAAGTTCACCCCAAAGTGAATTTGATAGTGCTCATCCCACTTTATAAAATTGCAGCTATGTTGCCCTTAAATGTGAAACAGGTTTATATGAAACCTTCATTTGAACATAATTTTGAGAAACATTTGAAAAGGCAGAGATATTTTTTAAACCTAAAGAGCAAGTAATGTAAACAAGTTATTTGCAGCTGAGAGAAAGCTTTGGGAGATTCTGAGAAGATCTATGCAAAATTTTTGGCTGCTATTATTCCCAGTCCTCTAATAAAATTTTTAGCATAAAAGCCCAGCCAGCCATACACCTCTCTGGAGAACACTGAATTGAGTTTTCTGGGGATTGCAGAAACACAGATCCTGAAGAAATGCTGACCTCCTCATGTGGACCAGTAGGAGAAATCTTGCCAACAGTCACTGGAAGTCCATGGAAGCTGAGTTAGAGAGATTGAAAGATCCCAATAAACTTGTTTGTGCCTACTGCTCTTACTCCCTCTCTGCTAACGCGGTCTCCACCTAACTTTTTAAGGGAAATAAATGTAAATGTCACATGTAACAAGTATGTGTGTGATAACTAGTTTCCGTTGGTATTGCCTACCCTTTAGCATTCATGATGAACAAAATGTCAAAAATTTTAATGAAGATGTGTCATGCCAAGCCATATGAGAACCTGAGGCAAAAGGAAAAATCAGTAATACTATCTTATCTTCATTTAAAATTTAATATTTTGTTTATAGTGGATTTTTGCATTGGTTTTGTTTTTTAAAATATTGTATTAAGATAGTATTTATCTTATTAGTTTTTGGCACCCCTTTAAATTTTAGACCCATGGCAAGTGCACTATCATTTTGTTATTTGTTTTCTCCTTTCTCCCTCCTTTTGGACTAATGGAGCATTTTTTAGAACTTTATCTCTACTATTGGATTATTAGCTATATCTTTTTTTTTTTCCCCAGTGGTTGTGCTAGAGTTTACAATTTGATCTTTAAGTTATTTCTCCCTTTGAGTATTATACATTTATATGTAAAGCTATTTTGTCAGTACACTAACAGTGTCTTTTATCAGTACATTAACATTTCATGTCTCTCATAGTATGACCTGGTGCTATCATGAACCTCATTATACACTGCTATTACTTTTTGCTTTAAACAGTTAATTCTGTTTTTAAAAAATGAGAAAAAGTTTCTATATTTACTCATGTATTTATCATTTCTGGCACTATTTATTCTTTTGTGTAGATCCAAGTTTCAAATTGTATCAATTTCCTTTTTGTCTAGTAATTATTTTAATCTTTTTTACAGTAAAGATATGCTGGGAATGAATTAGTGTCTTTGTTTGTATGAAATATTTTAATTTTCCCTTCATTTTTGAAGAATATTTTTGCTGTATATATAATTCCAAGTTGACAGTAGTTTTCTTCAAGCATGTAAAAATATGTTATTTCATAGTTTTCTGTCTTATGTTTTGATGAGAAATCTTCTGGATGCTTATCTGTATTCCCCTCCACATATGCCCACCCCAGGCCCCAGCTACTTTTTTTTTTTTTTTTTTTTTTGCAGCAGAAAGAGGTTTAGTGACAGAGTCACCAAATGAGGAAATAGGAGGAAACCTCAAATCCATCTCCCTAAGGAGTTCGGGGCTAGAGTTTTTAATGGTTTTAGGGTGGGCTGGAGTGTGGAGATTGTTGATTGGTCAAAGAGTACAGGGTGAAGTCAAGGGACAGGGAGATGAAGAAACTATATTCTCATGCTGATTCTGTTCCTCTGTGGGGGTCTTCAAACTGGTTCACATCAACTGTTTTACCAGAGTATGGGATCTGAAAAACATCTTAAGCAATTCTTAAACAAAAGCCTTGTGATTCTAATGTCAGAAATCCTATCTATAGAAACACTGGGGATGTGAATGGTCAGTGTCAAATGACTTTCCATTACAAGGAAGTGGTTCAAAGTGAAGCCTGATTAATACTTAATTATAGCTATGTTTCTGTCCAGAATTCTTGTTAACCCTGTGACGATGGCTTCAGTACCCCCTTATCTTCTTTATCTCTCAATCCTGAAGTGTGATCATTAAGGAGGAATTGGGCCATGACTGCTTTGGCTGATTCCTGCTGACAGGGGTCAGGGGGACCATAATTAGGATTTGAGTAATGAAACTGCTTTGTAGTAGCCTGTAAATGTTCTTGAATGCCAGGTATAGGGTTCTGATTCTGCATGACAGAAGTGTCAGTTCTTTTGTTACTAGTCCCTGTTGTCTGTTGTGAATAGAAAGAAGAACAAGATGACAATAATAAGAGTTTGTAAGGCGAAATAAAACCGGTTTCCTATTCCCTTAGGAAGCCAGCTAAAGAGATCATTTAAGGGGATCTGTGGTACACACTTCTCATAACCATTTAGCTTATTTGGAAATTTTTTCTATTCACAATAAGTGGTATTAGCTATTGCACAGATACCCACTTGTTTTGCCAAAAGGAAATCTAATACAATTTAATTATTCAGAACTACCTGGGCCAAAGAGCTTAAACCATTATGCCTAACAGCCTTCTTTATTTCAGCATGTCAGCATACCACATTTTTGGTGTAGGTTTCTGAGCTCCAACATCCCCATCTGAAGCTTCCCTAGAGGTTTCACATACTAAAAGCTGAGTTGGTGGGAAAACTGAGTTAATAGCTGAGTGGCAAAGGATCCTCATAAACTAGTCTTCTATTTCTGGGAATAGCCCAGTCCCATTAAACAGCTGTGTCTCATTTCAGGAGTTAGTATTGCAAATGAGCTTTCAAATAGAAGAAAAATAAATGTAATGTTTGGAGAAATCTATAAACCAGTTTCCTTAGTCTGGAGGGCAGTCAGTTGAGGTGTCAGATGTTAGATTTGGCCCGGCGTGGTGGCTCAAGCCTGTAATCCCAGCACTTTGGGAGGCCGAGGCAGGGAGATCACCTGAGGTCAGGAGTTTGAGACCAGCCTGGCCAACATAGTGAAACCCGTCTCTACTAAAAATACAAAAATTAGCCTTGTGTGGTGGTGGGCACCTGTAATCCCAGCTACTCGGGAGGCTGAGGCAGGCGAATCACTTGAACCCAAGAGGTGGAGGTTGCAGTGAACTGAGATGACACCACTACACTCCAGCCTGGGTGACAGAGTAAGATTCTGTTAAAAAAAAAAAAAAAAAAAAAGGATGTTAGGCTCAAAGCATGTTCAGTTAATGTGGAAGCAGGCAGTGGCAATCTGACAGATTTTTCTTGCCTGTAGTTTATGTATCACAAGGTCAAGAGATCAAGACCATCCTGGATATGCTTTCAGGAAAAAGATAGTAGCAATTTCATTGAGTCTAAGTGAGAAAAATGGGAAGAGAATTTGAAGACATTAGTTTGGAGACTTTTAGCCAGGAAAGAATTCAGCATTCAGTTCAAATCTTCATCAAATTTTGAAAAAATTTTTAGTTTTACTTTTTGAAATGTCTTTTTCTGCACCTCCCTTCTTTTTTAGGACTCCATTTACACCTTACAGGTCACTGATGCCCCATTCTTTTTTGTTTCAGTCTTCTTTCTATGCTTCCATTTGGATAGATTCTAATGCTACATCTTTATTTTATTTTTTTATTTTTTTGAGACGGCGTCTCGCTCTGTCGCCCAGGCTGGAGTGCAGTGGCGCGATCTCGGCTCACTGCAAGCTCCACCTCCCGGGTTTATGCCATTCTCCCGCCTCAGCCTCCCGAGTAGCTGGAACTGCAGGCGCCCACCACCTCGCCCAGCTAGTTTTTTGTATTTTTTTAGTAGAGACGGGGTTTCACTGTGTTAGTGAGGATGGTCTTGATCCCCTGACCTCGTGATCCGCCCATCTCGGCCTCCCAAAGTGCAGGGATTACAGGCTTGAGCCACCGCGCCCAGCCTATTTTTATTTATTTATTTATTTATTTATTTATTTATTTATTTATTTATTTATTTTTTGAGACAGAGTTTCGCCCTTTTTTTTTTTGCCCAGGCTGGAGTGCAATGGTGCAATCTCGGCTCACCGCAGCCTCCACCTCCCGGGTTCAAGCGATTCTCCTGCCTCAGCCTCCCGAGTAGCTGGGATTACAGGCATGCACCACCACCCCGGCTAAGTTTGTATTTTTAGTAGAGACAGGGTTTCTCCATGTTGCTCAGGCTGGTCTTGAACTCGCGACCTCAGGTGATCCACCTGCCTTGGCCTCCCAAAGTGCTGGGATTACAGGCATGAGCCACCGTACCCAGCTAATGCTACATCTTTAAATTCATTGTTCTTTGCATGATCTGCAATATCTGATCTGTTTTAAATTTCATGCAGTGAAATTTTCATTTCAGTTATTATATTTTATCTCTAAATTTCCATTTTTTATACCTTGTATGTATATCTTCATTATGTTCATGTTTTCCTTTACATACCTTGTTTACATCTTTATAATTTTGTTCTACACTGTTTAACACCCTTGTCTGTGAATTCCGTCATCTCTTTCACTTTTGAGTTTGTCCCTGTTGAGTAATTCCTCTTCCATATGGTCACATTTTCCTGCTTGTTTATGTCTCTAGTAAGTTTTGATTACATGCTGGACTTGTAGTTTTACATTGTTGGGTGCTATATCTTGTATCCTTTAAGGTTGGTCGTTTTCTAGCAGATAGTTGTTACTTCCAGACTAGTTTGGTCTTTTCTTTGGAGGCTTGTTTTTAAGCTCTTTTTTAGAGGATCTAAAGTGGCTCTAAAGCCATTTTAGTTCTAAATTACCGCCCTCCCTGCCCTTTTTTTTTTTCCTGAGACAGAATTTCACTCTTGTTGCCCAGGCTGGAGTCCAATGGCGCGATCTTGTCTAACCACAACCTCCGCCTCCCAGGTTCAAGTGATTCTCCTGCCTCAGCCTCTCAAGTAGCTGGGACTACAGGCGTGTACCACCACGCCTGGCTAATTTTTGTGTTTTTAGTAGAGATGGGGTTTCACCATGTTGGCCAGGATGGTCTTGATCTCTTGACCTTGTGATCTGCCCGCCACAGTGTTGGGATTACAGGCATGAGCCACTGCGCCCAGCCAATTGTCCCCTTTTCTAAGGTGTGATCTTGTGGAGTCTCTAAAGAATGCCTTTGTAATTACTGAGGACTCTCCTCTCTTGCTGGATGGAACTTGAATGATTCATACCCCGTGCAAGCTCCGATTGTCTTAGAACTGTCTGGTAATATTTTCTTTTCTTAGAAGTTGTTCTTGCCAAGCTTCATAGTTTTACTCTGTACACATACAGATTGATATTTAGCCATATACTTATGGACTTTTGCATATTTTCTTGGAACTGTGTCTTTGTTTTTGCATGACTCTATCCTTTGTGGGACTCTAGCCCACAAATTCTAGCTGTCTTGGCTCCCCACTTACTCTAATCTCTTTCTTCTCATTTCAGCAAGACAGGTCACTTTTAGGTTCCCCTACCCTGTACTGGAATTCACTATTCACCTGCAGGAAAGAAGCCTGGGTGATGGAATTGCTTATGTCATTTTTTGTTTTTGCCTTTTCTCAGAGATCGTAGTAATATTGTGCATCCTTTTGTCCGTTAACTGAAAATAGTTATTTCCTTTATTTTGTCCAGTTTTCTAGTTGTTTATGGCAGGAGAGTAAGTTCCAAGCCTTATCTTCCTCATTATAGATGTTCTCTTCATAGATATTTTAATGAGAAAGGGAGAGATAGTTTCATAAAATCAGAGATTCTCCAAAGCAAATTGCAGATAAAAGAATAAGGAACTTACCTTATGATACCATCTGATGTGAAGAGTCTAGGACCAGAAATACTCAGTGTGGGCTGTGCACGGAGGCTCACGCCTGTAATCCCAGCACTTTGGGAGGCTGAGGTGGGCAGATCACTTGAGGCCAGGAGTTTGAGACCAGCCTGGCCAACATGACAAAATCCTGTCTCTACTAAAAAATACAAAAATAAGCCAGGCGTGGTGGTGCACACCTGTAGTCTCAGCTACTTGGGAAGCTGAGGCAGGAGAATCACTTGAACCCAGGAGGCGGAGGTTGTGGTGAGCCGAGATCATGCCACTGCACTCCAGTCTGGGTGACAGAGCAAGACTGTCTCAAAAAACAAAAACCAAACAAACAAAAAGAAATACTCAGTGCAGTGTCCAGCTGGGAAAGGATCAGAATAATACAGGAAAACTGTGTGGACGCCTGCTTAGTATGGTCCTGGAACCTGAGGACCTTGCATCATCCCTACCTCCATTCACTTTATTTTCAGGCCACTATTGTGCCTGCTGTTTTCCTAATGCCAGAAAACCCCTGAATAGAGAAGCTATTCTTTCACCCACTAATGTGATTATATATCATGAAAGATTGATCCCTAAAGCAGAAAAAATATTGACATCAAAGTGTAAGTGACTGATATGTAGCCCTTTTCTAAGATTTGAGAGGGAGTAAGGAGCCCTAGTGACACCTGTGACCTTGAAGGACTTTCTGGGGAGCCTGTCTACCAAGGTAGCTAAATTCAGCCTGTCTACCCCTGCCCTTCTTTTCTACCTCTGCCTCAGTTACGATCGTGTGCCTTTCCTCATGCATGACTTTGACCTGAGAAGAACAACCAATATCCGGGAAGTTCAGCCAGAATCTGCCTTCAAGAACCCTGCCACCTTCAGTTGGGATTTCCTGTCGACTCTGAATGCAGGCAAATGGTTTGTAAAACCGGAGGTAAGACACGTTCCCAAGTTTCACAAACCTGCATTGAATTTTTGTAAGAGATCATGTGCTGCTCCTGAAAATAAAGGCCATAGATGAAGATAGACAAGTATCCACATGATTTCATCCCAGTATGGTAGCAGGACTATAGTATTGGCAGGAGGGCTTTTTTAGTAATGTAGTGAGTCTAATTGCTGCTTTCTGCATTCACTAGAAAGTCTGAAGACAAACTTGTAAACTTATCCTTGTAATTTCTTTTTACCCAGATATTTCATAAGCTTTTACAGTGTGCCTAACATGGACATAACGTTTTCCTGGGTGAGGCAGACTAGGACATATATTTTTGATTTTTTCTTCTTGCCATTCAACAAATATATATTGAGCACCTAATGGTACAAGGCACATGGAATATAATGGTGAATAAGCACACATCCAGCTTTAATGGAATTCACAGGCTAGTATAAGAAACAGACAGTTACTATACATTGTGATAAGTACAAAACTAGAGTTAATTTCAAGTTGCTTCAGGAGCACACAAGAACAACTTCTAACTCAGACTGGGGAACGTGGATGGGAGATTCTGGAAGGAGATGTATAGACTAATGGATGTCGTATAGTATAAAGCATGTGCTGTGCTGTGTACAATGTAATTTTGAGGCAAGTGTGAATGGTTCCTCTGGAAGATGTTGGGGAATACTTTATGCACAGCTATGATTTGAGCTGAGGGAAGATCATTACCAAGGGGAACCAAGGGCAGTAATGATGATGTGTTTCGGAGCAACAGGGTGTGGGGGGGTGTGTGTGTGAAGGAGAGAGGGAGGGAAGGATAGAGGAAGGGAGATAGGAAGGAAGAGAGGGGTAGGAAGTAGATGGGAGATAGATTAGGAGAATAATCTGGAAAACATGTTGATGGGAAATTATGGCAATGCTTACATAACAAGTTAAAGAGTTTAGAATTATCCTTGAGTGTTTTTAAATGGGTAAAAAGTCAGAATTGCATCTGATAAAGGTCAAGCCTACTTTCTCAAGATAGATTAAAGAAAACAACCTATGTTTTCTGGCTTTTTTTATGACTAGGAATTCATGTGACCTAGGTTCTGCCCAATCAGATATACTCATTTGAGACTTTGATTTTGAAGATAAACATCTCAACAAGATAGATAACAGGCATCCATATTGCTAGCATATGTGACAGCAGAGATAGCAAGGTGTGAGGCTCAGCTGTGGTAATAGCTCCCTTATACAGTAGTAGTGTAATTAGGAAAAGAAATATTAAGGGATTTTTGATCGTGTACTGGTGGAATGGAATTTTATTTATGTTTGATGTTAATCCTGAGGGCTGTTTGATCATGTTTCATGTAAAAATAGGGAAAAGTGAAGAATTATATACAGATGGACTTATCTACTGTGTTTGTCCATTTTGTGTTGCTATAAAGGAATACCTATGACTGGGTAATTTTTAAATAAAAGAGGCTTATTTGGCTCATGGTTGTACAAGCTCTACAAGAATGATACCAGCATCTGCTCAGCTTCTGGTGAGGAAGCTTTTACTCATGGCAGAAGGTGAAGGGGAAGCAAGGCATGTCACATGGCAAGAGAGGGAGCAAGAAAGAGAGAAGGAGGTACCAGGTTCCTTTAAACAACCAGCTCTTGCATGAACTACTAGAATGAGAATTCACTCATTACTGAGGGGAGGGCACCAAATCATTCATAAGGGATCTGCCCCCATGTCCCAAATACCTCTCACTAGGCCTCACTTCCAATATCGGAGGTCACGTTTCAACATAAGATTAGGAGGGGACACACATCCAAGCTGTATCTTCTACTGAGACTCCACTTCAGATTCATTATATTAATTAGTATTAATATAAGAAATAGCTGAAAGTGGATTTGTTATTACTGTAGTTGCTCAGAATATTTGTCCTCTTAGGAGTACATAGTCTATACATGCTATTTCTATATATGAAAATAATATGATTACTCTGATATTCTAGGTTTCTGAGTATATGTAGCTTCTGCAATATGACTCATACATAGACACATAAAAACTAGAGGTGCTCCATTAGGATGTATATATTAGTTAGCTATAGTTAATATTTTGGCAAAGGTATGTTCTAGATGAAAAGGCTATTATTGTATCTGATGTATAATATATGGCTGATAAAAGTCTTATTAGGATTTACAGAATTAAACTTATTCCTAAAATTGAGCCGAAGTTTCATCAGGCTGAGATGTTTGATGGAACAGTAAAGTTGATGAATTTTAATTAATGGATGATTTTTCTTGGTGGTCTTTATTGGACCTTAGTGGTCCTTATTGCTGAAAGACACCAACAGTTGTTTCTCATGTCAGTGGTCATGGTTAGCTACCATGTGGGAACCATGAATTTAACTTTTTTTCATAATCCTAAGTACATTCAGAAACATTTAATACTTAACTTATTAAATAGCATCCTTATTTTTAGTTTTCTTTTTTTATATTTATTTATTGATTTATTTTTGAGACAGAGTCTCTCTCTGTAGCCCAGGGTGGAATGCAGTGGCGTGATCTTGGTTCACTGCAACCTCTGCCTCCTGAGTTCCAGTTCAAGCAATTCTCCTGCCTCAGCCTCTTGAGTAGTTGTGATTGTAGGCGCCCACTACCACACCCAGCTTATATTTTTGTATTTTTGGTAGAGATGGGGTTTCACCATATTGGCCAGGCTGGTCTTGAACTCCTGACCTTGTGATCCGCCCGCCTTGGCCTCCCAAAGTGCTGGGATTATAGATGTGAGCCACCGCACCCAGCCTTATTTTTGTTTTTGTTTTTTTTTGAAATGGAGTTTCACTCTGTCACCCAGGCTGGAGTGCAGTGGTGCGATCTCGGCACACTGCAGCCTTAGCCTCCTGAGTTCAAGCGATTCTCCTCCCTCAGCCTCCTGAGTAGCTGGAAATACAGGCGCCCACCACCATGCGCAGCTAATTTTTTGTGTTTTTAATAGAGGGTTTCACCGTGTTGACCAGGCTGGCCTCGAACTCCTGACCTCAGGTGATCCGCCTGCCTCGGCCTCCCAGAGTGCTGGGATTACAGATGGGAGCCACTACGCCTGGCCTTATTTTTGGTTTTCAAACATTTCTTCACAGCTGTCTCCCATTTTGAATGTCTTGGGTTAGTTGTAAGTGATAGAGTTGGATCTGTTACTGTAATAACTTTTCGTGGACATTTTTTAGAATTAATAGCTCTGTTTTAGCATGTTTAGGGTGTTCAGGTGCTTTACTTGTAGCATTTAATTATCCTATTTCAATGGCTACTGAAGAGCATCCTGAAACCTGGGGTTCGAATATGGTTATCTGGGAGACTTAAGGTTTGATCGTGGAGCTTTTTTTGCTTTCATGCTGTATGGTTAGAAGGTAGTTGAAATGGTGTTATGTGATTTAAAAGATTTGGAGATTTGGGTAGTTTTTTCCATAGTGAAGAAATTAGTTGTAAACATTATTCTGATGATTCTTTATTGGTTGGGTATGATTATTGATTGACCATCGTGGTGAATTGGTCATTATTTATTAATATATTTATTAGTCTTGAGATTATTGTGAAAATCAAGTAGTTAATCTTATAACAAAATAAGAATAGATACAGACATTCTGGAAGTTGATACTGGAAGCTAAACTGAATTCCTGTTTCTTCAACCCAACCGATACTTCCGTGGAACTTTGTTATATCCTTTTGTGAAAGTATAATTATAGAAATGATAAAAATATAATTCTCATGCAGATATATAATCGGCATGAGTACAAGTTTTATTTAGCACATTAATGAAGGAAAAAGCAGGATGACAAAACTCACTCAAAGGAGAAATGACAGCAAGATATTCAACTAGAAAATACTAGCACTCATCCCTTCCATAAAGACAGCCAAAACAATAAATAAAAAACCATATTTTAATGAAAATAAAGGACAGCACCAGAGTACATCAAAGCAGTAACAGAAACCCTGGTGAGCACAGAAACTCAGGAGACCCACATAGAGAATGGAAGGAAACACCAGGACCCTGCCACCTCATCCCCCAGCTGAGATCAGCCAGGAACCAGGAGGAACTTCTTTCTATGGTGAAAAGAGTAGGCAGCCCACAGCAACACTTTGGACCCCTATTGGGGTCACCTGCAGTCCTCACAGGCCCTAAGCCCAGCTGGGGTAGCTACCTAGAGGCCATACAACTGTGTTCCCCTCAGAGAAGGAGCCAGCTGTGCCTGCCCCGTGGCCTACATGGCGACTGTGCAATGCTATCTTGGAACTACTCACATCTTGCTCCAGAGGTGAGTAGCCACAGCACCCTTCATCCCTTATGCTAAACTACTGGGGAACCACCCCACCCCAACAGAGTAGCCTAACATCCCCAGGCCAAGCAGCTGTTACACCTTTCCCTGTAAAGCCAAGCAGCAGATAGAACTGTTTCACCTACCCCTCACCCTGCACCCTTGGGCTAGAGATGGAGCTGTGTACCCTTTCCTGGGGATATGGTGCTTTGGCAGAACAGCTCCATCTACTTCTTTCAGACTTGGCTATGCCCTGCCACTAGGGTCCTGAGTTGAAACTGTGTACTGCCCTCTCAAGGAAAAAGTACTTTGTCAGAGCCCTGCGTGGCAGGGAAATGGTGCCTGGGCTGCTCGGAACAGTCAGGCCCCCACGGCCTGAGTAGATTGGCACATCAACCCTTGGAGAATCAGTGTTTTGGCTGAGCTGAGCAACTGCACATTCCATGGCTGAGCTAACATAGTACCCTTCATCCCAGGGAAACAAACCAGTGTCTGAGCAGAAATACCCAACCCTACAGGCCAAACAATTGTAGTACCCTGCTTCCCTGGAGCTGGACTAGCTCCCTAGAGTCTAAGCTGCTGAGATAGTGCCATCCCTAAGAAACTGAATCATGTCGTCCTGCTTCTTGCCCCCCCAGGACCCAAACAACAGCCATACTGGGGCATTTGCTGCTGCACCTGGCCTCACAGAGTCTGGGATACTGCTGAATCCTACTATCTAGAGTCTAGTATCACCACTACATGGTGCCTTATCCCCACACACCCAAGCTGCCACCGAGCCCTGCTGGCTCAAGCTCCCAAATTATAGCCATACCCTGTGCCCTAGGCTCAAACCTCCAGAACATACCTTTTTCCTTAGAGTCAGGCCAGGGCTTTTCCCTGCCTAGCAAGAATAGAGTCACAGCTACAGCCTAACTCTCTGGACCTAAGCTGCTAAGGGGTTAGAGTCTGATGGTGTGGGCAACCTATGTCCAACCCTGCCACAGAGAGTGAAAGATTCACTCTGATCCTAGGACTCTGCCAATCTAAACATTTGCACCTGGAATCCAGCACCATAGCAGTTGACTTTATGCCATGTCAGACCTGACACCAAGAGGGATCCCCTTAGTGAAGTCTCATTGTAGGGAAAACAAGAATTGGAGAACCCCAAAAGCCTTTGTGGACCAAAGACATTAACAACATACACCTCTGGCCTGGCGCAGTGGCTCACGCCACCCAGCACTTTGGGAGGTCGAGGTGGGCAGATCACGAGGTCAGGAGATCAAGACCATCCTGGCTAACACAGTGAAACCCCGTCTCTACTAAAAATACAAAAAAATTAGCTGGCCGTGGTGGCGGGCGCCTGTAGTCCCAGCTGCTGGGGAGGCTGAGGCAGGAGAATGGCATGAACCCAGGAGGCGGAGCTTGCAGTGAGCTGAGATCGTGCCACAGCACTCCAGCGTGGGTGACAGAGCAAGACTCTGTCTCAAAAAAACAAAAAACAAAAAACACATACACCTCTGCTGTTGCGACAACAAATTTCCACACCCCTAAGCCACTGAGATGCCCGCAGTTATTGCTGATGTTGAATGCAGCCAAAGAAGCTGCACAGAGACTATACCACTGCACCTACCCAGAAACAAAGTCACCACACCCTTCTCAACTAGTGCACTAAGACCTAACTGCAGGTGAAAATGTTTCTTTAGAAAAGCCATTCCAGAAAGTTTGGAAGAGGTGATTATTCCACAAGATGCACAGACATTAGCACAGGTACACAAGAAATGAAAAAGCAAGGAAATATGATGCCACCAAAGGATCATAACTCTAGTAACAGACCTGAATGAAAAGGAAATAAATGAATTGCTGGAAAAGGAATTCAAAATAATTACCTTAAGGAAACTCAGTGAGATTAAAAAAAAAAAAAATAGACAATTCAACAAAATTAGGAAAACAATTCATGATGTCAATGATAAATTCAACAAAAACATAGATACAGTAAAAAAAGAACCAGTCAGATGTTCATGCTTGTAATCCTAGCACTTTGGGAGGCCGAGGCAGGTGGATCACCTGAGGTCAGGAGTTGGAGACCAGCCTGACAAATATAGTGTCTCTACCAAAAAACACAGAAATTAGCCAGGTGTGGTGGCATGCGCCTGTAGTCCCAGCTACTTGGGAGGCTGAGACAGGAGAATTGCTTGAACCCAGGAGGTGGAGGTTGCAGTAAGTGAAGATCACACCACTGCACTCCAGCCTGGGCTACAAAGCAAGAATCTGTCTCAAAAGAAAAAACAAAAACAAACCAAACGGACACCCTTGCTGCTGAATAATTCAAGTGCCAAAATAAAACAATATAGTACAGAGCTTCAACAAGAGACTTGTTTCAACAGAAGAATCTCTGAGCTTGAAAGTGAGTAATTTGAAAATTACCCAGAGAGAGGAGAAAAAAAGAAATGAGAATGAAAGAGAGTAAAGAAAGCCTACAAGAAAGGACACTATTAAGCAAACAAATTTTCGTATTGTAGATGTTCCCAAGGGAAAGAGTTGGAAAAATAGAAACACTATTTAATGAAACAGTAACTTAAAACTTCCCAAGAGAGGGGTGACCATCCACATCTAAGAAGCTCAAAGATTCCCAAATAGATTCAGTCCCAAAAGGTCCTCATCAAGGCATATTTTATCAAATTGTCAAAAGTCAAAGACAAATAATTCTAAAAAGAGCAAGAGAAAAGCATCAAGTCACATATAAGGGAATTCTCATTAGACTGACAGCTGAAACTGTCCAGACCAGGAGAGAATAGAATGAGGTATTCAAAGTACTGAAAGAAAAAATATTGCCAGCCAAGAATATTTGACTCAGCAAATCTATCCTTCAGAAATGAGGGAGAAAGTCTTTCCCAGACAAGCAAAAGCTGGGGAATGCAAAACCACTAGACTAGCCCTACAAGAAATATTCAAGGGATCCCTGCATCTGGAAGCAAAAAGGTGATAATCACCATTATGAAAACACGCAAAAGCATAAAACTCACCAGTAGAGCAGATATGCAAAGGAGAGAGAGAAAAAAAATCAAACCTTTTACACTACAGAAGACCGTCAAACTGAAATGAAAAACAAGAAGAAAGAAACAAAGAATATACAAAACAGAATACAGTTAACAAAATGGCTACAGTAAGTCATCACCTATTATAATAACCTTGAATGTAAACCAATTAGTCACTTGAATGATACAGACTGCCTGAATGAATAAAGGAAATAACTCAACTATATGCTGCCTACAAAAACTCACTTTGCCTGTTAAGGACAGCCAGAAAGTGAAGGGATAGATATTCCATGCAAACAGAAACCAAAAGCAAGCAGGAATAGCTATATTTACATCAGATAAAACAGACTTTAGTTCCAAAACTATAGAAAGACAAAGAAGGTCATTATGAAATAATAAAGGGATCAATTCACCAAGAAGATGTAACAATTATACATGCACTCAACACCAAAGCACCCAGATACATAAAGCAAATATTACTAGATTTAAAGGGGGAGAAAGACTCCAATACAGTATATGTTGGTGACTTTAACATCCTACTATGAGCATTGAACAGATCATCTAGACAGAAGATCAACAAACATTGGATTGAAACTGTACTTGGACCAAATGGACAGTTACAGAACAGACAATTACAGAATATTTCATAAAATAGCTATAGAATACACATTCTTTTCATCAGCACATGGAACATTCTCCAGGACAGACCATGTGTAAGGCCACAAAACAAATCTCAACAAATTTAAAATAATTGAAATCATATTAAGTATCCTTTCTGACCACAATGGAATAAAACTCGGTATCAATGAAAGGAACTTTCAAAACTGTACAAATATATACACCACAAAATACTATTTACTTATAAAAAAGAATGAAATCATGTCTTTTGCAGCAACATGGATGCAGCTGGAGGCCATTATCCTAAGTGAATTAATGCAGGCTCAGAAAACCAAATATTGCATGTTCTCACTTATAAGTGGGAGCTAACTATTAGATATACATGAACATAAAGATGGCAACAATAGAAAACTGGGACTACTAGAAGAGGAAGGGGGCCAGGGTTAAAATAACGATTAGGTACTAAGCTTAGTACCTAACCGATGGGTTCATTCATACCTCAAACCTCAGCATCATGCAATATACCCATGTAACAAACCTGCACATGTACCCACTGAATCTAAAATAAAAGTTAAAAAAGTAAATTTTTTTACTTTCTTTTGACCTTGTGATCTGCCCGCCTTGGCCTCCCAAAGTGCTGGGATTACAGGCGTTAGCCACTGCGCCTAGCCTCTGATATTTAAATTTATAGGGGAGAGGTCACAAGTTCGAGACCAGCCTAGCTAACATGGTGAAACCCTGTCTCTACTAAAAATACAAAAAAAATTAGCTGGGCTTGGTGGTGGGCGCCTGTAGTCCCAGCTACTCGGGAGGCTGAGGCAGGAGAATTGCATGAACCTAGGAGGCGGAGGTTGTAGTGAGCTGAGACACTGCCGTTGCACTCCAGCCTGGGCAACAAGAGCAATACCCAAGAAAAATAAAAATTAAAAACAAATAAATAAATGTATAGGGAAAGGGCCATAGAGAAGAAAGAGATGTTCTTCTGACAATGGTCTCAAAGTAATAGTTTTATGTTGGGACATGGAAGAAGACAGGATTGTTAGATATTCCCACTACTTGAGTGGTTGTAGTACTCTGGTGATCTGATTTTTTATAGTAATGCAATTAATGGTAGATGTGGTGGTACCCATATCAACAAAAAAATTGTATTATTGGCCAGGCATGGTGGCTCACACCTGTAATCCCAGCACTTGGGAGGCTGAGACGGGTGGATCACGAGGTCAGGAATTCGAGACCAGCCTGGCCAACATGGTAAAACCCTGTCTCTACTAAAAATACAACGAGCTGGGCATTGTGGTGCATGCCTGTAATCCTAGCTACTTGGGAGGCTGAGGCAGGAGAATCACTTGAACCTGGGAGGTGGAGGTTGCAGTGAGCTGAAATTGCACCACTGCACTCCAGCCTGGGCGACAGAACAAGACTTTGTCTCAAAAAAAAAAAAAAGAAAAAAAAAAGAAAATTGTATTGTTATTCATAAGTAGTTACAGTTAGTTCTCATCAGAATCATCTATTCAGTGGAATGTTTCCTTGATGTGGCATCATTGGACAGGTTTAATTGTCCTTCTATTTCTTTCTTTCTTTCTTTTTTTTTTTTTTGAGATGGAGTTTCACTCTTGTTGTCCAGGCTGGAGTACAATGGCATGATCTCAGCTCACTGCAACCTCTGCCTCCCAGTTCAAGTAATTCTCCTGCCTCAGCCTCCTGAGTAGCTGGGATTACAGGCATGTGCACCACACCTGGCTAATTTTTGTATTTTTAGTAGAGACAGGGTTTCTCCATGTTGGTCAGGCTGGTCTCGAACTCCCGACCTCAGGTGATTCACCCTTCTCAGCCTTCCAAAGTGCTGGGATTACAGGTGTGAGCCACTGTGCCCAGCCTTGTCTTTCTATTTCTTAACCAATATTATACGTTGAGTCTTCCAATAACCTTTCTACTTGTAATATGTCTACGCAGAGGCACAGAGAACAGAGGACCTTTTAATCTTATTTTTATTTGAGGAACCAGATGTTTCATCTGGAGGACCAGAAATTTATTTTCATTTCTAGCTTGTTACTTCCTGTGGCATTTTGAAAACATTCAATCACATGTTGGATATAGTCTAAACAGGCATTTATCCATTCCAGTTTATTTTTCTGATTAAGTCTCTCCTATTTTATATACAGAAAAAGAGGCACAACGTACCTCGGCTGTTAGGCCTACCCCCATAATACTATTTAAAGTTTATTGGAGTCTAGTTTTAAATTCTTATATTGATTAAATATTTACTGTCTTGGCTATTTTGAATTTTTGGCCGTGTGTTGGTCTTTCCCGTAAATTCTTTTAACAGTTTTTCTCACAAGAAGGTTTAACAGTTAAGTGAACCAGTTGGTTTAGGTCTGGTAGTAGCTAACAAAATTTTGAATTCTGAAGCATCTTTCTATTGTCCTGAGAATTAAGAAAACCATTAGTTGTAGCTTTCAATCAGATCTTAATTTAACCATGGTTTAGATCTGCCTTCTGGTCTAGCAATTTTCTGGAGATACTGTGCAATGTGATTGTTTCTTTCCTGAGAAAAATGTTAAAAAAAAAAAAAAAAGGCAGCTTATTTAGGTCAAAGGAAGAAGAATAGAAATAGGAGACGTATGAATGAGAATGAAGATAAAGTTGTGTAGAAAAAAAGAGAGATTACTTGAGTCTTAAGAAAATGTGACTTCTTCCTTCTGCTTCCTTCTCCTGGGAGGTAGCCTTTTATCACTGCCTTCACTCAGATCTAAAAAATGGCAAGTGATGATAAAAGTTGCCATCTATTAAATTTAATGTAGCAAACATGTGTGTGTTCTCCCCTGTGTTAGGTGAAATGCTGTGCATTTCAAAGAATATATGACAGTTCCCGCCAAGAGGGAGTTACACTCCAGTAGAGTCAGTAGAGAGTGAAGGAACTAATGTGAATTGTACACTTTTCTATCTATGTACCAGACATACTCCCAGACCCTGTAAATATTTTTATCATATTTAACTTTCAAAATAATCCTAAGAAATATATAAGTTATTCTTCTTCTCTATTTTATAATTTGGGTAACGATGACTTGGAGAATTTAAATGGTTTTATTACCAATGTTGCATAGCAAGAAGCATAGTGAGCCAGGATTGAACTTTAACGTACTAAGACATGTCCAAATAACTATAGAAGGCAGAATGAGACATACAGTTACAGAGGCATAAAAATGGGCCATTGGGCTTTAAAGCCATTGAAGTGTTTTTATTTTTTTTAGAAATAGGGCCTCATTATTGCCCAGCGTATAGTGCAGTGGCATGATCATAGCTCACTTGCAGCCTCAAACTCCTAGGCTCAAGTAACCCTTCTGCCTCAGCCTCCCTAGTAGCTAGGACTGCAGGCATGTATCACCACACCCAGCTAATTTTTAAATTTTTTTGTAGAGACAAGGGTCTCACTATGTTGCCCAGGCTGGCCTTGAACTCCTGGCCTCAAGTGATCATCTTGCCTCAGCCTGCTGAGATTAAAGGCATGACTACAGCACCAGCCTTGAAGTCTCTTTAGTTCAGGAAGATTAAAGGAAAGCTTCATAAGGGAAATAGCATTTGAAAGGTAGAATTTTAACAAGTTGATATGGCAAGGAAGTCAAGGGAGGGGTAGAGCCGGCACTAAATTCAGTTGAAGCCAAAGCATGTGTTCTTCCTATTACATAAAACTAGAATAGCAAGAGCCCATGTGGGAAGCCAGCATGGCTGAAAGGGATGTATTATCTTGAGTTATGGGAGAAAAGGCTGGAAAGGAAGGTCAGGATAAGAACATGACCTTCAGTGCAAATACAACAGGTTGTAGGATATAGAAGAGACCATTCCAAACACTAATTATTGATAAGATTACATTTTATTTCTCTCCTTGTCGCCTGTTATCTAGGACTAGTATTTCAGAGGACCTGGTGTATTGAATGATAATGGAGCAACTGAGGTAGAGCTGGATGTGTGGCTACATAGTAGGAGAATTGGAAAATGCTTTTGATGTATTTTTTGATGTATTTATTTCTAGCTCAAGCCATTTTACAATATGAAACCTCTATCAAAGGCAGATAAAGAAAGAGCAAGAAATCAATCAATTCCAACACTAGCTGATTTATTGACACTTGCAAAGAAGGAAAGAAAATTTGTGATATTTGATCTTCGTGGCCCTCCACCAAGACATCCTCTCAGACACACATTTGTCCGTCAAGTAGTAAGCGTGATCCTTGCCTCTAAAATCGAGCAACATCTGGTATGTCTATCTCAGTATTTATGACACAGGTTGGGAGGTGGGTAGCATGTCCTAGGAGCAATTTTACTTCCTATGGAAATGAAGATTGTTACTTATACAGCTACATGTGGTAACCTAGGAATGACCCAGTTAAATTTATCTCAGTGGGGAAAACCGTTGAGGCTGTTTGCTATTCCAAACCAAATGAAATATCAGCACCCTATTAAAGAGGAATATGTGTAATAACTATCTAATGTGACCTGCACCACACCAACATAGATCCATTAGAAAGAGCCTGGGTAACATTAAGGCTTTGAAGACTTGGCATGATGAATGATATAGAAAGGAGAGCTTGTTCTTATTTGAGCAGAGATTTGCTCATGATGTTTTTCAGAAGCAACTCTCTGCATTTGGGCAGTCAGTTGTTCCAAATCCCATAAATTCTCAGAATATGGGAGTGCTGTGAGTGAAGCAATGTAAGTCTTTTTACAAATGGAAGTATTTCATAGATGAGTCATAACAGCATCCGTGTTGGCAGGAAAGGACTCCTCTCAAAGACCATTTTTTAAAAAATAAAATAGAAGCAGAGCCTCCCTATGTTGCCCAGGGCTGTCTCGAACTCTCGGGCTCAAGAGATCCTCTTGCCTTGGCCTCCCAAAGTGCTAGGATTATAGGCATGAGCCACCACACCCAGCCTCAAAGATGATTGTTAACATCATTAACCAGAAAGATGTTTTTGATTCTCACTGTTCACCTACATCTATCAGCTACTTTGCTTATATGAGTCTTTGTGTACACAGTAGGTCCTTGACACTTGATGTTAACTGGTAAATGGAGAGGTCGTGAGAAAACTCAGCTCCAGAGTAGCCCTAGTGAAAGCCCCGTTATAAGAGTTCATTAGAAAATACTAGCTCACGTTGACTCTTTCACCAAGGACTAGAATCTCTCTCTCTCTACTCTCTGTAGAATACGACCTGTGCTGGAATGGAGCTCCCTCCATTCCCTGTGGAGCTCTTCGTACCTGGACAGCTGATTATCTACTGAAGGACTTCTTGTTTCTCCTTACAGATTTTTTGGTTGCCAGCTCATGATAGGCGATATGTCAGGTCCATGGCTCCTGGTTTTCAGCATGTGGGCCATTTAGTATCCGTTAAAACCCTTGCTAAAAACAATATCAGTATAATAAATGTTGACTACAAGAAGTTGTTCCCTAATGGGTTAAGGTAAGTGTTTGATCACACCTCTCTTGGCACATATTGCCTTACTTACACAAAATATACATTCTAACTAAACTACTTAACTTCCCCTTTCCATCTCAGAATTTCTGTGTGTGGTTAGCATCTTTGAATCTCCTTTCTTTTTCCTACCCCTTCTTTCTTCCCTCCCTATGCCAACAAACATTTATCAAGTGTTGACTATGTCCCTGGAACATAGACTTTAGCCTCTTCTGTGTGCTCTAATCTTTCACCATTCAGTACACTTTTTTGTATGCTTGGTATTTCTGTTTTTATATAAAAGGCGGACATTGAAAAGTCAGAACTCAAAATGTTGTTTATTTCCTCCTACCGTTACAAGATGGATGGCAGTACCTTGTAAATGGCTTTGTGATCCAGATAGCCATATTTCTGGAAGGCATAATTAAGAATATAACAAAACCATTATTTGAAAAATGTAAAAACAGCTAAGCATGAGAAGAAACTAAAAATATTAACCACTGTATTTATAAATATACAATTAGAGACAAATTTTCAGAATTAAAAGCACCTGGGAATAAAATGACAACTTTTCCAAACTTAATTGTTACTAAACATGCTTAATTTAATCCATATCCCCTTTGTCTTAGATTGAAGGTTAATTTTTTATATGATTCTAAATGATTTAGAGACAAAGTCTTCCTTGGGGAGGGAGGGAGATAGATAACAGATTAGAGATAGATAGATAATATGCAGATATCTATTATCTGCCTATCTATAGATAGATAATATCTAGATCTAGATATTAGATAATCTAGTACTTGCTGGAGTGGTTAAAAGGTTTAATGAGATTATTCTTGCCATTTTAACTGAGAATGCTTTAATGCATTATTTTAATCAAAAGTATATGAGTATAGAGTTGCCCTCTGTTTTATTTGTGATGCTACAAAGTTTTTTAATGTTTTAAAGACATTAAATGTTTTAAATGTTTTGAAGATTTTTTTTAAAAAGTTTTTTTAAAGTTTTTAAATGTTTTAAAGACATTTTTTAAATTTATATTATTTTTAATCAACGTAATTTGTATATATAGGGTACAATGTGATGTTTTAATTAATCTATTTATACAATATGGAATGATTAAATCAAGCTAATTAACATATATAATGTCTTTTTCATGTTAAGATATTTGAATTTACTCTCCGCTATTTTGAAATATACATTATTATTAACTGTAGTTACCCTGCTGTACAATAGATCTCAAAACATTCCCTCTATCTAACTGAAATTTTATACCTTTTGACTAACATTTCCCCTCCCCCTCAACCCTTTGGTAACCAACATTAGCCTTTGGTAACCAACACTATTCTCTCTTTTTCTATAAGTTAGACTTTTTTTTTTTTTTTTTTTTTTTGAGACAGAGTCTTGTTCTGTCACCTGGCTGGAGTACCGTGGCCCAATCTTGGCTCACTGCAACCTCCGCCTCTCGGGTTCAAACAGTTCTGCCTCAGGCTGGAACTACAGGTGCGTGCCACGATGCCCAGCTAATTTTTTGTATTTTTAGTAGAGATGGGGTTTCACCATGTTGGCCAGGTTGGTCTCGATCTCTTGACCTCGTGATCCACCCACCTCGGCCTCCCAGTGTTGGGATTACAGGCATGAGCCACTGCGCCAGGCCTTTTTTTTTTTTTTTTTTTTTTTTTTTGAAGACAGGGTCTTGCTTTGTCACCCAGGCTGAAAGGCACTGGTGTGATCTTGGCTCACTGCAGTCTCCACCTCCTGGGCTCAAGCTATCCTCTTATCTCAGCTTCTCAAGTAGATGGGACTACAGGCACATGCCAGCACACTTGGCTAATTTTTAAATTCTGTGTAGAGATGCAGTCTTGCTCAAGCAGTTCCCCCACCTCCACCTCCCAAAGTTCTGGAATTACAGGTGTGAGCCACCGTACCCCACTGTAAGTCTGACTTTTTTAGAGTCTACACATAAGGGAGATCATGTGGTATTTGTCTTTCTTTGTGTGGCTTATGTCACTTACCATAATGTCGCCCACACTCAACCATGTTTTCACAAGTGACAGAATTTCCTTCTTTTTAAAGGCTGAATAGTATTCCTTTGTATGTATATACTACATTTTCTTTACCCATTCATCTGTTTCATGGACACTTAGGTTGATTGCATATCTTGGCTACTGTGAATAGTGTTTCTATGAACATGGGAGTACAGATATCTCTTTGACATATTGATTTCACTTCCTTTGGATATATACTCAGTAGTGGGATTTCTGGATCATAAATATGTTAGTTCTATTTTTAGTTTTTTGAGGAACCTCCACCTTGTTTTCCATAGTGGTTGTACTAATTTACATTCCCACCAACAGTGTGTAAGAGTTCCCTTTTCTGCACATCCTTGCCAATACTTTTTATCTTTCATCTTTTTTGTAATAGCCAAAATCCTAAGAGGTGTTTGATGATATCTCCTTGTGGTTTTAATCTGTATTTCCCTGATGATTAGTAATATTGAGTGTTTTTTCATATGCTTGTTGGCTATTTGTGTCTTCTTTTGAGAAATATCTCCTCAGGTCTTTAGCCCATTTTTTCATTGGGTTTTTTTTTTTTTTTGCTATTAAATATTTTCTCTTCACTCTGTTGATTGTTTCCTTTGCTGTGCAGACACTTTTTAGTTTGATGTGGTTCCACTGGTCTATTTTTGCTTTTGTTACCTGTGCTTTTGGGGTCATATCCAAAAAATCATTCCCCAGAGACCAATGTTGTGGAGCTTTTCCCATTTTCTTCTAGTAGTTTTAGTTTCAGGTCTTACATTTAAGTCTTTAATCCATTTTGATTTGATTTTTGTATGTGGTATGAGATAAGGGTCTAATTTCATTCTTCTGCATGTGGCTATCCAATTTCTCAACACCATTTATTGAAGAGACTATTCCCATTGTATGAGGAAGACATTGTATTGGCACCTTTGTTGAAATTCAATTAACTATAACGATGTGAATTTACTTCTGGGCGCTCTATTCTGTTCCACCAGTATGTGTCTGTTTTTATGCCAGTACCATGCTGTTTTGATTATCACACCTTTATAATATATTTTGAAATTAGGGAATGTGATGTGTCCAGCCCTGTTCTTTTTGCACAGGATTGCCTTGGCTTTTGGGAATCATTAGTGGTCATACAAATTTAAGGATTCTTTTTTATTTCTGTGGAAAATTACATTGGAAGTTTGAGAGGGATTATGTTGAATCTGTAAATTGCTTTGGGTAATTTTGACATTGTAACAATATTAAGTCTTTCAATCCATAAACACATAATTTTTTCATTTATTTATTTATTTTTTCTTTTTGAGACAGAGTCTTGCTCCATCGTCCAGGCTGGAGTGCAGTGGCATGATCTGCACTCATTGCAACCTCTGCCTCCTGGGTTCAAGTGATTCTCCTGCTTCAACCTCCCAAGTAGCTGGGATTACAGGCACATACCATTGCACCCTGCTAATTTTTATGTTTTTAGTAGAGACCAGGTTTCCCCACGTTAGCCAGGCTGGTCTTGAACTCCTGACCTCAGGTGATCCACCCGCCTCAGCCTCCCAAAATGCTGGGATTATAAGGTGTGAGCCACCGCACCCAGCCCCTTTCATCAGTGTTTTATAGTTTTTACTGTACAGGTCTTTCACCTCCTTGGTAAAGTTTTATTCCTAAGAATTCTATCTTTGTTGCTATTATAAATGGGATTATTTTCTTATTTTCATCAGTTAGGTAGTTGTTAGTACATAGAAAGAAATGCCACTGATTTTTGTATGTTAATTTTGTATCCTGCAACTTTGCAACCCATAAACTGAATGTATTAGTTTTAGTAGTTTTTTGTGGATTCTTTAGGGTTTTCTATATGAAAGGTCATGTCATCTGCAGAGACAATCTGACTTCTTTCTTATTTGGATGGCTTTTATTTCTTTCTCTTGCCTAATTGCTCTGGCTAAGACTTAATAGTACTATGTCAAAAAGAAGTGAGGTTTGGCATCCTTGTCTTGTTCCTAATCTTAGAGGAAAAGCTTTCAACTTTTCATCATTGAGTATGATTTTAGTAGTGGCCATGTCCTGAATGGCCTTTATTGTATTTTGGTATCTTCCTTCTAAACATAATCTGTTGAGAGTTTTTATCATGAAAGGGTGTTGAATTTTGTTAAATGCTTTTTCTACTTCTGTTGAGATGATCATATGGTTTTCGTGGTTCATTCTGTTAATGCAGTGTGTCACATTTATTGATTTGCATATGATGAACCCTCCTTGTATCCCAGGGATAAATCCCACTCGATTATGGTGAACGATTCTTTTATGGTGCTGTTGAATTCAGTGTGTTAGTATTTTGTTGAGGATTTTTATGTCTCAGGATTTCACTGGTGATATTGGCCTGTAATTTTCTTTCTTGTAGTGTCCTTATCTTGCTTTGGTATCAGGGTAATGCTGGCCTAGTAAAATGAGTTTGGAAGTAGTCCTTCTACTTTAATTTTTTGAAAGAGTTTGAGAAGGATTGATATTGGTTCTTCTTTAAGTGTTTGGTGGAATTCAGCAGTGAAGCCATTATGTCCTGGGCTTTTCTTTGTTGGTAGACTTTGTATTACTTTTTATTACTCCTTGTTATTGGTCTGTTTTTAATGTTTTTAAAATTTTTTTTAAATAAAAATTGTATTGAGGTGAAATTCACATAACATAATTTTTATTTATTTATTTATTTTTTGAGACGGAGTTTCACTGTGATTGCCCAGGCTGAAGTGCAATGGCGCGATCTCAGTTCACTGCAACCTCCGCCTCCCAGGTTCGAGCGATTCTCCTGCCTTAGCCTCCCAAGTAGCTGGGATTACAGGTGCACACTACCATGCCCAGCTAATTTTTGTATTTTTAGTGGAGACGGGGTTTCACCACGTTGGCCACGCTGGTATCGAACTCCTGACCTCAGGTGATCCACCCGCCTCAGCCTCCCAAAGTGCTGGGATTACAGGCATAAGCCACCGTGCCCAGCTTAACATAAAATTTTAAAGTGAACAATTCAGTGGCACTTAGTACATTTACATTGTTGTGCAACTGCCACCTTTAGTTCTAATGTATTTTGATACTGGAAGTTTTATTTTTTCTCTTTTGATCAGTCTTGCTAGGGGTTTATGAATTTTAATCATTTCAAAACACTGAATTTTGGCTTTGTTGTGTTTTTCCTATTGTGGCTTTACTTTCCTATTTCATTGATTTCTGCTCTTTATAATTTTCGTACAGACTTTGGTTTTAATTTGCTGTTCTTGCTAATAGATGGCTTTTTTAGGGTAGACAATTAGGTGACCTGTTTTAGATCTTCTTTCTAATGTAAACATTTAAAGTTATAAACTTATTTATTTTTTATTTTTATTTTTTGAGACAGGGTCTCACTCTGTCGCCCAGTTTGTAGTACAGTGGCATGTACTACTGCAACCTCTGGCATGAGCCACTGCGCCCAGCCTTAAAGCTATCAATTTACTGTAAGCATTGCTTTAATTTTCTCCCACAAATGATGTTGATATATTGTTTCTTTGTTATCCAACTTAAAATATTTAAAATTTTCTCATTTCTCATTCGACTTGTAGATTATTTAGAAATGTATCGCTAACTTTTTAAACACTTGAGGATTTTCTAGTTACTTCAGTTATTGATTTCTAATCTAAGCTTATTGTGACCAGAGAACAAACCTGTATAATTTCAACCCTTTTAAATTCTATGGTTTAAATTCTAAACTTGTTTTGTGGCTCACTGTATGGTTTATCTTGGTGAGCTTCCCATGTTCCTCTGAAGATTATGTGCCCTCTTCAGTTGTTGGGTGTAGTATTCTATAAATGTCAATTAGTTCAAGTTGGTTGATAGGCTTTTTGAAAATTTCATATTCATTTTTTCTTCCTTTTTCTGTTGAGCTAATACAAAGGATTAGATTGCAGATCAAACATTCATATATCAGATAACCTACCTACTGCCGAGATTTATCATTAAGTTCAAGGATACAGCAGGCAATCAGGAGGCTCAAACAAAGCAAGGAGAGACACTGACTGTGGCTGTGCAGGTATCTTCATTTATTGGACACATACTCTGTGACCCAGATAATAGATGAGGCCTCCAAGTGAGTTTGTGCAGGGTTAACTCACACATAAGGGGAGCAGTTGAGTCATGAAACATCTCTATTTGATAGTCCCAGAGAGTAATCTAGTTTATGTGTCATTCTCCAGGGACCCATGCTTCATAAATCTGTTCCATGTTTATTTACAAAATACATAATAAAGAAATACTTAACCAGGAACATCCTTTTAAGAACATTACATATAAGGCTACTCTTCCTAGTAAATAATATTATTCTATTTACAAAAGATCAAGTTATCCTGCTGAGAAGGAAACTTCTCAGACTTCTCAAGATCAAGACTTACTCCTTCTTTCTTCTGGGAGCAACTTCCCCAATCAAAGAAAAATGAATGGTTCCTTATACTGCCATCTGTCAGTTACCAATATATACCAAACTGTATATATCTGTCAGTTACCTATATATATCCAACTGTTAACATATCCAGCTGTAATTGTGATTGTTGATTTGTGTGTGTGTGTGTGTGTGTTTTTCCTTCTTGTATTTTGAAACTCTTTTATTGGGTGCATTTGCACTTAGGATTATTAGACCTTGGTGAATTGTCCCCTTCAATATGAAATATCCCTTGTTTAAGGTAATTAATCTTATCTAAAGTTTACTTTTTGTTGTATTAATATTGCCACACTGCCTTCTTATAATTTGTGTTTGCTTAGTATGTCTTTTTCTGTCCTTTGGCTTTCAACCATTTTGCATCGTTAAAGTACATCTCTTATAAACAAAATTGTGTGAGTTCTTTTATATCTAGTAGGACAATCTCGGACTTTTAATTGCAATGTTTGATCCATTAATATTTAGTTCACCAATGAGAACACTTGGACACAGGATGGGGAACATCACACACCGGGGCCTGTCATGCGGTGGGGGGAGGGGGGAGGGATAGCATTAGGAGAAATACCTAATGTAAATGAGGAGTTGATGGGTGCAGCAAACCAACACAGCACATGTATACATATGTAACAAACCTGCACGTTGTGCACGTGTACCCTAGAACTTAAAAGTATAATAACAAGAAAAAGAGGGAGGGAACAAGGTTAACAATAGTGAACCTGAAAAAAAAACTTAGTTCACATCCTTTAGTTGGGTTTACATTACCATCATGCTATTTTTTTTCTATTTGTTCTTTCTATTCCTTGTGGGGTTTTTTGGTCACTCCTGTCCTCTCTTTTTATTTTTTAGTTAATCATTTTTTAGTATCTCATTCTATCTCTTCTATTTTTTTAAGTTGTTTTTTGTTTTTTTGTTTTTTTCAAATAGAGACAAAGTCTCGCTCTGTCACCCAAGCTGGAGTACAGTGATGTGATCATTGTTCACTGTAGTCTCGAACTACTAGGCTCAAGCCATCTTCCTGCCTCAGCCTCCACAGTAGTTAGGACTATAGGCATGTGCCACCACACCTGGCTATTTAAAAATTTTTTTTTGTACAGACAGGGTCTCACTGTGTTGCCAGGCTGGTCTCAAACTCCTGGCCCCAAGCCATCCTCCTGCCTTGGCCTCCCAAAGCATTGGGATTATTGGCATGAGCTACCATGTCTGGCTCTGGCTGACTTTTTACATCTTTCGGTTCTTTTTTACTGATTTCTCTAGGAACCATAGCTGTCTAGTTACTCCAGCACTATTTTTTGAAAAGACTATCTTTCTTCCATTGATTTGCTTTTGCACCTTTGTCAGAAATCATTTGTCCCATTTGTATGGATCTATTGTATGGTTTTCAGTTTTGTTCCACTGATTTATGTGTCCATAAATCACATTCTCTAATACTACACTAGCTTGATTACTGTAGCTATATAGTAAGTCTTAGCATCAGGTAGAGTGATTCCCTCTCGCACTATTTTTTTTTTTTCAGATTGTTTTAATTATTGTAGGGCTGTGCTTTTCCATATAAATTTTATAATCCACTTGCCTGATTGTACAGAAAAAACCTTGCTGAGAATTTTATAGGATCTGCATCAAACTTACAGATCAATTTGAGGGAGAACTGACATCTTTACTACATTGAATTTTCAATCCATGAACACGTATGTCACTCCGTTTGTTTAAGAAAGTGGGCAAAGGATATGAGCAGACACTTCTCAAAAGAAGACATACAAGCAACTATCAAACATATGAAAACATGCTAAGCATCACTAATCATCAGAGAAATGCAAATCAAAACCCTGATGAGATACCATCTCACACTAGTCAGAATGGCTATTACTAAAAAGTAAAAAAATAAATAAAAATAACAGATATTGACAAGGTTGTAGAGAGAAGGAAATGCTTAGACACTGTTGGTGGGAATATAAATTAGTTCAGCCCCTGGGGAAAGCAGTTTAGAGATTTCTCAAAGAACTAAAAATGTAACTACCATTTGACCCAGCAATCCCATTACTGGGCATCTACCCAAAGGAAAATAAATTGTTCTACTAAAAAGATACCTGCACTTGTATGTTTATTGCAGCACTATTCACAATAGCAGAGACATGGAATCAGCATAACTGCCCATCAGTGGTGGACTGGATAAAGAAAATGTGGCACATATACACCATGGAATACTATGCAGCCATAAGAAAGAACAAAATCATGTCCTTTGCAGCAACATGGATGTAGCTGGAGGCCATTATTCTAAGTGAATTAGTGCAAAGACAGAAGATCAAATACCACATGTTGTCACTTATAAATGGGAGCTAAACATTGGGTACACATGGACATAAAGATGGAAATGACAATGAGGAGTCCAAAATGGGGGAGGGAGAGACAAGGGAAAGAGTTGGAAAACTGCCTATGGGGTACTATGTTCACTATTTGGGTAGTGGGTCCAAACCTCAGTATCATGCAATATATCCATGTATTAAACCTGCACATGTATCTCCTGAATTTAAAATTTAAACAAGGAATGTGATTGGTTTTTGAGTTTTGGTTTCAAAAGGTAAAAAGTAACTTTTTACTATTTTTTTCCTAATTTATTTTTAAAATTTATGTTATCTGCAGGGATTGGCTCAGAGACAATTCTAACATTGGATAACTAATTGCTGGCATCTCTGTTAAGGAGGCATTATTATTATTTTACAGTTACTATACTGAGGCCAAGAATGTACTAAGATGACCTAGCTGGGATTCAAACCCAGGCTTGTACAGAGCAGTTCCAATATGCCATACCATTTCAGAGATGAAAAAAATTTTTGAAGGCACTTACAAGATATGTTTTCTGAGAAATTGAATCCCTGGAAATGACAACTTAGCTAGAATTACTAGGTGTTCCTCCACTTATTTTCTTCCTGTTTCTATAAGCGGTCCACAAGTACCCACTGACATATAGTGCCATGGGAAAAATTAGTTTTTATTCCCCCTACTTTCGATACTTTCAAAAATTCTTTATATTTGAAATTTAATAAGTTCACCAGATTGGTACTCATTTATTTATTTTTTCAATTAATATTTGTGGATCCTGGTGTTATTCTAGGTATTGAGTATCTGGAGACAAATAAGACATAGTCTCTGCTTTTAGTTTACTTAGAGTCAAGTAAAGAAGACTGGTAAGTGAGCAGATCATTCGAGTAGGGGGTGATAAGTGCTCTGATAGAAGCAAGTATATAGGTGCTGCTATACAGTAGCATGCCAGAGCCAGCTCATACCAGCTTGTTTTTAAATATTCAGAAACTCTGCAAATTGGTTCTATCAATGGTAGCTTACAGTTGGCTATGATAGGAGGGTTTATATCATGGAAATTTGCAAATGCTACAATAAGGCATTCCTTTTCCTTTTTCCTTTTCCCCATTCTTTCTTTTCTTCTTCTTCTTTTTAAAAATATGTTTTCTTTCTTCCTTTTTATTATTCTCCTTAGGACATCTGGTTTGCCAGCACACCACTGTTGCTACAGGAGCAGAGGTGCTAAATCCAATCCTTTATCTTATTGTACCATGAGCCCATTCTGTCACATCGTATCATGAATTGTCCCTGGACCAGCTTCTTCTGGTGGTTTGGGCAACAGCCTTCCACAAACATGCTGGCTGTTCCCCATTTAGATGATAAGAATGAAACTTGATCTAAATCCCCTGTGGATTCTGTTTTTGTTCCAGAGATTATAAAGCAGCTAACATCCGTATCAACGTATACACCATCAATGAGCCTTGGCTTTTCTCACTGGCCTGGTGCTCCAGGATTAACTCAGTGACCACAGACAACATTGGGCTCCTGAGTCAGCTTAATCACCCTCACTTCTTCATGGTGAGCTGGTTGTCTAGATTGTTCTTCCAGGCTTGTTACGATAGCAGTGCAGGCCCCCCCAGCCCTGTGTTGCCCACTGTGCCGTCCCCTGGGGAGCCACTTAAGAGCACAGACTTCTATAAATATTGGAGACGTGGTATTTTCCATTCTCTCACACAGATCCTTCTGGGATTTTCAGGCAAAAATTAGTGTTGTTATAATAATTGACATTTATTGAATCCTTACAATGTCGTTTACATGCATTATGTCATTTAACCCTTTGATTTAGCCATTGTTACCTTCATGAGGAAACTGAAGCTCAAAGATATCTTTGCATATGGTCTCGTGAGGTAGGATTCAGAATGAGATCTGACTTCAGAGTTTTGTTATTGTAGCCCCACCTTTGTAGATGCATGGCAACAGTTGACAACGGCATGGAGAGTGGGGAGAAAACCAAGCATACTTGACTCCAAAGTGGAAACTGTGTGCCCTAACAAATTGCTTTTGAAGAGGGTAGCCAGTGTCCAGTTGCCTGTTCTAGGCCTCTGTTGCTTACTGCCAGAGGCTTGAGAACCTGAAGACTCGGTTTACAATCCCAGCCATATCCTATCGCTATCTGTGGAAGGAGCCCCAGCTAACCAGTTCTGCTACAGAACTTGTTCTTATCTGTATAGAGAGTAGGTTGACTGAGTGGGATACAATAGCATACAACAGAAAACAGTTTAATTTCGTTGCACTGATTCTTTAAACCTGGTCTGTGATGTAGGTCTTTCTCTGCCCCTGAATGAAATCTCACTCAGGTCCTGTAGCTTTTCCAGTCACTCTTAGATAACTTTTAGAAGTTCACTTTTAGTCATCAAAAAGCCTCACTTCAGAATTTAAGAGTCCAATCCCAAGTAATAGCCCAAACTCCAAATGGCCTTGAAAGTTAAAACCTTTGTCAGAGAAGCCTAAGAGGGAAGGGGCCTCAAGTCACCTCCTCCAGATCTCCACCCTCACTGGCCTGAGCTTCTGACCTGTTCAGGGTCAGGACCAGGGGAAAAGGGATCAGGGTCAAGGGCACAGTCTTACAGGGCCAGTAACTGCATCCAGGCCCTCTGGTAGAAAGGAGAAATCGCTTACTTCTTACTATGGTGGCTTGGTCAGATTTCTGGAGATGGCCCTGAAGGGAGCTTTGCAGCACAGGTGGAGCCTTTCCACCCACCTGTCCCCACGCAACTCCCCTTCATGTATATACTGTGTATTTTTCTAACATTTTAAAATCCAGTCATTACAAAAATGCATAATTTAGAAAGCAGCACACTCCTCCATAATCCTATCCCCTGAATCAGTAATGTCTCAAAGTTGTCCCTTTGGGAGGTACACATTTACTTAAATGATGCTACTATTTCTGAATGTATTTTTTTCATTTTAATATTTAAATTGATAAATCCATGTGATTCAAAATTCAGAAAGTTTAAAAGGATATATGTAAAAAAAACCAATCTTCCTTCCACACCTGGTCTAGGCATTTTCTTTTTTTTTTTTTTTTTTTTGAGACGGAGTCTCGCTCTGCCGCCCAGGCTGGAGTGCAGTGGCCGGATCTCAGCTCACTGCAAGCTCCGCCTCCCGGGTTCACGCCATTCTCCTGCCTCAGCCTCCCGAGTAGTTGGGACTACAGGCGCCCGCCACCACGCCCGGCTAGTTTTTTTGTATTTTTTTAGTAGAGACGGGGTTTCACCGTGTTAGCCAGGATGGTCTCGATCTCCTGACCTCGTGATCCGCCCGTCTCGGCCTCCCAAAGTGCTGGGATTACAGGCTTGAGCCACCGCGCCCGGCTGGTCTAGGCATTTTTAAAGGACCCAATACATGGCTCCCAGCCTATGCCATGCGTCATTTTATTCAGGGAGGGTGGGGCTGGTGTCCCAGGGGCCTTAACAGGCAGCCTATACTCCAGAGTTAGACTGATTGAGATTTAGATTCAGATCTGGGCTCCACTGTTTACTGTGTGAATGTGGAAATATTAGTTAACCTGTTTGTGGTTTTTGGCTTTTTTGTTCTTTTTGAAAATTGGGGATAATAATAGTGCAGTAGAAACACACATTTGTGTCCAGCATAATCTGGTCTGGTCATTGGTCTCGTAATTGAGAAAGTTAAAGTGAGGAATCATTTAAAAATGATATACACTTTATCAGTTAGCTTTTAATGCTGAATAAAAACTACCTAAAACTTAGTGTCTTAATCAGATATTTGTCATGTCTCAATTCTGGCTGATGGCTAGGTGGTGTCTCTGGTTTGAGCCAGGTCAGCTGGGCTAGATAGTCTAGGATGCCTTGTTCATATGTCTAGAGGCTCACCTGGTATGACTGAGTTTCTCTTCATGTCGTCGCTCATCCTCAGGGCGGCTAGCTGGAGTGTGTTTACCTGGCGGAGACGGGTTCCCAATAGCAAGAGAGAGCAAGCCCCAAAGCACGTGGACTTTTCAAAGTTCTCCCAGTGTTACGTTTGCTGATGTTCCATTGGCCAAGGAAAATCACATGGCCAAGTTCAGATTCAGGGTGGGAGCAAAACAGACTTCACCTCTTGATAGGGAGGCACAGCTAAGTCACGTTGTGTAGGAGCCTACATACAGGTTTGGAAGGAATTTTGTGGTCATTTTTATAAACAGTGTACCACATACATACTTCACAAATTTTATTTTAAAATATTCGTTCACCTTTTGAAAGTCATTTCTTTGAGGATATTTTTGCTGATTGAGTTTTATGTTCTCTCATTTAAACATCCAGATGAACTAGCTAGGATTTCTAATTGTTTCTTTTAAACAGAACAAGAACTTAAAGTCATTAGGAGAATCAGTCTGAATGAGTAATCTACCTAGATTTTTATAATCCCTCAAACCCTTGTAGTGTTTCACCTACACCTAATCTAATTGCAGTTTATTCTTTAATGATCTATTTTGTCCTCATTGAGCTTTTCAAAGTATTTGACTTAGTTTCTTTGAAAAGAGAAACTAAATTTCTTTGAAAAGAGAAACTAAGTTTCTTTGCCTGGCTCCTGTTAATTGCTCATTGTTAGTTGTTATTATTATGATCATTAGTGTTGTTATTAATTTTGTTATTCAGCTCAAGGAAAGACCTTGGGATAGGGTGGAGAGTGGCCTGAGAAAGGATAAAATGTGCCAGCCCTATTAGCATCAAGTGGAATTGGAGAGGGCACAATGGAGGTAGAAAGGGAGCATCAAACTCAATGACAGGACCCAGAAGACAGAGCTCTGGGAAATACGTGACTTGGGCAAGGAGCATAGAGCAGGGGCATGTAGGTAAGGGGTAATTGTACTTCAGCATTCTTAATTGAAGTGTGATACTTTAGAACAATGGTTCCCAAATGCTGGCTTACAGACACATGGTTTCAGCATCACCTGGGAATGTGTTAAAAATGCAAAGATCCTCATTCCTTAGGTGTCTAGGGAGACCCAGAAACCTGTATTACTAAAAGCTGCCCAGGGAGACTTGGCTGCACAGCCAGGTTTGAGAAGCCATGCCTTGAAAACAGCAGTAGAAGTCAAGAACCTGGACTGTGGTCTTGGGTCCAGAATAGACTTGTTGTGTGTCTTCTCTGGGACCCCCTCTGCCCTCTGTTTTGGGAGATGAAAGGTGAGATGAAAGGTGTGAAGTGTTCTGTTCCCTCTAGAGCCCCCTTGCATGTATAAGGGTGACTGTTAGGATACTTGCAGGGACTCTCTGTGTTTGAGAATGCCACATCACTCTAGGTTCCTTGGCCTGTCTATCCCCTCTTCCTCTCCTCCTCCAGCCCTGGCAGCAGAGCAAGGGACTTAGATCATATGATCCCAAATCCCTTCTAACTAAAGTTCTTTCACTGTGGTTTGTTTTATGTTTTTCAGACACCAAAGTTCTATATGTTCATATGGCTCCTTGTAGATATCATTTCTGTGCTTTTTATTGTTGCCATATTTTGTTTTCACTGGTAAGTATATATGTAATTTTAAATGAAGTTTTTCCAAAATAAATGGATTATTATAGGAAATTGAGAAAAATAACAGTTATGGTCTTCCCGTAATCCCACATGGCAAGATGGCATTTATAATCTGAACCTCTCTTATGCTGTCTGCAGTTCCTCACACCCCTTTGACCTCCCCAAAACAAGATAATATTTTCAGGATAGGGACTGTCACTAAAGCTTAGTCAAGCCTATTACTATGGATTCAATGTGGAGCAGCTGAAAGAGGACAGGGCTTGAATATTGTCCAGAACAAGTGCCTCTACCTTCCCATCTTCCATGAAACTGGGCATAGCAGTGTGCAAAGAGCAAGTTCATAAGCCAGGAAGATTGGGTTTTAGCTCTGGCTTTGTCCCTTAGTTGCTAGGTGACCCTGGGAAAACAACTGATGCTTTCTGGGCCATAATCTTTTTTTTTTTTTTTTTTTTTGATACGGAGTCTCAGTCTGTTGCCCAGGCTGGAGTGCAGTGGCATGATCTTGGCTCACTGCAACCTCCACCTCCTGGGTTCAAGTGATTCTCCTGCCTCAGCCTCCCGAGTAGCTGGAATTACAGGCACCTGCCACTGCGCCTGGCTAATTTTTTTTTTCTTTTTTTTTTGAGATGGAGTCTTGCTCTGTTGCCCAGGCTGGAGTATAGTGGCGTGATCTCGGCTCACTGCAACCTCTGTCTCCTGGGTTCAAGCGATTCTCCTGCCCCAGCCTCCCAAGTAGCTGGAACTACAGGCATCACCACACCCAGCTAATTTTTTTTACTATTTTTAGTAGAGATGGGGTTTCATCATATTGGTCAGGCTGGTCTTGAACTCCTGACTTCATGATCTGCCCGCTTTGGCCTCCCAAAGTGCCGGGATTACAGGCGTGAGCCACCCTGCCTGGCCCATGCCTGGCTAATTTTTATATTTTTAGTAGAGATGGGGTTTCACCATGTTGGCCCCACCTCAGGTGATCTGCCTGCCTCAGCCTCCCAAAGTGCTGGCATTACAGGTGTGAGCCACCATGCCCGGCCCATAATCTTTTTATCTGTACAAGAATATTACATTTGGGAATCCTTGCAGGCAAATGCTATAGGATTGTAAGTTTCAAGATGGAAGGGGGAAGAAGATCCTGGAGGAGGAATGTTAGAGGAGACCATGGTTCTTTAGACCCCTTCATTTCATGGATGGTCTGCTTCCTTCTAGGCGGAGAGAGACTATAAAAGAAAAATTGTTTGAAACCTCCAGCACTCTCACAGGTAAAGTCAAAGGCCTAGCCCACTCCTGTCTCTTCATCCCTACCCATTGCTTCCAGGAGACGGAGGCTGCTTTTCATGTCCCTGACAAGAGCTGAGGGTGTCTGGAAAGTTGGGGGTGGGACCAGGGTAAGTATGGACTGGGCACAGATTCTGGAGGACTCTCTACGTCAGGCTTCAGATTTTGGATTTCATCCTCTAAGCAATGAGGCCCCTTGGAAGATTTCAAGCATGGGTGTTTACTTCTTCATATATTCATGTATCATACAGCCACTGAGTCCACACTTTGTGCCAGGCACTTAGATAGGGGCTGAAGATAACCGAAAGATGTCTGTGGAGGGTGCCCTGAGAGAGAGGAGGGGCTAGCCCTCAAAGAGCAGTGAGGAAGAAGGTAAAAGTATAGCAGTTGACATCATTGGGCAAGGCATCTAGGTCCCGGACAGAGTAGCTGCTGTGCCTATTAGGGGAAAGGTGCTTTATGGGTATCATTTATGGGTGATATATGTTGGAGGCTAGAGGAAGAAAACTTCAGCGGTCCTGGAATTGCTTAAACTAGAGTCAAGTCACTTCTTATTGGCAATTAGGAGATGGCATATCACTTTCATTCACACAAGGAAGCGATATGGTTAGATTTCTGTGTAAAGGACTGAGGAAGTGAACTAGGCTTAGTATAGGGAAGGGATGCTATAGTTTATTTCTCTGAGGGTTGTGAGGATGATCACACAGTGAGTTACTAGTTTTGGAAGCCAATGCAGTGTCAAAGGGAAACCATCTGGGAGGCAGAAGACTGTGCGGTGTGGGATATAATTTCCTTCTGCAACTCCTGGAGACAAAGTTGGAACAGTCACAAAATCATGAGTTAATTTAATTTCTTATGGACAATGGTGAAGCTCCTGATATTCCATGTACCAGCTGGCAGATGAGTGGAACTGATACAATACTTAGGGTTGCAGGAATGGATCCTCAGGGATCATGAAAAACTAAGTTTAGAAATTTGAATAAATTAAATAGAAGGCAGTGGTCTTTCATATGCTGTGCAACTGAAGGTTTAAGCCAAATTTACCTAGATCTGAGGCAGGGAGATCTCAAGTTACATGGTTACTTGAGTTACAAGTTACATGGAATTTAAGATGACTCTACTGGCTATGTTAGAAGTCTGAAACTAACTGATGATTCCAGCTAGCTTGTATCAGTAGCTGTTCCTTAGTAAGCTAGGGCTGCCATAACAAAATACCATAGACTGGGTGGCTTGAACAACAGAAATTTATTTTCTCACAGTTCTGGAGGCTAGAAGTCCCAGATCAAGGTGCTGGCAAATTTGGTGAGGAGCCCTAGTGAGCACTGTCTTCTTAGCTTGAATACAGCTGCCTTCTCATTGTGCGTTCACATGGCCTTTCCTCTGTGTGTGCTTGGGAGAGCAGGATCTCTGGTCTCTCTTCCTCTTCTTATAAGGACACCAGTCCTGTTGGATTAGGGCCCCACCCTTATGGCTTAATTTAACCTTAATTACTCCTGAAGTGCCCTATCTCCACATACAGTCACACTGAGGGTTAGGACTCTGACATATGAAATTGGAGTTGGGGGGACATAATTCAGCCCATAACAATAGTCCAGTCAAGAAGTGATAAAACATGGAGATGAGGAGGAAACATGACTGGGAAAGAAGTTTTGAAAGTAAAATTGAAGAACTATATAAACCTAGATAAAAGAGGTGGCTTAGAAAAAGTATTCAGTTAACTTGACCCTACCCACTACTGTGTTGAAATGGTGATAAGAAAAGGTGAGTAGAAAATAAATGAAGGATTTTCTGTTTTTAAGAGCTCTTAGGTTGCCTGTTACAGAAACCAGTTTTTCTTGATCTAAGCAGAAATAAAAGGCATTGGAAAGCTATTTGAGTACCTCAGAGAGATACCTAGAAGGTGCAGGACCAAGTTTAGAATCAGGGAAGGAACAAGGAAGACTAGACAGAAGTCAAGACCTCAGCCATAATCACAGCCCAGATCCATTCAAGTTGAGGAGAATGGAGCTTCATTTGCTAAAGACAGAGTGCCATTTGTTGCCGCATACCACCTCCAGGATTGGCACATACTGCTGCACCTACTGCTGCACCCATGTCCACCACCAGAAGGCCTCTCTAGTGTGAGGGTGTATTTTTCAGCAATTTAAGTCAATTTTGTTGTCTTCTGTCTTATGTAGTTTCTTATGTAAAGTTTTCAGTTGTCTTACCCCTGTTCCTCTGTTTGTAACATGTCTTTTTTCCTCTGGCTACATCTTAAGATTATTCCTTTTATTATTGGTTTTTAGTAGTTTGATTATGGCTTAACTTGGTGCGTGTGTGTGTGTGTGCATGTGAGAGGGAGAGACTATGTTGATTAGGGTTTGCTGAAATTCTTAGATCTGTCGGAGTATAATTTTCATCAAATTGGACATAATTTTAGTCTTTATTTCTTCAAATATTTTTCTGCCTCTGCTCCCCTACTGCTTTCTGGGATTCCAGTTACACAGATGTTAGTTTATTATCCCATAGGTTACTGAGACTTTTTTTTTTTTTTTTTTTTTGAGACAGAGTCTTGCTCTGTCGCCCAGGCTGGAGTGCAGTGGCGTGATCTCAGCTCACTGCAGCCTCCACCTCCCAGGTTCAAGTGATTCTCCTGCCTCAGTCTTCTGAGTAGTCATTTAAAATATTTAATTAATTTCCTTTATTTTTAGATAGATTCAATTGCTGTGTGTACTAGTTTTTTGTTTTGCTTGTTTGTTTAGAGGCAAGGTCTCATTTTCACCAAGTCTGGAATATAGTGGAATGATCATGGTTCATTGCAACCTTGAACTCCTGGGCTCAAACAATCCTCCTGCCTTAGCCTCCCTAGTATCTGGGACCATAGGCACAAACCACTATGACTGGCTAATTTTTTTAAAAAAATGGTAGAGATGGCATCTCACTATGTTGCCCAGGCTGATCTCAAACTCCTGACTTCAAGCAGTCCGCTTGCCTTGGCCTCCTAAAGCACTGGAATTACAGATGCGAGCTACCCTGCCCAGCCTATATTAGTTTTTTATTGCTATATTTTAAAAAATTACTTCAAACCTAGCAGCTTAACACTATACAAATATATTATCTCACAGACATGGGTTAGATAGTTCCTTAGTCTTTACAGGGTATCAATTGGGGCTACAATCTTATTTGAGGTTTATGGGCCTCTTCCAGGCTCACTGCTTGTTAGCAGTGTTAAGTTCCTCATAGTTGTAGAAGTGAAGTCATCTCTGTTTTCTCAATGGCCGTTAGCAGGGTTTTAGTCTGAGGTCCTAGAGGTGACCCTCAAGTCCTACCCACATGGTCCTCACAACATGGCAGCTTACTTCTTCAAAGCCAACAAGAGAATCTCTCTCCAGTCTGCTATGATGAAGTCTATGTAATATAATGTAAATAATCAGAGTAATTATCCCAGAACCTTTGTCATATAGCATAACCTAATCAAGAGAGATAACTATCCTGAGGTCTGTTCCAAGATGGCCGAATAGAAACAGCTGTGGTCTGCAGCTCCCAGCATGACCGATGCAGAAGACGGGTGATTGCATTTCCAACTGAGGTACCTGGTTCATCTCATTGGGACCAGTTGGACAGTGGGTGCAGCCCATGGAGGGCAAGCAGAAGCAGGGCAGGGTATCGCCTCACCTGGGAAGTGCAAGGGCTCAGGGGATTTTCCTTTCCTAGCCAGGGGAAGCCGTGACAGACTGTACCGGGAAAATCAGGACACTCCAGACTTAATACTACGCTTTTCCAATGGTCTTAGCAAACAGCACACCAGGAGATTATACCCTGTGTCTGGTTCGGCAGGTCCCATGCCCACAGAGCCTTGCTCACTGCTAGTGCAGCAATCCAGATGGAACTGTGAGGCCGCAGCCTGGCTGGGGAAGGGGCATCTGCCATTGCTGAGGCTTGCAAGTGGCAAGGAAGCTCACATTAGGTGGAGCCCACCACAGCTCAACAAGGCCTGCCTGCCTCCCTCTGTAGACTCTACCTCTGGGGGCAGCGCATAGCTGAACAAAAGGCAGAAGAAACTTCTGCAGACTTAAACGTCCCTGTCTGACAGCTCTGAAGAGAGCAGTGGTTCTCCCAGCGTGGTGTTTGAGCTCTGAGAACGCACAGACTGCCTCCTCAAGTGGGTCCCTGACCCCCATGTAGACTAACTGGGAGACACCTCCCAGTAGAGGCCAACTGATACATCATACAGCCAGGTGCCCCTCTGAGACAAAGCTTCCAGAGTAAGAATCAGGCAGTAATATTTGCTGTTCTGCAGCCTCTGCTGGTGATACCCAGGCAAACGGTCTGGAGTGGACCTCTGGCAAACTCCCCCAACAGACCTGCAGCTGAGGGACCTGACTGTTGGAAGGAAAACTAACAAACAGAAAGGAATAGCATCAGCATCAACAGAAGGGACATCCGTAACCAAAACCCCATCTGTAGGTCACCGTCATCAAAGACCAAGGGTAGATAAAACCACAAAGATGGGGAGAAACCAGAGTGCCTCTTCTCCTCCAAAGGATCACAGCTCCTCGCCAGCAACAGAACAAAGCTGGATGGAGAATGACTTTGACAAGTTGACAGAAGTAGGCTTCAGAAGGTCGGTAATAACAAACTTCTCCGAGCTAAAGAAGGATGTTCGAACCCGTTGCAAGGAAGCTAAAAACCTTGAAAAAAGATTAGACAAATGGGTAACTAGAATAAACAGTGTAGGGAAGACCTTAAAGACCTTAAATGACCTGATGGAGCTGAAAACCATGGCAGGAGAACTATGTGACACACGCACAAGCTTCAGTAGCTGATTCAATCAAGTGGAAGAAAGGGTATCAGTGATTGAAGATCAAATTAATAAATGAAGTGAGAAGTTTAGAGAAGAATGAGTAAAAAGAAACGAACAAAGCCTCCAAGAAATGTGGGACTATGTGAAAAGACCAAATCTACATTTGATTGGTGTACCTGAAAGTGATGGGGAGAATGGAACCAAGTTGGAAAACACTCTTCAGGATATTATCCAGGAGAACTTCTCCAACCTAGCAAGGCAGGCCAACGTTCAAATTCAGGAAATACAGAGAACACCACAAAGGTACTCCTCAAGAAGAGCAACCCCAAGACACATAATCATTGGATTCACCAAGGTTGAAATGAAGGAAAAAATGTTAAGGGCAGCCAGAGAGAAAGGTCGGGATACCTACAAGGGAAGCCCATCCAACTAACAGCGGATCTCTGGGCAGAAACTCTACAAGTCAGAAGAGAGTGGGGGCCAATATTCAACATTCTTAAAGAAAAGAATTTTCAACCCAGAATTTCATATCCAGCCAAACTAAGCTTCATAAGTGAAGGATAAATAAAATCCTTTACAGACAAGCAAATGCTGAGAAATTTTGTCACCACCAGGCCTGCCTTACAAGAGCTCCTGAAGGAAGCACTAAACATGGAAAGGAACAACTGGTACCAGCCACTGCAAAAACATGCCAAAATGTAAAAACCATCAAAGCTAGGAAGAAACTGCATCAACTAACAGGCAAAATAACCAGCTAACGTCATAATGACAGGATCAAATTCACACATAGCAATACTAACCTTAAATGTAAATAGGCTAAATATTCCAATTAAAAGACACAGACTGGCAAATTGGATAAAGAGTCAAGATCCATCAGTGTGCTGTATTCAGGAGACCCATCTCATGTGCAGAGACGCACATAGGCTCAAAATGGATGGAGGAAGATCTACCAAGGGAAAGTAAAAAAAAAAAAAAAATCAAAACAAAACAGGGGTTGCAATCCTAGTCTCTGATAAAACAGACCTTAAACCAACAAAGATCAAAAGAGACAAAGAAGGCCATTACATAATGGTAAAGGGATCAATTCAACAAGAAGAGCTAACTATCGTAAATATATATGCACCCAATACAGGAGCACCCAGATTCATAAAGCAAGTCCTTAGAGACTTACAAAGAGACTTAGACTCCCACACAATAATAGTGGGAGACTTTAAAATCCCACTGTCAATATTAGATGGACGAGACAGAAGGCTAACAAGTCCTGGATATCAACAGGACTTAAACTCAGCTCTGCACCCAGTGGACCTAACAGACATCTACAGAACTGTCTACCCAACATCAACAGAATATACATTCTTCTCAGCACCACATCACACTCATTCCAAATTGACCACATAGTTGGAAGTAAACCAGTCCTCAGCAAATGTAAAACAGAAATCACAACAAACTATCTCTCAGACCATGTGCAATCAAATTAGATCTCAGAATTAAGAAACTGAAAACCGCACAACTCCATGGAAACCGAACAACCTGCTCCTGAATGACTACTGGGTACATAACGAAATGAAGGCTGAAATAAAGATGGTCTTTGAAACCAGTGAGAACAAAGACACAACATACCAGAATCTCTGGGACACATTTAAAGCAGTGTGTAGAGGGAAATGCCCACAAGAGAAAGCAGGAAAGATCTAAAATTGACACCCTAACATCACAGTTAGAAGAACTAGAGAAGCAAGAGCAAACAAATTTAATAGCTAGCAGAAGGCAAGAAGTAACTAAGATCAGAGCAGAACTGAAGGAGATAGAGACACACAAAAAAAAAAACCCTTCAAAAAATCAGTGAATTCAGGAGCTGGTTTTTTGAAAAGATCAACAAAATTGATAGACTGCTAGCAAGAAGAAAAGAGAGAAGAATCGAGAGAAGAATCAAATAGATGCAATAAAAAAGGATAAAGGGGATATCATCACTGATCCCACAGAAATACAGACTACCATCAGAGAATACTATAAATACCTCTACGCAAATAAACTAGAAAATTTAGAAGAAATGGATAAATTCTTGGACACATACACCCTCTCAAGACTAAACTAGCAAAGATCACCCTCCCAAAACTAAAGAGAGAAAGGTCGGGTTACCCACCCAAATTCAGAAGTTGAATCTCTGAATAGACCAATAACAGGCTCTGAAATTGAGGTATTAATTAAGAGCCTACAAACCAAAAAAAGTCCAGGACCAGACGGATTCACAGCCGAATTCTACCAGAGGTACAAGGAGGAGCTGGTACTATTTCTTCTGAAACTATTCCAATCAATAGAAAAAGAGGGAATCCTCCCTACCTCTTTTTATGAGGCCAGCATCATCGTGTTACCAAAGCCTGGCAGAGACACAACAGCAAAAGAGAATTTTAGACCAATATCCCTGATGAATATTGATGTGAAAATCCTCAATAAAATACTGGCAAACCGAATCCAGCAGCCCATCAAAAAGCTTACCCACCAAGATCAAGTTGGCTTCATCCCTGGGATGCAAGGCTGGTTCAACATATGCAAATCAATAAACATAATCCATCACATAAACAGAATCAATGACAAAAAAACACATGATTATCTCAATAGATGCAGAAAAGACCTTTGACAAAATTCAACAGTCCTTCCTGCTAAAAACTCTCAATAAACTAGCTCCTGATGGAACATTTCTCAAAATAAGAGCTATTTATGACAAACCCACAGCCAATATACTGAATGGGCAAAAACTGGAAGCATTTCAGGCCAGGGCCATCAGGCAAGAGAAAGACATAAAGGGTATTCAATTAGGAAAAGAGGAAGTCAAATTGTCCCTGTTTACAGATGACATGATTGTATATTTAGAAAACCCCATTGTCTCAGCCCAGAATCTCCTTAAGCTGATAAGCAACTTCAGCAAAGTCTCAGAATACAAAATCAGTGTGCAGAAATCACAAGCATTCCTGTACACCAGTAACAGACAAACAGCCAAATCATGAGTGAACTCCCATTCACAACTGCTACGAAGAGAATAAAATACCTAGGAATCCAACTTACAAGGCATTGCCAAGACAATCCTAAGCAAAAAGAACAAAGCTGGAGGCACCACACTACCTGACTTCAAACTATACCACAAGGCTACAGTAACCAAAACAGCATGGTACTGGTACCAAAACAGAGATATACACCAATGGAACAGAACAGAGCCCTCAGAAATAATACCACACATTTACAACCATCTGATCTTTGACAAACCTGACAAAAACAAGAAATGGGGAAAGGATTCCCTATTTAATAAATGGTGCTGGGAAAACTGGCTAGCCATATGTAGAAAGCTGAAACCAGATCCCTTCCTCACACCTTGTACAAAAATTAATTCAAGATGGATTAAAGACTTAAATGTTAGACCTAAAACCATAAAAATCCTAGAAGAAAACCTAGGCAATACTGTTCAGGACATAGGCATGGACAAGGACTTCATGACTAAAACACCAAAAGCAATGGCAACAAAAGCCAAAATTGACAAATGGGATCTAATTAAAGAGCTTCTGCACAGCAAAAGAAACTGCCATCAGAGTGAACAGGCAACCTACAGAATTGGAGAAGATTTTTGCAATCTGCCATCTGACAAAGGGCTAATATCCAGAATCTACAAAGAACTTAAATTTACAAGAAAAAAATCAACCCCATCAAAAAGTAGGCAAAGGATATGAACGGACACTTTTCAAAAGAAGACATTTATGCAGCCAACAGACACATGAAAAAATGCTCATCATCACTGGTCATCAGAGAAATTCAAATCAAAACCACAATGAGATACCATCTCACACCAGTTAGAATGGCAATCATTAAAAAGTCAGGAAACAACAGGTGCTGGAGAGGATGTGGAGAAACAGGAAAGCTTTTACACTGTTGGTAGGAGTGTTAACTAGTTCAATCACTGTGGAAGACAGTGTGGCGATTCCTCAGGGATCTAGAACAACAAATACCATTTGACCCAGCAATCCCATTACTGGGTATATACCCAAAGGATTATAAATCATGCTGCTATAAAGACACATGCACACGTATGTTTATTGTGGCAGTATTCACAATAGCAAAGACTTGGAACCAACCCAGATGTCCATCAGTGATAGACTGGATTAAGAAAATGTGGCACATATACACCATGGAATATTATGCAGCCATAAAAAAGGATGAGTTCATGTCCTTTGTAGGGACATGGATGAAGCTGGAAACCATCATTCTGAGCAAACTGTCACAAGGACAGAAAACCAAACACCGCATGTTCTCATAAGAGGGAATTGAACAATGAGAACAGTTGGACACAGGAAGAGGAACATCACACACCAGGGCCTGTCATGGGGTGGGGGGATGGGGGAGGGATAGCATCAGGAGAAATACCTAATGTAAATGACGAGTTAATGGGTGCAGCAAACCAACATGGCACATGTATACATATGTAACAAAACTGCACATTGTGCACATGTACCCTAGAACTTAAAGTATAATATAATAAAGAGCAGTAGCTATCCTATGATAACCCCAAAGATTCACAGCCTTTGTAAGGTATATATCCCTTAGATCAGAAAAATATATCAGAAAAAATAGACTTTAATCAAAAAAGCCTTCACAAGGGAAGGCATATGATTGATCACTGAAAACTACAAAACTTCAGTGAGAGAGAGAATACCCAAATAAATGGAGCAATCATGTTCATGAATTAGAAAATTTAGTATTATAAACATGTCACGGAATTGATCTAAAAATTCCCTTTCTCCTATAAAGCTAACAAAAAAAGGAAGCTCGTGAAGCTCCTGTTTGTAGCTGTTTCTTCCAGATTGAATTACACTCAAGTTAAAAAAAAAAAAACAACTTTGAATATTTATAACTAAAAGTTTTAAAAATGAAAGTAATAAAAATGTAAATCTAAGCAGAAAACAAAACCAAACCTGAGTTCTGGGTTTCTTTGGATTCTCACACTCTTCTAGATTTTGGCCACGCAGTTTTTCTGTATATTGTGAACGCCTAGATAATTTTAAGATATTTTCTTGTTTTTGTATATCATCCAGTTTTTAATTTGTCTTTGGTAGAAGGATTGGTCTTGATCTCCTAGCTCCATTATTAGAAGTATCTACCATCTATTTTTTTTTTCTGTAGGACAAAGTATTTATTGAGCATTTACTGTGTGACAAACACTTCTGAGCACTGTATATGTAGTGGCAAGCAAGACAAAGTCTCTGCCCTTTAAAAAGCCCTAATTTTAATTGAGGGAAGCCCTCATTTTTCTAAACTAATGGCTATGGAATACTTGAACTTTAAGCAAATGTCAATCTCTGCTTTCTGAGGATTTCCATGGTGAGCTAGAGCCTCATGCAGTAGATTCTTAAGCCCCAGCCCCAGGCTGAATTGGAGGGCCATAATAAAGTTTGCACAAAGCCTGAAGTAGGGGGGAGAGCTTGGAGGAAAGAACCTGAATGGGTAAGGGAGGGGCTAACATTTAAGAGAGAACTTGAATTTCACACATGACTGGCAGAGAGTGGAGAAGTGACATTTGAGGAATCTGTGTTTGTGTCTTTTCTATCCCACAGATACTCAGAGTAGAAGTGAGAATGAGGAAGATTTGCACATAGCCATGAAACCTGCCCGAGTTGTGGAAAGTCCTTGGACTCTAGCAGCCCTCTACCCAGCTTTATCCAAGAGTGGAAAGGAACACCAAGGCCGTTTCAATTTTGCAGCACCATCCAAGAAACTAGTACCTATCAAGAATGCTGTCACACCTTTGAAACCTGGCAAGCATGACATTCAACCACCGATGCCCACCACAGTCTTTGAAGTCACCCAAGCACCCTCCAGGCAGGCTAAAAGTAAGGCTACCTTTCAAACTACATTGCCCACCCTGAAGGTGGATAAGCCAACCATGCCCTCCGTAGAGGTCCCCTATCCTTAAATAAGAGACCTCTAAGAGATCCCCATGGCCGAATACTCCAAAGAATCCTATGTCACAATATATTCCACTGCATCTGACATATCCTTCTATGTTTCCAAAGAAGAATTATCCACATCTCCCCTGCTTCTTCCTCTTCCTCTCTCTGCCTAAGGGTGGTGATGGTGGGGAGTGGTTGGTAAAGGCACACAGAAGGGCCATTGAGGCTCTCAGGGGAACCATTCTGATCTAGCTTTCTATCAAGAATGCATCTCAAGGGGCTAGGCAAGGGGAAAACTGTTGTGTGTGGTCTTGGAACTGGTTGCTGTCAAGTTTATCTCATTCTAACACCTCCATAATATTCTCTGCTAAAGAAGTGACTGTGCATATAAGTAAAGGCAACCTCTCAGGAAGCCAGAGGTAGTGGTCTATTCTTTAGACCCCTCGTGATCAACCAGGGTGATGAAGGCTGGGGCGTGGGGGCAATAGTGATGCCATCTGAGTGATCTTATTCTCTGGGCCAGAGAATGAGGGGCATGGGTCAGGGACAAAGATCTCATCCCCACCCCACATTATCTGCCCTATTGTGCAGTGGGCTACTTCCTGATAGCCTGTGGTTTGCTGATTCCCTAATAAGAGGGTGGGTACAATCCATGCATACTCAAGAGCTTTTGGCTTTGAGGGGAAACCAGAGCTTAGAACAAGTATCTGGAGGCCCTTCTATCTGGGAGCCCAAAGTTAGAAGCCGCGAGTTGAGCTCTTCCCACTTACACTTCCTTTCTGGACCTGAGCCTCTTCTTTATGATGGTGATGTAAGGCAGACTACCATAGCATCTTCCTTCGGGCTCAGATCTCTCCTGGGCTACCTGTGGAGCTGTGTCCTCTAACAGCCACATTACTGTCCCAGAAAGCAGGGCTCTCTGGTTTGGGGCCTCCATTTACACACACCAGCCAGTCCTACACTAACAGCTAGGGAAATCAGGAATAGCACTCCCTGGGTAGACAGGCACATAGATGCTGATGACCCAGACACTGGAGTGTATGAAAAGCAGCAGGACCTGGCTCTGCTGAAGTATGTGACCTTGAGGGCAGATCACAAACCCTCCCAGCAAGGGGATTCTCCACTGTCACTTCTCTAGGTGCTCATCCCAGCCATAGCCCAAGGATGCCCCACCCCTTAGTCACACCTTCCCAGTCTGAAGCCCTCACCCACAGACCTACTCCAGTCATGGCCATACCTGGTTGTCCCATGCTGGTCACAAAGTAAAATTTTACTGGCACCCACTGGACATGAAGATTTAACCCAAGGCAGCATTGTTCTTGGGGTTCTTGGATGTGTCTTGATGAGCCAAGATGTTTCTGGCGGGTGCAAGGGCCGCTGTGGCTCCACTGGCCCTAGTTACAGCCCAGAAGCTGATGCCGCCTCTAGACGCCCAGCTCATGCACACTTAGGTCCTCACCTCCCAGCCTGATGTCCAGCACTTCCTCCCAACCCACCCCAATCTCAGTGGGTCCCTTTAAGCCACTTAAAGCACATCTTGAGCTCAAGCTCCCCAAACCCCAGACCCAGACCAGGTTGGCCCCAGCAGGTAAAGACCAAAGAAGTCGTTATGTAGGCTGCTCCCCTGCAAGGCCCTGTCCTGACCCCATATGCCCTTCCCTTCCACTTCCCCTCCCTGAGCAAAGACACTGTCAGGCCAGAGGATGAAACATGCTTTATGCCCTGAGGTGATCAGGAGAGACTTGAGCAGGGGCCCAACATTCACACTGCAATATAGAAAAGTGGTCTGTCCCCCTCATCCCACCTGTAGATCCAGTCCCTTCAGTTTCAGAGTATTCAATGCACATTTGGTTTGGTGGTTCCAAGTATAGAGAGCTAGATTGTCCTCTTAATTCCTCTATCCCTGTGGTACACAGAAAGTCAAAGGAAGTTGCATGGTGGGGCTGGTCTGAAACAGGAGACACATCTAAGGATCATAGGCTCTCATAACCAGGAAGGCCACAGCAAGCTCAGACTAGACCAACCCAGGTGCCAGAGGGGTGGATGGAGGGAAGTTCTGCATCCCAGAGAGATGCCTCACTGGAAGAACATCAGAGGCCCAGTCGGTATGGTCCGTGGTGGCTGGCCAGCCCAGCCTCACTGCCAGGATGGCAGAAGTCTTCCCCAGCTGCAGGGGTAGCTGATGGGCCTGAGCCCACTGCCTCGAGAGCAGGCTTGGAACCAGCACCTCCCGCTGACTGTTCACTTGCCACTCCTGGAGCCCCGCTGTTTGCTCATGGCTGTGAGCATCTGGCTAATGTAGGAAGTCAGGAGGTCATCCATCTTGTAGCCCTGGAAGCAGGGGTGAGAAGATAAGCAGAGCACATGGTGGGATGGGGCCAGCCACTCGGACCATAGCACAGCTCCCAGGAATCTGCAATGGACAGAACCCAGGACAAAGGCAAATCCCTCCCACTCAGGACTCATCTCCCATCTGCACAGTTGAAGGGTTGAATTCAGCCAGCCAGATGGTTAAGGTTCTACACTGTTAGGACCCCACGTTAGGCCCCTAGCTTGTGGGTCCCTCAAGTCACAGATCCCTCCCTCCAGGAGTGACTCTACTGGCTCTCAGTTGAGCTATGTCTTGGAAGTTTGAGCTTGGTCCAGGAGGTCTCGTTAATGGTTCCACTATTGAACTCGGGGACTAAAGGGCTGTCACTGCGCACTCAATCTCCAGATACTGAAGGCACTCAAACAACAGTTGTTGAATGAGGGGTCTGTTCCTCAGCCCCAGATTAAGTCCCTTCCCCAGACCTAAGCTGAGCCTCAAACTGACCTGACCTTGGCCCCAGCATGACCCTTGCCCATGACCCCAGGCCCAACCGCACACTACTGTTTGTTCCAGGCCCTGGGAGGCTGGCTAAGCTGCAGGCAAGGCAGGGAGCCCACCAGGCCAAGCAGGATGCGCCCTCACCAGTGATGTCTCGCAGAGCAATTTGCTCCCGCGCACCAAGTTTCCAATGGTGATGTGGAAGTAGGTGTTGCCGCTGCTCCAGTTGGAGATCTTGGTGAAGGGGTGAGTGGTGAGGATGTCCTGGGGGAGCAGAAAGGGCATGGAGAGGCACAGCCTGGGCCCTGTGGCCTCACTCACCCACACATGCCCTCACAGAAGGCCTCAGGCCCTCAGAGGAGCCCATGGCCCGAGGGAAAAGCCAGTTCTGCCATCCAGCTGTGGTGGGAAGCAGGTGCCTCCCCCTCCACACCTTGGTTTGGACACCCAGGGAAGTCTAGGAGGCTGTTGGGTAGGGGTAGTTGGGGCCAGAACTGGGAAATTGGGAGGCCTAAGGCAACTGACACTGTGGCCTGAATGAGATGGCCCAGGGAGAGTTTGAGGAGGGAGTCAAGAAGAAGACAGGGCAGAGCCTTGGGGAACACAGCGTACAGGAGCAGGCACAAAAGGGTCCAGGAAGGAATGACCAAAACACAGAGGAGAGCCAGGAATGTGTGACGCATGAAGCCAATGGACAGATGGTGGTCACGAGCCCTCTTCACTACCTGTCCAGTCAGACCCTCTGGGTGTGCAGTCGGGCTGCTCTGGCCCAGAAACACAGATGCACAGTCACCCCTGCACAGCCGGCCCCACAATCCACATGGGCAGAGCATCCAGTGATACTGAAAGGCCAAGTACTAAAAGGAGCTCAGATTCCATAGGAAGGAGTTTGTTAGTAACTTCAGGAGAGCAATTTTTGTGGAGCAAATGTTGGGTAAAGTCCCAGCAAACGCTGACAGCTTTTGAAGTCGCATGATGGGTGGATGAGTCTGGAGATAGATGATGGCTAGGAGGGCTTGCGGGGTTTGTTCCGGGACTGTGTCTGAGGTTCAGGCAGAGAAGGCCACCCCCACTTGCCTTCTTATCCCTGCTCACCTTTGTTCTGGGATCGATGAGGCTGACCCCATACTTGTTGATGGCAATTAGAAGGATCTCAGGGAAGTTTGGCTCTGTAGTTTGCTAGAAAAAAAGATGAGAAGGCATCAGATGGGGGCCCAGAGCAAGAAAAGCGTTTGGGGAAAGGAATGAAGCCTGGCCCCAGCTGGGATAAAGTCAGCCTCTCCTGTTGCCTATGCGGTGCTGACGGCCCTGCCATGACCTCATGGCCTCCACCTTCGCTGGGCCTCAGTGCTGCCCCACATCCCTACATGGGTCCCCCAGGCCATCCTTTGCTTTGTCCTCCCTCTCAGCCCAAGGGCATCTCATCTTTAAAAAGCCTCCTGAACCCTGCATCTGCCTCCAGCTACTTACCTGTTCTCGCACAGCCGAGCTTCTCAAAAGGCCTCCGATCCTAGCTGTGTGACAAGACCACATCTGTCCTCTCACACCAGCCTCCTCACCATACTCCTGCCTCTGTTGTGCCCCTCAGACCTCTCCTCCACCCACAGCCTGAGAGGCTTTCTGGCCATGTCACCTGGGTTGAAAACCCTCCAAGGCAGGCACCGCTGCAGGAAACCCAGCCTCTCACCTGCTTGGCAAGCTGCTGCTCTCCACAGCCTGCTCTTGCCTCCTGCCCTCACTACTTGCATTTCCTTCCCAGACCTGAGTTCTCACGCCTCCAGGCCTTTGTCTATGCGGGACCCCTGCCAGGAGCACTCTTTCCAGGGTCTCCCTGGAAAGCTCAGATATCACCTCCTCTAGGAGGCCTCCTCAGACCCGGCAGAACCTCCCGAGCTCTGCCACCTGGGCGAGGGCTCCCCACTGTCAGAGCATAGGCCGTCCTCCATTACCCCGGCCTGTTTACACGCCTGCCTCCACTGCCAGGCTGAGCTTTTGGTCCCTCTGTCCCCAGGACTTAGCCCAGCTAAGACGCTGAGCTGGGACAAGGCTGAGGGTACTGCCCTCCTTCCCTCACCAGGGCAGGTGTCCAAGGCCATGGCTGTTTCCCACAGTCCTGGGGAGGAGTCTCTGTGCCTTCTCAATGCCCTGTTCCCCTCCTCCTCTGTTCTGAGAAGCCCATGGTGTACCTTCACCTCGAAGAAGGCTGAGCCAAATGTGGGCCACTTGAAGATGAGCTTCAGGAAGGCCAGCTTGGCCTCCTCCTTGGACTTCCCTGCGTGCTTGTTGAAGTAGGCGACGATGGACTATGGGGACAGGGGGGTCAGGGCTGGGCTCAGTCCTGGGGACAAGCCTGCTCAGGGCAGGCCTGCTCAGAGCTCAGAGTCCTCCCCACACCACCCCTGCCCACTCCAGCCCCATCCTGGAGTGCTGTGAAGGGCTCTCCCCATATTGCAGCTAATGGACTCCCGACCTCCCTTCTCACCCCCAGGCAGGCAGACCAAAGGGTATCAAGGACAAGCAGGTCACCATGGTAACCAGGACAGGGCAAATGACTGCCAATTGGCCACTGAGTGCTTGGCATGGAAGACTGAAGGATAAGGCAGGCAGAGGAACAAGGGTGGGCGGCCTCATCGAGTACAGGAACCACAAGACACACCTCCCTGGGCTGCTGGCCAGCGTCTGCCCCCTTGGCCCCTGGGGTGCCCAGAGGCCCATTCAGGGCCCCACCATTCCTGCTGCCCACCCCATGCTCACCCGCTTCCAGTCATCAGGCGAGACCTGTCGGATAAGGTCCTGGGGCACCAGCTCCCGCAGCAGCTTGGGGATGCTGGGGAAGTAGGACTTGTCCTCCTCGAACTTGACCCTATAGATCAGCGCCCCCAGCTGCAGCACCTCCTCCCGCGTGCACTTGTGGTAGCCTCGGAGATACTTGGGCAACTCCTGCCAGAGACAGAGCAGGTCACAGGCGTGCAGGGACCTGGCAGAAGTGGGCTCTTTTCCTACCACACCAAGATCCCCAAGGCCAGGGTCTACCACCTTACCCCGCACATAGGCCCACCCACCTTTCCAGCCTCAGCTGACACTGCTCCCCCAGGGGAGATGGCACAGGACAGGGACAGAGCAAGTCTGCCTGCACAGACTCAGCACTCGGCAGTTGGAGCGCATGGCCTTGTCTGTTACCTCATATCCCCCTGTAACAGTCCAGTGAGATGAGCAGCCCCATTTCAAGATGAAGAAACTCAGAGTGACCAGCTGGCAACCCTGAGACTGTTCTATACCTGTCACCTCCTGGGCCCATTCTCCTTTGGAAGAGCCTCTCAGTCTGGCCTCCTTGCATTGGGTTCTCTTGAGACCAGCTGCTTTTAGCAGCAGCAGCAACAGAGGCCCTCACACCCCCTTGAACTTCCAGACCCCAAACCTGAGGAACTTATGCTGGGGAATCAGCTCAGGGCAGAGACGAAGCCTCTGAAGGGCTGGGGCTGCCCACAGACTCCTGGAGCCTTATGATCATCTCATGCACGATTTGAAAGGTAGAGAAACTGAGGCTGACCTGAGGACATACTGTCAATCAGAGACCTGAGTCAATCATTAGCTATCCTACCCACCCATCCATGTGGTTATGGGTCTATCTACCTACACATCTACCTCCATCCATCTCCCTACCTGTCCATCCATCTACCCACCCATCCACCCACTCACCTACCTACTCACCCATTCACTCACCAATATCCACCCATCAATTCACTCAGCATTCATCCTCCCACCTATATGTTCCCTGAGTCACCGGTTTACCTATTCCCCATTCATCAATCCAACAAGTATGCATTGAACATCTATGAGCCAGGCCCTTTAAGCAACAATGCCTACCCTCCCTACTCCCATGGAACTTGGAGTCTCAGGGCAAGGACAGACATTAAAAATCATACCAAACAGATACATAATGACAACCTTCGAAGGAATTGTTCACAGTGCCATAAGAGAATATAACAAGGTGACCTAATCTAGGCTTGAGGGCAGGGCAGACTTCCTTTAAGATAAGATGGCTGATTGACATCTAAAAGCTCAGTAGGTGAGGGAAGAGCATCCCAACATTACGACGGCCCCGTGGCACACTTGAGAAGTGGAAACAATCCAGCTGAGCCAAAGGAGAGCCAGGTACAAGGCAAGGCAGCAGGAGCAGGTAGTGGTACCACCCGGCAGGGCCACGGTCAGGACGGGGGTTATGCCCTAAGAGCAAGGGGAAGCCACTGGGGGAATCTGGAAAGCAGGACGACCACCCTGTGGAGAAAGGGTTGAAAGGGCCAAAATAGATGAGGAGAACAGGGAGACGGTCACTGCCTCCATTCTGGATCAGAGATGATGGTGGACTGACCCAGGTTGGGAAGGTGGTGATGGAGACACATGGGGGATTTTAGAGATATCCAGGAGGTACAGTCATCAGGTAAGTGATTTGGGACGTGGGAGAGGAGGAGCAAATGTCAAGGCTGACTCTGGGGGAACTGGCAGTCCAGGGGCCATGCACTCAGTGGGCAGCAGGGGGTGGGTGGGGAGGGGCATGAGGGAAAGGCAGATCCCAGGTTTGGATGAGGGCAGTCCTTCTCACTCCCAGGCCAGTGTCCTCTCTGCCACAGCAGCCACCATCCCTGCCTCCTCTGCCCTTCCTAGCATCCTGGTTTTTCTCCCACAGAATGGCAAGCAGGTTGGGCCCAGAAAAGAGCACCAGCCTGCAGTCATGAAGACCTGGAATCAAACCCCAGTTCCATTGGCTGTGTGATCCTACTTACAGCACGTGGCCTCTCTGAGTCTGTTTATCCCTCTGTCAAATGGGGACGACATGCCTGCTTCTTGGGGTTATTGGGAGGACAGAATGAGAGAAGAATGCCAGATACATAATAGAGGCTCAACATGCAAGCCTCCCTCCCGGCTTCCTTCAGGTGCCTGTGCTAGAAAATGTTTGCACAGAGGCCTTGGAGTTACCCAGTTACAGCAGCAGAATCTCAAAGTCAGAGAACAGCCCTGCACTGAAGGAGGGGCCTGAACAGGTAGGGATCAGAAGCTCAGAGGAGGAACTGTCAAGCCCCTAAGGGCTGAAGAGTCAGGAGATACAAGGATCAAGGGTTGGGCCCTCTCTTGGGGCTCCAGTGGTCTTGGCAGGAATCCTTTCAAGGCCAGGCTGGTACAGGCCCCACACCTGGCAAGGGCAGTGGGTCTCTGCTTTCAGGGCCAAAGTACAGCAACACTAGCCATGCATGAAGGCAACTAGAGTGCAGAGGTGCCTACCTGGTAATAGTGGAAGATGGAATCGGCCATGGGGTCCTTCCCTGGCACCGTGGTGGTCCACAGCTTCTTCATGAAGAACACCTGGTAGGTGAGTGAGGGCACAATTCCTGCAGCACAGGGCAGTCGGTCACCCAGAGGGTCCCTGCACAGAGGAGTGCTCACATCCCGAGCCCAGCCCAGCCCCAGCCCCAGAGGAGACCCTCGCTCAGGCCCGCCTAGGTGGGCCTCACAGCATGGCCCTGAACCTGTGCCTCCCTACTCTGGGCCTCAGATGATCCCAGGACCCGGCCTCATTACCGTCCTTGATGGGCCGAGCTTTCTTTATCCAGTCTGTCAAGTGTCGAACAAAGTCAAAGAAGAAGTCATTCTCAGGCACGCTGATGACCTGGGGACAGGGCCATTGAAGCACACTTAGTTTAAGAAACACTGCATTTTCTGACCTTCCCACCTAAGGCCTGTCTGGCAGCTCCTTCTCAGGGAAGACTCCACTTCCAGCCAGAAGGGGTTTCTGTGGGTCAGCCCCACCCTGCCCCATGTGCCTGTTGAGTGTCCCCAGAACAGCCCACTTCTTGCCGGGAGTGATGGTCATTCCATTCAGTGCCTGGGACACTGAAGGCTGCCTTAGACTCAAGGGAAACTGGACAAGAATGCAGCCCATCCCCTGGCTTGGACATTCTCTGGCATCCATGTCCAGATCCTCCCACAGCTCTGGGCACCCCTGGGTCTAGGACCTCATCAGGGTCACCTCTGGGTCCCAGTGTCTGGCACAGAGACAGTCATGAAGTGAGCAGACAGACACAGATGCACACAGAGCCATCAGCAGGCAACAGGATGAGGCACCTAACTCGGTCAGGGAGGCCTTCCCGTGGAGGGGGCTTTAGCTAGGCCTGGAAGACTTCCAGGGACAGAGGTATTTGGGGAAATGTGATGTGAGATGGTAGCAGGGGCATGAGCTTTAGAGTCAGACCCACCTGGAGCTCAGTCCCTGCTGTGTGACCTTGGACAAGTTACCTAACCTCTCTGAGTCCTAGTTCTTTGATCTATCAAGTGGGGATGATCACACCTTATTTCAAGGGTTAATTTGCCCTAGCATGGCAATTAAGGGCCAGTCAAAGCAAATCTGGAAAGAACGTGTGTTGGGGCAGGGTGAGGGTCTGGTGTGTCTAGAACACAGAGCACCTGGGCACATGCCCCTAAGAGGGTCTGAGCCATGTGCAGTGCCTCAGAAGAGAGAGAGCTGGGGGCAGCCACTCCATGTAAGGGATGGAAGAAGATGGCCAGATGCCAGTGCCCTCTTCCCCTCTCTCCCCTAGTCCCTCTGTCTTCCTTCTGCTGTCCATAAGTTCTTATTGCCCCAGCAAATCTCCCACCTTGGCAAAGGTGGCGAAGGTGGCGAAGGACCCACCTTGTCTGCAATTTTGACAAAGAGGCTGAATCCCTCTGAGGACTTGAGGAGCAGCCTGGTGGCGATGTTCTGGCAGAAGTCCTTGGCCTTGGTGCTGGACTCCACTTCGAAGGCCTGGGAGGGGCGGTGAGCACTGGGCTCCTGCAGGGCCTTTCCCAGGACCTGGTCCTCCCGGGCCCCTCTGGCTGTGCCTCCTATACTGAGCCCCCTCACGTGCCAGACACCCTCCTGTGGGCCCAGAGCTGGGCATGGCGTTTAACAAAAGGAAAGGGCTACACCTGTCTGGGTCTTCCCAGGTCTCCTCCTCCCGACCCTCCAAGCAGAACGTGGCCTTGGCGTCCAGAGTCCTGGGCCGGGGTGTACAAGCCTGAGTGACAGTGAGGGGTCCAGGGAGCACAGCAGGATGATTGGAAGGGTGATTGGGAGGAGGAGACTTGAGGTAGAGGAGAAGCAAACCCAAAAGTGGAGGGGAAAGCAGCCCAGACAGATGGGAGGGTTTGAGCATCTGGGGAAGTTTAGATGCAGGAGGAGAGACGTCTGGAGGGACAGGAACGGATGTGAGGAAGTCCTTGGTCCTTGCAACTAAAATCCTGTCGTGGCATTTCTGAGTCTCCAGCCTCAGACAAATTTCATCAACGACTCTTCAAATGAAAAATTTATCTGAATGAGACACTGTGTTGAGACAGGCAGGGGCTGGGGACCATGAAGGGCAGCGTGACTACAGGCATGACAGACAGGACCTTTGGCAGACAGGACCTGGATGGAGGGAACCTCAACCACCTCAGGTGGGGAGGGAGGAAGGGCTGTCGAGGTTCTGGCTGCAGGAAAGTGGGCTCAGGTGACAGGGGAGGCCTGGACCTGGGGACCAGCGGGGCCCTGCACCAGGGAGGTGCAAAGCCAGCTCAGAGGGAGAAGTGCTTTTCTCCAAGGCAGGTCCTCCTCAGAGACAGGGAGGGAGGGGTGCCCTTCTGAAGGAAGCTGCTCCAGGAAGCAGGGGCTGGATCAGGAACTAAGAGCCCCTGACCTGGGGAGTCGATGGCCTTTGTCCTGAGCTCTGACTCCACTATGGGGAAGGAGGACGAGGCAGCAAATGTTGGGTGTTGGGGGAGAGGCTTAAGGCTGCCTGTGGTGTCCACCCAGGAAGCCCGGCCCTGTCCTGGGCACTGCAGACCTAGAAGCTGGTGACCCTCACCTCGTCAGTGTCGTCAGGGAAGTAGACCTTGTGGAAAATCTGGGTGGTCTTGTGCTGGATGGCCTCCACCTCCACCAGGTGTGGAGGGTACTTCCGGGACCCATTTCTGAAAAGGTGACAGAGGCAGCAGGGAGCAGGTGCGTGGGACTGTGGAGACCAGGGGACCGGGACATTTGGAGGCAGACAACCCCAGTTCTGATCCTAGCCTGCCACTTCCTATGATGTGACTGGCCACTGAGTCTCCCAGAGCCTTGAGCTCCTCATCTGTAAAATGGGACGATGGGTGTGGAGAGGCCCAGCAAAGTGAAGAACGCAGTGCCCTTGGAGAGTATGAAGTGGGCCCTGGTGTCTGTGACCACCGATAGCCTGGGAGCTCTGGGCTGAGCACTCCAGAGCAGCCGGACTCTCCAGCTGCATCCCGAGCGGCTGCGGGGCCTGCACCTCCTTCTACCTGGCAGTTGAGGTACCCCAGGGGTTGTCCCAACTGCTATGTGGTCCTCATCCCCAAGGGGCTCGTTCCACAAGCCCAGTGTGGCCAGGAGCCTGCCCCAGTGTCTGCCCCTGCCCCTGGCGGCCGCTGTACCTCAGGGCTTTCTGGAGCCGCTGCAGGCAGTCGATGGCTAGTGGGCAGTGCTTTCGGGACTGCAGGAAGCGCTGCACGTGGGGCAGGAGGATGTTGCTGGGTGGGAAGAGGCCCGTGCACAGCCAGAGCAGCTCCCAACCTCGCTCCTCGCTGTACCTGCAGGAGGAAGCGCGGGCTCCAGCAGGGGCAGTTGCCATCAGGAGTCACAAGACCTGTACACCCCCCGGTGAGGGGGCCACACACCCCTCAGCTGCTCATCACAGCAGCACCGTCCCTCCCGACCCTTAACCTGTCTCAGGACCCCTCAGCCTACCTCCAGACCCCTCTCCCTGACAGCCAGATGCAACCAGTGCTACCCAAAGTGTGCTTGGCCCACTGCACCAGGCCACATACTGCTACCACATGGAGATAAGAGGCTTATGTCACAGTGAAAAGCCACCAGTTTACCATGCCCTCTGCTTCAGCTGAGGCTTTTTGTTTGTTTCCATAGCGAGACTTTCTCCATGAAGGAGGCAGCGTGATTTATATTTTGGCAGAAGCTCTTTAATTCACCTGTACTTTGAGTGGCAACAAGTTAGACCAGTCCCACCCCAGGCTCCTTCAGCGACCACTCTGAGCTTCTTGGGTCTGACAGTGGGAAGTTTGGAGGGCTTCTAGGAGGAGGTGGCATTTGAACTAGGCTTTGAAGGATGAAGCAAATTACGGCATGCAGAGACGGGGCTGAAAAGTTTTCCTGGCTGTGGGCACAGCATGTACAAAGGTTTGGCACTGTCGAAAGAGCTGATGTGTCGTTTGAGGATGGATTTGTGGAAGAGATGTAGAGGGTGACACAGCTGGGGAGGAAGGCGGGGGGCTGGGTGTAAGGAGAGAGGGTGGAGCTTCTCTCAGACTCTGAGAGGAGCCGGTACCTGACTTCCTACTCCTGCCTCGGGCTGTCCCAAGGAGAGGAGAAGGTGGCACCCTTTGGGCATTGGGCCCAACACCCAAACCCATGAGAGTTTTCAGCCAGTGCTTTCAGCTGACAGCCGGCCCAGCCTGCACCAGGGAGGGGACACTTGACTGAGCTGGACCTGCAGGCAGACAGCAGCATCTAGGCAGGGGAGGGGCATCCAGAGGGGGCTCCAGCCAAACAGGAGGAGCTGGGGCTGTTACCCTTAGAGGACAGACTCAAAGGAAGACAGCCACCACCTCCCAGTTCCTGCTAGGCCTTCCTTGGGCCTTGGAGCCAAGCTAGGATGTGAGGGGGCCCATGAGCAGCTCCTGGCTCTGTGTGAGGAAGGACTGCATCCAGGCAGAGCCAGCGGCTGTCTCAGGAGGGAAAGAGCTGCCCGTCACAGCAGGTGGGGTCTGCCCCTCGTCCACCCACCGTGCCTGGCTCACCTGATGTGGTTGTCGGTCAGCTGCTTCAGGATCTGCACGTACGCCTCATCCTTCAGGGGCTCGGCTTTCAGGGGACCCTCAAAGATCTGGTCGGTGAGCTCGTTGACAGAGCGTGTCCTCTTGGACGGGTAGTCGCCCATGTACTTGAGCACAGGTGGGGACTGTCAAGGAAGGGCTTGTGCCGAATAGAGGGGCACTGGCCTGGGGTCTGGAGGCCCCACTCCCCACAGGGCCTGCATCACCTGAAGCTGTGACACTGGGCCCTCAGGCTGCATACTCACAAAATGGGCGTGATCTGCCCCACCCTCTATCCTCGCCTCCTCACAGCCACCAGCCCCGCATCCCAAGCCCTCACAGCAGCTGGGACGGACTGCCCAGATTGCCAATCTGACCATGCCACCCCTGCCCAGTAGTTCACCCTGGCCTTGGGACACGGCCCAAGCTTCCTCACAGGGCTTGGGAACCCTGCCTAGGCCCACTCTTCCCATCCTCTCTGTGCTGAAGCCCGGGAGCCCTGGAACAGCCCTGCTCTGTGTGTGTGTGTGTGTGTGTGTGTGTGCGCGCGCGCGCGCGCCTCGGGGCCTTACTGCTACTCCCTCTCTCTGGAACACTCCCCACCCCTCTCCCCTTTGCCTGACTAAGTCCTACTTAGCCTTCAGGGCTCAGTCTAGATACCACTTCCTCCAGGAAGTCCTCCCTGCCCCCTCCAGGTCACATGGGTCAGGTCACAGCTGCCCGGTCCCATCTCAGCACTGATCTGGATGTGCGTATGGCCCCATGAGGCCAGGGGCTGGGCTGATTCCTGCTCTACCTCCATGCCTGGCCCAGCACAAGGCACCAAATCCACCTGGCACCCAAATGACAGGGTCAGAGGAGAAAATGAGCGAGGCAGCCCCTTGCATATCAAAAGGTGCAAGGGAGGGGGTCCTCCATCAACCCTCCCCACGCGTGCCCAGGCCGCAGCAGGCCCTCAGGAGGAAGGTGGTGTGCAGATGAAGGCCCTGCCCAGTCCCTGGCTCCGCTGGGTACAGCCCAGTAGCATGGATATCAATGAAGGCCAGGCAGGCCTCCTGCGAGAGCTCCTCACTGCCCAGGAGCTTCTTGAGCAGCGCCTGCTTGAGCGGTTCCCGCGTGTGGCTCCATAGCCGGTCCTTGCCTCGGGCCTTGGACACCATGACGCGGCTCAGCGTGTGCTTAGGTGGGGGCCTGCCATAGCACAGGGACCGTCAGCAACGGCCCCATTGCTGGCAGCCCCAGGGAGAAACCCCCAGGTTGTGAGACCCCCCACCCCCACCTACCCCCTGTGCCCAGAGGCTGAGGGTGGGCACCAGGCCCTGCTTTTCCCTGCCCTGCATGTGACCCGAGGCGAGTCACTGGCAGTCACTGGGCCTTCCTTTCTCAGCTATGAAACAGCGGTGAGAACACCCCGGGCTGTGCCCCAGCCTCCCCCACCACCCTGCGCCCCCTGCAGAGCTCAGTGCACACCACCTCCATCAGGAAGCTTCTCACTGCACCCCCCACCCCCCACCCCGAAAGCATCCTCATCACAGTGCTGGGCACGCAGAATCCCAGCTGCCTGCTTCCGGCCTGCATCCCCACCAGGACTGAAGCTCGAATGCCCAGCCTGGGGCAGGTGCAGTGACATCTCTTAAATGAAGGAAGGATAAGATGAGACACACAGGACGGGTCATCAGACAGAAACAGCCCTCCAGCTCCCTCTGACCCAGGTCCTGCTCACAGGTGGGGGCTTCACAAAGTATCCCCAGCACACAACCAGACGGTAGCGGAAGCCTGCAGCTCCTAGCCCTGTGACTCCCGTCCTTCCCCAGGAGCCATCACCTGAAGTAGTCGTAGGAGAACTCCTCCAGCGTGTAGGGCTTGGCACGCACCTCAGGCTCTGCCGTTCGCAGCTGCAAGAGCCGGACGACGTCCTGCCGCTGGTCGGGAGTCATGGTGACCAGGGCCTAGGGGCCAAGAGACAGGGGGCTCAGGTCAGCTCTCCACCTGCAGCCACCAGGATCAACATGGTATACCCTGGAGCCTTCTGGACTCTGGGAGACTCTTCAGGGGGATGGACCCCATGCCCCATTCTGACCCTGGGAGCCCTGTTCCTCCTTGGGGTCTCTGAGGTCCCTGCTGCCTCTTTTGTGCTGAGCTGAGGGCCCTTCCCTGGGTGTCCGATGAGGTCGGGTCAGTCAGAAAGCCTGGACGAGGCGGGGGACATGGTGTGAGAGCTGCCTCGTCCACTGAGCCTGGCTCAGGAGCCACTGGGGAAGCTGGGCTGTAAGTCCTCAGAGCTGCTCTTAAGGGGGCTCCAGAAGAAGCAGGGCCCCCTTGCCAGCTGTGCCCCCACTGCCTGTTCAGACAGTGCAGGTGATACACCTCTCTCCAGTCCCCATCTCCAGCCCCACCCCTTGGCAGTTCCTCATCTGATGCCATTTCTAGGCCCCTCCCCACCTGGCACAGGTTTGAGCGCTGCCCCAACTTTAAATGTGTGGTCCCATAAGATCCCAAGGTCATCTTCACAGATGCACTAGACCATTAACCTATCGTACAGCTGTGGGAAGTGGACGCAGAGGGGTCTAATGGCACCTCCCACCCATCTGCTGCCCCCAGGCCACATACCACAATCTCCCGCGGTGGCATGGTGACAGTGGGCATGACGTACACACAGTCAGTGGGGAAGTCCCCACGCTGCTTGGTCCTCTCATTGATGCCGTTGGCCCAGCCCGAGTTCATGACCTGCTCACCCGTGTCGTGGTCCAAGATGATGAGGTCTCCCTTGGCAAAGCTGAGGAAGCCTGACTCCTCGCCCGCTGCAGGGCAGAGGTGAGCGGGACCACGGGGGCAGAGACAAGCTGAGTTGGAACATCTTTATTTGGGTTGATGATCTACAAGCCACTACTTCCTACAGAAGAACTGAGGTGCTGTCACTCGTGTCTGCCCACTTGCCACTCTGCCTCCACCTTGTCACAACTCTCCATACAAAGACCATCACCAGAGTGGGCTACTCTCCTGCTCAAAAGCCTTCTACGGCTCCTCATTGCCCTTGGGAGGAAGCCCCACACTCCTAAGCCTGTTGTGAGCAGGCCTCCCAGACTCCCTCCACCTTGCCCCTCCTCCCTCACCGTGCCTGTTTCCAGCCAAACCAGACTGTCTGCAGTTGCCTGGATAGGCCAGCTTTCTCCCGCCTCCGTGCTGGCATCACATTCAGCTTTCTGGTCCCTGCACTCTGCTCACACGGGCTTCCTCCCTGGACCCCAGTCTGCATGGGGCCTCTCCTCTGGGCTCCTGTGGCTCTGGGTTTCCCTGCTTACTGCACCGTCACAGGCCTGTCACTGTCTGCTTCCCACCCACTCCCCACTGAGGACAGGGTGGGGTCCATTTCATCTTTGTCTTTCCCACACTCTGCCAGGGCCTCGGTGGCCTCCGGCAGAGTAGTTGTTACTTGCTGTTATCACTTGAAGATGGTGCGTATTTTGAGAACACTGAGGAGGACCCTGATCTAACTTGGAGAGCTGACAGGAGATGAATATTGAAGAGCCAGAAGACGGGAGGGAGAGGAGATTCCCCACAGACCACAGATTGAAGGCTATTTGGTCTAGTTTCAGGGGAAAGATGGGAACAAGACCCTAGCAGCCTTGAGTGCCAAGGCCACGGGGCATGGTCTGTGATATGGTTCAGATATTTGTCCCCTCCAAATCTCTCTGTTGAAATCTGGTCTCCCAGTGTTGGCAGTGGCCTAGCGTGAGGTGTTTGCATCATGGGGGTGGGGCCCTCATGAACAGCGTGGTGCCGCGCTCGCAGTGATGAGTGAGTCTCTGCGAGAACTGATGGTTTAAAAGAGCCTGGCAACTCCTCCTCTCTTCCTTCCTTCTGATGCAAGCTACCCCTTCTCCTTCTGCCGTGAGTGGAAGCTTCCTGGGGCCTTCATCAGAAGCAGATGCTGGTGCCATGCTTCTTTTTTCTCTTTCTTTTTTTTTTAAGAGATGAGGTCTCACTCTTGCCCAGGCTGGACTGCAGTGGCACAATCATGGCTCACTGCAGCCTCCACCTCCTGGGCTCAAGCAATCCTCCTACCTCAGCCTCCTGAAGAGCTATGACTACAGGCACATGCCATCACACCCAGCTAATTTATTTAATCTTTTGTTGAAACAGGGGTCTCACTATGTTGCCCAGGCTGGTCTTGAACTCCTGGCCTCAAGTGATCCTCCCATCTCAGCCTCCCAAAGCTCTGGGATTGCAGGCATGAGCCACCATGCCCAGCCAGCACCATGCTTCTTGTAGTGCCTGCAGAACTGTGAGCCAAATAAACCTCTTTTCTTTATAAATCTCCCAGCCTCCAGTATGCCATTATAGCAACGCAAATGGACTAAGACAGTCTGCGTAACGCCCTGACCCCCAGTGCCAGGCAGCCCATACCAGCAGTCACTCACCGGGGTTGGGGTTATCCTGCAGGGCCACAACATACTTAGATCTCTTCCGGAGCCCCTCTAGGAAGGTGACCACCAGGTCACGAATGTCCTCAGCATTGCTAGAGGTGAAGGTGTATTCGTCCCCCTTGATGGTGGCCAGTGTGAAGCTGGGGGCTGTCGTTTTCGCTCCCCTGCAGGACCAACACGGAGAACAGGGCCCCGCCGGGGTCAGTCCTGCCCAGCCTGAGTGAGGCGCAGCACAGCCAAGATCAGAGCAGCCCAGTGAGAGCCAGACACGGCACTCCCTGAAGGAGACCAAGGCCAGTCGAGTCAGACATGCCCCAGCCAGTGGGAGATGTGGCCCAGCTCAGACACATCTCAGGTTAAGTCAGAGCTGGCCTGGCCAGAGTCAGGCATGGCCCAGAGGGAGACCCACACTGGCCCGACCCACTTCTCCTTTGCCTGTCTAATTTCTACTCACCCTTTAAATCTCAACCTACATGCCACTTCCTCCAGGTAGTCCTCCCTGCCCTCCCACAGCCCTGATCATAGCATGCTTTAAAATGGCCTATTCAATGTCTGTCTCCTCTCTTGACTGAAGATCCAAGAGGACAAGGACTATCTTGTCACTACTGCATCCTGTGTGCCTGGCATGTGTCTGGTCTCCAGCCCATATCAGACATAACCCAAAGACACTGCTACAAGCCCCAGATGGTGGGGGAGGGAGCCACTGCACTGCTGGGAAAGCCAGTCAGTCCCAGCAACCCACCCCACCATTCCACCTGTGTGGCCGTGCTCTGCAGTTTACAAAGAGCTCTCCCATCTATTATTGCATTCATTCCTCACCACTGTTATGCAAGAAAAGTATTAAGACTCCTGCTTTAGGAATGAAGACAGAGAGTGAGTGCTACCCAGGCCCCTGAACCCCAGGTCAAGCTCTTTTGTACACACTCGCCTGCCCCTACCTGTCCTGACAGCCCAGTCCTGTCTCAGAACAGCCTTAATGTGCTGTAAAGCCCATGCCCATCCCTCCGCTAGGAGGTGCCAGAGGGGTCTTCACAGTGCGGTACAAACTGCCCAATCACGAGCAACCAGGCAGGCCACTTCATGTCTCTTCACTTCCAATGACCCGCAGGGAAGCTCCGGCCCCTCTCCTTCCCCTCTGTCTGTCTGCGTCTCCATGCGGCCCTCCTCACCTGCTGCTGGACACGGCCATGATCTCTGGGAAGGACAGCTCCAGAAGTACCTGCTCCTGCTCATCCACAAAGTACACGCCTGTCCAGTTGACAGCCACGATCACATCGTTCTTGGGGAGGCTGGGGCCTGGGGTCGAGACCAAGGCACTGAGAGGCAGGCCTCCCACCCCTAGGCCCAGCTCTTCTCAGTCCTCATAATGGCCAAGGAGGTGGCAATACACTGATTTCTGTTTTACAGATAGGGAAACTGAGGCCCAGAGAGCACAAACTCGCTATGTGACAAAACCCAAAGTGCAATAGGAAGAGAGTGTTGAATTGGGAAACTGGTTTGGGTCCCACTCCTGCCACCGGTCTTTGTGCAGCTTTGGACAAGTCCCTGCCCTGCACTGAGGTGGGATCTGGGGCGGGGTTGGACTGAGACCCAGGGTTCCCTCCGGCCCTGGTACTTGGTGGTTCTGTGAACAGCAGCATCAGCACAGGGCCTGGCACAGAGCAGGTGCCCAGTAACGATGGCCCAAGGACGGCTGAGCCAGTGGCCTGTGTGGGCCACCCTGTTCTATACACAGTACGTGCCTTAATGAATCAATCCTCACTCAGTTTTTCAATCTTATGCACCACCAAGCACATAAGATGTGCCATGGAGTCGCTACTGGGTGTTGGGGAGGCAGGACCCACTCAGCAGCATTGACCAGAACAGACCAAGCAGCCAGCAGGCAAGAGTTCCATTGACGGGGGCCCCTGGCTCAAGCCGCTTCCCTCCCCTGTTGTGGGCTGGAGCTACAGAGCAAGGGAGTGGGAGCGTCGCAGGCTGGGGGTACCTGAGAATTTGTAGGCTTCATAAAACCTGGAGAAGAGTAAGGGCCACTTAAAGCGGGCGTAATTGACCACATCCTCTTTGACCTTCTGGGCATCAGTTCTCCTCTGGGCATAAATCCCCTGGAGGGAAAAAAGGGACAGAGGGACACAAGACAATGTACAGGTGAGTTTGCTCTAAAAATCAGCTGCTGCTGCCTTCTAGCTAGGAGCAGCCTGGGGCTCCTGCACCTCCTGTGCATCATGGCCTTGCCCTGCTCCCATCTGTCTGCAGCCACCCTGTCCCCACCCTTCTCATTCATCAACATCAGCGAGCACTTTCGAGTGCCACCTCTATGCAGGTGCTGCGGCCCAAAGTCAGAGAAAGCATAGCTGCCCCTCCAGGGAGTTCCCAGTTGAGCAGAGACAGGGAAGCAAGGATTCCAGCCAGAGCATGTGGGAGGCCCAAGGTCCCGGGTCAGTGCAGACTGCAGACTGCAGACTGGGAAGAGAGGGAATGGGGACACAGCGTGGGAAGCCAGGTCCTGGCGGACTGTGAGTGCAGCCACAACTGCAAGAAACTGATCTGGTGAATCTGGGAGTTAGAAAGATCAGTGTGTCCAGGGAGAACTGGACCCTGGAGGTGAGGTGATCTGTGGGGGGTGCTGCCGTGCTCTTGGTAAGATACAAAAGCACCAGCATTGTGTTTCTCTAAAAATACTTCCCCAAGCGTTAGTGAGAACTCTGGGGTTCTGGGGTAGCATTGGAGGGGTCAGAGTGAAATCCTGGTTTTTATAGTATGTAGACACAGGAATAGGTAAGAGTGGATGTGTATGCCAGCTCACAGACGGCCCCATCTCCACCCATAAGAGAGCCCATGAGGGGTGCCATCCTGAGAGCAGTGAGAATTCAGAGGCAAATGGCTCAATGTCATCAATCCAAGCTCAAATGACTCAGAGAAAATACATATGTAGGCAGAGAGACAAATCACTGAGCAAGTGTGGCTAGCATCCAGTGAATCTGGGAAGTGAAGTGCACACAGCAGTCCTACTTTTTTGAATGTGCAATTTCTCCATAAGTTTGAAATTATTTCAAAATAAGATGTTTTCAAAACACCTCTGTTATGGACTGAATTGTGTGCTTCCTTCCCCCACCCACCATATTTGCATATTAAAGTCTTCACCCCCAGAATGTAACCTTATTTGGAGATAAGATTTTTTTTTATTTTTTATTTTTGAGAAGGAGTCTTGCTCTTGTCCTCCAGGCTGGAGCACAATGGCACAATCTCAGCTCACTGAAACCTCTGCCTCCAAGGTTTAAGTGATTCTCCTGCCTCAGCCTCCCGAGTAGCTAGGATTACGGGCACCCACTACACACCTGGTGAATTTTTGCATTTTTAGTAGAGACGGGGTTTTGCCATGTTGGCCAGGCTGGTCTTGAACTCCTGACCTCATGATTCACCCGCCTTGGCGTCCCAAAGTGCTGGGATTACAGGCGTGAGCCACCGCGCCTGACCCAGAGATAAGGTCTTTAAAGAGGTCACTAATGAGATCTTTTGGGCGGGCTGTAATCCAATGTCTGGTGCCTTTTTAAGAGGAGGATATTTGGACTCAGATGTGCATGTGCACACGTCACCGTGTGGTGACAGATGGAGAGGATGGCCATCTGCAAGCTGAGAGGAGAAGCCTCAGGAGAAAGCCCCTGCTGACACCTTGATCTCGGAGCTCCAGGCTCCAGAACTGGAAGGAAATACATTTATTTCTGTTGTTGAAACCACCTAGTCTGTGGCACTTGGTTATGGCAGACCTAGAAAATGAACAATGCACCCTCCCACCCTACAAAAACTGTGATTCACAACTGTCCATTCTAGGAGGGCCTGGCCCAGGGCTCCGGGTCAGATACTCTGAGGAGCTTCAGTCCAGGAGAGACCCAGCTTAGCTGTGGGCTCCAAAGGGCAGAAACCGTGTCTGTCCCACAAAGGGCTGTGTCTCCAGGTCCTGGTGCCCAGCACATGACAAGCACCCAAAATAAAATGAATGCATAATAATAGCACCCCACCCAGGACGTACCACATGCCACAGTGGCAGTGAGCCCCGAGGAGGCCCTCACGGAGGTGGGGGTGGAGGCTGCAGCTGTTTGGAAGGCAGCTGGACAGGCTGCAGTGACTGCCGGCACGTGAGGGCCAAGGGAGAGGAGGTGCCTGAGGATGAAGGGCAGGGGTCTCACATGAGGGACAGAGGGGTGGCAGGGAGGAGACGCTCCTCCTCTGAAGTGGGGTTCAGGGGGGTGAGGGCCTCAGGGGAAGCAGGCTGGCGCAGGGGGCACTTGGGACTCAGGGAGAGGCAGAGGCTGGTGGGGAGCTGACTAGAGAAGGCACACGGTCAGGTGGAGGCGGCACAGGGCTCCCGGGTGAGGACGGAGGCCGCGAGGTGGAGGGGTGAGACCGCGGGCCTGTGGTGCCCTCAGACTATGGAGCCCTCGACTTATGTGCAGGGACAATTCTCTTGCACAGCTAGACCATGGAGATGAGGAGGCCCTGGATCCCCTACCAGCAGCCAGTGCTCCCACCTTCTCTTCATCTGGATACCCCTGCTCTACTTGGGCAGGCTCTTAGCTTGGGAGGGAACCACTCATGGCTGGTTATGGGCCTGGGCTCCAAGCAAGCGGGTCAAGGGGGCCTGTCCCTAAAGCTCCCCAGGCAGGAAGTTGGGCTGGAGTTCTTTTAGGAAAAAGGAGGTACAATTCCTAAAGCCCTGTCTAGCGTCCACCACCTCTCCTAAGCTGCAGCTCTGGAAGCTGTAGCACCAACAAGTGGCTGGCACAAGACCAGGAAAGGGGCCCCAATACCCATGGCCCCACAGAGGCTGCAGGGTTAAGTCTGATCCCCTCTGTGTGCCTGGCACACAGATGGCAGGAGAATGAGTGAGCTGATGTCCAGTGAGGAAGGGCCACTGGGAGGTGGGAGGTCAGGTGCCATGCCATCTCCCGCAGCCCCAACAGACAGGTTCAGATGAGGACTGGGACCTCCTTGGTTGTTCAGGTCCACATCCCTTCTCTAAGACTCCTCCCAGCCCTTCACCTTCTTGTGGGCGGCAATGGCCAACTGGGCCCACTTCTCCAGCGTCTTCAGGGGCGTGATCTCGCGGTCGGGGATGTAGGTGGGTACGAGGTTCAGGAGGCGCTCCAGGATCATCTCAGAGCCATAGTCCACAAAGTACTGCTGGGAGGCCAGCTCAGCCAGGTCGTCCTCCTAGGTGGGGGGAGGCCTAGGTCATGCATTGGCCCAGGCCCCTCCAGGAAGCCCTTCCACACCACCAAAGGCTCCAGGCCCCTCTCCTGGCCCTGACTCCTGTAGCTCTCAGAGCCTGGCTTTTGGGACCCAGGCTTCTCATTGATTCACCAGGGAATTCTTGTCTGCTCAGAGGAACCATGAGCTCCCCAAGGGCAGGGCCACACCCTCACCTTGTCCTGGGTCCCTTTCGCACTGGCATGGAGCTGGACTCTGCCCAGGGGCACAAAAAGTGACTCAAAGAAAAAAGCCAGCCCATCGAGCAGCCACTGCACACTCAGCCCTGTGAGACAGTGACCGGAGCTGACAAACAGCAGAAGAGGAAGCATCTGCCCTAGAGAATGGGAGACACCTGGGGTCTGCTGGAGGGGTCAAAGTGAGGGGAGTGCATCACTGTGACTGCCTCCATCACCATCGTTAAGCACTTGGGGGATGGTTAAAGTGGTTAACAGATGGCAGGATCTACTGTAGAGGGTTCAGAGAACCAAGTGGCCATTGGACATTTGCCCCTTCTCTGCCTGGCCTGGTGCACAGCAGCCCCAGTGATGCCTACCTAGGGCTCCCCAGAGCTCCAGCAGCAAGGGCATAGAGAAAGGCTTTTGGGGGTCTTGAAGGCAATAGATATTTTCCAACCAGTTTGAAATATTTCAGAACTTTAGCAACTGATGTGGCTATACTAATGCGCTCTGCCTGAATATTTGCTTACCACCACCAATACCACCATTATCATCACCACTGTCACCAACAAAACTACCACCACTACCTCCACCATCACTACCATCACTACCAACAACACTATCACCAACATCATTACTGCCTCCACCATCACCACCACCACCACCACCAACACTATCACCAACACTATCACCAACATCATTACTGCCTCCACCATCACCAACACCATCACTACCAACAACACTGTCATCACCAACACCATCACTACCAACAACACTGTCATTGTCAACACCACTATCACTACCTTTACCATCACCATCATCACTACCAACAACACTGTCATCAACACCAGCACTATCACTACCTCCACCACCACCACCATCACCGACATCATCCCTACCTCCAATATCACCACTGTCATCAGCACCAACAATACCATCATCACTAACATCACTACCTCCACCATCACCAACACCATCACTGCCTCCACCCACCATCACTACCATCATCAGTACCAACACCATCACTACATCCACCATCACCACCAACCATTATCACTGTCTCCACCACCACCAACACCATCACTACATCCACCATCACCACCAACCATCATCACTGTCTCCACCATCACCATCAACACCATCATTACCTCTACCAATGTTACCACCACCAACCATCCTCTTCATTTCCATCACCTCCTTTCTTATCCCTCCCTCACAATCACCAACAGAACCATAGCTACCATTACCATTATCAAAAACAAAACAACCATATAACTCCTGTCCTCAGAAGGAGAAAAAAGAATACACATTTGCAAATTCTGATCCCAAGGAATGGCTGTCTTTCTCATTTAGAGCAGCGCTTACTAGACACACTTAGAACAGTGCAGCAGGTCCTGAGGCACGTCCTCTGTAGCATGCACAGTCACTACAGCAGTGTGGGGGTCTCCTCCACTGGCGAATTCAGGACATGCTCAGAAGCCCTTGCTCCTGACATCTCACCTCACCTCCCAAGCCCCCTGAAGTAGGTGGTGTCCATCCAGGAGCCTGGAGAGTGCCCAACTGCAGTCAGGCTCACCTCAGCCTAAGCTAATGATGGCTCACAGAGGAGCACTCAGCCCAAACGTGGAAAACAGCAGGCTGTGAGCCAAGCCAGCCTGGCAAGAGATTCCCTTCCACTCACCTTCTCACACCTGTACTCCCCAAACTTGACTCCTCGCACCACCTGCTGGTAGATAAGGTTGGTGGCCACGTTGTCCTCAGAGGGGCTGTGCCACGGTGTGAAGACCTCTTTGCGGAAGAAGAGCCTCCAGGGGGCGTTGCGCTCCTGGGCACCCTGCTCCTTGGCATACTGCTCGCACTGGGAGATGGCGTCCATGACATGGTCGCTGCCGCTGCCCAGGGAGGATACCTGTGGGCACAGCGGGGAGGGGAGCAGGCACAGAGTCAGGGAAGGACTATGAGGAGCCTCGACGGTGCCAACGGTCAGTTCAGACAGAAAACCGAGGCCCAGCGAGGGGCAGGGACATGTCCAAGGCCCCCAGGAGGCAGACCAGATCCCAGCCTTGGGCTCTGAGCAGCACCCCCACGATTGCCTTCCTAGCCTCAGTTCTGGGCACGGTGATGTGAGAAGTCCCATTTTCTAGTAGAAGTGGGAAACTGAACAGAGTACCTGGAAACACAGGAGCATCGGTGAGAAAAATCCAGGCAAACTGTGTCCAGCAACATGGTACCTCCCCTGGGCTTGTGGGCGGGGGCCCCTCTGCTGAGCATGATGTTGCTGGGGGTGGAGGCAAAATCACCCAAGCCCCAGGTCCCGCTCAGCTGAGGAGGCTCTAGCCTTCAAGGCGAGTCTGTGGGCTGTTCACGCCCCAGCTGCTTGAGGGCAAGTGTGAAGGAACTCCTGTTTGCTAAGGAGTTTCTCCATCAGACGCCATAGCAACCTGAGAGGGAATTCCATTCCCATCTGCACGCAAGGGCTGCGAAGCCCTCCCCTCAGCCTGTGCCATGTTCTTCCTTCAGCACCAGGAGAGGATTCACTGGGCCTGGGGACACAGGACTGAGGACATCCTACTGCTGGGTTTTCCCTTGGGTGCCGAAGAGCTCTGTTTTTGTCTTTTTTTCTTTTGAGACAGAGTCTCACTCTGTTGCCTAGGCTGGAGTGCAGTGGCGTGATCTCAGCTCACCACAACCTCCGCCTCCTGAGTTCAAGCGATTCTCCTGCTTCAGCCTCTTGAGTAGCTGGGATTACAGGTGTGTGCCACCAAGTCTCGCTAATTTTTGTTTTTTTTAGTAAAGACAAGGCTTCACTACGTTGGCCAGGCTGGTCTTGAACTCCTGACTTTGTGATCCGACCGCCTCAGCCTCCCAAAGTACTGGGATTACAGGCATGAACAACCGCACCTGGCCGAATTCTCGGCAGTCCTAAGGAGTCAGGCAGAGCCGATTAGCGCCGGCTCAGGGGAAACCGAGGTGCTCAAGGGTGAGTAGCCCCAGCCAGTAGGTGGCAGCACTGGCGGCCTCGACTGGGGCCGGGAGGAGGTGCTTCTGGGCGGCCATACCTTGTCAAACAGGGCAATGTAGAGGGAGAACCCGAAGCGGTCCTTGAGAGAGATCTTGTCGGCCAGCGCGTTGCAGAGCTCCTTGGCCGTGGTTGCCGAGTCTGTCAGCAGGGTCTTGGTGGTCCCGTCCATGAATGTCACGGGCAGCATGATTGGCTTCTTGGACTTGGTGGCCTGGAAGTGCCCCAGGAGGGTTTGTGGAGTCCCTTCCCTTCAGACCTGCTCGCCCCTCTGGACTTTGGCTCTTTGATTTCTGTGGGGTTGGAGCTGCCCCGGCGCCCCAGGCCTCAGCACCTCACTGGGACACTGCTTGTCCCCGTCACAGGTGTCTAGGGAGCCCTGCTGTGCACCCCACCCCAGTGGACCTTTAGGACCCCTGAGTCAGGGCCTGGGGCTGGGAGTTCAGGCGCTGCCACAGGCCCGGGGTCTCTGCTATCACTTCATATAACCTTCACCATGTGGCAGGTAAAGGCATTGAGACACAGAGGGAATCTCCTTTGCCCAAGTTGTCTTGACCATAAGGCCAGCAAATGGAGTCCCTCATCCTTTGGGGGCTTTTCTGTTCTGATGGGCCTGGGGTTCCAGAACTTGAGGGTAGGTGCTTGAGGAACCACAGAGTCTCAAAGTGGGGAATGTTTCTGGGGCACTCGAGTGCACTGGACACACACACACGCACTCACACACGCATACACACATGCACACACACACTCTTGTGCACATGCACACAAGCACGTGCACACACACGCACGAACCTGCAGCTCCAGCCAGCTGGGTGGCTGTGTCCGTGTCCCATTGACAAAGGTCCTCCTCAGACGCTCCTCACAGTACGGGGCGTAGCCGGGCGGGCCCCCGTGGATGAAGTTCCGCAGGTACTGCAGCCAGAGCACCCGCTGAGGCGGCCCCACTGCAGCCCTGGGCCTCCCCATGTGAGTAGTGAGGGCAGCCACCAGGCCCTCCCCAGCACTTGGAGGCCACTCCTCCAGGCCAGGCTGCTTTCCGTGGCTTCCCTACTCTCTCAGATCCACCGCCTATTTCCAGTCACGTCTGTGGCCTCCCCCACCTCCCCCAGCTCAGCCTAGCGGCTCCTCCCCACACCCCTTCACAGCACCAGCCAGTCGGGTTGGTCCTGCCGTGACCTGCTCCACTCTGACCCCAGCACCCAGGGCCTGCCCCAAGGCGAGGGTGTAGAGGGCCTGGGACACGCTCCTGTCAGACTCAGCCCCTCCTAAGTAGAATGGGGCTGAGGGGAGTGTGGGGCAAAGCGGTGGCTGCCTGAGGGGAGGAGGTGCCAGGAAGATGGGGCTCAGTGGGGGGTGGCCAGGTAGGCCTTGTGACCAGGCCCTTTGGAGTCCCTGACTATTGCTCTCCCCGCAGTGCTGGGACAGGGCCCAGCTCCCCTTCCCGCTCCAGGAGGCCAGGCACCTTCCTACCTTGACAAACTTCTCGGAGGGGGCAAAACAGCCCACACAGAGAGACACGAGAATCCAGCCCCGGGCATAGCTGCTCTTGGAGGGGTTGTGGGTCAGCTGCTTGCTGATCTGGCAGTAGATCTCATCCCTGGGCAGGCAGCAGGGCAAGGGAGGGGGAATCACCCAGAGGAACAGCCCCAGTCCCCACCTCCTCCCAGCAGCCGGTGGTACACGACACAGCTGTCCTCTCCAACTTGCCAAGACCACCCAGGAGGAGGCAGAGTGAGGCTGGGTGGCAGGGCTGAGCCAAGGGCTGGGGTCTGGCTTTGGAGACAGGATCATCAGGCATAAAGCACCTCCCCAACCCCAATCCAGTTCCCACAGCCAGGGCCCCACCCTCCAGGGTGGTGCGTATCCTGCTCTGGGCTCAGCAGCCACAGCCACAGGTGACCATGCTAATGAGAAGCACAGTCCCCACCTCTGCCTCCTTCCTAACCAGCTGGTGACTGAGGCAGATGAGTTCACCTCTCTGATCCCAGCCCATAGTCACAGCAGCAGGTGCAACTTCTACCCATGGCAACGGACAAAGCAGAAACAGGAAAAGCGTCCTGGGGTGTCACTGGGGGATGGAATGAGTAGGGACTTTGTCTCTGGTATGTTTCTGTAATGTTAGAATATTTAAGGGGCCATGTATGACTTTTGCAATGGGATGAAAACAATTAAGGTAATTTTTTGGTGTTCATTTTAAAGGAATCCTTACAAGATTGCTGTGAAGACGAATGAGCCAAGGCTTATGATGCACCTAGCACAGTGCCAGACACAGTGAACCCCTCACAAATGCCAGCTGCAATTATTGCTGTCCTTGTTCTTGGGAATGGTTCTTCTCCTCTGCAACCTAGGTGCTCTAAGACTGCAGCCTGCCTGTTCAAGGGCAGAACCCCTGACGATGCAGTGACCGCCAGGGGGCACCCACTGCTGCTCTTCTCTCCCAAAGGACAGGGCTGGGATTACCTAATTCAGTGGCTCAACAGTTTTGAGAGTTTATAATTTCAAAGTAAATTCTGAAGTTACTCATTTTTTTATGATAAATGAGAACATTTATAACACACACAACCTGCTCACTGTCTAGATCCCAACTATCTCATAAAACAAAGGTAATTTTAAATTTCCAAATAGTAGGAAGGGCAAAGTCTCAGAGCAGTCCTTTAAAGAAAACAAGTTTTGCTTTAGAAACATCCCTCCTGTTCCCACCTTGCCACAGACTAGTGAAACATTATCACCTGCAGCTAGGAGTCTCCCTTCACTTTACAGATGGGGAGACAGAGCCTGAGAATAGGGAGGGATTCACCGTGTGAGGCCCCTCAAGGAGTTGACACCCCAGCCTTTGGACTCTTGGTTCAGAGCTCCTGGCACTGTGTTTTCTAGAAGTGTCAGCTTTAGGTATGATGGTGAGATAATTTGGAGGCAAATTCTTGCCCCTGAGACACACCTGCAGCAGCTGCTTTTCCTCCTGTTGGCGGGTGGCCCTGGGCAGTGTGGCCACCCTGGTGAGGTAGTGACTAGGCTTGGGGAGATAAAAACGGGGGCCTGATAGGAGGCAGGAGGCCTAGTGACCCCTGGGCAAGTCTCTTCCCTACTCTGGACCTCAGTTTCCCATCAGGAAAGTGGGGCTTGGTCCCTGCCCCGTCCTGCTGTCCTCCCAAACAGTACACACACATTCATGGCATCAGCTCTCCCGACAGACCTGTCCTGTGCAGAGACTGTTCTCAGAAAAGTCCTAGCCCTCCTCTTATCAGCTGACTTGATTTTTTTGGTGGCTCCTGGTAACTCCTGGGTCTTCCTTTCAACTCCCCAAAACCCCAGGGACCTGGGTAAAGGCCTCTCCTGGCCCTGTGGGGAAGGAGGTACTTGCAGGATGCCCAGGCATGTGGCCCACAGTAACCCTGACCATGGGCCTGGGGTGGGTGACTCGAGGTGAGCTGGCGGCAGGGGAGTTAAAGCAGGAAATGCATGTTGGATGATGATGATCAAAGCTACCATCTACAGGGCGCTTACTATGCTCCAGGTCTGGTGCTACACACTTTCCATAGCTTTATCTTCCCACAAGCCTGTGTATGAGGTAGCTGCTGCAGGCACACCTCATTTTACTGTACTTCACTCTATTACACTTTGGAGACATTGCATTTTTTACAAATTGGTTTACAAGGACCCTGCATGGAACAAGTCTACCAGCATCATTTCTCCAACAGCACGTGCTCACTTCACGTTTCTGTCACATTTTGGCAATTCTAGAAATATCTCAAATTTATTATTATATTTGCTGTGGTGATCTGTGATCAGTAATCTTTAATGTTACTAATGTGGTTGTTTTGTGCACCGTGAATCGTGCCCATAGAAGATGGCAAACCTAATTGATAAATGTTAGATGTGTTCTGACTGCTCTACCCACCAGCCATTCCCCCATCTCTCTCCCTCTCCTCAGGCCTCCTGATTCCCTGAGACACATTCATATTGAAATTAGGCCAATTAACAACCCCACGATGACCTGTAAGTGTTCAAGTGAAAGGAAGCTCACACATTTTTCACTTTTAATCAAAAGCTAGAAATGATTAGAGAGTAAAGCATGTTGAAAGCCGAGATAGACCAAAAGCTGGGCCTCTTGTGCCACGTAGTTAACCAACTTGTGAATGCAAAGGAATAGTTCCTAAAGGACATCAGAAATGCTACTCCAGTGAATACACAAATGATAGGAAAGTGAAACAGCCTTATTTGCTGATATGGAGAAAATTTTAGGGGTCTGAATAAATCAAACCAGCCACAACATTCCCTTAAGCCAAAGCCTAGTCTAGAGGAAGGCTCTCTCTTCAATTCTCTGAAGGCTGAGAGAGGTGAGGAAGTTGCAGAAGCTAAGTTGGAAGCTCACAGAGATCGCCTCATGAGGTTTAAAGCAAGAAACTGTCTCCAAAATGTAGAAGTGCAGGGTGAAGCAACAAGTGCTGATGGAGAAGCTGCAACAAGTTTTCCAGAAGGTCTAGCTAAAATCACTAATGAAGGTGATTACACTCAACAACAGATCTTCCATGGAGATGAACCAGCCTTCTATTGGAAAAAGATGTCATTTAGGACTTTCATAGCTAGAGAGAAATCAATGGCTGGCTTCAAGTCTTCAAAAGACAAGCTGAATCTCCTGTCAGGAGCTAATGCACTGCTGACTTTCCATTGAAGCCAATGCTCAGTGACCATTCCAAAAATCCTAGGGCCCTTAAAAATGATGTACAAGGAGGCCGGGCGCGGTGGCTCAAGCCTGTAATCCCAGCACTTTGGGAGGCCGAGACGGGCAGATCACGAGGTCAGGAGATCGAGACCATCCTGGCTGACACGGTGAAACCCCATCTCTACTAAAAAATACAAAAACTTAGCCGGGCGAGGTGGCGGGCGCCTGTAGTCCCAGCTACTTGGGAGGCTGAGGCAGGAGAATGGCGTGAACCCAGGAGGCGGAGCTTGCAGTGAGCTGAGATCCGGCCACTGCACTCCAGCCTGGGCAACAGAGCGAGACTCCGTCTCAAAAAAAAAAAAAAAAAAAAAAAAAATGATGTACAAGGGGCTGGGCACAGGGGCTCATTATCCAGATGTGGTGGCAAGTGCCTGTAGTCCCAGCTACTTGGGAGGCTGAGGCAGGAGAATTGCTTGAACCCAGGACGTGGAGGCTGCAGTGAGCCTAGATCATGCCACTGCACTCCAGCCTGGGCAACAGAGTGAGACTGTCTCAAAACAAAACAAAACAAAAACAAACAAACAAACAAAAAGAATGACGTACAAGGAGATGAATGTTATTTTCATGCCTGCTAATGCAACATCCATTCTGCAACCTATGGATCAAGGAGTAATTTTGGCTTTCAAGTCTTATTTAAGAAATACATTTGATAAGACTATTGCTGCCATAGATAGTGATTCCTCTGGTGGATCTGGGCAAAATCAGTGAAAAAGCTTCTGGAAAGTATTCACAATTCTCGATGCCATTCAGAACATTCATGATGCATGGAAGGAGGTCAAATTATTAACATTAATAGGAGTTTAGAAGAAGTGGATTCCAACCTTCATGAATGACTGAGGAGCTCAAGACTTCAAGAGGAAGTAACTGCAGATGTGGTGGAAATAAATAGCAAGAAAACTAGAATGAGAAGTGGGGCCTGAGGATGGGACTGAGTTGCTGCCATGTCATGATCAAATTTCAGTGGATGAGGAGTTGCCTCTTATGGATGAGCAAAGAAAGTGGTTTCTTGAGATGGAATCTACTGGTGAAGATGCTGTGAACATTGTTGAAATGATAACAAGGGATTTAGAATATTGCATCAACTTGATAAAGCAGCAACAGGGTTTGAGAGGACTGACTCCAATTTTGAAAGAAGTTCTACTGTGGGTAAAATGCTGTCAAACAACATTGCATGCTACAGAGAAATTTTGTGAGAAAGAACAGTCCATTCATGCAGCAAATCTCACTGTTGTCTTATCTTAATAAATTGCCACAGCCACCCTAATCTTCAGCAACCACCACTCTGATCAGTCAGCAGCCATCAACATCAGCGCAAGACCCTCCAGCAAATAGATGCAACTTTCAGATGACCGTTAGCATTTTCAGCATTATTTTCTAATCAAGGTGTCTACATTTTTTAGACATAATGCTATTTCATACTTCATAGACTATAGTACAGTATAAATATGACCTTTATATGCACTGGGAAGCCAAAATATTTGTGCTGCTCTCTTTATTGTGATATTTATTTCTGTGGCCTTCAACTGAACCTGCAGTATCTCCAAGGGATGCCTGTTTTATGATTCCCCCTTTACAGACAAGGAATCAGAGGCTTAGAGAGATGAAATAACTCCACCAAGGTCCTAACTCCACCAATTAGCTCCCAGCAAAGCCAAACTCAGGCCTGCTTGCTTTATCTCTTGCTAAGTTGACAGAGGCACCACTCAGCCATCAAAAGACTTTCAGGTCCCGGTGCCCCCGCCTCCCGGCACTGACCGGAGAGCTGGCCGCAGGATGCCATTGCCGATGATGAAGTGCAGCTTCTCCAGGTTGGAGGTAGGCCGGTCCTCCAGCATGCTGTTGCCCTGGACCGTGGACTCCCCGTCATGCAGCCTCTTGGTCACCTGGGCCAGAGGGAGAGGACAGGGAAGGTGAAGTCAGGGGCATTCCCCTGCCAGCCAGGGCACCAGCACCCGCAGCTGCCTGCTCCCCAGAAAGCAGAATCTAGGGAGTGAGCAGAAGAACTGGGCTCCCCAGCACCGTCATTACCCCTGCCACGTGCACAGCAGATGCTGGGCCAATAACTGGCCCACATAGCTGGGGCACACTGGCCCGGCGCCACCCACTTCTGGGGACAGAGCTCCTCTGCCGTCTCCTCGATACCCTGCACCCCACCCCCCACCCCAGGGAGGTCCTCTCAGCCAGGACAGGGACCTGCTTCTGACTCCAAGCGGGACCCCTATCTCTCTGGGGTGGCCCCCCCATAACTGTGGGTTCTGGAGTATACCCCAGGTTCCAACCACAAGTCACCATCACCCTGTCACCAACACCCTTAGCCCCAAAGTGACCAGGCTCACACTGGTTCTTATGAGATGTTTCTCTTCTCTCATCCCACATAGCCCACAGCACAAGCCCCAAGCTCTGCCCAGAGGAGGTAGGGTGAGTGAGAGGTGAGCGGCAGGAGTGGGTGGTACAGACAGGGAGCACCATGGAAGGCCCTCGTGTCTACCGAACACCCTCGGCTGCCATTTCCACCTTCTTCCCAGGACCCCACGGAGTGGGCGTTTCCTTCCTTGGGTCCCTTGAATATTAAGCGGCAGAGAAGGTATTCAAATCTGAGGCCACACACGTGCAAGGTTGGATTTGTGCCTCAGGTGGGGACAGGACAAGGGCAGAGGTAAAGTGGGAGCCCCTGACCCTGCAGTGGAGGAGCTGGGGAGGCTTCCTGGAGGAGGTGATCCCAGGCAGAGAAAGGAGGAGTTTCAGGCAGAGGGACTGGCATGTGCAAATGTGGGGATGGGGGCCTGGCCCCCAAGGCTGTGAATGCCTTGGTTTGTGTCTGCCTCTCCAATGCATCCTCCCCTGCCACACACACACCAGCCTGGACAACCCCAGAGCACAAGGGCTGGGAGAATGCCCAGAAAAGGCAAGGTGACTGAAGAATGAATTCAAATAAATTAATCCCGTTCATGCTCCATGAGCACTCTTGTTCCACAGAAAGCTCCCACGCCTCAAAGGTCCTTGGACCAAGTGCCTTGGGTCTGCACCCTGGCTGGAAGTGTGTTCCCTCTCACCTGTGCTGCTACCAGCCTCCCCTGCTCAGTGCCCTCTGCCAGGAAGCCCTTCCCCACCCCAGCCTAAGATCCCACCCTCTTCAGACAGTCCTGTCTGCCTGATCGCCCACCAACCCACCCATGCTGTCCCGTCCCTGGCCAGCCAAGACCCCTGAGGACAGACAGTGTCCACTCCTGCTCCTGCTCCCATGGGCCCCCAGCTTAGCTGTGCTCCAGCCTACCCCACCTAAGGCAGCCACCTGTGGGCTGCCAGACCCCCAGTGTCTGCCCTCACCTCCTCTGTGAGCTTGGACTTCTTTTTCAGAGTCAAATGCACCAGCTTGTGTCTCACACTGCTCCTCTTCTGGCCCTCAGGGAGCTGGGCCTGCAGGACCAGCAGGGATCAGGGTCAAGTGGCTGAGCAGAAAGCAATGACGAGACCCCCAACAGCAAGACTTTGTGGGGAACCATCTCGCTTCCACGTGAGGCTTACAGGGTGCCCCCCACACTGGCACCCTCTACCTGCTCACCCTACCCTTGCACCCCCACCAGCCAACTGGCAGTCAGGAAAACAGACTCAGAAAAACACAGTATGGGAGCTGGCTCCAACTGCAAAGCCCCCGTCTGCTCTGCTGTGAGGCCCCTCAGTTACGGTCAGCACTTCACAGTTTATAAAAGTTTCACATATTTCTTCCCACAAGTAGACAAAGGAGGGTGGCAGGCAGGGGTTGGTGAGGCAGAGATGAATTATAGGATCCTTTTTCTGTGGAGGAGCCCAAGGCTGGCGATGCCAGTAACCCTCCCTGTAGGCCTGGGAGGGACATCAGCCAGAGGGCACCTTGGCCTCACCTCACCCTCGCCCTGCAGGGCCTGCAGCTCCCTCTTGTACGTCTTCTTGCCCAGGGTCTCATAAATCTTGGTCATCACAGGGATCTTCTCGCTGCCATCACTCATGGCTGTGTGGTACTTGGGCTCCGGGAGGTCCCCCATGAAGCGGAGGATGGTGATCCAGACCGCCAGGGCTGCCTGGGGCAGAGTGTGCATGTCAGAGGCCAGAGCAGAGGACATTGCAAAAGCTGTCAGAATGACCTGGTGGTTTGGGGAGAGGGCTGGAGACACCCCCTCCTGCATGGTGAACCCTTAGGCTGGGTGCCACAGTGAAGACTATAGTCAGACCTGGTCCCTGGCCCCCAGGGACCCACCGCCCTCATCACCTATGGCCACCAGCAGCAGCAGAGTCCACAGCACCAGCCCTGGCCCCACCCAGCAGTGACCTAGTGGCAGGCAGGCCTCACCAGCTGGTCACCCTCGTCGTCATGGTAGAGCAGTGGCTGTTTGAGTGGCCGCCGGGTGTAGGAGTGCGTGGTTGTCCCCTGGAAGTAGGTGGCAGCAAACTTGGCAAATTTATACTCAGAGAGGTCCTCCTCATCCTCGTCAGGCAGGGGCAGGGCTGCATCCAGGTCCTCCTCCACCATCTCCCTCCGCCCTCGCTCCAGGTCCTGAAGGAGACAAGAGGTATGTCCTGGAGTCCCAGCTACTCGGGAAGCTCAGGCAGGAGGATCACCTGAGCCCAGAAGTTCAAGTCTGCAGTGAGCTATGATCACACCACTGCACTCCAGCCTGAGCAACAGGGTGAGACCCCATCTCAAAAAAAAAAAAAAAAAAAACCTGAGAATGGCCTTGGAGAGGGACAGGACCCAGTTCATCCCGGCTACCCACTGCTCAGAGGGGCTGGGCGGGCTTTAAGGCCAAGGGCACAGGAGGAGGGAGGATCAGCCCAAGTGGTGTGGGGGCCTCTGGAGCCCCTGTCCCCAGCCTGGTACCTCAAAGCCACTAGGTGCCTGGCCCTCCTGGCCTGGCAGGCCACCTGAAGTCCCCAGGAAGCCAAACATCTTGTCCACCATGTCTGAGTGATTGACGGGCTCGTGGCGGGCCCTTTCCATCTGCTCTAGGAGCTCCTTCTTCCGCCGAGCAGCCTCCTTCTCCTTCAGTTCCCGCTCGGCGTCCTCACGAGCCAGCTGGGCCAGGCGCTCCTGGGCAATTGGGGTGACACAGAAGACACAGGGTCAGCCCCGGTGCCACAGCCTCAGGGAACAAGCTCTCCCTGGGAAGCCCCTGCAGCAGCCAGGGCCTCGGTCCCCACCTCCTGACCGCCGGGGAGAATGGAGCCTCCGACTTCCCCACCTCTGGGCCACTCAGAGGCCTCTCAACAGGCCAAACAGCAATCTGCCCATCCTTCAGGGCTCTCAGGGAGCCACCTCCTCCAGCAGCCTGCTCCATGGGGACCACACCAACCCAGACACCCCACGGCCATTGGCTTGAGGCTCTAGACCAGGGCCGCCCAATAGAAATACAATGTGAGCCACCCATGCGGTAGCCATGTTTTAAAAAGCAAAAAGGAATAGGTGGGATTAGTCGTAGTAATATATTTTATTTAACTCAATATTTCCCAAATATTATCTTAGCATATAATCCATATTACAAAAATAATACTGAGATATTTTATATTCATTTTTTCCCCACCAAGTCTTCAAAATCTAGTGTGTACTTCACAATTACAGCACTGTGTCATTCGGATGGACCACACTGCAAGTGTTCGGTTGCCACTGTGGCTGATGGCTCTCTACCGGGCAGCAGGGCACCCTCGTGCCGTCAGCTGGCTTGGGCTTTTATCAGGGTGTTCTCTCCCAGCTAGAAAGGGGCTGCTGAGGGCCTGGGTCTCTTCCTCTGGAGCCACCACAGCCCTCGGTCCTTTTGCATGGCACAGGACCAGGTGCCCAGTGAGAGCTCAGGCAACGCTGGCCGAGTGGGTCTAGTGCAGCCACTCTGAAGGGTGGAAGGGGTGGAAAGAAGGCTGCGGTGCCGGGTGACATGAGCAGCCAGACGAGGCGCCTGGAGGCTCTCGGCTCACCTGATGCTTGCGCTCCGCCTCCTCCTTGGCCTTCTTGGCACTCATCTCCTTCCGGAGCTTCTCTTCCTCTGCCAGCCGCATTTTCTCAGCCTCGAGGCGCCGCAGGTACTGAGGGAAGGGGGCATCCAGGGGGCATGGAAATGTGTGTAGCTGTTGTTGCAGGGATTCCTGCCAGCTCCACCCACCCGACTCTGAGTTCTAGAACTGGGCATGACTTTGCCAAATAATTTGGCAGATAGGACAAGTGAGGTAACCAAGAAATTCTCTAGGTTACCCAGCGGGTTGGAGGCACCACTGATCCTAAAGCCCGGCCAGATCTGCCCCGGTCTCTCAGAGATTCCCAAGAGTGACTGAGGTCCCAGCCCTGCCCTTGGCCAGGAGGATGGAAATGAGGGTATGGTCCCAGGTTTGTGCACTCCTCAGAGCAGGCATAACCACAGGTCCACCCCATAGGTCCCGCTTCCTGGCCAACACCTGAGGGTGATACGTGGACACTCCCCACCCAGGGGTCAGAGGTCTGCTGATTGGCTGCTACGGACTTGCTCCCTCACCTCAGCCCTGAGGCGTTGGTGCAGCCTGCGGGCGATCATGCCCCGGGCATAGGCCTGCACGGTAAGCACAGCCCAGAGGCGGTGGCGGAAGGCCTTGCGCACCAGATAAGCGCGGCAGCGGGCCTGGAACTGGATGATGCGCTGGCGGGCCAGGCGGTACTGCTGGTGCAGCTTCCGGGAGCGGTGTAGAGCCTGCAGCCGCAGGAAGCCCAGACGCATCTGCAAGGACAGCCACCCCGTGCTCAGAGCCTGCTGTCCCATTCTAGACTGACCCTGCCTGCAGAAGCTTCCACGGCACCGGCCTCCACTCTCAGACAGGCACCCCCAGAAGGCATGGCCCCGTCTCCTCTCAGATTAGGCCCCCCCCATCGTTAGAAAGTTCTGTTTCCTCTCAGACAACATATTTTTAGGTGACCTTGACTCTCCCTGAGTTGGGCCCCCCTGAGAGAATACTAGATCAGGAGCTGCAACCAACCAGTCTGCTTCCCATTCAGCCCCGACAAGCCCTAAGCCCAGCTGCTGCACAGAGGTCCATGTGACCCAGCCACTCCCAGCCCCATCTGAGATCTCTCATAATCCCAGAGTGCTCCCAACACCCAAAAACACTCCAGAAGGAGAACAATACACATTGCTGGCCAGCTGGAAGAAGCCACAAGAGCCAGATTCAGACTTTGGGCTGGAGGAATGGTAGTGGCTGGCCAGGGCAGTGGCAGGAGGCCAACGAGGTCAGGTTGTGCTGCCTGGGTGCAGGCCAGTCCCGCTGCCATGGCAGCAAGGCTGGGTTCAAAGGCCTGTTGGGGCAAGAGAAGCCCATGGGGAGGCTCACCAGCCCGTAGTTCTTCCTGCAGTTGTGACCCCGCCAGTGCCTCTGGATCAGCGTGGCAGCGTTCTTCAGCTTCAGGAAGTTAGACCTGAAACAGCGGGAGTGGCGCGGGTAAGCAGTGTCCAGAGGCAGCCAGGGCACAGGTGGGTTTGGGATCACGAGGGCATGCTGAGTCCTGGCTCTACGACTTCCTAGCTATGTGACCTTGGGCAAGGCACATAACCTCTGTGCCTCAGCTTCCTCATCCGTACAATGCGTAGAATAATGCTTGCCCTGCCTGCCCCACAGGCCTGTCACATAAGCCTATGAAGGTAGACATTCAAAGGTATTTGTTGAATGAATAAATGTATGAAAAAATAAGTAACTAAAATAATATAAAGATTAAAAGCTTTGAACAGTCTAACTTCCTCATTTTATACATGAGGCAACTGAAACTTGATAGGTTGGGACCAGAGCCTGTGTCTTCTGACTGACCCTAAGTGAGCCCATTGCTGTTCCCCCTGCACACAGCAGGCTGCTTCTGCAGGAAAACAGTCACCTTTGGCCTGATAGAGGACAGAGACCACGCACAGACAGCAGGGGTCTGCTGAATGTAGAAATAAATAAAGGAAGAGTGAAGGATGGGTATGTCAGTGTGCATGTGGGCCAAAAAGTCAATGCTTGGAGACACACATAAGCAAATGAGCAACTGTGGGAATGGGTGGGTGGGTGGATGGATGAATGGATGAGTGAATGGGTGGGTGGGTGGGGGGATGGATGGATGGATGGGGGAATAGGCGGGCGGATGGATGGATGGATGGATGGATGGATGGATGGATGGATGGATGGATGGATGAATAGGTGGGCAGATGGATGGATGGATGGATGGATGGATGGATGGATGGATGGATGAATAGGTGGGCAGATGGATGGATGGATGGGTGAATAGGTGGGCAGATGGATGGATAGATGGATGGATAGATGGGTGAATAGGCAGGCAGATGGACGGATGGATGGATGGATGAATAGGTGGGCGGATGGATGGATGAACGGATGGATGGATGGATAGGTAGGTAGGTGGGTGGGTGAATGGATGGATGGATGGGTAGGTGAAGGGAGAGAGTGACCATATGAACTGCAAAGGGGTGTGTTGCAGGATTTTCGCAGAGCTTTAATCACATTTTGGAGTCAGTCCTGCACATTTGTGAATTGTCACAGGTGTACAGATATCCTTTACATAGAATATGAGACACATTTTGTATTCATAATTTATAAAATCTCAAATTTCCTCTGTGCAAAATTTCATCAGCATCTGAAATGAACAGTGGGTCTACATGTGAGTCTCATGTATCTACATGTGAATGTGCGTACGTAGGTGAATGTATTGGATTATTTGGCTTACATGGCACAATGGGTCCATGTAAATCATGTATCTATATTCCTCTGTGTTTACATGATCATGTGTGCATGCTGTGCATGTGTGCACTTGTTTCATAGGTGAACATGTTTTTTTCCTAGTGTTCATGCGGGCAGAGCAGAGGAGAGCCAAACACCACACGTACACCTGTATGTGGGCTGAGGAGGGGAGGAGCTGGTGGGAACACGCACCTGTCTTTGAACCCCCGGATGACCTTCTGGAGGAGGATGACTCTGTCAGTGATGGCTTTGTCCCGCTCCACTTCCAGCAGCATGTCATGGTGGTCCTAGGAGGCAGAGCTCCTGAGCAGCACCCCACAAGGTCTCTAGAGCCACCTGCTCAGTCCCAGCTGGGGCCTCTCTTCCTTCACTGGGAGCCCAGGTCTAGAACTCAGTTGGGTCCCATGAGCTCCCAGCTGGCTCTGGCTCCTGGGGCAGCCTCCCACAGCCACCAGGACAGACAGGGGTTGTGGCTGTTTCCCAGAGGCCCAGGCAGGACAAATGGAGCAGAAGGTGCCTAGTCTCTCTGGATGGGGTCGGAAGGCCCAGTACGCACACACACCGGCTTCTTCCCTATCATCAATCTGCCCAAGCCCCCTGCTTCTAGACGCCCCTGTCACATCAGTCCCTCACCTGGGCTGGGCTGTCGCCATTCCTCTCCTGAATCTTGGCAGCAGCCTCCTAACCAAAGGTCTCACGGCCTCCCTGGCTCCCTCTCCGGCCCTCCACAAGCAGCCAGAGAGACCCTCCTAAACACAACCTGGATGGTGACCCTACAGTGACACCTCATGGTTCCCCAGGTCGAGCCTGGGTTCCTCACCCTGGCACTCAAGGCCACCCATGATCCAGGGTGTCTGCCAACTTTTCCAGCCCTCTCTCCTCCTCACCCAAGACCCCAACCCTCACTCTAGTTGGACAAAACTTCATTGGTTCACTTAATACATAAGAATTGAACGCCTCCATGTGCCGGCACTGTGCTAGGTGCTGGGGAGGGGAGGGGCTGCCACAATGAACCAGGGAGACATGGCCCCTGCCCTTGGGGAGGGTAGAGTTTCATGAGGGAGCCACATCCATCAGATAATCACAGACACACAGGGCCCTGACAGAGGAGATGCTCAGCTAAGGCATTCTGAATGAATGAATGAATGGATGAATGAGCATGTCTAGCCTCTCAAAACCATGGCCATATTGGAAGAACCTAGCAGTGTAAGTCAGGGGCTGATGGCGCTCCTCCGAGTTCCCTGGCATTAGATGCCATCGTGATTCCTGCCTTCCCCACTTTGTCCACACAGGGGCTTGGCATCAGACCCCCCCAGACTGGAAGCCCTGCTGCCTGCTTCCTAGCTGCCTGGCTTCGGGCAACTGACTTCTCTCTGAGCCTGTGAAACGGGTATATTTTCTTCTCTACAGGACTGTTTCAAGGATTAAATTAGCTCATGGATGAAAAGCCCCCACCCAGCGCCTGGCACATGGAATATGCTTTCTGGCTGACCACTGTGGGAGGCACAGGCAGGGAACATTCATCACATCTTGCTAATGAGGAAATGCAGGTGCAAGGAGAGAAAGGGCCTAGCCTGAAGCCCCTTGGCTGGAGAGGATTTAAAAGAGGCCACAGGCTCCCTCCAGTTCAGAGCTGGTTCCTGTCCCTCCTGCAGCTGTCCTGGAGTGTGCAGGCCCCACCCCCCACACCAGAGGAAGGAGCCCTGTCATCCGGGACAGCCAGAAATCTAGCACAGCGGAAATGCAAATGGGGAAGCCCAGCGCTGGGAGCTTGCACTGTCCCTGCTGTGGCTGCCCTGCCACTGCCAGCTCCCAGCCATTTCTCCAAGGCTGTGACTCCGTGACTCCCACAGGCCCTGCTTCCTGCTTCCCTCCCCAGCTGCCCAGGCAGCAATGGGAGCTGAGCTCCCTACAGAGTGACGGACAGGTGGAATGCTGTGGACCCCAGCATGGGATGGACCCTGCCAGGCAGGAAACCACAGGAAGGAACCTAAAGATACACTCAAGAGACCCCACACAGGGACACCCCAATTTACAGATGGGAAAATGAGGCTCAGAAAAGGCCCCAAGGCAAGCAGCACCCCCGCCTCCCTGCTGTGGGCCTGACAGCCAGCCCGCCCCTGGCATGTGCTTTGTAACCTGTGGTCAGTGCGCTGACCCTGCTCCCAGGTGGTAGATGATCTCAAGCACCACTTACCCTTCCCCACCGGAGAGACCAGATCCCACCTGCTCCTCCAGCCACACCATAGCCCGGCAGGAAGGATCTCAAAGCCCCAGCACTGCCTCCCTCTCCCGAGCACCCCAGCCCACATGATGGGAATTCACAGTGCCCCAGGGCAGCCCAGGGAAGCTGTGCTCACCTTCAGAAAGATCTTGGTTTTGCCTATCTGCCAGTCATCGTGGGTGCCCAGCACAGTCTCAGCCATGCGCTGGCACGTCCCGCGAAGGTCACCCTGGAGTGGGGATGGGGGACACAAGGGAATGGGCAGTGTCTCCAGTGGGAAGGCCCCCGGAGTGTCCCTGAGGCTGGGAGGCAGGGCTCTTCTCCAGCTCTGCCCCTGACTCAAAGTGTGACCTCAGCTGGGTCCTGCCTTCTCTGAGCCCCAGTTTTCTCCTTAGCTCAGCTGGATGGTATGATTGCAAAACCCTTTCTCACAACTGACATCCAGGGCCCGCGTGGCAGCCCTGGTCTTGTTCCTTACACCACCATGTGTGAAGTCCTCACTAGGTGAACATGGCAACTGAAGCCTACTGATGCATTCCAAGACCGGACCCCCAATTTTCCATGCTGTACCTGAGAGGATGAGCAGATGTCAAGTCCCGCTCACAGTCCTGATAAGAAAATTGGGATCCTTGCCCAGCCAAAGCTGGGACCCTCCTCTCCTGCCCTCTGTGCACTCAGCCCTGTACCTGCTTGTAGGCTGGCTTCACACCCGGCAGCAGCACGCGGTACCGCTCCACGAACTCCACGAAGCTGTAGCGGATGGGGTAGCCAGCTCGGCGGATTCGGATGGTCTCCATCATCCCTGAGTACCGCAGCTGGCGCACACACAGGTGCCGGTCAAACAGCTGCCGGGCAGACAGACAAGGGCATCAGGGCCAAGGCTCCTGCTGGGAGGCAGCCCTGCTATGCACTTGACCAACCCAGACAAAGGCTCAGAAAGGCCAAGTCCACATGGCACGGGAGGAGCAAAGCTGGGACAGGCACCTGGATCTGCAGCTCAAATCCACAAAATAGCATAAAGTGAGGCCTGTTGTGGCGGAGTCGTGTGCTTTGGAAGCACACAGAAGACATAGATTAATTCCTCTTGGGACACCCAACAGGCAAGCTTCATGGAGGAGGCGTCTTTATCCCCCTAACGCTGACAGGAGGGAGAGTATTCCAAGGCTGGAGGGGGTAAGCCTGTGCAAAGGTGTGGAAGCCTGAAAGCGCAGGACTTTGTTGGGAATCTTGGGGGAGCTAGAGAGGCTGGTCCAGGCCAAGTTATGGCTGTGCAGGTGAGGGGTGCTCTGCACAGCCCCAGGGAGGACCTTTCACACTGCAGCTATCGTACATCTGTGGTTATTCAGACAACGTTCTAGCTGCCTTAAGGAAGCAGCACATTTTTCAAAGGGCCCTGGGGTTTGGTTGGTGGAGGGGCTGGGGAGAAAGAGTACAAGGCAGGTGCTGGGCTGTGAGGCTGTGGGGCTCTGTGAGGGCCTCATCTATGGATGCTGGAAGCCAGGGAAGGTTTAGAGCAGGGAGAGACTGGGCCAGGTCTGCATTTGAGAACAATGTCACTGGGGTCCAGGGGAGGCAGGACAGGAGGCGAGGGAGGCAGGAGACCCTTGAGGAGGCCGTTGCCAAGGCCCAGTACACAAATGCTAAGGACTGGCCTGAGGGAAGGGTCCCACTTCAGAGCCAGGGAGACTGTGCCTGACTGCCCTGGTCTCAGTCCCCTACACCCCCTGCATTACAGGGAGAGCTCACTGGAGCCCTCTGCGAACCTCAGGCCCCTGCAGACCTGAGTCCTAAAGGGGTCAGGCCTCATCCACTTCGGCGAATGTTTTCCAGGCAGGAGGCAGCGGGAGGGGACAGTCTTGCAGCCTGTCAGCTTCCGGAGCCTGTTTCCTCTCTCTCCGGGCCACTTTCCCCGGCCTTCCTTCCCTGCGCAGATCCCGAGGCCCCAGCTTCCCCTGCGCCTCCCTGCAGGCCTCTGGGTAAACAACCCTCCCAGAGCCTGTGCTGGGGAAGGAGAGGGCTCGCAGCGAGGTGGCTCCAGCCTGAGCCCCTTAACCTCCCTGAGCCCCCAGTCCCACATCTCTAACCTGGGACCGCCACAGTCTCTTTCTCACGGGCTGTTTGAGAAGGCTGAAGGAAGCTGTGGCCTGTCCATCCAGCCTATGCTGGGCACACAGAAAGGGCCCAACAAATGTTATTCAGAAAAGTCAAGAATGAGAATATCCCAACCAGATGGAGGGATGGGGGAGGCTTCCAGGAGAAGGTGGTGGTTGAGCTGGGCCAAAGGAGAAGGGGACTTTCAAAGAAGCATCCCTAGCAAGAACCACAGCTGCCAATCACTGGGCACTTGCTGGGGCTGGGCATCTGCAAGCATTATTGCATGGAATAGTCTCAGGAGGTAGGGATGGTCAGTCCCATTTCCATGTATGAGGAAACTGAGGCGTAAGAGAAGAAACTGCCTTGTCTGCAGTCACCCACTTGTAAGTGGTAGAAGCAGGATCTGAACCTGCCGCAAGCCCCCTGCAGAGTCTAGGCTCTTTCCAAGGCACCTGCTGCCTCCAGTAAATAGGGGGCCTTGTTTTGTAAGCTCCCAGGGTGCCCCCAATTCCCTAAAGGGACAAAGTCTCACATCCTTCACTCCCACCCTACCTTATTCTTGACAGAGCTCCTCCACATCACCCTAGCTGCCACCCGCCAACCCCAGGCCAGGGCTGCTCACCATGGGCTTCTTGAACTCATTGGGCTTGATGCATCGCACAAAGAAGGGCTGGCAGGCACCCAGCGTGCGCATCAGCAGCTCCAGCGACCGCTTGAACTGGCTGCTGAGTGTGGGCGAGCGCTTCCTGGTCTCGGCGCCCTGGGGGGACGGACGGCAGAGATGGGAGGGGCTGTGCCTGCCCCTATCCAGTGTCCCAGGAGCCGCCCAGTAGGAAGCGTGAGGGGAGGTCAGTGGGTCAGGGTTTGAGGGACAGGGCGGTATTCGAAGTTTTCCTGCAAACTGCCTCTCCTCACCGTCTGAGCTGGAGCCTGGACCCCAGATACCCCTCCAGGAAGCCTCCCAGGACTTCCAAAGGAACCAGCTCTGGGCCAGGGGGAAGTGAACCCTACAGGAAGATCTCCGCACTGGGAGTCGGGAGCCTGCCCCTGCCCCTGCCCCTGCCCCTGGTGCGCTGGATGACTCTGAGCAAGGGGCAGCCCCTCTCTGAGTCTCATCCTCCCTTCCCTGCATAAAAGAGTAATCGGACTTGGTCACCTCAGGACCCTGAGGTCGTCTCTAGAGACAGGGGTTAGACAAACCTAGATTCAAGCCCTGGCCCACCACTTCCTAGCTGTGTGGCCTTAGGCAGGTCACTAAATGTTGCAGAACCTCAGTCTCCTAAGTGGAGGTGATGCCATCTATCCATCTGACCAGGCTGTGATGAAGGTCAGAGGTCAGGGCATATTTCAGTAAACAGCAACCTGGAAAGGTGGTGCCGCCTTCTGGGAACCTGTGGGCAAGTGCGAGGAGGAGGGGCGGGAGCTGCTGGTGACCTCTCCCCTCCCAGGCTTAGCTGGCAGCAGCAGGCTAGGGGCGGGGCAGGCCTGGCTAATCCTCCTAAGGAGGCACACAAGCAACTTCCCCCTCATCCCCGCACTGTGGCACCGACGCGGCCAGGGGTTCTGTGCTCCACCAGCCACTACCTGGGTGATCCTGGCAGCCAGCGAGCACCATGCACCTCCCTGCCCTACTGGGGTCCCCTCTGAGAATACTGTGGAATGAGGTAAAGCCCTGAGCCACAAACAAACAGGAAGCCAAACGGCAGGACTGATGGGAACTGGACACAGAGCTCAGGTTCTCTTCCAAAGCATCTTGATGAGTGTCTTCCTGGCAATTTTCATTTGGTTGAGAATTTTGTATTTTATTTTATTAAACGTCATTTGGTTAATATTATAAGATTTAATATCTTTAGAGTCACTATTTCATCTGATATCCTGTATCATCAAAAATCAGGGGTGCAGATGTAGATATGTAAGGTATTTGGGGGGACAAAGGTGTTATGCTCATACTCAATTTAGGAAATATGCCACCAGACTGTGATGAGGCCTTCTGAGAAAGAGCCAGTGCCTGCAATTCTGAAATCTGCAATGCTTTCCAATTGCGTTGTATTTGGAATATATGCTAGGATTTTGCCCAGGGAAGCTGCGGAGTATTTGCAATGTGGTAGGGTGGTGGTCAGATCTGTGGCTCCCGGGATTGTCCTCAACTTGATCCAGCAGGAGCACTGGGTGACCCCAGTCACTGGAGGGGAGCTATTCAAGTTGGGCTGTACCCAGCCTGCGTTAGGGCCCCTGACATGAGTACACACATACGCATGCACACACACAACACACACACCCCTCAGCATGCACACACACACACACACAAGGAGCTCACGCGTACCACCACGTGCACACACACGCACACGCATGCCCTTCTTTGGTCTTGGTCATCACAATAAAACTACTGCTTTCTGCCCGTCCTCCCAGCTGGGCTCAGAGCCCCATGAGGACAGGACGGGTCTGCCTCTATATTGCTGCGTGGCCAGGACCTACCTGACACAAGTAACAGTCAACACTTTGATCTACTGAAGTGCTGTTGAACTGGTTCCTAGTGACATCCATGGGTTCACAGAAACTGTCCACCTTCCCGTTGCTCCAGCCAAACATCTAACAACTGTCCACAGTGCCTCTTCTGTCACATTCAATATATTAGCAAATCTTACAGGCTCTACTTTCAAAATATCTCCAGAACCTGACACCTTACCACTTCCTTCACCGTCAGCCTGGTCCCAGCCACCAGCGTCGCTCTCAAATTCCTGCAGCAACCCCCCAACTAGTCTCTTTGCTTCCATCCCCCACACTCCAGGCCACCCTCCCCTGGAACTGGGGAGTTAGAGAAGAGGAAAGAGTGGCAGAGCCAAGAGCCACACCTGCCTCACCAGCACGGCCACCCTACAGCACAGGCCCTTCAGACAGAGACTCTTCTGGGTGCTGGGGCTTCGAGTGCCTGGGACTCTTCCACTCTCAACACAGCAGCCCAAGTGAGGCTGCTAAAACAAAACCATGTCCTTTCCCCACCCAGAACCCTCCACTGGCAACTTGATTCACTTGCATGAAGGCACAGGTCCTTGTAGGGACCCACAGTGCCCCCAAAGGAGCTAGTTCCAGGGGCCTCTGGTCTTTACAACACCTGTTCCTACCCCTCCAGCCTCCTCGCCCTGCCTGGGATGCACCTGGGCTGCAGGCATAGGCTTGCAAAGCACCTCAGGGCATCTGTGCCTGCTGTCCCCTCTCCCTGCAAAGCTCTTCCTCCGGAATGTGGCTGGGCACATTCTTCCTCACCTCCTGCTCAGCTTCTCAGGCAGGCCTTTCCTAACTCCCCATTGAAAATCACAGAGCCCCACCGCCTTATTCCTCCCTTCTTAATGTTTCCCTATGCCGCATCTCACCATCTGATACACTGTAGCTTTTACTTATTTATTGGCTTTCTATTTACTATTATTTTTGAGACAAGGTCTCACTCTGACGCCCAGGCTGGAGTACAGTGGCACGATCTTGGCTCACTGCAGCCTCGACCTCCCAGGCTCAAGCCTCTTGCCTCAGCCTCCTGAGTAGCTGGGACTACAAGTGTGTGCCGCTGTGCCTAGCTAATTTTATGTTTTTTGTAGAGACAGGATTTTGCCATTTCGCCGAGGCTGGTCTCGAACTCCTGAGCTCAAGCAATCTGCCCACCTCGGCCTACCAAAGTGCTGGAATTACAGTTGTGAGCCACTGCACCTGGCCTTGGCTTTCCAACTATCCCCTCTTCTGCTGGAACTTAAGTTCCATAAGGACAGAGACCTTTTCTGTTTTGTTCACTGCTACGTCCCCAAGACCCATGACAATGCCTGGCATATAGTAGGCACTCAATAGGTAGTCAACTGGGTTTCTGATTTGGTTTTATTTCATTGAGGGGAAAGGCTGTCCTTCCTGGTATTTGCTGTTTTCTGTGACAATCTGCAGATAGGGATGGGGTAAAGGTGGAAGTGAAAAGTCCAAAGCCTCCCCAGAAAGGACCTGAGAGGAAGACCCCAGAGCGTGATGTGAAAGGGGCTGGGAATTCTCAGGCAGGAGGCCACCTGCATAGAGTGAACAGGCGTCTCTTGGGCTTGGGGCCCCAGGATATATGACTGGGCTTTGGCATTAATCAGGGGGTAATCAATGTCCTGGAAGAGCTGCCTTCATCACAGCTGGACTTGGCCCTTGACCAGCAAGTGCTGTGGTGTTTCAGAACTCTGCCAGGCAGGCAGGAAGGAAGAGGGACTCAGCACCAGGCCAAAGTGGAAGGATGTCAGTATTTGGCAGAGAGGAAATGAAGGTCTGAGGAGAGAAAAAGAGGCAAAGGGGTTGACAGCACTATGCTGTTGCTAAGGGGTACCCAGCACCTTTGGGATCTAGAGCACCATGGGAGCCACAGCCTGAACCAGAGCTCAGGACACAGCAGGGCTGCTGTTTCAGGCCTAAGGAGGTCCGGGGAATGGTGTCTCCTAGTCCCAGCTCCCCGTCAGAATGCTGTGACCTGGAATGAGTCATATCCCCTCTCTCAGCCTCAGTCTCTCATCTGCAAAATGCAGAAAATGCCACCTGTCCCTCCTGCCTTGCAAGGTTATCTGAGCATCCGACCAAGGCATGGCTGTAGGCGCCCACTAGGGCCTGGTGGAAGGACCAGGGATTGATGCCTCCAAGGGGCCTTAGGAGACCTGTGTTCGAGTCCCTGCTCTGTCCCTGGTTCCCAGAGGACCCTAGGCAAGACTTGCCCCTTTTCTAGGACTCAGTTTCCTCCTTGAAGAAAGAAATGCCTACAGCACACACAACTCAAAAACCAAACACAAAAATCACTCCACAAACCACTCCACACAAAAACACACTCCAAAAAAAGGAGAAAAAGCCCAACCCTTTCCCCGAGCCTCAGCACCGTGGGGGCTCGGGACCAAGCCCCACCAGGCCGCTGGGGTCTTTTACCTTCACAGCAGCTGCTGAGTGGCGCAGAGTGCCCGATGAATAACCACAGAGAAACTACAACAGGAACCACGGTGCAGAGTGAGATGGGGAGAGGAGGGGCAAGGAGAACGTGGTGGGTCACAAAACCACTCAAAATCCACCACGGAGAGAGGGGGACCCTCAGGGAGAGGGCTGGGGTCCTGGAAGCTCTGTGATGTCTTGATGGTCCTGAGGGCAGGGGACCACCAGGCACCTGGACAGGCATGGAGGGGGCGGGGGCTGTCTTCCCCGTGAGGCCTTCCATGCACCCTCCAGGTAACCATAGGACAGGAGGAAAATATGAAATAAAAACGCATGCAACCCTGCAGGAGAAAATCTATTAGACCCTCACCCTAGGGCCTAAGGAAAGGCGGAGGGGGCAGTTCTCCCACTGTCTGATGGGATCTGCAGACATGACTTCTTTGCCAGCTTCTCTGAGTATCCACACCCACCCCACATCCTTCAGGCTGGACGTGCTCTTTCTGCCTGTGCTCCCTTTAGCAGCTGGGTTCCAGGGGGTGGACCCCCACAGTAAACCGAGCCCTGACCAGTTCTGCTCTGTGACCTCTCAGGTGACTCTTCTCTGGGCCTTGCACCCCAGCCACATCTCCCAATTAGTACAATAAGAGGACCAGATGGGAACAGCTTTGAGGCTCCTCCAGGCCCCTCCTGGAGCCACAGCAAAGCTCCATACCCATTATGTGGCCAGGGGGGCTCAGATGAAGCTATTGGACAAGGGCAGGCCTCAGACCCAGGCCTGGCCTGTGGGGGCCCTTCCCGAACAACGGAAACCACGCCCAGCTTACCATGGCAACGTCGGCCTGGAATATCTGCTTGATGAACTTGTTCCTGGAGGAGTGGACCAGTTGGATAATGTCCCCATGCAGGGTGTCTCGGTTCTTCTCCAGGAAGCCTGCGAGCAGCAAACAACAGTCACATCTCACCAGCTCTGGGAGGACCTCCCCAAACCCACAACATCTGAGCCAGAAGGAACGTCAAAATCCACTAGTTCCACCATATCCGTTTCATGGTGGGGGACCCTGAGGCCTGGAGGGGACAGAGACTTGCCCAAGATCACAGAGAAAGTGAGGGGCCATCTCCCCAACAACACAGCTCCCCTCTTCCAGACCTGTTCAAGAAGGGCAGGGGGTCTCAGTCTCCAGGAGAAAGCAGGCCTCCTTCCTGACCAATCACCCCAAAGCCACCATGAGTCTTTTGAACTAAGACATCAAAAGGCCTTGTTAAGTAAGTGTGTGACCTGGGAGAGAATGTGTGTTGATCTGGTACAAGCTAATATTAAAGGAATTCATTAAAACCACCTTGTGATTGGACAGTGTGTTATGTTTTACGAGGACCCCTCACAGATCCTTCTATGTGGGACAGGTAGGGATTATGTCCTCTGCCCCCAAAGGGAGAAAACCAATGTTCAGAGAAGCTAAGTGAGTTGTCTAACATCACCCAGTAAGCCATGGGCAGAGTTAAGACTTGAACCCAGGATGCCGGTGCAAAGGAGATTCTCTGCACCCAGGACCCAGGACCCAGGACCCCCAGGAGCCTAGGGAGATTCTCCCGCACCACACAGACCCCAGAGAAGGCTGCCACTCACAGGGACCAAGGAGTCGGCAACTGGTTAATGGGGAGGGGGTTGGTAGAGTGGGGCAAGAGACAGGGTGTCCAGGGACTGCAGATGACTGAGGGGGAGTGCCACTGCACAGAGTAGGACAAAGGCTGCCCATGAATGGCAGACTGCACAGAGAACCAGTGCTAGGCTGCCCGCCTGGCACCTGGGGAGGGGGGAGTTGCAGGGTGCATACAGGAATGGAGGGTGGGCCTTGCAGTGGGATGTAATTGGGTTCTCATTAAAGCTCTGACAGACTCACTATGTGATCCTAGAAAGACCCCCATTCTGGGACTCCAGGTTCCTTAAATGTTGGGTGGGAAGGACACTGCCCACAAGCTTGCTTCTCTTCAGAACACCTAATACCGCCCACTTCATAAATCCACAGCATAAATAAGATGCTGTATTGAATAGGTTCTTTGTGAACTAGAAAATGCTGGTAGAATTCTTTCCAGTCATTTAGTCTCGTTTAACAACCTTAGGCAAGCCATTTCCCTTTCTGGGCTTCAGTTTCCAATTCTATTAAGGTAGATGACCCTTATGTTCCCTCCAGACATAGCATTCTATGGTTTTATAACTCAGCATAGAGATTACTCAATTATCACTTCTGTATCCTCAGCAACATCATGAAGCCTGGTACATAATAGATGCTAAGAGCATACTGGTTGAACTGAACAGAAAAATACAATCCTCTATTACTCCAAATGAAAGACCAACTTGTTTGCACGACAGTCCTTCAAACTTAATGTCTGCTTCCTTCTTCCAACAATAAGATTGAATCTCACAGTCCGGTATTTTAAGGGAGCCTGAGCCGCCATCAGATTCTACCACTGCACCCTGGCTCACTGATACACTGCTGACTTCTGGACCAGTTCAGCAAGGGAGTAAGAAACGGATGGGTTACAGCATGTTTGAATGTCTTTGGCCTTTTAAAAAAAAAATTAATTTTTAATTTTTTGTGGTACATAGTAGGTATAGATATTTATGGGTTAATTGGCCTTTGACTATGAGTAAGATCCCTTGAGGCTGTATGGCAGGGCTCAGGGTAGATACAGCCCATAACTGATGCCAATTTGAGGTTGGCCCTTTATACCAGGGTGGGTGGGAAGGGAAGTCTGCAGTCTTTTGATAAACCCTGTAAGAATTCCAAGTGAGATAAGCCCATGTTCTGACCACTCTTCTTAACTTCCAGCTTTAACATGAACCCAGTTGCATGTCCTCAGGGGAAAAGAAGATGCATGGTCTTCAAAGCTCATGCTTGGTCTTGTTGCTGAGAGTCTTAGCGGGTAACTGGGCCTGTTCTAGGCCTGACTTTGAGCCTAATGGGCTATGTTGTATCAGGTAAGGACAGTCAAGCCCCCACCTTGTTCTGAGCCTCAGTTTCCCTAAATGTACAAACAAGCATTGAGCCCATTCAAAAGAATTGAAAGCAGGGACTTGAATACATATTTGCACACTAGTGTTCAGAGCAGCACTGTTCACAAAAGTCAAAAGGTAGAAACAACCCCAAATGTCCATTTGCAGATAAATGGATAAGCAAAATGTTTATCCACACAATGAAATACTATTCAGCCATGAAAATGAGGGCAATTGATACATGCTACAACATGGTTGAAAATTAACGACATTATGCTAAATGAAACAAGCCAGACACAAAAGGACAGTCATGCCTTCACCGCATAATGACATTTCAGCCAACTATGGATACAATAGTGGTGCCTAAGATGGTAATGATGTATTTTTACTGTACCTTTTCTATGTTTAAATGCACAAATACTTACCATTCTGTCAAAACTGCCTACAGTATTTAGTACAAGAACATGCTGTACAGGTCTGTAGCCTGAGGGCAATAGGCCATACCAGATAATCTGGCTGCGTAGTAGGCTGGACCATTTAGGTGTGTAACTATACTCTACGATGATTGACAATGACCAAATTGCCTAACGACACATTCTCATAAATGACATTAAATGATGTACAGCCATATCATATGATTCCACTTATATGCGGTACCTAGAATAGTCAAACTCACAGACAGAAGTAGAACACAGGTTACAGGGGACTAGGGGTTGGGAAAGGAGGTATCGCTCCATGCATGCAGAGGCTCTGTTTGGGGCGGCGAGAAAGCCCTGGAATTAGCAGTACTGGATGTGCAGCACTGTGAAGTACTTAATGCCACTGAATCCAACACTTGGCCATTTTAGTCAAGTGTGTGTGTGTATATATATATATATAATCACAAATTTTAAAAATCTTTAAAATTCCGGATATCTTATTCCTGGGCTGGAGAAGGGGAAGGCAGGGCTACAGGCAGGGAGCGACAGACAGCTGGCAGCCCTCTGTACCTTGGGTTTCATAGTAGACGACACCTGCAAAATGGTTGATGCCAAACTGGGTCTCGTGGTTGTTCTTGGGGGGAATGTAGTTCGCATTGAGCTTGTGCTGGGAGTTCAGCTTGTGTAACATGGTGGTGTCCGTGCCCTGGGGAGTGGAGGGGCAACTGTGAGTCCACCCTCTCCTCCATGGGCCCCACTCCCCTCCCTGCCCATGTCTTTGTACCCTGTCTCTTCTTCAGGAGCTTCCCCTCCCTTTATTTCTACCTCACATAGGAGCTCTCTGGGCCCCCATTTCCCCAACTCTTAAGTGGATGAATTGGAACTACGCAACTTTGAAAGTGCATTCCAGTTTAGACAATTGATTTCCCAAGACTAAAATCATGGGTGCAATCCCATCTCCCCCTCCCCAGCTCTGAGATATATGCTGTGTCCTGAGCACCCATTCTGTGTCAACTGCGTGCTTGGATCTTCATGGCCTGGCCCAGGACCCCGTGGACTGTAGGTGATTCCCAAATGGCAGATGACTGTACTTGAATTGGCCCCAGAGCCACCTTGAGGGGTGGGTATCATTAGTCCTATTTTGCAGATGAGGAAAGCTGTGGCTCAGAGCAGGGAAGGAAGCTGTGCATGCCCAAGACCCCGGGAGGTGGCGGCAGGACCGGCCCACCTTGGGGAACTTGCTCTCCTCATCGATGAGGGAGATGATATTCATGGGCTTGTTGGCGATCATGTCCAGGGCGTCCTGGTTGTCGGTGAACTCGATGTGCAGCCAGTCGATGCTCTCCAGGTCATACTCCTCCTGCTCCAGCTTGAACACGTGTCTCACAAAGAACTGCTGCAGGTGCTCATTGGCAAAGTTGATGCAGAGCTGCTCGAAGCTACAGGGGCACAGGGATGGGGTAAGGGTGTTGTTCAGGCCCCACCCTGCAGTTCAGGGCCTGGCTCTGCCTCCACCTACAGCGTGGCCTTTAGCAAGCTGCTCCCATTGTGGACTCCAAACTCTGAGGCAAGGGGGTTTATCAAGTCCACCTCCCTCCAGGTGCAGAGGAGGACATGGAGGCCCAGCAAGGGCAAAGGACTTGTCCAGGGTCACTCCGTGAGCCAGAAGGAGAGTTAAGGCTTTTCAGGACCCTTTCTCTTGCATGATCAAGCCCTGGGGAGGGCTGGGGATTGGCACGTGGGCACCCAAACCCCAGGCAGATTGCCTGGGAGAGAAAAAGCCCAGACGCTGGCTGGTGGGCCGTACAGGGATATTGAAAGTGGCCTTGGGAGGTGGGAAGGGGGCTGACAAGGCTTGGGAAACAGCCCCGGCTGCAGACAAGACCGAGCCACGGACACAGCCCTGTGTGTTGAGTGTGGTGTTTTGGTGCTGGAGGAGGGCTTTGAGACATCCAAACAGCACAGGAACTGACATGACTTGCCAGGTCCTGACTTCCCAGCAGGAAGTGGGGCTCCAGGACCCACCTGTACATGACACACCCATCAGCCCCTCACATAGCCCCTAAAAGGCAGAGAATCCCAAGGGTGGCTGAGACCCCAACACAAGTGTGGCTCAGGCCCAGCCTCCCTGCTTTGAGACACCTTGCAGCATGGATCTGGGCAGATCAACAGTGGCCAGCGGGGCCTGGAGACCAGAGGTTGCCTCCCCAAGTGTTCAGGATGTGTACAGCCTCCTCGCAACCCCAGCCAGGCTCAGCTGACCTTGGGGAGGTGAGGGACACAAGGGGATGAGAAAGAAGGGGAGAGGGTCCACCGTGATGGTGGAACAGCCTGGCAGAGTGTATCAGGAGGCAACTAAATGTGCTTCACAAGAGAGGGACATGATTATTTCTTATGTCCATATTGGGGAAGGAAATTCCCATGAGCAGAGCCCCATGTGGTACCTGTTCACAGCAAAGTTCTCGAACCCAAAGATGTCCAGGAGGCCGATGGACCTGCGAGAGTTCTTCACATCCTGGGAGGGAGGCTTGTAAATTGCAGCGTTGATCTTGTCCACAATCCACACGAACAGCCGCCCGTAGATCCCCTGAAAGGCAGCGATCAGCCACTGGCACCAGCCACACCCTTCCCTGGGGGACAGGCCAGGCTCGTGGACCCTTCGTGGCCTCGCTCCAGCCCTTGCGTGGAACAAAGTGATATGTGGAACCCCCAACCCTTTACTTAAGCTGTTCCCTCTGCCTGGAGCCCCCTTCTCCTGCTTGAACAGTTCCTACACATTCTTCAAGACTCTGCTGAGATAACAGCTCCTCTCTGAGAAGCCTTCCCTGACCCTGCAGCCGGGGAAGGAGCCCTCCTTGGGGCTCTCATCTCTCTATCCAACCCTGTTTATCTCTGAGGTCCCCGAACACAGCCCAGGGCCTGGTGTGGTGGGTGAAGGCTCCATGAATGGCAAACGTGTGGCTGTAGAAACAGGACCCGATCCAGCCCCGCTCTTCTGTGTCTTCTACAGAAAGACCAAAGAGAGTAACCCGGGGCTGGGAACAGCATGGCTGATCAAAGCAGGCCAAAAGCCAAGGGCCTGGGGTGGCCAGAGCTAGGAAGGTACCAGAGGAGCACAGGCACCTGGGACTCGAGGAAGGTCGACTGTGGCCCCGGGGCAGGCAGGGGTGGCGACCCAGACGTCTATCCGCCTCCCAGGACTCCTTGGCACCTGCCCATCAACAGCCCAACTTCCCGAGAGTTAGGGCGAGCAAGCGGCCCCTTTCTTCCGGCCCACCTTGACGAAGGCGTCGCGTACGTCCAGTGCCTGCTCCCTGCTCAGTGGGGTGGACACCGTCTCCCCACGGGTGATGAGGGTGCGGCTGGTCAGGCAGCTCATCAGGTCTGGGGGATTCACCTGGTGCAGGCAACACCCCTGGTGCTCACCATCCAGCCTGCCCCTTCCCTCCACCCACAACCAGACCCCTCCACTTTCCAGCACTGGCCTGGCCCAAACCACTGCCTCCACTAAGCACGCCAGCCCCAGGGCCCACGGCCAAATTCTCCCCAGCCATGGAACCTGCCCTGGTGTTGCCTGGAAGGAACTTCTGTCTCCTTGACAGCCCTGCTTAACTCCCTCCAGCATGTCACCTGTCCTTTCTAGGACCATCCCTAACTGCTTTATTCATCCCCGTTTTCCAACCCTAGTAAGTGTTTGCTAAAAGACAGACAGACTCAATGCATTTGATCCATGGACACCAGTGCCCTTTGCCCAGATGTGGAGATTGAGGCCCAGAAGGCAGGGATGACTCACCCAGGGTCACATAGCCCAGGGCATCGCAGGGCCCCCACCTGCCCCATCATCCCCAGGGCAGCTCCTCCAGGACCTGTGCCTAGCACAGGACCTGCATACAGTTGCTTCTCCATATTGAACAGAACTCTCCAAACCAGAGGGTCCCAGCAATGTGGTTCCCACATCCCAGCCCCCAATGAGCTTGAACTCAACCCTTTAGACAGACAGAAGTCGTGGAGGGGAGAAAGGCTGGGCACTGACCTCAAGCAGGGATGCAGCTGTGGCCAGCGACGGCGAGAAGAGGACCTCACAGGCATCCAGATTTTCAAATGTGCGGGCTGTTAGCAGTAAGGGGCACAGCATCAGGGGAGGGAGTGTGGGCAACAGGGGCAAGGGGACTGTCCTAAGAGGACTAGGCTGTCACTCCTGCTGCCGGGGTCCTGCCCTGTCTAGGGAGGGCATCAGCACTGTGACTAAATGCTTCCCCGGGTCAAGGTGTATTTGATTAATGTTCTCACCATGAGACTGCAGGCACCATGAGGGTAGGGACCATGTATGCCCCGCACATGGCACCATGCCTGGCATTCAAGGAACAGACACTGGTTGTTGCAGCTCTCTCCCTACTCCCAGGGCTCTTGGCAGCAACACTGGCTCCTGTTAGACAAACTTTGGATTGCCCGTCCCAACATGTGCTCTGTTCTCAGGGCCTTTGCACAAGCTCTTCCTTCTGTCAGCTTACATTTCCCTGTGTCTCTTAGTCTTTCAAGATGACTAGACTGTGATCTCCTTAGTGCTGGGATTATTCATTCCCTGGACACATTTCCTGGGGCTCCTACTCTGCCTGGGGACCATGCTGGGAACCAGAGGCAAGAGCAGAGTGGGACCCGCCACCTGCCTCAGGGGACCACCTCCCAGCCTGGCACACAGTGGGTGTCCAAGAATGTTAGATGAGTGAACATGTTCCCTTCCCTAGCCTTCTCCCTTTCCAAAGATGGCTATCCAGTCACTCACACCTTACAATGATTAGTTCAAAGATAAACCCTCTCTCTAAGACACCTGACTTTAAAGAAGAAACCAACTTTGAAGTGAGTCTTAAAGGGTCCATAGACAACTCCCAATATACTTTAACTGTACCTCTCCATGGTGGACTGTCAGCACAGCGACACTACACCCAACGCTGATTTCAAGCTAGCAGACCTGTTCAAATCTACCCCACAGGCGAATTCTTCCCAGCTTCCATCCCAAAGAGGGCATGTGTTGGGACAGAAACTGAGCCACCAATACCGTGTGGGCAGCAAGGCACTGCACTGCCCTTGGCGCAGGGGTGGGGCAGGGCAAGGGCAGCGCAGCCTCACCCTCATACTGCAGGTTGCCCAGGTGCAGGATGGCGGCCAGGAGCTTCGAGATCTCCCAGTTCTCGGTGTCAGTGAACATGAGCACCTTCATGGCGGAACGGATGTTGGCGTACTCCTGGCTGTCCACCCGGCCCTCACAGGTTATGCAGTTACCCTGGTGGGCAGGGTGGGAGAGTGGGGTGCAGGAGGATGTCAGTGTACCCCCAGAGGGGCAGTGCCTGGCTGCCTGCCCAAAAGGCCCTTTCTGCCTGACAGGCCAGGCCAGCCTGGGGCCCTGGGCGCTGACCTCACCCGGTGAGCACCACAACTCCTCCAGAAAGTCCGGAGGCTCTGGAAAGCCCGGGCTCCCCAGGAACTCATTCTCCACACCTGGGGGTGCTGGTGCCCCTTCTTCCCATGAAGAAGAGCAGGCAGGTCACTGATGCCAGGCCAGCCCCTGTTGCCCACCTGGCAGTCACAGCACTTAGGCCCTACTAGGCTCCTGTAGCCCCCCCAGGGATACCCACTATCAGGGATTTGACCCCCTAGGCAGGTACTGCCTGGTGGAGACAGAGGAGAGAGGTAACTGCATACAAGCAGGGCATCGACGGGGGCACACCGCATTTTCTATGTGTCTACAAGATGTGTGTGTGTGCGTGCACGTCTGCACCAGCCAGCTACAGGAAGTGTCCAGGGTCACCTGTCACACCTACAACACACACATGCACATACACGCATATGCTTCAGGTGCCGTAGCCCACATGTACGTCCATGTGGCCTGGCCCACCCCAGCCCAGCCCAGGCAACCAGACATGGGCTCTCCCCAAGGCTAAAGGAGTGGTGCTCCCCAAGCCAGCCTGCCATGTGCATGCCCCAAGGTCCCCCACCCTTTGCTTGGTGGCAGCAATGGCCAGGGGCCCACTTCTCCTTGGTGTCCAGACAAGCCAGCAAGAAGCTGGCACCTGAGCCCTGTGACCAGTGAGACCTCAAGGCTGAGTCTGCAGCAGCCAGCTCCCTGCAATCCTAGGGTGGATGCCCCCCTAGCCAGGTGCCCGCCTGCGCCTCACCATGGCCAAGTAGTTGTAGTCAGAGGCCTGGCCCAAGCCCAGCTTCTTCTTCTGATCTTCACTCATGCCCTCCAGCATGCAGTAGAACACGTGGTAGTTCCTTTCATCTGGGGCCTGAAAATGTGGGCACAGTGTTGGGGGCCAGGGGAGGCGGGCTGGAGGAGGCCATCAGGATCTAGCCTGGGATGATGGTCTACTATTTTAACAAACGGCTTGTGAAGAAGCCCATCGGTGGGTTTCATGGTGGGGTTTCCAGCACAGAGGCAAGCAGGCAGCAATACGGGCAGGTAGGGGAGCATCAGGGCCACACAGACCCCTGAGGCCAGGGACCTGGGTCTATTCCTGCATCCCTGGGGCTCAGGCCCACCTGGCGACAGACGCGCGACTTCTCCAGCAGGTACTGCTCAATCTTGGCGCCCTCGATGGCGCCCCGCTTGTTGAAGTGGATGTCGATGTACTTTCCGAAACGGCTTGAGTTATCGTTGCGGATGGTCTTGGCATTCCCGAATGCTGTGGAGTGAGTAGGGTGTCACTGGCAAAGCCCTCTCCCGCTCCACTGCCTGGTCCCACCCTCGGAACCCTGGCCCTACCTTCCAGAATGGGGGTGGCCTCCAAGACCTGCTGCTCAATCCATGAGTGTTGTCCACTGATGGCTGCCAGGAACTGCAGGATCAGCTTTGTGCTCTCCGTCTTCCCAGCCCCAGATTCCCCACTGCAGAGGAAGGGAGTGGCAGGACCTGTCACAACCTACAGGGACTCCCCACCCAACTGGAACTCAGCCCAGGCTGCACCATCCACCAGCTCCCCCATCTGTAATACCGGCTGACAATATGGACCCTCCAGGGCTGGGGCAGGGCTCAAGGGCCCAGTGCTCTACCGCATTCTCCTTCACCTTCATTCAGACACAAACACCCCTGCATCTGTACTTGCCATAGAGAACAACGCATATTAGATGTGCAGTCAATGCTCTGTCTTTTACCCTCTGTCCAAAAGAAAATAGGAGCCTGAGATGTCAACTGACCACAACTTAACAGGAGCCAGCAGTAAACAAGGCTGGCCTCAAAAGCTAACGTGAGCTTTGGTAGCGTAGAGATATAATACCTGAGAAAGGGGAGGTGATTTTCTACATTGTTACACAGCACAGAGTACATAGGTCTGGTTCCTGAGGAGCTTGATGGCATTTCCGATAGCACGGGCAATCCCTAGAGGTATCAGCAGGAACCCACAGCTGGAGCTCTAGGTCCTAAGCCTGGAGCTCCACACAGGTGCTGGGCCGCCCACCTGATGATGCAGCACTGGTCACGGCTATTGCGTTTCATGTTGAAGTAGCAGTTGTCAGCAATGGCAAAGATGTGGGGGGGCATCTCCCCAATCTTCTTGTTGGTATACTGGCGGATGTGCTCTGGTGAGTAGATGGAGAGCAGCTGGTAGGGGTTCACGGCCACCAGGATGGAGCCCGTATACGTCTGTGGGCAGCAAGAGATGGGGAGCTCACTGACTCTGTGTGGGAGACTCTGACTCTAGAAAGCTTTTGGGCTCTGCTCTGGAGGGAAGAGTCCTGGCTTTGGAGTCGTGTGGGTGGACCTGGAGCCAGAATCGGGCCTCCTTAGGAGCTGGGGCAGGGCCATCCATCCAGCACTGGGTCTGGCTCGGAGTTAGTGTTCAGTGACATTTGATGAAGAGGTAGGTGGTGTCTCTACGCCTAGATTTCCTTCTCTTTATCTGTAAAAATGAGTATAACTGCTTGTGAAGATTGTGGGGATGAATGGTATCTTTTAAAATTCATGGCACACAGTAGGTACTCTGCAAATGCTGACTCCCACCATGGCCTTCAGGCCCTGTATCCCAAGCTTTTGGAGTGAAATTAATCAATGGGACCATGTCCGGGGGGAGGCCAGGTTGGTGAGGGAGAGGGGTGTGAGAAATGAGCTATAAAGAGCTGAAGGAGCTGGGGTAAGTGGCTTGGGGGCTGGGTGGGCCCCACTCTCTGTAGCACTGCCCCAGGACAAAGGGAGATGCTGTGCTCTGGGGGAGAGAGCACCTCCAGTCATCCTGCGCAGTGTAGGCACAGGCGCCAGGTGCACCTCAGATAGCCTTAAGGGGGTTCTCTACTTGGGCTCCTCTGTTAGTGCAAAGATCAGCTGTCTGTAGGCAAGGCTTCCTGTTGTGGGCTTGGGGTCCTGCCACAGGGGACAACAGCCTGGCCCTCCTGCCACCAGACCAGGGTGAGGCACTCAGGGTTACTTCTCCCTCCTCCCACCCCATGTCTCAAATTTGAAAAGGTCAGGCAGGCCTAGACCATAATTGGCAGTGGATGTATTGATATCTGGGGCCTGGAGAGGCTGAAGAAAGATGTCCAGGGGAGGTGACAGTCCACCCTCCCCCTCCCATTCAGGGCTCAGTGCATCACAGCAGAGCCGCAACTATGCCCCAGCAGCCTCAGCCTACCGTGGCCATGCAGAGAGCTGACTTCCCTGGCTGCAGGCACTGCATGCTGGGGGAAACGCCCACCCTGGGGCCAGGTGGGGCCAAGACCCAGCCTCCAGTCCTGGCCTTGGCTGTCCTGGACCAGAACAGCTGGCCAGAAACTGCCCTTCTCTGGGCCCAGGAAGACCTTCCTTTCCCACCTAAGCCTCTTCCTCCAATCAGCCCATGGAGGGAAGCACTTGAGCCTCACTGTGCTGACCTACTAACCGTGCCACGAGAGCCAAGCAGGAAGAGCTAGGGTGGGGTGGGGGTGGGAGGCTGGAGGGGAGCAGCCAGGCCAAGCAGGCAACCAAATAAGACACCAGCTGGAGCCGGCTTTCTGTGCCACACTCACCCGCCCTCCGCAGTTGGTCTGAGGTTGCAAAGTGCAGAGCAGAAGAAAAGGAAGCTGGTCAGTGGGGAACAGGGGCTATAAGAGCATTTTCCACGAATGGCACCCACATGGCCCAGGGCTGCTGAATTCTCAGATCAGGCCCTGCCCTTGGACCCCTCAGGCACGGTCCCCTACAGCTCGGCCCTGCCCAGCCGTGGGAGCTGGCTAGATTCTGGTGGAAACCTGCATCAGACTAGGAACCAGCCCCAAAGAACGTCCCTTTGGCAAACCTCAGTTTGCTCATTTGTAAAAGGGGAGGTTAACACCCACTTCCCTTGGCTGTTGTAAAGACTAAAGGGAAAAGACATAATTTTGCCAGTTGCCTGGTACATAAACGCCACCTTCCTTTCTCTCTTTTGAGGCAGAGTCTCGCTCTGTCGCCCAAGCTGGGTACAGTGGCTCAATCTCAGCTCACTGCAACCTCCATCTTCTGGGTTCAAGAGATTCTCCTGCCTCAGCCTCTCGAGTAGCTGGGATTCCAAGCATGTGTCACAATGCCCAACTAAACTTTCTTCCTGATTTCTTCTTAATAATGTGATGCTCAGCCATCTGGCCCATGATCCCCACACAGCACAGGCTGATGCCATGCAGCCATTCAACAACCCTCTGCTGAGACACACGGGGAGGCTGGGGTGTGAGGGCCCTGATGGAGGCACCTAGATCTCATGAGGTAGGGGTGTAGGGGAGGGAGAGCCAGGGGGCCCGCCCGCGGGTAGCAAGCACAGAGGCGTGAAAGGGCGTGACATTTGGGAGGTCTGCTGCTGAAAGGTCACCCCGGCAGTTGTGGGGATGAATGGTAGTCACCCAGGCTGGAGGCAGAGGCCGTTTCAGACCTAATGGACCAGCCTCCGGGAAGTGGTCAGAGCTTAGTGGAGGGAGGCCCTGGGAGCAGGCTCCGTGGCCACGTGCAGGGCACGGGCAGTCCAGAGAGGGAAATGGGGGATGCTGAGACGCTCTGAGTAGCTGGCCCAGGGCTGGGGCTAGGCCTTCTCCCACCCATGGCACCCACGGCCTTCTCCACCCTGCCCACAGCCCAGAGGGTCCTCCTGCGCATGAACCCTTCAGCCCTGAGCCTCCTGACATCCCTACTTGATGCCACTGGCACGTCCAGACCAGAGCTCCCCGTTCCCTCCAACCCTGCTCTCTCCAGCCTTCCCAACTTGACCAACAGCGTCACCACATCCCTCGCCCAGGGCAGGAACCTGGGGAGCCCCTGGACACCCCTCCATCACACCACTCCCACTCTCCATCTGCATGCCGCCTCCCTGGCCAGGCCACGCTCATTTCTCAGCAGCCCACTGCAGGTGCCTCCCCACTGGGCTCCCGGCTTCCACACTCGCCCCCACAACAATCTATCCTCCACTCAGAGCTGCGCCAGCTTTTAAAACATCTAACCACATCATCCCTGCTGAAAACCCTCCAGCGGTTTCCCACAGCCTCCGGACAAAGTCCAAATGCTCTTCCTGCCCACAAAGCCCCAAGCCCTGGCCCCTGCCACCCTCGTCAACCTCAACCCACAACCAAGAGGCTCCATTCATATGAAACTTTCAGTTAAAAGCACCACACTCCAACCCCTGCCATCTCAGACCAGGGACACACTTCCCCTACCCCTTCACCCAGATAATTCCTTCTCATCCTTCAGTTCCAAGCCGAGATGACGCCTCCTCCAGGAAGCCAGGCACCTTCCTGTACAATCATCATAGCCACAGGTCTCCTTCAGCATGCCCAGCTGATTCCTCTACAGTCCCCATTCAAGGCCTCCATCCCTCAGGGCCTGTCACCATGCATGGCACATAGGAGATGCTCAGCAACATTTGCTGAGTGGCTGAAAGAGCAACTAGATCAATGGGCGGGGAAGTACTGGGTGAACAGCGTCCACCGCCAGCCACAGCAACCTGCAGGGAAGGTAGCGAGGGGACAGGCCTGTCAGCAGCACTGAGGCAGCCCCAGCCACATTGACGGGAAGGGCAATCGGGATGTGGCCAGTGGAAAACCACAGAACAGCGTGGAAGGGATGCTACCATCTGTGCAGAAAAAATGAATAATTTTTTGTATATGTATGTATGCATGTATGTATCTACCTAACTACTACAAAACAAATAAAAGAAATGAGTCCTCTTTCCTCGGTGAGGAGGATTCTTTCCAGCAACAGGGCAAGAGCAAGCCCTCTTGGGCTCAGGACTTTGCAGCTCCTGCTCCATCACCCCTTTTACTCCTCAGAAGGCCTCGGGAGGTGTGGTCATATTCCCCTTTCGCAGATGAGAGAAGCGAGCCTCCAGGAAGTGGGGAGACTTGTCAAGGTCACACAGCAGATGTGTGTGGGGTGGGGTGAATGAGAAACCCTGGCACCAGAGCCCCAGCTCTGGCATCTCCACCTGGGCTTCCCCAGACCCCAGAAACACACCCACAGGACCTGCAGAGCCAGCAGCTGGGGTCTCCTGAAGAGGAGGCTGGCCACCACTGGCAATGAGACCCTGGCCCTATCTGGGCTTCTGTGCCCATTGGTCCTCCAAGGTCTTAGCACTGCTCCCTGAGCCCTCTGGCCTGTCTCTCTGACTCCAAGGATTCAGACTGGCAGAGAATGAATGCCCAGCACAGACCTCTTGCTCAAATCTCTAGTAGTAAAATCTGCCCTGCGGAGCCACAGGTTGGGTGGGGAGAGAGAAGGACTGTTCCCAAACCAGGGATACAGCACATGTGGCCCCTAGGGGTCCCCAGACAGAGCTCAGGGGGCCTCTCTGAGGCCACAGAGATGTAGCAGGAATCAATTTCACCGCCTCCAGGAAGCACCCTGGCCTGTCGGCTCTGGGGACTTCATTAGTATTTAGCAGGCCATGGAGACCAAGAACACATCCTGGGACTCACAAGTCTTCCCAGAGCCACAGAGGTGCCCACTCCATGCAGTCTCCCTGTTGTGCCTACGAAAGGCTGAGACCAGACAGGGATAGGGACGTCCCCAAGGGCACACGCCAAGACTGGACACCAGCCTCCTGCCTCCCAGATAAGGGCTCCAGCCTCTGCTCAGCGTTAGAGAGCCCTGGGTCCCCACCAGCCCTTCCACCCAATGCGGGGACAGTCCTTGCTCTCTGGGCATGCAGTGAGGGGTTGCTAAATGTTCTCTAAGTGCCTTTCCTCATCCTGGAGTGGCTAGGGCTGATGTGTGGCCCTGGGATGCTCTCTTGGGCTCCTGGGGACAGGGAAGCTGGAGGCAGGAGAGCCCAGGACAGGCAGTCGAGAACAGAGCATCCACCAGCCCAAGGCTGTGAGCTGGCCATGGTAATCGGAGGAAATTCTGAGTGCATGTGTTGTGCCCAGGGTAATCCAATCCATGAAGGGACAGGGGGTTGCCATGGTTAGGGACAGGTACAGTTTCCGGGTGGAACAATGGCCCGGTTGCTTCTAAAAAGCCCTGCTCTAATCCTACCTCATCCACCAAGTCACAGAATCACGAACTCAGTGAGTCAAGGAAACCTCTTTGAATCCTGCAGTTCTTGAGCATGTCCAAGAGACACTGAGAATCTAAGGTTGGCGGACTATTGGAGCTGAAGCCCTTCCAGGTGCCACAGCGCGGTTTCCTGGCCAGGCATCCTGGACAAGAAGGCAGCTTAGACACCTACCTGGACCCCTACCCCATCCCTCCACAGGGGATGGCCCCGCCTCCTCCCTCTCACCCAGAAAATAAGTCAGAAAGGTTATGTGAGAACTTCAAAGGAGGCAAATGGTTCAGATTTCGGGCCTTTCTGGAGAACCCATAAATCCCTGAAGTTATTTTCTTTGAAACTCTCCTGGAGGATGTAATGTCCAAGCAATCCTCTGCTGGCCGCCCGGGCATCAGCTCACCACCCTCCTAACTTTACAGACAAGATTCACCGAGCCCACAGGGTCTGAAGTTTTTTCCTCCCTCTCCCTTATGAATCCTGTTTTTGCCTTTGTTCCTAGATGCAGCTGACCTACCGACTCCCTTGCATGAGGACCGGCTTGCCTGCACTGTGGCTGACCCACAGGCTTCAAGCCCCTGAGCTGTGCTGAGACACTGGTCTGCAGGATGCCTGGTGGGACAACTTCCATCTTACCCAGCTCCTCCCCTGAGACGGGGCCCTCTGCGTCTCCTGACAGGAGAGTGGGCCTTGGGTTCCAGCCTTGGCATAGGACTAAGACAAAGCATTGGCCCTGGAAGTGCCCTGCAGGCAGGTAGACAGGCTCCCTGCTCACCTAAGACTGCCCAGGCCTGGGTGAGTGGCCACAGAGGACCCCAGCACCCACCAGTGACCACTTGCCCTCCAGGGAGAGGAACAAAGAGGGGGCTGCCAAGAAGTGGGGTGTAGACACCAGCAGGTCCTTGTGAGATACAGCGGGTGGGTGTCCCTGCCCTGGGCTTAAGTTCTAGCTCCTCCCCGCTGCCTGGGTGATGCTGATGACATCTGGAGGTACCCTCCATGTCCTGCCCCTCTAAGTGCAGGTGAGGCCTGACTGAGGAACACAGTGAGAGGGGCTTTGTCAGGGCTAGAGGGCTCTCTGCCAAAGTCACTTCCTGTGCCCAAACAATGGACGGCAAGGAGCCACATGCAGCCTCTCCTCTGGAGCCTAAAGCTGCAGAGGGACCTAGAGTCAGAGAGTGGCTGAGGACTGAGGACCTCTCTGGCAGCTGAGGGGCCATAATTCAGGGCTTCTGAGAGGGACTGAACCCCTGGCCCTGAGAGCTCCTTGTCGTGATTCTTCAGTGACAATACCTGGGGCTCTCTGAGACTTTTCCAGCCCTGGGCCCTGGCACCCCTTCATGGTCCTGACAACCTGAGGGATGCTGTGCCTGCCAATCACTCACGAGCATGGCCCTGCCTCCAGCATTTATTCAGGCCATGCCCCTCCTGAATGCCATCTCTACCAGCCAACCTCACCCACCTCCAGAAGCCCAAATACCGCTCCTCTGAGCTGGGAGCCAAATCACTCCTGCAGACCTGACACCTCCCCCAGTAATGCCCCTAGTACCAGCCTTCCCTGGGCCTGGGTCTCGAGATAATCAGGCCGGCACTGTGTTGGCGGGAGGGGGATCCTTCCTGCTCCCTGCTGGGGGTTGCACCTCCTTGGTTTCCTTTGCCCTTGCACTGCTGGAGGATGGGGCTGGGTCAGAAGCAGGCAGTGACCCGGGCACGGCACCTCTCTGGGCCTGATTAAACCTGCGGCGTCTCAGTTTCCCTGTCTGCAACTGGGCTATGGGGTAGAGCAGCAGTTCTCAGAGTGTAGACCAAAGACCCCTGGGGGTCCAAGACCCTTGCAGGAAGTCTGCAAAGCCTTCTCTTTTCCAACTACACATCTGTGAGGACAAATTTTCTTCATACACTTCAGCCAAAATATCCCATCAGACTGGACATTAAGCAGAGATGAGAATCCAGTTGGCTTTATTAAGCCAGACATTAAAGAGATTTGAAAAAACCTGTAAAACAATGCTACTCTTCTCACCATTATTTTATTTTGGGAAATGTCATTTTTAGTAAAAATGTTATTTATGTTATAATAGATTTATCATGGTTACTTTTTCAAAAATTAATATGTTTCTAAATGTCTCAGTTTTAACTTCTAATATGGCAAATATCTACAGATATAACTCAGTATACAAAAGTCCTTTGGGATCCTCAATAATCCTCAATAATTTTTAAGAACATAAAGGGTTCCTGTGACCAAAAAGTGTGAGAAGCTCTAGAGTAAATGATCTGCACGGACCCTTATTGTTCTGCTCTTCTCTGAGCTCAGCCTCTTGGAATCTGCTGTGTCCTGGCTGGGGAAGGCATCTTTCTTTGTCGTCTTGAGTTTGAGGGTGGAGAGTGGTGTGTGTGTGTGTGTGTGTGTTTCTAATATCAAGGTTTGAGGGGAGGAGGAGCAGAGCATGTTCCCTCCTTTAGCATCCTCCTGAGGACATCCATCTATCCTCTCTTGCCCCCGAGGCCTGATGGCAGGTCCTAGCCCCTTAGCAAACACACAGCAGAGCAGCCCTTCTGTGCCTGGGCAAAGCACCAAGCGGCTCACTGACTCCGCTCTGGCCTTCCATTGGTTTCAAGGCCTAGAGAGGCACATGAAAACTGTGTAGTACAAACCGCTCCCCACCCCAACCACACCACAAAAGCCACAGCCCACGAGGATGAGCCCCCGCCGAGCGAGCGAGCGGCTGCTGGCAGATGGGCCCCAACAGGGGCCCCGGGGTCCAGCTGTACAGCGGACAAAGTCTCAGGAGGCGGCCCCCAGCAGGGCGGGCGTGCTGGAGGTGGGGCGGGCGGGGCGGGGCGGGGCGAGGTGGGTGGGGTGGGGCGGGGCGTGGAGGGGCCTGGACTGGCACGCCGGCGGGGCGGCACTCACGTAGATGAGGTGGTCTCGGTAGCGGATAAGCAGGTTGCGCAAGATGCCCGCCTCGTTGAGGTCCCCTAGGCGGATCATATCCTCCACGCCGTGGACCGACGTGGGGTGCATAGGCTTGATGTGCGTTGCGTTCTGCGGGGAGATCCAGTGTTCCTGCGGGGAGCCGGTGGCCAACGTCAGCGCGCTTCAGGGGAAGGGGCCGGGATGGGCGGGAGCGCGGGGTGAGTGCTAACCCCGGTAAGGGCCTTGACCTCTCTGGCGGTCAAACACGGTCAGTTCTAACAAGGTTGAGCCTTTCAGGATGGTACTAGCCACCTCTGCCCCTCAAGGATGGCTCCTTCTCTTAGGGGATTCTCTCGCAGACCTAAGAGGTGGGCAGGGCAGGGATTTTGGCCCCAGCTGACTGCTGTCAGTAAGGGGATTAGAGTTCCCTCAGGCCCTCTGCAGGATGGAGTGGAAAGGGTACTAATTAGAGGTAGACAGGCTTGGTCTCAAATTCAGGCTCCGGTGGGAAAAAAAAAAAAAAAAACATTAAAAAGTGATTTCAGGCCGGGCGCGGTGGCTCAAGCCTGTAATCCCAGCACTTTGGGAGGCCGAGACGGGCGGATCACGAGGTCAGGAGATCGAGACCATCCTGGCTAACACGGTGAAACCCCGTCTCTACTGAAAAATACAAAAAACTAGCCGGGCGAGGTGGCGGGCGCCTATAGTCCCAGCTACTCGGGAGGCTGCGGCAGGAGAATGGCGTAAATCCGGGAGGCGGAGCTTGCAGTGAGCTGAGATGCGGCCACTGCACTCCAGCCCGGGCGACAGAGCAAGACTCCGTCTCAAAAAAAAAAAAAAAAGAAAGAAAAGTGATTTCAGATAGTGCCAAGAATACCTCAACAGGTGTATGTGGTGGAGAGTCATGGGGGGAGCTGCTTGAGATGGGTTGGTCAGGGTCTGCCCCTCTGAGGGGGTGGCATATGAGCTGAGGCATGAAGGAAGAGAAAGAGACCACTGTAAAAAGATTGGGGGGTGGGGGCGGGGGGCCAGAGGGCTCCAGGTCCAGGGAACAGCAAAACAACGGCTCAGGCCGGCAAAGCCTTGGCACATTCAAGGGAAAGACGGCAGGCGGGGCGGTAGCAGTGGTGCTGGGGAGAAGTGGACCCACCAGGCGGTATTTCCTGGGGCTTGCTGATGAGCTGTGGGAGCAAGGGGTGTGAACTCTCAGGACCTGTGAGCTGAAGTGGAGGACACAGGTTGCTTGCCCAGCTCTCCTTACTCTGCAGTATTCCCCGGCTGCCCTGTGGTGGCAGATGGGTGAGCATTTGGGAAGTGCACCGGCTCTTTCAACAAGCTGGCAAAGCCCTGGTTTCCTCAGGGCCCTGGGGCCCTCCCCAACCCCAGAGGGGGGTCTCCAGCACCTTCATAAAATCCCAGACTTTCAGGGAAGTGTGGCCACCGCCTGAGTGTACCTCAGCCCTCCCATCCCCAAATGCCATGACCAAGTAGCCCCAGGACCTGCCTTTTGGGGGAAAAGGGGACCTCTCTGCCATCCCCCAGCTCAGGCCCTGAGACTTGCTGAGCAGATGTGATGCACATGCCATGTCCTCCCCCACTTGCTCCTCCTCCGGGTCCCTTCTGGCAGAGCCAACCCCAACAGCTGGACACTAGCATGAATCTGGACATCAGCTCCCCACCATCACCACCCCAGTCCAACGGGTCACCCAGTCCTGCCCATTCAACCCTCTAAAAGGCTGCTGAGTGGGCAGTGCCCTCCTCACCACCCTCAAGCCCACACCCTGATTGAGACCACCGTTTCTCACTGGCCCTTCCATCAAATCCTTCATCCCCTGGTCCTTTCCTGAGGCATGCTCCTGACCCTGTCACTCTGGGGCTCTCAGCCCTTCCTTAACTCCCCTGGGCTCCTCAGCCTGGCATCAAGGGCCCACATGTGCTGGACACAGGGATCCCTAACCTCCATCCCAGCTACCCCTGGCACTTCCTAGCCAGGGAACATGGGTTTTGTGTCCCCAAAGGCCTCTGTGACTTTGCTCCACCATTCCCTCTACCTTCTTTCTCCTTAGCCTTCGAGGCTTGGCTCAGAGGTTTCCCAGTTTCTGAAGCCTCCCCTGACAGTGCTGGCCACCCTCACCTGTGCTGTCCCCCTGCCTCCAGGGCCACATCTGAGGCAACAGGGTCTAGGCACAAATGATGTGGCAGGGAGCCTCTGATGGGACAGATGGCTGGTGACTGTAGGGGACCAGGTCTGAACGCAAGGCAGAAGTCAGTCATGGAGAGACCCCAGAAGTCCCCCATTTCAGCCCCCTCACTTCACATGAGAAAACAGGCTTGGAGGACGGTGGCAGCCTGCCCAGGCCCTCAGGGGGATCAGGGGCTGCGCTGGGCAGAGCCCCCCAGCCCAGTTTCCCTGACACTCCACGGCACTTCCAGGCCAGCAGCACTTCAACACAGGGTAGGCTCTCATGCAGCCTCCCCAAGGCGAGGGGTTGGGTGCTGACGTTAGGGAACCTGCCTGGACTTTCCAGTCCCGTGTGGAACATTCCTCTCTCCCAGGCACCCTATGTCTTATACAAGCTGATCCCGTTGGAAAATCTCCCCACACCGTCCCTGCTCTGTGCCTCTATCCTAGGCCCCAGTGTGGACAGGAGGGGAGAGGGCTCCTGGGCAGGCTGTCTGCCATCCCCATTTGACCCCAACCTCGGGTCCCCACATCCCTCCCCAAAACAGTTCCGCACACAGGTTGACAGTGCTCAGTCACGGCATGACCCCGGACCCCAAAGTACATCAGTTTACCCTCCTGAGCCTCCACGTCCTCAGCTGCGAAATGGGAATGAGAGTAAGCGTCCCTTTTTCCCAGGGTTTTGGGAGGACTGATGGATGTGATCACGACATCCATCTTTGTTGACAGCTTTCTCCTGCCAGGTCTGTAGAGTGCTGCTGCTTGGTAAATGCTCAGCCAGAGCTGGGCATTGTCACTCTACTGCCTTTTGATTTACATTTGCTCTTCTAACATCCCTAACAGAGAATCACTGACCCCATTTAACAGTGACGAGTCTGACTCAAGAGGTAAAATGACTTGCCCAGTAGCTGCGCCGCTCACACTGTTTCCTGCGTGGGAGGACTCCCAACAGAGGCCAGCACCCTTCAGGTCAAGGTCCACAGGTACCTACCAGGGGCCAAAGTGTAACCAGGGCAGTAACTGAGGCCTGGCCTGAAGGAATGCCAGCAACTGGGGGAGGGGAACATGGTCAATTCCAGGGACCAAGTACGCCTTTGGGAAAGAGCTGGCCTGGACTGAGCGGGGACAACTTGCTCCCTAGAGGAAGGGAAGGAGGGGTGTATCTGGCAACAGAAATGGCTTGGACAAAGGCAAGACACTGGGATTCCAGTGGGGACTGGAACCATAACCTTTCATTCATCACTCGGCGAGTCTTTACCAAGAGGTTTCTCTGGGCAGACCCCTTGATGAACTCTGGGGAACCAGATGGGACTGGCCTGTTCCCTGCTCTCAAGTTGCTAGGAGTCTGTGGGCAGACAGAGGGGTAAGAGATGACAGCCTGGAGTGGGGAAAGAGGGGATGGAATGGGGGTGGGAAAGGCTTGTAAAGAAGGGGTCTGGAAGCCCTGGGGGTCCAATGCCACAGATGCAAACCCCAGCCTCCTGAAATGCCCCTGCCAGCCAGTCATGCCCACCCCTCCTGCAGCCCCCACTCTCAGGGCCTGGGTGGAGGAGAAGCGGAAGGGGACCTTTGGGATTCAGTGACTCAGAGTTACGGGACACCATCTGACATGCAACATGACCCAGGTGAAACTCAAGCCTGCAGACAGAGTCCCTGGTCCCCACCCTGGGGGCTCTGGGCAGGTTAGCAGGCCTGTCTGTGCTGCCAGCCAGCCTGTGCCTCCCCTTCTGGGGCTGCACCCTCACAGTAGCTTCCTAGAGGGTCCTAGAACTGGAGCCTCTGGAGCGATATTGGAAGCACTTCAGTTCTACAGCCCAGGGGCCAAAAATGTGATTAGCAGAACCTGATCCCTAAAGTCGCCACTGAGATAACGCTGACAGGGGAGACTCACGCACAGAAGACAGAAGTCCTGGGTTCTACTGAGATAACGCTGACAGGGGAGACTCACGCATAGAAGACAGAAGTCCTGGGTTCTACTGAGATAACGCTGACAGGGGAGACTCACGCATAGAAGACAGAAGTCCTGGGTTCTACTGAGATAATGCTGACAGGGGAGACTCACGCACAGAAGACAGAAGTCCTGGGTTCTAATCCCAGCACCACCACTTACTAGCTGTGTGACTGGCTGCGTGGTCCCTCTATGTGCCTCAGTTTCCTCATGGGGTAACAGTTCTTTCCCTCCCTGCCTTCCACAGATGCCATGAGAGTCCAAAGACAGAACTTGGGTTAAAGGGCCTTGTAAACACTGAGGGGATGCACCTGAGGGCTGCAGGAATATGTGGGATGCTCCTGCCCACTCCATGTCAATCCTGGCCTCGAGGATCCTGAGCCCTCCTCTCATCCCCAGCAGAGCCTTGGTTTCAAGTCCCTGCACCCTCTTTCTCCTGACTCTTCTCCCTCAGACCAGGAGGCTAAGACAGGTACTCAGTCCAGTTCTATGTCCCCAGCCCCTGGCACACCATGGGGCACAGCCCACATTATGGCAGAGCTGAATCTCCCTGGGTTCTTCATATCCCTGCTAAGCTGCACTTGTGTGCTCTGCACCCCATCTGCATACCCCCCGTGACACACACATGTGCACACATGCTCAGAGGCCCCAGAGCTTCCCCTGCGGGCCCGCATGTGAACCAGCCTCCTTCTCCAGGGCAGGCCCCTGACTTCAGACCTCTCCGAGGCCCCACTATCACTACCTAGAAAACTTACACTTCTGGGGTCCCTTTCCTTTTGGGCCACAGATAAAGGGTTAATCTGTGAGACCAATTTCCGGGACAGTGTCAAGGTGGACAGTGGATTCATGTGATGTCAGTAACCCAATACAGTAAGGCTGTGGGCGTTCATTTAACTTTCAGACTAGCACTAACTTCACTGAGGTGTTCTACACGTGTGATCTCACGTATGGGTCAACAGCCCTCTGAGATACTTATTATTATCCTCATTTTACAAAGAGGAAACTGAGGCTCAGGAGGGAAGGAGACTTGGCCAAGTCTGCACAGCTAACAAGTGGATGAGATGGGATTTGAATGCAGTCAGTCTGCCCCCAAAGCACCTCCGTGTCTGAGGAGCTTCTAGCCTGCTCCCCCAGCACTCAAACCCCACCATACACACACACATCTCTAACACTAGGCAGAGTGAACTGAAGTGCTTGTGGAAACAGAACAAGTAGCCTGAGGCAGGCAGGGGGTTCCCTCTTGCTGGGGTGCTGGGGAAGGCTCATGGAAGGAGGCATCTGACAGGCAGAAGTGGGGGCACGGGCACAGCCTCCATCTCCTTTAGATCATCTCCCTGCCTTGAGGCAGCTGTCAGCCCAGATCTTCCCCCAAGGCATGGGGCAAGAGGAGGGAGGGGACTACTCACATTGCCTTCATCGTCCACCACCTGGATCTGCCCAGAGTCGCAGAGCTTCACCACTGCCCCGATGGGCACATCAAACTCCTGCCCCGATCTCAGGTCCATCCACACATAGTCCCCCTATGGGCGAGAGAGAGTCCCAGGCCAGGTGAGCAGGGAGCCCCCTTCCAGGCAGCCCTGCATCCCTCTGCTACCACCAGAGGCTCTGGGCCAACCACAGAAGGGGGAAGAGAAGGGGACTCACACTTACTAGAAACCTTCTGGAGCAGGGCAGGCCCTGGGCTGGCCATTTATGCAATGTCATCAGTCCCTCCTCTAGAGCAGCCATGTTCCCATTTTACAGAAGAGTTAGCAGAGGCTCAGAGGGAGCCAAAGCCTCTTGAAGCCCAGCTCTCCCCATGGATCTACACTTTACATGTGTATGACAGATTCACTGGAGTCTAGACAGAAACACAAGACCACTCAAACTACTTCCTCTCTAACATGAGGTGACACCAGAGGACACCCAGACCGTGGGTGAGCTGCATCCTTCTTTACCTCCAGGGCCGATTTTCATCATCATCATGACAGGTTCCTCACAGGGACACCACTCCTTGCTGGGCCCTAGATAAGGGTTCAGCCACATTGTCTTCTGGCATGTGGGGAGCGCCCTGACCTCGCAGGAGGATGTCGTTTTGTGTTTCTGTGGCATCTGGCCCAGGGCCTGGGTCTCACTACTCACTCAGTAAGGGATCGTGAGAGTCAAACGTAAAATCCCAAGTCAGAGAAATGGACTGAGAACAACCACATTCAGCACTGATGGATTCAACAGACATGTATTGATTACCTACTGAGTACAAAACACTGATTAATCTAAATGCTGGGGGTTGAGCAGTGATTATGGAGTCTACATTCAAGTTAGAGGTGGTGACAAACAACTGAGCAAATAGATCAGCATGATCACTTTGGATACTGGGGTGAGTGCTGTCAAGGGAATAAACAAGCCAGTGGTAGAGAATGACAGGGCCAACCAACCTAGACCCAGTAGCCAATGGAGCTGCTCCGTGGAGGGAATCGCTGAACTGACACCTGAAGGGTGACAAGCAGTCAGCCAAGGGAAAAGCAGGGGACAGTAATCCCAGCATAGGAAATAACATGTGCAAAGGCCCTGTGGCAGGAAGGAACAGCCAGGAGGCAGGACCTAATGAGCAAAAGGGAGCTCAGAGAAGTAGACAGGGTCCAGGATACATAAGCCCTTTGTTGGCCTTGGGATACAAGCTTAGATTTTATTCTAATCCTAATAAAAGTATTCTTTTTTGGATGGTACTCAAACTCCCTAGGAGTGTGGAAGAACTCAGACATTCTAATAAGAATATAACTTAATATCAAATTGCAAATAAAAATGTAACAGCTGATAAAACTGATTCACAATGAAGTAAACCCATGGGAATGGTCTGACAGAATCTGTTCTGGGCTAGGAGTCAGAAGACTGGGTTTCAGGCCCTGCCTGGCCTTGGTGAGTCGCTGACCTCTTTCAGCCTCAATTTCCACATTTCTCAGTGAAGGCTGAACTCAGTGAGTCCAAGACCAACTCATTACTGTTTCAGCCTCCTCTTATTCCCATCAGAACCAGCTACAGTCATGCATTGTTTAACACCAGAGATAAGTTCTGTGCGAACATCTTGGAGTCATTGAGTGTACCTCACAAACCTAGATGTGTACTTCACTACACACCTAGGCTGGATGGGGTAGCCTCTTGTTCCTAGGCTACAAACCTGTACAACCTGCTACTGTACTGAATACTATAGGCAGTCGTACTCCATGGTGTATATTTGTGTATGTAAACATATCTAAACATACACATGAAAGGAATAGTAAAATATGGTATTATAGTCTTACGGGACCACTGCCATCTATATGCTTTCTTCCAGCCACAGCTGCCCCTGTGGACCCTCCCTTCATATGAATGGGAGGTTGGCACATGATAGAGTCAGGCTAGTCCCAAACCCAAACTTCCTCTCAGAAAAAGTAAGAAAACTTGGAGAGGCTTGGGAGTGGAAGAGAACTCCTGTTTACGGAGCATTCACTGCGGGCCTGGGCTCCACAGGCTGCATCCCATAAACTGCCCCATTTAATCCTCACAGCTGCTTGTGCCCAAGCCCTGCTGCACTCCCCGACCCTGGGCTTACCCCTGACAGCCACCCCACACTGGGTCTGCTCCCCTTCCCAACTGGCCTGGAGCTCCCTAGGGTAGGGCTGAGTCTGAGTCCCTCACCTGTGGCTCCCCAGAGCCCAGCCCAGAGCGGGCCTCAGTGAGAGAGAAGGGGTGGGGAGCGCGTTCGCTTGTGGGCGACAGTATGTGGCCAGGGGACTGTCTCCAATTTCTCTCCTCAAAGAGGTCAAGAAACATGCCCAAGGTCACACAGCTGTTTTGTGGCAGAGCCAGGACTGAAGCCCAGGTCTGAGAAACCCCAAATCCAACGCTCTTTCCTGACATTCCCTGGGCCCAGCCCCACATGTAGCTCAGTGAGCAAAACAGGAAGCACTGATAGAGTCCTCCGTGCCCAGATGGCTCATGTGCCCTGAAGGCAAGCTGGAGACAGGCTGGGGGCAACTGGAAGGCAGGGGTCTAAGTCACCTGTATCCCCCAGCCCAGCACGGGGCCTGGCACACAGAAAATGTTTGTTTCCCCTGGGAGAAGATAAAATAACCAAAATCACAAAAACTTCATGTGATCAGGAAATGGAGATTCCTAGAGGCTGAGTGAAGCACTTGGGGCCACACAGCAAACAGACATGACTAGAACTCTTCTTACTTAGGGCTGTCACCAAAGGGCAGTGACCAAACTATCTCTGCTCTAGGTCAGACTTAAAGAAACAGGTTCAGATGGAAGGGGAGAGGCTTCAGGGAGAATTCTGGGGTCTTAGGACTTCTGAAGGGGAACATTCCTGTGGCCCTAGGGAAAGTTGTTGAAGCATTGCAATGCAGGAAGGTTGTAAGGATCCTCATTTTACAGCTGAAGAAACTGAGGGCCAAAGAAAGAAAGGAACCTGGCCACAGTCACTCATCAAACCAGTGACTGACAGGACTGTTAGCATCTGGAGGACAGAGCCAGGACCAAAACCAGGGTGGGTCAAGAGTCACTGGCTCAGAGGGAGAAGGGAGGGAGGAAGCCACGAAAGAAGATGAAGCTTCATTGAGGGGCAGGAGGCGGGTGAGAAAGGGGAACCAGGCTCCAGGTAGGACCCCACCACTCCCTTCCATTCCCATGGCTAGCCCCAGGCACCCCACCACTGCATCTGGCCCCATTCCTACACCATGTTCCGTGACAACTTTACACACTGTATGGGGCACCTTGCTTGGTCTCATTTTGAATGGAAGATCTCGTTTGTGACATGACACATGCCTCAGCGGGGCTGTGTAACGTGGGGCAAGTCCCAGCTTCTCTCCTATCAAATATGTGACCAGGGCAGAGGGTCTCCCAGGCCCCAGTAGCTATGCAGGCTCCCAGTCCCACAGTCATGACTGCCTAGAACGCGTCTGTTCGAATGTTCTCAGGGGTACCCCAAAACCCCTGTGGGGCCTCCCCTCCAGGAAAGCCAGCACACATCCACAGTGAACACATAGTCAGGATGTCTAGCTTGTAGTCCCAGCTCCACCACTAACGCTGTGTCTCTTTGGGTGAGGCACTCAATCTTTCTGGGCCTCAGTTTCCACCAGCCTTGAAATGGAAGGAGTCAGTGCATGTAAAGATGAGAGACCCACGCAAATGCACATTGTTCTTTCTGTCTACCCTCCTTCGTCCCAGGCATCAAGCTGGTCTTGGGCCAATATTAATAATTCCCCATGGGGCCTTAGCCCTTTCTGTCTCTTCCTTACTCTAGGACCAGGCCTGGGGTCAGTCCCTGTTTATGGAGTCTGTTTCAGGACATTTTGCCCCTCGTTATCTTCGTGATCACTCTGGGACACTGGTTTTATCACCCCATTTTCACAGATGGGAAACGTGAGCCAAGCGTCTTGCCAGTGTCTAGTTGCTAAACATAGTTTGGAGAGGAGACCAGTGGGCCGAGCTTTCCCTTCCACCAGCGGTCAGCCAGTCCACAAACTATGGCTCGGGTCCCTCTGTGCACCTGGAGGTGCTCCCTGCTTTGGACCTGAGCAATGCAGGACACCCCTGCCCAGACACGGCCTGCCTGGCTTGGGTTTCCCAGATGCAAAACCTCCCCTCCCAGGAAAGGGCAGCCGCGGCCGAGTTCACGCTGGGGGAGGTCAGAGACCGCAGGTGGTATCCTAGGGCTGCAGTCCACGCACACCCTGAAGCTTAGCGACCCTGTTTGTGGCCCGCCCAGCTTCTAACGGGGAGGGGGGCGGGGTGGGGACTGAGGCCCGAGGCGAGGCGCCCTCCCCCTCCCATCTCCCCTCCGGGTCCGGGCCTCACCGGCAGGACAGCGTAGGTCTTGAACGCCTGGTTCAGGCTGCGCACCAGCGCCCACTTGCCGAGCTGCGGGACGCGCGCGGGGTCGGCAGAGTCGGCGGGGTCGGCAGAGTCGGCGGGGTCGGCAGAGTCGGCGGGGTCGGCGGGGGGCTCCATGGTGCGGCGATGGCGGCACTGCTCCGGCTCCCTAATTCACCTAATCCCGTGCGCGCCGCCCGCCCCGGAACCCTAAACCGGGCCATCTGCCGCGGGTCCATGGCAACGGCGGCTTAGGTGACGCCCGCGGGCAGGACGGCGAGGGGGCGCCCGCACCACCCCGGCCCGCTCCGTCTCGGCGGAACCCCCCGCACCCCCACTTCGCCGGGAATTCCAGGCGGCCTCACTGGCACCGTGGCGGTAGGCCTGGGATAAACGTGGCACCTGGCACCGCACCTGACCGCAGTTTTGGAAAAAATCGGTGTGTTTTCTCTGGAAGGAAACACGAGGATGTTATGGAATAGAACGCAGTCAACTCCCGGGGTTTTTAAGACTAAACGGGAGATGCATTGAAGATATTTCTGGCTCCCTGGCTGCTTCTGGGGAGTGAGGTCAGATACACAGTTTCCTTCTGGGGTAAGTTTGGGGGAAAGCCCCTGAAGAGTCTGTGTCCTCCTCCCGCAGCCCCCGAGGTCAAATAGCAGCCCACATCCATCCTGCATGAGAGGCCTTGGAGGCCTGGTGTGGGCCTCCACAGGACTGCTGCATCATCTCGATGGCTCAGAGCTCTCCCTGCAATGGGGCGAGCTGGCCTCTTGTGTCCTAGCAGCCACATAGTGCTGGGCACCAGGCCTCGGTCCACACTGAGCTGTGAGCCAGAGGCCACCATCCCATCCCGAGGGCCAGGAAGGCCCAGGCCCTTTGACTCCCCTCCCATTCCTTCCTTCTCGCCTTGCCCTGCCTATCTTTGTCCTCCTCCCCTCTTTCCTCCTTTTTTTTTCTCTTCTCTTTTCAAGGCCTCCAGTCTGCATTTGTGGCCCTCCGCATTGCCTAGTATCCTGGAAGCCAACTGCTCCCCAACAAATAAAAAACGGCAAAGAGTGAGGGCCAGGGACTGGGTGGGGGGAATGGCAAGGAAAAAGACAGTGATGCCTCACACAAGGCTCAGAGCCACCCAGGATGGGCCCAGTTCTACCCCACTCCCTGTCCCAGCCTTGCGGACCCAGGGCTCTGCTGCCCAGCACAAAGCTGACTGATCAGTGATTCCCACCCACTTCCTGTGACCTCTCAGGGACACTGCTCTCAGGAGAGGTCCTTCTCCGAGTCAAGCCGAAAACAAGCACGTCTATCTCTCCCCGCCCACCTACAGCAGCACAATGGAACAGGAACCAGACCTCAGACACAAGGAAGCACTGGTGGTGAGCTTCCGGGCATTCTGCCATTAAGTCCATATAACCCACCTTCACTGAGTACAGGCTCAGACTAAAACACAAAGGACACTGTTAACAAGACATGTCCTCAGACTGGTGTAGTGGACAGACCCAGGCACAGATAAGGATGGTACCAGCAGATAAGAGGCAGATTAGCCCTGGAGACACAGGATAGCACGGCTGCTAAGAGTTTGGACCCTGGAGTCAGGGCTTAGTTTCAATCCCAGCTCAGCCACTCACAAGCTGTGTTACCTTGGGCAAGTTCCTCGACCTCTATGTTCCTTTCTTTCCTCATCCGTCAGGTGACAAAATGACAGTGCTTCCACGTGCTCGTGAGGATTTAACAGGTGAAGATGCGTAATGCACCTAGATTGGTGCCTGTTAGAGCAAATGTATATGAGTGCCAGTCATGGTTAACTAAGGGAGTTGTGTTAGGGGTGACAGCTGGGTTTTATGATTTTTTTTAGGCAGCCATTAGGGGAAAGGGCATCCCAGGAAGAGGGAACAGCAAACTCAGAGAATCAGAGGAGAGAGCAAAGAGATCGTAAAGTAGGTCTGGCGACTGGTGGCTAAAGAGAGGTCCCCTGGGGGAGACCCTGCAAGGCGCTAAGAACCTGACCTTGCATGGTTCCAGACTGACTACTGAGACCACCCCTGAGCTGGAGGAATAAGCCTCTTCTCCACAAGCGGCAAAGACAGAGACTCTTGAAAGCTGCAACAGAGAGGTGACTCATTCTATACAACGAATCCTTAATATGAGTCTCGGCTGATTTCTCATCAGAAACCATGGCGGCCAGAAGGCAGTAGGATGGCATATTTAAAATGATGAAAGAATTAAAAAACTGTCAAGAAAGAATTCTGTATCTGGCATAACTATCCCTCACAAAGGAAGGAGAAATGAAGACATTCCCATGTAAATAAAAGCTGAGGGAGTTTGTCACTGGTTGACTTGCCCTATAAGAAATGCTAAAAATTAAAAGACATTGAACAACAACAAAACAACCAATCCAATTCAAAAATGGGCATAGGCAAGAGTTTGATTGCACCACTGCACACCAGCCTAGGTGACAGAGTGAGACTGTGTCTCCAAAACAAACACAGGCATAGGACTGAAATAGACGTTTCTCCAAAAAAGATATACAAAGAGACAAGAAGCACATGAAAAGATGCTCAGCATCACTCATCATTAGGAAAATGCAAATCATAACCACAATGAGATATCACTGTACACCCGTTAGGATGGCTATTACAAAAAAACAAAACAGAAAATAAGTTTTGGCAAAGATGTGGAGAAAATGGAACCCTTATGCCCTGCTGCTGGGAATGTAAAATAATATAAATGTTGTGAAAAACACTATGGCAGTTCCTAAAAAAATTAAAATGAGAATTACCATATGACCCAGCAATTCTACTTCTGGATATATACTCAAAAGAATTAAAAGCAGAATCTCAAAGAGATCTTTGCACACCTGTGTTCAAAGCAGTATTAATTATAATAGCTAAAACACAGACACAATCCAAGTGTTTCTCAATAGATGAATGAATAAACAATATGTGGTATGAACATGCAATAAAACATTACTCAGCCTTAAAAAGGAAGGAAATTCTGACACATGCTATTAATACAACATGGATGAACCTTGAGGATATTACGCTAAGTGAAGTAAGTCATCACAAAAAGACAAATAGTGTATGATTCCACTTATGTGAGGTACCTAGAGTAGTCAAATCAAAACCATAAAGCAGAATGGTGGTTGCCAGGGGCGGTGGGGAGAGGGGATTGGGGAGTTATTGTTCAATGGATAGAATTTTTATTTTACAAGATGAAAAGAATTGTAGAAATTGATAGTGGTGATGGTCACGCAACATTGTGAATGTATTTAATGCCACTGAACTATGCACTTAAAGTGGTTAAATGGGGCCAGGCACAGGGCTCATTCCTGTAACCCTAGCACTTTGGGAGGCTGAGGCGGGTGGATCACCTGAGGTCAGAGGTTCAAGACCAGCCCGGCCAACATGATAAAACCCCATCTCTACTGAAAATACAGAAATTAGCTGGGGATGGTGGCAGGGACCTGTAATCCCAGGTACTCAGGAGGCTGAGGCAGGAGAATCACTTGAACCTGGGAGGCATAAGTTGCAGTGAGCCGAGATCACACCACTGCACTCCAACCTGGGTGACAGAGTGAGACTGTCTCAAAAAAAAAAAAAAAATTGGCAAAAAAATTAGAGTACAGTACACAGTAATGCAAAGCCATACGAAAAAAAATAAAGAACACTGGTAAACACACTTGCATAGATAAATAGAAAAGTCATATTTGACCAGGCACAGAGATAGGGTGTCTGTACTCCCAGCCACTTGGGAGGCTGACGCAGCAGGGCTGCCTGAGCCCGGGAGTTCAAAGCTGTAGTACACCACTATTGCACTTGTGAATAGCATCTGCACTCCAGGTTGGGCAATATAGTAAGACTCCATCTCTTAAACAAACAAACAAAAAACAGTATTGTTGTATTTTTGGTCTGTAACTACTTTCTTTTCTGTGTGATTTAAAAGACAAATGTATAACATAATGATACGTCTATGTTAACTGGCACACAATGTACAAAGACGCAATTTGGACAATAAACAACATAAAGGGGGAGAGAGAAAACTATAAAGGAACATAATTTTTAGATATTATTCAAGCTAATTTGGCCTTAACTCAAACTACATTGCTGTAGATTTAAGATGTTATTTGTAGGCCGGGTGCAGTGGCTCATACCTGTAATCCCAGCACTTTGAGAGGCTGAGGCAGGCAGATCACTTGAGGTCAGGAGTTTGAGACCAACATGGTAAAACCCCGTCTCTCCTAAAAATAAAACAATTAGCCAGGCATGGTGGTGCATGCTTGTAATCCCAGCTACTTGGGAGGCCGAGGCAGGAGAATTGCTTGAACCTGGGAGGCAGAGGTTGCAGTGAGCCGAGATCACACCACTGCACTCCAGCCTCGGCAACAAGAGTGAAACTCCATCTCAAAAAAAAAAAAGATGTTGTTTGTAAACCTAAGAATAACCATTGAGGAAAAAAACTTTTAAAATACACAGAAGAGTAAATGAGAATCAAAACAGTACTTTAGAAAAAAAAAGTCAATTAAACACAAAAGAAAGCAGTAATGAGGAATTGAGGAGGAAAAGATATAAGACATACAGAAAACATAGCAAAATGGCAGAAGTCCTTCCTTAACAGTAATTACTTTACATGTAAATGGATTAAACTCTCCAACCAAAAGGTAAAGATTGGCAGAATGGATCAAAACAAAACAAAACAAAACAAAGAAAACAAAAACCAACCACATGATCTAACTATATGCTGCTTACAAGAGATCCACTTTAGATCCAAAGACACAAATAGGTTAAAAGTAGAAGGATTTCACACAAATAGTATTCCATGCAAATAGTAACCAAAAGACAGCTGGGATGACTATACTATTGGACATAGATGTTAAGTCAAAATCATTACAAGAAACAAAGAAGGACATTATATTTTACTAAAAGCATCAATCCAACTGTTACCAACAGCCCACCAATTTACCTCCAAACCTCCTTCTGCCCACAAATCTGGGCCAAGTACACAGAGTCCCTGCCCTGGCCCCACCATGAAGCCGGGAATCATGACATACTGAAGCACAGAAGCCCTCCTTGTGGTCCTTAAAGACATGAGTCAGGTGCACTACAGAGCTCTGAGTTCTTATTCCAGCCCTGGCACCAGCTGGCCTTGCAGCCCTGGGCAAGTCCTTCTCCCTGAGACCTCAGTCCCTGTATGTTCATGAAGGACTGCAGCAGCTGTCTCATGGCTTTCCATGTCCCACCCTCTCCCAGGGAGGACAGAAGCCTCTCCCATTCCCAGGCACCCTCCCATCCCTGTGCCCCCTGGGGACTCACTGTCACAGTTTTAGTCACAGGTGCCTTTCCTAGGTTTCTAAGCTGTCTCCCCACGTTGGTCTGGGAACTCCTCCAAGGCAGGGAATAGTAGGTGAATGCCTGCTCTACCTGCCCTCAAGCAGGAAGTACGCTTCAGCTGCTTCTTTGGTCCTGAAAAAAAACCCAGCCCCGGGGAGCTGACCCGCTCTGTAGTTCCACAGGCCAAGCCCAGTGGGATCCATCTTGTGCTTTGCTGTTGATGAGTGAGGGCCTTGGGCACGTTACTCAGCCTTCCTGAGCCTGTTTCCTCATATGCAAAATGCAGATTAAAAACCTCTTTTCCGGCTGGGTGTGGTGGCTCACACCTGTAATCCCAGTACTTTGGGAGGTCGAGGTGAGTGCATCACGAGGTCAGGAGATCGAGACCATCCTGGCCAACATGGTGAAACCCCATCCCTACTAAAAATACAAAAATTAGTTGGATGTGGTGGCATGTGTCTGTAATCCCAGCTACTCAGGAGGCTGAGGCAGGAGAATTGCTTGAATCAGGGAGTCGAAGTTCACACTGAGCCAAAATCATACCATAGCACTTCAGCCTGGTGACACAGCAAGACTCTGTCTCAAAACAAACAAGCAAGCAAGCAAACAAAAAACCCTCTTTTCCCACAGCTGCCATTGTGAGGCTAAAATGCCATTTGGGACTCCATGAAAATGCTTCTTCCTTCATCTGTTTCCCCGGTCTGCCTCTCTCCTCCTCTCTTCCTGCCAGTTCCTTCCCTATCCTGAAAGATCCATGGGAAACAGGATGAAGGCTGTCCCTCCTGTCCAGGACTCATCAGGAAGCCCCAGGTAGGCAGAGAAAGGAGGAGGACTGTGGACAAGGCTCGGGGTTTGCAGAGCAGGGAAGCCTCCCAAAGGAAGCAGAGACCACACTGAAGCCTGAGTAGAAGTCAGTCAGGCAAGAGAGGAAGCCAAGTGCTCCGTGGATCTTTCAGGACAGGGAAGGATGTGGCAGGAAGAGAAGAGAGGGCTGACCAGGGAAGCAGATGAAGGAGGAAGCATTTTCATGGAGCTCCACGTGGCATTTTAGCCTCGCATCAGCAGCTGTGGGAAAAGAGGCTTTTAATCTTCATTTTACATATGAGGAAACTGAGGCTCAGGAAGGCTGTGTAACGTACCCAAGGCCCTCCCACTCATCAATAGCAAAGCCTGGGCTGGAGCCCACTGGGTCTGGTCTGTGCAACTGCAGAGCTGGCTGGTTCACCAGGGCTGGGCTTTCTTCAGGACCAAGGAAGCAGCTGAGTGTACTTCCTACTTGAGGGCAGGCAGAGCAGGCATTCACCTACAAGACACTTGCTCCCAACAGAGGCCACCCACAGCTGGAAGCGGGTCAACGTTCAGAGGGGCAGGAAGGGAGGGGGTGGTGAGGAGGTCCCTTCAGCCAGAGGCCTGCCTCAGAGGCCCCCTGAGGGAGGATGCCCCTGGAGGGCTATGGGGGCCCAGGCCCTGGCACACAGCAAACACTCAGCAAATGGGCTTTTCCTCTCCTAGATCCTGCCCATGTCTAATGGGCATTTGAACAGGCTCTCAGGCCAAGGGGCTCTAGAGGGGGTCTCCTCCAGCCCCTAGGATGGAAGAATGTCTGTCCTGATGCTGCCCTGAAGCCTGCCTCTCACTCACACACACAGACACACACGCACACACTCATCTGCAAACATGCCGGACCATGCAGCCTCAGGGTGGCCAGGCAAGGCTGAGCCATTGGCCTCTGGTGACCCTGGAGACCGAGAAGCTGCTGGCCAAGCCCCCACAGCACACAGCCCCACAAGCCCTACAGCCTGCTGCCAGGCCCACCTGGCTCAGGGCCCACATTCCTGGCTTCCGCTCTGGATACCGGGAGCTCATTAGAGCCTCAGACTGATCACGGGGAAGGACTGAGGGTCAGAGGCCACTGTGGCCCTCAGTAGGAAGGGGGGCTGGAGGACTCAGGTCGGGGCAGTACCTCTGCTACTTCCCATAAAATCCCAGGGGTCTCCAGCTCAAGCCATGTCACCCCCCGCCCTCCAGTCACTGCTCCCCAAGGCCCTAAGGATAAGTTGGGCTCAGGGCCCTTTGTGGCCTGGCTTTGGGAGCCTTGCCAACCTTCTCTCCTCTTCCCCAGGGACCTTCCCACATCTAGGCCTTTGCACATGCTGTTCCACTGCCTGGGATCCAGAGATGTCTGTAAATAAAATCATTTCTGCCCAATGGGGTGAGCCAGTGAGAGAAGGAAACCCCAGCCAGCACATCAGAGGGAACAGGTTTCAGACTGGGCCTGGAGGGCTGGGTTTGGAGGTCTAGCAATTTTCCAAGAGAACACCCTGGGGAGGGTGTCCCACGGGTAAGCATATGGAAGAGGGGATATGGGATGGGGAGGACAGGCCACCCAAAGAGGGGGGAGCACTGACCTGCTGAAGAATCACCATGGTCCCAAGTCAGGAGCTCCTGCTGCCCACTGGGCCAGGCACAGTTCTGCAGGGAGACAGACCGTGTCATGCTTCTGGGCAGGCCAGCCCTGGAAGCCTGGAGCCTGGCTGGGGTCACCTGGGCTCCACCCAAAGCCCCAGTTCCCCCTCCCTCGAGGGAACCCTCCCTGGCTTCTCTCCCTCTGGCCACTGCCCAACCTGCGTGACCTGAGCCTCAGCCACTGTCACCAGCACCACTGCCCAGAGCAGCTGAATTCTTCTTTCAGTCACTGTCATTCAGAGATTCCCAAAGGGCTCCTAGAAAGTAGCAAGTCTGGCCCCACCAGGGACCTATGGCAAAGGGGCCCAGAGAGGGACCAAGACTTGCCCAGGGTCACACAGCTAGCCAGAGCAAATATAGGACTAGGACTTAATCTCCGGCACTCAGCTTAGGGATTGTCCCAGGAATGTGGGTGACAAGGACAAGCCTGAGAGAGGGGAAGGTCATGGGCTGGGCATGACCTGCTCACGGCACACCCTGCCTGAAACCTCTCAAGAGCACCCACCGCCCTCAGGATGGCTCTGTGCAGAGCACTGGCTGCTGACAGGGAGGCAGGGTCATTGGGGTCTGTCTCTGGCTGTGCTGCTGAATGCACCGCACCTGGGCCCCCCACGCCCAGCACAGTCTGGCCCCTGCTGATGCCTCAGTCTTTTCTCTCACTGCTCACTCCCTTTCACACCCTTATACTTGGACATCCTCAGTGACTCACTGTTCCTGAAAAACGCCAGCTCTTGCCATCTCCTGGCCTTTACACACTGGCCCTTCTACCTGAAATTTTGACTAGTGAATTTCCACCTATGGTTCATGGCTCAGTTCAGATGATACCTCCTCCAAGAAGCCTTCCCTGACCACCCCAAAGCTGCCAAGAGCCTCTATATTCCCCTTTATCCCATTTTGACTATATGCATTATGTTGTCAGGGTAAGGATCTGTCCCACCTCTGCCCCCAAAGGTGGGGAGTTGATCCAGGGTGGGATGTGGCCGGTGGGAGAGGGTCTGAGACATTGCCTTGTCTCCAGCCTTGCCCAGCACAGGGCCAGGCCCAGAGATGGGCTCTGGAAGGAGCTTGAAAGGCAGCCCCAGCCTACAGGCCCTGGTGTGAGGCCCCTCTGGCTCCCAACCTGTCCCCTAGAATGCGCATCAATTTTTCACAAGGGACCATTCAGAGCTGCCGGGGCATTCGATCCTCTGCCCATGCCACCGCCTGACACCCGAGCCCTGACCCCTGCCCTGGAGCTCTGGGACACAGCAAACCCACGGTCCTTCCAGAGACCTGAACTAGTCTGGGTACCTGGTGGGGGTGTGGATTCCACAGGGCCAGCAGGCAAATGCCACTGGGCGCTTGTCTGAAGATGGTGCCCAGGCTGTGGAGCCGGCGCCCTATGCCAGCATGAGCCACGAGGGCTGGGGGCAGAGCCAGTGCTCTCACTAGAGATGTGGGGCTCCAAGGGATGTGGATCAGAGGAGAGTGGCGAGGGCATGGAATTTAAGGGCCACATGTTAAAATGACAAGACATACATTTTATTTCTAAAAATGAGAACTAGACCACATTCAAGTTAATTTCTTTTCCAACTGACCACAGGGGCCATAGGCTGTATTTATATTTCTATGTCTATGCCTGGTTTTACCTCTTCCCCACTACAACCCTGGCTGGTGGGGCTTCATACTCCCATTTCACAGATGGGACATTTGGTGCATAGAGGAAGGAAGTGACTCATCCAGAAATGGAGATCAAGAGTGTCAGAGAGAAAGCAAAGGAGACAGAGAGAGAACGGACTCTTCTCTCTCTCTGCCACCACAGCACGTCTAGTCCCCTGGCCCCAGGATGCCCCTAACCCCAGCCCCAGCTCAGAGAAGATGTGATGGACAACATGCCCCTTGGCTCTTCCCTCCTCCAGGGGACACGTGTCCATCTTCCCAGGCTCAGGACAATTTCGTTCAGTAGCTGTGGTGACTGAGCCCTCAAGGGTGGCAGGAAGCCTCGTCCCAGGAGAAAGTGGCTGCAGGGCAGAGGATCTAGAGGTAGCTCAAGTCCATGACTCCTCCACATCCAAACCCCTCCCAACGCCCCAGGACAGTGGGCAGCCCATCCTTACCTGGGGCCCAGCTGCTCACTCTCAGTGGCCTGCCAGCCTGGTACAGCTGCCACCTGCACGGAGGACTCTGGAAGCTGGGGTCATGGGCCCAGCCAGTCTGCAAACACACGTCCCCTCTTCCTCTGTCTGGCTCCGAGTCTCGCTCTGGGCGTCCCTCTGGATATTTTCCTTCCTCGCCGTCTCTGTGTGTGTCTTGTCTCTCCCTCTCTCTCCTGCCCAGAGCGGCTGTCCGGCCAGCACTGCTGCCCTCCCCTCCTCACTCCAGAGCCTTCTCCCAGGAGGCGGAGCCGGAGGGGGCCTCCAAGGTCTGGGTGCGGTGACATCAGCTTGGGGGACGGGCTGTGCTGGGGCTGGGACTAATGTCCAGAGGCTGCTCAGGGCTCTGTTCGGAGCACTGGCTGCCGACAGGGAGGCAGGGTCATTGGGGTCTGTCTCTGGCTGTGCTGCTGAATGCACCACACCTGGGCCTGGGCATCCCAGGCTGGCTTCAGGTGCCTCCTGTTGTTTGCAGGACACGGCCTGCTGTCTCAGCACCTGAGCAGGAAACCCCATGTGATCCTGACTTAGTCTCTGATATGCTGGGGTCTCAGCCCGCCGCCCTCCTCCAGCCCCATTTCCTCCTCCTCGACCTGGCTGTTTGGGAGAGAGAACGGTCAGGCAGAGCATGGCAGGAGAGAGAGTGCTGAGCTATAGCCCTGCCTTCTGCGCCTTCTCCCTCCTGCACACCCACCCTTGCCTCTGATGTGTGTCCCCTGACGCTGGTCAATGCAACATCGCCCCCACAACCTGCTCTGCGGGTTGGGGACACATGTTATTCTGTAATCATCCAGAAACTTTGCCAAACCAGCTGACTAGGAGCCACCCCACATGTGACAGCGACACATACAAACTGAAGTGAAATCTGTGATTTAAAGGGGTGGGCGGAACCAAACAAAGAGGAGCACAGGTCTTAGTTATTAGCGTTGTCGAGGGTGGAGACCTCCCGGGACCCTATCAGGACCTGGCAATTTCTCCTTTCCGCCCTCGGTGGCCACGCACCTGTCGGCAGCCCCATCGTGCACCTCTCCAGGGCAGCTCTGAGTGGCAGAAGGATGTCTCTTTTGGGTCCCTAGCCCCCATAACTGGAGTGTCTGCAGGGAAGCCAGCCAGAAAGTGGGTTGGGGGCTCAAAGGGGCGCTATAGCTCGCCAGCGCCGCCTGCTGGTCACAGGCCCCACTGCCCCGCTGCTTCCCTCAGGCGGGCTGAGCACTGCTGGGAAGTGACAGGAGGCAGCTTCTGCTAGGGCCTGGGTCCCCTCAGACCCGACGACCCTGACCCAGGAAGACCCCAGGATGCCGTCTGCCCCTTAGTCTGGTGGGCCTAACAGGAGTCCAGGAGTCCCTGGAACACAGTCCCCACCTAGGATTTACACCTGCTGCCGAAACCTAGTACTGGCCACTCCTCGAGTCCCCCCTCTCCATACTCCCAGGCTAGGCAGGGCCAGTGGTGTCAGCCCTACACGGTGGGAAAATGAGACCCCGGGGGAGCACAGGCACACGGCTGGCAGCAAGGACAAAATGCAGTGAGCTGTGGGGATGGGACAGAGGTGAGCAGGTTGTGGGGGACAGGGTGGCCTCCAAACACCAGGATGACAGCTACATTGTGCTCAGCCACGCTATGAACCAGACACTATGCCAAGCAGATCACACGATTTGCAACGTCCATTTCTCAGTCCCATGAAGAAAGCGAGGCATCTCAGTTCACTTTGCCCTCACACTGCACTCACCCCCTGTCTCCCAAGTCCAGTTTTCCATTGAGTCATCCATTCTGCTTTCAGAATCATCCCAACCCTGCTGCTTCCCACCACCACACCAGCTTCCTGGCCCAAGATGCCTGCGTCTGCCCTCAGTAGCCTCTGCTCTGGTCCCCCGACACCTTCCTGTGCCCCGAAAGCCCATCTTCTCTTCCCAGCCCTTCACGCACACATCAGGGAGTAGGCGGTCTCTAACCCAGCAGCCCCACACTGTCCCATCAGTAATGTGCGGTGTAGTTTGTCATGACCAGAGTATGTCTTTGTGCTCCCTGCTCGTTTGTAGACTGTTCCAGAGCAGTGATTGCTATGCCTGGTTCCCCACATCCCAGGTGTCCAGGACGGGCCTTGGCACAAAGCCAGCCCCGTACAGATCTACTGAATTAAGGAATGACTGAATGATCCCCACAATCTCAGCTCACAGGCGCACCAGGCAGGCAGCGGGGTCCTCCCTCTGACCAGAGGACAGTCGCCCAGGCCTGGGGAATATTCCTCCATTGTCCCTTCCCCCCAGAGGGACAGAGGGACACAGGAAAGTCTTTTTGGAATTGTGATAAGATTTATTGAGACTAGAACAGACTTCTTGTCCCCCAACCCCGTGGTGGATCCTGAGAAGAGGGAAGCCCAGGTCTGGGTAGTGTGGGCTGGAGACCCCACCCACCTGCAGATGGGGACTCCCAGGCCCCCATGGGTGCATATAGTGAACAAAGTAATTGCTCTCCCCTACCTCCCCTGATCCTTACCTGCCTGGCCCCCAAGGTCTCCTGGGGACCAGAGATCCCTGCAATAGCCAGGAGCCAGCCTGGCCCACCTCAAGGGGCAGGAAGCAAAGGCAGCACTGTGGAACCTGTTCTGTCACGGGGTGGCAGGCATGGCCTGGCCCCGAGGCTGAAGCCCACAGGTCTGCCACTTGGTCCTGGTGTACCCCTGTATCCCAGGGGACATGGCTGAGCAAAGTCCCATGTGTTAGCCCGAGGTGCAAGCTGGCTCACTTCTCCTACTCAAGAGCCTTGATTTGAAATATACATAGAGAAGTGGTGATTACATGAACATATATATATCTAGTGTGTGTGCATACAGAGATACATAGAGAAACGGGTATTATTTTGCCCTTACTCAGCACTTGGTAGTAAGAGTGCTGACACACAAGAATCATTGGCCCCACTTTGTAGAAGGGGGAAATTGAGGCACAGGAGGTTTAAGTGACTTGCTCCCAGTCATGCGGAGTCCTGGCCCCAGGCCCAGGTTCTTGAGGGGAAGTCCCGACTTTCAAGAAAGAATGCTCTTGTCCTCCTTGTTGTTCATTTCCTGGCCCCTCATATGGCCCAGGGCCAAGACCCAGGAGCAGAGCCAGACACAGAGTGAGGAGGCAAAGTCAGAGAATCCAGCACCTCCAGCCAGAACACTGATCCAGACAGCAGGATCTGGAGTCGAAAAGTCAAGTTCCCAAAAGGAATTCCCAGCAAGGACACAGGAATTCCTGTTCTTGAATTAACTGCACTTTTTCATTTGCTACACCTGGTCTGGAAGCCCGAGAAGGGCACAGAAGAGATCCCAAGTGGGTCACGGCGCCAACGCTTACGAAGAGTTCTCCAGAGGACCAGCAAAACTGGAGCCAAGAAGAAAAATGGAGGTTCAGACTTTGAATTTTCTTTTAAAACCCCTGATTAAAATTGAGGTTTTCAACACAAAAATAATATAAAACATTGAGGACTAAAAGGAACATTTTGGTCCGGGCAGGAAGAAGAGCACTGTGGCCTCCTAGGCTGCATTTTGGGGGAATGTTGGTGGGGGGCTGTGGTCAGGTGATGGGGCTCCCTATCTCCTGCCAAGCCCAGTGGGTGGCCTGACTCTGGTGGGCCTGGCACCACACACCCCAGAGTCCTGTCTTTCAGGAAAAGCTGAGGTCTTACAGCAGAGAGGCTCTGGGAGCACCTCTCCCCTTCTGGTCCCCAAAGCCCCTCCACCTGCCTGGCCTCTGGCCCACTAACCCAGGCATGCTCCTTCCAGCATGGGGCAGAGGAGTCAGGAAGACGCCCTTCCTCACCCCCACTGATACCACCTCTCCAGGGACCTTAACCCAGGGGCTGGGAATGGAATCGGAAGCTAGAATGAGCAGGCAGCTGCAGCTCCCCTGGGTATCTGCCTCTGAGAGGACCTGAGGACAGAGGCGAGGCCCAAGGTAGAGGCCGGAGGAGGGCCCCGCTTCACCTGGGGCCTCAAAGGTGTCATTTATTCATTCGGCAAATCTCCATTGAGTGAGGAAATGGATGGGTGAGTGGACAGGATTAGAGAATGAACAAATGTCACCTGCATATTTTCCCAATTCCAGCCTGAGCAGGAACCCGGCAGGAGCCAAGAGTCCTTTCAAGGTGGGACAACACCAGGTATTGCTGATGGGGAAAGTGAGGTCTGGGAGGCTGGGTTGGGCCTAAGACACAAGGAGCAAGAATGGGGCTTGGGGATGTGGCAGTTTGTGTGTAAACAAGTGACATCTTCTTGGCACTCCTCGGCAGACAGCAGGGCCTTAGGAAAACGTTTTCAACGGATAGAGTCCCTTAGCAGTGGTGACAGTTGAGGTGGGGAGGACTATTTGAAATCTCAGCAAGGAAACTCCTCCACGAGAAGGGAATGCTTTGGGGCCCTCAGGACACTGAGGCTGAGGGAGGGGCAGAGACTTCCTAAGGTCACACAGCAAGTCAGTGGAAGAGTGGGAAAAGGACCCCAGTGTCCTGGCTCCCAGGCTAGACCCAGGCCCAGTGGGGACATGCAGATGGTGGTGGGAACTGCTGGAGCCAGGTAGGTGGGCAGGTGTCAGACAGCCATGAGGGAGGTGCTGCTGAGAATGTGCACAGCCACAGTGCCTGGCAGGTCGCTGGGCTGCCGGCTGTTTCGGTCCCGGAGGTGGAGGGTATGTAGGGCCTGGAGGTCGTCTGGGTCAGCCTTTAGGTGCACCTGGCCCAGAAATTCATCCTTTAGCACTCGGTGGTTCCAGACCTGGGAAGAGACAGAGGATCATGGGAGGGGCGGGCTACCTCCAAGTCCAGAAGGTAGGAAGCAAGGGCAGCACTGTGGAACCTGTTCTGTCAGGGGGTGGCAGGCATGACCTGGCCCCAAGGCTGAAACCCGCAGGTCTGCCACTTGGTACTGGTGTGCCCCTGTATCCCAGGGACATGGCTGAGCACAGTCCCACGTGTTAGCCCAAGGTGCAAGCCGGCTCACTTCTCCACCCCCTAACTCAGGTCTATGGGGAGTGCTGGTGGTGGTGGCAGGGCCTTGAAGTGCAAGCCTGGCTGAGGATCGGGGGCCCTGGGCTGTCGGCCTCTCCATGAACCATGGGCAAGGTGGTGCCCCTTCCAGCCTCAGGCTCCTCAGCTAACTAAGCTCCCTCCCATGCATAAAGTGAAATCTGTTATCAGCTCCGCTAGTGATCTTGGGTGAACTTGGACAAGTGATACACCCACTGCCCTAGTTTCCCCATCTTTAATATGAGGGTTAAGTCAGCTGCCCTTAGGGGTCTTTCCAGCCCTGAGACATACAGGTCTGTGATTTGATCCAGTGGGACCCAGTGTTAAGAAAACTTGGATAAGCCACAGTGGCTCCCCCAGGGGGCCCCAAATGCTTGTTTACAGATGCTGTCTCATTGACAGAGATGCTGACCAAGGCCTGCGGGCCAGAGAGCTCCCTACTATTGAGTTCAGAATCATCATCCCCAGGCTACATCAGCCTGAGAGGAGAAGGAAGCCGTGGGAGGACACTGGCTTTCTATGCCCTGCCCAAGGCTCTTGGGAAATAGCCACACCCACCACACAGCGGCTCAGTGCCACTTTCCAGGTGGGGCCCTCATGGGGGAATGGGGGGACAGTTCCCAAAGCTGAGGGTGAGGTCAGCAGAGATGACTGCTGTCCCCAGTCAGGAGACTGACCCTGCTGGATCTCAGGACGACACCAACGAATCAAATTAACCCACCTACAGAGGGACCTTGGAGTGGCAAGAGAGCTCCCAAAGCCACACCAGGGGTCAGGGACAGACAGCTAGAGCCCAGCATGCCTGGGTCCCCGTCAGAGGGTCTTCCACCTGGGCTTGTCTCTGTGAGTGGGGAAGCCTCAGGCTGGGAGCCCAGGGGGTGGCCTCCGGAACCAGGGGCTCACCTGTACAGTGATGGGCTGGCTCAGCTTCTTGCGGTAGAAGATGCCTTTCACATTGTACTCTGGTGTGGAGGTGCCCTTCTGCACAGCCGAGCGGACTTTGTCCCCCTCACACTTGATGATGACGTAAGAGTTAGCCCCTAGGGAGAGGGAGTGGGAGATGGGGTGAGGGTGGGGGCGGGGGCTGCGGCAGGGCCTGGATGGGACAGATATCTGCAGGTGAGATACCCACCTGGCTCAGTTATTCAGATGGACAGACTGGAGCCTGACCCACCTCAAGGCCCCTTCGTTTCCAGAGACAGGCTGGCCAGCAGTGGTGCACTGGCCATCTCCGGCCTCCAGAGCTTTACCCACACTGCTCCCTCTGCCCGGAGCACCTTTCTCCCTTACCCCCTTTCATCAGGCTTTGTATTTTCTCAGCCTGGAAAAAGGCTACTCCCTCCAGGAAGCCTTCCCTGAGGTCTCCCCCCCAGCTGGAAGCCTCCTGAGAGCAGAAGGTAAACCTTTTCCTCTCTATGTGCCCCGCATCAGGCATCACCCCAGGAATGGCTGGGCCTGCAGTGCCTCTGCGAGCAGGAGAGCTCTGAGGCTGGTGTCTGTGCTGGCAGAGAGAGGCCATGGGGCAATTGGCAAGAGGGCCGGGGGACTTTCCCTGGAAGAGCTCACCTGTGGGGGAGTCCTTGAGGCCAGCAGCCCCCAGGACGTGTACCTGGGTCACCAGCTGGGGGTAGCCACAGAGGGAGCTCCAGCAGGTGTGTGGGGGCTCATCCAGGCGCAGTTCCCTGATATGGGGTGGCAGGGGAGAGGGGGGTGATAGAGAAGGGCCAGGAAGACAGGGGTGAAGAGGGGGTTCAGAAAGTGGGGAGGGAAGAAAAGCAGTATTAAGCCCAAATTTGATTTCATTTAGTCCTGGGCAAATTCCCATGAGCAGTCCCCACTTGTCCAAGCCCTAGGGGCTTCCTGCCCGATCCTTCCCCAGGGAAAAGGCAACTTGCTGAGCACCTTCTGTGTGCCAAGTCCTCCGCTGGCATTATGGGTGATTCCTAATCTCCACAAAGGCTATTATGATGCCCATTTCACAGCTGAGGAAGCAGCAGGCTCAGCCAGGTGAGGGCTTGCCCAACAGCTGGAAAGCTGGGGAGCCTGGGCCGGCAGAACCCTGAGCCGTCTGACTCCACAGGCTGCCTCCTGGGTCCGGCACGTGCACAGAGCTCACCTGTCCTTCGGGGGACACCGAGCCTGGGCTATATCTCCCAGTGGAGAGCAGTGCGAGACACACAGGGTCAATGCCCCAGCAGGGACACAGAGGGCTTCAGCACTGGAGCCCAGAGCCACCCCCATGGGACAGGAAATTGTGGTGACAAGACCCAACCCTGGAACCAGGCAGGCTGGGTGACCCAGCCCAACTCCACCACCGGCTGCATGACCTCGGACAACCCTTCTAACCTCAGCCCCTGAATCTCATTGGTAAAGTGAGGGAATCAGGCCTCCCGCTCAGGGATGCAAGAAGATCAAATGAGATGAGTGAAAGCTTCTCTGTCAACTGTAGAGTGCAGTGTACATACAAGAAGCTGTTCCTAGTCATGGCCAGGGATGCTGGGACAGGGGAACAAGGGAAGAGAAGGGAAGGAGATGGGCACTGGTATCAGCCCAGAGTGGCTGGAGGCCCAGAGACACTGAGCATCTCCGAGGCTGCAGGTTCCTGGTTGGCCCAGTGTGGACCTCACCTCCACCCACACTGGCCTCAAGCCAGCCCCCAAGTACCGGCAGTTGGAGGGCACATCAGTGAAGACTCGGAGCAGGAACTCGCCAGTGTAGCCTGGCTCGAAGGTGGTGGGGATGATGACATAGCGGCCCTCGGGCTGATCAGTGCGCAGGAAGACGCTGCGTGAGTTGATGTAAATGGAGCTGGCGGCCTTGTGCTGCAGGCTGTGCATGCGGTACTGGCGGTTCTCCTCCACCTGTGGGAGGTGGGAGGGGCTGGGCCACGCGGAGACACACCCTACAACACCCCGTCTCCCCCTCACCACCATGGAAGGGACGATGGAATCCCTTTATATGAAATGTTCAGAACAGGCAAATCTATAGAGACAGAAGTGGATTCGTGTTTGCAGGGCTGAAGGGAAGAGGTCAGTGGGAGTGGGTGGTGATTGTTAAAGGGAGTGGGTTTCTTTCGGGGAGATGAAAATGTTCTATAATTGATTGTGGTGATGGTTGTACAAACTCTGATCACACAAAAGTCATAAGATTGTATACTTTACATGGCCAAATTGCATGCTCTGTGAATTATATCTCAATAAAAACTATTAAAGGAGGCCGGGCGCGGTGGCTCAAGCCTGTAATCCCAGCGCTTTGGGAGGCCGAGATGGGCGGATCACGAGGTCAGGAGATCGAGACCATCCTGGCTAACACGGTGAAACCCCGTCTCTACTAAGAAATACAAAAAATAGCCGGGCGAGGTGGCAGCGCCTGTAGTCCCAGCTACTCGGGAGGTTGAGGCCGGAGAATGGCGTGAACCCGGGAGGCGGAGCTTGCAGTGAGCTGAGATCCGGCCACTGCACTCCAGCCTGGGCGACAGCGCAAGATTCCGTCTCAAAAAAAAAAAACAAAACAAAACAAACAAACAAAAAAACTATTAAAGGAGGCTGGGCGCAGTGGCTCATGCCTGTAATCCCAGCGCTTTGGGAGGCCAAGGTGGGAGGATCACTTGAAGCCAGATGTTCAAGGCCAGCATGGGCAACAAAGTGAGACCTCATCTCTACAAAAAACTTAAAAATTAGCCAGGCATGGTGGTGTTCACCTATAGTCCCAACTACTAGGGAGACTAAGGTGGGAGGATCGTTTGAGTTCAGGAATTTAAGACTGTAATGAGCTATGATGGCACCACTGCACTCTGGCCTGGGTGACAGAGCAAGACCCTGTCTCTTAAAACAAAAAAAAAATAGAGGGCAATAGGAATCCCCCTGGTAACAATGTCAGTGGGGTTTCTGACTCTAACAGCACAACCAAGTATCAGGATCTGCAGAGGTTACAGCACATGTCCTTGAAGTGCCATCACCAGCTGCCAGGACCTGCCTGACAATCCCAAAACAAGTGTTCTGGTCACACTAGTGAAGATCACCACATGCCAAAGTCACAACAGTATGTCACAAGACAGTAGCACACCACAAATGTACCAGCACAAGGGTATAAACAAAGTGCCACAGCATGGCCAGGCGCATCAGACAACAAGGACTCAGCATGGACCCAGCCCCTGCAGGTCCTGGTGGCTTCACTCCATTCTCAGGGTCTGACGGGCACATGGGGTCCCACCATGCTGACTGGCACCACACACTGGGCATTACAACATGTGGAAAGCCTCAGGTTCCAGGCCACGGGGTGCGACCAGGGGTGACCCCACGTGGCTGTGCTCAAGGATGCCTCCTCCTGGTGCCCAGCAAGGCCTCCAATGCAGGAAGGCTGAGGGGCTGCAAGGGGTCCTGAACCCTGAGGGAGGAGCAGCGGGGGCCCAGCAGATACCCAGGGCCTCCCAGGGCCTGGCCCCAACCACCAGCAATCTTCCCCTTCCTCATCCACCAAACATCCCAGGCCTGTGGGTTTTAGGCAGAAAGAAATCAGGCTGAGAGCTCCCACAGAAGCCAACCGTGGGCAGGCTGGGCCCTCTGTGAATATTCTAAATGGGGCCCATGCCACGGCATCCTCACAACGTTTGCCACGGTGGCCAGGGCGGCTGGGGCGATGGCAGTGACCAAGGTGTTCTAGAGTGTTCCTCCCCAGGTATGGGCAGTCCAAACTCCCTCCCTCTCCCCACCCACAGCAGGAAACCTGGCTGGCCTCACCTTGTAGATGTCAAAGCCAATGGCCAGGTTCTCGCCCTTGCCCTCCCGGCGCGTGGACCGCTTTGGCCGCTGCTGGATGCAGATCAGGACTTCATCTTCTGGCTTCTTGACATCGAAGATGTACTGCAGGTGTGGCCAAGGAGAGAGAGAGACACGGCAGTGAGACCACGCCAGGGATGGGCTGGCTGGCTCCCGGAAGCTCAGATTCCAGAGCCTGAACCAGTTACAACACCTCGCTGTGCCTTGGTCCCTCTGCTGTGAGGTGGGCCCACCAATGCCTGCAACGGCTACCCTGCATAAAGGCCGGGGAAACCAATGCCATGGTGGGTGCTCTGCACAGAACCTGGCACACAGGTGGTGCTCAACAGAGGCACATCTAGGACCAGGGCTAAGCAGTGCCATGGGTCAGACTGAGGAGGCCGTGGGGAGAGGCCCCGTGGGGAAGCCCAGCCCGGCCAAGTTCCCAGGAAGGGACAGAATTGTGCTGTTGTGGAAACAAGGGGCTGAGTCCCCGGCTCAGCCTCTAAGTGTCCCTGTAGCTCAGGACAAGACACCCAAATGTCCCTCAGAGCCATCCCTGGTTTCCTCATTTTTACCACCTGTAGGTCAGATTGTGAGGCTGGGGGCTTCATGACCCCCAGATGGGACCGATGTAACCCCATCTAACCCCCACTGTACAGACAGATTTGCTGAGGCCCAAGGAGGGACAGGGATTACCCAAGGTCGAACAGGAGTCCCTGGCAGGACAGTGGCAAAGCACCCCGCAGCTGCTGCAGGGGCAGGGTGGGGGTCCCTGAGAACGCCCACCTGCGGGTTCTGGAAGAAGGTGTCCTTGTGGTTGATGCAGCCGCCACTGCGGTTCTGTCGCGGGTCCTCGTGCAGTGTCCAGGCGCCATGCAGCCGGGCCTCCTCCCACGTCTTGTGGATGCTCAGGTAGGATGTGTTGATCAGGCGGCACTTGATGATGTCCGTGAAGTACCGGCACACGTCCTCGAAGGTCATCCTGGATGTGGGGAGGGGCTGAGCAGGGTACCGCCCCCACACCTCTCCAGGCTCCTGGCCCCCCAGCCCAGCCACCTAATATGTCCATGTGGCCCAGACGTGAGAGAACACAGCTGGCTTTGAGAGGAGAGCTAAGCCCACACAAGGGCATGGGCATGGCATCGCACGGACCCTTAACCTCTTTTCTGACTTGTTTCCTCGCCTGTAAAATGGGGCTGAATCTAACAGCGGGTGCCCATCTCAGAGCTGGCAAAGGAATTAGGTAATGTAATCAAAGCAGGCAGTGCAACTCTCAGCAGACAGAGCACACGGGCAAACGCAGGCTGTTACTGTCGTGAATGGTGTTAATAACTACTGTCTGCTGCCCTCTACAGTTTATAAAGCACATCTGCATCCACGATCTTCCATGGCTGTTGTGAGGCTTAAGTGGATGGTGGGAACCCCATGGTGAGTGTGCTGCAGTGGCCAGGGTGTTGCTATGGTCACTGCACACTGTGAACGCCTCCAGCGGGCTGGTGGGGGCAGGGGGTAGTGAATTAACTGTGAACATGTAAGAGAAAGGCCTTCGGAAGAAACTCTTTCTAAAGACAAGTAGTTCTGCTGTGTTTTTATCTGCTGACCCCTGAGCAAGACTGGCAAAGTGGCCTGGGTGGCCTTCTGCGGCAGCTGACCTGACACCTGCAGAAGGGCTCCTCATTGGGTGCCAGGACCGCTGCCATCTGCCCCTGGTCTGCCTGGGGGCCCCGAAAGAATTCAGCACACACAGGATGCCTGTACCCCTCCAGGAAGGGGCTGAGTTTACGTATCAGGTTCTGCTGAGGGGTGACACTGAGCCTGGCCCACATTCAGGACTCATGCAGGCTGGATGAATGCAGGATGAACCCTTATTACTACTGGGGTTTTTCTTTTTGTTTTTGAAACAGGGTCTTGCTCTTTTGCTCAGGATGGAGTGCAGTGGTACGATCATGGCTCACTATAACCTCAACCTCCTGGGCTCAAGCAATCCTCCCACCTCAGCCTCCCGAGTAGCTGGGTCTACACAGGTACCTCATCACACCCAGCTAATTTTTCATTTTTGTAGAGATGGGGTCCCACTATGCTGCCCAGGCTGGTCTCAAACTCCTGGCCTCAAGCAGTCCTTCTACCTCGACCTCCCAAAGTGCTGGGATTATAGATATGAGCCACTGTACCCAGCCAATTACTGGGCTCTTTAAGCTGAGCTGCTGTCATCTTCCCAGCTCACCCATGTACCTACTTAGCTCCCCTCTCAAACCCAGCTGTGTTCTCTCACCTCTGTGCCACGTCTCCTTCCTTGCCCACCAAGGGCTACTTTATACCTCAAGTCTCAGCTTAGGAGCTAGCTCCTCTGGGAGCCTCTGCTACCTAATCTCAGAAATCAGGCTGCCAGAGGGCCCCTGGAGGCAGGCTGCAGGCAGGGCTTCCTGGAGAGGGACTGGGCATAGACCTAGTGCCCCTCGCTACACCACACCGCTGGTGCTGGACTGCGCTTCATACCTCCTTACCCTTGCTGGGGAGATCCTGGTGGGCCCACCTCTTAGACGACTCCCTGACCTGCATGCCAAGGGCTCAGTCTGGGTGCCACAGTGGATCCAGGACCCCTCAGTTTGGCAGAGGGGACTGTGGGGATCAAAGGGCCTGTTATTGCCTGAGTAATTTTACAGAGGAGGAAACAGGCTCTGAGACGGTGTGACTTGTCCATGGCCACACAGCAAGTTGATGATGAGGCATGCAGGAGAGGCCTGGCTCCTGACTCCCCACCTGGTGCTCCCCGCCAGGCCCGTGGGAAGCTTCCCCTCAGCCCCGGATGTCCAGGGCACACACACTCACCAGAACTCACCGTCGTCCTGCACCGTCACACCCATCTTCTCCCGCTCACTCTTGCTCACTTTCTGCCACTCCTCCGAGCTGGGGTGTGAGGGCCGGGGAGGAGAAAGGGAGCTGTCTAAGAGGCAGGCCCACCAGGATCTCTCTGGCAAAGGCGAGGAGGCCCGAGGGGCAGTCTTGCACCAGGCCTCCAGCGGCATGGTGTGGCCAGGGGCACTGGGGCCATGCCCAGCCCCTCTCCGGGAAGCCCTGCCTGCCTCCTCCCTCAAGGGACTGTGAGCTGCCACCATGCTGGGAGGTCTGGAAGCAAAGCTGCAGGCTGGGAGGAGGGGGGCGTGACCCCCAGTGAAGAAGGCTCCTTCACTTAGCACTTGGGCTCCACTCCCATCCTGGCTTCACCAGGGCCATGAGCCAAGCACAGAGGGGTCCCCCATTTGCTCAGGGCTGTGGCCTCCCTCCCTGCTCCCGTCCCTCACCTATTCACCAAGCTGGTCTCTACACCCGCTACGGGTCAGCTCACCTCCAGCCCCAGGTCTTTCTTGTGCTCAATCCATCACCCCATACACCCACTCCAAAGTAATTCATTCCTAGTGTCATCCTCCCCCAGATCCTTCAAGGCCCAGCCCTGGTGCCACCTCCTCCAAGAAGCCCATCCGTCCTTGTCCAAGCCCTCATGCCCTGTGCCTGCACCCCCATCCCCAGGCCTCACGTGTCACTCCAGGGCCCGTTCCACTCCCGCTCGCCCCAGGGGTTGCGTAGGCGGATCATGTCCAACTTCTCTGACTTGAAGAAGGCCAGTAGGCCGTGGCCCAGGCGCACCTTGCGCACATCAGTGACGGCATACGCATGGCCCTTTACCAGGCCGCACGCCAGGCGGGCCTCCATGTCAGCTGCTGTCACTGCCTGTGGAAGGACACAGTTGCTGAGAGAGGCAGGGCCACACTGGAACCCAGACCAGGGACTCAGGTGCTGGAGGGCCAGGAAGCCGCACGGAACCTACAGGATGGGACGGGAATTGCAGTCATGGGGCAGTGCTGTGTTCACAGACCTTTAACACCCCCAAGGGCAGCAGTCTCAGTAAAGGAAGGTACCCACAGTGGGTCAGCCCAGGGGAATGCTGGCACAAATGTGCACTGGCTCGGCTGTTGTTAAATATTCCAGGAACTGTTAAGCATTCAGGAACATTGCTTTGTTTTTTGTTTTTGAGACGGAGTTTCGCTCTTGTTGCCCAGGCTGGAGTGCAATGGCACGATCTCAGCTCACCACTACCTCTTTCTCCCGGGTTCAAGCGATTCTCCAGCCTCAGCCTCCCGAGTAGCTGGGATTACAGGCATGCACCACCACGCCCGGCTAATTTTGTATTTTTAGTAGAGATGGGGTTTCTCCATGTTGGTCAGGCTGGTCTCAAACTCAAACTCAAACTCTCAAATCTCAGGTAATCCGCCCACCTTGGCCTCCCAAAGTGCTGGGATTATAGGCACGAGCCACCGCACCCGCCAGGAATATTGTTAATAGTTGTTGCTAAACGTGGGCAGCTGGAAATCAGCCATGGTGGGAGTATTTACACCACAGTAATTAGCAAATGCTACAAATCAGGGCTTTTTACTTAGCTACAGAGGCAGTTTACCAGCACACCACAGGGTCCGCTAAACTTGGGTTCGAGCTTTGTTTTCCCTGGGCCTCAGCTTTCTCATCCAAAACATGAGCAATTAATCAAATCAGGACCACCCTCAGGTGCACAGACGTTCATAACTCAAGAGGATCAGAAAGAAGTTTTAGTTGAACAGTGCGGGAAAGGCTTTTCATAGCCTAGAGGGTCTGGGCAGGGGGTTGCACCTTCCAACTTCTCCCCTCCCCCACGAGGCTGAGGGTCTGGATACATAGGAACTGACCAGAGTGTGGGATGTCACAGTTGTCTCCCATCTCAGTCAGTGAGGGTGAAGGGGAGGGGCCGCCTCTGGGGCCTGCTGTGTTCTCACCTTGATGGAGGCACTGATGAGGCCGCCCCGGCTGTGCACTTTTAACATGCGCTCAAAGAGCTGGTTCCTCTTAGTCTCGTCGCTGGCAAAGTCACCCTCGGTCAGGTCAATGGGCTCAGAAACACCACCCGTGAAGTCCACCAGTGCGTCTGCTGTGTTGCCTCCATCCAGCGCCTGGTAGCAGCCTGCCAGCCTGGGAAGCAATGTGGAAACACTTCCCAGCTCATGCTCCCCAGCCAGGCTGCATCCTTCCCCTCTATGAGGGAGGCTTTTGAAACTCAGAGGGGTCAGACAACCTGTTACAGTCACACAGCAGGCCACGGTGGAGCTAACACTAAAACCCAGTTCTTAACACTCAGGCCAACATACAAGGCTTAAATTCCCCTAAGCCTTAGTGGCTCAATTTTGAAAAATCAGCTATCCCAAAAAAAAAAAAAAAAAAAGCAACTCTTTTCAAAAGTGCCAACAATGGTCGGGGTAAGGAAGGAGTCAGTGTTTAATGGGTATAGAGCTCCTGCTGGAATGATGAGAAGGTTCTGGGGATAGATAGTGGTGATGGCGCATGGCACTGTGATCATAATGAATGCCACTGAATTGTATGTTTCCACATGGTTAAAATGAGAAGCATTATGTTTTGTATATTTTACCACAATGAAACTGTGTTCTTCAAAAAAACAAAAGACAACCAAGGCCCCTGGGTCGGCTCCTCTGGAGCGGGGAATACAGGCCTGTATCCAGGCGGTGGAAACTCAGTGGCCACCAGGGGGCTGGCTTTCCTTTCTTAGGATTCAAAGTGGAAGCTGCCAATGTGTTTTCTTGGGTTTTTGATGTTGGGAGTTGTCTTTCTTTTTCCTGTCTCCCCCTTTCTCTTGTTCTCTGTCTGTCTCCCTCCTTGCCCCTGCCCCTACACACGCAGGTTTCCAGCAAGATTGACAAATGGGCCTAGTAGGAGGAACCAGGGAGTGGCTCCCCTAGAGCTGGCAAGGCTGGCCTCTGACCCCACTGCCCCTCCTCCCTCCTCCCTCCTGGCCTAGGCCTATCCCTGCCCCAAACGGCCTGGGCAGGCCACTCTTCCCCAGGGCTCCCCACTGCTCAGCAAAACTTCGCTTGTGCCCCTTCTATGCTGGGCTCTGTGCTGGGCACCAGGGACACAGAAGCAGAAGGCACGGAGCAGAAGGAGGGGTCAGCAAAGACAGAATGGACAGTCAGCCAGGCAGAGGTGGACAGTGGACAAGAGGGAGGCCCAGCAAGCGGGGAAGGCAGGCAAGCAGCCCACCCTGCACAACCAGGCCCAGCTCAGTTACCACTTCCCCAACCAAGGCCCCAGGCAGGGCGTGGCAGCATGAACCTTCGAGAATGGTCCTAAATGTGAGTGTTGCCTCTGCCCCCAGCTACCTACAGGATGTTGCCTGGGCCTCAGTCTTCTCCCTCTAAAATGGGAGTAACCAACATTCCTCTCCTTACAGGGCCCAGGCCTTCACCCCACCCAGTGCAGGCTTGGCTGACTATGCCCGCAGGCCTGGCGGTTGGGCCTGCTGCGTGCCTGCACCAGCCCCTCGCCTCTCTGTGCTTAAAGCCCTGGCTAAGGAAACACCATGAAGAGCCTATCCAGTGCCACCCCCGCCTGGACCTCCCCCCTGCCTGCTTGCTGCTGGCACCTACTTGGCATAGGCCTTCTCCACCAGGGCACACCAGAACTCATTGCGGGAGTTGGAGTGGCAGTAGATGAGCTGGTTGTTGACTGTGGGCAGCCGGTCATCGATGACCACGTCCACCCATTCCCCGAAGCGCCAGAAGTGGAAGTGGAAGATGCCCGCGTAGGCGTTGGGCTTTTCAGGGTCCCATTCCTGCTCTTTCCAGTCTGGGATGACCTGGGTGGGGGGAGTGGGGGAAAGGATGGGGGGACACAGTGAGGGGATGGCTGGCTTCCTGAGGAAACAGGGGTGCGAGCTTTCCGTGAATCAGAACGGAAAGGAATACTGGGTTCAGGTTCCGACTCTGCCACAAGCCTGCGTGAGACCCAAGTGAATCTTCCCCATCTCCGGGCTCAGGTTCCCATCTCCGCGGGGCGTGGAGGCTCCCTGGGCCTCCTTCCAGCTGTGTTGTTCTCAGAGTGTGTGAGCTTCCCTTTCTCATGCCTCCCTGCAACCTTCCCCGAGACTTCTGTCTACATCTACCACCAGCTCCTGCCTAGTGACCAGCGCCACCATCCACCCATCCAGCCCACCCCAATGCTGGCAGTCCCCCTTGCTGCAGCCCCACTGGCTACTTCGCTTTCCCTCCCTCCATCAAATCAGGCCAATCTGAGCACCTCCATCCTCCTGACATCCATCTCCTCCTCTCCATCCTACTGGCACTACCCTGGCCCAATTCCCCATCTCCCCGCCCAGGGACACTGTAACAGTGTCTGCAGTTACATCTACTCTCGCCCCACACAGACCAACCCAGTCCTGTCACTTCCCTAGAAAATAAGACCCAAACTCTCAATGCACTCCCCCAGCCTCATTTCTCTGCCTCCCCCATGGCAGCCCCCATCCCTGCTCACTGCTCCAGGTTCTTCTTCCTCCTCTTTACCCAGTAGACTTCCATTTTGTCCTTTAGTGTCCATCCTCCTCCTCCTCCAAGAAGCCCTTCCTGACTTTTGAGATTAGGCCAGGACCCCTATCTCAGTCTCATGGCCCTTGGCAGCTCTCATCTGAGATACTTACCTTTACCAAGTTATAATTAAGTAACTCTGTGACTTTGAGCTCAGTGTCTGATGTTATCACTGGAATGTCAGTTCTCTGGGGGCAGGGCCATATAGGTCTCGGTCACTGCTATGCACCCAGTACCTAGCCCAGGGCCTGGCCCAGAGAGTATGTTTAGTGAACATGCATTGACTGAATGAATGAATTCAGAGACATTGATGGGGGACACTGAGACACTGATTTTATTACTTATGAATCATCTGGGAAATGCCTGTGACTACGACGAATTATCTCCATCTAATTATCACGATAACCTCTGAGTAGATGACTATTATCCAGTCCTACTTCACAGATGACAATACTCTGGCCCAGACAGGGCATGTAACTCGTCCAGGGTCACACAGCTAGAAAATACACACATGCTTTGGAGGCAGACCAACCTTGGTTTGAAGCCAGGATTCAAACCCAGATCTGTCTGCCTCTGAAAAATGAGCTCCTTGGCACTGTGGACCACTCTGCACCCAGCCCCAGGCTGGACACTGACAACCAGGTGAGTCACATGGCCCCTCCCCTCAAGAGGGTCCCAGTCTGGTGAGAGAGGGAGGCACTCAGGCAAAGTGCTGAGGCTACACAGGGTGCAGGCGGGGCTATGTGGGAAAGGAGTGCCCCTGTCAAGTCAGGGTGCATGACCCCTGGCCCCGCTGGGCATGGGACCAAGTGGAGCTGAGCCCCATCGGGATCATAAGCAGCTCCTTCTAGAAGAAAACCACTCCAAGTATGGGGGGCACCCAGGCGGAGGAACCAGAGGTACACCAGGAGGCTGGCACTCACCTGAGTGTACAGACCTCAGCCAAAAGCTGCTCCCCACTGCACGCTCATTAAGGACACTTTTGTTTGCACATCTTTTACCATCAACAGGGATGTTGGCAAAGGGAAATGCTCCCTAATGGGACATGTGAGACCAAGAAAATGAAAATGCTAACTGCAGTGAGAGGTACTACTGCCCTAATGGAGCCCTGCTGGGTCCCAGGCACAAGGCCAGGCTGCTCACACTAGCACCCCTGAGCTTCACGACAGGCTTTTGAGGCGATACTACTGGAAGGTGCTGGCAGAAGGTTGACCTCAGGCACGAGTGAAGGAGGCAAGGTTCAAACCCAGGACTTCCCAACCTGGCCACTGTCTGGAACCCAGCAAGGGCTCAACACTGGCTGTTCCTTTCCTCCACCTCCTCACCCTGACTTTTCTGTCAACTCTGTGCCCTTTCTAAGTGAAAACACCCTGACTCCTGGCACTCTCCCCACTTTGCTTTCTGGACAGAGAGCTGTATCAAAAATAGGTCTCATGGGAGGCCAAGGCAGGTGGATCACTTGAGGCCAGTTCAATACCAGCCTGGCCAACATGGTAAAACTCTGTCTCTACTAAAAAAGAATACAAAAATTAGCTGGGCATGGTGGTGTGCGCCTGTAATCCCAGCCACTCAGGAGGCTGAGTCATGAGAATCACTTGAACCCGGGAGGCGGAGGTTGCAGTGAGCTGGGCAACAGAGCAAGACTCTGTCTCAAAAGAAAAAGGGCGGTTCCATACAGGGTGAGGGTTACCATTCCCACCGCACAAATGGGAAGGCTGAGGTCCAGAAAGACGCAAGATCTGCCCAAGCACACAGAGCGACAGGGAGTCCTAAGCTGAGAACGTGGGCCTGGCCCTCTGCCTTCACCCCCTCCTTCTGCTCCTGCCCTGTTCTGAATGCTCTGGACTGCATGGCTGGGAGGAAGAGCAGCCCTCGCAAGCTGCTGGGACCTCGGGAGGATCATTAGTCAAACTCGAAGCTTGGCTCTGAGCCCTCTGTGGCTCAAGAAGCTGCTAATGAGGCTCCAGGGCCTGGAGATCCAGAGTCTAGGATCCCCGAGGGCCTCCATTTCCCCTCCTGCTTCACCGCCCCTGCACTTGGCACGGGATGGGCCCCAAGCCAGCCTTCTCACCCCTCAACTGCTCTGCTGTCAGCCAGGATGCTGAGCAGGAGGGAGACTGTCCAGACAGGTGTGCTCCAAACCAAAAACCAAAAACCCTCCCACGCCATGCCGGAAATCAAGGAAGCCAGCAAAGACTCCTGGGGCCACGTCAAAGGATTCAGGAACCATCCTGAAGAGGTTCCTGCTGGCCAAAGATGAGCTAATTTGAGCGTCAACAAGGGCAAAAACAGCAATGGATTAAAACACATCAAGTATGTTCAAATTCATGAGATCAGAATGATACTTAAAAAAACAATTAGTCACTATCAGAGGAGGGTAGGGAATCAAGTCTTTTTTTATTGAAACTGGAAAATTACAGGAAATTTATCCTGTCTCTGTAGACAAACTGTACCACATGGTAACCAAATAGTAGATGGAGGGAAGTCTTGAACTGGAAAAGATTTCCAGCTCATAAATGAGAAAGGAATGATGATATTAGACCACCAGCATTTTACGACCACTGAAGAATGAATGAATTTAGGCGGTGGTCACTGATGGTTTCTAACATCACAAAAAAGAAAGATAACCAGCCATGATGTGCCCCCTGAATGAAGTATACAACATCTTTCATGATGCAGCTGTGACAAAAAAAGAAAAAAATTGCTCCTAGACCATATCAAGCTTCTAGAGCTAAGTCCCAGGTTACAGGAAATGCAGGGGACAGAGAACATGTTAAACACCACCATAAAGACACAGACAACAAAACCCACACCATGGGAAACCCCACAGGACAAATGGCCCCGTTTCTTTGATAGATAAATTACTAGGAAAAAATAAAAGATGAAAGAACAATCAACCAATTGCAGTTACGGACTTCTATTTGGATCTCACTCAAACAAATTGTAAAACCTATGCATATTTATAGCACAAATTAGAAATTAGAACAATTACTGGATATTTAATGATATTAAGGGATTATTTTAAAAGTTAGTATTATGTTTTTTTTATTTTTTATTTTTTGATTCCTTATCTTTCAGAGATGCATCCGGAAATATTTACGGATGAAATGAAATGCTGCCTGGGCAAAGTGCAGGTGTAGAGGAAATAAGTGTAGAGGAAATAAGACTAGCCATGGGCTGGCAAGTGTCAAAGTGAAGGGATGGATGCAAGGAGTCCATCAGGCTCTGCTCCCTACCCTCTCGCTGTCTACAGTAGAAATTCCCCATCACCACGGATACCAGCTACCTGGCCCAGCAGTCCTCGCTCTCACCCTCATCCCTCAAACACTCCCTCCTTCGGGTCCCATCTACCACAACCATCAAACACCCATGCCTCCCTTCTCCTGGCACCCCAGCATGGTTCTCTCTTCCCTGCCCACTGGGAGGAGCTCCTGGGGGACAGGGGCCAAGTCTGACTCATTCTCAGATCTCCAGCACCCAGCACAGGGCCTGGCCCAGCTCCAAAGCTGGCTGGAGTCTTCCTGGGAGGAAAATCCCCCGCACTGGTCACAGTGCAGCCCTGACCGGCTGGTGACCTGTACACACGACTTAATACCACATTACTCACTGCGGTGCACGGCAGTGACTTCACTTTCAACTGGGCCACCTCTGAGTCTCAGTCTCCTCATCTACCTACACAACCTCCAGGGCTGTTATGAGAACTAAAGGAGACAGCCTTGGAGCTCTTTCATAAACTGTAGAGAGCTGTGCACACATGAGGGGTCATCTGTGTTGGTATACACATGTGTGCCTTCACAGAACAGTCTGAAAACCTCAGGGCTGGGAGGGAGCTGAGATGACCTGGTCAACCTCCTTCCCAAGAGGAGAAAGGAGAAGCTCCCCACCACCTGCTGCGTGCCTATGAGGCTTTACTGACGTGGGCTGACCTGGCAGCAAGGCAAAGGACTGGTGGGATCTGCCACCTCCCTCATAACCCCCTGGGGTGTGATCCACCAATGGCCACCCACTGCAGAATGGGCCCAGAAACCTCAGGGTCCCACCCATGGGTGCACCACAGCATCCCTGGCTCCTGGATTGTCCCTAGAGACTCCCACCTAGACCAAAGTGGCTGCTCTCAAAGCCTCCCAGGGTAGTGGCACACAGGGCTCTGCCCAGCTGTGTGACAGAGAGAAGACGGGAGTCAGGAGCCCAGGGAGGGAAGCTGCTCAGGACCTGCCTGCAAGTGTGTGCGTGTGTGGAGGTGTGTGTGCGTGTGTGGAGGTGTGTGCGCGTGTGTGGAGGTGTGCGTGCGTGTGTGGAGGTGTGTGCGCATGTGTGGAAGTCTCTGTGCATGTGTGTGCGTGTGTGTGGAGGTGTATGTGCACGTGTGGAGGTGTGTGTGCGTGTGTGTGGAGGTGTGCACGCACGTGTGGAGGCGTGTGCGCGTGCGTGTGGAGGTGTGTGCGCATGTGTGGAAGTCTCTGTGCGTGTGTGTGTGCCCGTGTGGAGATGTGTGGAAGTCTCCGTGCGTGTGTGTGCGCCCGTGTGGAGGTGTGCACGCATGTGGAGGTGTGTGTGCACGTGTGTGTGGTGTGTGTGCGTGCGTGCGGAGGTGTGTGCGCGCGTGTGGTGTGTGCGTGTGCGGAGGTGTGCGCGCGCGTGCGGAGGTGTGTGCGTGTGTGCAGGTGTGTGGACGTGTGTGCAGGTGTGCGCACGTGTTGAAATGGGTGCATGTGTGTGGTGGGCACCCCCTGCCTTCTCGGGAGAGCAGAGCCCTGCTGCTCTCCACCAGAGACCAGGGTATTGATGCACCAGAGTGGCCACGGCGGGTCCTGTTCATGGGGCGGCTGAGACAGGGCCGGGATCCCCAGCTTTGGAGCAGCCCCCCCTCCCCTGGGCCTCCGGCTCCCCAGCAATCATGTGAAGGCTAATGGTCTCTGCTGGGCCGCTCCGAGGTGGTGATGGCGACGGAGGGGGACACACTCCCCCATGGCCGCTCTCTCAGACCACAGAGCCAGGCCAGGTTCCTGCCCACGCCTCCGCCCCGCGCCTGCTGCCATCGGCACTGGCCTGTGATGCCTCAGGCAACTCACTTCAGCTCTCCACAGGTTCTCCTGTACCCCCACCCCCGGGATAACTGAGAGGGGAGACCCTGTGTCTATGGTGATGGGGCAGTAACCATGGGCAAACTCAGGGAGGGAAGGTGACCGTGTGCGGGCTCCAGGAAGCTCAAGCACTTTGTGGACATTTGCCCATTTCACCCTCACAACAGCCTCAAGGGAGGTGCCATTGCTGGCCCCAACTCACAGATGAGGAACAAGCTCAGAGGTTGCCCAGGGCCATCCAGTTGGCAGGGTGGGGCGGGCTAGGTCGCTCACCGCACTCGCTGCCTCTCTGGGCACAGAGCTCAGGGAAAGGCAGGTCTCTTTCCCTGTAGTTTCTCGTGATTTCCAGGGAAAATGGGTTATTTGCCATTCCTGCACTCTGGGGATAGAGCCAGGCCTCTACTGCTGTCCTGAGGCTGGATTCCTCTGTCTCGGGCACCTCCAGGAGTGGCTGGAAGGCAAGTTTGGGGAGGGGATGTCAGGGAAGCAGAGACCCCTGAGAGACGGGCGGGGGTTTGGGTGCGGGGCTGGGGAAGGGTTCTGCGCATGCTGTGAGGGGTGTGTGAAAGGGAAACCAGGGGGCAGCAGCTACTCCGAGGTGGGCATGAAAGGGGCTGTGAGACCCAGGAGAGTGGTGGGGTTGGATTTTGAAGCAGGGCTCATTCCGAAACAAAACCACCGGTGAGGCCCCCAAGGCAGGGCTTGACTTGGTCTCCAGAAAAGAAGGCAGCCCAGTCTGAGCCTGGGTTCTCAGGTGGGTGGGGCCCATCTCCCCAGTTCATCCCAGGGGCCAGTGTCATGGGGCCAAAAGTCCACAGGCCCAGAGCCTGGCCCGCCCACACCTGCTTCCAGCCCCTCCATGCCCTCTGTGACCTGGGCAGGCCTCCTCCTCTGGGCCTCAGTTGTCTCTGTCCAAAAATGAGTGAGTTTGAGAGTGGTGATGAGGGAACAGAGCTGTGAGGAAGGATCAAGTGGGGCACTAAAGTCACGTGGCCTTGGGGTTACATCTTTCCCATGTCAGTCTAGCCCGGCAGTTTGACAATTCCCAGAGGGTGGGGCTGGAAGGGCCATCACAGAACCAAGCTGTTCACTCTGGAAGGTCTGAGGCTGGGAGGGGGTTGGGAGCTGCCTGAGAACACACAGCTCATCCATGACAGAGGCCAGACTAAACCCAGGCATGGGTCTGACCTCACCCCACCCCTCACAACTCTGCCCTTCCGTCCACACCCTGCCCAGTGGCCCTGCAAGGCAGGGAGACTCGAGATTGCACCTGGTTTGGTACCTTCCTACCCCAAACCCTCGGCAGCGCCCAGATGGCACCTCCCTCAGCACAGCTCTCTGCACACCCCACATGGAGGCAGCTCTGGGGCTACCAGAGAAACAGTCAGGGCTGGAGGCTCCTGGCCAGCCTCAGGAGATTCAGTGAAGCCCTGATTATTCCAGGCTTTCTCCTTGGAAGCTGGCAGGGGCTGGGGGAGTGTGGGAAATGGCCAGGGAGCAGGTGCTCGAGGCTGTGAGGGCTTGTGAAGGGGATGGGGGCTGATGGCGAGAGAATGCACACCACCAAGGCCAGGGCACAGGCTTTATTGGGGACCTGCAGCGGGTACAGCAGAGGCACTTAGGCCCGGGGACAGATTGGCTGGGGAGATAGGCAGTCGGGACTAAGAGGGTCCCCAGAGCTGCAGGGAGAGCTCAAGCAAAGAGGCAGAAGGGCAGGGCCACTATGCATGGGCCTGGCCTCCCGGCGTGCTCAGCAGAGCAGGCGACGGCCGGGACTTCTTCAAGCCTGTCCCAGAACGGGCCCCAGAGCTGAGTCAGAATGGACCAGCGCTCAGCCCGCAGCCACTGTCTCACTGTCCCACCCACAGAATCTCAGCTGCAGCATGCTGCCCCAGCCTGCACACCTCCGAGGTGGGGCTCATCCTCCCGGCAGCCCCAGCCTTGGGGGACGGCCCTGACTCTCTGGCCCTCAGTGCATCTGTTCTAGAGCCGCAAGTTCCTTGACAGCTCTGCTTCATGAGGGGAAATGTCTTGGATGCATCTCTGACTGGCTGAGGACAAAACACAGGACTGGCCTTAAGTCAGGGTGCTGGGGACAGTGGCTTAGCTGTACTTGGCTGATGTTAGGTGCAGGTCAGGCACTCCCCCAAAAGGGGGGCTCTTTGGGACTGTGCAATGTGAAGGGGAATGAGGCTCGGAGCCAGAACTGAATCTGATGAAAATTGTGCCTCAGTTTCCCCATCTGTTTGGTGAGTGAGTTGCACCCAATGACCTCAGAGGTTAGCATTCTGCCGTCACACCACTGCCGCCTGCAGCCCACTTGGGACCATCAGCCATCGTAACTGCCCACCACGCCTTCACCCTGCGCCCCTCAGCTGCACTGAAGAAGCCCAATAAATGCCAACAGATGCTACCTCAGGACGAAGCACTTGCCTTCCCTGACCTGCAAGCTCAAATGAGCCTGACTCCCCAGCAGGGGATACTTGAGGCCCTGGAGAATCCACTCTCTCCAGCTCCAACTTCCCCTAAGGCAAAGGGAACCCCCTTTACTAATCTGCTCCCTGTTTCACTGTCTGAACTGCAGTCTCCTAGCTCAGGAAGCCCCCAGGCCAAGGTCATCAGGACCAGGCCCCTGTTAAGAGCCATCCTTGAACCAGCAACAATGACGAACAGATAATCTAAAATTGCACTTGTTCCTAGGGCAAGAATAGACCTCTAGAATACATCCATATGAATACAGCACATTCTCTCTCATGGATATGTGTATGTAGAGACAGATCTCTGTGTAACCTCCCTCTTCACTTCTCCACCCTGAAGTCAGGTCCAGAAGAGCCACAGCTGGGCCTCCACAGCCTCCAGGGCACCAGCCACTCTCCACTGCCCAAATCCGCCCCTGCAGCAACCCTGCCCCACATCCTGAGGGCTGCCAAGGTGTTGTGGGACCAGCAGCCCAGACACAGACTCCGGCAAAGGGCACCGAGGCCAGGGAACAGTGAGTGCCGGCTTGCTGGACTCCCCGTGGAGACTGCCCCATCACCTCCGTCTCCCCAACTCTGGAGGAAGTGGATGCTGGGTTTTTCAGTCTTCGTCTCTGTGTCTGTCTTGGTCTTTCTCAGTCTCTCTCTCCCACAATGAAGCAGAGAGAAGGCAGATGGCCCCAGCCTCCCTGTCCATGCACACTGGCCCCGAGTAGGCCTCTATTGTCTAGAGCAATGCGGCGGCCAGTCCAGCTTATGGAGCCTTGGAATCTTCCTCCTGTGAGCCGGAGTGCTGGCACCAGGGAGAAGCAGAGGAGGAAGGGCGTGGGACTCAGGGGGCTTCTGGGCAAGCCCAAGACAGGCTGAACAGTGAGAAGAATGGCCCCAAAAGTATAGGGGGGAAGATGGCAGGGGCAGGGGAGAGCACAGGTGGGCGAGAGGAGGGCAGCAGGCGCAGATGCCATCAGAGCTGGTTAAAAACCACGGAGGCCTTGAGGTTAGTGGGTTCCACACCCTCGCCAAAGGTGATGAGGAAGTACATAACCTTGCGGATCTTGGCCAGGTCCGACAGGCGCTCCCCAAACTCCAGGGCGTCGGCCTCGTTCCAATCCATGGCATCCGAGTCCTCCTTGCGCCAGAAGATGGCAGTGGGGTCCAGCAGCTGGCGCGTCATGAGGTTGGTGAGGTCAGGCGTCCAATTCTGCGAGGTGCCTGTGATGGTGACCTTGCCTGGCTTGTCCAGCACGACATGCCAGCGCTCGAACTGTAGTCGCTGCTGCTGGGTGAAGTCGAGGCGGTACACGGACTCCACTGGCCGCAGCAGCTTCTCCCCATCCTGGCGCTTCTCCCCGCGCTGCTTCAGGCTCTCCACGCGTAGCCGCATCTGCCTGGTCAGGTCATGGTCCAGGACCAGTGGCATGTCCAGTTGTGGCTGCTGCGGCCTGTCCTCCGCCATGGCCCAAGTGCTGCTGCCACCAATACCAAGGACCCAAGTGGGCTGGAGCCTGGAGCCGTGGAGAGAAGAGGCCACCAAAGGGGTGCCCCGCCTACCTTCTGCCCTCCCCTCTTCCCCTCCCTTTGTCACTGGCCCTTCCCAGCCCCACCCAGTTCTCAAAATGGGGTGTGTGTGAGGGGTGGGAGTCCCCATCTGCCTCCACTCCAGTCCCCACAGAAGCGATAATGCAGGCCCTGCAGGCAGGCGGAGGGTGGCAGGCTCCTTGGGGACCAGGTCGCTGATGTCAATTGCTGTGGCAACAGCCCTGACTACTAGGGCCGGGCTGGGCGCTGGCTTGTTTGTGAAGATGCGAGCACTTCGTAAGTCAGTGATGGGGAGGGCGGTGGGGAGCAATCCTCACTGGAGGTACACAGGAGAGGACGAAAGACCCGCAGGACCAGGTGGAGAGGCCAGGACCAGAGAGGGCTCAGTGACTGGAGATCTGTAGTCACCTAAGCCAAACCTTGGAGTCACCCCGACACCCGCCTCCCCCTCACTCTTCTACACCAATCACCAAAGTCTGTCGATTCTGCTTCCCAAACACCCTGGGACCGTTCCCCTCCAGTCCCACTGCCAGGATCTCAGCCCAGCTACCACATCTCACCCAGACCCGTAGTTCTCGAGACTTGAGTGAGCATCAGACTCACCCTCAGGACTTAACACACAGATTGCTGCACCCCCTCCCAGAACTCCTGGTTTATCAGGGCTCTGTGGGCCTGAGAATCTGCATTCCTAACCACCTCCCAGGCGACATGCTGCTGGGCCAGGGACTGCGCCTTGAGCATTACTGACCCGGGTGACACTGGCGGCTGGCTGTGCCACAGCCCTGCACCATGGCCACCACAGGACCAGGCTTCACTTCTACCCAAATCCCACCACTTACTCCACCTGAATTAATCCTCAGTTTCCTGCAGGAGACTTGCGGCAGAGGAAGAATCTGGCAAATGTTTATATCCCCAGGGCCCAGGGCAGAACCAGGAGCTCAGCCTTTATACTGGGGAAAAGAAAGAACTGGAATGTATGAGTGGAGCTGCAGTTGCGGAGAGGGTGGGGATGGGAGTTGGAGAGTGGCCGTCGCCACAACATGCCACACACAGAAAAGAGGACAGAGTCAAGGCCAAGGTGTAACAACGGAAAACAATCTGAAGGGTCTAGACCACAAGCACGCTCAATTGTGAGACGGTGGCTAATCAATCAGTGGGATCCTGGGCTACCTGAACAGCAGAGGGGCACCAAGGCAGACAGAACACCTGGTCCTGTTAAAACCACACTGCAAGCCCTGGGTCAGCTCTGCAGGTCATTGGCAGCAATTCCCCCAAGGGTATTTGAGAGAGCCATACAGCTAGAAGTACAACTGCCTGATCCTCACAGAACCTTTTGCTTTGTAGCTGGAGGGGCAGGGGAGAGGGGAACAACTTGGCTAAGGAACTACCATGGGAGGCGTGCCTTTCCTCCATATCGGGGAGCTGTTTCCATCCTTTCCAGCACCACATTCTGCTTTTTATTTGTTGAATTGCTCAGTTTTTGCCTGTGACACACCTGTCCCGAGAGGGTAGGAAGTGTGTCTTGTCATCACTCTAGGCCAGCACCCAGAACAGGGCCTGCCACACAAAAGGCCTCAGAAATGCTTCTTGAACGAACGGATGAACGAACAAATGAGTCAATGAATGAACGAAAGAACGAATGAATGAATGGATAAACAAAAGAACGAATGAAAGAATGAATGAATGAATGGATGAATGAATGAAAGAACGAATGAATGAACAGATGAACGGATGGATGAATGAATGAACGGATGAATGAACGAATGAATAAATGAATGGATGAATGACTACATGAATGATGAATGAACGAATGAATGAATGAATGAATGGATTAACGGATGAATGAACAGATGAATGAACGAATGAATGAACACATGAATGAACGCATGAATGAATGAATGAACAGATGAACGAAATGAATGAATGAACGGATGAATGGATGACACTGACAAGGGACAGGTGATGTGATGGACCATGGGGCCCAAGCCCAAGGCCAAGAGGAAGGTGGACAGGTGGGGAGACAGTACACAGGTACTGGCCAGGGCCAAAATGAAGAGTAGCGGCAGGTGAGTGTCAGGGTTGGAAGTGAGCAAGATGGCTGGAAGGTGAGGTCAGAGAGACCGGGCCTTTGGCTGAAGACCTCCAGGGAGAGCAGTCCTGGGCCCAGGCTGTGGCATGGCAGCAAGTGACCGAGGTGGCTGAAGGTGAAGGCTGATGGAGAGGAGATGAAGAACTAAGACAAGGGTAAAAGGGCAAAGTGAGAGGGCGGACACAGTAAAGCCTGGGACACAACAGTTCTCGGGGTAGAATGGGCTGGGAAATGGGAGGAGCCAAGCCCTTTGTGCCCAGGTGACTGGCCAGGGCAGCTGGCTGATGGGGACAGCAACACAGTGGGCTGAGGTTGGGAGCCCAGTGAAGAAGCCAAGTGCTTGTATGGAGACGCCATGGTCCAGAAGCAGCACTGGGGAAGGAAGATCCCCTATTTCTGGATCCTGAGGGATGGGGTAAGGAGGGTGTGATCAGCTTCTACTGATGAGGATTTAGGGGCACAAGACCCCTGGGGAGGGCCTGAGTAGAGTGGCACCGAGCTTCAGGAGGCTGAAGGTGGAGGACGGTTGTGACGGGAGCTTGAGTCTTACAGATTGGGCAGGAGGGAGGAGCGGTGGGAGTCAAGGGAAGGCCTGGGGAGAAAGGGATGGAAAAGGGAGGGGAGCAGGCAGATGGGGTGGACTGAGGCTTGTGGGCAAAGGAGCAGGCAGGATGCAGGAGGCTGCATCTGGGGGCTGGGGCCACTGATGTCCACAGACCTCTGGGCAGCCATCAGACACCTTGGGAGGACCCACCCAAGGCCGGATGTAGCAATGAATACAGAGGAGAAAAGCAAGCTCTAAACTTGCAGATGTAATTGCAAAAATGCATACGAGAAAACAAAACAAGGCTGGGCACAGTAGCTCACACCTGTAATCCTAGCACTTTGGGAGGCCGAGGCGGGTGGATCACCTGAGGTCAAGAGTTTGAGACCAGCCTGGCAAACATGGTGAAACCCCATCTCTACTAAAAATACAAAAATTAGCCAGGTATGGTGGTGGGCACCTGTAATCCCAGCTACTCGGGAGGCTGAGGCAGGAGAATTGCTTGAACCAGGGAGGCGGAGGTTGCAGTGAGCCGTGATTGCACCACTGCACTCCAGCCCGGGCGACAAGAGCGAAACTCCAACTCAAAAAAAAAAACAAAACAAGCAAAATCCTCTTTAACACCAAGTGGAAAAAACACTAGAAGGAAACATAGAAAACCCTTAACACTGATTGTGTCTGACAAATTAAAACCTTAAGTGACTTTGTACATCCTTGTACTTTTTCAAGCCTTCCGTCCCCAGGACCTACTACGGTTCTCAGGGCACAGCTGGTGCTCCATCCATGTGTGCTAAGGGAACTGCTTGGTAACTAAAGAGCAGGAACTGCTAATATAACCGGGTCAGGGACAGAGTGGGAGGCATTTTTAAATGCTCTCACTGGCCTCTCTCAGGCCCCACCCAGGGTTGCTCACCCCAGCACTCTTTCCTAGAGACAATCAGGCATTCGACTGGGACTCTGGTCACTTCCGTGCTTTTTTTTTTTTTTTTTGGCCAGGAGCTGCCTGACTCCCCCTGGGCCCAGGCCTGGCCCTGTGGCTCAGAGCAGGCATCAGGTCTGCCCCTGTGCCCGGGGCTGCCCCAGGCTCCAGAGAGGTGAGCTCACAGCTGACCTTGGCTTAGGCCAGGCCAGGACCAATGGCAAATGTTCAACCAAACTGTTGCATCCTGATTTCAAGTTCCTAAAACCTGGTCACCTGAAGTCCACTGCCCTGCCCTCAGGGAATGTACCATCAAGTCGGGGAAGCTAAAATGCCCCCATCAGGGACCCCGTAGGATCAGGGCACGAGGCTAAGAGATGTCTGGCAGAACAGAGAAGCAGGTGGGGCATCTGGAAGGGGGCAGGGGAGGGAATTTAACATGTGCAGAGAGTGTGAAAGGCAAGGGTTTGCCTTCCTCTGGCCCCTTTAATCCTCCACAACCCTGGGCGCTGGAAAGGTCAATTTACACTGAGGACAAAAACAGCTAGCAGCAGACCCAGCCGGCATCAGATCCAGGTCAGGCTGGCTTCCAATCCTGTGAGGGGTAAGGGTGGCTTCCTGTGTGGGGGTGTGTTGGGGGCATATGTGTCGAGGGTGTGATGCTCAGTGTGTCTGAGGCTCAGAATCCCCAAGTGTGAGGTGGGGAGGGCAAGGGTGCAGCTCAGGCTGGGCAGCACCCCCACTGCCCTTCCATGGAGAAAACAAGGAGGCCCTGCAGGGCAACAGGCCCAGAAAGTGAGGGGTGACAACAAACAGAGCCCAGTCAGCAGGGACGAGGGAGGGAAGGTACAGTAATGAGCTCCGCAGGGCGCTGAGCCTCCTTCTGGGATCCATGGGCTAGCACCACAGCAGCACAGGAGGCAAAGCGCAATTAGCCAGGAGCGCTCAGACCCACCCTGGCCTCCCTGGGACCCAAGCTGCTGTAGATCAGCCTCTTGGCCCTGGCAGCCTCCCAGACCAGCCAGGCCAGGTGCCCCAACCCCCTGCAATAGGAACCTTTGGCCCACAGATAAACACGGGCCTCCTGCCTGCAGTCCTGGGCCCGCTCTTCACTGGTAAGAGGCAGAGCTGCACCAGGAACCGCTTGGGGCCAAGCCCAGGGCAGAACACACAGGCTTCCACCTACAAATGGCCAGACGGATGGCCTCCCCAGGAGAGGACCCAGTGGAGTGAGGCCCAGAGCCACAAGGCCCTGGGAGGTCTGGGACAGCAAGGCCGACCATGGGGCTGCTGGGTGGTAGCTGAGTCCAACAATTTGGAAAGGAGCTCTGCTCCCAAAACTCTCCTGAGCCTTCTCTACTCCACGTCCCTGGTGGCCTAGGCAGGGACATATACGTTGGGCCAATTCTGCCCGTGGGGAGCTCACCTCATGGGGGAGGTGAAAGATAAAACAGGCAATTACAGGGCAAGGTGGGAGGTGGGGACAGCCCTACAGGATGCCCATGTGCCCCTTCAGCCCCTGACTGAGCCCTCATCTAGCACGGGCTGGGCTCTAAGGCAGGGGGACCTTGTTCTGGGCTCAGAGAAGGGGGTGGGAGCCTGGAAGCTGGAGAGTGAGGACCAGCCCGACACCCAGAGCACAGAACCAGGCTGCAGCCCTCTGTGGGCCTTCAGGTATAGAACTAAAATGAGCCAACAGGTGGCTCTCGGAAGCCCTCCTGGCTCAGGTGCCCCATGAATACCCACATCCACACGCTGCAACCGTGGCCTCTGCCAAGGCCCCAGGGGCCCTACAGCAGGCAGGGCTCCTACCCTGCAGGACCACTGGGGCTAGGCCTCAGGGATGCCCACCCTGGAGTGGCTTTGAAAGGTTACACCCCTGTTCTGCAGACTCAAGAGCAAGACACCTATCAGAGTCTCAGCCTCGCCCAAGGGCACTGCTCCCTCTGACGGCCAAGGGATACCTCAGAGAATGAGGAAAATCTCAGTCTTGCACAGGAGTACCTTACCTGTATGTTCTATAATATTAATTATCATAATGCTGGTAGGCACGGCCACCTTTGGCCAAGTACCACGCCACACAAGGCTTGTTGAGTGCAGCATCTGGTCCCACCCTCACCACTCCCCAAGAGACAGCCACTCCGATTGTCCTGATTTTGCTGATGAGTCACCTGAGGCCAGCTCCAAAGCTACCAAGCGCTGAGGCTCACTGCCAAGCCTGGGAGATGCAGGTGTCCAGTGCTCCTCAGCCCCACTGCCAGCCCCTCCCAAGGGATGGCAGAAGGGCAGGGATGAGCAAGGGGCCATGACCAGAGTCTCCCTGCAGTCCCTGACAATAATTCTTCAGGAAGCCAGGGTCTGCCTCCACTCTGGTCTCCCTGCCTCCTGTGAACTGAATATAAGGCCCCTCTGCCAAGTGCTGGGATAGGAGGTCGGGTTGCAGGACCAGAGCCCATTCTTTCCAACCCAAACCCTTTGGCCCTAGTCCAGAACACCAGAGCTTGGAACCAGGAGTCGTGAAGCTGGGGATAGCCAACCCACCCTTGCTCAACAACTGGGAAAAGTCAGGCCCAGAGGAGGACAGCGACCAGCCGAGTCACGCAGCAGGTCTGTGTCTGTCAGGGGTCTCCTGAGCCCCACCAGAGGTGTACACTGCACACTAAATGTGATGCACACAGCTTCCACATTTCACAGGTGTGTGTTAATCCACCAAGTGTCCCCAACAACGGGGACGGGGAGAACATATCAGAATGACCTTGGGAGCCCCACAGATTCCCAGTGCCTGCCCAGCTGGAGGGTGAGGGATGGCAATTCTGACGCTTGGCCAGAACTGGGGTCCCCCACCCCATCCCTGGCACAGGCTTTTGAAAGTCTCATCTGCCACGTTCAGGTTCCGCCTGTCTGGCAGTGAGAGCCGCAGGCTGCGTTCACACTCCCCAGCACCCTGCCCCACCCTGCCCCAGGCCTCACCTTTTGCCACAGCGACTCCCGGGAGGCAAGTGACGAGCAGGCTGCCACAAACCAGCAGTTGCCCACCTGGCCCTGGTGCAGGTCGTGGGAGCTGATGCCATCCACAAAGAGGCGGGGGTCCTCGCAAATGTCCTGCAGAGACGGTGAGGAGAGAGCGTGAGGGGCTGAGGAGCATGCGGATGCCCCCCATGGCAGAGGACATGGCAGACACAGACATGACAGACAGACTTGCTGTGTGACTGTGAGCATGGAGAGTCACCTGCCTCCCACCACAGACTCGGGGCCCCATGTGGCCCATCTGCTCCCTGCTTGCCCCTTACCCCGTGGTCCTGCCTGGGATCCCTCTCCCCTTCCTGGCTGGAGAGGGCTCCTCTGCTAAAGGTTTGCTGATGAAGAACCTGTGGGAAGACGTCAGAGCGCCAGACCCAGGGCACTGCCTTCCTTCTGCCCGCTGCGCCCCTCCCTAACCAGCAAAAGCTCTGTTCCCTTCTGTCTCCAGCACCAGCAGCCCGAGTGCCCACCCCCGCCAGCCCACAGAGGCCCAGCAGGATTAAGTGGGGTGGGAGTGCAGGCATGGGGCAAACACCCAAATCCCATGTGGGGAGCACAAAGTGAGGGGCCAGTGGGGAGCAGTGGGCCAGGCCCCGCAAGGCACTTGACTCGTACAGTCTCATATCTGATCCTCATGCCGCCCAAGGAGCGAGGAGTTGTCATTCCATTGTATGGGTGAGGAATGGAGGTTCAGAGAGGGACTGTGACTTGTCAAAGGCACACAGCAAGCAAATGCTCAAGTGGAACAAAAACTCAAGTGAGGTAAAAACTTCGTCCCCTCCCCTCCCCTCCCCTCCGCTCTCCTCCCCTCCCCTCCGCTCTCCTCCCCTCCCCTCTTCTTTTCTTTTCTGACACAGTCTTGCACTTTTGCCCAGGCTGGGGTCTGGAGTGCATTGAGTACAGTGGCGCAATCTCGGCTCTCTGCAACCTCCACCTCCTGGGTTCAAGCGATTCTCCTGCCTCAGCCTCCCAAGTAGCTGGGATTACAGGGGCCCACCACCATCCCCAGCTAATTTTTATATTTTTAGTAGAGACACGGTTCCTCCATGTTGGCCAGGCTGGTCTCAAACTCCTGACCTAAGGTGATCTGCCCACCTCGGCCTCCCAAAGTGCTGGGATTACAAGCATAAGCCACCGCACCCAGCCTCCATTTTTATTTTCTACAGAGACCGGCGGGCATGGCCCAAGAGGCTGCTCCATGAGACGTGGCCAGGGAATCTGGCCAGGGCAGCCACTGACCAGGGAATGATCCATGAGCAATTGGCTGCTCTCAGGCCCAGCACTTCCTAATTTCTGGAAGCCCCTTGCCCTGCCTGCCAAGAGAGAGGCAGCCCAGGGGGGCTCCAGTACCAGTTGCCCTCTGCACCTGACCCTGCCCCAGGGGGGCTCCAGTACCAGCTGCCCTCTGCACCTGACGCTGCCCAAGGAGCTCTGGCTTGGGTTTTCCACCTCTTCCTGCGGTGGGGGTATTTTCCTTAAAAGCTCCCTGAGGCAGTGCTGTGAAAGGCAAAAGCATGGGCTTTGGTTTCAGACTGGAGACTGAATTCCAGCTCCTCACTCGGCAGTCTGGCGAGCTCTCTGCGCCTCGGCTTTCTGATTTATAAAGTAGGAACAACGATTTCTTTATGTTGTTGGATTTGGGGGGTTTTTTTTTCTTTTTTTGAGACATGGTCTCATCTGTCACCCAAACTGGAGCGCAGTCACAATCACAGCTCACTGCAGCCTCAACCTCCTAGGCTCAAGCGATCCTCTGGCCTAAGCCTCATGAATAACTGGGACTGTAGGTCCACACCACCACACTCAGCTAACTCTTAAATTTTTTGTAGAGATGAGGTCTTACTATGTTGCCCAGGCTGGTCTCAAACTCCTGAGCTCAAGCAATCTTCCCACCTTAGCCTCCCAAAGTGCTGGGATGACAGGCTTGAGCCAACGTGCATGGCCAATAATTTCTACTTTGCGAGGAGAAATCAGTGTATGTAAAGTACTAAGCCCAGGGCCTGACCCAAAGCGAATGAAAGTCTCCTTCAATGTTCACGTGCTAGGAAGCTATGCCCAGACCACCATGGGTGGCTCCAGCACCAAGAGATGCAACCAGGAAGGGTCAGCTCACCCTGTGTTCCCGCAGCTGTAATCATCCCGCCCCAAGGCCTGAGCTAGGGGTGGGGCCTGGCCTGATCCCTAGCCCTGGCCCAGGGAACAGAGCAGGCCTCTCCTCCTCTCCCATTGCCTCACTGAGCTGAGGAAGCCACTACTCCCCAGGGGTTGTGGGTACAGTGGAGAGTGGGGACTGGCAAACACTGAGACATGCCTTTCATGCACCAGGCATCCTGCTAGCACCACAATCCATCCTCACCATGGCACTGAGAGGTGGGCAATAGTTCCCTTTTACAGATAAGGAAACTGAGGCCCAGGGAGGTTGAATACCATGCCCTGGCCACACAGCACGGGCAGATGGCAGCAGCCCTCTGCCTGCCTCCACTCCAACAGGCACTCCTGAACTAGTTCCATCCCAAGAGCTTCTGCGATCCTACCACAGGCGGCCAGCAGAGGGCGGAAGAGGCAGGAAGACAGAATTTGAATGTCTGCTCCCTGTCTACTGGCTGTGCAACTTTGGGCCTCACCCATGCAGACGAGATAAATGACCATCCCTGCAGGGCTGTGTAGGGACTCTACAGATCGCGGAGCAGAGCAGTGGCAAGGGAAAATGGGGCAGAGGGCCCCTAGTTCCCACCAAGATGGGGACCCTGCCTGTCACCTCTGCCCAGAATAACCAGAGTTTTAGAGGGTCAGAGAAAAGGCTAGAATGCCCCCAAGGGCATGAGCAGCTCCTGAGACCTGGCCCCTCCTTCCAGTTGGCACCACAGGGTGCCCCAGGGCCAACCTGCACAGCGGCTTCTGCAGAGCACAGGTCTAGGAAACCCAGTGAGGCCACCTGCTCTCATCCATTCCCAAGGGCACCCCCTCAGGAAGCACAGGCAGGAAGAAGGGACTCGCCTCCCCTCCCCGCTGCCCTCTTATCTTCCCTCCCAGCCCTGGCCCACACCCCACAACCAGCCCATCCTCTGAGCCAGAGGGAGCTATGACTTAGCTTCTGTTCCCTGAGGCCAGGAGGGCAGGCAAGACGGGGAAGGGAGAGGGGCTTCCATATACGGAGGACCCCAGCCACATCCCTGGGAAGAGAAACAGCTACCACCTGCCATCAGCAGGGTCTATGGCAGGAAGTGACTCAGGTGACCCTCCACTTCAGATCCTCCCAGCCAGTGTCCTAAGACAGACACACGACTGCCCCATCCCACAGAGGAGGAGGGTGAGCCCAGGACAGGGCAGTGATGTCCAAGATAACAAGGCAAGTAAGTGGGCCAATCCGATGGGACGCCCTAGGTCTGCTGGGCTCCCAACCACGGTCTCCCCACACTGAGCACCACAGCTGGGGCAGACCTGAGGTGCAGATCCAACCAGATCTAGGCCCCAGAACAGGGCTCTGGCCCCAGACACTTCTCCAGTCCTTGAGAGACAGACGGAGCTCGGGAGTCGCGATTCCCAGATTCCATCACCCTGACTTGCTGTGGAAGAGCAGGGACCTGGGGGCAATTGTGCAGCCAGACAGAGCAGAAGGCAGCCAGGCATGTTCCCACTGCCAGGAGAGGCTCAGGGTCACCAGCTCTCACCAAGAGAAGCCACCTGAGGTTGGTGGCACCTGGAGTCTGCTCTGGAATCCAGGGGCCACCTTGGGGCACCTGTAAAGGAACAATAGTAGAAATATCTCATGACGACTGGGCACCTGCTATGTGGCAGGCACTGTGCAAAACAACCCTGTGAGTGGGCACAGTTGGCATCCCCTTTTTATGGATGAGGAAACCAAGGCACAGAAAGATTAAGTCACTTGCTCAGGGCCACACAAGAAAAGGTGAACTGAGATTCAAATTCAGGCGGTCTGGCTGCAGTCTCCAGGTGGACTAGGTTTGTTTGTTTGTTTGTTTTTTAGATGGAGTCTCGCCCTGTCGCCCAGGCTGGAGTGCAGTGGCGCGATCTTGGCTCACTGCAACCTCCGCCTCCTGGGTTCAAACAATTCTCCTGCCTCAGCCTCTAGAGTAGCTGGGGCTATAGGCGCCTGCCACCACACCCAGCTAATTTTTCTATTTTTAGTAGAGACAGGGTTTCACCATGTTGTCCAGGCTGGTCTCAGGTGGGCTAGGTTTTATGGGTGACAAAGCCATCCTTCCTTCATCTGTCTCCCTGCACCTGTCCTAACCCAGATTAGGGGGTATCTCACTAGATAGCAATGAGACCAAGGGGTTGGGGATGCCCAGGCCCTCACCCCTGCCACCATGGGGCCAGGCTTCTCAAGTCCAGTGTTTGTCCTTCCGCTTTTCCTGGGCCACTGGCTGGACATAGGTCATAGAGTAAGTGAGGGAAGGTCTCTGCCCACAGGCAGGGACCTTGAGAAGGAGCCAGGCCCTGAACCTCCATGTGAGCAGGGCTGTGACAACAGGAGCCAGAGATAAATCAGAGGAAGCTGCCTGGAGGCAGTGATGCTGGCAGAGCAGGCATGGAGAGTGCTGGTAAGCAGGAAGGTTCAGGAGGGAAATGGAGACCCGAAGTGTCCTGAGGCAGATGCTGCCTCCAAAGCGGTCCTCAGGTGCCCAACCACCTGTGCTCCCTTCCATCCCTGTGCATACTTGCTGGGTTTCCTTAGGGTCCCCACCACCAGCCTGTGAGCTCCTAAGCAGGGCCCAGGCCTGATTTTGCCAACTTCCAGGTTTAGCAAAGCTTGGCAGGTTCCACTGGGGCTGCGGACAGGTCCCTGGGAGGGAGGGGGGACAAAGCGGTGCACAGGATTGGGCTGTACGGGGCTGCCCCTGAGGGCTGGAGGTTGACCATTTCTCCAGTCAACACAGCTCTAGGACAGCCTTCTGCACCTGCAGTCACCGCTCCCCTGCTCAGCCCCTCCCAGCCAGTTAGACCAGCTTCACCTGACAGGCCACAGCCCAGCCCACCTCCCTTCTCCCCTCGTGGCACAACAAGAAATTCCGGTTTCTAGTCCTGGTGTACAAGGCAAGGCAAGGCAGCAGACTGGATCCATGGCACCTGAGCTGTACCTGCAGAGGCTCCCTCCACGTCTGTCCTCCTCCCCCACTCTTTGTCCATCCAGCTTCACCCCAGTCACCTCCCTCCTGGAATCTAGGATCACAGAAGGAATGAACTAGACAGTGGGAAACAGGTCCGGGACTTCCATCTGGAACTGGAAAAGGAGCTGTAGCCTACGGCCCATCCCCTCTGCAGAAGACTTGCCCTCCCCCAGCCCTATCTCCTTCTCCTCCATGGCGGTCCCCACCCTTCAAGGCCTCTGAAAGCTCTCTCTGACCCCACTGAACCCCATCTCTGAGCACATGCCCAGAAGGGGGTCATTCCTGGGCCGTTGCCCCCGCCTCCCCGCGCTGCCAGGCCTTGCTGCAAACTGCCTGTTCTGTGGCATGAAAAGGCCTTATGTTCAGGGAGCCCAGGAGTAGGGCCATCTCCAGGAAATGGCTTGATGGATAAGATCCCAGGGACTGGGCTGGGGCTGGGGCCCCCGAGACTGCCCCGGGGGAATTCTGGAGGTTCCAAACTGGTGTCTGTTCATTGGACCCCCACCCCTTGTCCCCTCTGCATTCCACCAAAGGCCCTCCAGGCTCATACCCAGATGTGGGAGAGACAGCGCACTGGATGAGGGGATGCTGCCCCCACAGTGGTGACAGGAGGCCGCCTACCAGGGCCCTAGCCCTGAGCGAGGAGAAAGGACACCCTGAGCTCCCAGGCCTGGGGACAGTCCCCATTCTCCACGCATCTCCTCAGCCAGGCCTGTGAGGGGCCGGTGAATGACCACTGTACTGGAAAGAACAAAAACATAGCGAGCCTGTGGGCAAAGGGTGTGGGTTCAAGGCAAGTGCCCAGGTCAGCACCCAAGAGGACAAGGCCTGGTCCCACCTGCAGAGTTAATAGGAGATGGGATGTCCCAGCCAGGGTGGTTCTAGGTCTCCAACACAGGGTTGCCAAGGATAAGACGAGCAAGAGAGGGGAACCAGTTTGTCACCTGTCTCCCATGTGTATGACACCACAAATACCTCAAGTCATTTCAGTTTCCAGAAACTGTGACCAGCAAGAATTATCCTTCCCCAATTACAGATGAGGAAACTGAGGCCCAAGTAGGAGTGACTTGTTCAAGGTCACACTTCTAGTGAGGTAGGGCCAAGGCTGGAGTCAAGTTCATTCTGGCTCAAAAACTAGCCTCGGCATTCCATTTGAGAGGCAGGGAGGCTGGGAGCCTGGTTGAGGACATCCTCCAAGAACAGAGCAGCCACTATAAGGACCAACTCAGCCGGGCGCAGTGGCTCATGCCTGTAATCCCAGCACTTTGGGAGGCCAAGGCGGATGGATCAAAAGGTCAGGAGATCGAGACCATCCTGGCTAACATGGTGAAACCCCGTCTCTAATAAAAATACAAAAAATTAGCCGGGCATAGTGGCGGGCACCTGTAGTCCCAGCTACTCGGGAGGCTGAGCCAGGAGAATGGCGTGAACCCGGGAGGCGGAGCTTGCAGTGAGCCGAGACCGCGCCACTGCACTCCAGCCTGGGCGACAGAGCGAGGCTCCGTCTGGAAAAAAAAGGACCAACTCAGAGAAGAAGCTGGAGGGGATGGATGGGCATGCATGCAGCACCGCTTCCCATTTGTAAACAGGCGGTCACAGGTAAGACTTCATCAAAACAAGGCTGCCTGAGGCCAAAGTTCCCTCTCACTGGTGAGCAGCTGGGTGTTACTAATAACCCACTGGGCTGGGCCTGCCTCACTGCTGAGCCAAGACTGCTTGACTTCCTGCTCCACAAACCTCCCATCCCATTAGTGGGACAGGGGCTGCCTGTCCCGCAGGCCTGTTGCCAGCCAGTAGGCAGTGCCTGCACACACGGTTTAGGAAATCCAGGCAGTGCCATGGACCATCCACCCCAGCCTGGTCTGAGTCCCTATCGATGCTGCCCCATGGACTCCACTCACACAGCTCTCTGAACACCAGCCACCATATGTTCTCTGCCACCTGCCCCCACATCCAGGACAGGGCAGCTCTGCGTGTTTGGAAAGGGCAGGACACCGAGTGAGCCAGCAAGGAAGGCAATGAGAGGAGGAGGTGTGGCAGGGCTCCTGAACCCGCAAGGAAAGGGGCTCAGAAAGGGCAGCTGACTCCCCCGGTTCACGCAGCGGGAGAGTACCAAGTGGGCCAACCTGGCGTCTCCTCCTTTCACCGAGGCAGGCCCAGCCTGCTCCCGCCAGGCCTCACCAGCCTCTTTCCAGTCCATCTGGGCAATGGCCAGAGGGCAGGAGGGAGTCAGGATGGGGGCAGCCAGGCGATGGAGTGGGAGGAGGGTGAAGACCTCCAGTGCCCAGCCCTCCCCGCCGCAGCCAAGGCCTCACAAAGGCCCTTTGAGGCCAGCTCCCTCTCCACCTACTTGACAAAGGAAGAGAGGAAGGCGTGTGTGGGAGAGGGGGCCCGAGAGGCAGAACTCTTGTGGCCAGGCCAGGAGGCTCCTGGGCCTTCCAGAGAGTCAGTACAGGGCCAGGGGGTCTGTTACAGCTCTTGGGACTGAGGTCAAGGGCACCAGGGGCCCTTTATCTGGTGTCAGGAAGGTGGGACGCAGGGAGGCAAGGCTCCTGGGTCCTCACCTACCCCTGCTAGCAGCTCATGGGCGATCTAGGACATGCACCTTCCTCTCTTGGCCTCAGTTTTCTCTGCCTCTCAAGAGTCCCAGTCCAAGGACATCTACAGGGTATTTTCAGTCAGAAGGGACTCGAGATCATAGCCTGGGAGGGAAACTAGAAAACTACATTTCATTTTCCCAAAAAGCCCAGGGGATCACAGGGAACTTTGGAAAATGCAAATCTGACCCTATCACAGGCTGCTGAAAGCCTTTGCCTCAGAGGGACCTCCCTACCCACAGAGCAAGGTTGAGCATCTTGGCCCCAGATCTGCCATCCCGGGCACGGCCCTCCGCCGGCCCACAGGAGCCTGAGGGGCTCCGACCTGTGAGTTTCTATTCCCTCTGCCTTTTCCCACCCGGCCCTTCGGGCAAAAGCCTCATCACCCTTCACCTCCAAGACGCCTCCTCTGATTACTGGGCTGCGGGAGTCACAGCCTCCTCCGGCCCTGAGCATCCTTGAGACAGCACAGTCTCCTGCACTGTGAGGGGATGGCCCTCACAGTGTCACCAGCACAGCCCTGGAGGCCAAGGAGGGGCCTGCGCAGTAACCTCCAGCCGCTTCCCCTCCATCCAGGCCACCAGGGACCCCACTCTGTAGGACCCACAGACAAGCAGCGAACCCCTCCCCAGCCCACCCTCACATCCAGGAATCGGGGTTCATGGGGATGAAATCACACCACAAGGCCAAACATTTCTGTGTAACACACTCTAGCCTCAGGGACCAAGAGAAGCGGTCGGAGAGATGCCACCTGTTCATCATTATCAATAGCCATGGTCCCGTACTGGCTGCCAGGCTGTGTGTGGAATCTGGCATGCATTACCTCTTTTAATTCTCACAACCACCCTATGAGGTAGGTACTACTATTTTTTTTACTATTATTATTATTATTGATTAATCATCATAATAAATACTTTTCATTTCTACCACAAATGACTATTTCAAAATCATGATGATAACAATCAGGAAAGCAAATTCCTTACATTTGGATGTCAGTCTACATTTTACTAAAAACGGTCATATCCACATCACCCCATTTTTATTCCAAAAATGACCCTCAGTGGGGCTGAGGTTACTGCCCCGTTTTTCCTGTGAGGAAGCGGAGGCCCTGAGAGGGATGAAGGCCTGGCTGGGCCTCAACCAGTCCAGTGGTGGGCACAGGATTACAGCCCATTCTCCGAGCTCCCTATCCAGATCAAATTTCACCGTTTCAGCACCCTCACTTTCTCAGCAGCCTGGGGCTAAGGATGCCTCCTCCCGCCACTCCAATGTCCCTGCAGACCCAGCCGTGTGGGTGGGCCTAGGCCTGCTCACCCAGCTCCAGCTGGGACCAGACACTGACCTTGGGCCGCTTCCACCTGACAGTGGGCCCGGGCGTGCCCTTATAGTAGAGCGAGTCATCAGTGGCAGGGAAGAGGGGGTCCTCGAAGAGCACCTTCCTGCGCAGGCAGTCCCGCCTCAGGGCCGAGTAGTTCTGGTCCTCATAGGGCTTCACGCACGAGAACATGGTGGTTGCTGCCTCAGGGAGGGAAGGGGGAACACCTGGACAGGAGGGCAAGAAGACCGTCACTCGTGGAGTCCCTGGGTCCCTGCTGTGCCCTGTGAAGTGGACATCATCAGCCCCATGGTACAGGCAAGGAAGGCTCAGAGAGGCGTGGAGCCTATCAAAGGTCACACAGCTGGTATACGGCAGAGCGGGACCTTCACAGACTGGATTTTCTCGTTTCTGAAGCTCAGAGGCGGTACCAGGCCCGCAGGCCACTCAGAGCTCAGGCCTGGCCCAGACCGCACCCACCTCGCTGCATTCCTTTGACCAACCTTCCGTATACCTCCTCAGACAGAATCAGACCAGTGGCCAGCCCTGGCAGCTCCTGTGCCTCCCACAGGAAAGCAGCGTGTGCCTCCGGGTTTCCCTCCCCTCCTCTAGAGAGTGGCACATTTCTGTCTGGTGTGGGAAAACCTTGCCCCAGGTACCCCTCTTGGCATCATTCATTCATTCTCTCGGTCCTCCCCGCACCATGCTGCCTTCCTCACAGCACCTCGGGATAGATGCCTCCAATTCCGTAGAGAGCAGGCCCATGGCTCCTTAACCCTCCCTCCATTCCCCAGGGGCCCTGGTGTGGGTAGAGGGCAGGGCAGGGCAGGGCAAGGAACAGTGGCTGGCAGGGCCTGCATATCAGGTGCGCCGAGAGATGCTCAGACAGCCAAGCGCCTGAGTGACCACCCCATTTATGACCCCCCCACCCCATCCCTCAAACTCCATCTGGGCTGCGGTGCAGCCCCACAGCGCCCGGTCTCCTCTTCCTGGGGCCTGCCCAGGGTAACAGTGCAACCCTTTGGGGGTAAAGGCCACAATTTCCAGCCCAGCCCTGACGGAAACCAGGGCAAGGTAGGCTGGCTGTGGGAGCGACATCTGAGAGCAAGACCGAGTGAGTGCCAGCCCCAGTGGCACCGCCCTCCTGCTGGGTGACGCCGGACAGGTCATGTGAACTCTCTGGGCCGTTTTCTCGGCTCAGTGATGGGAACTACGCAGCGCTGCTGCACCTCCTGGAAGGAGCGAACCCATTAACTGAAGGCTGAGGAGCCTGCCGAGCACGCCAGTAGGAAGAGGAGTGAGGCGGCAGGGGCCGAGACACCCGGTGGTCCCAAGAGACGCCCCTTTTCCCTGGCCAGATGTGCGTGTGTACTGCCTGCCAACAGTGCCAGTGAGCACACGGCTGCCAGCTTTCACAAAATACAACTGAGGCTCAGTGAGGTGAGGCGACCTGCCCAAGCTCCCCCGGAAACCTGGTGTCTGGACAGGGACCCAGATCCTCCGACTTCAGTACCACCGCCTTGGCTGTGTGACCCTACCGCTCTCACTCAGGGTCTCCCCACACACCGTGGCTGAGCTGGGGCCTCACTGGGGCCTCACGTGGAGGGAAATAGGGAAGGGAGAGACAGGAAGGGAAAGAGGCAAGTTCGGGTAGTGAGCACGGGCACGGATGGACAGCAGGGAGGAAGGGGGGCCATTGTCCCCCCCACCTGCCAAGGGAGCTGACAGCAGTTGTCCCCTGCTCTGCACCTGAAGCCATTTCACCTTCTGCCCCCACATCCGTACTGGGGCAGCTTGTGACCTCAGGCCAACCACTTAACTTCTCTGGCTGCCCCTCTGCCCAGGGAGGCCAGCAGCCCTGCCCCCTCCCACCCATTCTCCCTGCCTTGGAGGCCTAAGGGAGAGAGAGGAGCCCACAGAGCCAGCTCCCGGGCTTCAGGCTTCTGGCACAGTCACCAAGGAGCATCATTAGCACCACGGGTTTCCGGCAGGGTCAGCTCGGGAAGCAATTTAAGCTAAAAGAATTAGATCAGAGAAGCTGAAAGCAGGAGCCCAGAAATCAGCTCTTGCAATTCCAGTGTTTCTGAGCCTAGAGGGCCCAGAGATGGGGAGCAAGCTCACCCAGGTCACACAGCCAGGCCGGTAGAGAAAGAGGGTCTGGGTGTTCTCCAGGCCAGGAAGGGGCCAACACTGTTGGGAGGGTCCACTCCTGGGGATGACGGAAGGGAGGGAGAGGCCACAAAGGGAGAGCTCAGCTAGGCCGAGGGCTGCACAGGGCCAGGCCTGGCTGGCTGAGGGTCTGATACCATTGCCCCATTCCTCCAGCCTCACCCGCCTGCCAGGCTGACCTTGGCCTACTTATGTGAGGTTCTTCTGGCCCCAGCCCTTACACAGACTGCCCTCTATACTCTCCATCTGCCCCAAGGTCACCTCCCAGTGTATCTATGGGGCCAACACCCCAACAGGGTCAGCTGTCCTCTGCTAGCTCCAGGTAGAGCACTGAAGGCCACAGACAGACCACGAGGCAGGCAAGCTGCTCCACCCAGGCCTTTTCTTTCTGAGCCTGAGCTTAGGCCCGCAGCACTTCCTGTCTCCCTGGTGTTTTCAGCTGTTTGGGCCAAGCAGGACCACCTGAGCTTCCCAGCTGCCCTGTGCGCCTGCCCTCTTCCCTCCTCCTGCCAGTCTCATCCCCACCATTCTCCACCCTGGGCTGAAGCTCCAGGGCTCGGAGCTCCTCGCAGCTCCCACAAAACTGTTTCCTCAGGGCCTCTGCACACAGTGTTCCTCTGCCATCCTGTGCCCCTGGGACAGCACCCATTAACACTGTACCCCATCTGCACATGACTTCTCTGCCTCCCCAGCCTACCCCATATCCCTCCAGGGCAGGGGCCATGTCCAGCTCCTCTCTCTATCCCAGGGTCCAATGCCGGGCTTCAGGGACTGAGTAGCTGTGTTGCATGAACCAATAAACATGAGTACAGGTGGAATTCCTTCAAGAAGAGAAAAAGGCTCAGAGAGTGGCAGAGGCTCCCAAGGGGAATCAGCTTTCCACATCACAGCCGCCAGCACTCAGGTCTGCTGCAGCAGGGCCCACCCCTTCACCCTGGCGCAGGCCTGGCTCTCCTCTCCTCCCCTCCCTGATAGCTGGGTGCCAGCCAGTGCCCACACCCCCACTATCTAGGCTGTAGCCCTAGCACATTCTGCTGCAGCCCGGCCCTTCTCCAGCACCTGAGACTCGGCCCGGGCCCCCGCTGCCCTGAGCAGGCCGCATCACCTCACTGGTCTGCATGCTCCTTGTCTGGAAGAGACAATGTGCCAGGGCCTCTGGGCCACTGTGAGGAGCAAATAATACCCCACCATGCAGAGCGGCACTCTGTATCCTTTCATGCTCTGTGCCCTGAGGACTGACAACCTCAGGCAGTCGACATCTGGGCTTCACCCACGATGTGTCCAGACCCCTGCCAGGCATGGGGGGGCTACCACAACTTGGGGTTCCTGTCTGAGTTGGTCTAGTGTGGCCAACAGACACAAGGCCAAATGAAGTATGTCTCATTCAGCAAGAGGAAAGCAGGGAAGCCTCCACACAAGCCCGGCCACAGAGGCAGGAGAGAAAGGCCATTCCCGGCAAAGGAAACAGCTCACGCGAAGGCTCAGAGGTACGAAAGACATCTTTCTTACCACATCAGGGCACCCCCTAAAAGGAGCACAGTGCTAACCTGGGCCCTGCTTTGGGAAGCCTAGGAAATGAAGTCTGGAGGCTTGAGACCTGCATAAGAGGCTGCAGACTCTGGACAAGTTCCTTGATGTTCCCATCTACAAAATGGCTTAGCTGGTCATCATCTCCAGGGAAGGCTCACTGGTATCAGCCCTCCTCCTCCTGTGGCCAGGGCAGCGGTGAGTCAGACCCAGCCTGTGACCTCTGTGGCGGTGAGTCAGACCCAGCGTGGCCTCTGTGGACCAAGAGTGGAAGTTTGGAGTTGGATCAGAATGAGGGGGCTGGGGGTGCTCACTAGGGAGCTTCAGGAACCCAGACTTCTGGCAGGTCAGTCAGATCTGAGTTTGCATCCCAGCTGCATCATTTAGCTGCCGTGTGTCCTTGGGCAAGGTGGGAACCCCTCTGAGCTGTCAATCAGCAAGGCTCCTCTGAGCCCCACTGGGTTCCAGCCTCTAAGGTGACAGACGACAGAAAGAAAGTGGCATCTGTTCCTAGGCCTGCCTTAGGGAAGCTCAGTCTGTCCTCACCTGGGACATGGTTGGTACTCCTCTTCCAGGAGGCTGTGTGGCCTAGTCTGCTGTTCCCTGGACCTGCTGGAGGTGGCAGGGACAGCCTGGCTGTGTACAGGATAGAATAAGGCCTCATCTTCCAGTGGCCTGATACCCGTGAGCCTTCCCTGGACCACTTAAGCCATTTTGTAGGTGGGAACACCAAGGAATTTGTCCTTGAGGCAGAAGCCAAGGCCAGGCTCCAGAGCTGTGTGGAGGGGCAAGTCACTTACCCCTCTGAGCCTCTGAGAGACGGGGTCATGGAGCCAGCATCAGCCCCAGGGGTATGATAAGAACCAAGGATACAGCTGAACCCAAGCCCAGAAGCAAGAGGGCCTCAAAGCCACCATGGGCCTCAAAGCCACAAAGGGCCCAGAATAAGCAGAGCCATTTGAAGAGAACAAGCCGGAGGACTTACACTAAGTAACAAGGCTGATCACAAAGCTCACGGGGTACTGTCTCACAGACCAATGGAACAGAATATAGAGTTCAAAAATAAGCCACAAGTATAAGGACACCTGATATATGACAAAAGAGCTGCCACAATGCACTGGGGAAAGGATTTATCTTTTCAATAAATGGTGGGTCAATTGGCTATCCATAAGGAAAAATAGTCGTCTTACCCCTACCTCAAACCGTATACAAAACTTATTCCAGATAGATTTCAAATCTAACTGAAAGGTAAAACAATAATGCTTTTAGGAAAGAACATGAGAAAAACAGTATACCCAAATGGCCTAAAAAGGGAAGAAAAAGTGCTCAACGTCACTAATCATTAAGGAAATGCAAATTAAAACCACAATAAGATACCACTATGCCCCCAGTAGAATGACTAAAGTGAAACACATGCAGACACACACACACACAGTCCCAAGTAGAGCTCTTATGCATTGATGGTAGGAGGATAAATTGGTATAATCACTTTGCAAAACCATTTGACTATATCTAGAAAACCTGAAGAAATAATATAATCATGTGTTCATATAATCTAGTAATCTAGTAATTCTAAGAATATGTCCAATAGAAATGCATGCACACATTCAGCAAAAACCATGTACAAGAATGTCTATTGCAGTAGTATTTGTTAGAGCTGAAAATAAGAAACAAGCTAAATGTTCATTAACAATGGAATGGATCAATAAGTTCTTGTATATTCATAATAGAATAGTAAACAATAATAAAAATGAAAAATGTTGTCGCACACAACCCTATGGATGGATCTTACAAGCATATTAAGCAAAAGAAGCAATATTACATGATTCTACTTAAGTAAAATAGAAAAGCAGGGACAGCATTACCCCATTACCAAAGCCAGATAAAGACACTACAAGAAAAGAAAATTACAGGCCAATATGCCTTATGAACATAGATGCAAAACCTTCAACAAAATACTAACAAACAAGCTGGGTGTGATGGTGCATGCCTGTAGTCCCAGCTACTCAAGAGCCTCAGGAGGATAGCAAGACCCAATCTCTAGGAAAAATAATAATAATAATAATAATAATAATAATAAGGCAAATAATTCAAAAGCACATTAAAAGGATCATTCACCATGATCAAGTAAGATTTATATCAAGGATGCACGGATGGTTCAATATATGCAAATCAATAAACATGATACACAATACTAACAGAACGAAGGGCAAAAAACATAAGATCATCTCATTTAATTAAAAAAACACATTTGACAAGATTCAGCATCCTTTCATGACAAACAAAATAGGTATAGAAGGAATACACAGAAATCAGTAGCATTTTTATATACTAACAACACACTATCCAAAAGAGTCAAGAAAACAATCCAATTTACAATAGTTGCCATGGAAAAAAGAAATGCTTAGGAATAAATATAACCAAGAAGGTAAAAGACTTGTACACTGAAAATTATCAAACACTGATGAAAGAAATTGAAGACACAAATAAATGGAAAGATTCTGTATATGTAGATAAGAATTCGTATTGGTAAAATGTCCATTCTACCCAAAACAATCTACAGATTCAATGCAATCCCCTATCAAAATTCCAATGACATTTTTTGCAGAAATAAAAAACAATCCTTAAAATTCATACAGAATCACAAAAGACCCTGAATAGCCAAAGCAATCTTAAACAAAAAGAACAAAGCTGGAGGCATCACGCCACTGACTTCAAAATACACTACAAAGCTATAGTAACCAAACCATATGGTACTGGCACAAAAACAGACAAAAGACCAATGGAACAGAATAGAAAGCCCAGAAATGAGTCCACACATTTAATTTGTCAATTAATTTTCAACAAAAGTACCAAGGACACACAAAGTGGAAAGGACAGTCTCTCCAATAATTGGTGTTGGGAAAACTGGATATCCACATGCAGAAGAATAAAAGTTTCCCTATCTCTCATCGTATGCAAACATGGACTCAAATGGACTAAAGACTTAAATATAAGACCTGAAATTATGAAACTACTAGAAGAAAACATGGGAAAAGCTGTTATGACATTGGTCTGGGCAATGATATTTTAGATATGACCCCAAAAGCACAGACAACAAAAGCAAAAATAGACAAAGGGGATTACATAAAGCTAAAAAAGTTTCTGCACAACAAAGAAAACAACAGAATGAAGAGACAACCTGCAGAATGGGAAAAAAGTTTGCAAACTAGGCACCTGACAAGAGTCAATATCCAGAATAGATAAGAAATTCAAGCAACTCAATAGCAAAAAACCCTAATGATCTGATTTTAAAGTGGGCAAATGATCTGAATAGACATTTCTCTAAAGAAGACATACAAATGGTCAATAGGCATATGAAAAAAATGCTCAACATTGGCTGGGCGCAGTGGCTCATGCCTGTAATCCCAGCACTTTGGGAGGCCGAGGCAGGTGGATCACCTAAGGTCAGGAGTTCAAGACCAGCCTGCTCAACATGGTGAAACCCCATCTCTACTAAAAATACAAAAAATTAGCCAGGCAGGCACCCAGCTACTCAGGAGGCTGAGGCAGGAGAATCGCTTGAACCCAGGAGGTGGAGGTTGCAGTGAGCTGAGATCACACCACTGCACTCCAGCCTGGGAAACAAGAGTGAAACTCCGTCTCAAAAAAAAAAAAAAATTAAAAAGCTCAACATCACTAATCATTAGGGAAATGAAAATCAAAACCACAGTGAAATACCACCTCCCATCTTTTGGCTTTTATGAAAAAGACAAAAGTGTGATATCTTACCAAAAAAAACGACAAAAGATATGTCTTTTATAAAGAAGACTTTTTTTAAATCTTTTTTTTTTTTTTGATAGAGTCTCGCTCTGTCGCCCAGGCTGGAGTGCAGTGGCGCAATCTCGGCTCACTGCAACCTCTCCTTCCCAGGTTCAAGCCATTCTCCTGGCTCAGCGTCCCAAGTAGCTGGGATTACAGGCATGCGCCACCATGCCTGGCTAATTTTTGTATTTTTAGTAGAGACAGCGTTTCACCATGTTGGCCAGGCTGGTCTCGAACTCCTGACCTCAGGTGATTCACCTGCCTTGGCCTCCCAAAGTGCTGGGGTTACAGGCACGAGCCACTCACTGTGCCTGACTTAAATCTTTTTACAAAAGATATATCTTTTATAAAAAAGACAAAAGATAAGTGTGGGCGAGGATATGGAGAAAAGGAAACCCTTGTACACTGTTGGTGGGAATGTAAATTAGTACAGCCATTATGGAAAACAGTATAGAGGTTTCTCAAAAAATTAAAAATAAAACTACCATATGATCCAGCAATCCCACTACTGGGTATAAATCCAAAGGAAATGAAGTCAGTACGTTGAAGACATATCTGCACTCCCATGTTCACTACAGCACTATTCACAGTAGCCAAGATATGGAATTAACCTAAGAGTCCATCAATGGATGAATGGGTAAAGAAAATGTGGTATATACATACAATGTAATCTAATTCAGCCATAAAAAGAAAGAAATCTGATCACTTGTTACATAGATAAACCTGGAAGATAATATGCTAAGTGAAATAAGCCAGACACAGAAAGACAAATCCCACATGATCTTACTCATATGTGGAAGTTTTTAAAAGTTGAACTCATAGAAGCAGAAAGTAGAAGGGTGGTCAACAGGGACTGAGGGGTGAGGGTGGGGAGGGAGGTTGCAGAGATGTCAAAGGACACAAAATTTCAGTTAGATAAGAGGAGTAAGTTCAAGAGATCTATAAGTTCAAGAGATTGATTGCAACACGGTGACAATAGTTAATAGCAATAGATTATACTCTTGAAGATTGCTAGAAGTAGACTTTTCATTTTTTGGAGTCTCATTCTGTTGCCCAGGCTGGAGTGCAGTAGCGCAATCTTGGCTCACTGCAACCTCCCTCTAACGGATTCAAGCGATTCACCTGCCTCAGCCTCCCAAGCAGCTGGGATAACAGGTGCCTACCACCAGACTCGGACAATTTTTGTAGTTTTAGTAGAGATGGGGTTTCACCATGTTGGCCAGGCTGGTCTCAAGCTCCTGATTTGCCTGCCTCGGCCTCCCAAAGCGCTGGGATTCTAGGCGTGAGCCACCACTCCTGGCCGAGAGTAGATTTTGAGTGTTCTCAGGACAAAAAAGTATGTGAGATAATGCGTGTGATAATTAACTCGATTTAGCCATTCCACAATGTATAACGCATTTCAAAATATTACATTGTACATGATAAACATAAACAATTTTTATCTGTTAAAAAGATCCATTTTTTTTTTAGACAAGCAAAGCCAGCATAATTCATCTACAGTGAACAGAAAGCAGGACTTGGCTATCTTGGGGGTAGAGACTGGAAGGGGTGTGAGAGAGCTTCTGGGGTTCTGGTAAAACTACTTCTTAATCTGGGTGGTGTTTACATGGGTGTGGTCCCTGTGCAAATACACTGAACTCTATACTTATGACCTACTGCACCTGTCTGTAGATCAGTTACATACGCTTCAGTAAAAAGGTAAACAAAAGGACTGGCTGAATGTGGTGACCCAGGTCCCAGCAGATCAGGGCCCTTCACAGCTGTAGCCCTGTCCAGCTGGACACCACATACCCAGGGGGGCTGACCTAGGGGGAAGGGAGGCAGAGTGGGAAAGTGCCCCAGGCTGGGTCCGAGCACTAGACTTTGTCACGCAGGCTGTGTGACCTTCTGCGAGCCTCCACTTCTCTGATCTCAGCCTCCTCCTCTAGCTCTCAGGATACTTGCAGGCTTGATACTCAGAGTGTCTCAACACTTGGGGCAGTCCACAAGAAGGTCCTACAGGTGTGTGGCACCCCCACACCCCAACCAAGCACACACCTGCAAGGTTTCCTCTGCACCGGAGAAGGGGAGACGCCAGCCAGAGACCATTCCTAGGGGGATGTTTTCAGCCCTGAGGAAGGTGGCATCGTGCTCAGAAAAAAAGGGGAGGGAAGAGGTGTGGGGCAGGGATCATGGATGAGGCTGCAGAGGATCCCACCAGAGGCCCCAGGATGCCAGGTGCAGGAGTCTGGCTTCATCCTAAGGTGATGGGGAGTGTGGAAGGGTGCTGAGAAGGGGAAGGACTTGGTCATGGCTGTCTCGGGGAGCTCCATCTGGCTGCCACATGGGAAACGGACTAGAAAAGGACAAGACTAGACCAGATACACCATAAGAACGTCCACAGGACTTGGACTGGCAGGCTCACATGTGGACGTGGAGGGGCTGGGTTCCAGGGCCAAGTGGGAGAGAGCCTCAACTCTTCCTGGTGGCCAGCCAGTGGTGGGGGTGAAGGAAAAACACAGGAATGCCTACTGGGGGTCCTTCTCCTATGCCCCACTGCCCCATACCCCACACTGGTGCCCAGTGCAAAGCACAGGCCTGGCAGAGTGGGTATCACCCAGTGCTGGCCGAAGGAGCCAGTGATGCCCTCACCCATTCCCTGCCAATCAAAGCTCCCTTTCCCCTACCTCCCTTCCTCAACCTCTTCTCCCCTCTCAAGGGAAGACACCCCCCACCACTGCCCTTTGCCATATGAACAGGGGAGGGCTGAACAGCTGGGGCTTCATCATTCAGGGGACACAGTCAATTCCAACCTGCACATCTTTCCTGATGCCCGATCTGGGCTGGCGCTGAGCTGGCTGATGAGGAAGGGGCTGGGGGAAATGGTGGTGGCCTTCTGAGATGGAGCCTGAGCAGGGCCCGAAGGATAGGCCAGAATCAGCAAGGGCATAGCAGGGCAGGATGCGGCACAGGGAGAGGGAAAAGGTGGGAGGGCACTGGGTGGGTGGAGCCTGGGGGGGAGTTGGCAGGACCAGCTCTGCAGGGCTGGGGATGCCAGGCAGAGGGGCATTGGCACTTACTGAGGCACAGGGGAGCCAGGGGCAAGACTAAAGGTCAGATGCTGATACAGTGACCCAGGACTGGAAGTGCCCTGGCTTGAGCCATAGCAGGGAAGGCCAGAAGCCAGAGGGGACTGGAAAGGGCAGAAACTCCATTTGGTGGCTGCCTGGTTATTTGTGGTTTTGATTCTGTTAATGTATTTATCCCCTTCTATCCCATACCCCATCCTCCATCTGCTCCCTAAGTCACCACCTAATAAGATGCTTAAAGCGTGTCTCTCTGTCCTTTCGTGGGTGTACTGTGACCTCCCAGGCCCCTGTCTCTCTGACGTGCCGTGTGCTGAGGAATGGATGGCAGGGTGGGGAGGGAGAATGTGCTGTGGAGGGACAGCCAGGCTCAGCGCCACCTCAGGCTCTCAGCCCCTGGGCCACCCAAAGCTCCAGGCTCCTGGGTTCTGGCGCCAGAGCCAAGGCAACCAGGCCCAGTGAGTCACTCCAGCCACCACCAGGCGAGCTGGCACCAGGGCTGGGAAATCCTGTCTTTCTTCTCCCCTCCTCTTCCCTTATCGTTTCTGTGTCCAATCCATTCTCCACCCGGCTGCTGAGTGATCTTTCTAACATAAATCCTACCAGGCCGCTCCCCTGCTAGGAGACACAGAGGGCCTTGTGGGCAGGGTCAAGCGTGTACGGGGCATGGGGTCTCCAGCTGGTCCTGGGGGAATGGTTGGTCCTGCAGCCATGATGTCCCCCGGCAGTGCATGTGAGGGCTGTGCTGGCTGCAGGCCTGGCTCTGTGTGATCCTGACTGAGTCACAGGCCTGACCCTGCAGCTGTTCTTCATCTGGGAATGGGCTCCCGCCCAGGGTGCTGTGAGCAGGAGAGAGTGTAGGAACAGCAGGAGCCACTGTTGTAAACAGCATCTGTAAGCAAGTGGCCACGGGAGAGGAGCTTCTGCAAGGGTGTTCCAGGTCAGGCGTTCCTGCAGGCCTTGGGCAGGACAGGAAGAAGCCAAGGACCTGGCCACACTTGTGGAGGTGGAAACTGCTGGGCAGGGGGCAGCCCCAGGCCCAGTCTCGGATGAGCAGCTCACCACAGTTTGAACACTGAAAGAACTGCATCCGGGAAACCCATAGCCCCAGGCAACCCAGTGCGGTGGCCACCCTACCTCGGGGCTTCCAGTCCAGCACCAGGTCCTGCAGAGAAAGTACTGAGAGCGGCAGATGCAGCTGGGTGTCGCTGTGCAGGACATTCTGTCTCACCCGGGGTGGGGTGGGGGCTGTGTGCTCGCTCAGTCCCCACAGGGGAGACAACCTAACAAAATGGGACTTGATCAGGTCACTGAAGCCACCTCTGCCTCACTGTGCTGTGTGAGCCCAGGCAAGCCCCTGCCCTCTCCAGCCACAGGCTCTCGCCACTGAGGGGAACACTACACACTATTTTCCAGTCTGGCGGGTTTCTCACCAGGACAGCCCTTTTCTCCACTTCCTGCACAGGCAGTCCTAGACTCGAGTCCCGAGACCTGTCTCCAAGACTCAAGGTGTGAAGACTGGGGAGACAGTGCCCATTTCCCACTTTGGGAAACTGAAGTGTGCCATTCCTCAGCGCAAGCTCCTGCACAACCTCAGAAAGGAGCTGTGCTGTTCTCATTACACAAACGGGAGACAGAGGCTCTGAGGGGAAAGAGGACATTCAGGGCAGAAGCACGAACCTGTCCCATGTCAAAGTCCTGCTCAGCCTGCCCACCACCCCTCCCTCGGGCAGTGACCCACTCTCCAGCCCTGGGTGTCCTGTTCAGGTGTGTCCCCCGTTCCAACTTTACTCGCACACCTTCCCTGTGCCTGACCAAACGGCAGTGAGGAGTCAGATGGGAATCTGCCCTAGAGGTCGGCCTGGTGAAGGCGAGAAGCAGAGACCTCAGTACAAGGCAGCGAGACCTGCTCTCAAAGGGAGCGATTCGTTCACACCAGGCAGGGACGGCTGCACGGAGGAAGTAGCATCAAAGCGGGATCTTAAAGGGTAGATTGTGATTTCAAGAGATGGAGGAGGTGGAAGGTTTAGGGGAGGAAATATTATTCTGGAGGAAGAAATCATTTAGGCAGGTCTGGAGGACAGAATGCAGGGGAGAGGGAAGAGGAAGTAGAGAAATATTGCCACAGCTGGGTTGCGGCTGGCCCTGAAAGCCAGGCTAAGAACTCAGACATGAGATGGGGTGCGATGATGTATGAGAAGGTCAACGGGAAAGGAGGCCCAGGATGTAGGCAGGGAGGCCAGGCTCTAGACAGGCCCCTGAGAGAGAAGCAGGGCCTAGCATGGTGTGGCCTTGGCCATGGGGATGGAAAGGAGACCCACACAGGGGCAGGTCCGCAGCAGGCAGGCCGGAGCTCTGGGGTTTAGCTAGGGTTCTTCCTGAGGCGCCAGGGGGCTTATCCCCTCCTGCAACGGCGGACCATGTCTCTGGGTGAGCAGCACTTCCAGGCCCCCTGCACTGCTCTAAGTCACTTCCTATTCCTAACCATGGCAGCCTAGAATGCCAACGCCTGCTCCCCATACCCAGGCAGAGGGCGAACCAGGGCCTCAAGATGTCAGGCTGGGCAACATCCTGTCCACATACCCATCCTCAGATGGGGAGACTGAGGCCAGCGAGGAGCAAAGCAATTAACCTCTCTGTGCTTCAGAATTCTCATCTGTAAAACAAAGGTATTTTCTGCTCTACTGGCCCAGCCTGTTCACCTGACCCCATATACCAGACAGGACTTGGCCGTAATAGGCCTTGGTATTCTCATCTGTAAAGCGGGACCACCCCCTTGTAGGGTGATGGTGAGCATCAAATGACCCTGCAAAGCACTGGGCTTCTTGTGTGAATGTCTGAAATGAGCTGCACTCCACCCTGAAAGGCCCAGCACACTGTCAAATGCAGGCAGGGTCCAGACACCAGGGCCACCCATGCAGCCACGCCAGGGATGCCCTTCTTCCAAACATCCTTGAACTCTGGCTACCAGGGGCTCAGGCTGGACACTGGGGCCAGGGCTACAGCAGCGCCCAGCCTCCAAGGCTCCCAGGCTGGAGGGGAGACAGACATTGTGAGTGACCTCCTGGGTAACAGGACTGTGACTGGGGAAGCCAGCCTCAATGAGCACTGGGGTGGCGGCAGGAGCTGGGAATGGCACCTACAGTGGTGCTGCAGTCAGCTCCTGGGGTGGGCTGAATGATGGCCCCAAAGATACTCCCACCCGGATGCCTAGAACCTGTGAATGACACCTTGTATGGCACAGGAGACTCTGCAGATGTGATTAAGGACTTTGAGACAAGGAGACGATCTTGGCTTATCTGGGTGGGCCCTGAATGTAATCACAAGTGTCCCTACAAGAGGGAGGTGGAGGGGATCTGCCCAGAGGAGGAAAGAGCAATGAGACAGAAGCAGAGACTGAAGCAATGTTGCCACAAGGAACGCCAGCAGCCACCCGAGGCTGGAAGAGACGGGGAACGGACTCTCCCCAGGATCCCACAGAAGAAGCCAGCCTGGATTTTAGCCCCATTAGACTCATGGGGGACTTCTCACCTCCGAAACTATAAGAGCATAAATCTGTGTTGCTTTCAGTCACCAAGTGTGGCAATTTGTCACAATAGCGATAGGAAAGGAATATGCTCTTGAACGATGCTGTTCCTGAAGAATAGCTAATGGGAGCCAGGGAACAGGTCATGGGGCCCCAGCCGCCTCTCCTGCCTGGAGAAGCCCATGAGGGGAATGAAGTTCCTACACCTTGAGTTGCTCCGCTGTACAACAAAGCGACCCCACGCCAGTTCCTTAGTTCCTCTTGTGAGTAACACGTCACTTGGGTCTCACCTCACTCCGACTGGCAGAAGTTACACAGCAGCAGGGGGCACTGGCTGAGCAGGGGCTGGCCAGGCAAGGCAGGTGGGTCAAGCCAATGGGCTCCCAGCCTTCTGTCCACCATCCCCCGGGGCACATCCTGACAGTGAAGGGCAGCTGGGGACCAGTGGATGGGCTTTGGTGTGCTCCGGTCACCAGCCCCTTCTCCCGCATGGCCACTGTGGGAGAAAACCACAGCAAAAAACCCACAGACCACTGCAGCCTCAGCTGTCGCCAACCCAGACCCCTATCCCTGGGAAAGCTCGGGTCCCTGGAAGCACACGTGCAAACAACCAGAATGGGGAGCAGTAACCCAGGCCCTTGCGGGTAAGCACACATTGTCCACAGCTTCCCCTTCCAAGCCTGAGGCTGGCCTCCTAAGACATCCAGATTCCAACCGCAAAGGGACCTGGCCCCTTTGCCTGGGGTGAGCAGGGAAAGGCAAGGCCCGAGGCCACAGGCAAGTGAGCAGCTCTGCCTGCACTAAAGCAAGGTAATCCCAGGGCATCTCCACCAGCCCGGAGGAGGGCTCAGAGATGTGCAGCAGGAAGCCCAAATCTCAGGACCATGGCGAGCCCAGGAAAGTTTTGAGCAGGGATCAGGGATGGAGAGGCAGAAGAGCTCTCTGAGGCACTCAAGGGGTGCCTGGGAGGGGCTCTGAAGGCACTCAAAACACTTGAATAGATGGGGACAGAGACAGGGCGGGTGAAAAGCCCAGCTGCAGAGAGACTGCTGCCAGCTGCCCAGAAGGCTGCTGGGGAGGGGTGGGGGGTGTTGCAGATCCTGCTCTTTGCAGCTGGGGGAGCTGAGGGCCCGCTGCTGGGCTTTCTGTTCAACCTTCACATGCTGCACTCTAGGGTGCTCCCAGCTGCTCAGCCATTGCCTCTCCTCAGGGGCTAGAAGCTTTTGGGAGAAGCCAGGGGACTTGGTCAGGCAGATAGAGACCACTCCCATAAGCAGTCTCCCTCACCCACTAAATCCAAGAGAGTCTTCCACTTCAATAAGAGAGGCCTATTTCCTTCCACCCTTCTTCTCCCAAAGTCAGCCCCTCATCCCCAGGGAGGGAACTAAGTGATGCTGATTGCCAGCTGCTATTAGTAATAATGGCTACCAGACACCACGTACTTAGAAAGATGCGTTCAGTGACATGATCTAAGTTCATCTTCATCATCCCCCAGTCCCTGTGAATAGGCAGCATTTATCCCCATTCCGCACATGAGAAAACTGAGACAGAAAAGGGAAGTTCTCCGCCTCAAGGTCATAGGCAAGTAGGAAGGTACAGAGATGGTCTCAGCCAAGAGAAAGATCAGACACATGATTTAGGCCCTGCAGGTAGGAGAGGGTACCTACTGAGGGTGCAAGAGGCCTCCTGTTTGGGGACCAGGACTCCAGGGCTGATCTGAGAGCCTGCCAGGAAAGCAGGCAGAGACAGTGCTGGCCTGGGAGCAGTGTTCCAGATGTCTCCCACAAAAACCCACAGGCATCTCACAACCACCCTATCCAATAGTCCACTTGTCAACTTACTCCCAATCTGCCCCACCCGCAATGGTGGTCCCCATCTCACAGGGGCAGCCCCACCTACCTTCCCCCAGCACTGGGGCCCTGTGTAGCCCCTGGGCACCTCCTGCCCCCAGCACCCCTGCTCTGGGAACCTTTATCAGGGCCCCTCCTCCCCTGCCAAGGCTAACCCTGGGTGGGGAGCAGAGGAGAGCAGAAGGGAGGGCCCTCTCCCTGCTTTGGCCTCCTCCTTACAGGCCTCAACAGAAGCCCACCCACTACGCAGCCAAAGGTGACCCTTCTTGGACACACATCTGACCTATCTCATCCGCAATCCACCCCACCAGCATTCATTTTCACACTGCCAGGTCTTTACTCATGCTATTCCTTGGGGCTGCAATCCCCTGCCTTTTCTTTTCTGCTTGGTGGACTTCTTTGAGACCCAGCCCCAACGAATCTGCAAGTGAACTCATCCCCAGCACTGGGTACAACTCTGGGCAGGGCCTTATCTGTGGACCCACTGCCTGTCTCGTCAGAAGGGACGCTCCTCAGGGCAAAGACCATGCCTCTGTGTGCTGGCAACTAGCCTGGCCTGGCCTGCAGCGGCAGCGGGGCCCACCACACCCTGCCCAGGAGGCAAAGGCAGCCAGACCATCCCACTCCCTGACCCTCGGGACAGGAGCAAGGACCAGCCCCAGGACCGTGGGAGGTGTCAATCCTTGCGGAACACAGTGGTTCCTCCAGCAGGCCTCAGACTCATTGAGTTGGCTGAGCCTCATCCTTAAGCCCCTCTTCCAAGAAGTCTGCCCAGATCTCTCTTTCCCCTGAGTCCTGGGATAGTCGCCCTCAGTACTTTTCTCTCCAAACCACGGGTGTAGGGAGGAGACTCTGGGATGAGAGCCAGGCGGACCCAGGTTCAAATTCTGGCTCAGCAGCCCTGAGAGGGCAGCTGACTTTGCCTCTCTGTGCCCCACTCTACTCATCTGTATGGAACTTGGGGGTGAATCCCACCACACGAAATGACTGGGAGAGAGAACGTCACACCTGTTAATGATCTTTGGTCCTACTTCACCTCTGGTCCCCTAGGCCAGTCTTCTGAGACCCCCCCAAGCCAGAGGAACAGAGGTGGGAACTCAGGTCTGAGAAATCAAAGATCCATTCCCTCCCAGACCACTCTCCCACACTCCGGCAATACACACTCCTGCAACACACATACATACACACACACACACACACACACACACACACACACACACACACACACGTGTGCACCCGCCCTGCAGTCAAGGAGAAAAGCCCCCATTCAACCTGGGGAGGAGTGCCAAGAAGTGGATAGGCTGGGGCAGCAGGAGCCTCGGCCCTGCCCCTTTCCCAAGCCTGGGTGGGGTAGTACCCAGAAGGGGTTGGTGGATAGCAGGAATGAAAGGGGGGGTTAAGGAGGGAACAGAAGAGGGGGAACTGTAAGGAAGATGAGAGGAAGGGACAGTCTAGCCCCGGGTGTTAGGCGCTTCCAGCGCGTCCGCACTAGGAAAACGACTCAGAGACACCCAGAGGGAGATGAAAAAAAGACTCCTCGCCGGGGGTGGGGGTGGGGGTGGGGACGAGCCCAGGGAGCCCAGGCGGATCGCCCAGGACCCCGCCCCCCAGCCAGCGCTCACTTCCTTTCCCCCCAGGCCCGCGGGAGATGCAGCCCCCTCCACCGATTCGTGGTACCGAAGAACGCACTGGCTCACGCTGCATCCTCACACGCCCCCCCGAAACACACACACACACATAGAAGCACATGCCTCCCTCCGCGCGCCTCCTACCGGCCGCGCCACCGGGGGTCCAGCCGGGTTCCCGGGATGCAGGGCACGGCGTGGGCGCTGGAGCGGAGGCTGCAGCCGCCCCGCGTAGCGGCCTGGAGTTCTGGCAGGAGATGCAGCTGGGACTGGCCTGGGGCGGGGGCTGGCGCTCGCATTCCCCGGGTTCGGCCGGCCGGGCCCGGCTCCGCCCCGCCCCGCCCCGCCCACGGCCTCTGCCCATTCGCCCGTGGTGAGCCGGAGGCGTGGTCTCCCGTGGGGCGGAGCGGGCGGCCGTGAGCTCGATGCGCGCATGCGCCCTGGCGCCGCGGGCGGCCGCTCAGAGGAGCGGTCTGGTTCCAGCCCGGATGTTGAAGGGGGGTTTGGGGCCCCTAGCGGCACCCACAACCTCTACCGACTCAGTCGGGCCCTCTCTCTCCCTCCTTCCCAGACTATCTGTCTGCGGTTGGGTGCATCCCCGTGGGCAGCCTCCCAAGGGCTGGCTGCACCGCGAGGGATCGGGCCGAGGCGTGGGTTCAGCTCCCCAAGGGCGGGCCTGAGCCGCGGCTGACTTGGAGCTGGCGTCTAGTACCGAGGGCCCGCAAGGGCCGGGGTGCCTGCCAGAACCAGGACTTGGTGGGCGGCACCCCTCCCTTTCCGAACTCCACCTTCACATCCATCCCAAGTGTTCGGATGGAGAAGAGGGAGCCCAGGCCCCTGTGAGCCGCAGACGGCCTCTGTCAGATGGGAAAACTGACCCCGGCCTGAGCACTTAACCCGGTGCTGCGATGGGCTCACCGGCTCACGTTTGACTCTCTGTCCGTGACTGGCTCCCGGAATGCCCTGGGATGGCACCGAGCCTCGGTTTCCTGATCTGTAAAATGGGGACTATAATCTCTACCCATCCCAGGCCGTTTGGGGAATCCGATAGAGAAGGTTTAGGGGTGACTAGTTCTTGCCTACAGTAGGGACTCAGGGGTGCCACCGTCCCCCACCCTGAGTCAGCAGGACAGACGCCCATCTGATCTGATGAGCCTATCAGCCCACTCATTCTCCCCCTCCAGTTTGTTTCCCAGTCTCAGTTAATGATTTCATCAACTTCTTGTGTTACCGAAACAAACTTGGGTCCACCCACCCGGTGCAGCAAAGTCAAACACTGACATCAGGATTTGCGGCGGCAGAAAGGGAGGCATTTATTGCAGGGTGCCAAGCAAGGAGAATAGGTCAGCTAATGCTTAAGACCCGGACTCCTCGATGGTTTACAAGTAAGGGTTTTTAAAGGTGGGGAGACAGAGGTTATAGGCAAAGTCATAAATAAATACTCTGGAGCTACACATTGGCTTGGCCCAAAAAGGTGAGATATTTTGAGGCAGGGGAGTTACAGGTCATAGGTGGATTCAGAGATTCTGTGATTTGCAATTGGTTTAGGAAGCAAGACTGTCTAAAAACCTGGGCTCCACAGATAGGAATGTTAAGCATTGGCTTATGGGTGTGACTCTTTGCAGAACCCTTGGGAAGAAATTTAAAGAACAGCCCTCAGTTTCCCCTTGTCTGAGGCCTAAGTGACAGCTGTGAAAAACAATTCAGGGACATAGGTCAAGATGTTATCTTTAGTTTCTATAGGGAACCAGACATCTTGTGGCTCTAACTTATTTGGGTGGCCCTTGTTTTAAGCTACAATTACCTTGTTGCTTGTCAAGGTGCTCGTTTACTTCTCAAAGCTAGCTAGCTGCCTGAAATGCCCCTAGAAAGGACTCACGATTTTCCTTTCTTTACACTAAGCAGAGTCCCTGCCTCACCTCACTCTCAGTCACCCGGACTTCTCTAGCCTCTCCCCAACCTCCCTGCCTCTGTCCCAGGCCACCCAGATGCTTCTCCCTTAAGAGTAGCCCCAGCCCCCTCGGGAGCTTTCTATCCAACCAAAGAAGACTTTCACATATGCAGCTGAGACCCGCCACCCACAGAAGAGTGTTCTAAGACTGCACCCCATCTGACTCCCCCATCTCCCCTAACCTCATTCCATGCCCTGTACTGGGAGCAACAGCTTCACCAGCCCTTCAAGGGTCATTTCAGGGGCTCTACTCTCCCCACCTGAACCCTTGCCCATACTGATCTGTGACCGTCTGAAGGACTCTTCCATCCTCCCTGAGCCGCAGCATCCCAAAGCTCCCTTGCTCACCTATGGCCCTTCTCAGGCTGCGTCTCTCCGAGTTGCTGGTGGGACCAAAATTTCCCCTGCGAGGCCAAAGTTCCTGGAGGGCAGAGGCCAAGGGTCATTCTCAGGAAGACAGCAGCAACTGGTAGAGCCAAGCAGATCTGGGCTCCAGTCCTCACTCTGCCAGTTACTGGCTGTGTGATCTGAGCAGGTCCTTTATCCTTTCACAGCCTCATTTTCCCTGTCTGTAAAATGGGCTTCTAGCTGAAGTGTGTGATGACCAGGTACAGGCAAGTCATGGGGCTCGCTAAAGGCCCGGTTGTGTAGGATACTGGGCAGCATTGTCTCTGGGCTGGGCAACTCCCATGTGTTCCAAGGTGGAGCTGGGGTTGTGTCTGAGAAGGCGTGTTTGCCTCAGCCCACAAAACAGTGGGGTTCAGAGGATGCTCAGACCCTCTTCTGTATCTCAAAGCATTGGAGCCACAAGAGGGTATTCTGCAATAGTTGTAAGCAGGGACTCTGCCTGGGCTCATATTAGCTGAGTGACCTCAGACAAGTGACCCAACCTCACTGTGCCAGTATCCTCTCCTGTAAAGCCAACATAGCAACAACTGCACCATGGAGTTGTTGTGGGGTTAAATGGGCCGGGCCATGTGGAGCCCTCATGGTAGTCCTTTGCTTGGAGTAAGAGCTCTCAGCATTTGCTAGCTGGTGTTATTGACATCTGACCCCAGTCCCTCATTTTGTGAAGACACTGAGTCCCAGAAGCAGAGACACGCACTCATGGCTAGTGAGAAGCCCAGCCACCCTAGCAGGTTAGCGCTGGAAGGGCCCAGTCCTTTAACCATCTCCAGCAGCTCCACCTTTTCTGACAGGTGAGGAAAGAGGCCTAGTGAGAGAGTGACCTGCCCAAGACACCCACCCTGGTGGCCGGGTGGACAGAGCATTGGCCCTGCTATTGGGGAAGAGAGAGGTCCCCAAGATAAGCCAGGAAGAGCCAGATCTGCCCGATAAGGTTGGGGGAAGGTGGGACTTTGATGATGCTCTGGCCCCAGAATCCTGCTGGTCAGTTTTTATAAACTGAGTCATCTAATGGTGCCATCACAGGGCCTGATGTGGAAGTGCACTTCCCATTTCTCACAACCGCCCTCTGCAGCAGCTCTGATTAGTCCATTTTCCAGATGACAGAACCAAGCCTCAGGGAGATGCCCCAGGTCACACAATTAGTAACTGGAATCCAAACCTACCCCGTCTGACTCCACTCTTGTGGGCTTTCCCTTCCCTCTTCCTATCTCCTCCAGGAAAAGGTCACCTCCGCAGGCTCCTTGACTGGCTGTCCCACCTCTGCTTGGATGCCACTGTAACTGGGAACTCACTTCCTCACAGCACAGCCCTTTCCCCTCTACCTGGGAGAGCCTTTTGTCCCCCAGAGCTGATCCACCCCTCTCTTCCTGGTTCTGCCAGACTTTATACCCTCTATCTTACCAGAGCCTAGAGACAGAACCTTCTCTGCCCAAGTCAGAAAACCCCTTTCTTCACTGCTCCTGTGTGTAATAGGATTTCCCAGGTGAAGCTTATCATAATAATGTATTTTTTAATCCCAACAGACTTAATTGCCAAGCTATTGTGTGAGAATCCTAAAGGAAGCTGTGGCATGGGGAGTGGCTCAAAGTGGAGGCTTCTAAGGCTTGGTGTCTCTGGGAAGAATATTAAAAATCACCCTATTAACCAGTTCATTTCGTTCTCATCTGGCCAGCTCCGGCAAGGGGGTGTCAAGATTGCAGAGTGAGCAGGCCCGTCAGACACAGAACTTTCAGTGGGGAATAGTTGCTAATGGTGCATCCCTGTGTGGTCAAAAATGGGAGCTCACAAGGGACTCCAGGGCAGAACAGGTGTGATGGAAATTGGGATATTGAGACAAGATGACTTCTGAGTTGCTTTCAAGTCTATCCTTCTCTGAAACACTGCTTATATTTTGTTACTATCCTAGATATTATTAAAAACCAGTCAGACCAAGAATGCAAGGTTGTTTTTTTTTTTTTTTTTGACAGAGTTTTGCTCTTGTCACCCAGGCTGGAGTGCAGTGGCGTGATCTCAGCTCACTGCAACCTTCACCTCCCAGGTTCAAGCGATTCTCCTGCCTCAGCCTCCAGAGTAGCTTTAATATTAGAAAACTTCATCCATTAATAGCATTGCATTAGTTTCCTAGGGCTGCCATAACGACAAACTGGGCTGCTCAAATGACAAAAATGTATTGTCTCACAGTCCTGGAGGCTAGAAGTTCAAGATAAAGGTACCCCTAATTCTGATAAAGGTATCATCAGGATTGATTCATTCTATGAGATCTAATTCAATATACAACAAGCATGTACCATATGAATGAACCTAAGGGGAGAATAATATGCTCATTTATTTCTCTATAAATACTAAGAAAGCTTTAACAAAATTCAATACCCATTCATGATCAAAACAGTCAGTGAAACAGGAATTGAGGGATACTTTCTCAGTATGATAAGATATAGTCATATAAACCAGCATCTTATTTAATCAGGAGACACTGGAAGCATTTCCACTAAGATCAAGAGCATAACAAGGGCCAGGCACAGTGGTTCATGCCTGCAATCCCAACACTGTGGGAGACTGGGACAAGAGGGTTGCATGGGCCAGGAGTTTGAGGTCAGCCTGGGAGACAAAATGAGACCTCATCTCTGCAAAACAAAAAACAAAAAAAAAGCCAAGTGTGCTGGCATTTGCCTGTAGTTCCAGCTACTCAAAAGGCTGAAGTAGGAGGATCCCTTGGGGCCAGGAGTTTGAGGCTGCAGTGAGCCCTGATTATGCCATGTACTCCAGCCTGGGTGACAGAGTGAGACCTTGACTCTAAAAAATAAAAAGAGAATGAAAGAAGAGAAACATGGCAAGGATGCCATTATATCCACCACTATTCCACGTTGTACTAGATGTATTAGCCAATGCAATTAGACAGGAGAAATCAATTGGAGGCCTAAGAATGGTAAAGAAGAAGGAGAACTATTTCTATTTACATATGGCGTAATATACCTGAAGAACCCCAGAGAATCAATGATAAAACTAATTCAAATAGTAAAGGAGTTTAGTGAAGTAGAAGGATACAAAATTAACATGTAAAATATAATGGCCTTTATGTATATACCTATATGAGGATTTTTTTTTTTTAACAGAGTCTCACTCTGTCGCCCAGGCTGGAGTGCAGGGGCACAATCTCAGCTCACTGCAATCTCCGCCTCCTGGGTTCAAGTGATTGTTGTGTCTCGGTCCCCCGAGTAGCTGGAATTACAGGTGTACATTACCATACCTGACTAATTTTTTTCTTTTTAGGAAAGGTAGGGTTTCACCATGTTGGCCAGGCTGGTCTCGAACCCCTGACCTCAGGTGATCTGCCCACCTTGGACTCCCAAAGTGCTGAGATTACAGGCGTGAGCCATCCATCGCGCCTGGCCATGATGAAATTTTTGAAACAGTTTTGAAAGACACGAAAGGAAAACAAATGGAAAAATATCGCTTTGTTTGCATAGGAAAAGTCAACATTGTAATGGCGTTAGTCCTCCCTAAGTTAATTTTAAACTCCATGTAATCCCAATTAAAAAAACAGCAAGGTATTTTATGAAGATAGACCTGTTGATACAAAAGTTCACATAGAAAAATAAACTTGCAAGAACAGATAGGAAGACATTGGAAAAGAAAAACCATGAGAGAAAGCTAGACTTGCCAGACATTAAAAAAAAAAAAAAAAAAAAAAAAGTCTTCTGTAATTAAGACTGGGATGGTTCTGGTACGTGAACAGACAAATTGGAATAGACTAGAAAATTTAGGATTAGTCCCAAAACATCTTTACTCCACTAATTTGAGATGTTGCCTTTGCTACACACTAAACATAGACTTTGCAATAGATAGAGCTGGGACAACTGGGAGCCATTTGGAAAAAATAAAATTAAATCCATATGTTACACTGTCATATTTTGTGTTGTGCTGCTATAAAGGAATACCTGAGACTGAGTAATTTATAAAGAAAAAAGTTGATTTGGCTCCCAATTCTGATGGTTGGAAAGTTCAAGACTGGGTGTCCAGTGAGGGACTCAGGCTGCTTCCACTCATGGTGGAAGGTGAAGGGGAGCTGATGTGAGCAGATACCACATGTCAAGAGGGGAAGCAATAGATAGGGGAGAGGATGTCAGAATCTTTCAACAAGCAGCTCTCCCAGGAACTAAGAAAGTGAGAGGTCACTCGCCACCAAGGAAAGCATCAATCTATTCACGAGAGACCACCTCCATGAGCCAAACACCTCCCATCAGGCCCCACTTCAACCCTAGGGATCACATTTGAACATGAGCCTTGGAGGGAACAAACATCTAAACCATAGCACACATCCAACAAAAGAATAAACTGAATGGATCAGGAATCTAAGTGTGAAAAACAAAGCCACCTGTCTTGGTCAGCTCAGGCTGCTGTAACAAAATACCACAAACCCCCAAATTCAATGGTAAAGTGAGGGGAAAGGCACCAACAGGTAACTAACCAAAAAACATATTAAAATGGCCCTCAAACTTATGAAAAAAGATTCAAGGACATGGATAATTAGAGCGAGGCAAATCACAGCCACAGTGAGATGCTGTTTTTCACTTTTCAGACTGACAATAAAAATGATCACAACACATTCTGTTCACCAAGTTGTAGGGAAACAGTCGCTCACAGTTATTGCTGGTGGGAATACAATTTGGTACAATTTGGTACAATTCTAGGGGAATTGGTAATACCTAAGAAAACTACATACACATGTACTCTTTAACCTGAGGCAACTCCACTTCTCGGAATCTCCTCAGAACCTTTACCTGTGGCAGTATGGAAATACACATGCAAAGCCTTTTTTCACTGACGCATTCTTTTTAATTGCAAATATTGCAAACAATCTACATACCCACAAGTGGGAGAGTGGTTGAATAACTTGTAGTATATCCAGGTAACAGAGCACTAAGCAGCTGTAAAAGAAAATGAGGAGGAGCACATTGAATTGATACAGTGTAAATCCCAGAACACACATGAAGAGAGAAGACAATATAAGAACGTGCACAGGTGTCTGCTCATCTATGCAGAGAAGTACAAGAAGGAAAGATCAGAAACTGATGAGATTGGTTACCTACAGGGAAAGTGGAAAGGAGTAGAAAGAATTGGTGAATGGGATAGGATAGCAGGGAAGAGGAGGGAGTGATACTTCTCTGACTATACCTTTTTTGCTCTTCTTATTGAGATATCATTTACATGCCATAAAATTCAACCTTTAAAGTACAAAATGCAGTAGTTTTTAGTATATTTACAAAATTGTGCAACCATCACCACTATCTAATTTCAGATGATTTTCACCATCCCAGTAGAAACCCCATACCCAAGCATTCTCCATTTCCCCCTCCCCTTATCCCCTGGTAACCTCAAATCTCTATCTCAATGGATTTGGCTATTGTGGGTATTTCATATATTGAAATCATACAATATGTGGCCTTTTGAGTTGGCCTGGCTTGCTTTCTTCTTCCTTCCTTCCTTCCTTCCTTCCTTCCTTCCTTCCTTCCTTCCTTCCTTCCTTCCTTCCTTCCTCCCTCCCTCCCTCCCTCCCTCCCTCTCTCTCTCTTTCTTTCTCTCTTTCTTTCTCTCTTTCTTCTTTCTTTCTCTTTCTTTTTCTTTCTTTCTCTCTTTCTTCTTTCTCTCTTTCTTCTTTCTCTCTTCTTTCTTTCTTTCTTTCTTTCTTTCTTTCTTTCTTTCTTTCTTTCTTTCTTTCTTTCTTTCTTTCTTTTTTGAGACAGGGTCTCACTCTGTTGCTCAGGTTGGAGTGCAGCCGCTTAATGACAGCTCACTGCAGCCTCAAGCTCCTGGGCTCAAGTGATCCTCCTGTCTCAGCCTCCTGAATAGCTGGGACTACAGGTGTGTGCCACTGTGCCCAGCTAACTTTTTAATTTTGGTAGAGACAGAGTCGTACTATGTTGCCTAGGCTGGTCTCTAGCTCCTGACCTCAAGTGATCCTTCTGCCTTGGCCTCCCAAAGTCTAGCTTCTTTCACTTAGTATGATGTTTGCAAGGTCCATCTATGTTGTAGCATGTACCTGTACTTCATTCCTTTTTAGGGCTGGATAATATTCCATTGTATGAACATACCACATTTTGTTTATTCACTCCTTTGTTAACAGACATTGGGATTTTTTCTCTCTTTGGCTACTGTGAATAATGCTTTGAATATCCATGTGCAAGGTTTTTTTTTTGAGACAAGTTTTCACCCTGTGGCCCAGGCTGGAGTGCAGTGGCACGATCACGGCTCATTGCAGCCTTGACTTCCCAAGCTCAAGTGATTCTCACACCTCAGCCTCCCTAATAGCTGGGACTACAGGCATGCATCCCCATGCCCGGCTAATTTTTATTTATTTATTTTTTTTGTGGAGATGGAGTCTCACTGTGTTACCCAGGCTGCATGTGCAAGATTTTGTGTGGACATCTGTCTTCAACTCTCTCGGGTATATGCCTGGGAGTGGACTTGCTGGGTCATAGGGTAACTCCATGTTTGACTTTTTGAGGAACTGCCAGACTGTTTTCCCAAGCGCTAGGAGTGTCCACCTAAATCCTCCTGCCAGGCCCTGCAAGCTCCTGATGCAGCCCCTGCGACCCTGGGGTAAGAAAATCCCGCCCAAGGCCCCAGCCAGTGGAGAGAACTGGAACCAAGCCAGCACCTGGGGCTGCTGCCTGCATATTGTCAAAGAGGGGCCTCTGGGTCCCCAGGGTCTGGCAGGGTTAGGAAGTAAGGGTGGGCAGGAGCGGTGCCTGCATCCTCCCTGTGCAATCTGGGACCCAGAGGCAGCGGCACCTGCCCTCACCCTGCCCTTAGGCTGATATGTGTACATATGCCCCCACTTCCCAGTTGATGGGGCTCTGACTGATTCTGCTCTGGGTTCCCAGTTCTAAAACTGCCTTTGCAAAAATTATAACAGTGAAAAAATTATACCAGTAAAAGAGATCTGACCTAACTGACTCCATCTTGCTTCTAACCTCCAAGCTACCCTTGTTCATTTTGGGTGTAAGAACTAATTTTGGGAGACAAGTTTATAGTTTAACTTTGGAACAAAGATAACAACAGCCCTTTCCTAAAACAAACTTCCTTTTGCCTGGGGACCAGCCTGCCTTTGTAGGACTAATAAGTTAGCCACAAGATTAGAAATTATGCTTTAGAAGTCAGCTGGGAGCAGTGGCTCATGCCAGTAATCCTAGCACTTTGGGAGGCTGAGGTAGGTGAGGCCAGGAGTTCGAAACCAGCCTGGCCAACATGGTGTAACACTGACTCTGCTAAAAATACAAAAAGCACCCAAGTGTGGTGCCACATGCCTATAGTCCCAGCTACTCAGGAGGCTGAGGCAGGAGAATCACTTGAACCCAGGAGGCGGAGGTTGCAGTGAGCTGAGATTATGCCACTGCACTCCAGGCTGGGCAACAGAGCAAGACTCTGTCTCACAAAAAAGAAAGAAAGAAAGAAAGAAAGAAAGAAAGAAAGAAAGAAAGAAAGAAAGAAAGAAAGAAAGAAAGAAAGAAAGAAAGAAAGAAAGAAAGAAAGAAAGAAATTTGTGGTTTAGAAGACATGTAGCCAGAGGCCACAAGATTCTACACCTCCTCAATTACTCCTAGGGGTAACACCATTATTGTAAAACCTAAGACTGGTGCTGAAGGTATTTTTCACTTGATGGATCAGGTGTCACCCGAATGGATAAACTGGCTCATCATGTCTTGTGGCTCCCACCTAGAGACTGACTCAGTGCAAAAGGACAGCTTTGACTCACTGTGATTTCATCTCTAACCCAACCAATAACCACTCTCTACTCCCTTGCCCCCTACCCACCAAATTATTCTTAAAAAACCCCATTCTCCAAGTTTTCAGAGAGACTGACTTGAGTAATAATAAGACTCTGGTCTCCTGTTCAGCTGGCTCTGTGTGAATTAACCTCTTTCTCTATTGCAATGCCCCTGTCACCATAAATTGACTCTATCTGGGCAGTGGTTACAAATTAGCACCAAGGAGGCAGGGTGGGGGAGGGAGCATATGGCTGGATTGGGGGTGCAAGGGGTCCTGGCTGAGCCTTAAGATATTTAGGCCCAGAGGAGGGGTAGATCTGGTGTCCCCTTGGGCCTGGGTACAGGAGCCCATTTGCTAGGAAGCTTTGGTTTCACCTGAAGGTTTCAAGTACTCTGGCACCAAGAGGAGCCCTAAAGTGTGAAGGAGCCCCTGCCCCACCACAGCTGGTCCCTTGGACTCCCATTTGAACAGGGGTTGGAGGGGGTTGCCCGCAGGAGTCTCAGGCCACCCAGACAGCTGTGCCCCATCCCCAAGAGTTTAGGGGCAGGGAGCTCCCTTTTCCCCACTTCTGTGCAGAGTCCAGCATTGCTCAGCAGGGGCAGGGCAGTGCTTCAGAGCCCTTCAGCCTGGACCCAGCAGTGAGGACGGAGGGGATAAAAGAAGGGGACACAGGGAGGGGCCTGGCTGACACCTGGCATAGAGCATTCGGGTGACACTCAGGGCCCTCACCTCACCTGCATTCTGGGAAGCTATGGGAGAGGTGGGGTAGGGTCAGAGGCAGTTGGGGTGTGGGGGACTCTCCATGCCCCTAGGTGCTTCCACAGGCTCGTAGGACCACTCGCTTTCCAGGCACAGGTGCTTAGATCTTCTCCAAGCTCCAGGCCCAGGGGCCCCAGTCTGCTGAATCCCCCTACCCTAATCACTCCACTCCTAGGGCCAAAGCCAAACCAGTCTTCCTCTGGGCCCTGACAAGCACACCATGTCCCCAACCCCCACTTTCCAGGGACCAGCCCTGCAGGTCCAAGATCACTTCCTTCTCTCCCCTTCTCCCCTTTCCCCCCCCTCAACATGCCAAGGCACTATGCCCTGCCGGGTCCTGCTCCTGTTACCCCTGGACCCCTCCACTCCTTTCTTCCCACAAGAACAGGTGCACTACTGCGCACCACCTCCCCACCATCCCCAGGGCTCCCTATCCCAGATCCTGCTACCCCAGCAGCTCATGAACTTGCTGAAATCCAAATCCAATCCTTTACTCTTGCTTAAAACTCTTGGCCGGGCATTGTGCCACGCCTGTAGTCCCAGCACTTTAGGAGGCCAAGGCAGGTGGATCACCTGAGGTCAGGAGTTTGAGACCAGCCTGGCCGAAACGGTGAGACCCTATCTCTAGTAAAAATACAAAAAGTAGCCAACCATGGTGGTGGGCACCTGTAATCCCAGCTACTCAGGAGGCTGAGGCTGGAGAATCACTTGAACCTGGGAGACAGAGGCTGCAGTGAGCCGAGGTTGCACCATTGCACTCCAGCCTGGGTGACAAGAGCAAGACTCTGTCTCAAAAAACAAAAACAAAACAAAACAAAAACACAGAAAACAACCTCTTGAGAGCAGGAGTCAATAATCAAGGATGACATTTTAAAAACTGACGTCATCCCTGTGTTCTTGGGAGCATCAGAATTAATCTTCTGGAAAGACTGCTCTTCTGCTGGGAAAATAGGTTAATGGAGCTGTTTGCTATTCACAGACTAGGCTGAGTCCGGGCTGCTGGGAGGAGGGGCCTGCATCACAACAGAATTATTCCATAAATGACTGTCCCAGGGTGCAGAGGAGCATCTCTAAAGAAACCGTTCTAATGCTGATGTAACGCTAAGAGCCTGGCGGTTTTCTCTGCGACCCTGGGGCAAAGAGAGGGTTGACCCTTCAAAGCAGGTGGTGTTTCCTGATCTTCTGGCTTCCATGGCACACAGCCCAGCTTTGGGCAAGGGGAGGTGTCTATAGGAACCAAGGGGGCTGTATCCTCACTTTGAGGAATGGGGTATGTGGGGTAGCCTCCGTCTCCAGGTTGAAAGGCAGCTATGGGACCCGTGTGACCCACTTCCCTGATATAATCAATAGAATAGGCATGACCTGCTATCCCAGGCCTGGGACAAACAAGGGCCCTGACCCCTAGATCAGCAGAGCATCCAATTTCTCTGTATTAGAGCCCTTCATCCAATTATAGAGAAGAATCCGGTGGGGAATGTGCTTCCTCTATCCAAGGGACCAGTAGTGCTTCCGAATCTCCACAAGTAGTGCCTTGTGGAGATGTTACTGGAAAGGACTCCCAATCCAGACCCCAAAAGAGAGCTATTAGATCTCAAGCAAGAAATAATTCACTGTGAGTCCACACAGTGAAGTGAAAGTCAATTTATTAGAGAAGTAAAGAAACAAAACAATAGCTACTCCTCAGGCAGAGGAGCAGCCCCTTCACCTCCCGGGTTCAAGCGATTCTTCTGCCTCAGCCTCCCGAGTAGCTGGGACTACAGGTGCCTGCCACCACACCTTACTAATTTTTGTATTTTTAGTAGAGATGGGGTTTCACCATGTTGACCAGGCTGGTCTCGAACTCCTGACCTTAGGTGATCCACCCACCTCAACCTCCCAAAATGTTGGGATTACAGGCATAAGTCATCTCGCCCCCCAACTAGGGTTGGCTATTTTTATGGTTATTTCTTGATTATATGCTAAACAAGGGATGAATTATTCATGAGTTTTCCAGGAAAGGGGTTGGAGTTTCCCCAGAACTGAGGGCTCCTCTTTCTTTTAGACCATATGGGATAACTTCCTCACCTTGCCATGGCATCTGTAAACTGTGATGGCGCTGCTGGGAGTGTCTTTTAGAATGCTAATGTTTATAATGAGTGTATAATGAGCAGTGAGGGTGACCAGAGGTCCTTTTTTTTGCCATCTTGGCTTTGGCAGGCTTTGGCTAGCTTCTTTACTGCATCCTGTTTCATCAGAGGGTCTTTATGACCTGTATCTTGTACTAACTGTGGGATTAGGAAGGGGGAGTCAGGCTGGAGCAACCAAGGGAAAGCAAAAAGAGAAAGCAGATAAGCTATAAATCTGCTTTCTTCATGGTCCAGGACACATAGCCCTCCTTCACAAATAACTCACCATCTTCCTGTGCCCAGCTGTCACCAGACCCTGATAGAAAGTGCAAGTTACGGCCATTATCAGTACTGCGCAAAGACCTCTCCAGCACACAGCACAAGCATCATCCAATAAAATCCCAAGCAAGCCTTTGTCTCCTTACAGTCAGCTCCGCTCTTGCCTGCCTGCCCATTGCTTTCTTGCAATGTGTTTTCCTACTTTCTCGAATAAATCTGCCTTTCTTTATCTACAACTGTCTTCATAAATTCTTTTTACTGCCCACACAACACCGGCCCCAGATAATCACTACCCGAGACACTGATCTCCTATCTCATCCTGTGACTAAGAATACCTAAGCTTCTGCGGATGCAGCCCAGCAGGTCTCAGCCTCATTTTACCCAGCCCCTCTTCAAGATGGAGTTGCTCTGGTTCCAACGCCTCTGACAGAGAGACCTGGAAAATGGGCTTCTGTGCCCCACCTGGGGAATGTGGCTGCCAAGGTGTGGTAGGGAGGTGATCCAGTGCCCTTGGGTGTCTCAGCTCTGGGTGGAGCTCTGTGGGCCTGCAGCAGACTGGCTAGCTAGGGCTTCCCAGTGCCTTCTCTTCCTGGGCTCTGTTTGTCCAGCAATGCTGTGGGAGCCCGTCTTTCTCTCCCTTCCCCATGCACTCTCTTTTGGGAGCCTTTGAGCATGTCCCTGCTCCCTCCCTCCTCCCCCAGCATACGGATCAGGTCTGGGCTTAGAGAAAGAGTCTCCTGCTGGCCTCCTCCACATGGAGCTTCCCAGGCTGGTTTGGCTCTGGTACAGAGGCTGATGTGCCCACTCCTTGGTCCTTGGCATAAATCACCATCATGGTTTAATCGCTTTATTCCCTCTATCCCCATTCCCATTCCACTCCTGCCAGAGCCAACTGATCTAAGGTGTTTAATATGCATCTTTTTGCACATGTGCTTGGGTAATGTGTCTTATTTATTTACAAAAATGTAATTTTATCTCCTTCTATTTCTTACTTTTTGCACTGAGCACTGCATTTAAGATCCCTTCTTGCTGCTATGCGTAATGTACTGTTGGCTCTAATGACGGTGCAGTACTTTTGCCATGGCGTCTCCCCCACGGCTTGCTGCCTACTTCTGGAGAGATGGACACCCAGGTGGCCACCAGCTCCCTGCCACCTGGAATCACTCTGCAATGAACATCCTCCCACATGCAGCTTATGAGCTCTTCTTTGGAACACCTACCTCAGAATCCTGCCGTCGGGTGGCATGAGACACGTGGGCCACCTAATTTAACAACAAAGGCAGGATATTACTCAGAACGCCACCCACCCCGCCCCCCATTCCTCACTGACCCATATCCGTACATCCTTGCCAACACTTGGCATTTTTAGGTCTTTCTAATTTTTGCTCATCCGTAAGTGCAGATATCTCATTGTTTTAACTTGTCGTTTATTCCGGTCATTCACAATTTGGAGGATCTTCTCACGTGCTGTGAAAGTGGGGCATTTCCTCTTCTGTAAATATAGTGTGATGTTGGCCTCCTTTGCCCACGCTTCTGTTGGGGTTTTGGTTTGTATATTCTAGATATTGATGCCTTGTGGAGTTTAGACAGTGTACGTGTCTCTCCCACTGTCAGCCTCTATTATATTTGTCCTTGTTTGTCATTGAACAGAAATCTTTAATCTTGATATATTCACACTCAAACTTCAGGCCAGGAGTGATGGCTGAAGCCTGTAATCCCAGCACTTTGGGAAGCCAAGGTGGGAGGATCACTTGAGCCCAGGAGTTCAAGACCAGCCTGGGCAATGTGGTGAAACCTCATCCCTATTAAAGATACAAAAATTAGCCAGGCATGGGGGTGCACGCCTGGAGCCCCAGCTGCTTGAGAGGCTGAGGCAGTATGATTGTTTAAGCCCAAGAGATGGAGGCTACAGGGAGCTGTGATCATGCCACTGCACTCCAGCCTGGGTGACAGAGCAAGACCATCTCAAAAACAAATTATATGGTTTACGGCTTTGAAATTTTGTTTAAAAAGCCCTTTCCCACACCTAGGCCACAAGATACTCTCTGATAGTTTCTTCCACTCTCCTTGGAATTTCACATATCAAATTTAGGTCTCTAACTCAGCTAGAGTTCATCCTTGAATGAAGCATTGGGCAATAATTCAGTTTTATATTTTCTGTAGAGTGAGCCAGTTTTCCTCACAGCATCTACCACAGAGGTGTCTCCCTGCATGCTCTGTTCCCGCAGAGGCAGCATCTACATCTGAGTTCACTCCTTTGTTCACTGGGCTGTTCCTTTATTTGTACTGTGCTGTTTCTATCACCACAGTTTTGTGGTGCTATTTGTGATATCTAGTAAGGTAAATTTAACTCTTATATTTTAAAGTTAATGTTGCTATTTATTTACATTTTAGAGTAAGTTTATTGAGTTCATAAAAAAAATCCAAATGGATTTTTTTATTAGGGTTGCTTTGAATTTTAAAGATAAATTTGGAAAGAATTGATATCTTGATGATATTACATAGCTTATTTTTACACTTTTATTTATGTATTTAAAGTGACAAATAAAATTGTACATATTTACCATGTGTAACATGATGTTTTGAAATATGTATACATTATAGAATGGCTCACTCGAGCTAATTAGCTTTTTTTTTTTTTTGAGAGGGAGTTTAGCTCTTGTTACCCAGGCTGGAGTGCAATGGCTCGATCTCAGATCACTGCAACCTCCACCTCCTGGGTTCAAGTGATTCTCCTGCCTCAGCCTACTAAGTAGCTAGTATTATAGGCATCAGCCAGGCCTGGTGGCACACACCTGTAGTCCCAGCCACTCAGGAGGCTGAGGCAGGAGAATCGCTTGAACCCAGGAGGTGGAGGTTGCAGTGAGCTGAGACCATGCCACTGCCCTCCATCCTGGGCAACAGAGCAAGACTCCATCTCAGGAAAAAAAAAAAAAAAAAAAAAAAAGCCAGGCATGGTGGCTGACACCTGTAAGGACTTATACAGTCACTTAATTCCTAGATGCTTTCTAATTTTTGTTGTTATTGTGGTTGGTATTTCCTCCCAACTTTTTATTTATTCTTTACAATGTCAATCTAGGCCAGAGACAGTGGTTCATGCCTGTAATCCCAGCACTTTGGGATGCGGAGGTAGGAGGATGGCTTGAGCCCAGGAGGTAGAAACCAGCCCTGGTAACATAGGGAAACCCTATCTCTACAAAAAACTGAAAAATAAAAAAAATTTCTGGGCCTGGTTGTGCATACCTATAGTTCTAGTTACTCAGGAGGCTGAGGTGGGAGGATCTGCTTGAGCTCAGGAGGTCGAGGTTGCAGTGAGCCATGATTGCACCATTGCACTCCAGCCTGGGTGACACAGTGAGATCCTGTCTCAAAAAAAAAAAAAAAAAATCAACCTATAGAAAAGTTGAAAGACTAGAACGATGACCATTCTTACGTCCTTCACTTGGACTCATGAATTGCTAATGTTTTGCTGTATTTGCTTTATGCTTTAAGCTCGTTTGCAAACATTCATTCCTTTTTTCTGAACCATGGGAAAGTTCTAGACATCACGAATGGTATATATTTTTTTAAATGACATTTTCTAGTTGATTATGCCTGGTATAGAGAAATGATGTTGGTTTTTATGTTGACGTTTAACCTGGCAATTTTGTTGTTACAAGGCAAAACATTTTTTTTCCTTTCTTTTCTTTTTTTTGAGACAGAGTTTTGCTCTTGTTGCCCAGGCTGGAGTGCAGTGGCTTGACCTTGGCTCACAGAAACCTCTGCCTTCAGGGTTCAAGTGATTCTCCTGCCTCAGCCTCCGGAGCAGCTGGGATTACAGGTACCCACCATCATACCCGGCTATTTTAAAAAAAATTTTTGGTAGAGATGGGGTTTCACCATGTTGGTCAGGCTGGTCTCAAACTCCTGACCTCCATTGATCCTCCTGCCATGGCCTCCCAAAGTGTTGGGATTACAGGTGTGAGCCACCACACGCGGCCAAAACATTTTTTGTTTGTTTGTTTTTAAACTACAACCACAATTAGAATTACATTTTATATCATGATCCTATATCTTTACTCTCTGCAATTCACTTGATATTTCTATTTTATTCTTTTTAATTTTTTTATATGTGCATTTCAGACTCTAAATTGATTTCAGGACCCACACATGGGTCTCAGTTCATGGTTTGAAAACTACTGCTGAAGCGGGGACTGGGGACCTGCGGTCTGGGGTCCCGCAGGCGGTACTCCCAGTTATAGGCCCTGGCCGTGCTCCATGCCTTCCTCCGGCAGGCGCCTGCAGCCCTGGCCAACTGAACACAGGTGCCCAGGGGTCAACAAACATTCATGGTATTTGTGTCATTCAAACCTCTCACAGACTGCCCTCCCCAGGGCTGGATTCTGAGCAGGGTCACACCTGGGCTCCCTGATGGAGTGTGTGACACTAGGCTGGATGCCACTTCTCTCAGGGCCCTCTTTCCCATGCACGGGAGTCGGGCAGGGAGGGCATTTCTCAAAACCCTTCAGGCTTGGACTTCCTGTCTCTCCAGCATCATTATTTGCTCTTTCTTCAGGGTTTAGGGGAGTGAGTAGGTGTGGCATTGGGGTGGGGGAACCGAGGTGGGGCCTCGCCTTTGAGTTCTGCCCTCTACCCCACCCAGCTCCACCTGCATCTGAGGTGGCGGGGGCTGGGATGCTTTCCTCTCACTGAAAGCGTGAACAATGTTATGGCTGGTTTATTTTTTCCTCGCTGGTGTGTGTTCTATTTTCAGTAAGTTTTAATTGAAATGTGGATTCGGGTAGATTGTGGGAGATGGAACACTCCCAGGTGCCCCAGTGACTAGACGGCCAGATTGCTGTCTGCCTCCTTTCTCTGAAGCTTGGACACCCAGCCTCTGGCCTTGTGCAGCTCTAGCCTGTGGACTCTGGGAGTAGTGGGCCCAAGGCATGGTGGCTGGGTGGTGGTTAGGGCCCAGGAACGGCAGGCAGGAGGCCCAGGCCGTTAGTCCTCCATGCCCAGCAGGCTCCACTGATTTTGGGTGGGTCTCTTCTCTACCCAGGCCTCGGCCTCCACATTTTTCAAGTAGGGATGATAATTGTCAGGCCTCTGAGCCCAAGCTAAGCCATCATATCGCCAGTAACCTGCGTGTATACATCCAGATGGTCTGAAGCAACTGGAGAGCCACAGAAGTGAAAATAGCTTAACTGATGGCATTCCACCATTGTGATTTGTTTCTGCCCCACCCTAACTGATTGATGTACTTAGTAATCTCCCCCACCATTAAGAAGGTTCCTTATCATCTCCCCCACCCTTAAGAAGGTTCTAATATCCCTCACCCTTAAGAAGTTTCCTTGTAATTCTCCCGGCCCTTGCGAATGTACTTGGTGAACTTTACCCCCTGCCCCTAAAACATTGCTCTTAACTTCACAGCCTATCCTAAAACTTATAAGAACTATGATAATCCACCACCCTTTGCTGACTCTCTTTTTGGACTCAGCCCGCCTGCACCCAGGTGAAATAAACAGCCATGTTGCTCACACAAAGCCTGTTTGGTGATCTCTTCACACGGACACGCGTGAGACAATAATCCTGTTTTCTGGTTGCGGTGAGGGGCTTAGAGGTACTTTATAACATGATGTCTCTCTACATTACTTTGTGTATTTAAAAAAAATCTTAGGCCGGGCACGGTGGCTCATGCCTGTAATCCCAGCACTTTGGGAGGCCGAGGCGTGTGGATCACGAGGTCAGGAGATCGAGACCATCCTGGCTAACATGGTGAAACCCCGTCTCTACTAAAAAATAGAAAAAATTAGCTGGGTGTGGTGGCGGGCGCCTGTAGTCCCAGCTTCTTGGGAGGCTGGGAGAAGAGAATGGTGTGAACCCGGGAACCAGAGCTTGCAGTGAGCCTAGATTGCGCCACAGCACTCCAGCCTGGGCGACAGAGCAAGACTCCGTCTCAAAAAAAAAAAAAAAAAAATCTTAATACAGCCAGATGTGGTGGCTCATGCCTGTCATCCCAGGATGTTGGGAGACTGAAGTGGGAGGATTGCTTGAGCCCAGGAGTTTGAGACCAGCTTGAGCAATACAGGGTTAGTGAGCCATTAGTGATCAGTGAGCTGTGATCTATTGCACCACTGCACTCCAGCCTGGGAGACAGGGCAAGATCCTGTCTCCAAAATATATATATATATAAAATAATTTTAACATATATTTAACATATATATTAAAAATTATGTTAAGATATATGTAGCTTGACATATAAGACACACGAGATATTATGTTAAGATATATAAGATATAGGCTGGGCATGGTGGCTCATGCCTATAATCTCAGCACTTTGGGAGGCCAAGGCAGGCAGATCACCTGAGGTTAGGAGTTCAAGACAAGCCTGGCCAACATGGTGAAACCCTGTCTCTATTAAAAATACAAAAAGTAGCCAGGCGTGATGGTGGGTACCTGTAATCCCAGCTACTCGGGAGGCTGAGGCAGGAGAATTGTTTGAAGCCAGGAGGCGGAGGTTGCAGTGATCTGAGATTGTCCCTCTGCACTCCAGCCTGGGTGACAAGAGCGAGACTCTGTCTCCCAAAAATATATAGACTAATAAATTGCTAATAATTAATATATTTATATATAGAAATCTTATATAGCTCTATATCTTACAGATATCTTTTTTTTTTTTTTGAGATGGAGTCTCACTCCGTCACCCAGGCTTGAGTACAGTGGCGTGATCTCGTCTCGCTGCAACCTCCGCCTCCTGGGTATAAGCGATTCTCCTGCCTTAGCCTCCTGAGTAGCTGGGACTACAAGCACATGCCACCACGCCTGGCTATTTTTTTTTTAGTAGAGACAGGGTTTCACCATGTTAGCCAGGATGGTCTCAATCTCCTGACCTCGTGATTTACCCGTCTCAGCCTCCCAAAGTGCAGGGTTTACAGGTATGAGCCACCGTGCCCGGCCGAAATATCTCTTATAGCTATCTCTTACAGCTATATCTTATAGCTATAAGACATAAAGATACGTAATATATATATAAAAGAAATATACATATATCTTAACGTAATTTTTAATTATTTTCTTACATATCTTCTTTTAGATGTAGCCCTGAGTATAATTTTGTTTCTACTGACACTTTAAAAAATGACTTTTCCTGGCATGTATACACCATGGAATACTATGCAGCCATAGAAAAGGATGAGTTCATGTCCAGGGACATGGATGAAGCTGGAAACCATCATTCTAAGCAAACTATCACAAGGACAGAAAACCAAACACCGCATGTTCTCACTCATAGGTGGGAGTTGAACAATGAGAACACATGGACACAGGGTGGGGAACAACACACACCGGGGCCTGTCAGCGGGTGGGGGGATGGGGGAGGGATAGCATTAGGAGAAATACCTAATGTAAATGACAAGTTGATGGGTGCAGCAAACCAACATGGCACACGTATACCTATGTAACAAACCTGCACTTTGTGCACATATTTCCTAGTATAATAAAAAAAAAAAAGAAAGAAAAAAAAGTTGACTGAAAGCCACCAAAACCAAGATGGCGATGAAAGTGACCTCTGGTGGTCCTCACTGCTCATTACATGCTCATTATAATGCATTAGCATGGTAAAAGACACTCACCAGCACGATGACAGTTTACAAATGCCATGGCGTCCAGAAGTTACCCTATATAGTTTTAAAAGGGGAGGGACCTTCATTTCTGGAAATTGTCCTCCCTTTTCCAAAACCTCATGAATAATCCACCCCCTGTTTAGCATGTATGTATACTCAGTCAAGTAGCCTGTGTTGCTGCTCTGCCTATGTAGTAGCCATTCTTTTGTATCTTTACTTCTCTAGTAAACTTGCTTTCACTCTAAAAAAAAAAAAAAAAAAAAAAAAAAGACATGTCCTGACAGCTTGTTGCTACTATACAGGAAATAAATAGTTTTTTTGGTTGTTTTTTCGTTTTTTAGACAGGGTCTCACACTCTGTCACCCAGGCTGGAGTGCAGTGGCACGATCAGGGCTCACTGCAGCCTCGACCTCCCAGACTCAAGCGATCCTCCCACCTCCGTCTCCTGAGTAGCTGGGATTACAGGTGCCACCACCACTCCCAGCTAATCTTTGTATTCTTTGTAGGGATGGGGTTTCACCATGTTGCCCAGGCTGGTTGCAAACTCCTGGGCTCAAGAGATCCACCCGCCTCGGCCTAGATTTTTGTATATTGATTTTTTATCTGGAGAAGTTGCTACCTTTTCTTAGTAATCTAATTAATTATATGGAGGGTTTGTGCGCGTGTGTGGTTTTTTCCCGTGGTTTTTCTGTGTAGACTAATAGTTCTTGAAGAGGTGTACTGCCCCCTAGGGAGAGATTTGGACATTTGCAGGGGAGTTTTATTAGGCCTGTGTTTATTGTGTTGTTAGGCCCAAGAATTTACACATCAAAATGAACATTTTATTTTAAGATATTTTTCTTTTATTTACCTCATATTTACATAACTTACAATAAAAGCACTATATTGCCGGGTGCGGTGGCTCACGCCTGTAATCCCAGCACTTTGGGAGGCTGAGGCGGGTGGGTCAAGAGGTCAGGAGATCGAGACCATCCTGGCTAACACGGTGAAACCCCGTCTCTACTGAAAATACAAAAAAAAAAAAAAAAAAAAAAAAAAAAAAAAAAGCCGGGCGTGGTGGCGGGCGCCTGTGGTCCCAGCTACTCAGGAGGCTGAGGTAGGAGAATGGCGTGAACCCGGGAGGCGGAGCTTGCAAAGTGAGCTGAGATCGCGCCACTGCACTCCAGCCTGGGCGACAAAGCGAGACTTTGTCTCAAAAAAACAAAATAAAACAAAACAAAAGCACTATATTGGCTTTTTGAAAATATATGTGTGGAGGTGTTATATTACCTAAGCATTTCATTTCAGGATGGAGAGAGTGGCATTGATTTGTTACAGAAAGGGAAGTTGGATCTGATAGGGTTCTAAACTTCTGAGATTTTGAAAAAATTCTTCCTCTATTTCCAATTATTAGATTTCTGTATCTTTTCTTGTCTTGGTGTGCTCTCAAGTTTTGGACAATTCTGAACAGAAGTAATGATGATGGGCATATCTCATCTTGCTCCTAACTTTAAGCAAAATGCTGTCAAATGCTGTCACCGCTTTCTAAGATTTTCTTTAAAATCACTAATGGATGTTGAATTTTAATAAACGTCTTTCCCACTGCCTCTGAAATGCTCATATTTCTCTTGATGTAATGTACGTCATTGACGGATCTTCCTGTCTTATTTATGTAGTTTTGCTGTTTTTCTAATGCTAAGCCCCTCTGAAATTTCTGGAATAAACGCACTTCCGTCCTGATAGATTCTCCTTTTTACATGTCACCGCATTTTGTCTGCTAGCATTTTGTGTAGGATTTTTGTTTCCATCTAGGTTCCTGAGACAGGCACATCATCTTCCCTGTGGGGTCCTTGAGGGGTTTGAGTGTCAAAGTCATGCTGGCCTCACAAGGGGCGTTGGGAGATCGCGCTCCGGGGTTGCTCCGCTGAGTCCGCGTGTGTGCAGGATGCGAGGTGCGGGGCGCGCCCCCTGGCTGCCGCGGGTCGCATGAGCCGAATGAAAGGGGCGGGGAGCGCCGGTCCAGGGCCGTGGTGAGCGATGCGCCAGGTGGCGCCAGGTGATGCCGGTGCTGAGCGGGCACTGCAGCCTTCCGTGGGCCTGGACATGCGTGCAACCCAGCTTCAGAGACGGGGTGGCCAGGACTCAGAGTCACCCAGCCGACCCGTAACGGCGGCTTCCCGAGTCTCGGGGCCGGCAAGGTTCTGAATCTTCATCTCTAGGAGCACAATGGGGATAATCTGCCTGTCTGTCAGGGAAATTTTGTGTGTGATCTTGTGTCAAAGCACAATTCGGACCTTCCAGAGAACCCGTCCGCATTCCGGCCTCAGCATTCCTGTTTTCCTGTCTCTTGTAAGCCCTTGACAAATGGCAACTAGGGGCAGGGAATTCAGAATTAATGACACTCAGTAGTCCAGAATGAGAGCTCGCATCACGGAGGTCTGTGTGGAAGAAGCACCCTTGTTTATTGATTCATTTTTGTGCATTATTTCATTATTGTTGGTTTATTCCACAAATATTGATTGGGTACTGTGGGGGGCATGATAACGGCCCCCCAAAAAGTTGCCCATACCCTACTGAATACCTGGAACCTGTGACTGTTTCACCATGTTACATGGCAAAGGGAAGTAAGGTTGGAGGTAGAATGAAGGTTGCTCATCAGCTGACTTTAAGATAGGAAGAGAATCCCAGGTTATCTAGGTAGGCCCAGTGTAGTTACAGGGTCCTTGGAAGTGGAAGGAGGAGGCAGGAGAGTCAGAGAGTGATGTGGCTGTGGAAGCAAGGCACGGAGAGGTGCCACATGATCGGTTTTGAAGATGGAGGAAGGGGATCTCTGCAAGCTGGAAAAGGCAAAGAAATGGATCCTTTCCTCGCACCTCCAGTAAGGAGTGCAGTTGGCTGGTAGAACTGTAGGGTAACAGATGGGTGTGATTTTAAGCCAAGCTTGTGGGATTTGTTACAGCAGCAATAGGGAACTAGCACAGTATCCTAACACAGGGGTCCCCAACCCCCGGGGCCAATGACTGGTATTGATTGTGGCCTGTTAGGAACCGGGCTGTACAGAGGCAGGTGAGCAAAGCTTCATTTGTATTTATAGCTGCTCCCCATCGCGTGCACTCCCACCTCAGCTCCGCCTCCTGTCAGATCAACCACAGCATTAGATTCTCATAGTAGCATGAACCCTATTGTGAACTGCGCATGCGAGGGATCTAGGTTGTGCGCTCCTTATGAGAATCTACTGCCTGATAATCTATCACTGTCTCCCATCCCCCTCCATGGGACTGTCTAGTTGCAGAAAAACAAGCTCAGGGTTTCCACTGATTTTACATTATGGTGAGTTGTATAATTATTTCATTATATATTACTGTGTAGTAACAATAGAAATAAAGTGCACAGTAAATGTAATGCACTTGAATCTTCCCCAAACTATCCCCCACATTAGTCTGTGGAAATACTGTCTTCCACAAAACCAGTCCTTGGTGCCAAAAAGGTTGGGGACTACTATCCTAACAGACACAGTCCACACCACTGGGACAGATGGCACTCATCCACTCATCCACTCACCCCTAAAGCATTTAGGAGTATTCATTATGGCCTGCTCAGAAAATAGACCAGCAAGGGACAAGTGGCTGTGGCTACTGAAGGTCCACGGCAAGGGCTGCAGAAAGGTCACGGAGTGCCACCTCCTCCTGTTTCCTTCAACCTCTCAGAGCTGCCAGTAAGCCTGCAGAATGACAGTGCCCTCCTATGTGGTTTACAGAGGATTTACATGGCCCTGGCATGGAACATCGCCATGGAAAGTGTATTAGTCCATTTTCACACTCCTATGAAGAATACTACCTGAGACTGGGTAATTATAAAGGAAAGAGGTTTATTTGATTCACAGTTCTTCAGGTTTAACAGGAAGCATGGCCAGGAGGCCTCAGGAAACAAGCATGACAGAAGGCAAAGGGAAAGCAGGCACCTTCACAGGCAGCAGGAGGGAGTGTGTGCGAGAACAAGGAAGTGCCGCGCTTTAAAACCATCACCTCTCGTGAGAACTCACTATCACGACAAGAACGTGGGGGAAACCGGCCCCATGATCCAGTCACCTCCTGCCTGTCCAATCCTACGTGTCCGTCCCCTGACATGTGGGAATTACAATTCAAGATGAGACCTGGGTGGGGAAACAGAGCCAAATCACAGCAGAAAGAGCGGCTCAGAGAGGTGAGACGACATGCTCAAGTTTCCAGAGTGCGAGTGATTGGACTTGCCACGGGTTCCCTCTGCGTGAATCTGTGACAGCACTGATGTAAATCAGACATGGCCTCTCCCTGTGGGAGTAGCCAGTCTACTTGGTGAGAAACAAGGGATGAAACAGGACACAGCAGGTGACTTAAGTGCTATGGTCGGAATGGAATGTTTATGTTTCCCCGGAATTCTTTTTTTTTTTTTTTTTGAGACGGAGTCTCGCTCTGTCGCCAAGGCTGGAGTGCAGTGGCCGGATCTCAGCTCACTGCAAGCTCCGCCTCTCGGGTTCACGCCATTCTCCTGCCCCAGCCTTCTGAGTAACTGGGACTACAGGCGCCCGCCACCTCGCCCGGCTAATTTTTTGTATTTTTTAGTAGAGACGGGGTTTCACTGTGTTAGCCAGGATGGTCTCGATCTCCTGACCTCGTGATCCGCCCATCTTGGCCTCCCAAAAGTGCTGGGATTACAGGCTTGAGCCACCGCGCAGGGCTGTTTCCCTGGAATTCTTACGTTGAAATCCTAGCCCTGAAGGTGATGAGGTGAATCTGGGCCGCTGTAAAAGAGGCCGTGGGAGCTCGCTTGCCCCTTCCACCATGCAGGGACACAGCAAGAAGGCAGTGAGGGATGGGCCCTTGCCAGACACCAAACCTGCCGGGACCTTGACCTTAGACTTCCCAGCCTCCAGAACTTCCAGAGATGTTGCTTGTAAGACACTCAGTTTATGGTATTTTTGTTACAGCAGCCTGAACAGACTAAAATACTAGCAGGGCAAGGCTGCTGTAGCAGAGTAGACAAATCTCAGAGGCTCAAAAATCATAAACGTTTTTGTCTATATTGTCATGTCCATAATTTTTTTTTAAAGCATAAAAATTTATTTTGTCTTCCTCAGTAGTCTTAGCTGAGTATTCCAGGTTGGTCCCCGGGCTGCTCTCAGGAACTCAGGAATCCTCTTGTTTCTCTGCCTTCCTCTAGGCCAGTGGTTCTCTACTAGGGTGAATTTGCCCACCAGGGTACGTTTGGCAACATCTGAAGATACTTTGGGTGTCATGACTCGGGTTGTGACACTGGTATCTAGTGAGTGGAGGACACGGATGCTGCTGAATGTTTCACAATGCACGGGACTGCCCCCCACAACAAAGAACTGTCCTGCCCCAAATGTCAGTAGTTGAGAAACTTCCACTTGGGCCTGGAGTGTTGTCCTCACTTGCAAAGTCAGAGCTGGGTCCCAGGCCCAGCCATGTTCCAGCAAATGGGAAGGAGGAAGAGCGCATAGTCAGGCCCAGGTGCCACAGTGATCCTCCTCATCCATTCCCCCCCATCCATGAGGGCCTAGTCACAGGGCCACATCTAACTGCAGGGGACAGGGTGCTGGGAAATGGAGTCTAGGTGAGTGCCCAGGAGGAAGGGGGCAGCCGACTCAGGTGGGCAGCTGGCAGCTTCCCCTATGGGCATCCTAACTGGTGCAAGAGACATCAGGATGGTGGTGATTGGAGGACATTTCGGTAACCAGTTCAGAGCTTGTGCAAAATGCAGAAGCAGGAGAGAGCTGGACAAAGCGCAGGCACTGACAGCTGGATGGAGGCCAACAGTGGGAGGGAGGGGACAGTGAGTAGCACCTGGGTGGCAGGAGCCTGAAATGCAGGACTGAGGAGTCTGGTCTTTGTCTTGAAGGCAGGGAAGGACCTTTGGCCAGTCTCCTGACTTTCTGCCCAGGCTCTTTCCTCCCAAGGTGAGTCTCTTGTGTCCATCTTACATAGTTGGGACATTGCTGACACACTTCTGCCTGCCCATAGGCCGTTCCTTGATTTTCTATGTTGCCAAGATGACTGGCAGCTGCTGGAGGTCAGGACCACAGCCTGGTTCTCAGAGTCCCAGGCACCAAGTTCCCACTCACCCCTGCAAACTCTCTCTCTTTTTGAGATGGAGTCTTGCTCTGTCGCCCAGGCTGGAGTGCAGTGGCACGATCTTGGCTCACTGCAACCTCTGCCTCCCAGGTTCAAGCGATTCTCCTGGCTCAGCCTCCCAAATAGCTGAGATTACAAGCATGAGCCACTACGGCCAGCTAATTTTTGTATTCTTAGTAGAGACGGGGTTTCACCATATTGGCCAGGCTGCTCTCGAACCCTTGACCTCATGATCTGCCCGCCTTGGCCTCCCAAAGTGCTAGGATTACAGGTGTGAGCCTTCTCACCTGGCCCCACACTCTTAACCACTGTCCACCTCAGTCTTACATCCCCCACCTCCCCAACACAATTCTATACACCTGCCTCCACGGATTCCCCAACAATGGTCTCCATGGTCCCATCAGCGTTTCTCCACTTCGGACTCCGTGGAACTCCCTGCTGGGTTGTCCAAGGCCCACTGACCCTAAGTTCCAGACCCTGGCAAGGAGCCTGTCTCTGACCCATGGGGGTGAGTATTGGCGGGCAGTACCCAACCAGGCCATTAGCTTTGGTTGGGGTGAGTTCCTGGAGGGGACCACAATGGTGTGCTGTCTGGGAACGCCATGGCCCTGGATTAGTCACTGTCTGACCAGGCCTCTGGTTTCCACTTTGCACGGTGAGGATTTCTACCTCACGGTGCACTGGGGCAGTAGTGGGAGGAAGGCCGCCACATGCGCCTCAGTTGCATGTTGGCTGACTTCTGGCGGGAGGGGGAAGCGGGATCCTCCTGACCACTGTCAGCCCAGCTCCACTCACTTGTAGGGGAAACAGTGGAAATGGCAACTGACATTTGTAGGCACAAGGCAGGGGACGCTGATCCTGGCTCCCACGCTCCCAGGTCTCCCTTGCTTCACTGCTCACGAGGACCCGAGTGTGGGAACGAGGTGCCTAGGAAGGCTTGCAGAGAGGGCAGTGGAGCTGGGTTTTCGAGGATGAACAGTCTAGCCGAGCGGTCCTCAGGCCTAGCCGCACATTCACATCACCGGAGGAACTTTAAAAATCCTTAACATGTCTGGGGCCACCCCAGACTAATCAAATAGAAACTTCGGGAGATGGAGCCAGGATGTAGGTATTTTCCACACCCCCCACCCCAGCTGATTTCAGTGTGCAGCTGGGGTTCAGGTGCACAGAGCTGGGCAGGACGTACGGTACCCAGGGCGGGAAAGCTGCTTTCTCAGCATGGACACCGTCATGGGTGGAGGCCCGGGGCTGAAGCCGTCCACCCGGCCTCAGGAGACCCGGTGTCCCCGGTCACAGCTGAGCGTGGGGCTGTGCAGCGCCTTCCACATGAGCAGCATCTCATAGGGCGCGAAGCGGTGTACCAGCAGCAGCTCGCGGTACATGCAGGGGTCGAAGGAGGACTGCTGCGCGCCAGGCAGCTGCACGCCGTAGGGCCGGATGCCCTCGTGGCCGCTGGGCGCCAGGCCGGCGCGCTCCAGACACATGCCCATGTAGGCGTCGTCGATGGGCAAGAGCGGGGTGTGGAGGGCGGCCGCGCGCAGGGCCCGGGCCGTGAGGCTGGACAGGAGGAAGCCGCCGCCGCTGCAGTATACCGGGTAAGCGGACCCGGGGAAGAGCTGCGGGGGCACGAAGTACTTGCTCCAGCTGTCGCGGATGGGCACGGAGCCCTCCATGAGCTGGCCGGTGAACAGGTGGCGGCCCGGTGGCTGTGCCTGCAGGAAGCGGACTACGTTGGCGGTGTGCACGAACACGTCGTCGTCGCCACTGAGCAGGAAGCGCGCGTGCGGACAGCGCGCAGCCAGCCAGTCGAGCAGGTGCAGGTGCTTGAGCGTGAGGTTGAGGAAGGTGTCCGCGAAGGACCACTGCAGCACGTCGCCGTGCTCGCGCGCCTCCAGCGCCACCAGCTCCGCCAGCCGCTCGGCGCGCGCTTCGTCCTCGGGACCGGGGGTACCCAGTAGGAAGAGGCGGCGCACTGGCCACTCGCCGTAGCTGCGCTCCTGCCCCCAAGTGCGCCGGATGAGCTCGCGTCGCTCGTAGTGCGCAGGCGCCGACTTCACGGCCAGTAGCAGAAAGACACCGCGGCGGCTGGCGCACTTGGCCGGTGCGTCCCAAAGCAGCGGGAAGTGGCGACAGTGGCGGTACCGCAGGAAGTCCTGGATGCGCGCGGGCAGCTGCTCGAAGTTGGCCGTGGCGTTCGCCGAGGCATTGGCCACGCACGGGGGCCCGGGGGTGAGCGCCAAGGGAGCGTCGGTGGGACCCTCTGGCGTCTCCTCCTGCTGGGACCTCTCCTCCAGCAGGGACCTCTCCTCCCGCGGGGACCTTGGAGCCTGGAGGAACCACTGCTGCAGTGCCAAGAAACTCACGCCCACCAGGAGGCAGGCCAGAGTCTTGGGAGTCAGGGACCTGCGGCAGGGAAAAGCCATCTGTGGGGGAAACCGAGTCAGAAGTGAGCCGGAAGTCGTCTCTGACACCGGCGGGACGCCACCCGTGCCCCGTCACTTCTCTCCCAGAACCCAGCTCCAGCCCCTTCTCAACTCTGCTGTTAAGTGGTAAAAAGGAACCAAAATCCAAGATTACACTGATGGTCTCTGGTCTCCCACACTCTGGACCGTTCCTGTGACCTTCAGATCTATGTCTCTCTTTGCCTCCTGACAACACCGCCCCACAACCCGTCACGTAGGCCCAGTGGACTCATCGTCTGAGTCTCCATTCTTCCCCTGAACCCATACCCTGCTATTCCCACCTCCGTTCACCTGACTACTCCAGCCAGAAACCCCAGCCTTCTGCCTTGTCCGTCTCAGCTGCTACCTGCTCTCTGCATCTTGTTGATTCTGCACCCTACCTCCCTCTCACTTATTGCCTCTTCTCCACCTCTGTCCAGCCCGTATCCTCTCTAATCTCTTCCCTTCGTTGCCACCCGAGTCAAGGAAGGATAAGGTGATAGCACTGGACTCAGACCCAAAGCCAAATTCTGCCTTCCCCACTTCCATCTGCACCGTCTGAACAGTCAATTCCGATGGCTGGGTCTGAGTGTTCTCATCTGTGACACAGGGTTAGTGAATTCCTACTGCAGGGCTGTTGTGAGCATGAAATGAGCATGAAGTGGCCAGTGACTGGGTGACACAGGTGATATGACCTCATGGGTGAGATGACCTCCACAGCATCCTCTAGCTCTGCCTCCTCATTCTACCTGCTGGTATTATTTGCTGTTCCCAAACATTCACTCTCAGGCCCTCTCCTGTATGTAGCCTGCCTAGGTGCACCTCAGGTCTGGCCTTCATGAAGACCCCCAGGATGAATCCCAGGTCAGAACAATCTTTCTCGTATTTAACTGTGCCCTGCTAAAAATTCAGTCACTTAAGGTTCTGCATCTCAGACCATTGGCTATTTATTTATTTATTTGAGACAGGGTCTTACTGTGTCACTCAGGCTGGAGTACAGTGACACCATCATGACTCACTGCAACCTTGACCACCTAGGCTTAAGCAGTCCTCCCACTTCAGCTTTTGGAGTAGTTGAGGCGCTGTACGGGAGTGCGCCACTACACCTGGGTAATTTGTGTGTGTGTGTGTGTGTGTGTGTGTGTGTGTGTGTGTGTGTGTATGTGTGTGTGTAGACAGGTTCCCACTATATTGCTCCGTCTGGTCTTGAACTCCTGGGTTCAAGTGATCCTCCCACCTCAGCCCCCCAAAGTGCTGGGATTACAGGCATGAGCCACTGTGCCTTGCTCCCACTCTCTCCTTAAAACAGTCGCCATACTCTCCTGACTTTCCTCCTTTCTTTTTGACCATGTTTCTCAGTTCCCTTTGCTTAGTTCCCCCTCTCTAATAACAACCTCCTCCCCCTTCTCCCCTTCCTTCCCCTCCTCCCCCTCCTCCCCTCCTCCCTCCTCCCTCCTCCTCCTTCTCCTCCTCCACCTCCACTTCTTCTTCCTATTTCTTCCTTTCTTCTTCTTCTTCTTCTTTTTTTTTTTTTTTGAGTCACGGTCTCACTGGGTAACCCAGGCTGGAATGCAGTGGTGTGATCGTGGCTCACTGCAGCCTGCACTTCCCAGGCTCAGGTGATCCTCCCACCTCAGCCTCCCAAATTGCTGGGACCACAGGCCTGTGTCACAGTGCTTGGCTAATTTTTTCTATTTGTTGTAGAAACAGAGTCTTGCTATGTTGTCCAGGCTGCTCTCAAACTCTTGGACTCAAGTGATCCTCCTGCCTTGGCTTCCCAAAGTGCTGGGATTACAGGTGTGAGCCACCGCACCTGACCTCTCTAATAATAACCTTTAATAGTGGAAGGCCTCTAGGGCTCTGTCTTAGACACTCATTTCACCTTTGTCCAAGATGATCTCCTTCACTGTTAGGACCTCCGAGCTTCAGAGCCGCACATCCATCCAGCGCCCTGACTTAACAGCTCCATATGGCTGTCCACAGCTACCTTGGATGCGACTTGAACTCTCATCTTCCTCCCCCGAGCTGTCCCGGAGTGCTGCCATCCACTGGGTTGTTCAAACCAAAAACCTTGCTTGACTCCCTCCTTCTGCTCATTTCCCCACCCAAGCCCTGACGATTCTCTCTTCTGCAATTTTCATCAACATGCTTCCATTCTCTCTATCAACAGGCTGATCCAAACTTAACATCCCCGCCTCACATGAAGTAGCATCCTGCCTGGCGCCTCTACACGCTGTCTTGTTCTCGGCTGACCTCTCCCCTCCCTTTGAATTATGTAGATTTATGTGCCACTCCTCATGCTCTTTTCTTTAGCTTCCCTGTGATCCATCTGGCCTTTCCCTCAGCCCAGTGAGACCCTCAGACTGCCAGACCTCTTCCTACCTCGGAGCTTTTCCTTGTGCTGTTCCCCTTCATAGATTGACTTCTCCCTCCCTCCGTCTGCTTAAGAACTCAGCCTCTGGGTCTGCTTGACAAGGCATATTCTTGGGGAAGCTTGAATGAAGCTCAGAGGAGACCAGGTACCCTGTTAGACATTCTCAGCATATGATTTGTTTAAAGGTTATCTTCCCTCCTAGGCTGTAAGCATTTTAAGGGTAGGGATCACAGCGGTGTTCACTGTTGTATCACCAGCGCCCTGCATAGGGTAGGAGGTTAGGACAGCCGAGTAGTAGGAAATGCTGGCTGCCTGAATTCAAATTCCACTGCCACTGCTTTCTAGTGTCATGATTTTGAGCATGTTGGGACTTAAGCTCTCAAATACTTGCCTCTGAAGAGTTACTGTGAAGACCAAATGATAATGTGTGTAAAGAATTTACTATGGTCCTTGGCACATAGTATTCAGTAAATATTATTTGTTAGGATTATCAAGGTACTGATAAATATTTGCTCAAAGACTGCTTTTCCAAGAGTATGTGCTCAATAAATACTTCCAGGTAGTTTGCACATAGGTGTTATCAGATTGAACCCTACTGCTTGTATATTATAGTCTGTACACAATATCGAGCCCAGAGTGGGCACAAAGCAGGCATTCAGCGAAACAATGGAGCAATTAACTACAAATGCAAGTGTGAGAACCTTGCAAAGGTGTGGATGTAATCACCGAGTGCTGATTAGAAATACCAGAGTATTATATAGTATATTGCTCTTTATTTCTTCCTGCTTCTGTGTTAGAGGCACTGTGAGAAGAGGGTCTGTAAGATAAGCTATGTCTTTTTTACCTTCAACTATCTACTCACTGCATAGTCCTGTGCCTGGCACATTTGGGGAATGCAGTATTTTTTTTTTTCAATGAATGAAAGAATAAAAAAACGAATGAAAACAGAATTTGGAGTCTGAATAACTGGCTTTGAGCCCCAGTTTCTTTCCTGAGTTAATCTCCTAGGTTTCAATGTCCTCATTTGAAAAACTGAGAAAGTTAACACTCATTTTTCAATGAAATAAGGAAAGAATTCTGTTTATGTTAAAGTGCTACACAAATGCTAGTTAAAAAAATTAAGCATCCCTCATCATTTCTGGAAAGAAAAATAATCTCCTTCTTAATGTAACAATAAATCTTGTTTCAAAGAAATTTGCATTTACTCTGATAAAACGGATAGAAGATCTTGGATCACAGCCAACTTCTGATGTAAAGGAAAAGGTGTTGGGCCAGGCGCTGTTCCCGAGGGCGGTGCTGGCTCGCTCAGCTCTGTTCTTGGATGCTGCACTGTGTAGCCCGAGGGCTTTGACTTGCTGTGAAGTGTTGGACATTTATCTCTATGATTCTTTTTGCTGGATCCCTTCGTTTCTCAAAGCAGTCTTCAGGCATCCTGGAGCCCATGCACCTTAAACTTTCCCAGCCTCTGCTGGCCCTGATCCCTTGTCTCTCAGGACTCAGCTCAAATACCACCTCCTCCAGGTCACCTCATGGTAAGTCCAGGTCAACAGAACCTGTCTCCTTGTTGATGTCACAGCTGTCGAGTAGCCAATTTGGTAAAGAGGACAGATCTGCCACTTACTCCACCCCTTTGAACCTCAGGTTGCTTGTTGGTGAGACTTTGGACAACTCCTTTATCTCAGTGTCTCAGAATTATGAGTTAATTCATGTAAGGCATTCAGAGCCTGGCATGTAGTAAGCACCGGAATAACATTAGCAGTTGGCTAACACAGGAGATCATCTTTTTATGGATGAAGTCTAGCCTTCTCACACAGTGTGGTATAAAGTTCCTCTTTATCAACTTTATAAAATTCCTCTGTGATCTTCTAACTGCAGGCAGTTCTCACTCTGTTTATTGCTCCACACATATTAACACATCCTGCCTTTGCAATACTATTCACTCTGCCTAGAATTCCCCCTTCTTTTTCTTTTTCTCGGCTCACTGCAACCTCAGGCTTCCGGGTTCAAGTGATTCTCCTGCCTCAGCCTCCCAAGTAGCTGGCATTACAGGTGTCCACCATCATGCCCAGCGAATTTTTGTATTTTTAGTAGAGATGGGGTTTTACCATGTTGGCCAGACAGGTCTCAAACTCCTGACCTAAGGTGATCCACTCGCCATGGCCTCTCAAAGTGCTGGGATTACAGGCGTGAGGCATCTCGCCCAGCCAGGAATTGCACCCCTTGTTTTCCCAGGAACTACTTTGGTCATTTCCTCCTCTGGTTTGATGCTGAGAGATGGATGGCTGGAACATAGATTCTTGGGCCACCCACCCACCCCCTACTATCCCAGGGCATTCCTGGAGGAATATTAGTATAGCAGAATATTTGTATAGCAAGAAAGGCAAAGAAACGTTTTATTAGCTATTAGGGCCTTGGCCCCAACCCTCAGCATGAAGCCCTGAGCCCTGGGGTCTGCACTGGACCTGTGCAGTAGGGGCAATTCTGTCCTCATTCCTCTCCGCTTGGCCTCCCCCGTTTCTTGCTTGGCACTCTGATGAGAGGGGAATGCAAAGAAGGAAAAATGCACCTCCTTCCCAATAGGAAGAAGCCCAGGCCCCCATCTTACCTGTAGTGTTGGAGAGAGAAGAAATAGACAGGAGCCATCCCCAGCCTGAGACTAGCCTTTAACCCCTATATTTCACACACTGAGGTTCCACCCCAGGCCTGTGGCTTCATTCAGTCCTCTTGAATCTGACCAATCCATGACATCACCCCTCCTCCTTAGGGGTAGGGTGAAGAGGGGGAGGGCAGCTACAGGCTTCCTTAGCCACCGGTGACTGCCTGCTTCCTCTTTAAACTCAAATGTCCTTAGAGTGTGGGTCAAATGAATCTCCTTGGAGGAGGATGTTCTCAGTGCAGTATTGTACCTGTGCTCCTGGAGAAGGTGCATCTTGTCTGTGAAGACAGTGTGTGATGATGGACCTCACGTAGAGGCCCCCTTTGAGTTGCCCAGGAAAGTGTATTGTATGCCTTCAGAGGCAGAGGCAAACTGTCTGAAGGGCTGTGGAAATAGGCACAGAACATAACTGGTTGGCCACATCTGTAAGAGTAAAGTATTTATTAGTTGTTGATTGAATAAAATCAGTTTAATTTTAATATTAGGTATGGGGCCCTAATAGATGCGACCACAATGTTAAATTGTAGTGATCCATCACAGGCTACCATATATAAACATTTATATATGTAAAATAGAGATAAAATCTATATTATATTTATATATATTACATTTTATATATTAAAACATACATATATTTAAAAATATAAATATATTAAAATGATGTATATACATAAAATATATGTATTTCTAGATTTGAGCATAGGCAAAATTGGGCTGCTAAATGGAGAAGTAGTAGGGGATAATCACCCTTTTTAAAAATAAGGTTTTTTATAATGAGTTTTAATCCTTGAACGGCTTGCTTTAACTTATATTGGGCCATATTAACTATAAAATGGGGACTCATGGGGTCCCATTTTATCAAGCCAATTTGCAAATGACAAAGAGGCACTTTAATTTTAATTTATTATAATTATTAATATTGAAACAGGGTCTTACTCTGTCTCCCAGGCTGGAGTGCAGGGGCACTATCTCAGCTCACTGCAACCTCCGCCTCCTGGGCTCAGGTGATCCTCCCATCTTAGCCTCCTGAGTAGGCACACACCATCACACATGGTTAATTTTTGTATTTTTTGTTGAGATGGGGTTTTCCCATTTTGCCCAGGTTGATCTTGAATTCCTGGGCTCAAGAGATATTCCTGCCTTGGTCTCCCTAAGCGCTGGGATTACAGGCATGAGCCACCATGCCCAATCTAATTTATTATTTATTTTGTCAAAGCAAATATGTCTAATAGCAGTGGGTATGTGAGCATGGGAAATTTAGGCAAGGCTACACTTAAATTGAGGCATACTCATTTAAACATTTTTATATGTCGTTACCCTCTCAAGATTATAGGGTCAGAGTGTTTAAATTAGTGGGATCTCCAGGTATAACTTGAGCCCCAGTATTAAGTTCATGAATTTTTGACAATTAGGGCATTTTCACAAATGTTAAGTTAGAAACTGTGTTGTAGAGGCACAAAAACCAGTAAGTGCTGTTTTTAATCTTTTTGTTATATAAATTTTTAGTATATAAATTAGGAATCTTGAATTTCCAATTAAATCAAGTTATGGAAAATATAGCATATACACAACTTGCCATATATATAATGTATATTTATTTATTTATTTATTTGAGACAGAGTCTTGCTTTGTCACCCAGGCTGGAGTACAGTGGCTTGATCTCGGCTCACTGCAACTTCCACCTCCTAGGTTCAAGCCATTATCCTGCCTCAGCCTCCTAAGTAGCTGGAATTACAGGCGTGCACCACCACGCCCAGCTAATTTTTTTGTATTTTTAGCAGAGATGGGGTTTCATCATGTTGGCCAGGCCAGTCTGAAACTCGTAACCTCAGGTGATCCACCCACCTCAGCCTCCCAAAGTGTTGGGATTACAGGCGTGAGCCACTACACACAGCCTGTTTATTATATTTATATTAAAATATGTATATAATTTATTTATATACATTATAGTTTAAATTATGTACATTTATTCATATCTATTTTATATAATTTATTATAATTTATACATACCTTTTATTTTTCTCTGTATCTAGGGGTTTGTTCATAAATCAATAAGTAATCTAAGGCTAGCATTATGTTTCCAAGACTTGGTGTTTGCTCAGTACCTGAAGTTTAAAGTTCTAGGCTGGGCACGGTGGCTCACATCTGTAATCCCAGCACTTTGGGAAGCTCAAGTGGGTGAATTGCTTGAGCCCTGTAGTTTGCAACCAGCCTGGGCAACATAGTGAAACCTCCTCTCTATTTAAAAAAAAAAAAAAAAATCAGTCGAGTGTTGTGGTGCACACCTGTAGTCCCAGCTATTTGGGAAGCTGAGGTGGGAGGGTTGCCTGAGCCTGCGAGATTGAGGCTGTAATGAGCCACGGTAGCACCACTGCACTCCAGCCTAGGCAACAGAGCTAAATAAATAAATAAATAAATAAATAAATAAATAAAGTTTCTCTGCTTTTCTTGGAGTTGTAGCTGCCTAAAGCATTAGTCTCTCTTGTTTGATTTTTGTTGTTGTTTTTAAGGCTTTTAGCCAGCAGAAGCTGTGGGTGTTAATTTCAGCCTCTAGTTGATAAGAGGAGAAGCAGGAGGAGGAAAGGGACTCAGTGCCTCTAGGAAGGAAGTGCTCTCTGGGATGGCCCCCACTGCCAAATAACCAGTTCATTTTTTATCTTTTTAAGTAAAAATTTTAGAATGGCTAGCATTTCTAGGTAACTAAATAGGAAGATCTCTCTCTCTCTCTCTCTCTCTCTCTTTCAGTGTTTGCCTGACAAATTCTTGGTGGTATCAAGTAGCCCCCTGTTGTTTTGACTTTACAAATTGTTACTAGAAAAACTTTGGGAGTGACCTCCAGCATACTGGATTCACAGGCAGCTGCTTCCCTTTCCAGGGTGCCCTAATCGACATATGAGGGGTTGGGGTGGGGACCAGGAGCCACCACAGCAAAGAATGCAGCAAAGGAGGCACTGGCCTCAGCAGCCCTGACTCTTGGGAGACGCTATGGGACTCCGGTGAAGTGACTCCACCAGCGGCTAGGGCTAGGCAGTTAGATCCTTTCCCCGTCTCCACTTACTGACAAAGAGAGCTGAGTGTCAGATCACCCCTTTCTGACTGTTACTCAGGAGGAATGCTGCTCTCCTAGAGCATGACAGCCCTTGTCTCTCAGTAGTGAGATGGAGGTAGAGCTGCACTGTCCCGGCCGCCTCACTCTGGACACAAGGACTTCATCATTTATAGCCAATAGAGTCCTGACCACTACTGAGACCCTAGGTCATGGGGACAGCATGCCTAGCTCAAGGGGCCACACACCTCCAAAAGTAGCCCACTGTTTAGGATCCTCGTAATCTCAGGAAGGGAGGCTGAGGTGGAAGGGAAACACACCTTCCTTGCCCTGTGACGGCTGCAGGGGACTCCAGCGGTTCAGAGGTTGTCTGTAGCCACTGCGGTTTCAGGTGATTCCCCAAGACAGCACCGACAGCAGCAGTAAGCAGATGGCAGAGCAGCGTGATGGAGCAGCCCAGACCCCCCGGCTGTGTGATACAAAAAGTTAGCCATTCACAGCAGACTTTGGGATTGTGTCCCAGCCGCAACCACAGTCCTGCCAACTACTACAGTTGTTTCCAGTGAAATTCTTTGTGTTTCTCTATTCACTTAGCTGATGGCTGCTGGAGACAGTAGCTACCTTAACGGTGATAGAGAAATGTGAATAGTTTCATTCCAAACAGCATCCTCATAGCTTGGTGACTTAGTGACATTCTGTGAGAATGTTCATCTCTCATCTCTCAGACTCCTTGTCCCTCTTACTAATTTACATGGGGGAGGTGGCTGGATGAGAAGTTTGAAGGGGGAAGGAGGTGGGAGGAAGAGAGAGAGAAGGGGAGGGACTGAGTGCAGGTTTCTGATGGGGATGGTAAGATATATCTAGAGGATTAGGAAAACCCTAAGACTCACAGGCAACTTCATGGTGGGTGAAGGACTAAAAGGAGCTGGGAGTACTAATTAAATCTGAGAACAAATGAGGGCAAGAGAGCAGCCCCAGGGAGGGACAGAGGGACATGACCAGTTTCCTCCCAATCTGTGCCCCACTCATGAGAGTCCAGAGCAGGTTGACTGAATGACTAAATGAATTTTGTTGTTTTCTTCAAGCCCCCTAAAAACTAATCTTTTCTCCTTGGCAGATACATCTTTCAGGAAATTTGGGAATGATTTGAAGTGGGGAGAAAGTTAAATGGGGGTAAGGTTATTGGAATAAAATGAACAGACTTTAAGACAAACAGCTCTGACCTCTCCAGGAGGTTTCCGGAATGGCCAGGGAGGAACTTAGATGTATGTAGTGGGTGTGAGCGCCAAGCATGGCTTTGGAAAGGTGTGTACTGTTCAGAGACGGAATTAATGCACTTATGACGCCTTTTCAGCCTTCCCCTTTACCACGGGTGGGTGTTTTAATCTAGCAGAAAAAGTCTCAGTCCAGTGCATGTTCTGCCACACCCTAGGCTGAAAAACTGGGGCGGGATAATGCAGAAAAACCCGTCTCCACCTTGAAGGCAAACAGGTTCTGTGGGCACAGGCCAGCACCTGATGACCAGGAAGGGGAGAAGGCCGGATAGTCCCTTGTTCCAAGTTGCACTGGTCAGTGAGAGAGGGAAGAGGGGTTGACTCCTCTTGTTTGTCCAGTTTTGAGGTACCCCTACAGGCCCAGACCAGGCAATCTCATAGGAAAGATACCATTCAGAAACTGTTATGATTAGATTCACACTACACCATGGTGCTAACCCCTAAGACAATTCTACATTTCACAGATGTAGAACCCAAAATTTAGTTGTGACTTGGCCACAACCACACAGCTTTTCAGTGGAGGACCAGGATCCTAAGCTAGGTCTTCAGATGTCCCAAAAGGAGATAACTTTTCTAACAGTAAGTACCCTCTCAGGATTAATGCCAGTGGGCTCCAGCTTGGAGCCTGCTGTTTCAGTGCAGTGTCATGTCAGGGTTATTGCCTTCTACCCCTCAGCTATCTCTGCTGATAGCCACTGTGTCTCCAGCCCAGCCACAGACATCCAGACTTTGAGGAACTAGAACCCAGGCCCTCACCCAGGCTTCCTTTCCAAGTGACTGGTGATTCTCTTTGGTTTGAAATGCTCTTGTCTTCAAAAATTCCTCTACCTAATCCTTAAATGGTTTGGTTTCTAGGACTCAGTGTGAGACTCTCTTTTCTTCCGTGATCTCATCCACTTCCATTTCAATTAATATGTATGTCCATGATTTTTTTTTTTTTTTTTTTGAGACAGAGTCTTGCTCTGTTGCCCAAGCTGGAGTACAGTGGCACGATCTCAGCTCACTGCAACCTCCACCTCTGGGGTTCAAGCGATTCTCCTTCCTCAGCCTCCCAAGTAGCTGGGATTACAGGCGCACGCCACCATGCCTGGTTAATTTTTGTATTTTTTTAAGTAGAGATGGGGTTTTGCCATGTTGGTCAGGCTGGTCTCGAACTCCTGACCTCATGATCCACCCACCTTGGCCTCCCAAAGTGCTGGGATTCCAGGTTTGAGCCACCGTGCCAGGATCCATCATTCTTAAATTTACATCTTCAGCCCAGATCTCTCAGCTGAGCTCCAGATCCACATTTATTATCTTTAAGCTCTCTGCCAGGATGTCTCACACAGTCTACAAACTCTGCAAATCCCAAGTGTACTCTATAATACCCTAAACCTTCTTCCCATGTACCTCTGCTATATTGGAGTTCCTATCTCCACTGCCACTATCCACCGTTCTTCCTCTATCTGGTATCCCTACATCCATACTGGTTACCTTTAATCCATCCTCCATCTTTTCCAGGGCTTTCCAAATTCAAATTCTCTTTTTTCTTTCAAAGATGATGTCTCTGTTGTCCAGGCTGGAGTGCAGTTGATTTTAGCTCATTGCAGCCTGGAACTCCTGGGTTCAAGCGATCCTCCCACCTCAGCCTCCTGAGTAGCTGGAACTACAGGTGAGTGCCACCACACCTGTCTACTTAAACTTTTTTTGTAGAGATGGGGTCTCGTTGTGTTGCCCAGGCGGGTCTTGAACTCCTGGTCTCAAGCAGTCCTCCCACCTTGGTCTTCCAAAGTGTTGGGATTACAGGCATGAGCCACTGCACCAGGACAACCAAATTCATATTTGTAAGATGGCTTTTAAAGCCCTGTGATGTCATTCCAGCCCATCTCTCCAGAAACTCACCTCTGGTTCCCTCTGCTATAAACGGCCTTTCCCCCACCTTCCTTAATACCTCTCATCCTTCAGTTCTTGGTGTAGATATTCGTCTTCAGGGATGTCTTCCCTACTTCAGCTCCCTCGTATTCCCTCCTTGAACTCTCTATACCCTTCCTGTGACACTCATCCAAAATGTAATTGGCACAATTACTTGTGAGACACTAAGTGCCATGAGGGCAGGTATGTGTCTTATTTTTCACTGTATTCCTAGTGCCTAATAACAGACCTTCCAGTTTATTGAATGGATGGCACATAGTAGGGCTCAGTAAATGGATCCCCCCATTTTCTGCTTTCTCATTTCCTTTGAGAATCAAGCCTTCCTTTGGGATTAGGCCACGCTATCAAGTGAGACAGGTCTTGCTTTCTGTCTCACCTAAGAAGACCCACTTGAGGTAGACTGCATTCCAGTCTAGAGCAAAAGAAAGGAAAAAAGCTGAAAAGGCCACCCCAGAACTGCGCTAGAGAGAAGCTCTAGAGATCTAGAGATGCGCTAGAGAGTAAGTTCATAGAATTTGCTAAATCAAATGACAGATGCCTTTGTTAGGCAGGTGTGTACTGTTCAGGGTGAAATAAAGCCATCCAAATTCCTTTTCAGCCATTCCCTTCACAAAGCACAGCCCAAATGGCTTTGCACACTCATGTCTGTGTTTTGTCAGGTAAAGGTTCCTGGTTCACCTCTTGCCAGCATCCATCTGTTCATCCAGTCAAGGCTGCCCCACCCTGACACACAAAGGAGGGACTAGCTGAAGAATCAACCATATGGTCAGCAATGACTAAAACTACCCATTCCAGCAGGCTTGACTAAGAAAGCTAATATTTGAAAAGCTGTGGTTTGAGGAACTAGGTGAGTTATAGGAAATTCTAATTTGTTTTACATCTTGTCGATGGTACTTCAGTTAAAGTTATAAACCACAGACACACATGGCTTATGCAGGACCATTTTTTCTGTTCCTGATCTGTCCCTCTTCATTGTGTGAAGCTGGACGGTTCATGTGTTTACTTCACAGCTCCTAAAGATGAAGATGCTGTGTATTTAAATATATAAATGTTTAATTAAAAAATGATTAGCTTTTAACCTTGTAACATACTCAGGCTTGGAGTAGAAAGGTACTGCAGTACAGTATTAGGAGCCCAGTGACAAAGAATTCCCAGGATAATGACTGGATGTTATTTCCATGAAGAGGCTTGCTGCTGGCCTGTACTGCCAGCTTAAGCAAACTGGGAAAAGATGTGTCCTCTGAGATGCAACCCTATCTTTGGCAGGCTGAGCACAGGCTAGATTTCAGCCCCTCATTCACCCTCCTTCCTCTTTCAACTGGGTGCCTTTGTGTAGTACATGAACTCTCTAATTACACATGGTAGCCCTGCCTTTATATGAATGTATAGATTTAAAAAATATAAATCAGGGATGAAACACTACCAGTAGTCTTATTCAAAACTATATCATTTAATTTAATATTTTCACCTATGAGAGGTAATGAATGCAGAAATATAGTCTCCATTTTAGTAGACTGGAAAAAATACATTATCCTACTATTTTCTAGAAAAATGATTGTGGCATTAGAAAATCAAATGGAAAAAGTGAATAAGCAGACTGAGATTACCTGAAAATAAGTTAGTTGCTAATAAGATTCAGTATAATGTATGTTTATTAAATAATCGCTACTAGAACAAACATCTGCGACAACTATGAAGTTAGGAAATGCTGTATTAGCTTGAACAGTTTATCTGTTGGTCACATTGATAAGTGACTCAAATATTAAAAGAATGGAAATACATGACGGTGAACAATGCCACATGAGTACATTGAGCAAAAATAGATAATGGCCTCTATATCTTAGAACAGACTCACTTATTCATTGGCATGAATAATTTAGCTCTAAAAAGAAAAATCCAAAAGAAGCCAAGACTAACTGTGGAAAGGACTTTGAACTTTTCCTTTTAGACAGTTAAAAAAAAAAAAAAGAAAGAAAAAAGTGTACATGACTACCACAGCTTGACAACTACCATGTGGCACATTTTATATGACATGAGAAAAAATGGTTAAAAGATCTCAACTTTTTGGAAGTCAACTCAAAAGCTGAGGGCAACTAGTATTTTTGGATTTTATAGTATAGAATGGAATTCCCTTTATATTGAAAAGTAAATCATGGACCTTGCACATAGTAATTTTTCTCAAAGGTTTAGGCACTTTGCAACAGGCTATTGCCAATCTAGAAAAACTGATGTGAAAAAATAATTCGGTTGTGTAAATATTAAATACAAATCATGTGATTACATTCAACAAAGACATGAGATGTCTTAAATGGATAACATATTTTCATTCTGACAAATGCACACTAGAATAACCTTGCAGAGAAGTGCAGTTGGGCAGTACCACTGTACTGTACCACTGTACCACTTGCTGACGGTCTAGAGCAGGGGAGGCAAACTCCCCAGTCAGAGAGTAAACATTTTAGGCTTTGCAGGTTACATACAGTTTCTGTTGCATATTCTTCTTCTTTCTCTGTTTAAACATTTTTAAAACATAAAAACCAGTTGGGTGTGGTGGCTCACGCCTGTAATCCCAGGACTTTGGGAGGCCCAGGTGGGTGGATCACTTGAAGTCAGGAGTTCAAGACCAACCTGGCCAACCCAGCGCTACTAAAAATATAAAAATCAGCCAGGCATGGTGGCATGTGTCTGTAGTCCCAGCTACTTGGGAGGCTGAGGCAGGAGAATCGCTTGAACCTTGGGAGGCGGAGGTTGCAGTGAGGTGAGATCCTGACATTGCACTCCAGCCTGGGTGACAGAGAGTGACTCTGTCTCAAAAAAAAAAAAATATATATATATATATATATATAGATAGATAGATAGATAGATAAATAATATATAAAAAATATATAAAATAAAATGAAAAAACCATTCTTACCTTGCAGGCCATACACCTGCAGCCTGGATTTGGCTCATGGGTTGTAGTTTACCAACCCCTAATCTAGACCCCTTTGATATTATGACACATTTTTATCATTTTCTTTTAGGCACAGATGATCTCTGAATGAATGCTTATAGGGAACCATATGTATATGCTTAAAGATTTCTCTAATAAATATGGCTGCTGCAACTTTAGTTAATTCTGCAAACTCAATTTAAAAGTGATGACCTACAGATCTGGCATTGCCAGATGTTTCAGAAGCTTTATGACAATTTTGTGAATATTTAAGATACCAATGACTAAATTCAGTTCAAGTATCAACACTACATTGTAAAAGCAATGAAGCGGTCTTGTAAGGGTTGAAAAGGAGCTGAATGCAGAGCACAGTGACATGTGGCTGGTGCTATACTGACTGATGGCTGCTGAGCTAGAGTGGGGGAATTTTAGGTCACTTGCAGCCTGTAACTGAATTTCTTGATTTGGATTTTAGGGTTTTCTATTTTAAGAAAAATTCTTGTGACCAGTCTTCTACACTAGCCGCCTTTGAAATCAGGTAGTAATTAGCTGAATTTAATGATAAAATGAAGACCTTGAGAAATAATATTTGTTATTTAAAGTACATGAAAATGGGTGGTCAGTACTGCTTAGCTTTCCTCCAAAATGGCTGAATGTGTATCACAGCAACAGAAATGCTGTAGCTAACAAACGACTTAAGTTCTTGAGTGATCTGTCTTCTCCTTAGCTGCTCTGCTGGCCTATCAGAGAAGACTGTGCCTTGGGGAAACTTGTTGTCCCTTACAGTTTCCACTTTTCTTTCAGCAATGTCAAGGTTTCATACTCAAGGCAAAAGTTTACAGTCCAAAGTCAGAGATTTACCTTCAGTTTGAATTTCAAGTGTAGAAGTGTTCATATCTGGGTATATGAAGCTGACTGAGCTGATAATTTTGGAGAAATGGTGAAGTTCAGTGGAATGCTCCCAAGGACTTCAACACTACCAGTGGCTTCTCCATGTAGCAATTACATAGTTAGATATTTTAACAAGTATTTCCTTATTTATTATTATTATTATTTTTTGAGACAGGGTCTCACGCTGTTGCCCAGGCTGGCTGGAGTGCAACAGTTAAAGGACAGTATTGAAAATTTCCAGTCAGCTGGGTCAAGATGACATGATTCCTTTTTTTTTTTCTTTCCATTTTGCAGCTCCTTCCATAAAGGGGTCATAACTACGTTAAATCAAATTTTAGTCTTTTTTTTTTTTTTTTTTTTGAGATGGAGTCTTGCTCTTTGCCTAGGCTAGAGTTCAGTGGTGTGATCTCGGCTCACTGCAAGCTCCACTTCCCGGGTTCACGCCATTCTCCTGCCTCAGCCTTCCAAGTAGCTGGGACTACAGGCGCCTGCCACCAGGCCCTGCTAATTTTTTGCAGTTTTAGTAGAGACAGGTTTTCACCATGTTAGCCAGGATGGTCTTGATCTCCTGACCTCGTGATCCGCCCACCTCGGCCTCCCAAAGTGCTGGGATTACAGGCATGAGCCACTATGCCTGGCCCATTATTTTTAAATAGTTAGAACCTAGTGAATAAGCTATAATTGTAGACACTGAAAAACAAGACAAAGTGATCAGACTAATTATAGCACTGATAGGATGCAAAATGGAAGACAGGTAGATCTGCAAACAGCCACACAGGTGGAAATTCCAATTATATATAGGTTCTCTTTGAAATGTCAGTTTTACATAAATACTTATCCAGCAGCACAGCATAAACCACAGGGCCAAAGCAATTTCTTATCACGTAAACATGGAGTTCGTAGCCAAAACTCAAATTTAGCAACAAATAATTGTTTTCATAGGACTCATAAGATAACTTTAAATTGTTAGATGCTTTTAGGGCATTGGCTAATTCAGAACTGGCTGGTATTATAACAGAACTTAATTTTTGCAGGCATTTAAAGATTTTCATGCATTATGTGCCTGAAGTTTTTGTCTCTTAATTTTCTTTAAACCACACATCTTATCCTTATTATAAGAAAAACCTTCTTAGAGTAAGGGAAGCCCAAATTAACTGTCCTGAAATTTTGCATTATATTTAAACCGTATGATTTACTTCTGTCAAACTAAATACTACTATTTGGGTTCTCATTTGTAGATTATTTAAAAACAAATATTTTTTCCTGTTAATTATCAATGCATTTCCTATCACAAGGATTAAAAAGATCACTTCAGGTGGTGGGGATGTTTCATGAAACACCACGGTGGGGAGTAGATAGTGGGCAGGCAGAGTGACCAATCAGCTTAACCTCCTTTCACCTAGCTGTTCTTTAAAAAAACAAAAATCAAAGTCAAATTGCTTTCAGTTTTTCAGAGTGAAAATGGAGGCACAAGAAGGATATTCAGATGTGGAAGCAAATTGCTTCTTTTACATCCTCATAAAGTATTTTCTTTTCTCTTTTCTTTTTTTTTTTTTTTTTTTTGAGACGGAGTCTCGCTCTGTCACCCAGACTGGAGTGCAGTGGTGTGATCTCAGCTTACTGTACCCTCTGCCTCCTGGGTTCAAGGAATTCTCCTGCCTCAGCCTCCCGAGTAGCTGGGACCACAGGCGTGCGCCACTACGCCCGGCTAATTTTTGTATTTTTAGTAGAGACGGGGTTTCACCATGTTGGCCAGGGTGGTCTCGAACTCCTGACCTCAAGTGATCTGCCAGCCTTGGCCTCCCACAGTGCTGGGATTACAGGCATGAGCCACCATGCCCAGCCTCACAAAGTATTTTCTAAAATATAATTTGCTGTAGGGTTCACAGATGAGCACTGTTCACATTAGGTGATATGCAAACAAATCATTATTGGCTCAGCAGGAAACAGACTTTTTGTACACTCTAGTTAACATGAAGTTTTCCAATAAAACAAATGACAGTGGGAGGGGGTAGTGAGGAATCCAACCCTGTAATGTATACCTAGAATCCAAATAGGAAAAAATAAAGCTATTGAAATAAAGATAATTTAGTAATATCCTATAAGTCACCAGTGATTTCCATAAAATGCTGCACAGACACAAAGTCTTGAGTGTGTTACTTAGTTGTTGAAAAGAGAGCCTTGTGTGAGGCACAGCTGATTTGGAACATTAAAGAGCCTGGCTTCCCTTTCTGCTTTCCATTCTCCCAATAGAAACAAGGGTCTTCAATGAATTGGCCAGTCTTACAGGTCACCTCGGGGTGTAGATGACTCTCCACTATGGTGCTGGGCAATTTTATTGAACAGGTGGCCACTGGTGGTGATGGCTAAACCACTCATTAAACAAATTGCTCTAAATGGCCTCAGTATCAAGGTGTGCTCTCTGTACCCTTAATCTGACTTTAATTCTGCAGAACCTCAGTCTTACCATGTTTAACAGCATTGCCATGTAGGACATGCCTTTATCCTACACTGTATATATATTCTTTACGCAGAAGTATATCTAACTGAAAAGTATAAAAATATAATGGTGGAAAACAAATGAATTTAAAAATGTATGATGGCTGATAGCCCAGGTAACTGCAGGTGAAATGTAGCCAGAAGTCAGAATCTCGGGGCAAAATCAAGTACAGTCTTATGGGCTGTGCCTTCAAATGGTTTAGTTTTATACCCCCTTAAGGCAGAACAAAAGTTCTCTTCATGTTTTGGCAAGTGTTTTTCTTCCTGGAGATCATAAAAGCAGGTGGAAGAATCAGTCTAATGGTCTAATGGTTTGTTGGGCATGCTAAGGGAAGGATGTCAACTTGACCATCTTTGGATACTTGGTTAAAAACTAAGGCTAGTAGGTGAAGAAAAACAACAGAATAGTTTTTGGTTTTAAATTTGTACAAAGGCTACTTACTGAATACTGGAAAAAATGACAAAAAGTATTTTACCATCTTTGCATAAGAAGAAAAGATTTTCCTTTTGAAACTAGCTTAGGATTTAATCTTGAGTCATGTCATCATGTGGTAAAAACAATCTGGATTTTACAATAATTTATAAAAAGCAAAAAAAGTCATAAAAATGCTAAATGATGCAGAGCTACAGATATGATGATACATGAGCAGAGGGGTCAAATCAGATTTTTACTGCAGGCAGGTGTTATGTTTGTGAAAAGTGATGCAATTTGTTATATATTCAAATGCAAATTAGAACTAGCTGCCTTACGATGAGATTTCACTGTCATTTCTTTCTTTCTTTTTTTTTTTTGAGACGGAGTCTCGCTCTGTCGCCCAGGCTGGAGTGCAGTGGCGCGATCTCGGCTCACTGCAAGCTCCGCCTCCCGGGTTCACGCCATTCTCCTGCCTCAGCCTCCCGAGTAGCTGGGACTACAGGCACCCACAACCGCGCCCGGCTAATTTTTTGTATTTTTAGTAGAGACGGGGTTTCACCGTGGTCTCGATCTCCTGACCTTGTGATCCGCCCGCCTCGGCCTCCCAAAGTGCTGGGATTACAGGCGTGAGCCACCGCGCCCGGCTACTGTCATTTCTTATCACCCTAATTTTTGTGGGTTCTGTAGGTTTCAAGTAACAGAAACTTACATCTATTTCCTTCAGACAATTAAGGAGCAGATATTTTAATATGCTTTATGTAAATAGGATTCTGATCATTTTAGCTTTAGTTAACGCAACACACTTCCCTGGGCACAACCATGACCTCTCTTTGAGAACTAGAAAATACTGCATAATTTAAAAAATCGGAGTGTAATGACATTCCCTGACAACTTCAACTAAGTTATGTGAGGAGGATGAACTATGGGTAGTCTAGACCACCAGTCCTATTTGTCTAGCCATAGAAACGGTGACAACTTAAAGATCTGCAAAGATCAGAGCAGAGCTGGCTGAAGGCACAACATTCTATACATGTCCTCATGGAGCTTCAGAAAGGTTATAAGATGACCCACTCATTCTGGTTGGCTGTGGCCATAGGCAGACACCATAAATCCTGGGATGTGGTTAAGTATTGAACCGGGGGCAGGTCTGAGCTTGCTTATGATCCTCTGACTAGCCCTGGAACAGACAGTGAAGAACTACACAGAATCCCACAGCTAGCTCACTCTCTCTTCTCTCTCTCTCTTTTTTTCTTACCTTTGAGAACCATCCATGAGATTAATACAATATTAATCAAATATGACAAAGCTGAGTGCTGGCTCACAGCTAACTATCTGGATATGGGGTTTTGTTGGCCCTTAGCTGACTGTTTAAATTATTTAATCAAATATTAAGAAAAGTATAATTCACATGCAACCCTTGGCAAAAAGAAAAAAAAAGATTAATTTCTTATAACCAGCACAAACTGTTAACCTGTTAAAGAAAAGCCCAATTGTTTCTGCATTTGAAGCATACACACACATCATCTCTGTTTCTTTATAAACTGGAGCATGAAAGGAGGAGGGGACAAATGAGATAATGCCATGAGCTAAACACCCAGCAGGCCTCACTTCTTATTCTGTTTGTGGAGTGGGTGGCAGCATTAGTCAGAAAGTCACTCCTCTGCTATGATGGTCATGACATATTTGAACTTGTAGATCTTTAAGGATTTCCTTATTTATTCTGCCAGGTCTATGGTAGGTGCTTGTTTTCTTGGTGGAATGATTCATCAATGCTTCCTGAGAGGCTCAAACAGGATCACTGGCCAGATTCCAAAGATAAACTGTTTGGGGACAAATTAGGACAAAATGAGAAAAGACAAAATTGTTCCATGTTATTCCTTAAAAAACTATGAGAAAGAATCCATGGGGCTGTGACTATACATAGGTTTGCTAGTGATTGTCCTGGTATTAGTAGCCTAAGCACAGTTTCAGTTTATTCCTTCTAGTCTTGGACCAGATATCAGAGAGTATTTTTATTGAGTTTATTTAAATTTATTAAGCTTTGACTGTCAAACATGGAGCTGGGCATATAAATTATCTCTGATCTTTAAAACAACTCTGCAATGTAGTTATTAGCAGCTCAATTTTATTGTTGAGGAAACTAAGGCTTAAAGAGATTTGTCCGAGAACATGCAGTCGTAAATGAAAGATTCAGTGCCTTTGGTTCCAAAGCCTGTGTTTGTTCCACTACCTTTGCAAACTCCCCTTTCTTCTTCCACCTCCATCCTATACTCCCAGTACCAAACCCCCAACACACACACAGGACCTAAGAAGTGGACTTACCTTCACTTTTGGCCTATATCTCAGGTAAAGTGTTCTTGTATACAAACTGAAAGAAAAGTGGGAGGGGGAAAGCTTTTCAGATTCGTTTTTAAATTCATACAAACTGGTGTACTGACAAACTTAACCATAGTGCTTCTGCATGTACAAAGCAAGAAAAAAAAAAGACATGAGTATATGCTTCATTTGTTCAGCAACCAGTTTTTTTTGAGCACCTACTCAAAATAGTAAACCATGCTGTAAATGGATGTGCTGTAATCTAGGCTTTGATGTTCCATTTTATACAGCACAAGCAGAGTACATTTAGCATAATTCTTAAGGGCCATAGGACTTTCAAAATAGAAAGTGAGCACTGACTTCAACTTAAGGTCATCAGCTACATTAGCTCCAAACAAGAGAGTCACAACATGTCCTTTGAAGCTTTGAAGCCAGGCATTGATTTCTCCTCTCTAGTTATGAAAATCCTAGATAGTATCTTCTTCCAATAAAAGGCTGTTTCATCTACATTAAAAGTCTGTTGTTTAGTGTAACCACTTTCATCAATAATCTTAGCTAGATCTTCTGGATAACTTGCTGCAGCTTCACCTTGCACTTTTATGTTACAGAGATGGCTTCTTTCCTTAAGCCTCATGAACCAATCTCTGCTAGCTTCAAACTTTTCTTCTGCAGCTTCCTTACTTCTCTCAGCCTTCACAGAATTGAAGTGAGTTGGGGCCTTGATCTGGAGTAGGCCTTGGCTTAAGGCAGTGTTGTGGTTGGTCTGATCTTTTATCCAGACTACTAGAAATTTCTACACATCAGAAATAAGGCTGTGTCACTTTCTCATTATTCATGTGTTCTCTGGAGTAGCACTTTTAATTTCCTTCAAAAACTTTTCCTTTGCCTTCACAACTTGGGTAACTCTTTGGCACAAGATGCCTACCTTTTGGCCTATCTCAGCTTTCAACATACGTTCCTCACTAAGCTTAATCATTTCTAGCTTTTGATTTAAAGTGAGAGATGTGTAACTCTTCCTTTCACTTGAACACTTAGAGGCCACTGTAGGGTTATTAATCGGCCTATTTTAAACTTTGTTTTCTCTTAGGGAATAGGGAGACTGGAGAAGGAAAGAGACTGGAGAGTGGTCAATTGGTAGAGCAGTCGAAACATACAACATTTATTAAGTTCACTGTCTTATATGTGCATGGTTTGTGGTGCCTCAAAACAATTACAATAGTAACATCAAAGATCACTAATCACAGGCCAGGCACAGTGGCTCACACTTGTAATCCCAGCATTTTGGGAGGCCAAGGTGGGATTATCACTTGAGGTCAGGAGTTTGAGACCAGCCTGACCAACATGGTGAAAGCCTATCTCTACTAAAAGCGCAAAAATTAGCCAGGCGTGGTGGCGCATGCCTGTAATCCCAGCTACTTGGGAGGCTGAGGCAGGAGAATCACTTGAACCCAGGAGACAGAGGTTGCAGTGAGCCAACATCGTGCCACTGCACTCTAGCTTGGGGGAGACTCTGTCTCCAAAAAAAAAAAAAAAAAAAAAAAAGATCACTGATCACAGATCACCATAACAGATATAATAATAATAAAATTTGAAATATTGTCAGTATTACAGAAATAAGACAGAAACATGAAGTGAGCACATGCTGCTGGAAAAATGTCACCTATAAACTTGCTTAATGCAGGGCTGCCACAAACTTTCAACTTGTAAAAAATACAATACCTGAAAAGCACAACAACAAAAAAGTTATGCATGTTTTGTTTATTTTGAAATCAAGAAGTGTGATGTTTCAGGTCTGCTCTTTTTCAAGATTGATCTGGCTACCTGTGGCCTTTTGTGGTTCCATATGAATGTTAGAATTATTTTTTCTATTTCTGTAAAAAATGTCTTTGGAATTCTAAATGAGATTGCATTGGATCTGTAGATGGCTTTGGGTAGTATGAACATTTTAACAACTTTGTCTTTTAATCCATGAACACAGGATGTCTTTTCATTTGTTTGTGTCTTGCTTGCTTACTTTTATGAATGTTTTGACCTAGTTAGAGGTCTGTTCTATTTCTTCACAACTCAGTCTTGGTAGGTTCTACGTTTCTAGGATATTGTCCATTTCTTCTAAGTCATCCAATTTGTTGGCATATAATTGTATGATTCTTCTTATCTCTGTGGCAGCACTGTAATGTCTCTTTTATTTCTGATTTTATTTATTTGAGTCTTCTGTCTCTTTTTTTTTTGTTAGTCTAACTGAGATTTGTCAATTCTGGTGATCTTTCAGTACCCCAACTCTTAGTTTCATAGATTTTTTAAAATTTTTCTATTTTGTTTATTTCTGCTCCATGTTATTTCTTTCCTTCTGCCAAATTTGGGCTTAATTTGTTCTTCTTTTCCTAGTTCTTTGAGGTGTAAAGTTTCATTGAGATCTCTCTTCCTTTTAAATGTGGCATTAATTTCTATAAACTTCTCTTAGTACTGCTTTCGCTGCATCTCATAAGTTTTGGTATGTTGTATTTTTGTTTTCATTTGTCTCAAGGTATTTTCTAATTTTTTCATTTCTTCTTTGACCCAATGTTTGTCCAAGAGTATACTATTTAATTTTCATGTTTGTGAATTTTCTAGTGTTTAAAAAGTATTTACATCATCCTATTTTAAACAATAAAGAAAAAAAAACAAACTCTAGTACAAGGCTAAAAAAGTCTCTATTTCCTACCTGAAAAGGATGTGAAGATAGGAACCAAGGCCAGTTAAAATATGCCACCATGCATGAAATTGTGTGGTAATACCTATGATAGGTGGTACCTTCTTTCGAAAGTTCCTGTGTGAAGAGAGGGAGAAAATCACCATGTTAAATTTTTAAAATATTTAGCAACTAACGCTGATAGTCTTAGAGCATTTTGAAATATCATTCTCAAAACAGCAGTTATTTAATTGCCTTAAGCTTCCTGTAGTCTGCCACATTGTTATCCAAAGTACATTCTGAGGAACAGTATTCAACAATGATAATTTATGGTCAATTCGTGTCATCTAAACCCTTAGACACTTTTCTCTCTTATATCTTTTTGAAGCAAATCCCAGATACTATATCATTTTATTTCTAAATATTTTAGTATGTATTTCTCAAATATGAAAACCTCCCTAAAACACAACCACATTTTCACACCTAAAAATAATAATACTCCCTTAATATCATAAAAGTTTCAGTTACTGATCATCGAAGTTCCAAATTTCTTATACTTTATTTTTTTAAATAGTTAGTTTGTTTGAATCAGAATCCAAAAAAGGCCAACACATTGTATCTGGTTGATATATCTAAGTCTCTTAATCTATATGTTCCTCCTCTCTCTTTTTTCCTGCCTTTGCAATTTTTTTTTTTTTTTTTGAGATGGAGTCTCGCTCTGTCGCCCAAGCTGGAGTCTCCTGCCTCAGCCTCCCAAGTAGCTGGGATTACAGGCACACGTCACCAAGCCCAGCTAATTTTTATATTTTTAGTAGAGACAGGGTTTCACCATGTTGGCCAGGCTGGTCTTGAACTCCTGACGTCAAGTGATCCACCCCCTCAGCCCCCCAAAGTGCTGAGATTACAGGCATGAGCCACCGTGCCTGGCTGTGCCTCTGCAATTTATCTGTTGAAGAGACCAGGTCATTCATTCTGTAGATTTCTCACAGTCTGAATTTTGTTGATTGCCTTCCTGTAGTACTGTTTAGTACCTTCCTCTGTTCTGTTTATGCAAAATTGTTAGTTCACAGGATTTGGAGTTGGAATGACCCACCTGTTTAACCTATTCAGCATGCTCATTTCATGGAAAAGAGGCCAGAAAGACAGAGTCTTAATGAGAGACTAGAATCCAGAGACACCTAAGTCTAAGATTCAAACTCCTGGCAATATATGATTGCTGAAAAGATGGTAAAAAAACACTTGCTTTTTTAGAAAATAACATTAAGCATATGAAAGTGTATATTTATATACATATTTTTCATATGCTTGTTACAAATCAGTCTTCTTTATTCACTGAAGCAGATCAGGCAGGTTTCAAAGGAATAGTCAACATTTGATTAACTATATAGTTCTGTGATGCCCACACACACAAAACCTAAACCCTACAGAGGTTATGAAAAAGTCTCAGGTCCAAAATTTTAGGTAATTTAAACAGGCATTCCAATAAGCTAACTTTATTATACTGTACATATCTTTTAAATGTCAACAATAGTAAAAATTCATTTCAGAGCACTATTATTTCTATATGTTTATAAAATTCTCTACTTAATAAAATCTTTCCAAAAATATTTCTGAAGAAATGAAAATATATCTTACCTCAGTGAATCACAAAATATGTTATCTATATTCCAAAATAAAAATCCCAATAAAAATATACCCAATGATGTATAACCCAGTCCTCTAAGCCATGGATAAACCCTGTGGGGGGAAAAAAGAAAAGCAAAATAAAATTTTCTCAAGTCATGTCATGATCAGAAATTGAAGCCATCACTTTCTTCCTTTTTTATAAGGGCTGGGATCTCACTATGTTGCCCAGGCTGGAGTGCAGTGGCTATTCACAGGTGTGATCATTGTACATTCCAGCCTCAAATTCCTGCGCTCAAGGGGATCCTCCCATCTCAGTCTCCCAAACAGCTGGGAATATAGACATGTGCTACCTTGCCTGGCAAGAAGACATCAGTTTCATTAGAAGGAAAAGTTTTTGTTGATAGTAAAAGCAGACCTATCAAATTTTCTAATAATTTGCCTACTATATGTAGCCATTAAAAGGTGCCGAGAAGTAAGCCATGAAGACTTTAATAAATGTATTGGGAAGGTAATCTGAAAGTACCTGATAACTTTTTTGGTCCCATGGAAGAGGCAGGGGGATAGTGGATTAGCTATCAATGTAGGTTGAGTCATATACTCCATGTAAGGCAATGTAGTTACACACACACACACACACACACACACACACACACACATATTCACTCATTAAATCACTTAATAATATATATGGAGTGCTGTGTACCAGACATTGTTCTAAGCATTTGGGAAGGTAATTATCAATAGGTAAAGTTTTTGTTCTCAAAGAATTTACAGTATAGCTGGGGGAGGTAAACAATCAAATACATAATTATAATTGCTTTGAAGAAAAATAAGGCCTGATAAAGAGAGAGTGATATGGGGGTATTGTGGACGGGTGTGCATGCACACACATACCATACACAAAATGTTCAAATAATCCCTGTGAGGCAGGTATTATTTTTACTTCACTGATGAGGAAATTGAAGCTTGGTGAGGTACTGAAAATAGTATCAGCTTACCTATGTTTTATAGCTTCAGTGAGGTATAACTGACTTACATTTAAACTATTAAATATATTTAAAGTGTCTCTCTGATCAGTACATCTGTATATACCCATGAAACCACCAACACAATCAAGATATCCACCACCTCCAAAAGTTCAATTTGCATTTTTTTTTTTTTTTTGAGACGGAGTCTTGCTCTGTTGCCAGGGCTGGAGTGCAGTGGCCGGATCTCAGCTCATTCTCCCGCCTCAGCCTCCCAAGTAGCTGGGACTATGGGCGCCCGCCACTTCACCTGGCTAGTTTTTTGTATTTTTTTAGTAGAGACGGGGTTTCACCGTGTTAGCCAGGATGGTCTCGATTTCCTGACCTCGTGATCCGCCCGTCTCGGCCTCCCAATGTGATTTTTAGAATGCTATATAAATGGAATCATACCATATATACCCCTGATTGTATAGCTTCTTTCATCTGACATAATTCTTTGAGATTCATCTATGTTATTATGTTATCAATACTTCATTTCCTTTTACTTCTGAGTAGGTACTCCATTGTATGGTCACAGCACAATTTGTTTCTCTGTCCAAATGCGGGTTTCCAGTTTTTGACTATTACAAATAAAGCAGCTATGAACATTCACAAATAACACTTTATATAGACATATGTTTTCATTTTTCTTGGGTAAATAGCTAGGAGAAGAATGGCTGGATTGTATGGCAGGTGAATATTTAATTTTTCAAGATAACTGCTACACTGTTTTCCTAAGTGGCTGTACCATTTTACATTCCCACCAGGCATGTATAAGTGTTCCAAATGTTCCACATCTTCATGAGGACTTGGTTTGAAGTCAGTCTTTTTCACTTTAGCTGTTTTAGTAGGTGTGTAGTGGTATCTCATTGTGGTTTTAATTTGCATTTCCCTAATGACTAATGTTTTTGAACATCTTTCATGTAGTTATTTACTATCCATACATCTTCTTTGATACATTGTTGTTTGCCTTCTTATTATTCAGTTGTAAGAATTCTTTCTTTATTTTACATGTAGGTCCTTTGTTGGATGTATATTTTGCAAGTAGTTTCTCCAAGTCTGTGGCTTGCCTTTTATTTTCTGAATACTATATTCTGAAGAACAAAAGTTTGAAATTTTGATGAAGTTCAGTTTGTCAATTTTTTGTCTATAGTTTGTGCTTTTTATTAATAAATCTTTGCCAAACCAAAAATACCTCCTATATTTTCTTTTAGAAATTCTATAATCTTAGTTTTTACATTTAGAGATATAATGTACATTTAATAGAATTCACTTGTATTAAATTTTTATATTGGTGTGAGGTTGAAGTTCATTTTCTTTGTCCTAAGTATATTCATTTGTCCCAGCAAAATTTGTTGAAAAGATTATCTTTTCTCCACTGAATTACCTTGACATATTTTTGAAAATCAGGTCAGTATGGGTGTGTGGGTCTATTTTTGGATGTTCTATTGATTTATATTTCATTATTACCACCAATACAACATTGTCTTAGTAGCAGCACAGAGTAAGTCAAGTCATGCAAGTCCTCTAACTTTGTTCCTTTTCAAAAACTGTTTTGGCTATTCACAGTCTTTTGCATACCCATGTTAATGTCAGAATCAGTTTCTCCATTTTTACCAAAAAGCCTGCAGAACCTACAAATCAGGATTGGAGAACTGGCATCTTAACAATATTAATTTTTCTGATCCATTAAATGGTATATCTGACTATTTGTCTAGCTCTTCAATTTCTCTCAACAAAAAAAACTGTACTGTGTAGTTTTCAATGTACAGCTCTTGCATATTTTGTTAAATTTAATCCTTAAACATTTAATGTATTTTGATGTTATTGTAAATTATACTTTACAAAATTTTGTTAATAGTTCACTGCTAGAACAGAGAAATATGATTTTGAATCACTGACTAGAATCTTGTGCCTCTGCTAAATTTCACTTATTGCTTCTAACAGCCTTTTTTTTTTTTTTTTTTTTTTTTTTTTTTTTTTGAGATGGAGTCTTGCTCTGTCACCAGGCTGGAGTGCAGTGGCTCAATCTTGGCTCACTACAACCTCCACCTCCCAGGTTCAGGCGATTCTCCTGCCTCAGCCTCCCAAGTAGCTGGGACTACAGGCGTGTGCCACCACGCCCAGCTAATTTTTATAGTTTATTAGTAGAGACGGGGTTTCACCATGTTGGCCAGGATGGTCTCGATCTCTTGACCTCGTGATCCGCCCACCTCAGCCTCCTAAAGTGCTGGGATTACAGGCGTGAGCCACTGCGCCTGGCCCTCTAACAGCTTTTTTTGTACATGTCCTGTGATATTTTCTATACATGATCATGTCATTTGCAAGTAAAATGTTGGGTAGGATTTCCACCAGTATAATGTTGAATAGAAGTAATTATAATATATATCCTAGTTTTATTCTTGATTTTTAAAGGGATTAAAAAAATACATGTCATGACTAGGTGTTTTATATGCTATAGAATTATAGGTTAAGAAAGTTCCTTTCTATTACTAGTTTGTAAAGGGTTTTGTTTTGTTTTTGAACATAAATAGGTGTTGAATTTTACAGAATGCTTTAGTCTAAATCTTGGTATGTAATTTTCCTTTTAATTTTTAATTTTAATTTTCTAAAGACTGGTCTGCCTTTGTCCTTTATTTTTTAAATATGGTGAATGGCAATAATACATTTTTCAATTTTGTTTTACTTAACTGTGTATTGGCATATAAGTGAATGTAAAAGGTAATTAGTTTAAAAACGATCAGGAAAGCACAAACCTGGCAATGTATGGAAAAGGCATTATTACCACTGTTTGATGAAGGTTCTCAAGAGAAGATAAGCTTAAAAGAGTCACAGTCTGGCTTCAATTTTTCAGAGTTTATCATAGCCCCCATTTGGGGAGGGCAATAATGAGTCCTAAGAAACATAAGCCTCAACACAGTGAAGGCTTCTGGCAGTGTGGGCCAGGTACTGAAATATGACAGGAATATGATCAGTGGGGGTAGGGTGCTATCTGTTTTCTGCTTCTAAACTTACTTACCATGGCCAATCTTCAGCTCTCAGGGGCAATTCAAACCAAAACTCTTCTGTGGGGTAAAATGAATGTCTTTGGTTATCCAGGTACCAGGGCGGGAAGGGGAGAGCAAGAACATCAGTACATGGTCCATGAAAGGCTAAGGGGACTTACTACCCATATAGTATCAGGTGCAAGAGTGTAGAATACAGAAGGCACTCAATATATGTGTCTCTCTATCTTTCTCTATCACACTGCTTTATTCTGGACTGCCTGCCTGTCTAGCATACAGCTGTCATCTGAGAAATCCCTTTCCATCACCTGCACCTTAGGAACTGCCTTCACCTCTCTCTTTCCTTGGATCTCCTGTCTTGTATCCCATGCACTCCTCCTTTTTGTAGTACTCTCATTTTGGTGAAGCACATCTTTCAGTAGGTTCTTGAGCAGTATTTAATGATGTAAGTTTTTTTGAGATCTTGGAATGTGTGAAAATATATTTTTCTCTGTATTTTACTGATAGTTTGGCTGCCTGTAGAATTCTAGCTTAGAAATAATTTTCCTTTAGAAATTTGAAGGCATTGGTCTCCTAGTTCCAATGTTGCTTTGGCAAGCCCAAAGCCATTTTGATTCCTGATCCTTTGTATATATTCCTGCCTCTCAACTTATATACTTTCTGGAATCCTTCCTTGTTCTGGAACTCTGAAACTGCCATAGGTCTATTTCTATCCATTGTGCTGGGTATCCAGTGAGCTCTTTCAGTCTAATAACTCATGCCTATCAATTATATAATGTTTTCTTGAATTATTTTGGTAATTGCTTCTCTTCCATTTTCTCTGTTCTCTGCCTCTGTCTCCTTTTTGATGTTGGTTCTTCTATTCTGGCTCAACATTATTCAGTAATATTTCTATTGAATCTATTCTATCTGCCATTTCTTTCTCTTTTTTTTTGTCCTATACTCAGAGTGTCTTCTTTAACTGTACTTTTAAACACTTCAGCTTTTTATTATATATATATATTTTTAAAATTAGACAGAAAGTCTTGCTTTGTTGCCCAGGCTAGAGTGCAGTAGTGCGATCATAGCTCACTGTAACATCAAACTCCAGGGCTCAAGTAATCCTCCCACCTCAGCCTCTCGAGTAATTAGGACCTCAAGAGCGTGCCACCATGCCAAACTAGTTATTATTATTATTATTTCTGGTAGAGACAGGGTCTCACAATGTTGCCTGCTGGTCTCAAACTCCTGGCCTCAAATGATCCTCCCACCTTGGGCTCCCAAAGTGTTGGGATTACACTTGGCTCATATTTTTAATTTTTAAGATTTTTTAAATTCTCTGAATGTTCATTAAAAAAAATACCATCCTATTTTTGATTCATAGGCATGGTATATTGCTAGGAATATTAATGAATTAATATTTATTGTTTTTGAAGCTTTATTACTTCTGCATAAGTTGGTTCCTCCTTCCCTTATTATTTGTTTTGGCCTCCATCTTTCATATTGGATTCATTCATCATGTGTGACACTGTCGTCTCATTTTTAATAATCTAAAAAGGGAGACTAAAAAGGTGATCATAAAAGCCCTAAGCATGTGGTTGAGGTCTTTGGACTAGTAACCGTCACTGTAGGGCTATTTTGCTGGGACAGTTGTTGAGGGAACCCCCAATATCAGTATTTTTAGGTCTTTTAGGTCGACCATATTCCCTAAAAGAAGACTCTCATTTTTTTTGCCTAGAGTTCTTTGCAGTCAGCATTCAGAAAGTATAACCTCACCCAGTTTCCCCTGATTTCAGTATGCTATTCATATGCTCAATTGTGCCTGGCAAAATTTAGTGTAGACACATTGTTTACCCTTTCCAGAGAATAAATCTTCAGACTTCTGTAATTACTCATTGCTATGAAATGGATGAGGGGATCTGCTTTTAACCAATTCTCATTTTAGATCTCTCTTCTATCTCCTTTTCCAAACCTCCTGTTACTGCTAATGCCCAATACTTGAGAAAATTCTGTGATGTAAACTGAAGGTTCCTGGCTCAGAATTTGTCTTTCTTGGGCCTGTTAAGGCAGTTAGTAGTAGTCTATCTATGTTCCAGCTTCTAACATTTTATTGAGTCTCCTCCTTGCGGGCTTATTTCTTTCAAGTAAATTCCTTTGTTGTAGTTTTAGTGGAGTTTCAGAAGGGAGCAAAATTAGATACCTAGTGATCTTCAGTATTGTGTTTCTGTTTTATCTTTCATTAATTTCTGCCCTTTATTTCCATTCTTCATTTATCTTCAGGTATAGTCTATTGATCTGTTTTCTAATTCTTAAAAAACATTTTTTTTAAAGGGGTGATGCTAATCTCTGTATTGTTCCAATTTTAGTATATGTGCTGCCAAAGCGAGCTTTGTTTTCTAATTCTTGAAATTGAATGCTTAGTTCATTATTTTTCAGCCTATTTCTAAGGTAGACATCTAATGTTATACATTTCCCTCAAAAAACCATTTTACCTATATCCTACTTAGATTTGTAGAATTTTCATTATGATTCCATTCTAAGTATTTTAAAATTTCCATTATGATTTCTTTTTTTACTCATGAGTATTTAGACATGTGGTTTTAGGTTTCCAAAAATGTGGGCCATTTTGACTAATTGTTTGTTTTGCTTAAATTAATTACACTGTAGTCAGAGAACACCTGTGCATGAAACCAGTTTTTTTTTTTTTTTGAGACTGAGTCTTGTTCTGCCGCCCAGGTTGGAGTGCAGTGGTGCGATCTCAGCTCACTATAACCTCTGCCTCCCGGGTTCAAGTGATTCTCCTGCCTCAGCCTCCTGAGTAGCTGGGATTACAGGCACCCACCACCATGCCTGGCTAATTTTTGTATTTTTAGTAGAGATGGGGTTTCACCATGTTGGCCAGGCTGGTCTCAAACTCCTGACCTCAAGTGATCCTCAGCCTCCCAAAGTGCTGGGATTATATATAGGGGTGAGCCACCGTGTCTGGCCAATTACATCAGTTCTTTAAAGCAGGGGTCCCCAACCCCCGGGCCATGGACCAATATTGGTCTGTGGCCTGTTAAGAACCAGGCTGCACAGGAAGGTGAATGGGGGGAATGAGCATTATTGCCTGCGCTCTGCCTCCTGTCAGATCAATGGTTTAGATTGATTAGATTCTCATAGGAGCATGAACCTTATCATGAACTGCACATGCAAGGGATCTAGGTTGTGCATTCCTTATGAGAATCTAATGCCTGATGATCTGTCACTATCTCCCATCACCCTCAGATGGGACCGTCTAGTTGCAGGAAAACAAGCTCAGGACTCCCACTGATTCTACATTATGTTGAATTGTAGAATTATTTCATTACATATTACAATGTAATAATAACAGAAATAAAGTACACAATAAATATAATGCTCTTGAATCATCCCGAAACCATCCCTCCACCCCAATCCGTGGAAGAATTGTCTATAATGAAACTGGTCCCTGATGCCAAAATGGTTGGGGACTACTGCTTTAAAGTTTGTCGAACCTTGCTCTAAAGCTAGTATCGAGTAGAATTAATAATTATTCTATGCATGTTTGAGAAAGGTTTACATATTTTAAATATTAAGAGTACAAGATCATTTTCTTATTGTGTTACTCAGATTTTATCTATATCCATATTTATATATTTTTTTTGTCTGAGTTAGTGTGTTAAAGTATTTCAGCATGATGGAGCATTGTCTATTTATCTTTGTAAATTCTGTCAATTTTTGCTTAAAAATTTCCATAAAAGTTTAGAATTTGCCATTTCTTTCTGGTAAATTGAATCTTATTACTGATCTAGTGAATGCATTTGTTTTAAATGATGCCTTAACTTTTTGTTGATTATTAAAAGTTCTAGTCTAACTTCCTTTTGGATCCAGTTTTTAGAATCTTATTTACTCCTCCATGTTTCTGAAAGATATTGTAAAGTCAATTACCATTTTTAGTGGTTACCAAAAATGCATATGTAAACATGAAAACTAATCACTGAATGTATTCTCTTCCCAAATAACAAGTTTCTTGATGTAGAAACTATGTAACTTCGATTATCCTCTTCCATTATACATGTTATTTTGTCCATTTGTTCCACTTTGTATATTTTTATTTTTTCAAATGACACATTATTTTAAGCAGTCACAATATTTTGTTCAAATATTCCCACTGGTTTATCATTTTTTCTTCTTTATTGTTCTTTCTTGCATCTCAGCTCTTCTGCCTCAAGAATATCTCTTAAAGAATATTTTAGTGAGGTGTATTGGCAAAATCTCTCCATTTTTGTTTGTTTCAAATTGTCTTTATCTTACCCTTGTTCTTGAAAGATATTTGGGTATAGAATTCTAAGCTGATGGTTAATTTCTCTCAGTACTTTAAAGATAACAGTCCATATGTGTTTTGGCTTCCATGATTGCTGTTGGTAAGTCTGCAGACCAACAGTTATTCCTTTGTTGGTAATATGTGTTTTTTTTTTTTTTTTTTTAAATATTTGAATGCTTTTAAGATCTTTGTCTTTGGATTTCAGCATCTTCAGTATGCTTTTTCTACAGGTATCAATGAAGATTCTATTGTAGAGACTAGTAACAACTAGATGGTAAGCCGAAAAGAATTTAATACTTTGAATTTCAACAGAAATGCTGAATGAGCAAGTCATAGGCTTTTCCGGAATGACTGATGAACACTACCACAGAAAAATCTTGCCAAAGGAACTTTTTTCTTTGTCACAATTAGGAAGCTAGAGAATTGGGAAGCCTCTGGACCAACTTCTGCACCCAGCATCAAACTACCTTAGTATAATTACAGATCAGGAACCTGCCATCAGACCTGTTTGCACCAGTCATGATGCATACCCTAGATCCACACCAGTAAATGGATACTACCACTTCTTTACATACTACCACTTCTCTTCCCTCACTTAACTGGTTCTGAATTCAAGCCTCATGTTAATACATGTGATTGGCAGAACCCGAGTGTTACTTGGAATCTTACCTGCAAAGGAAATATGGGAAATAAAGCTTTTAACCTTTTAGCATCTGTAGTACTGGAAGGCACACTAGAAGGAGGCTGGAACCATGCTAATCTATCACATCTGCCACACCTGAGAAAGATTTTCATTTATTTGTCTTGCTTGGAATTTCTTGTTTTTGAAGCCAAGGAGTCATGTCCTTTGTCAGTTCTAGAGAATTCTCATCTGTTATCTCTTTGAATACCTCTTCTTTCCCCATTTTTGCTATTCTCTCATTTTGGAAAGGCAATTAAATGTTATTTCTCTGTGATGTTATCGGGCTTATTTCTTTAGGTTATCTTCCAGTTCACTAATTCTAACTTCAGCTGTGTTAGTATATTTTTTACTTATCCATTTTTTTATTTAGATGATTTTATTTTATTTTTCTTTTCTTTTTTCTTTTTTTGAGATGGAGTCTTATTCTATTGCCCAGGCTAGAGTGCAGTGGCGCGATCTTGGCTTACTTCAACCTCCACCTCCTGGGCTCAAGTGATTCTCCTGCCTCAGCCTCCCAAGTAGCTGGGATTACAGGCACCCACCACCATGCCTGGCTAATATTTGCAATTTTAGTACAGACGGGGTTTCACCATGTTGGCCAGGCTGGTCTCGAACTCCTGACCTCAAGTGATCTGCCTGCCTTGGCCTCCCAAAGTGTTGGGATTAAGGGCGTGAGCCACCGCGCCTGGCCGACTTTATTTTTAAGGTCAGAAGTTCTTTGATTCTCTTTCATATCTTGATTTTCATTTTTGATAATCTCCTGTGCCTTGGTCTCATTTTCGATTTCTCTTTTATTTTATTAAATATTTTCTAAATTGTTACTTTGTATTTCAGCATCTGATTTGAGGGAGGTTATTTGTTTTTCCTGACTTTTGTTTATGGTGGCTTATTCCTTCCCATGGTTTTAGAATTATTATGTACATGTTTGATCTCCATCTACAGAAATCCAGAGGGGCCTCCATTAAGAATACATTTCTTTACAAATTCTTAGGGGAGGAGTCATTTTTCCTACCTAAAACTGAGGCTGAAAGACAAGTTGCCTTGTCAATTCTTTCTGTTAGACAGCAAATTTTTTCTTTTTTTTCTTTTTTTTCTTTTTTTGAGACAGAGTCTCGCTCTGCCGCCCAGGCTGGAGTGCAGTGGCGTGATCTTGGCTCACTGCAAGCTCCGCCTCCCGGGTTCACGCCATTCTCCTGCCTCAGCCTCCCGAGTAGCTGGGACTACAGGCGCCCGCCACCTCGCCTGGCTAGTTTTTTTGTATTTTTTAGTAGAGACGGGGTTTCACTGTATCAGCCAGGATGGTCTCGATCTCCTGACCTCGTGATCCGCCCGTCTCGGCCTCCCAAAGTGCTGGGATTACAGGCTTGAGCCACCGCGCCCGGCCTAGACAGCAAATTTTTTCTAGCCCAGCCCTTCACTGACAATATACCTCTTTAATGGTCCTGGCTTTATTTGTATATGTGTGTGTATGGTGATGAGGAAATAAATAGTTCCAATTGCCAGTCTGAAACATACCAAAAACTGCCTTCTGTTTTGTGGCTATTCAAACCTAAGGCTCTGGTTTTGTGGCATCTTCAAATGCCTTGAAGTTTACCACAATCTCGTTCTCTCTCTCTTTTTTGCGACAGGGTCTCACTCTGTTGCCCAGGCTGGAGTGCAGTGGTGTGATAATGACTCACTGCAGCCTTGACTCCCTGGGCTCAATCAATCCTCCTGCCTCAGCCTGCTGAGTAGCTGGGACTAAAGGTATGTGCCACCACACCTACCTAATTTATTAATTTTTTTTTGTAGAAGTGGGTTCTTACTTCTTTGCCAAGCTGGTCTTGAATGCCTGGGCTCAAGCAGTCCTCCCACTGTAGTCTCCCAAAGTATTAGGATTACATGTGTGAGCCACTGTGCCTGGCCAGTTGACCATGATCTAAGTACTCATTTGTCACTGTAGTTTGCAGCTCCTTCTTTGGATCTGATGCCCCCTCCAGACCTCATGTTGAGATGTAATTCCCAGTGTTCCAAGTGGGGGCCTGGTGGGAGGTGTTTGAGTCATGGGGGCGCTCTCTCATGGCTTAGTTCTGTTCTTGTGGTAGTGAGTGAGTTCTCAAGAGATATGATTGTTTAAAGTGTACGGCACCTCCCCTACTCTCTCTTGTTCCTGCTTTTGCCATGTGGCATGTCTGCTCCCCTTTGCCTTCTGCCATGATTGTAAGCTTCCTGAAGCCTCCCCAGAAGCCAAGAAGATGCCACAACATGCTTTCTGTAAAGCCTAAGGAACTGTCAACCAATTAAACTTCTTTTCTTTATAAGTTACCTGGTCTCTAGTATTTCTTTATAGCAATGCAGTAATGGCCTAATATAGATGCTTTGGATTGTTATTATCTTGAGACAGAGTCTTTCTCTGTTGCTCAGGCTGGCGTGCAGTGGTACAATCATGGCTCAGTGCAGCCTCAATGTCCTGGGCTCAAGTGATTCTCCCATCTCAGCCTCCCAAATAGCTAGGACTATAGGCAGGCATCACTACACCTGACTAATTTTTAAATTTCTCTTTGTATAGACTAGGTCTCCCTATTATTGCCCAGCCTGGTATCAAACTCCTGGGCTCAAGTCATCTTCCTGCCTTGGCCTCCCTAAGTGCTGGAATTATAGGCATTAGTCATCACGTCCAGCCTGGAATTTTATGTTCTTTTGAACTCATCTGGGCATTTAACGGATGTTTGTTATATTATATCTAGAATTTCTAGGTGTTTTGTTACAGGAGGAATTTTCAGATGTTTCATCAGACAAATTAAAAGTAACAAAAGTTTTAAGAGTTTCAATTTGATTTTAAAAAACATTTATGGATAAGCACTATCCTGGGATCCAGGGATTACCAAGATAACTAAGACTTTAAGAAGCTCACAGTGCAGTTGAGCAGACAGATAAGGAAACAATGACCAGTGCTAAATGAAATGATCAACAAATGGACATACAGGAAAGAAGCTGTGCAAGACAGATGGAAGAAAGTTGCTTTTATTTCACAGGATTGCCACTGTTAAGTGCTTTTTAAAGGTCTGTCATTTGTATTTCTAAAAGTATTGGTACCCTGTCTATCAGACTTGATTTAAGTCAAGGACTGTATTTTATGCTTCTTTATATTTGCCTAAGGGACCTAAATTAAAAACAGAATAAACTGGGACTTGGGCTCCTGGGAAGATGAAGTGGATGTACTTTTTCATATTCATTCCACTAAGTAAAACTAAAAATGCTGGGCATTATATGTAAGACAGACATAAGAAGACCCTGAAAGGTGCTGAGAAAAAGCAGATTAACTAGGGACTTTGGGACCTGAGAAATGATATAGTGGTGAGTTCCATGTGTTTTCTTTTTAAAAAATTAATATTATTTTAAATTGATAAAGCATAATTATATACATTTGTGGAGTGCAATGTGATGTTTTGACATATGTATACAATGTGGAATGATTAAATCAAGCTAATTAACACACCCATCACTTATTTTTTTGTGGTGAGAAATTTGAAATTTGCTATCTCAGCTATTTTGAAATATATAATACATTATAGTCACCCTGCCATGCAATAGATTCCCCACTCATGCCACAAAGGCTGAATGGGGAGCCTAGACTTCCATCCTCCTCAGGGTATTAGAAGGTGCTTCAACCTCATGCCAGGTTAAGAAGGCCAAGTAGTGAGGGCTTGGGACTCTCATCCCCACCCACAGTAATTAGTTCCTCATTCCCTTAGAGACCATGTGAGGAGCTTGGATATCTATCTTCCTGTGGCAATGATGAGACACTGTTTTCCCTCCCTGCTGGGGTAGTGTCAGAGACCTACTGGAGAGTCAGAATTTTCACCACTGGCCAGAAATACCATAGCCACACCACTTGGGTGTCAGTGGAAACAAGATGGTGAGAAATAATAAAGCAATATTTCCCCTCTCAGACAAAGCAGTGGCAATCCTCCCACCTCAGCCTCCTAAGTACCTGGGATTACAGGCATGAGCCCTGCTCAAACATGTTAAACCCAAAGAAATTCACATTAAGACAAACTATAGCCAAACTTCTGAAAACTAAAGACACAGGAAAATCTTGAAGTAGTGAGAGACAAACAACATCTTACCTATGGGGGAAAACAATTCAAATGATAAAGAATTTTACATTAAAAAAATATGAAGGGCAGAGGAAGTGGCATGACATTTTTCAAGTTCTGAAAGAAAATAATTGTCAACCTAGAATTTTATATATAGTAAATACATCTTTTAGGAACAAAATAAATATCAAGATATTCTTAGGTGAAGGAAACCTAAGAGACTGTATTTCCAGAAGACCTACCCTAAAAAATGGCTAAAGGAAGTTCTCTAAACAGAAAGGAAATGATGAAAAAAGGGATCATGGAACATCAGGAAGGAAGAAAGAGCAATGGAAATGAATATAAATGTGGGAGGACACAACACATTTTCCTTCTCGAGTTTTCTAAACTATGTATTATGATTAAGGCAAAAATCATAACACTGTCTGATATGGTCCTAAATGCATGGAGACAAAATATTAAAGACAGCCGGGCACGGTGGCTCACCTGAGGTCAGGAGTTTGAGACCAGCCTGGCCAACATGGTGAAACCTTGTCTCTACTAAAAATATAAAAATTAGCCAGGCATGGTGGCAGGTGCTGTAATCCCAGCTACTTGGGAGGCTGAGGCAGGAGAATTGCTTGAACCCGGGAGGTGGAGGTTGCAGTGAGCCAAGATCGCGCCACTGCACTCCAGCCTGGGCAACAAGAGTGAAACTCTGGCTCAAAAAAAAAAAAAAAAAAAAAATATATATATATATATATATATGTATATATAATATACATATATATATATTATATACCAATTATATTTTAAGTGGGTCAGGCTAAAGGCATTCTTATGAGTTGAATTTTTCACCTCTAAAAAAGGTATGTTGACGTCATAACTCTAGTACTTTAGAATGTTACCTAATTTGGAAATAAAATCCTTGCAGATATAATTATTTAAGATGGGTTTATATTAGAGTAGGGTGGGCCCTACTCCAATATGACTGGTGTCCTTATAAGAAGATAGCTATCTGAAGACACAGAGACATGGGAAGAATGCCATGTGACAAAGGCAAAGACTGGAGTGATACAGCTATAAGTCAAGGAATGCCAAAGCTTGCTATCAAACTACTAGAAGCTAGGAAGAGAAGTTTCCCAACTGGTTTCAGAGGGAGCATGGCCCTGAGACATTTTCATCTGGGACTTCTAGCCTCTAGAACTGTGATACGATAAATTTTAGTTGTTTAAAGCCACCTATGTGGTACTTTTTCATGGTGGCACTAGGAAATGAATACAGACACATGAAAGGGAGGTAAGTTTTCTGTACTTCACTGGAACTGGTAAAATGCTGATTAACATTAGACTCTGATAGGGTATGTATATATAAAGTAACACTGAGAGCAGCCACTAAAAAAGCAATACAAAGAGAAACATAAGCACTATAGACACACTAACATGGAATTATAAAGAAAAAGTTTAAGTAATTCATAGGCAGGAAAAAGCATACAAAAGCAAAAAACCAGAGAGAACAAATAGAAAACAAAAAATAAAATGGCAGTTAAGTTCTAATATATTAATAATTACATTAATATAAATGATCTAAATACACCAATTAAAAGAAATTGGAAGAGTGGATTAAAAACATGACTCAACTAATTCAACTATATAATGTCTAAAGGAAATGCATTTCAAATATAACAATATGGCCGGGCGCGGTGGCTCAAGCCTGTAATCCCAGCACTTTGGGAGGCCGAGATGGGCGGATCACGAGGTCAGGAGATCAAGACCATCCTGGCTAACACGGTGAAACCCCGTCTCTACTAAAAAATACAAAAAATTAGCTGGGCGAGGTGGCGGGCGCCTGTAGTCCCAGCTACTCGGGAGGCTGAGGCAGGAGAATGGCGTGAACCCGGGAGGCGGAGCTTGCAGTGAGCTGAGATCCAGCCACTGCGCTCCAGCCTGGGCGACAGAGCGAGACTCCGTCTCAAAACAAAAAAACAAAAAAACAAAAAAAAACAAATATAACAATATGATCAGGTTGAAACTAAAAGGATGAAAAAAGATATGCCACACAAACATTAATCAAAAGAATGCTATGCTAATATGGATATATTAAACAGATAAATTAGACTTCAGCGCAAAGAAAATTACCAGAGTCACAGAGGAACATTACGTAATGACAAAAAAGCCAATCCACCAAGAAGATATAGCAATTCTAAATGTCTGTGCATCAAACAATAGACCTGCAAAATGTGTGAAGCAAAAACTGATGAAGGAGAAATAGTCAAATCCAAAATCATGTTTGGAGACTTCAATATTTTTCTGTCATCAGCTGATAGAACAACTAGAGAATCAACAATGATATAGAAGAACTAAAAAACACCATTGAGCATTAAATAGCTAACTCGTTGGGCTTGGAGCACAAACACTGCACATTTCAAAGAAAGGACTGGCTCTTGACTGGCTTCTGGGAGATAACTTCTGAGACCTTAGAAAATCCTGCCCAATAAGAGTGTCTTTGTATACTTGACACTTTGGGCCATGCCAGATAGTTTATGCAACTAACGTGCTTTATAGGAAACACCTATTTTTATTTGCCTGGGGTCTTGGGCCATGCTCTCTCAGTTTGACCTTTAGGTAACAAACCTTAACCACGAGTGTAACAGCTTTCTGAGTTCTGTGAATCCTAGTGAATCATCAGACCTGAGGGTAGTCATGGGGAACACTGACACAACCATCAACCAACAGGATCTAATTGACATATGTAGAAGATTTTATGAAACAATAGCAGAATACATATTCTTTTCAAAAAAAATATGGAACATATGCCAAGATATCCTTGGTGTAAATATCCTTGGTATAACCTGATCCATAATACAAACCTCAATAAATTTAAGAAAAATGAAATCATGTGGAGTGTGTTCTCTGACCACAATGAAATCAAACAAGAAATCAAGAATGACAACAGGAAAATCTCCAAACACTTGAATGTGAAACAACATAGCCTAAATAATCCATGGGTCAAAGAGGAAGTCTCAAGAGAAATTTTAAAAAATACATTGAACTGAATAAAAATGAAATACAACATACAAAAAGCTGTGGAACACTGCTAAAGCAATGCTTTAGCATTGTCCTGCTGAGAGGAAAATTTATAGCACTAAATGCTCATTAAGAAATAGGAAGGTCTGAAATAAAAATCTAAGCTTCCATCTCAAGAACCTTGAAAAAGAAATAAAAATAAACCCACAACAAGCAAAACAAAGAAAATATAAAGGACAGAAATCAATGAAACTGAAAAATGAAAAATGGAGAAAATCAATCAAACAAAAGTCTGGTTTTTAAAAAGATCAATAAACTTTGAGACACTTCTAGCAAGGCTGACCAAAAAGAGAGAGAGAAGCCTAACACATTACCAATATTAGGAATGAAACAGATTATCACTACAAGCCCTCTCAACATCAAGAGGAAAACAAGGGAATATTATAACCAATTCTACACACATAAATTTTAATGACTTAGATGAAATGAACCAATGACTCAAGAAACGAACAATTCACCCAACATAAAACCAATCATTTGAATAGCTGCATGTCTTCAACAAGAGTGGAAGAAAAAAGAAAAAAGTGAATAACTGCATGACTATTAAAGAAGCTGAACCTGTAATTTTATTTTTCTGCATATGTTTAATGTAAAAATTTTATTATGTTAAAGTATTCATAAAGTTTAACTTTTTAACTCTTTTAAAGTATATCAGTCTCATGATATTGAGACCTATATACTTTAAAAGAGTTAAAAAGTTTGAAAATGGCCATACTGCCCAAGGTTATTTATAGATTCAATGCCATCCCCATCAAGCTACCAATGAGTTTCTTCACAGAATTGGAAAAAACTGCTTTAAAGTTCATATGGAACCAAAAAAGAGCCCGCATCTCCAAGACAATCCTAAGTCAAAAGAACAAAGCTGGAGGCATCACGCTACCTGACTTCAAACTATACTACAAGGCTACAGTAACCAAAACAGCATGGTACTGGTACCAAAACAGAGATATAGACCAATGGAACAGAACAGAGTCCTCAGAAATAATACCACACATCTACAGCCATCGGATCTTTGACAAACCTGAGAGAAACAAGAAATGGGGAAAGGATTCCCTATTTAATAAATGGTGCTGGGAAAATTGGCTAGCCATAAGTAGAAAGCTGAAACTGGATCCTTTCCTTACTCTTTATACGAAAATTAATTCAAGATGGATTAGAGACTTAAATGTTAGACCTAATACCATAAAAACCCTAGAGGAAAACCTAGGTAGTACCATTCAGGACATAGGCATGGGCAAAGACTTCATGTCTAAAACACCAAAAGCAACAGCAACAAAAGCCAAAATTGACAAATGGGATCTCATTAAACTAAAGAGCTTCTGCACAGCAAAAGAAACTACCATCAGAGTGAACAGGCAACCTACAGAATGGGAGAACATTTTTGCAATCTACTCATCTGACAAAGGGCTAATATCCAGAACCTACAAAGAACTCAGACAAATTTACAAGAAAAAAACAAACAACCCCATCAAAAAGTGGGCAAAGGATATGAACAGACATTTCTCAAAAGAAGACATTCATACAGCCAACAGACACATGAAAAACTGCTCATCATCACTGGCCATCAGAGAAATGCAAATCAAAACCACAATGAGATACCATCTCACACCAGTTAGAATGGCGATCATTAAAAAGTCAGGAAACAACAGGTGCTGGAGAGGATGTGGAGAAATAGGAACACTTTTACACTGTTGGTGGGATTGTAAACTAGTTCAACCATTATGGAAAACAGTATGGCGATTCCTCAAGGATCTAGAACTAGATGTACCATATAATCCAGCCATCCCATTACTGGGTATATACCCAAAGGATTATAAATCATGCTGCTATAAAGACACATGCACACGTATGTTTATTGCGGCACTATTCACAATAGCAAAGACTTGGAATTGACCCAAATGTCCATCAGTGACAGACTGGATTAAGAAAATGTGGCACATATACACCATGGAATACTATGCAGCCATAAAAAAAGGATGAGTTTGTGTCCTTTGTAGGGACATGGATGCAGCTGGAAACCATCATTCTTAGCAAACTATCACAAGAACAGAAAACCAAACACCGCATGTTCTCACTCATAGGTGGGAACTGAACAATGAGATCACTTGGACTCGGGAAGGGGGACATCACACACCGGGGCCTATCATGGGGAGGGGGGAGGGGGGAGGGATTGCATTGGGAGTTATACCTGATGTAAATGATGAGTTGATGGGTGCTGACGAGTTGATGGGTGCAGCACAGCAACATGGCACAAGTATACATATGTAACAAACCTGCACGTTATGCACATGTACCCTAGAACTTAAAGTATAATAATAATAATAAATAAATAAATAAAGTATATAGGTCTGTAGCATTAAGTACATTCACATTGTTGTGCCACCCTTACCACTGTCTGTCTCCAGAACTTTTTCCATCTTCCCAAACTGCACTTAGTACCCACAAAACAATAACTCTCCAATGCCTTCCCCAGGGATCCCCCTTATCCTACTCCCCACCAGGCCCCGACCACCATTTTATTTGTGTCTCTATGAAGTTGATTACTCTAGGAACCTCATATAAGTGGACTCATGTAGTATCTGTCCTCTTGTGACTGACTTATTTCACTTAGCCTAGTGTCTTATAGGTGCATCCCTGTTGTAACAGGTGTCAGTCAGAATTTCCTTTATTTTTAAAACGTGTAATTTAAAAATGCCCCAAAAAACAGATCTCTAGGCCCAGATAGTTTCACTAGAGAATTCTACCAAACATTGAAAGAAGAATTAACACTAATTCTACACAATTTATTCCAGAAAATAGAAGGGAGCAACATTTCTCAATTCATTTAATGAAATGTTTAGTATCCTGATGCCAAAACCAGAAAAAGACAGGACAAAAAATAAAAACTACAAACCAATATCCTTCATGAATACAGATACCAAAATCCTTAACAAAATATTAACAAGTGAAGAATTCAGAATATATAAAAAGAATTACATAGTATAACTAAGTAAGGTTTATCCCAGGATACAAGGCTGGATCAATATTCCCAAATCAATTAACATAATCCACCTTATTAACAGACTACAGAATAAAACAGTGTGATAAAATCAATTGATACTGAAAAAGCGTTTGACAAAATCCAATACCCATTCATGATAAAGAAAATTAGTAATAGAGTGTATTATAGGTCCATTTATGATAATGAAAATTATGATAAAAATAAAGAATAGAGGATATAGTGTGTCTCCTCTGAAATTCATGTTAAAGTCCTAACCCCCTGTACTTTAGAATGTGACTATTTAGAGCTAGGTTCTTTAAAGAGATAATTAAATTAAAATGGGGTCATTAGGGTAGGCCCTAATCCAATATAACTGGTGTCCTTTATCAGAAAAGGAGATTAGGACACACACAGAGACAGAAATCAGACACAGGCATGCACAGAGAAAAGACCAAATGACCACCTTCTCTCTGTGTTCTCTCTGTGGCCAATTGCATGCCAAAGAGAGGAGTGTCAGAAGAAACCAAACCTGCTGACACCCTAGTCTCAGACTTGTAGCCTCCAGAACTGTAAGAAAATAAGTTTGTTGGTTAAGCCACCCAATCTAATGGTATTTTATGGTAGCCCTATCAAACCAGTATAGAGGGCAAATTCCTCAACCTAATAAAGAACATCTATAAAAAACATATAGCTAACATTTAACTTAATGATGAAAGGTTAAATGCTTTTCCCCTAAAATTGGGAACAAGACAAGGAGATCTGCTGTCACCACTCTTACTTAACATAGTCTTGGAAGTTCTAGTCAGGGCAATAAGGCAAAAAGGAACTAAAAAGCACACACATCAAGAATGAGGATATACACTATTTCTATTTGCAGCAAATCTTAAAAACAAATCTACAGGGCCGGGCGCAGTAGCTCACGCCTGTAATCCCAACACTATGGGAGGCAAGGTGGGCAGATCATGAAGTCAGGAGTTTGAAACCAGCCTAGCCAACATAGTGAAACCCTGTCTCTAGTAAAAATACAGAAAAATTAGCTGGGCATGGTGGTGGGCACCTGTAATCCCAGCTACTCGGGAGGCAGAGGCAGGAGAATCAATCACTTGAACCCGAGAGGCGGAGGCTGCAGTGAGCCGAGATCGTGCCATTGCGCTCCAGCCTGGGAGAGTGCAAGACTCCGTCTCAAAAAAAACCAAAAAACAAAACAAAACAAAGCAATCTACAAAAAAACTATCCTAGAACTGACTTCAACAAGGTGGCAGAATAAAAGATAATCAATTGTGTATCTATATAATAGCAATGAACATGTGGACACTAAAATTTAAAAATACAATATCACAACTGCTTAAAAAATTGAAAACTACAAAATGCGGATGAAAGAAATTAAAGATCTAAATAAATCAAGAGACTCAACATAGTAAAGATGTCAACTCTGCAAATTGATATGCATATTTAATGTAATTCCCATAATTCCTAAAATCTCAACAAGATTTTAAATTTAGACAATATTATTCTAAACTTTATATAGAAAGGCAAAGGAACCTAAATAGCTAGAGCAATTTTGAAAAAGAAGAATGAAGTGGCAGGAATCAGTCTGTATGATTTGAAGACTTATACAGCCACAGTAATGAAGACTGTGTGGTATTGCTGGAGGGGGAGACACATCAATCAATGGAACATAACCGAGATCCCTAAAATAAGCATACACAAATCTACCCAAGTAATTTTTGACAAAACTGCAAAAGCAATTCAATGGAGAAAGGACAGTCTTTTCAACTAATGGGTCTTTGAACAGTTGGACATCCACATGTAAAAAATAGAACCTCGCCCTATGCCTCAGATCTTATACAAAATGAACTGAAAATAAACCACAGACTTAAATGTAAAATGTAAAACTATACAATCTTTTGGAAAAAAAACATAGGAACAAATCTTTGGCATCTATAGGTGGGTACAGAGTTCTTAGACTTGACACCAAAAACACAATCCATAAAACTGATAAATTTGACCTCACTGAAATTAAGAATGTTTGGTCATTGAAAGAGAGGATGAAAAGTTATAGATTGGGAGAAAGAATTCACAAATCACGTATTTAATAAAGAATTAGAACCTCACGGCCGGGCACGGTGGCTCAAGCCTGTAATCCCAGCACTTTGGGAGGCCGAGACGGGCGGATCACGAGGTCAGGAGATCGAGACCATCCTGGCTAACACGGTGAAACCCCGTCTCTACTAAATACAAAAAATACAAAAAACTAGCCGGGCGAGGTGGCGGGCGCCTGTAGTCCCAGCTACTCGGGAGGCTGAGGCAGGAGAATGGCGTAAACCTGGGAGGCAGAGCTTGTAGTGAGCTGAGATCCGGCCACTGCACTCCAGCCTGGGTGACAGAGCGAGACTCTGTCTCAAAAAAAAAAAAAAAAAAAAAAAAAAAAAGAATTAGAACCTCACAACTCAACTGTAAAAACAATAGAAAGTGTCCTTATTATCTCTTATAAAAAAAGAAACTAGGCAAAGACATGAGCAGAAATTTTACCAGGGAGAATACATATACATATGGCAAATAAGCACATGGAAGTTACGTTCAATGTGATTAGCCATTAGGGAAATGCAAATTTTTAAAAACTTCATTAAAAATAGTGACACTACCAAATTCTGGTGAGGATGCAGAGAAACTGGATTACACATATATTGGTGGTGGGAATGTAAAAATGGTGGAGCTACTCTGGAAAACAATTCAGCAGTTTTGAGAAAAACTAAACATAAATTACTATAAAACCTAGCAATTTCACTGTGGGCATTTATTCCAGAAATTTATTCCAGAAGCGAAAACTTGTGTTCACATAAAAACCTGCATTACAATTGTTCATAGCAGCTTTATTCATGATTGCCCAAAACTGGAAACAATCCAGATGTTACTCAACAGGTGAATGGTTAAACTGTGGTACATCTATGCCATGGAATACTACTCAGCAGTAGAAAGGAATGAATTATTGACACACTCAACAACTTGGATTAATCGCCAGATAATTATGCTGAGTTCAAAAAGCCAATCTCAAAGGTTATATATATGATTCCATTTATATAACATTCTTGAAATGACAAAAACAGAAATGCAGAACAGATTAAGTGATCACCAGGGGTTAAGGATAGGGAGTAAGGAGTGAGGTGGGGCAGGAGGGAAGTAGGTGTGGTTATAAAAGGGCAACACAGGCATCCTTCTGATGATGGAAATGTTTTGTATCTTGATTGTATTCATATCAAGCCTTGGTTTTGATATCATACTATAGTTTTGTAAGATGCTACAAATGGAGGAGAGTGGTAAAGGATACTGGGATCTATTTTTTTTTTTTTTTTTTTTTTTTACAAATGTATGCATTTCTACAGTTATCTGGAAACTAAAAGTTTAATAAAAAAGGAAAAAAAAGAACAAACCCACAAATCATACTACTTATTTATTGAACACCTGTTGTGCGGCCACACCCTATTTAAGGTAATCTCACGAATGTTATTTCTTATTTAATTTTCATGAATGCCTAAAGATTATACCCATTTCCCAAATAATCTTTCATGAAATACTAATTCTTTGTGACATTAATAGCCTTCCTTGGAGGTACTATGTAAAAGGAAATCTCTAGTCAAGTAGGTTTAAGAAAGACAAAAACAATTTTGTTTTAACTGTAGGATTTTTAAGGTATCTAATATCTAATGAACTTTATAAATATTCAAAACAAGGCCATCATAGACAGCTCCCTTTAATTTTCCCATGTCTTTAATTTTGGAACCCTAGTTTTCACATGATGCCCATGAACAACTTGTCTGAAGACCCAGTATTCCCTATAATATAACAATAAGTGTTGGGTTATAGTTTTCTTCCAGCATCTCTACTGAAGTGAGCTTTTGTGTGTTATTTCAATTTAGGCTATAGATTTACTGTCATAGGTCTGAGTATACTTCAATCATAGTACAGATGATCCAAACTACTTACCATGTAACAATATAAATAGATCGAAGTACTAATGTAAAGACCAACATTCCATACATGACCTAAATAGGAATGGAAAATGAGGTTAGTATAATAATTATTCTTTGGCAAAGGAAGTCTATTTTGCCTACCAAAATAGCCTTCCCAATTAAATGTAAATATTTATTATCCTTCATTACATTTTAGAGAATAGAATTTTTAAAAATGTGTTAAATCACTAAGTCATGCTAACTTCTGAGGAAAAGTTAAGAGCCTGCTTAACTTTATTAAATAACCAATATCAGAATTCCTATATCAATTTTAATTCTGAATGGATCTTTGAAATTTTAAATATCTGCTGAAACCTGAACAAGTGTTATAATTTTGCCTCATACTCTTTAGCTCCTCTCTTCTCTTTAGCTTTGCTTTCAGCAAATACAGTAATTGTGCTTCCCATTTTACAATATTATAAACCTGAATTCTTTTAACTCTTCTAAATGCCTCTGCATTCATGTGCATCCTCCCCTGGCATTCTTTCTCATCCCTAGTCTCCAAAAAAGGTGCCCACTTCTTGACTAAGGTTAATCCATTTTCCTGTGTTCTTTATTCTATATGTTCCCATATCTTCCTAGCGTTGGCTCTTCTTTCTTTTCTGTATTGAGCATTAGATGAGTATTAGTACCTGGAAAATTGAACCTAGTGGGAATACATACATATAGCAAATACATATAAAGCCAATAGTTGAGAAAGCACCACCCAGGTCAAGAAGTAAATCCTTGTTAACCCCCCAGAAGTGCTGCATTTGTGTCTTCCCAGTCCAACCCTCTCCCTTCCTTTTTAGAGGAAACCCCTCTCCTGACTTGTATAATAAACATTGTTTTGCTTTTCTTTATATAATTACTAACTTAAAGTAGTCATCTACAAATGCATTCCTAAGTAATTAATAATACTGTTTGCTTTTGAGTTAGAATTTTGATTAAGTTTTTGAATAGAATTTTGATTAAGTTTTATTTTATTACTCTTATTTCTTTTGAGGCAGGGTCTTTTGTCATCTAGGCTGGAGTGTAATGGCATGATCATAGCTCATTGCAGCCTTGATCTCCCAGGCTCAAGCCATCCTCTTGCCTCAGCCTCCCAAGTAGCTGGGTGGGACTAGAGGTGTGCGTAACCATATCCTGGTTAATTTTTTTCTTTTTAGTATAGACGAGGTCTCACTATGTTGCCTAGGCTGGTCTCAATCTTATGTGGATAAGGGTAGAAAAGAAGCTGTGTATATGAATAGCTCTGGGTCTTCTGATGAGATGAAGATGCTACATCTGCTATAACTCTCACCCTGTATCCTTGTATAAAGCTGAGTAAATATAGTATTACATTAAAGCTTATTAGAGTCTCATTGCCAGCTTAAATCCATAACTGCAGCTCAAATGGTGAATAAGACAGGCGTAATCCCTATACTCACAGCAATTACAATCTAGTAAAGGGAGAGATAAGTAACCAGGCAATTGTAATACAGTATTATAACTCTATGGCAGGAACTGTACAGAGTACTTTGTAAACACATAGGAAGGCCACCTAATCCAAACTTATACAGTAGAAAGTCTTTCTAGAGGATATGGTGTTTAAAATTTTATACCTGAAGCTCATGTAGCAGTTACCTTAAAAGAAAGTGGAAGAGAGTTATTGTCATATCTTATATTCCAGAGACAAGGAGGAAAAAAAGATCCTTATAGTATATTGTTGTAATATAGAATAGGAAAAATGGAGTCAGAGACCAGAGGTCAAATCTGGCCTTTCAAGTCATGTTAAGGAGCTGGACTTTATATAACAGTAACAGAGGCTGGGTGTGGTGGCTCACACCTGTAATCCCAGCACTTTAGGAGGCTGAGGCAGGTGGATCACTTGAGGTCAGGAGTTCGAGACCAGCCTGGCCAACATGGTGAAACCCCATCTCTACTAAAAATGCAAAAATTAGCCAGGTGTGGTGGCAGATGCTTGTAATCCCAGCTACTTGGGAGGCTGAGGCACAAGAATTGCTTGAACCCAGGAGGCGGAGGTTGCAGTGAGCTAAGATTGCACCACTGTACTCCAGCCTGGGTGACAGAGCAAGACTCTGTCTCAGGAAAAAAAAAAAAAAAAAGGCTGGGTGGGGTGGCTCACACCTGTAATCCCAGCACTTTGGGAGGCCGAGGTGGGTGGATTACCTGAGGTTAGGAGTTCCAGACCAGCCTGGCCAACATGGTGAAACCCCATCTTTACTAAAAAATACAAAAAATTAGCTGAGCGTGGTGGTGGGTGCCAGTAATCCCAGTTACTTGGGAGGCTGAGGCAGGAGAATTGCTTGAACCCGAGAGGCGGAGGTTGCAGTGAGCCAAGATGGTGCTATTGCACTCCAGCCTGGGCAACAAGAGCAAGACTCCATCTCAAAACAAAACAAAACAAAACAAACAAACAAACAAAAAGGAAAAATAATGGAAAGTCAATGAAGGTTTCACCAATAGATAACATGGTCAGACTCATGTATTAGAAAGATGTCCCTGTTGTGCTGAGTGGAGAATGAGAGGGAGGTGAGACTGACAGGAAACAGACCAATGATAACGTGTTGCAGTAATCTAAGTGAGAGATGGAGACCTGAACTAGGGTAATATAGGGGAGATGCAGAGAAGTGAACAGATTAGAGATTTAGGGTTCAGACTAATCATTAATTTGAATGGAAGTTAGAGAGGGGGAAAGACAAGGATGATGGCCTGGTTTATGGCATGGACAGTTAGATGCATGGCAAAATTAATTATTGGATTAGAGAATATATGAAGAGAAGAAAGACTAGGGAGAAAAATGGTGAGTTCACTTCTGCACATACGTTCAGAGTTTGATGTGCCAGTGAGATAGCTAAGTAGAGACATCTAGCAGAAGTTGGATACCTAGGTCTATAGTTTAGAAGAAAAATCAGAGCTGAAGAAATAGAACTGTCAGCATATAGGAGTCAATGGGAATGAATTTCCCAGAGATTTGTTGAGCATACGAAATGATGGATTAGGAAAGAACCTATGCCTTGGCAACATCATGGGACTTTTTCAAATTAACTTTCTTCTCTCCAGAGCACACTTACCCCATATTTTTGATGCTCCCCATTGCTAGTGGCCTACCCAGTATTCATTCCCTCCTTCCAACTATATAGAAACTGATTTTATCTGGCTGGCAGCATGCAAGTTTGATTTCTCAACTTATAGAGGTTTTTTTTTTTTTTTTTTTTTTTAAGTAAAAAAGATGATAGAATATAGACTTTTCTGGTCCTTTTTATAATTTTTATCTTACATATATATATATATATATATATATATATATATATATATATATATTTTTTTTTTTTTTTTTTTTTTTTTTTTTTGAGACGGAGTCTTTGCTCTGTCGCCCAGGCTGGAGTGCAGTGGCGTGAACTCGGCTCACTACAAGCTCCGCCTCCTGGGTTTACGCCATTCTCCTGCCTCAGCCTCCCGAGTAGCTGGGACTACAGGCGCCCGCCACCTCGCCCGGCTAGTTTTTTGTACTTTTAGTAGAGACGGGGTTTCACCGTGTTAGCCAGGATGGTCTCGATCTCCTGACCTTGTGATCCGCCCGTCTCGGCCTCCCAAAGTGCTGGGATTACAGGCGTGAGCCACCGTGCCCGGCCAATATGTATATTTTTATAGTGAAATTTTATCTATATTTAATAGTTGTTTTCAGTCTCCGGACTCCAAAGGCTATAAAAGTATTATTAGTATTTTCTCTCTACTAAAGCAACTAATAAAAGTTAAATCAGGATAACACAGAGAAGGATGGGCTATAATTTTAGATAGAGTTGTTAGATAAGGCCTCTCTGCTAAGTTAACATTTAAGCAGAGACCTGAATGAGTGAGGATATAAACCATGTAGATAGCTGGGGTACTAGTATCCTAGGCAGTGGTAATAGTGAGTGCCAAAGTCCTAAAGTGAAAACATGCTTATTGTGTTTGAAATATAAAGCAAGACTCACTGTGACTGGAGAGAGTGAAGGAGGGGCAAGTGGAAGGACATCACCCTATCCTAACATGGTTTTTCTTTTTTATAGCAGTTATCACCTTCTAGCAAGTATGTATACTACATAAATTTACTTGTTATATCTATAGTGTATTGTTTCATATCATCCTATAGCACTGTTTTGTTTGTTTGTTTGTTTGTTTGTTTTTTAAATCCTTTCTCAATGGACTAGAGCAACAGAAATCAAACTTGTCTCTTTCCTTGGCCTTTTACTTCCTTCCTCCAGACCCTAGGTAGCCTTTCAATGATCTTTCTATAATGAGAATCTCATCTGGTCATACTGCAGCTTAAAACCCTTTAATGGCTCCTGACTGCTTATAATTTTAAGCATAGTATAAAGGGCTCCTCATGACCTAACCCCTCATCAGTAATCCAAACCCATCTCCTACAGCTAGGGCCAGCCACACCAAATATTTATAGTATACCAATGCTTTTAAAACTTTTCTACAAAATACTCCCAGTAGCAAAGGAAGAATGACTTATTCCTGATGGACAGAGATGGGAGAGGCACACTGAAAACACAAACTTCTTTGAAGTTTCTTATTTCATCCTAAAAATTCATGTGGTCATTGTACTCAATTCTATAACATATTTATATTTGTTTTAACTTTAAAAAGTTTAATCCCAGCTGAGCACGATGGCACATGCCTGTAATCCCAGCACTTTGGGTTGCCAAGGCGGGCGGATCACATGAGGTCAGAAGTTTGATACCAGCCTGGCCAACATGAAGAAACCCTGTCTCTACTGAAAATACAAAAATTAGGTCAGGAGTGGTGGCTCACGCCTTTAATCCCAGCACTTTGGGAGGCCGAGGTGGGCAGATCACTTTAGGTCAGGAGTTCAAGACCAGCCTGGCCAACATGGCGATACCCCGTTTCTACTAAAAATACAAAAATTAGCCAGGCGTGATGGTGCACAACTGTAGTCCCAGCTACCTGGGAGGCTGAGGCATGAGAATAACGAACCCGGGAGATGGAGGTTCCAGTGAGCCGAGATTGCGCCACTGCACTCCAGCCTGGGTGACAGAGTGAGACTCCGTATCAAAAAACAAAAACAAAAAAAGTTTAATCCCTGCAATATAGTTGAATAAAATAAATCGTATAGGAAAATAGGAATGTTGAGATGCAGTCAGTGATTTTGTAAACACCTCAACACGCTACCACAAATCCCTGGGTGAACTTGTACTCCTGTTTCATGTGCAAGAGTTACCAATTCACACTTCTGTACCTTAACACAGGGGTCCCCATCCCCCAGACTGGTACCCGTCTGCAGCCTTTTAGGAACTGGACTGCACAGCAGGAGGTGAGCTGCAGGCAAGTGAGCATTATCGCCTGAGCTCCGCCTGTTATCAAATCAGCAATGGCATTAGATTCTCATAGGAACACAAACACTATTGTGAACTGCACACACAAGGGATCTAGGTCGTGTGCTCCTTATAAGAATCTAATGTCTGATGATATGAGGTAGAATCCCAAAACCATTCCCTGGCTGTCTGTGGAAAAACTGTCTTCCACAAAATCGGTCTCTGGTGCTAAAAAGGTTGGGGACTGCTGCCTTAACACATGCTTCTCTATAGATGGAATAGCCTTTCTCTACTTCTCTACCTGTGACATCTTGTTCATCTTCAAGAATCTCCTGAAGCCCCTCTAGGAGTCATCTAAGTAGACAGAGCATACCCTTGTCTATATTACCACTGCTTTTACATATTTATCACAAGACTTATATACTGCAATTATTTTTTACAAGTCTATATTACTGATTAGATAATGATCTTCTTGAGATTAGTGGCCATATCTTATTTGCCTATGTATACTAATGTTAGTTAACATTTATTGTTTACTATGTGACAAGGGTTTTATATGCATTATTTCATTCAATCCTCAAACTTAGGAGGTTATTATAGAGACAGTGAAATTCCATGAGGGCAGGGCTTGTTATTTTATTCACTAGTGTATGTATCTCTTGTGCCTAGTACGGTGCCTGGAATATTGAAGGCACTTAAAAAGGGTTTGTTCAGGCTGGGCACGGTGGCTCACACCTGTAACCCTGCCTGAGCTTCACCAAGGCGGGAGCTGAGGCGAGCAGATTGCTTGAGCTCAGGAGTTTTGAGACCTGCCGGGCAACATGGTAAAACCCATCTCTACAAAAGATGCAAAACGGCCTGTTGTAGTGGTGTGTGCCTGTAATCCCCGCTACTTGGGAGGCTGAGGCGGGAGGACTGCGTGAGCCCAGGAGGTCAAGGCTGTAGTGAGCTGTGATGGAGCCACTGCACTCCAGCCTGAGTGACAGGGCGAGGCTCTATTTCGAAAAAAAAGGTGGGGCGATTGTTGAACAATGAGGAAACCAAAGCTCAGAGAGGTTAACTAACTTGTCCAGGGTGTACAGTTAGTAAGTGGAGGAGACTAGATTTTAAATCCAGGTCTGCTTGACTGTATGTAGATCATAAAGTCTTTGCTTTGCTGCCTGTCTGCAAATTCCAGCTCAGAATTTGGTACAGAGAAGGCAGATAGTAGACATTTGTTGAATGAATGAATGTCTTTTACCTTTAGATTACTTATTTGCTTCACCCTAGCATTTCCTTATTTCTTCATTTCTCTATCCTGATTTTTAATCTCTAGGCCTACGACACAAGCCACAGTGGGTATGGATAGACCTAGCTTTCATCCTGCTTCTCTTCTTATCAGTAAATATTACTGCTATACATAGAGAAGAAAATCTTTATTAGTGGAAAAACACATGGATATTGCACTAGGGGTAGTTACTTATTAAGAGTTGTTTTTTATTACATAGTGTCAAATAGTTCTAAAACACAAAATGAAAAATAGATGGTCATAAAACTTGTAAAAATTAACCCAGAATTTCCAAATTTTATATTTTTGTGGTCATTATTTTTCTTTCTTAGTAAAGGCGAACAAGAAGTTCATAAAAACTAAGGTATTTATACAGATTAACTTCATTTATTTATTATTATTTTAAAAGAGATGTTGCCTGGGCTGGAGTGCAGTGGCACAATCATAGTTCACTGCAGGTTTAAACTCCTGGGCTCAAGGGATCCTCCTGCCTCAGCTTCCTGAGTAACTAGGAATACAGGCATGTCCCACCATACCTGATTAATTTTTATTTATTTATTTATTTATTTTTTGCTATGTTGCCCAGGTTAGTCTCTAACTTCTGGCTTCAAGCAATCCTCCCACCTCAGCCTCCCAAAGGACTGAGATTATAGGCATAAGCTACTGTGTCTGGCCAACTTTGTTTTTTATACTGTTAATAAAACTTTCTAAATAAAAGAGTAATTACATAATGGCATAATTTCAAGTTACAGTAAACAAGAAAGTGAGGATGTCTTTTTTTTTTGAGACAGAGTCTCATTCTGTTACCCAGGTTGGAGTGCAGTGGTATGATCTCGTCTCACTGCAACCTCTGCCTCCTGGGTTCAAGTAATTCTCCTGCCTCAGCCTCCCAAGTAGTTGGGATTACAGGTGCACACCACCATGCCTGGCTAATTTTTGTATTTTTAGTAGAGATGGGGTTTCACCATGTTGGCCCAGCTGGTTTTGAACTCCTGACCTCAACTGATCCACCCACCTCGGCCTCCCAAAGTGCTGGGATTACAGGTGTGAGCCACCACGCCCGGCCGTGAGGATGTCTTTTCTGTAGCATTTATTTTAGTTCATCCACCTGCAACTGACCTGGAGAAAAGCAAGGCATAATAATGTGGTTATAGAATATACTTCAAAAGCTAGGTTCCAGTTAGATGATTATTGTATAGCTTGAATTGTAAAAGTTACAAGAACATTAGTAAATGTTTATATAAGCACAAAATATTTTAAAACTGTGGCACTTCTGAAAAGCGTGTTTATTTATTCATTTTTGTTTGCTAGTTTGTTAAAAGAATGTTGAAAAGGAGTCAGACAAATCTAGGTTATAATCCTGGTTCTCCCCCTTAATAACTGTGTCACCTTAGGGCAATTATTTAATATTTCTGAGCTCATTTTCCTTGAAATGTATATAATAATTCCCAATTAGTTGGACTGTTGGTGAGATTAGAAGTCTGTGTAGTAGTGAGCATAGTACCAGGCACGTGGCAGCACTCAAAGGCCTGCTTCTTTATTTCACTCTGGTTTCATAATGGCATGCACTTAAATCACCATTTCCTACACTAAAGTTTCCTGTGTTCGCTTCCTTCAATGTACATCACCTCCCATGTCAAAAATGCATTCAAATATATTAGGGGGAAAATGTTCAAGGAATTTTCAGTCTGTCTTTTCTAGATGTCATAAAAAGACTTTATGTGTATGTGCATAATGCTTCCTGGTTCTTTCTGCTTATAATAGCAATGTTGCACCTGTATTACTGAATACCAACAGCCAGCTGGACCTGCACATTGGCTATCCCAGGTATATTCCTGTTACCTACACTAAGCTCCTGTAAGCATTTGAGTTTGCAACCTCTCTTAAACACTGAACTTCCTTAGAACATCTACCATTTCATTAAAAAATTTTTTTATCTGCATATCATTTCTTAGACAAGGAAATCACAAGCAGCCATGTATCGTTAAACAATCTAATGTGTAATAATTTACAAAAAATTACCTGATGGAATATCGGCTCTTTTACCTTAAGGTAAACCTGCAAAATATTAGAAAAAACACGTGAATGAAGTACATTATGAAGGGAAGAAAAACCAATTCCAACTACTCTGCAAATCCCAAACCTCTTCTGCTTCCCCCATCTTACTCAGACTTGAATCCAGCCTGTAAAAGCAATCAGATCAAGTGGCATGCCACAAGAAGGCTGGGAGCTACAGGAGGATTTCCTTAGTGCTAGCCCTGTTATGGTGAGCAGAATGTTTTAGATCTGTTGTGGACCACTGCAAACTCTGCATCAGTATCAAGGAGGGATAAGGATACATGGATACTCATGAGGAGTGAAGAAGTTATGTTGACAATCCCCGTAGCAGATCTGTTCTACAACAGAGAGAACACCGGACGTAGAGATAGGAGTAAATTTCAACCTTTGCCACTTACTTGCTACAGGCCTTGGACAAGTTAACTAAAAGACGCATCCTTCCTCATCTGGATAATGAACAATAATAGTGGTGAGGAATGATAAGCTAAAATACCTGAAAGTGTCTAGCATACAGTAGGGGCTCAGTAAGTGAAGACATTTAAAACAAATTTCTTGTGCTTTCTTATGCTTCCAGAAATCTCTAAGTCACCTTTCTAGATGCATTCGCAGTTACACAAACCCTAGTTGTAGGTTCCAATGTCATGTGGATGATTAAGCTCAATGCCTAGTTAAGATTTAACATGTATGTATTGCCCTACAGGAGCACAATTTTTAAATGATATGGTACAGGGGAATCAAAATTCAAGTCATAACCCTGCCATGACTCTCATCACTTGCAAGATACAGTTCAAATTTCTTAGCCTTTCTGTTTGGTCTCACTATTGTCTTCTTGTCTCCTCCTCATCCAAGTCTCCAGAAAGTACTGTGCTTCCTACGATGTGCTAGTTTCACACTTCTGTATTTTTAAACATGCTGCTCTTTACTTTGTTCAGAAATCCTCCTCTACTCATTAATCATCTTTTAGGATTCAACTCAAACTATACCTCCTTCTTGAAGCCTTTTCTGATCCTTTCTCTACACAGCAGAAGCAACCAGTCACCCTCCTTTCTACCATTACTCTTCATGTATAAACTTTGTGGCATTTAATAGTTTGTTTTTTCTCCCTACAAGACTATGATATTTCTGATACTAAGTACTGGATTTAGATATTTCTATATCCTCATTTAATGTAGCAATCCCATAAAATTTTATATAATTTTATTATTTGGCTACAAAATTTCTACCCTCAGTACAAAAAAAAAAAAAGAAAAAAAAACCCCAGATTATTTCCTTTAAGCATTGTGAGTTTTAAAAGTATGATGTGTATAAGATATTATATATCTGTAACTCTAAACCCAGTAAGGGAGAATGCTTTTAATCTCTGAAATTTCTTATTTCAGAATACTAATTTCCATTTATATAGGTAATGCTATCAGATTCCCATTGTGACTAATAAAAGAAATGCAAAAGGACATGCCTCATGCCTCTTAAAGACATTTTTTGTTTGTTTGCTTTGAGATGGAGTCTCACTCTGTCGCCCAGGCTAGAGTGCAGTGGCACGATCTCGGCTCACTGCAACCTCGGCCTCCCGGGTTCACGCCATTCTCCTGCCTCAGCCTTCCCAGCAGTTAGGACTACAGGCGCCCGCCACCACGTGTGGCTATTTTTTTTGTATTTTTAGTAGAGACAGGGTTTCACCGTGTTAGCCAGGATGGTCTCGATCTCCTGACCTCGTGATCCACCCGCCTCGGCCTCCCAAAGTGCTGGGATTACAGGTGTGAGTCACCGCGCCCGGCCTTAAAGACATTTTTTAAAGCAAATAATTATGGAGCCCTTCCTATGTGTTAGGTATTGATTTTCACAACTAACATAAAATATATACTATTTTCTTCATTTAACAGATAAAGGGAACTAAGGCTGAGAGAGATTAAGTAATTTGCAAGGTCCCAAAGTTTTTAAGTAACCTGGATCCAAACTTAAATCTGACTTCAAAGTCTGTCTCTCTCACCAATTCTCTATATAAACTTGATTGGCCAGGCAAGTCACTGACAATCTCTAGACTTGATTCTCTTCTTTCATATCATAACAAGACTTCATTTCACCTCTGAAATTCTACAATTCTTTCATGATTAACCAATATGTAGTTGATATGGTTTGGCTGTATGCCCACCGAAAATCTCATCTTGAATTGTAATTTGAATTGTAATCCCTGCGTGTTGGGGAAGGGACTTTGTGGGAGGTGAACAGATCATGGGGGTGGTTCTCCCATGCCCTATGCTGTTCTCATCATAGTGAGTGAGTTCTCATGAGATCTGATGATTTTATAAGGAGCTTCTTCCCCCTTCACTCTGCACTTCTTTCTCCTGCCACCATACGAAGAAGGATGTGTTTGCTTCACCTTCCACGATGATTGTTAAGTTTCCGGAGGTCTCCCCAGCCATGCGGAACTGTGAGTCAATTAAACTTCTTTCCTTTATAAATTATCCAGTCTTGGGTATTTCTTTATAGCAGCATGAGAATGGACTAATACAGTAGTTTAGGCAAAGTAATGTGGAAAGGAGTAAATAGTGCATATGTGCCCTTTCAGCCTCCTATTCAACATCTCAGCTAACTGAAATCTAGCTTCTGCCTCCATCAATTTACTACTGACAGCATCCTCATTAAGGTTACCTGGTCTTCCAACTGAAAATTTCTATTAGCTCTCAATCTTCATTGTACTCATCCTTTCAGAGGCAACTGTTCTTCCATTTTTCGCTTCTAGAAATCTTTGTACTCCATGACATCAGGCTCTCTTAGCTTTCTTACATCCCTGATTGCTTGTTCTCAGTCTCTTTTGCTAGCTCTATTTCTTCCACCTAGTCCTCAAATGTAAGTATTTCATTAGGTTGTACTTCTAGTCTTTGTCTGTTTTGAGACAGGGTCTCACTCTGTCATCCAGGCCAGAGTGCAGTGGCACAATCATGGCTCACTGAAGCCTTGACCTCCTGGGCTGAAGTGATCCTCTCACCTCAGCTTCCTGAGTAGCTGGGACTACAGGTGCATGCCATCATATCCAGCTAATTAAAAAAAAATGTTTTGTAGAGACAGAGTCTCACTATGTTGCCCAGCTGGTCTTGAACTCCTGGGCTCAAGCAGTCCTCCTATCATGGCCTCCCAAAGTGCTGGGATTACAGGTGTGAGCCACTGTGCCTGGCCCCTTTGTCATCTTAATGGCCCATGCTACTTTTTCAGGTCATCTATTCTCACATTTTTGTACTAACTATACCCTGACAATTCTCAAATCTACATCTTTAGTCCAGCCTAACTGTTAAGCCTCAGATGTCAGTAATGTCAGGCACCTCAATCTTAACACATTTCATATTGAATTTATCTCTACCCCTACCCCATGGTGCAAACTTACTCATTATCTATCCTGTAAAAGCTGTTCATCCTCCAAGTTTCCTGTTTTGATTAAAGACATACTATCTATCCTGACAACCAGGCCAGGAGTCATTCTAGACAACTCATTTTTACTCTACTTTCACCCCCTCTACTATGACGTGGGTCACATATCCTGCAGTTTGTTATTTATGACCGTTTCTTTTCAACCTCACAGCTATATTACTTTCACCTAAGTCTCATATCTTACTAAAGCAAATACAAAAGTCCCTGGGTCTAGCCTCATACTCCTGTAATCCAGCCTCCATAACCACAGCAATCTTTCTAAAACACATATCTGATTACATCTTCCCTTTAAACCAGTAATTGGCTCCACACTACCTTTTTCTTTTCTTTTCTTTTCGAGACAGAGTCTCACTCTGTCGCTAGGCTGGAGTGGAGTGGCACGATCTCAGCTCACAGCAGCCTCTGCCTCCTGGGTTCAAGCAATTCTCCCACCTCAGCCTCCTGAGTAGGTGGGATTACAGGGGCATGCCACCATGCCCGGCTAATTTTTCCATTTTTAGTAGAGACAGGGTTTCACCATATTGGCCAGGCTGGTCATGAACTCCTGACCTCAAGGTGATCCACCAGCCTCGGCCTCCCAAAGTGCTGGGATTACAGGAGTGAGTCACCATGACTAACTGCTCCACACTACTTCGAGGATAAAAATTTGAACTCTTAAACAAAGCACACAAGGGTATTTATAATCTGACGTCTGTCTAATTCACTAGACTCATTCACTGCTCTTCAATTACCATATGTGCCAGCCATATTAAATCTTGCCCAATTCTACCAGTGGTGTTGATTTAATGAGACAATAAAGATAAAGTACATGGTTACAATATCTGGCATAAAGTAAGTGATTGAAAATGGTAGTTCACTATGTTGTTTCAAAGTTCTCTGCCTATGAACAAACAATACTGCTATCTACAAATGCTTCACCACACTCTTGCCCAGGGGCCTGATGAGCTCCTAATCATCAGCTAAATTCTAGTTCAGGTGCCTCCTCTTGAAAGCTTTCCTTGACCCATGCATGAAGCCTTGATTGAACCTCCTTTATCTCATCACCATAGAAGTAGTTTTTACCCCTATTATTACAGTTATTATCTTTTGATGAATTCTTTGTGTACATGCCTAAAATCTCTAATAGAATGAGCTCCTCACAGATAGCAACTGCTTTTTTTTTATCATTTCTATATTTCTAGTGCCTGACATGGTAAGTTTTCAATAAATGTTTTTTGAAATGAATATTTTCATAATATAAAATGCAATTTACTTGAGGAAAAAAAGCATTAATGTAGGATTAGAAGTGACTAGCTATCTCAACTTACTAGGGAAAAGTTAACCATTAAAACAGTCACATTAGGACCAATGGAGCAGAGCCAATCTCTTATTTTTAACAAATAGGAGCTAATATGTCCATCTATGAGAAAAATTAATTTTTCCCTATTGCTACTAATATTTGCTTTTCTCTTTTCCCCATTAAAAACTAAACAGAGTTTTAAAAGTATTTCAATTACAGTGAGAAGTAACATTTAAACAGGGAACAAGGGAGCAATATTTGTCAGTGTGATATTCTCGTTTTGTGTAGCAAGATTGCAGTTTGACAGCATGAAGCAAATACTGGAAGTAAAATATGCCAAACTCTATAAATGGTGAATTTACATGCTTAATCTGTTAGAAACAAAATATGACTTACTGTGGTTACTATTAAACTGAATAGAACTAAGGTAAAAAGCAGATGGTAGTTTACTGAGTTCTTGATCTTGAAACATTCAAACCTTGAAAAAAAGAGAAAGAAACTTTTAAAAGAAGATATAAGTAGGAACATAAATAGAATGCTGCTTTACCACTTGCCTGTATCTCTCAATGATCGAGTGATACCCATCATTTCTTTCCACTCGTAGTCTTAGAAAACCTGCACTGCCTATTATCCTCTAAGAGGCTGGAAGGAGTAGGACTAGACATATGACTTAAGCTGGGACAATGAAAGGCTCTTGCCTGAAAGTCTGGAGTTTGGGAGGGAGAGACTGAATCAATTCAGTATAGAGAGTCAGCTGGGCACGGTGACCCACGCCTGTAATCCTAGTACTTCCGTAGGCCAATGCAGGAGGATCACTTGAGCGCAAGAGTTTGAGACCAGCCTGGGCAACAAATTGAGACCCTGTCTCTACAAAAAATAAAATAATTAATGGGCATGGTGGTGCATGCCTGTAGTCCCAGCTACTTGGGAGGCTAAGGTGGGAGGAGAGCTTGAGTCTGGGAGATAGAGGGTCTGGATGACAGAGCAAGACCCTGTCTCAAAAAAAAAAAAAAAAAAAAAGTATAGAGAGTCAAAGTCATATGGACTCAAGGTCTGAGGCTGATATTTGGGGGCAGCCAAATTGAATGAAGAAGTAGATGAATGAGCAGAAGTAATCTGCAGGGAGAGAAAAATATAGCAGATACAAAGAGGTGAAGCCATGTGGAGAGGAAGGAATGGCAAAAAGAAGGAAGGGGGAAGAACCTGCCCTTCCAGTTCTAGTAAGGTGGGGCTGTACTTCCTGCTATTGGGTCCCATATAATTTCCTCATATCCTTACAATAAATAAATAATCTCTCCTAATTCAAGCTAGCTTGAATAGGTTTCTATATCTTGCAACTAATGATTCCTAAGGAACATTATTGGAGAAAATACCAGTCTATTATAATTGTCTCTTTCCTTATCCATCTCCTCAACTAGCCTGAGAATTCCTTGTGTGCAGGAATAAATTTTATTTTTTTCATATATCTAGCACAAAGATAATGCTTAACACATATGAGGTATCTGGTAAATATGCAAATATGAACAGACAATTGGCCATCAGTGAGTATCCAATCCAACCTTTGAGGACTGTGACTTGGTATAGGCAGCAAGAGTGTTCTCTCAGTTTACTATTGGCTGTGGGAATTGGACCAACTCTTATTTTCTTGTCTGTAAGGAAAGGTGGTTAGAAGAGGCACTTTCTAAGATCTCTTTTACCTTTAAATTTTGCGACTTGGATAATGATGAAAATATTAGGTGAAGTATTAGTTTTTACTTTTAAACTCTATTATTCCAAATTTTAAAGCAAGTTATCTATTAAGAAACCAAGGTCTTTAGGAGGCCTGGCTTGTATTTATTACCATAGTTATTTCACTTTATTACATATAGTCACTTTCTTATCTGTCCCCTTCCTCAGACAATGAGTTCCTTGACTCTGTATATACAGAGTCTAGGATCATGCCTAAAATAAAGGAGGTTTTCCAGTACATGTTTCACAAATGAACAAGCACACAGAAGGCAAGACAGATTTAAAAATCATTAGAGGCCGGGTGCGGTGGCTCACGCCTGTAATTCCAGCACTTTGGGAGACTGAGGCGGGAAGATTGCTTGAGGTCAGGAGTTTGAGACCAACCTGGGCAACATGGCGAAATCCCGTCTCTACAAAAATTCAAAAATTAGCCGGGCATGGTGGAGCACACTTGTAGTCCCAGCTACTTGGGAGGCTAGGTAGGAGGATGACTTGAGCCTGGGATGAGGAGGTTGCAGTGAGCCAAGATCATGCCAGTGCACTCCAGCCTGGGTGAGAGCCAGACCTCATATCAAAAGAGAAAAAAAGCAATACTATTGAAAATAGCATCCTACCCATGAAAAACACAGGGTTAAATTTCACAAAGATCTATTCACTTAAAATCACAAAACGTCACTGAGATAAATTAAAGGAACCTAAATAAATGGAGAAATATACCACAGTCATGGTTTGGGAGACTTAGTATTGTTAAGATAGTAATTTTCCTCCAACTGGTCTATAGAGTCAAAGAAATTACAGTCAATCTTCCAGCAGACTATTTTGTAAAAATTGACAAGCTGACTCTAAAATTTATGTGGAAATGCAAAGGGCCTAAAATTTCCAAAGCTACACTGAAAAAGAACAAAATTGGAGGACTTACTCAGTAACTGACTTCAAGATTTACAATAAAGCTACAGTAACTACACAGTATGAGGATACACACAGTGATCAATAAAACAGAATCGAGAAAAATGTCAAGATAATTTAATGCAGAAAGAATAATCTCAAAGATGGTTCTGGAACAACCAGATACTGGTAAAAAAAAACATGATCTTTGACAAAACTAACTCAAAATGGATCATGGACCTAAATGTAAAATAAAGTTATAAAACTTCTAGAAAAAATAAACAAATAAACAAAATATCTTTGATCCTGGGAAGGCAAAGATCTATTAGGACACAAAAACACTATTCATAAACATTTAAAAAATAAATTGGATTTCATAACAATTTAAAACTTCTGTTCTCCAAGAGACATTAATTGAGAAGACAATTCACAGACTGGAAAAAATACTTAAAATGCAAATATCTGACAGTACTTGAACCCAAAATACATAAAGAATTTTTACAATTTAAAAAGAAAAAAAAGCTAGTTTATAAAAATGGGGGCTGGGTGCAGTGGCTCATGCCTGTAATCCCAGCACTTTGGGAGGCCGAGGCAGGCAGATCACAAGGTCAAGAGATTGATGCCATCCTGGCCAACATGGTGAAATCCCGTCTCTACTAAAAATACAAAAATTAGCTGGGGGTGGTGGTGGGCACCTGTTGTCCCAGCTACTTGGGAGGCTGAGGCAGAAGAATCACTTGAACCCAGGAGGCGGAGCTTGCAGTGAACTGAGATCATGCCACTGCACTCCAGAATGGCAACAGAGCGAGACTCCATCTCAAAAAAAAAAAAGGAAAAAGGTTTGAATAGATAGTTCTCAATATAACATATACAATTGGACGATTAGAATATAAAAAGATGTACATCATTAGTCACTAAGACAATACAAATTAAAACACCACAGAGATAGTATATCATACTCACTAGAATGACCAAAATAAAAAAGACTGATAATACCAAGTCTTGGCAAGGATATGGAGCAAATGGAATTTTCATATATTGCCAGTAGAACCATAATAAGGTGCAATTAAATTGAAAAACAGTTTGGCAGTTTCCTATAAAGTAACACATATACTTACCATACAACACAGAAATTCCACTTCTAGTTATATAACCAAGAGAAATGAAGTCATATATCCATACAAAGACTTGTTAACAGGTGTACATAGTCCTTTTATTCATAGTAGCCCCAAACTGGCAACAACCTTAATGTTCAACATTGGTAAACAGTATAAAATAGACTACTACTAATGATGTATGTAACAACATAGATGAATGTATTCATCAGAAGTAATTGGCAAATTAGTGCCCTCAAAAAATATTACACTGAATAAAAGAAGCTAGTTACAAAAGAGTACATATGGTATAATTTCTTTTATATAAAATTCCAGAGCAGACAAACTAATCTATAATTATAGAAAGTAGATCAGTGGTGGTCTGGAGGCCAGGGTAGGGGTCAGTATTAACTGTAATGGGTCAGAAAAGAATGTTCTAAAGTGATAGAAATGTTCAGTTTCTCTTTCTTGCCCTAAGGGTAATGGGTACATAGGAGTATACATTTGTCAAGACTCATCAAACCATACACTTAAACTGGGTGCATTTAATTCCATGTAAACTATGTGTCAATACAGTGGATTAAAAATTATTTCACCCCTTTCATTTCCTTCTATGTGTCACTTAAAGCGTACTACAGCAGGGTCTTTCTGAATGGGGGAATATGAGCGTAAACAGATACTGCAGAAGATTGCCGAGGAAAGATTAGAATCAAGAGACATACTTTTTGAGAAACAAAAGCTTTGCCAATAAGTTTGTTTTTATAAACAATTAAATCATTTATTTTAATCTTCATGGGGAATTTATAAGTACTATAACCTCCACTTTTACAAATGAAGGAACAAAGATTAAGTGACTTAAGCTCATTCAGTTACTAAATATCAGAGCTGAAAATTGAACTACAGTATCAGTATCCTTATCTTCTAAGTAATATCTGCTGTTCCCTAGCATTAAAACTGTTTTTTCTTTCTTTCCTTCTTTCTTTCTTTCCTTCCTTCCTTTTTTTTTTTTTTTTTTTTTTTTGAGACAGGGTCTTGCTCTATCCCCTAGACTAGAGTGCAGTGGTGGCACAATCATAGCTCATTGCAACCTCGACCTCCTGGGGCTCAGGCAATCCTCCTGCCTTAGCCTCCTGTGTAGCTGGGACCACAGGTGTGCACCATCATGTGAGCTAATTGTTTAATTTTTTTGTAGTGACAGGGTCTCACTATACTGCCCAGGCTGGTCTTAAACTCCTGGGCTCAAGCAATACTCCTGCCTTGGCCTTCCAAAGTGCTGTTATTACAGATGTGAGCAACTGTGCCCGGCTCCTAGCACTAATACTTAAGAGTTCCTTGTACCCATTATATGATTGTTATCTGATTCAATATAGTCATAATTGCTAGCTCAAGAATATCTTCTCCTAAAGGTATATACACATCAGAATAGTTTTTAAAATATGTTATTAAAGGAGTTTACCTTATTTTTTTAGAACAAGGTGATAAACTATGGATCAAGGCCAATCTCTTGGCCTGAGCCTGTTTTTTTTGTTAGTTTGGTATTGTTTTTTGTTTTTCTTGAGACAGGGTCTCCCTCTGTTGCCCAGGCTGAAGTGCAGTGGCACAATCATGGTTCACTGCAGCCTCAACCTCCTGGGCCCACGTGATTCTCCCACCTCAGCCTCCCAAGTAGCTGGGATTATAGGCATACACTAGCATGCCTGGCTAATTTTTTAATTTTTGTAGAGACGAGGTCTCCCTATGTTGCCTAGGCTTATCTTGAACTCCTGGGCTCAAGCGATCCTCCCACCTTGGCCTCCAAAAGTGTTGGGATTACATGTGTGAGCACTGTGCCCAGCTAAACCTGTTTTTTAAAATAAAATTTTACTGGAACAAATGAGTCATATTCATTTATCTACATATTATATGTGGCAGCTTCCAAGCTACAGCAGCAGAGTTGAAGAGCTGCAACAGAGACTCCTGTCCCACAAAGCCTAAAATATTTACCATCTGGCCCTTTACAGAAAAAGTTTTCTGATCCCCGTTCTACATCTTTTTTTTATGGGGGGAAAGGGTCTCACTCTGTCACCCAAGCTAGAGTGTAGTGGTGCCATCTCAGCTCACTGCAGCCTCTGCCTCCTGGGTTCAAGCGATTCTCCCACCTCAGCCTCTCAAGTAGCTGGGACTACAGACACACATCACCACACCTGGTTAATTTTTTGTATTTTTACTAGAGACAGGTTTTCACCATGTTGGCCAGGTTGCTGTTCTATATCTTCGTACCTAACTTCGAAATAGGGCTTGATGCCATATGGGTCATAGCAGCTAGATGGGCATTCTTACTTTTATTGTTTCTGGATAAAGATCAGTCTTAGTAAAGGTAAGAGCCAATAGTGATATAGTTGGTTATAGCTAACTAAAAATAAAAGAAAAAAAACCTTTCAATTACTTTAGTGTGTACCATTAACTTTGAGAGAGGTATCAGGAAGTAGAAGTCACATATGAACTGCTTTAAATTGTGGCTCCACCACTTAAAAGTGTCTCAGGATCCTTAGGGTGTTGCTTTTCTAGCTGGAAACCTCTGTGGCTGGTGGCACCTTTGCTAGAGTTTTGTTCTGGCCCACTGGGCTCATTCTGCCCACTCGGTCTGGCAGGCTGCACTTGGCTCATGCTAACAGCCTGGATCCCATGCCTGCTAAGGGGAAGCCAGGCATGGAGCAGTGAGAGGTGTGTGAATGGGCAAGCTTGGGGTCTGATCACTGTGCACAGCCAGGCACACTGGCTGTTGTAGCAGGGCGGGCAGCTTCAGAAGCCAGCAAAGGCACTGTCTCCATGTAAGCCTGTGGTTTGATCAGATACACCATAAGCATCTTCCACTGTGGGCACCCACATCTGGACAAGGGGAATGCTTGGTGCCTGGAAACTTGGAGATGCCAGAAACCACCAAGCCCCAAAAAGGGTGTCACAGCCCTGGCTCACAGAGCCCCTAGGTCTGGGCTCTCCGAAGCGCCACGGCTCTTCTCTCCTTCTCATCGCCTGCAACGTGGCAAGTGTGGGAGAGGGATATGTTTCAGCCCTGTTTGTGTTACATCTCTTTCAGTGCACCATTTGGCAGGTCCTAAGTTCTTGTCCTGCATCCAGGAATAATGAGGTATGTGGACAACTGAAGGATAAGCAAGGTGGAGAGGGGCTTTATTGAGTGACAGAACAGTTCTTGGGAGACCCAAAGTGGGTAGCTCCTATCTGCAGGCAGGTCATCCCAACGAATGTCCAGCTGTCAGTGGAGAGGAGACCCAGAGTGGGTAGCTCCTATCCACAGGTGGATTCTCCAGTCATCTGTGTGAGTCTGGCTGGGTCTGGGGTTTTTATGAGCTTAGAAGGGAGGAAGTGAGTTCTGACTGATCCATAGACGGCCATGGGAGGGCTTGGAAAAAGCACTATAAGTTATCACTGTGGGCCACAGACTACACCTGTAACTGACAGCCTGGCTTCCAGGCTTCAGGCCGTCCCCGGCTTGAAGGCATAGCTTCACTGGGGACTGCCCCTTGCTGCCCAGGAGCCTGTCTGCCTCCTGCTGCCATCAATGTATGGCCCAATTGCCCAGGCTGTTCTTGCAGAGGGATGCCTGCAGGCCCATGCCAAGCTGCCCTTGTTCCCCACCTCGGCCTCCCTCCAATGCTTGTTGGTGCCCAAAGTCCAGAGGGGGCTGAGGTGGCAGGGGGCTGGCATGTCAGCACCACCCCAAGCACATGCACACCTTGCCAGGTTATGACAGCACCTGGCCTCGGTCACAGCTTTGCTCTGTCCTGGAGTGGGTGCTGGGAGCGCAGAGAGGCCAGGCAGTGGGAGCAGGCACTTTCAAGCCTGCAGGGGCAAGGGGCTTCCTGGAACTCCAAGAGCACAGGGATGCCCAGGTCCAGAGCTGTGGCTGGGCAGCTGCAGCTGTGCCCAGGAGTGTGGGGCTCCTGCTCCACCGACTCAGTAGGGGACGGGGTTCCCACCTGTTTTCTGCCCCCGCCAGCTCTGCCTCCCCTGCTGCAGCCAGCATCTTTGCAGTGGCTGCTCTAACTGGGCTGCTGCTGCCCTCAAAAGCCTTGTTACTAGGGCCTGACTCAGGCATGTGGGTCCCTACATAAGCTAGTAGTTTTTTCCCCCTCCAAACACATATTCTTAACATATTTGTCCAATGTTTAAAGAAGGCTGATGCTGCAGGATAATGGGTGAAGGCGGCTTTCCTCTCATGTTCCCAGTGACTTAGCTAGAGCCCAAACCTGCATACCCTAACTTACTCAAATAGAAGACCTATAGCTAACCTCACCCACCCTCCTTAGAAGGCACATTATTTGATCATGCAGTACAGGAAGGGTCCCACTTCCACACTTCTTCCACATACCCAGGCAGCCTATCAAAGTGTTCTCCCAACCTCTCCTTGAGAGGAATTATGATCATTGTAATTTTTTCCATCATGATATATTTCCAGGGATATTTCAGTGTTCCTTAGAGACTGTTTACCTGGACAGTGGCCTGGCTGGTATGCTTTTAAATAAAGCTCTGTTTTTGTCCATAGACAAGTTACTACATTTCTCTGTGCTTTACTTCCTTGTCTATAAAATGGGGACAATACCCATTTATCTTGCATAGTTGTTGAGAATTAGAGATGGCATTATACAGTGCCTAGCACAGTACAAAGTAGATAAATATTGGCATTTATTAATGTTACTATCATAATCATTTTTATCTTACAAGATTGATTTTTTCCCTGACATTCAGAAAATGCAAATTAACTTGATAATAAAGTAAACAGAATATAATACAGTAAGAGAACTTTGGATTGGGAATGGCCTGTAAACTGTTTCCATATTTGTAAATAATCAATCAAAATAAGTATATTCTTGAGAGCATTTAGTCTACCTTAGAATAAGAAAACAAGTGTCTATTTAAAAGATAACTTCAAACAAAAAGGAGATTAAGTTGACACGATCACTATACAACTAGAAGTGTACCTCACTTTTCTGGTAAGCTTCTTGTTAAACTATATTGTAGAATACAGAAACTTTATCTGAAAACTTTTATGGCATAATATGAAAATCTTTATCTAAATTTGTACACATTATTCACTTGGGAAAGGCAAATTATGCAATTTAAGCTATTTAGATTCTATCTAAATTGGCTACAGGGTTTTGAGATCACAAAAGTTAATAAACAACATTATTATAACTTCCCAGAAATTATACTCTATTTAAAATTTATAATCTTCTACACTATTATAATATTCTAGTAACATAAATGTATCAGTTATATTAATTCACTATGAGGTAAATATAAATTTTTAAATATATCAAACAATGAAATTTTAAAAGTACTTACATGCAGTACACAAATATGCAACAGCTGTATATCATTGGGAGTTCATCCAGTAGCTGTAAGAAACAAAGAAAGATAACAGGCTTGAATATCATGGAGCAGCAATTATTATGCAAATCAAAATAAGATATCAAAATGATTAAGATTTTCAGCTCTTAGATTAGGTACAGAGGCTCACACCTGTAATCCCAGCACTCTGGGAGGCCAAGGTTGGAAGATCGCTTGAACTTGGGAGTTTGAGATCAGCCAGAGTAACACAGTAATACCCTGTCTCTACAAAAACTTAAAAAAAAAAAAAATCAGCAGGGCATGGTAGTGGCATGTGCCTGTAGTTCCAGCTACTTGGGAGGCTGAGGCGAAAGGTCGCTTGAGCCTGAGAGATCGAGGCTGCAGTGAGCCATGATTGCACCACTGTACTCCAGCCGGGCAACACAGCAAGATCCTGTCTCAAAAAAAAAAAAAAAAAAAAAAAAGGTTTCAGCTCTTATTTCATTTCTTTTACTAATTCTTTTTATGTATTTATCATCAAATTTACTCTGAGTATGTGTGTGTAGTTTACTGTTTTTGAACAAACAAGGTTATTATCCAAGTGTCCTAGTGTACATACCTAAGCAGGGTACCTGACTCACTATTCCTGGAGGGCAGACTTGTCATTGCGCTGCTTATATCATCTGGTATTACAAACTATGATATTGCACCTCCAGAAAAAAATGATGTCCATCATCTGTAGGTCCATAGGTCCTATCAGTATTCTTTTGCATTTCCATCCTTCCTATATCACCTTAAATGGATAAAGTGACTACTAACATACATAAGAAGAGGTATTAATGGCCAGGGAAATAATTTTATTAATCCAAGTAAAGTATATCTTTGAGAAATAACATTTACTATTATTATTAGCAGTGATAATAATAGTAGTAATAATAATTACAGCCATTATGTGTTAAACTGCAAACTAGACACTAAGCTAGGTGTTGTAGATACCAATCTTACGGAGTTTATTTATCACTAGATATACATTTAATTAATTCTTTAATTAATAAAATGTCCACTATGTGCCAAGTAATGTGTTAAGAGCTGAGGATACAATTATAAGACACAGTTACTGCCTTCAAGGAGTTCACATTCTAATTAGAGGTTAAGGGAATGAAAGCATAGAGTAAGGATTCCAACAAAAGGAGCACACAAAAGCCAAAGAAAGTGATGGCAGGAATGAAATGAAATGGGGTGGTGAAGAAAGGCATTCTAGGAAGTAGGAAGAGAGCTTATGTAAAGTGAATGATGTATTCTGGTAAATTATCAGAATTATGAAAATAATAGCATTTGTGCAAGTTAACTATTTTTAGTCATTAATTTTTTATTTATTTATTTTTGAGACAGAGTCTTGCTCTGTCACCCAGGCTGGAGTGCAATGGCATGACCTCAGCTTGAATGAGGTCTGTGGATTACATGTAGTAATAAATCAATGTTAATTATTGATTTTGTTGGTAGTATTGTGGTTATGTAGGTGAGTTTTTTTTTTTTAAGATATAACTTACATACCATAAAATTCACCCCTTTTTTTTTCACCCCTTCATACAACAGTAAAAATTTATATCCCTTCTCTCCTTCACTAATTAAGTTTCAACAATGTTCGGCTTTCAGTTCTTCACATTTCTTTCCTACCACAAGACCTTTGCATATGCTGTTTCTTCTACTTAAGCTTCTCCTCTTCCCCCAGTCCCCCTTTACCTTAATCACTTCTGGATATTTTTCAGGTTTCATTGTATGTGCCACTCCTTCACCCTAAGGATCCTGAGATACTTTTAAGTGGTGGAGCCACAATTTAAAGCAGTTCATATGTGACTTCTACTTCCTGATACCTCTCTCAAAGTTAATGGTACACACTAAAGTAATTGAAAGATTTTTTTCTTTTTAGTAAGCTATAACCAACTATATCACTGATAGCTCTTACTTTTACTAAGACTGATCTTTATCCAGAAACAATAAAAGTAAGAATGCCACCTAGCTGCTATGACCCATATGGTGTCAAGCCCTATTTCAAAGTTAAGTAAGAAGATGTAGAACAGCAGCCTGGCCAACATGGTGAAAACCTGTTCCATCTACCTTTTTGCAGAAATTGACAAGCTGATCCTAAAATTCATATGAAAATGCAAGGGACCCAGAGTAGCTAAAACAATCTCAATAAAGAACAACAAACTTGGAATACTCACACTCTCCAATTTCAAAACTTACTACAAATCTGCAGTAATCAAGGCTATGTGGTATTAGCATAAGAATAGATATATAAGTCAATAGAATAGAATTGAGAGCTGATAAACTCACACATTTATGACCAGTTGATTTTCAGTCAGAGTGTTAAGACAACTTAATAAGGAAAGAACAGTCTTTTCAACAAATGGTTTTGGGACAATTAGATATCCAAGTACTAAAGAATGAAGCCAGACCCCTACCTCACACCACATAAATAATTAACTCAAAATTGACCAAGACCTAAATGTAAGACCTATACTCTTAGACAAAAACACAGATAGAAATCTTCATGACCTTGGATTAGGCAATAGTTTTTTAGCTATGATACCAAAAACATAAGCAACAAAAGGAAAAAAAAAACACACACACACACAGATAAAATGCACTTCGGTAGAACTGAAAACTTTTTTTTTGCATCAAAGGACACTACTAAGAAAGTGAAAAGATGCGACAGGCCATCCATGCTCTAAGCCTGGCAAGGGTCTGCTTGCCTGTGTCCCACATGGTAGAACTCGGCATCTGTAGGGGGCCTGCTAGGGGCAGGAAGGGAGTAGCACCCAACCCTGAGCTGGGTGCTCATGCTTCCCTGGAGCTGGGTGGAGGAGCTGAGGGTGTGGACAGGCATGAGGTATGGACATGTCCGTCCCTTTGAGGACCAAGATCATGACCACCACAGAGCGAGCACCTCCGGGGTTCTCAGATAAAAAGTCTGACAGCCACTGAGGCTCACCAGGCTACTGCAGCAGTCCCAGCAGAAGCAGGGCCAGGCTGAAGCAGTGACACCACAGACTTCGGGCATAGGGGGTATCTCAAGGCTGCTGTAACAAGTCACCATAAATGCAGTGATACAAAATGGCACAAGCTGATGACAGTTGTGGAGGTCAGAAGTCCAGAATGGCTCTCACCAGGCTGAAATCAAGGGGCCAACTTCAGGGGAATCTGTTTCCTGCCTTTCCTGGTTTGAGAGGCCCCATCATGGCTGTCACCTGTGGAGCTGCTGTGCTCCACAGGCCTGGCCTCACTTATGGGGCTTCAAGAACAGTGCCTAGATCGTCTGAGAGCCTGTGGCATCACTGTCATGACAAAGGAACATTTGGGATGCACTGGAAGCCCAGAAGTCCAGAGATGGGGATAGGAACCATCAGTTACTATGGGGCACCCTGGGGGTCCCACACACACCACTGTGGGTGTCAGACCCTCAGATTGTTGCCACTTTGGGAAGGGGTCAGCAGTTTGCAAAGGACTCTGGACAGCAGTAGGGAGCAGCAATGACACAAGGGTTCCCCCCCAACCCCTGACACTGTTCAGACCTTCACCCCCTAGCACATGGAGGAGGTGTCGTGCCCCTGCTTCAGGAAGCCTCGAGGGAGACACACGCACCCTCAGAATTCCCAGTTGGGGGCTCCTCACTGGAGGGCACTGGCAGAAACTGGTGTCAGAAAACAGCAGCACAGAGCGGATCTGGAACAGATCAGGGTATCACAGAAAAGATGCTTCATAAGATGTGTTTTGATGAGGATATTTAAATAAGTGTAATTTAATTGATGTTAAAAAAAAAAAAGAAAGTGAAAAGAAAAGTCACAGAAGAAAATATCTGCAAATCATATCTGTATCCAGAGGCTAGTATCTAGAATATAGAATACAGAAAGAAGTCTTACAACTCAATAAGAAAAATACAACTACAGCTATTTTAAAAATAGGTAAAGGATATCAATAGACATTTCTACTATGAAGATATACAAATGGTGTCAATAAGCACATGAAAAGATGTTTAACATTAGTCATTAAGGAAATGCAAATCAAAGTCACAATGGGAGAAACTACTTCATACCCACAAGATGGCTATACTAAAAAGATAAACAGTAACAAGTATTGGCAATGATATGGAGAAGTCGCTGGTGGGGATGTAAATGGTGCAGCCACTTTGAAAAACAGCCTGGCAGCTCCTCAAAAGGTTAAATGACCCAGCAATTCCACTCCTAAGTATTGGTCTAAGAAAACTGAAAACATACATCCACAATGAGGGAAACTAAAAAAATTTCACCCCCAAATATATTTCTTTCATATATTTTGGGACAGCGATTCAGAGGGACTAGAAACCAAAGAAGAGCTAAAAAGCTGTCTTTTCTAGAGGAGATGTGCATCTGTAGAGGAAATAAAGTCAAGTAAATAACAGATGCAAACAGGCTTTCTTTGAACCACCCTTCACCCCTTCATCTGGATCTAGGAAAGATTAACTGAGAATCTGACACCTTTAAAGGTCTGACAGAAATATTTACCAAAGGCTACCATCTGTTCTTTCTGAGAGCTGCTACCCATGAAGTTTCATCCATATAACAAGGCTGCCTTTGCTAGCCAGGCCTTTCCTCTTCTCTCCCTCTTATAACCTGTCTTGCTACCATAACCTGTTTTGCCAAGCTCCAAGCCCCTATTCTTTGTGTGACCTCAAGATGGTATAAAAGTATCAATCTTCTGATCATTTGAGTTTTTCATATTTTGTATGCCATGCCCATACACATGTTAATAAGACCTGTATGCCCTTTTTCTTGTTAATCAATCTATCATCGGTTTTTTGTTTTTTTTTTTTTTTTTTTTTAGATGGAGTCTTGCTGTATCACCAGGAGGAGTGCAGTGGTGCAATCTTGGCTCACTGCAATCTCTGCCTCCTGGGTTCAAGTGATTCTCCTGCCTCAGCCTCCCCAGTAGCTGGGACTGCGGGCGCATGCCACCACACCCAGCTAATGTTTATATTTTTAGTAGGGACAGGGTTCCACCATGTTGGCCAGGATGGTCTTGATCTCTTGACCTCATGATCTACCCACCTCGGCCTCCCAAAGTGCTGGGATTACAGGCATGAGCCATCGTGCTCGGCCTATCAGTTTGTTTTATAGACTCAAATCATTGAGCCTTTGGGGAAAAACGTAAACTTTCCTACAACACAACTTGCACACAAAAGTTCACAGCAACATTATTCATAATACTTAAAACATGGGAACAACCTAAATTTCCATTAATTGATAAGTGGATAAATGAATGTGTTATATCCATACAATGTAATATTATTTAGGTAAAAAAATTAAGTACTTCTTGCTACAGCATGGATGAACTGTGTGAAAACATGCTAAGTTAAAGAAACCAGACATAAAAGGCCACACATTATATGATTCCATTGATATGAAATGTCCAGAATGGGCAAATCTATACAGGAAGACAGTGATTGTCAGGGGTCGTTGGAGGGAATAATAGGGAGTGGCTGCTAATGGGCATGGTTTTCTCTTTGGGATGATGAAATGTTGTGGGATTAGATAGTGGCAATGGCTCCACAATCTGTGAACATACATAAAACTACTGACTTGTACACTTCAAAAGGGTGAATTTTTACTGTTGTATGATGGGGTGAAAAAAAAGGGTGAACTTTATGGTATATAAGTTATACCTTAAAAAAAAAAACTCACCTACATATCTACAATACTACCAACAAAATCAATAATTAACATTTATTTATTACTACATGTAATCTGCAGACCTCATTCAAGTTTAAGTGCCTCAATATCATAAATACAAATATGAACACACACACACACGTACACTGTATTTAGTTGTCAGGTCTTTTTTATCTCCTTTTATCTAGAACACTTCATCAGTCTTTGAATTTTATGACTATCATACTTTTGAAGATGATAGGCCAGATGTTTTATATAATGTCCTTCAATTTGGTTTTGTCTGATGTTTTCATAATATTAAATTTAGATTGCACATCTTTGGCAAGAGTATCAGAGAAGTGATGATATTTTTCTTGTTACTGCATCCTACTAGGTGGCATATGTAAACCAAAAATAAAGTTCTAAGCCCTCCAACTGACTAGATGGACAGCTCTTGGCCAAGGGGACCCCAGAGAAACATGAAAACTGAATTTTTAGCCATGATGAAAGGAGGTCCAACATGCCTTGTTACAATCCTCACCCTTTTGGAGTTTAGGCATAACTGCCCAGGATTAAGGTTAAAACAGAGATCATAAGACTGACAAAACAGATTTTGGCAATAAACAGTCATTACCAAATTATAATCATGGTAAGAGGTGCAAGGTAGCCATGCAAGCTAAGAGTTAAGTTACACCCTGCAAACCATAAGATCTTATTAAACAGGTTTCTTTCCTTAACCCGCTATAATGTGGCTTGCTTTTCAACCTGACTTTAGTATAGCATCATATGACAAGGAAATCAAAGGAACTCCTGAGACTGTATTGTCATGAGATAGGAATAATATAGGGTGGAGAAGAAATTCCAGGCAGCAATTTCATATGACTTAGAGTCTTTGGGCTGGTAAGATCCTGAAAAACAGGGTGTGAACCAAGCTGGCTAAGACCGATTGGATCCAACATGTCACTGGATTTGACCTAGGTTTCACCTAGGACTTCATTATGTGCTCATTAACATACTAAATCACAAACCCAGCAGCATGCTGAAACAGGTCAGGGTCACTGGTCTCGTTGTCTAATGTGTTATCCGAGCTCGTAGTCTCACAATCAAGAAAATTAAGGAGTATGGACACAAAGAATCAGGTTGGAGCAAAAGTTTAATAAGCAAAAGAAGAAAAGCTGAATTCAAAAGCTTTCATAAGAAACTGCTCTCATGTCTGTGTTTGAGGAATTTATCTATAAAACTGTGTGCATAACTCCCCTTTATCTATGTAGTTATGGGTATATCTCTAGATAAGCATTAAATGAATTTTTTTTGTTTGTATAATTGTGGGTTTGTTTAAAGTAAGCCCCCCTCCTCCCTGTGCAAGTTTCCATGGAGCCCACTGTGTACATGTCTGAAAGGGGGAGGACACTTCCTGGGCGCTCGCTAATCATACAAAGAACAAAGGGCTTCTATGCTGGACTTTTCCTGCCTTGCCTGCTTATCTGTGGCTTATCTGTGCAGGTGCACTGTAGCTGCGATTTTTTCAGGCAGGCACCTTATACAGTCTGAGTTTTTCTCCAAGCTGCACTATCTTGCCTGTAGCTGTTGATTTTTCCAGCAGGCAGCTTTTTCTGAGGACCAGCCTTAACTGTTTACCTAACTAATTTTTCCTTTTCTTCTCCCTCACTATGACAGTTCCAGGAATACCTATATTTGATATAAAAATGGGTGGCACCACAGTTCTGATGAATCTCTACCTTTTCCAGGAATTTTCATGAATATTCCATTCCTTGGTTAGAGAAACACATAAAGGTAGCAGCCCCAAACCCCACTGCATGACATTCTCTCAAGTACATCTGCACTCCTTTTTCTTACCTTTTTTCTTTGCAATAAATTTCTTTACTTTTATTATTTTTCGACTTGTCCTTGAATTCATTCTTGTGATGGTATCAAGAGCCTAGACATTGGCTAGGATAGAGGTCCACTGGTGTTTGGGGACTTCCCCCAGTCCACCAGTATCACACCATGCCATGGTCACTAATACTGGCTCAGAATAAGCCTTTAAAAAATATTTGACAGGCCGGGCGCAGTGGCTCACGCCTGTAATCCCAGCTCTTTGGGAGGCCAGGTGGGTGGATCACCTTAGGTCAGGAGTTCAAGACCAGCTTGGCCAATGTGGTGAAACCCCGTCTCTACTAAAAATACAAAAATTAGCGAGGTGTGGTGGCGGGCGCCTATAACCCCAGCTACTCAGGAGGCTCAGGCAGGAGAATGGCTTGAACCTGGGAGGCAGAGGTTGCAGTGAGCCGAGATCACGCCACTGCACTCCAGTGTCGCTCTGGGCAACAGAGTGAGACTCCATCTCAAAAAAAAAAAAAGTAAGCCGGGCATGGTGGTGCACGCCTGTAACCCCAGCTACTCGGGAGGCTGAGGCAGGAGAATCACTTGAACCTGGGAGGCAGAGGTTACCGTAAGCCAAGATCGCACCACTGCATGCCAGCCTAAGCGACAAAGGCGAAACTCCATCTCAAAAAATAATAATAATAAAAATTAAAAATAATAATATAAAATAAAAATATTTGACAAGGTTTAGTTTTTCCATTAACACATATAATTTTGATTTGTCCCATTAGTGATGATTAGGTTGCTTGATTAAGGTATTTCCCACTAGGCTTCTCCACTGTAAAGGTATTCTTTCTCCTCTTTTTAAATACTTGGTGGAAAGGTACTTTGAAACTATATAAACATACTCTTCAACATCAAACTTTTTCTTCATTTATTTATACTCATGCATTATTTCATTTAATACATCATTTATTATCTTAGAATGGACTCAGATTTCCCATATTACTCATCGGGTTATAACTATTATAACCTGTTACCATTTATTTTGATGCTCAAATTGTCCCAGATTTGGCCAGCAGGAACCCCTTCAAGTTGGCTTCAGTGTCCTTTTGACATATTCCCATAATTTTTTAAGCCTTTTCATTTTTTCTGGCATAAAAAGATGATCTAGGCTGATATTGTCCTTTTTTTTTTTTTTCTGCCCCAGCCCTTGGAATCAGCCCTGCTTCCTTTTAAAGAATGATTTTTAGAAAACAAGATCTGGATGCTAGATATATTCTTTGGCTTTGAAGTTCCCCATTCCCAGATCCTCTCATGGACAGAGCTTGAGAATGTATGTACATATGTGTGTATTAAAATATTTAAGTATGTATACATATATACAAAATACATATGCATATCACATATTTTCATATCTACATGTCTATAACATATGTATGTATTGAACATATGAGTTTGCACTGTTAACTCCAATTTCAATTTGTCACCACAGAGTTCATTCTAGTTTTCATCTTTTCCATGTTTGCGACTTTGTTCTCTAACAGTAAGAAACCTGGCTCCCATTCTCCTTAGTATATTTATTTATTTGATTAATTACCCTGTATGCAACATGGCTTCCATTGCTATGTCTCCTTTTCCCAAGCAATGCCCTTCTCACTCAATTCAGGCTCCAACACTCGGTGCTGGGCTGCTGCTGCACCTCCACTTAGAAGGCCTCTCGACTCTGCTTATGCTCTCAGATCCTGCAGTGGGCCACTCTGCCATGTAGAAGTCACCCTCACCTTCCCAGGGTACCAAAACATGGCACAAAGCTGTCCCCACTATGTGGCACTCTCCCCATCCCACTCAGATTCCAACCACATGTCAAATGACCTCCCCAGTGTGTGAGGACACCCTCCTTATTCTGCACTGAGCTGTCCCCTTTGCATGGATACTTCTTCAACCCTGGTCTCTAATACCCTGTCCCTGGGCTGCCTTGATGTGCAGATACCCTCTTCACTCCTAATTAGGCTCTGACACCCTACACTGGACTATCCCCCTATGTTGACACTCTCTTTAACTGGCTCAGGTCCCAGTGTTCTGTGATGGATAGTCCCCACCCCATGTGGCTATCCTATAAGCCACACTCAGGTTTTGACACTCCAGTGTGGCTACTGAGCACTTGAAATAAGCCTAATCTTAACTAAAAATATATTGCAGGTATAAAATATAACCAGATTTAAGAATATGAAATACTTTATTCATAATTTTTTATATTGATTATATATATAATATTTTAGATATACTGGGTTAAATAAAATATATTATTATTATTATTCGAGACGGAGTCTCGCTCTGTCGTCAGCCTGGAGTGCAATGGCGCGATCTTGACTCAGTGCGATTTCTGCCTCCCAGGTTCAAGAGATTCTCCTGCCTCAGCTTCCCGGGTAGCTGGGATTACAGACGCACACCACCACACCCAGCTAATTTTTGTATTTTTAGTACAGACGGGGTTTCACCATGTTGGCCAGGATGGTCTCGATCTCCTGACCTCGTGATCCACCCACCTTGGCCTCTCAAAGTGCTGGGATTACAGGCGTGAGCCACCATGCCTGGCCAAATAAAATATACTATTATTTTCACCCATTTCTCTGTAGTTTTTTTCAATGTAGCTACTAGAAAAATTTAAATTACAAATGTAGCTCAGATTTTATTTGTTCTACTGTTCTAGAAGTTTCTGGATTAGTGATGGGAAATCAAGAGATCAAAAGACTAAGGACTTGATGACATATATGCCCTCCTCTGAGTAAGGATGGAAACTAAAAATCCTTGGCTAGCTCTGCAGGGGTGTCCAATCTTTTGGCTTCCCAGAGTCACACATAAAATGAACACTAATGGCCGGGTGCGGTGGCTCATGCCTGTAATCCCAGCATTTTGGGAGGCTGAGGCAGGCGGATCACCCGAGGTCAGGAGTTCGAGACCAGCCTGGCCAACATGGTGAAACCCCATCTCTACTAAAAGTCCAAAAAATTAGCCGGGCTTGGTGGTGGGTGCATGTAGTCCTAGCTACTTGGGAGGCTGAGGCAGGAGAATTGCTTGAACCTGGGAGGCAGAGGTTGCAATGAGCTGAGGTCGCACCACTGCACTCCAGCCTGGGCAATAAGAGCAAAACTTCGACTCAAAAAAATGAAAAATAAAAATAAAAATAGGCCGGGTGCGGTGGCTCAAGCCTGTAATCCCAGCACTTTGGGAGGCCGAGACGGGCAGATCACGAGGTCAGGAGATCGAGACCATCCTGGCTAACACGGTGAAACCCCGTCTCTACTAAAAAATAAAAAAACTAGCCGGGCGAGGTGGCGGGCACCTGTAGTCCCAGCTACTTGGGAGGCTGAGGCAGGAGAATGGCGTAAACCCGGGAGGCAGAGCTTGCAGTGAGTCGAGATCCGGCCACTGCACTCCAGCCTGGGTGACAGAGCTAGACTCCTTCTCAAAAAAAATAAATAAAATAAATAAATTAATTAATTAATAAATTGCAAAAAGACCTCATAATGTTTTTAGAAAGTTTACGAATTTGTATTGGGCTGCATTCAAAGCCATCCTGGGTCACATGTGGCTCACAGGTTGGACAAGCTTGCTCTAAAGTCTTGCTACCTAGAGGGACTCAGACCATTCAAATGGATGCCATAGAAACATGAAAGAATGCAGGTATCTCAGAATAAGAATGTATTGTTCTGGTAAACTGATTGTGTCTTTTTAAGATGTCCCCATGTGACTGCTCTCTAATGCTGCTCTCAATTGTATATGCCTGCACAGAGATGGTCAAAAAGCCCTATACTATTTATACTTGTTTTCTTTATGGACTCACCTGCTTATTTCTTTACTTCACTTAGTTTGGATCCTCAGACTTGAAGTAAAAAAAACTCCAGAGATTACAAATCCCATCTTTTAGCCATAGTTATGTGCTCTTTTCTCAAATCTGAAGTACTTCTGAATTAAGAGAAATAAGCATTTGTCAATTTCATCATTACTAACCTGCATTTCATATTTCAGAGTCATGTGGAAGCACCAGGATCCCATTCCTACCACTGAAATTAAACAAATGAAAAAAAAATTAGCATGAAATTCTTTGTGCGTGGCCAGAGTGACCTGAGAAGACAATAAGACATTTCAAAGCACTGAGTTAAGGATAATGAAGTTTATAAAATCTAGTGGCAAGATATAGCTGACTCTTGAGTAAGTGCTATCATTGATGAAATTTTGGTGTAGAAAAGAAGTACTATGTAAGTTCTCTTAAATTCCCTCCTACTAAGTGGCTTACTAGACTAACAATATTCCATTGTTTCTGTAAAATGTATTATCTGATGCTCAGGATAAGTTTTAATGCACGTAGCTGGTTAGCTACTCCTTTGCACTTCTGTCCCAAATGGCTAAGGTATATGCTTAGTAAGAGCTGGTCAGTTTGTTCCTGAACTTGTTGATGCCATTGTGTTTGGTTATCAAAACTATGACTGCAAAAAGAGTTGTTGCTTCTCCAAGAACTATTTTAAATGCTTAAAGTAGACTCAATAAAAATGAGTTGCTGGCCAGGCGCGGTGGCTTGCGCCTGTAATCCCAGCACTTTGGGAGGTTGAGGCGGGTGGACTACGTGAGGTCAGGAGTTTAAGACCAGCCTGGCCAACATGGCGAAACCTCGTCTCTACTAAAAATTTAAAAATTAGCTGGGCGTGGTGGTAGGCCCCTGTAATACCAGCTACTCGGGAGGCTGAGGTAAGAGAATCGTTTGAACCCAGAAGAAGGAGGTTGCAGTGAGCTGAGACTGTGCCACTGCACTCCAGCCTGGGCAACAAGAGCAAAACTCCGTCTCAAAAAAAAAAAAAAAAAAAAAAAAAAAAAAAAAAAAAAAGGTGCTAATAAAAATCATTGTTGAATTAGTTGTGGTTGGATATCTGTTACAGACTGGGAAAAACAGTAAAAATCTAAAAAGATTCTGTAGGCAGGGCACAGTGGCTCAGGCTTGTAATCCCAGCACTTTGGGAGGCTAAGGCCAGAGGATCACTTGAAGTCAGGAGTTCAAGACCAGCCTGGGCAACACAGCGAGACTTTATTAATACATAAAATAATAATAATAAAATTAAAAAATAAAAAGATTCTGTGTTCATGTCCTAAGTTCTTCCCAAGTGCCTCCATTTTAAATGAACTATTTTCATTTTAGGGTTTTATAAAATGTTTGGTTTTTAAAGCAAAAAAGAGTAAGTAGAACTAAAATTAGGGTCTCTCATTCAATGGTCATGCCGTATGTTAAATAATTGTCAAAGATTATATACAACAAAAATAAAACCTCAGGCCCAGCGCAGTGGTTCACACCTGTAATCCCAGCACTTTGGAGGCCGAGGCAGACAGATCACCTGAGGTCAGGAGTTTGAGATCAGCCTGGTCAACATGGTGAAACCCCATCTCTACTAAAAATACAAAAATTAGCCAGGCATGGTGATACACACCTGTAGTCCCAGCTACTTGGGAGGCTGAGGCAGGAGGATTGCTTAAACCTGGGAAATGGAGGTTGCAGTGAGCTGAGATTGTGCCACTGCACTCCAGCCTGGGTGATAGAGTGAGACTCCATCTCAAAAATAAAAAAACAAAAATTAATACAAATTAAAAATTAAACTTCATGTATATATGTATTCAATAATTCTGTGCTTCAATATATCAAAGGTTTAATATCCAAAATTTAAAAAATTCTATGCTTCAACTTAAAAAAATTAACTGACCAAGTATCAGCCCCTATGACATCTAATAAAGCTTTTTTCTCTGATTCAGGTTAGTTCAGAATTTACTGAGTGCATCCTATTTGCCAAATTCAGTTATAGATGCTGAGGTACAAAGATAAGATCCAGTCATTGGCCTTAATGAAACATATAGTCTAATGGAAGAGACAGGCAGATAAACAGTGCCTGTACATGGAGATATGCGTTGAATACCATGGAAGCACAGAGAAGGAACGCTTGTGAAGGAAATCCAAGAATGCAAGAATGATGGTACAGATTAAACTTAAGGATACATAGGACTTAGCCCAACAAATGTAGTAAGTAGGGGTGTCATTAAATAACTTGTATGACACCACCTGAGAAAAATTTCAAACTATATGTTATTCTTGCCTTTAAAAAAGTCACTATATAGATTGTAATTTTTATTCCTCAAAATGAAATGAGGGAAATAAGATAGTTATTGCACTCATCTCATTAGAGAAATAAGGAAGTGGGGTGGTTCGTGTCTTTTTTCCCAAAAAAGTAATTAGAAGGTACAAAGGTAGGTAAATTATTCAATGTAAAAGGAAAAAAATAAAAACCTTTAAGTTATTTAAAGTCACACAATAACAATATATTATGAATTAAAAAAATAAGTGAGATGGGATGATTATTCATCTTGGTAGAATGGCCACTTTATCATGCCTTACTCAAGGACTGTTTTAATCAAAACGTTTTCAAAGTGTTCTCTTGATACTGTTAAATTATATAGCATTAAAGGTCTGATTTTTTCCCCCTGCTTTTGCTCACAGAGCCATTAAACGTCTGACTTTTTAGAGATCTCTACAATTTATTTCCTTTCAACAATCTGGGTAACACATAAAAAAGTATTCTGATAGAAAATCTATTCTGGTGGCTACTCAGAGGTTTCAAATTGCTTTCAGGAGAGGGTAGCACTAGGTTTATTCCTCTTTTTCTTTGTTATTTTCTATTCTTTTAAAAAAAGTACTCTCCTGCAACTGACATTTCCAGACATTTAGAGTCCAAAAACATGTAACAGAACAGCATTTTTATTTTGCTCCTTTAAAGCAAACCACCAAGTTTTGCTGAAGTTTATCAGGTTTCTTGAGATACAATTCACATAAAATTAATTCAAAGTATAGAATTGAATTGTTTTCAGTATATTCAGACTTGTGCAAACATCACCTCAAGCTAATTCTAGAACATTTTCATCACCCCTAAAAGAAAGCCTATACCCATTAGCAATCACATTCCATTTTCTCTCAACCTCTCCAGCCCTGGGCAATCAATCTACTTTGTCTCTACAGATTTGCCTACTGGGGACATTACATCTAAGTGGAATCATATATCATGTAGTCTTTTATGTCTAGCTTCTCTCCCTTAAGCATAATGTTTCCAAGGTTCATTTATGTCATCACATGCATCAGTGATTCATCCTTTTTATGGATGAATAATAATATTCCATTATATGAACATACCATATTTTACTTATCCATTCATCAGGTGATGGACATTGCTATGTACTGAATGTTTGTATGCCCGCCTCCCCAACTCCCCAGTTCATATGTTGAAGCTCTAACTCCTAATGTGATGGTATCTGGAGGTGAGACCTTTGGGAGTTAATTAGGTTTAGATGAGGTCATGTAGGGGTGGGGTCCCCAGGATGGGATTAGTGCCCTTATAAGAGGAAGACACTGAAGCTTGCTTCTTCTCTTTCCACAGCACAAACAGAGGGAAGGCCATGTGAGACACAGCAAGAAAGTGACAGTCTGCAAGCTAGGAAGGAGACGTTTTTTGGTTTTGGTTCCTCACCAGGAACCAAATTAAATGCTACCTTGATCTTGGACTTCCAAGCCGCCAGAACTGTGAGAAATAAATGCGTGTTGTTTAAGCCACCCAGTCTATGGTATTTTGTTATGGCAGCCCGAGCTAAAAAATACATTTAGGTTGTTTCTACATTTACACTATTATGAATAGTGCTGCTGTGAACACTCATATACAAGTTTTTATGTGGACATATTTTTTTATTTCATTCATTCATATACACTTTGGAGTGAAATTTCTGGGTCACATGGTTTAGTATTTTGAGGAAGTGTTTTTCAGAGTGTCTGTACCATCTTATATTCCTATCAGCAATATACTAATTTTTCCACATCTTGCCAATATTTATCACTGGCTGTCTTTGTGATTACAGCCATCCTAGTGGATGTGAAGTGGTATTTCATTATGATTTTGATAAGTATTTACTTAACGAGGACCCCATTTGCTTTCAATAAATATCTACTGTGTACTTAATGCTCCAAGCATTTCCATTGGGATAAGTGAGTGTACAAGAGGAATATGGTTCCTGTCTCAGAACTTTAAACAAACCATTAAAAATACAAAAAGGGGGCCAGGTATGGTGAGTCACACCTATAATCCCAGGACTTTGGGAGGCCAAGGTGGGTAGATCCTTTGAGCTCAGGAGTTTGAGACCAGCCTGGGCAACACAGAGAAACTTTGTCTCTACAAAGCATACAGAAGGTTAACTGGGCGTGATGGCATAGTCCTGTAGTCACAGCTACTTGGGAGACTGAAAGGTGGGAGGATCACTTGAGTCTGGGAGGTCAAGGGTGCACTGAGCCATGATTCTGCCACTGCACTCCAGCCTGGGTGACAGAGTGAAATCTTGTCATAAAACAAACAAACAAACAAAAACCAACCAACCAAACAAAAAAACATCAAAAAGGGGAGTTATAGAGCTATGGGAATCTATGCAAAGATAATGTTATTACCTTGTCTAGGGGGTCAAAAGAGGGCTGTCTGAGGAAGTAACACTTAAGCTAGAATTTGAAGAAAAAATTAACCAGATGAAATAATTAATTAAAAAATTAACCAGATAATTTTTTTAAAAAATGAGATCATTCTATGTAGAAGAATCATCTAGAATAAAGACGAAGTTAGTGCATTCAAAGAACTAAAAGAGCTTGGCTTAAACCATGAACAACTTGGGTATAGGGATCCAATGATGAAACTGGCATGCATGGTTTATAGAAACTAGATTAAGAAGAACTTTTAGGCCGGGCGTGGTAGCTCACACCTTTAATCCCAGCACTTTGGGAGGCCAAGGCGGGCGGATCACCTGAGGTCGGGAGTTTGAGACCAGCCTGACCAACATGGTGAAACCCCGTCTCTACTAAAAATACAAAATTAGCCAGGCGTGGTGGTGCAAGCCTGTAATCCCAGCTACTCGAGAGGCTGAGGCAGAAGAATCGCTTGAACCTGGGTGGCAGAGGTTACAGTGAGCCAAGATTGCGCCATTTGCGCTCCAGCCTGGCTCTTGGGAAACTCCATCTCAAAAAAAAAAAAAAAAAAAGAAGAACTTCTAAAGCCATGTTAAAATCTGATTCTGATTCAGATTTGGACTTTATCCTAAGGAGAAAGTACAGTTGTTAAAAAATGACACATACACATACACATAGGAATTGACATAATCACTTTTGCATTTTAAAAATATCACTCAGGTTACAAGGTAGGAAAATGTCTAAAGACTAGTTTTCCAATTTTAATATCAAAAATACTTTAAAGCAACCCCATATATGTATATTTGTACACTGTATACACACTGTGGTGCTAAGATACTATACATATTTTAAAACATATAAAATATAAATTTTTTAAAAATGAGGTAAATAAGTAACTATACACAAATAGAAGTTTTTGTCTTGTTTTGTTTTGTTTTTTTGTGACAGAGTCTCACTCTGTCACCCAGGCTGGAATGCAGTGGCGCAATCTTGGCTCACTGCAACCTCCACCTCCCAGGTTCAAGCAATTCTCCTGCTTCAGCCTCCTGAGTAGCTGGGATTACAGGCACCCACTACCACGCCCAGCTAATTTTTTTGTATTTTTAGTAGAGAAAGGGTTTCGCCATGTTGGCCAGGCTGGTCTTGAACTCCTGACCTCAAGTAATCCACCCATCTCGGCCTCCCAAAGTGCTGGGATTACAGGTGTGAGCCACTGCACCCAGCCACAAATAGAAGTTAAAGAGTTTTCTTCCTGCATCCCAAAAGATTTTTCTCACTCCCTGTAGTGTGTGCATCCTATTTTAACTGCTAGCTTAAATAATGAATAAACTCCTTGCAAGGCATATATGGAGCTTCATAATCTGGCTCCGCTGATTTCTTCCACTGTAGCTTGTAGTTCAGTCACGGCTGATTGCCTTTGGTCTCTAATCTCACACCATTAACTCTAGTCTGCTTTGCCTTTGCTCATCCTGTGCTCATTCTGTCACTTCTGCCTGGAATACTTACTCTTTCCATTGTTCACTCCCACTTGTCCCCAGCCTATCTCTCTGTTCATTGAAATATTATGCAACTTCGTGGCTGGGTGCGGTGGCTCCAGCCTGTAATCCCAGCACTTTGGGAGGCCAAGGCGGGCAGATCACTTGAGGTCAGGAGTTTGAGACCAGCGTAGCCAACATGGTGAAACCCTGTCACTACTAAAAATACAAAAATTAGCCGGGCGTGGTGACAGGCACCTGTAATTGCAGCTACTTGGGAGGCTGAGGCAGAAGAATCACTTAACCTGGGAGGCGGAGGTTGCAATGAGTTGAGATAGATTGCATCACTGCACTCCAGCCTGGGTGACAGAATGAGACTCTGTCTTAAAAAAAAAAAAAAAAGAAATCTTAGGCAACTTCTACAGCCATTTTATTGTTTGCTTTTTGTTTCTTTCAACTTTTTCTTTTGAAGTAATTTCAAACTTACAGAAATGTTGAAAGAACAGTATAGTGGCCGGGCACGGTGGCTCACACCTGTAATCCCAGTACTTTGAGAGGCCAAGGCGGGCAGATCACGAGGTCAGGAGTTCGAGACCAGCCTGGCCAACTTAGTGAAACCCCATCTCTATTAAAAATACAAAAATTAGCTGGGCGTCTGGGCGTTGGGGCAGGCGCCTGTAGTACCAGCTACTCAGGAAGCTGAGGCAGGAGAATCCCTTGAACTTGGGAGGCGGAGGTTGTAGTGCCACTGCACTCCAGCCTAGATGACAGAGCCAAAAAAAAAAAAAAAAAAAAAGAATAGTGTAGTGAATTCTTGTATATGTTCTACATATTGGTTCAGATTCACCAATTTTTATCATCTGGCTAATTTTCATATATATGTATGTGTGTGTGTGTATATATATATAATATTTTTTCTGAACATTTATGAGTAAATTGATATATCATATCCTTTTACCCCTTAATACTTCAGTGTGTATCCTAGATTCATTTTAATGTCATCTCCTAAGTCAAATCTTCCTCTGCTTCCTCTCCAATTAAGTCTACTATACAAAGCATCCAAGAAATAATGTTTGACAAGGCCAGTAGTTATCAGCTTTTGGATCATACTGTTTTGCCCATACAGCTTTTAAAATGCTAGGCCAGTCCAGAAGCTTCTCATTCAGTGGGTGCCCTGGTACATGTATTTTAAAGGGCTGTCAATGACTGTTGCCCATGAAGACCCAAAGATCACTGTTGGATTCTAAGGTTCATAAAAGGCACAGTCTAGGTCTCCATGGTTCCCTATCACCAGAAACTAGCCCAGTGCCAGGCATATAGAGAACACTTATTAGGTATTTGCTGAATGGCTGATTTTTTTTCTTCTCCTTTGATAATCCACTATTTCACAAGAAATAGGGCAGGAGGAGAGAAGGAAGGGGGAGAAATAAAAGCAGGTACCTGAAATTAGCTCTCTGAAGTGAACCAGATGGGGGAAACCCAGTCATGTCTCCACATTTAACAAGAAATCAAGGGAGAATTCAGAAAGCAATTTTGGTCACTTTCTCTCTAGTCAAAGATGAACTCAAATGTTCTCCAGACACATTAAAACACTGGAAAGAAAAGAAGACCAAGAGGATCAAAATGGCTATTGTGAGCCTCTTAAAATGTTTCATCATTGTGACTATATCCACTTCAAGGGAATACTATGATGTGTTTTAATGGTGGAGGGGAGAGTAAAAAAACGCTTCTAGCTATAAAAATCAGCAAGACACAAAAGTAAAGGAGCAATAAAAATATCCCACCAAAGTTAGCAATTGCTGCATAATTTATTTCTGTTAAGATTTTTATTTATGAATCTTGTGATAAAAAATAAGTTGTAACTTAAGGCTGTACATAAATTGTTTTTGATAAGATACAGGTACTTTAGAACCTCTGATTTCAGTATATAAATTTTAAAAAGTTAGGGCTGATCCAAAACTTAGGAGAGGATCATTTCATGGTAAGGATATGAATCAAGACAAAATTAGAGGAACTAAATAAAATAATTCAAAAGGCAGAAGTGCAAATATAAGGCACATATTTAGAATCAAACATATTTTCATTCGATGGGAAGAAAAATGAGGGCAAGTATAATTTTTAGATCTTAGTAAATTCAGGAAAAGACAGAAAATATCGTCCATATTATCTTTCTCTCAACAAAACATACTTTCTGTGGTTATAACAAGGCTATCAAGAGAAAATCTCCAAATCGGCTTTGGAACTTTTTTCTTCCTTTGTAAATTCTGGGCCTGGCACAATGGCTCATGCCTGTAATCGTACAACTTTGGGAGGCCAAGGCAGGAGGATTGCTTGAGCCTAGGACTTCCAGACCAGCTCAGCCTGGAAACATAGTGACACAATGTCTCTACAAAAAATGTAAAAAATTAGTTGGTATGGTGGTGCACGCCTATGGTCCCGGCTACAAGGGAGGCTGAGGTGGCAGGATCACTTGAACCTAGGCGACTGAGACTGCAGTCGCAGTCTCATGATTGTGCCACTGCTCTCCAGCCAGGGTGACAGAGTGATATCCTGCCTCAAATCTATATCTATATTTCTATATAGATATACATACACACATATTCATATATATATGTGTATGTGTGTGTATATATATATGATCATGTCACTCTCCTGTTTAAAACCCTCCATTGGCTTTCCATTGCTCTTAGAATAAACTTTAGACTCTACTCTGGCTTATGGTAAGGCCCTGTGTGATCTGGCTCCTGCCCAAATCTCTCCAACCTCATATTCTACCACATTCCCTCTTGACTTCTAAGGTATATTAGGAGAAAGTTAGGAAGCACACAGATAATTACAATATGGTGCACTAAATGCTATAATAAAGATATGCACTGTATTCTGTGGGAGAGCAGAAAAGTTATCTGATCCTAGCAGGAGACTAAGGAAGATTTAAAAGGTGGCTTTCTAGAGAAAGCAGAGTTCTAAGTGATAGCTATGCGGAGTTCACCAGACAAAGAAGGTTAAAGGCAGAGATGTGAAAATACATATGGTACTGAAAACAGCAAGTAGTTTGATATAGCTAAACTGTTGGGTATACGTGGGAGAGTTACGGAAGATGAACCTAGCAAGGCAGACAAAGTCCAGATTAGAACCCATGTGCTAAGGAATGCAGATTTTCAAATAGGTTATCTCACTTAAACAGAAAATGGTTGACTAGAAAGAGGTAGGCAGGGCTGGAGAACAGGTGAAGTTTAGCACCATAGAACAGTTTTCATTATTGACACACTACAATTTATCAGGAAGTACATATTTTCTGAAAAATTATTCAAATCACCACAAATAGGAAAATAAAGAGTGGAGAAGTTATTTAAGTCAAAGGAACAAATGTCAAATGTGTGGAAACAAAATTGCATTTATTGGTCCTTAATTTATAAAAATTAGAAATTCTGGAGATAATTTTAAAAAGGAATCTAAGCATTTTTTCTTTCTTCTTGCATGTACACTGATTTAGTCACATGAAGAATAAAATATTTTGTTAATATCAAGGTGACTCTTAGCCAACATTTCATCATGATGAAGAGCTGCATTTGACTTGCTTGTGACATCAAAGTTAATATAAAATTCGTATCTGTAGAAATTATCCAGCACATTCCACAAAATAAGTAATAGGGATAAGTTTCCCCATATGGTCATGTCCAAAGTGAAGACAGATACAATCAAAATAGAACTGAAATTGGAACAAGGAGGTCAGGGTACCATCTGCATCTTCTAATCAGATGTTCATATTCACAACATTTTACTATAGTTTTAAGAGTTTCTCAAGTGTATAATAGAATTTCACTTAGTTGGAACCTCTGGATTCAGATATCTTGGCAAACTATCAGCCAAAGTTTTTCAAGGTTACAATAAAACACAAATATGCTCTGATATACATTTATTTTGACTCATCTGATCACACTAGAAATAGTGTACAAGGATTTTGGGATCAGACCTACACTAGAATCCCAGATTTATCACTTATTACTTACCAACTTTAGAAAGCTGTTTAAATCTCTGAGACTCAGTTGCCTTAGCTATGAAATAAGGATATTTGTCAGGAAACGTTGCTATAAGGATTATCTACCACGTGTCTGGCATACAATAGGTATTGATGAATTTTATTTTCTAGTCTAACTCAAGCTATGAAAAAGTCATGTACAAAGATGACATAATTAGATTTCGGAAGCAAGTTAGCTTATTTGCCATGACAGAAATGTAAAAGCCCAAGAGTTACAAGTTCCTTTTAAATCACATCATGGTTTACCATAATGCATAAGAAGGGACCTAGAATACATGATACAAGGAGAAGGTCATGTTTCTATAAAGTGTCAAGGCATCAGCAACCTAGTATATGACATAAAATCTACATATTCAGAGGTTTTAGTGTTATTACTACTGTCAAAACAATGCCAACTATGACTTCCAGGGCATGCATGGCTGTAGCTTTCCAAGTGAAGATAGCATTCACAATAGAAACAAAATGCACTATCATATTAGGGGGCAGTAGAGTGCAGTAATTGAAAGCATGAACCTTGGAAAGTTGTCCTAAGAAGTTTGAACTTTATACTGATAAGAAGCCATTTAGGCTATTTAAAAAGAGCTTTGTAAATTGTTTCCCATCTACCCTCAAGGGAACTGATCATTCTCTAATTTATCTTTTAACTAGTATGTAACCTTATTATTGTAACCTACACACCTACACACCTACACACAGAGAGAGAGAGAGCCAGAATGGAGCTACAGCAATAACAGACATGGTAATAGCAAAAATGAGACTAGATGTTATAACCTTTTACATCTTTTTTCTTAGAAAATAATTTGTTATTTCATTATTGTCTTATTCTAGCTCCAGCCTAAAACCCTATGAAACGTAAGCCACAACTGAGGCCCATAGGAACCACATGAAGAGCCATTGCAGCTGCCTGCTTTCTGCCTTAGGCAATTCTACCAAGCTACGTACTGGCTATCTCATTTCATTTCCTGTTCACTGACTACATGGGCTACTTAGCTATCTGTGGTTTCTACATCTCTGATTGGTCCTGTCCCTGGGTTTGGGCTACTAGGTTAAACGTGTTTATTCAAAATGTAGTTTTGAATCTGTCTACATTTATCTATCTATCTCTGTCACTCCTTGGCCAGGTGGTGGCTGAAAATCATACTTCCATATGCACAAATACTGGAACTATTAACCAAAAATTAAAATATTATTTCTGTTGGATGATGGGATTATGAATATTTTTCATTGCTTTCCCAAATTTTTCTTCAGTGTTACTATTTATCAGACTAAAAAACAGGTCACTAATATTTTTGGCAAATTGGACTAAAAAAGAGAGGGGGGAATAAATGAGCTACTAAGCAAGCTGTAAAATGATTTCCAAAAATCCTTTCCATGGCACATTGATTTGATGCCTATTGCTACAATTTAAAAGTCTATTAGACCAGAATATAGTATGCTAAAGCATCCACTCAATTTCTCCTTGATAAGAGGTAAAATGTTGTTAAGATCACTTAAGATGACTTTTATTTACTCTGGCAGTGACAGACTATAGATATGATCACACTAAATTTAATTAAGCTTCCTCCACGCAAAGAATTTCCAATGGTCCTTTTCTGATGAAAATCACTTTGGGTCCTGGTGCTTCCCCATGAGGCCCTGTGTAGTGTAGTGTACCCTGTCCTCTTGGGAACTGTCATAAATTTCTCTGGCTCAGGGAAGGTGTGTTGTTCATCTTTTCATTGCCAGTACCTAAGAATATCAGGCACTTTGAAGGAAAAGAGGGAGAGATGGCTGACAAGACACAGGTAGTGTGTGTCTCCTCCACGGAGAGGAACCAGAATAATAAGCAGATACCTTTCAAACAGACTGTCTAGGAGAGAACACTAGGATTCACTATAGAAGTGACAAGATGCACCAAAAGTGAATAAAGAGAGGGTTCAAGGCAACTTGGCTAGCCAGGGACTGACTGAAAGCCTGGAGAGGGTCCTGGATGTAGAAAAACAAGAAGAGAGAAACCCCCAGAGTTCCACACTCCAAAATGGGCTTTTACAATCTTGGCTAGGGAGAACCCCTCAATCCCTGTGGGCTGACACAGGAAGCTACCTGGAGATTGCCCAGAGATGTTGCGCCAAAAGGGAATCAACGCAAAATCCCACAGGCATCCAAGCCTAGACCAGCGTTGGCTAAATGCCATAGTGACAGCCTAGATACCAGGAATCTACAGATGAAGCTGCTGTTGCTACACTGCTCCAAGGAGGGGAGAGGAGACTGGGTGCTTCCATGTACCCCTGGGGGGTCCTTACTGCCCTGCTTGGGGCTACCGTTGCGACTGAGACGCGGGTGGACCACACTCTCCAGAGCCTCTAGCTCACACTGCTTACCTGGGAGGGGCCCCGCCCTACCTAGTCCTGACCTTAGGCACCATATTGAGAGTTCAATGCTGGGCTGTGCTCCACCCTCAGGCTGAGTTTGGGCTGATGTGGCTGCAGCCACCACCTGGCCAAGGAGTGACAAAGAAGCTAAGCTCTCCTACTCATACTTAGGACAATACCCACCACCCTGCTGCAGACTGCTGTGAAACTGAGACTCAAGCAGATCATACTCCCCGCAGTTTCTTGCCCATGCTGCCTTCCTAGGTGCACCCTTCCCTCCCCGGGTCGCAGGTCCAAGGCATCATTTAGAAAGTTTAATGCTGGGCTGTGCCTTGCCCTTGGGCTTAGTTCAAGCTGATAAGGCTGCATCTGCTGCCTGGCTGAGGAGGGACAGGGAAATCAGGCTCTCTTACATATACCAAGGATAATACCCACTGCTCTGCTATAGACTGCTGTGCGACTAAAACTTAAGCAGACCACACTCCTCACACTGGCCCATGCTACACACCTGAGAGGGGCCTTGCCCTCTCTGGTCACAGGCCCCAGCTAGCACCATTTTGAGAGTTTAATGCAAGGCTGTGCCCTCAGCCTGAGTTTGAGGCTACCCGGCTGCAATTACCAACCAGCCGAGGGAGGCACAGGGAAACCAGACTCTCCTGCTTATAACTAGGACAATACCTATCACCCTGTTTCAGGCAGCTGTGGGACTGAGGACTAGCCTGCCCAACCCATCACAGCTACTAGCAACACCAACGAAGACCACTTGGCTCCCAGTGGGTTGCTCCACTACCACTATTGCCATTACCCATATCATACCAGCTGCCCAGGAGTCTGAGAACCTGCCCACATACCTGGCCTACTGTACTTCCACTACTAGCTTCTAAGCAAGTGAAGTATAGGCCCAAGAATTGGCTCTCCAGGACCCACTAACACTGGTGCCAGCGTATGCTGCTTTGGAGACTTAAAACAGACACACAGCCTACTTCTGCCACCAGTGGGGTGTGAATACTGGCTCAGTAGGTGTCCAAGCCCCCAGCAAAACTTCACCACAGCCTCAGCTAACTATACCCTAAGCCATAGAGGAAATAACAGATACCACTGAACCTGTGTACTACCAAAGAAGTCATACAAAGACCACACTACTGCAGGCACCCAAAATCAAAGCCAAAGCATCCTATTCAACCAACAACATATATCTATCTTCAGGAAAAAATTCTGCCCTACAAAAGCAATTTCAAAAAATTGGAACAAGTGAATACTAAACCAGATGTTTATATATCAATGGAAGGACATGGGAAACATGAACAAGCAGGAAACTATGACACCATCAGAGGACCACAACTGTTGTCCTGCACCAGATCCCAACCAAAAATAATTCCTTGAAATGCCAGATAAAAAATTCAAAATACTGATTTTGAAGAAGCTCCATGAGATACAAGAGAAATCTGAGAACCAATACAAATAAATCAGAAAATCAATTCAGGATATAAATGAGAAATTTACCAAGGAGATAAATATCTTAAACAAAAACCAAACAGAAATTCTGGAAATGAAAAATTCATTGAAAAAAATACAAAATACATTTAAAAGCTTCAATAATAGAGTAGACTAAGAAGAAAGAATCTCAGAACTTGAAGACAGGTCTTTTGAAATAATCCAATCAGACAAAAATAGGGAAAATAATAATAAAAAAGAATGAACAAAGCCTTCAAGACTTCTGGGACTACACAAAGTGACTGAACTTATAAATTATCAGTATTCCAATGGGGAAGGGAGATCAAAAGTTCAGAAAACATATTTAAGGAAATAGTCAATAAAAACTTTCCAAGACAAACAAGAGAGTTAGACATCCAGATTCAGGAGGCATAGCAAAGAGGAAATCACTATGGCATATTATATTCAGAATGTCAAAAGTCAAAGTAAATTAAAATTAGTAAGAGAAAAGCATCTAGTCACCTATGAAGGAAACCCCATCAAACTAACAGCAGACTTTCTAAAAGAAACCTTACAGGCCAGAAGACAATGGAATGGGATTATCAAAGTGCTGAAAGAAAAAAAGAATCAGCCCAAAATTTTACTTCCTGCCAGAATAAGTTTCACAAATGGAGACAAAATAAAGTCTTTCCCAGAGAAGCAAACACTGAGAGAATTTGTTACCACTAGACTGGTCCTTCAGGAGATGCTCAAAGGAGTCTTAAAAACATGGAAATGAAAGGTCAACAATCACCATCATGAAAATACATGAAAATATAAAACTCGTAAGTCTTATAAAACAACTGCACAAAGGAGAAAAAGAATCAAATGGGAACACAATAGAATTTCATTAAACCACAAAGACAAAAAGACAACTAGAAAACAATTAACAATGGACAGGAACAAAGCCTCACATATCAATATTAACCTTGAATGTAAATAGATTAAATGATCCACTTAAAATATACAGATTGACAGAATGGATTTTAGAAAGCATGATCCAGCGATATCTACATACAAGAAACTCACCTTACCTGTAAAGACACATATAGACTGAAAATAAAGGGGTAGAAAAAGACATTCTATGAAAACAGATTTCAAAAGTGAGCAGGAATAACTATATTTATATCAGATAAAATAGACTTTAAACAAAAACTGAACAGAAATTCTGAAAATGAAAAATTCATTGGAAAAAAAAAAAACAGTAAAAAAAAAACAGTAAAAAAAAAAAAAGACAAAGGTCATTATATAATGATAAAGGTATCAATTCTGCAAGAGAATATGACAATCTTAAATATATATGCACCCAATATCAGAGAACTCAAATTCACAAAACAAGCATTATTAGACCTAAAGGAAGAAGTATACAGTAATATGATAATAGTGGGGGGTCTTCAACACATCACTCACAGCACTAGATAGATCATCAAGATAAAATAACAAAGAAACATTGGACTTTAGATCAAATGAACTTAATAGATATTTACAGAACATTCTACCCAACAACCAAAGAATATATATTATTTTCATCAGCACATGGAACACTATATAAGATATACCATGTTAGTCCACAAATCTTAAAATTTTTTAAAAAATCAAAACTGTATTAAGTATCTTCTCAGATCACAGTAGAATAAAGCTAGAAATCACTACCAAAGGAACTGTGGAAACTATACAAACACACAGAAATTAAACAACATGCTTCTGAATGATTGCTAGGTCAATGAAGGAAGTAAGATACAAATTTTAAAATCTTTTGAAATAAATGAAAATGGAAACAACATACCCAAACTGGTGGTATACAGCAAAAGCAGTGCTAAGAGGGAAGTTGATAGCATTAAATGCCTACATCAAAAAAGTAGAAAGATCATAAATTAACAATTCATGTCACACCTCAAGGAACTAGAAAAACAAGAAGAAACCAAACCCAAAGTTAGCAGAAGAAAAGAAATAACAAAGATAAGAGTAGAAATAAATGAAACAAAAAAAAGCAAAGGATCAACAAAATGAAAAGATGGTTCTTTGAAAAGATAAACAAAATTGATAAACCACTAGCTAGACTAACCAAGAAGAGAGAAGATTCAAATAAAAACAATTCAGAAATGAAAAGGGAGACATTACAATTGATACCACAAAAATACAAAAGATCATCAGAGACTATTATAAACAACTATACACTATGCTTAGAGGAAATAGATAAATTCTGGGAAACATACAACCTCCCCAAATCGAACCAGGAAGAAATGAAACTCCTGAATAGATCAATAATGACTAGTGAGATTGAATCAGTGATTAAAAAAAAAAAAAATCTCCCAACAAAACAAAGTCTAGGACTAGATGGATTCCCAGTCGGGTTCTACCAAACATACAAAGAAGAACTAATACCAATCCTCCTGAAACTACCCCCAAAAATCAAGGAGGACATAATTCTTCCTAATTCTACAAAGCCAGAATCACCATGATATCAAAACCAGACAACCACACAAAAACAAAAAAGAAAACTACAGACCAATATCTCTGATGAACATAGACACAAAAAAACTCAACAACGTACTAACAAATCAAATCCAACAGCACATCAAAAACATATAATACACCATGATCAAATGGCATTTATCCCAGAGATGCAAAGATAGTTAAACATATGCAAATACAGAATTGCGAAGATGGCCGAATAGGAACAGCTCCAGTCTCCAACTCCCAGCGCGAGCGACACAGAAGACCGGTGATTTCTGCATTTTCAACAGAGGTACGGGTTCATCTCCTAGGGAGTGCCGGACAATCGGTGCTGGTCAGCTGCTGCAGCCCGACCAGCGAGAGCTGAAGCAGGGCGAGGCATCACCTCACCTGGGAAGCACAAGGGGAAAGGGAATCCCTTTTCCTAGCCAGGGGAACTGAGACACACAACACCTGGAAAATCAGGTAACTACCACCCCAATACTGTGCTTTAAGCAAACAGGCACACCAGGATATTATATCCCACACCTGGCCGGGAGGGTCCCACGCCCATGGAGCCTCCCTCATTGCTAGCACAGCAGTCTGCTATCTAACCGCAAGGCAGCAGCGAGGTTGGGGGCGGGGCGCCCGCCATTGCTGAGGCTTAAGTAGGTAAACAAAGCCGCTGGGAAGCTCGAACTGGGTGGAGCTCACAGCAGCTCAAGGAAACCTGCCTGTCTCTGTAGACTCCACCTCTGGGGACAGGGCACAGATAAACAACAACAAAAGCAGCAGAAACCTCTGCAGACGCAAACGACTCTGTCTGACAGCTTTGAAGAGAGCAGTGGATCTCCCAACACGGAGGTTGAGATCTGAGAAGGGACAGACTGCCTGTTCAAGTGGGTCCCTGACCCCTGAGTAGCCTAACTGGGAGACATCCCCTACTAGGGGCAGTCTGACACCCCACACCTCACAGGGTGGAGTACACCCCTGAGAGGAAGCCTCCAAAGCAAGAATCAGACAGGTACACTTGCTGTTCAGCAATATTCTATCTTCTGCAGCCTCTGCTGCTGACACCCAGGCAAACAGGGTCTGGAGTGACCTCAAGTAATCTCCAACAGACCTACAGCTGAGGGTCCTGACTGTTAGAAGGAAAACTATCAAACAGGAAGGACACCTACACCAAAACCCCATCAGTACGTCACCATCATCATCAAAGACCAGAGGCAGATAAAACCACAAAGATGGGGAAAAAGCAGGGCAGAAAAGCTGGAAATTCAAAAAATAAGAGCGCATCTCCCCCGGCAAAGGAGCGCAGCTCATCGCCAGCAACGGATCAAAGCTTGACGGAGAATGACTTTGACAAGATGGGAGAAGAAGGCTTCAGTCCATCAAACTTCTCAGAGCTAGAAGGGTACTTCTTTGCGTACCCAGCGCAAAGAAACTAAAAATCTTGAAAAAAAAGTGGAAGAATTGATGGCTACAGTAATTAATGCAGAGAAGGTCATAAACGAAATGAAAGAGATGAAAACCATGACACGAGAAATACGTGACAAATGCACAAGCTTCAGTAACCGACTCAATCAACTGGAAGAAAGAGTATCAGCGATTGAGGATCAAATGAACGAAATGAAGCGAGAAGAGAAACCAAAAGAAGAAAGAAGAAAAGGAAATGAACAAAGCCTGCAAGAAGTATGGGATTATGTAAAAAGACCAAATCTACATCTGATTGGAGTGCCTGAAAGTGAGGGGGAAAATGGAACCAAGTTGGAAAACACTCTTCAGGATATCATCCAGGAGAATTTCCCCAACCTAGTAGGGCAGGCCAACATTCAAATCCAGGAAATACAGAGAACGCCACAAAGATACTCCTCAAGAAGAGGAACTCCAAGACACATAATTGCCAGATTCACCGAAGTTGAAATGAAGGAAAAAGTCTTAAGGGCAGCCAGAGAGAAAGGTCGGGTTACCCACAGTCTGATGGGAAGCCCATCAGACTAACAGCAGATCTCTCGGCAGAAACTCTACAAGTCAGAAGAGAGTGGGGGCCAATATTCAACATTCTTTTTTTTTTTTTTTTTTTTTTTGAGACGGAGTCTCGCTCTGTCGCCCAGGCTGGAGTGCAGTGGCGCGATCTCGGCTCACTGCAAGCTCCGCCTCCCAGGTTCACGCCATTCTCCTGCCTCAGCCTCCCGAGTAGCTGGGACTACAGGCGCCCACAACCGCGCCCGGCTAATTTTTTGTATTTTTAGTAGAGACGGGGTTTCACCGTGGTCTCGATCTCCTGACCTTGTGATCCGCCCGCCTCGGCCTCCCAAAGTGCTGGGATTACAGGCGTGAGTCACCACGCCCGGCATCAACATTCTTAAAGAAAAGAATTTTAAACCCAGAATTTCATATCCAGCCAAACTAAGTTTCATAAGTGAAGGAGAAATAAAATCCTTTACAGATAAGCAAATGCTTAGAGATTTTGTCACCACTAGGCCTGCCTTACAAGAGACCCTGAAGGAAGCACTAAACATGGAAAGGAACAACCGGTACCAGCCATTGCAAAAACATGCCAAAAGGTAAAGACCATCGAGGCTAGGAAGAAACTGCATCAACTAACGAGCAAAATAACCAGTTAATATCATAATGGCAGGATCAAGTTCACACATAACAATATTAACCTTAAATGTAAATGGACTAAATGCTCCAATTAAAAGACACAGACTGGCAAACTGGATAGAGTCAAGACCCATCAGTCTGCTGTATTCAGGAGACCCATCTCACATGCAGAGACATACATAGGCTCAAAATAAAGGGATGGAGGAAGATTTACCAAGCAAATGGAGAACAAAAAAAAGCAGGAGTTGCAATACTAGTCTCTGATAAAACAGACTTTAAACCATCAAAGATCAAAAGAGACAAAGAAGGCCATTACATAATGGTAAAGGGATCAATTCAACAGGAAGAGCTAACTATCCTAAATATATATGCACCCAATACAGGAGCACCCAGATTCATAAAGCAAGTTCTTAGAGACTTACAAAGAGACTTAGACTCCCATACAATAATAATGGGAGACTTCAACACTCCACTGTCAACATTAGACAGATCAACGAGACAGAAAGTTAACAAGGATATCCAGGAATTGAACTCATCTCTGCAGCAAGCAGACCTAATAGACATCTATAGAACTCTCCACCCCAAATCAACAGAATATACATTCTTCTCAGCACCACATCGCACTTATTCCAAAATTGACCACATAATTGGAAGTAAAGCACTCCTCAGCAAATGTACAAGAACAGAAATTATAACAAACTGTCTCTCAGAACACAGTGCAATCAAACTAGAACTCAGGACTAAAAAACTCAATCAAAACCGCTCAACTACATGGAAACTGAACAACCTGCTCCTGAATGACTACTGGGTACATAACGAAATGAAGGCAGAAATAAAGATGTTCTTTGAAACCAATGAGAACAAAGACACAACATACCAGAATCTCTGGGACACATTTAAAGCAGTGTGTAGAGGGAAATTTATAGCACTAAATGCCCACAACAGAAAGCTGGAAAGATCTAAAATTGACACTCTAACATCACAATTAAAAGAACTAGAGAAGCAAGAGCAAACACATTCAAAAGCTAGCAGAAGGCAAGAAATAACTAAGATCAGAGCAGAACTGAAGGAGATAGAGACACAAAGAACCCTCCAAAAAATCAATGAATCCAGGAGTTGGTTTTTTGAAAAGATCAACAAAATTGACAGACCGCTAGCAAGACTAATAAAGAAGAAAAGAGAGAAGAATCAAATAGATGCAATAAAAAATGATAAAGGGGATATCACCACCGACCCCACAGAAATACAAACTACCATCAGAGAATACTATAAACACCTCTACGCAAATAAACCAGAAAATCTAGAAGAAATGGATAATTTCCTGGACACTTACACTCTTCCAAGACTAAACCAGGAAGAAGTTGAATCCCTGAATAGACCAATAGCAGGCTCTGAAATTGAGGCAATAATTAATAGCCTACCAACGAAAAAAAGTCCAGGACCAGATGGATTCACAGCTGAATTCTACCAGAGGTACAAGGAGGAGCTGGTACCATTCCTTCTGAAACTATTCCAATCAATAGAAAAAGAGGGAATCCTCCCTAACTCATTTTATGAGGCCAACATCATCCTGGTACCAAAGCCTGGCAGAGACACAACAAAAAAAGAGAATTTTAGACCAATATCCCTGATGAACATCGATGCAAAAATCCTCAATAAAATACTGGCAAACCGGATTCAGCAGCACATCAAAAAGCTTATCCACCATGATCAAGTGGGATTCATCCCTGGGATGCAAAGCTGGTTCAACATTCGCAAGTCAATAAACATAATCCAGCATATAAACAGAACCAAAGACAAGAACCACATGATTATCTCAATAGATGCAGAAAAGGCTTTTGACAAAATTCAACAGCCATTCATGCTAAAAACGCTCAATAAATTCGGTATTGATGGAACATACCTCAAAATAATAAGAGCTATTTATGACAAACCCACAGCCAATATCATACTGAATGGGCAAAAACTGGAAAAATTCCCTTTGAAAACTGGCACAAGACAGGGATGCCCTCTCTCACCACTCCTATTCAACATAGTGTTGGAAGTTCTGGCTAGGGCAATCAGGCAAGAGAAAGAAGTCAAGGGTATTCAGTTAGGAAAAGAAGAAGTCAAATTGTCCCTCTTTGCAGATGACATGATTGTATATTTAGACAACCCCATTGTCTCAGCCCAAAATCTCCTTAAGCTGATAAGAAACTTCAGCAAAGTCTCAGGATACAAAATTAATGTGCAAAAATCACAAGCATTCTTATACACCAGTAACAGACAAACAGAGAGCCAAATCATGAATGAACTTCCATTCACAATCGCTTCAAAGAGAATAAAATATCTAGGAATCCAACTTACAAGGGATGTAAAGGACTTCTTCAAGGAGAACTACAAACCACTGCTCAGTGAAATAAAAGAGGACACAAACAAATGGAAGAACATACCATGCTCATGGATAGGAAGAATCAATATCGTGAAAATGGCCATACTGCCCAAGGTTATTTATAGATTCAATGCCATCCCCATCAAGCTACCAATGAGTTTCTTCACAGAATTGGAAAAAACTGCTTTAAAGTTCATATGGAACCAAAAAAGAGCCCGCATCTCCAAGACAATCCTAAGTCAAAAGAACAAAGCTGGAGGCATCACGCTACCTGACTTCAAACTATACTACAAGGCTACAGTAACCAAAACAGCATGGTACTGGTACCAAAACAGAGATATAGACCAATGGAACAGAACAGAGTCCTCAGAAATAATACCACACATCTACAGCCATCGGATCTTTGACAAACCTGAGAGAAACAAGAAATGGGGAAAGGATTCCCTATTTAATAAATGGTGCTGGGAAAATTGGCTAGCCATAAGTAGAAAGCTGAAACTGGATCCTTTCCTTACTCTTTATACGAAAATTAATTCAAGATGGATTAGAGACTTAAATGTTAGACCTAATACCATAAAAACCCTAGAGGAAAACCTAGGTAGTACCATTCAGGACATAGGCATGGGCAAAGACTTCATGTCTAAAACACCAAAAGCAACGGCAACAAAAGCCAAAATTGACAAATGGGATCTCATTAAACTAAAGAGCTTCTGCACAGCAAAAGAAACTACCATCAGAGTGAACAGGCAACCTACAGAATGGGAGAACATTTTTGCAATCTACTCATCTGACAAAGGGCTAATATCCAGAACCTACAAAGAACTCAGACAAATTTACAAGAAAAAAACAAACAACCCCATCAAAAAGTGGGCAAAGGATATGAACAGACATTTCTCAAAAGAAGACATTCATACAGCCAACAGACACATGAAAAACTGCTCATCATCACTGGCCATCAGAGAAATGCAAATCAAAACCACAATGAGATACCATCTCACACCAGTTAGAATGGCGATCATTAAAAAGTCAGGAAACAACAGGTGCTGGAGAGGATGTGGAGAAATAGGAACACTTTTACACTGTTGGTGGGATTGTAAACTAGTTCAACCATTATGGAAAACAGTATGGCGATTCCTCAAGGATCTAGAACTAGATGTACCATATGACCCAGCCATCCCATTACTGGGTATATACCCAAAGGATTATAAATCATGCTGCTATAAAGACACATGCACACGTATGTTTATTGCGGCACTATTCACAATAGCAAAGACTTGGAATTGACCCAAATGTCCATCAGTGACAGACTGGATTAAGAAAATGTGGCACATATACACCATGGAATACTATGCAGCCATCAAAAAGGATGAGTTTGTGTCCTTTGTAGGGACATGGATGCAGCTGGAAACCATCATTCTTAGCAAACTATCACAAGAACAGAAAACCAAACACCACATGTTCTCACTCATAGGTGGGAACTGAACAATGAGATCACTCGGACTCGGGAAGGGGAACATCACACACCGGGGCCTATCATGGGGAGGGAGGAGGGGGGAGGGATTGCATTGGGAGTTATACCTGATGTAAATGACGAGTTGATGAGTGCTGACGAGTTGATGGGTGCAGCACAGCAACATGGCACAAGTATACATATGTAACAAACCTGCACGTTATGCACATGTACCCTAGAACTTAAAGTATAATAATAATAAAAAATAAATAAAAAAAAAAAAGAAAGCAATTGCGATGTAGAACAATTGTGTATGTAGAAACTTAAAAATATGTAAGACTTTTGATCTAAACAATCAGAATTCTAGGGAATTTTTCCAAAGATAATCAGGTATGCAGCCAAAGAATATTAGATGCAACATTACTGATAATATTAAAAAATTGATTATCTCTTGTGTCCCAAGTAGAATGGTTTAATAAATTAGTGCAAATTCATGTGATGTGATGTTATGCAGCTGTTAAAATTATAGCTTGGAATATTATTTGATAACCTGGGAAAAGGTTTGTGATATATTAAGTGAAAAGGAAAATCCAAAACTGTAAATAATCTGATTTTTAAATTATTATTAGTATTTCATTGAGAAAAGGATTGGAAGGGAATCAGTCAGAGGCTTTCATTTCTGGATAGTGAGTCTTGGAACATGCTCATAGTAAGGCGTGCACTTTTGTTTATTTGTTGCTCAAATAAGCAAATGAATAAATTGTGAGATTATGAAAAAAATATGCAAATACAAAAATCAAAATATGCAAATTAATAAATGCAAATAATCACATAAGAATGAAGAACAAAAACCATATGATCATCTTAATAGATGCAAAAAAAGTATCCATTAAAACTCAACATCCTTTCATAACAAAAGTCCTCAACAAGGCATAGAAGGAACATATATCGACATAATAAAGGCCATATACAACAAATCCATAGCCAATATTATACTTAATGGGGAAAAGTTGAAAGCAGTCCCTCTAAAAACTGGAACAAGACAAGGATGCCCACTTTCACCACTCTTATTCAATATAGTATGGAAGTTCTAGCCAGAGCAATCAGGCAAAAGAAAAAAATAAAAGACATCCAAATTGGAAAAGAAGAAGTCAAATTAGCCCTGTTTGCTGACTATATGATCTTATATCCAGACAATCCTAAAGACTCCACCAAAAAAACTCTTAGATTTGATCAACGAATTCAGTAAAGTTTCAGGATACAAAATCAATGTACATAAATCAATAGTATTTCTATAAACCAACAATGATCTATTGGAGGGCCAAATCAGGAAGGCAATCCCATTTACAATAGTTAAATAATAATAATAATGATAATGATAATAATAAAATACCTAGAAATATATTTAACTAAGGAGATAAAAGAGCTCTACAAGGAAAATTACAAAACACTAATGAAAGAAATTGGAAACAAATGGAAAAACATCCCATGTTCATGGATTGGAAGAATTAATATCATTAAAATGTTCATACTGCCCAAATCAATCTACAGGTTCAATGAAATCCCTATCAAAATATCGTCATTTTCCACAAAGTTAGAAAAAACCTATTCTAAAGTTCATATGAAATCAAAAAAGAGCCAGAATAGCCAAAGCAATGCTAAGTGAAAGAGAAAAGAACAAGGCTGAGGCATCATATTGCCTCAAGTGAAAAGAACAGGCTGAAGGCATCATATTGCCTGACTTCAAATTATACTGCAAGACTCTGTCTCAAAACATAATAAAAATTAAAAATTAAAATTATCTAATTAATTTCTGTCTCCCATGCTAGACTATAAGCTCCAATGAACATTGGTTTTGAGAATTATAACTAGCACATAATAGATACTCAGTAAATATTTTTCAAATAATTTTTTTTATTTTTTATTTTTTTGAGACGGAGTCTCGCTCTGTCGCCCAGGCTGGAGTGCAGTGGCGCAATCTCTGCTCACTGCAAGCTCTGCCCCCTGGGTTCACGCCATTCTCCTGCCTCAGCCTCCCGAGTAGCTGGGACTACAGGCGCCCACCACCACACCTGGTTAAGTTTTTGAATTTTTTTGTAGAGACTGGGTTTCACCGTGTTAGCCAGGATGGTCTCGATATCCTGACCTCGTGATCTGCCCACCTCGGCCTCCCAAAGTGCTGGGATTACAGGCATGAGCCACTGTGCCCAGCTCAAATAAATTTTAAAATGACTGAATTCTTAGTGGATCTATGCTCTAAACCAGAAATCTCGTAAATTATTGTCTGTTCCTGAAATATTTTTCCACAAAGCCAAAATTCCCACTTCTTTCTACAAAATCTCTTTCAACACCAACAACTAAGTGCATATCAGTTAAGGAATTGTTATGGGTTTTTGTCAAAAAACAAAAAACTGAAAATCTTGTTACGGTATTTGGCAAATATTCTTTATTTGAAATAAAATCTCTGTTTCCAGGTAAAGTTGTGTTTCTCTTCTCCCCTTCTCTTCCCTGCTTTCTGTGTATTTGTGTGTGTGTGTGTGTGTATACACACACAGATTTGGTGGGGAGACTTAATTCAGTGTAAAATTCAAACAAGAATATAAGAAAAGAAGTTTTAGCAAAGTTTGCCTAATGTTTAGAGGTGTTTAAAATAAAAGATTCATTATTTCATTCACTCATCCATCGAATATTCTCATGTGTTTAGTTTGCACCAGGTATTGCTGAATGCAGAAAATCCAGAAGAATAAAACTCAACCCTACTTTTAGGAAGCTTCATCTTATAGAAGGGACAGATACTTAAAAACATTATGACAGTACCACATACAGTGATATAAGTGCAATCCAAAAAGTAAGAATAAGGTATAGAAGTAGCACAGAGGAAGAAGTCATTTATCACCAGAGTTGATGGATAGGAAGAGAAGGATTAAGTCAGAAAAATACTTCTATAATCGCTATCCACTTCTGTTCCTAGCTTTACTTATTCCAAAACTCTCATTCATTGTTAAGTTGCTTGGTATACTATAGACTATACATAGTATTGTCTATATATACTTAGAGTTGATTATAGTATACCAATAAATCTTTTAAAATGTTCAACAATTCTTTTAAAACAATTAAACATTTTATTTTAAAAATATTTAACCCATTTCCCATTTAGAAAAAAAAGTTACAAAAGTATTACAATGAACTCCCAAACACCCTTAAATGAGGTTTACTCATTATTAACATCTTGCATTTTATCTTTCTCTCTCAATATATTTAAAAAGTTGGCTGGGTGCAGTGTCTCATGCCTGTAATCCTAGCACTCTGGGAGGCCGAGGTGGGAGGATTGCTTAAGGCCAGGAGTTCAAGACCAACCTAGGCCAACATAGTGAGACCCCCATCTCTATTTAAAAAAAAAAATTAAGTATATAAAATAAAGCAATAAACACGTTATTTTGCTCAACAATTTGAAAGTAAGTTGCAGAGAGCATGACCCTTTACCCCTAAATACTTTAGCATGTATCTCCTAAGCATGGACATTCTCTTACATGATCATATTATAATAAGCAAATTCAAGAAATGTATCATTAATGTAGTATTATTATCTATTATAAAGTCCTTACGTAACTTTCGCTGATTCACCCAATATTGTCCTTTAGAGCTGCTTCTCCTCATGCCCCAACCCAGAATCTAATCTGTGATTACATATTGCATTTAGCTGTCATGTCTCTTTTAATCTGGAACAATTCAAGATGAATTATTTGTTTTTCATGACACTAACATTTTAGAAGCACACAGGACAGTTGTTTTATAAATGGCTCTTCAATTTTTTTTTTCTGGTTATGTTCTCTTAATTTCATTCAGCACTTTTGGCAATAATACTGTATAATGATATTTCCTTTTCAGTATATCACACCAGGAAGAACCTGCTGTCAGTTTGTACCTTTGTTTTTGTTTGTATTTAGAGATAGCATCTCACTCTGTCACCCAGGCTGGAGTACAGAGGCACAATCCTGGCTCAGTGCAGCCTCTACCTCCTTGACTCAAGGAATCCTCCTGCCTCAGCCTTCTGAGTAGTTGAGACTACAGGCATGCACCAGCATGCCTTTCTAATTTAAAAGATTTCTGTTTTGCAGAGACAAGGTGTCACTCTGTTGCCCAGGCTGAATGTACCATTATTAATGCTGTTAACTTTGATTACTTGAAAACAAGATGATTTCCCCACTGTTAACATTCTTCCCTTTGTAAATAATGAGTAATCTGTGAGGAGATACTGTGAAGCTGTAATTATCTTGTTGACCAAACACTCTGACCCAATAGTTTTATATTCACTGATGACTCTTGCCTGAATCAGTTATTTTATCATTCTGTTTACATGTATTAGTTGGCATTCTACTTTTTTTAAGCTTTCTCTTCTCACCCCATTGGTTTGTATTTTAGAATCATAGGAACTCATGGATTTTTTTTTATACCACATGTTAAAATCTATTACTGTTATTTTTCAGATTAAGTTCAGATTGTCCTGCTTTGGCCAAACTGCCTTCTGTGTCACTTTGACATGATATGCTTTTTAGCACTTTCTTACTTTCTGACAAGATGTTCCAGGCTTATCTTGTACTTTCTCTGCCTTAGCCCAAAAATTGGCCACTTCTCCAAGAAGTTTTGGTTCCTTTCAATGCAGAAAGACTTAAAAACCAAAGCCTAGCACTATTAATAGGTATGTTCATTGCTACTAAGCAGTCATTGCTCCCAGGCCCTTTCAGACTATAGAGCATTTGAAATCAATTAAACAAACAAACAAACAAACAAAAACATGCTGATACCTCTAACTCCAATCCAGTACCACAGGGTTTTTTCCTTGCCTTGCTCATCCAAATCTGTATCTCCCTTCTTCCACAATGAGACTCCTAGCTCCTAACAATATCAATATAGTTTTTCAAGGCCAGACACGCTGGCTCACGCCTGTAATCTGAACACACTGGGAGGCTGAAGCACGAAGACTTCTTGAGGCCAGGAATTCAAGACCAGCCTGGGCAACACAGGGAGACCGGTTTCTACCAATAAATAAATAAATAAGCTGGGTGTAGTGGTGCACACCTGTACTCCCAGCTACTTCAGAGGCTGAGGTAGGAGGATTGCTTCAGCCTGGGAGGTTGAGGCTGCAGTAAGCCGTGATAACACCATTGCATTCCAGCCTAGGTGACAGAGCAAGACCCTGATCTCAAAAAAAAGTTTTTGATTTGCTTTTCTAATGCAATGGGTCAAGCCTGTAATCTCAGCATTTTGAGAGGCCATCGTGGGTGGATCGTTTGAACCCAGGAGTTCCAAACCAGCCTGGGCAATATGGTGAAACCCCATCTCTACAAAAAAATACAAAAATTAACCAGGCATGGTGGTGCATGCTTGTAGTCCCAACTACTAGGAAGACCAAGGTGGGAGGATTGCTTGAGCCCTGAGGTCAAGGCTGTAGAGAGCCATGATTGCACCATTGCATTCCAGCCTGGGTGGCAGAGTAAGAACCTGTCTCAAAACAACCACGACAAACAACCCCAAAAAACAAAATCCTAAAATGCATACAAAGACAGCTTCAGAATTGCTATACCCATACCACTACCAACAATAAACATATAGTAAATAAACGTAGCAAAGCGAGGTTTTCTTTTGTTTTCAGATTGGGGATATGTAATGAGAATACTATTTCAAAAGTTACTCAGATTTAGTCTGGATAACCTAGTTACATTTTTGAATATGTGAAATAGTAACATAATTCTGAAATAAAAATACAAACATACATACTTAGAAGTGTCATCTCTCCTCTGTCTTTTCCACACCGTTTCTATCCACCCTCTGCAGTAGACCATTTCATTATTTTCTGGTTCATCTTATTTCTTCTTGAAAAAATAAGTAATGTGTATATTTTCTTTTTACTAGCAAAAAAGTTGTATACCATATATATTATTTTACATTCTCATCTTTTACTTACTTAACATATCCATATCAGTTCAGGGACATTTCTCATCCTTTCTACATCTTCATAGTACTTATGATGTACATACACCAGTTTATTCAACCAATTTTCGTAAGTTTGTTCACATTATTTTGTAATTACAAATAATACTGCAGTAACCTTGTGTACATTTAATTTTGAACTGTTGATGGCATATCTTCACAGAAAATTCTTAAAAGTGTGATTGTTGGGTCAAAGGATAAATGCATATATAGTTGTCACATATTGCCAAATTCAGCTTCAAAAACTTTTGTGTTCTCAGCAGCAATGCATGAAGAATGCCTATGTCTCCTACAGCCTTGCCAAAATAGTGTGTTGTCAAGAGTCTTGACATTTTGCCCATCTAATAAATGAGAAATAATGTATCAGTGTAGTTTTCATTTGCATTTCTCTTATTAAGCTGAATATTTTTTCTTATACTTGTGAGCTATTTTTTATATCTTTCTTGGAGAATTTTCTGTCCTTACCACTTTTTCCTATTGAATTTTTCATCCTTTTATAATTCAATGCTTAAAATTATTGGCCGGGCACGGTAGCTCACGCCTGTAATACCAACATTTTGGGAAGCTGAGGTGGGCAGATCACTTGAGGTCAGGAGTTCAAGACCAGCCTGGCCAACATGGTAGAGAAACTCCATCTCTACTAAAAATACAAAAATTAGCTGGGCATACTGGAGCACTCTGTAATCCCAGCTACTCGGGAGGCTGAGGCAGGAGAACTGCTTGAACCCAGGAGGGAGAGGGTACGGTGAGCAAAGATTGTCTCACTGCACTACAGCCTGGGTGACAGAGTGAGACTGTGTCTAAAAAAAAAAGAAAAGAAAAGAAAAATTGTATTGGGGATATTAAACCTTTTCTTGTGATGTGTATTGCAAATAATTTTACCATGTGGCCTTTTGCTTTTGAGTTTGCTTATGCTATTTTTTGTCATACAAAAGTGGCTTTATTTTTTAATGCAATGTAAATGTTATATAACAAAAGTTTTTTTTTTATTTTTACATAATTTGTCAACCTTTTCCTTTCTTATACTTGGATTTTGAATCACAGAAAGTCTTTCCCCAAAGATTCTTCCCCATGTAAGAATGCACACACGTTTTCTCCTAGTAGTTGTAAGACTTTTATTTTTACTTTTAGGCTTCTTATCAATTTAGAATTTATTCTTATGTATAACGCACATATCCAATTCTTTTCCTCAGCATCATTTATTAAAACACATCATATTTGCCCCAGTGACTAGAGATGCCATCTTTATTAATACTAAACCCCAATATAGGTTTGGGTCTATTTCTGCACTTTTTAAAAACTCCACTGTATGGTCTACTGGAATATCAGTGCTATACTATTCTAATTGTGTAGGTTTTACAGTTTGTTTTCATATCTGGTAGGGCTAGTAGCCCCCTAGGACTCTCCTAGTTTTTAGGGATTTCCTAGATATCCTTGCATGTTCATTTTTTCATATAGACTTTACTATCAACTTGTCTAATTCAAGGGGATAAAAAAGCTTATTGGTATTTTTATTAGAGTCATTTATGTTATTTTTTTCTTGGTACAACTGGTTTCTGTCCTATTTTGTTAATTTCTGCTTTTATCTTGATAATTTCCTCCTTTTAATGTTCATTTGGTTTACTTTGTTGTCTTGTTTAATTACCTTTTGAGTTGAACTTTAATTAAATTTTCTTCTTTCAAATTTTCTCTTTTATTTTCATTAAGTGTTTAAGTCTATGAAGTATCCTTGATGGCTGTTTGAAATAAATCCCCATAGATTCTGATATGCAGAGTTTTCATTGCAAATATATTTCAGAAATTCCATCATTCAGTTTCCATTTTCCCTTTTAACCAACAATTAATAGAAGAGTCTATAATTTCAAATAGAAGCCTTTTTCTAGTTTGATTTAGTTGTTGATTTCTAGTGTAGATGCACTGTGATCACAGAATGTTGTTTTAATATTTCTACTTCATGGACATTACTATTTTCTTTGGGGTTTTTTTGGAATTTTTAAAATTTTATTTTTTAATTGACAAATAATTGTACATATTCATGGAGTACATAGTGATGTTTTGATACATACAATGTATAGTGATCAGATTAGGGTAATTACTATATCCATCATGTTTTCTTTGTTTTTATGAACATTCTATGTGCACTCGAGAAGGGGGTGTAGTCTCTATTATCAGGATGTAATGTTCAGCATAAATCTTTAAGATCTGACTTATTAGTTGTGTTGCTTAGGTCTTTTAATATTGTTTTTGGTTTTTGGTTTTTTTGGTCACTTGACTTCTCTTGTACCAAGTGTGACATAAAATCTTCTATTATTTATATGTTTTTATTTCTTCTTGTACCCCCCCCACAATTTCTGCCATATAAAAGTGGTGGCTATATTATTTGTCACAGAGACATTAATAAGAGGCATTAATAATGCTTTTTGAAGGGAATTCTACTTTATATGATGTCAAACTTTTCTGAATCACTTTGTTTTAGGTGTATCTTTTGCATATAGCATAAACTTGGGTCTTGCTTTTGCTTTGTGAGCCAATTTGAAAATCTTTTTTTTTTTTTTTTTTTTTTTTTTTGAGACAGGGTCTCACTCTGTCACCCAGGCAGGAATGCAGTGGTGAAATTTTGGCTTACTGCAGCCATGACCTCCTAGGCTCAAGCAATCCTCTCACCTCAGCCTCCTGAGTAGCTGGGACTACAGGCATGTGCCACCATGCCTGACTAATTTTCTGTAGAGACAAGGGCTCACTATGTTGCCCAGGCTTGATGAAATGTATCTCTTTTTTTTATAGTTAAGTTAAACAACTCTATCATGTTGTTTTATTATAATTATCACGTTTTATTTTATATTTACCATCTTTCCCTAAGCAATGTGTCTTTTTTTCACTTTTTTTCTTTTTTCTTTCTTTTCTTTTCTTTTTTTAAAGAGACAGGGTCTCACTATGATGTCCAGGCTAGTCTTGAATGCCTGGGCTCACTCAATCCACCTGCTTTGGCCTCCCAAAGTACTGAGATTACAGGCATGAGATACTGTGCCTGGCCCTTTTTCACTCTTTAAGATAAATTCTTTTGATATTTAGGAAAGGGGTGCGATACAGTTTGCTGTGTCCCCACCCAAATCTCATCCTGAATTATAACTCACACAATTCCCATGTATCATGGGAGGAACCCGGTGGGAGGTGATTGAATTATGGGGGTGAGTCTTTCCCATGCTGTTCTCATGATAGTGAATAAGTCTCACAAGAGCTGATGGTTTTAGAAAATGGGAGTTTCCCTGCACAAGCTCTCTCTTTACCTGCCACCATCCATGTAAGAAGTGACTTGCTCCACCTTGCTTTCTGCCCTGACTGTAAGGTCATGATTCCCCAGCCATGTGGAACTGTAAGTCCAGTAAACCTGTTTTTCTTCCTAGTCTTGGGTATGTCTTTATCAGCAGCATGGAAACAAACTAATACAGGATGTTTTGTTGTTGTTTTAGGAATTATTTTTGCATTAAGCCTTTTTCAGTATTCTTATGACTGGATGGACATTCTAGTACAATGTGGCTGGTAGAACTTTCTGCAATAATGAAGATGTTCTATATCTGCACTGCCCAATATAGTAGTCACAAGCCATATGTGGGTATTGAGCACTTGAAATGTGGCTAGAGTGACAAAGGAACTGAATTTTACATTTTATTTAACTGTAATTAATTTAAATTGCAACATGTGACTAGCAGCTACTAAACTGAACAGTGCAGTAACAGTGGATTCATCAGGAAGGAGTCATGTGTACAGTATTCATGAGTATTTGCAGGTTTAAAATTGTTTTTCTATAACTAGAGCACCTGGAGAACAACCTGGTTGGAATATAAAATCCTTGGCTTATACTTCCTCTTCACTTTTTAGAAAATGCTGCTCCACTGGTATTTTCTTTGTATATTACTGATAACGTCTGATGCCAGTTTAATTTTTGGTCCTTTGTAAGTAATCAAGGCTTATTTTCAAGAGTTTTGAGAATAAGTTCATTTTTACAATCCAATAGTTTTACTAGGCTCTATCTCAAAATTGATCATTCTAAGTCAGTTTACCAGGCAAAATTGGACCTTTCAATATACATATTAAAGTCTTTTTTCATTTCCAGAAAGTTGTCTTGAATGATAATTTTAAACATAATTATGTTTCATTGGTTCCCCTCCATGTTACCTAGGGACTTCAATTATATGCACATTGGATCTTTTTTGCCTGTCTTCCATTTCAATCATTTTCTCTCTGACCTTTTTTATTTCTTTATCTCCTTTTGACTTTCTTGCTTATTTCTCTGACTTTCTACAACAGTCCTTATTAAATATTCAGTAGACTCTACTTTCCCTCAAGCACTCTGTAATTTACTCTTAATTTCTTTATTAAGTTCAATGAATTCTAATTTTGTTTCGTCTTTTTTGAGGGGAGGAATGGAGTGATTTCTGTTATTAGTTTTTAAATTTTTGATTCATTTCGTTGTTTGAGGCTATTTAATTCAGTTAGGAGTATTGTATTACATCTTCCTTCTGTTTCATAGTTTGTTGTGGGGAAGAAATTCTATCAGCCAAATGGTTTTGATTCTCATTTTCTGTTTTCTTTTTACCCTAATTTTGTATGGAAATAGGCTGCATTTTGGGGGGTCTATTTTATAGAGAGAGTAAAGATTTTAAGTGGCTTACAAGATTCCTAACTCAAGACTGGCCACTTCGGTCAGAATAGTGAGGTTTCATATATACATATATATATATATATATATATATATATATATATATATATATATATACACACAAAACATGTAATATTTGGGGGAGCAGTGAAGGGAGAAGAGGTTGATGTGTTTTGTAACTCTTTGTTTCAGTAGGATCTTAATTCCCCCCAACTTTCTTCTTTCCTTTCACTAACACATCTCCAAAGAGCACTTCCCCCTTTCTACTCATCTCTTTCCCAGAAGTGATGCCTTTCCAAAACTGCCACCTTAGGTCTGACACACTTTCAAGTCTTTTACCTTTAGACAGTACTGTGACCTAACAGATCTTAGACTGCTTTCATAGATTCTGCCTTTATTGTGAAGTTTTATCTTTCTATTGCTAATTTTGTCAGAATTAGGCCCTTGAGTCCTCTCTTCTCTTTTCCATATAGTTTTTCAAACATCTCCAAGTCTGAAACACTGAAAACAGTTCTGTTGGAATTTGGTGTTTATTTCTTATCTTAAAATAAATTGAAGTTCATAATATTCTTTCTCCTAGTAAGGCTGAAAGTGTGGGCTGCATGTAGTTTCATTTGTTTTCCTTATTAATCTGTATGTTTTTCTGGGAGAATAAGTGGACAAACTCTAACTTAGGAGGCTACCATTATCCTAGGGCAATTGGAAGTCCCTCAGGTCTTTTAATTCTTATTGTTGTTACAGAGTGTGATTTGTCCATGTTTTATGAACATTATGAAAACACCCCAGAAAAAAAGCAAAGGGATAAGTTTGTAGACAAGTCTTCCTTTTGAAGATAAATCAAGTAACTTTCTTAAAATACATATGAGCAACAGATTCTGAAATTAAAGTCTCTCATATCTAATAAATAATCTAAGGTAGAATCTGACATGATTCACTATAGCTTACAGTTTTGGGATAATTAGAAGTCCTTTCTGTAATGTGGAAATACTCACCATGAGCTTAAAAAAAAAAAAAAAAGAAAGAGCCTTTAGAGAGTTATAAGAAAGAAATAGGGCCAGGCACAGTAGCACACACACCTATAATCCCAGCACTCTGGGAGGCCAGGGCAGGAGGGTTGCTTGATCTCAGGAGTTTGAGATTAGCCTGGGCAACATGGCAAAATCCTGTCTCTACAAAAAAATACAAAAATTAGCCAGGCATGGTGGCATACGCCTGTGGTCCCAGCTACTTGGGAGGCTGAGGTAGGAGGATCGCTTATACCTGGGAGGTTGAGGCTGCAGTGAGCCGAGATTGTACCACTGCACACACACACACACAAAAAAAAAACAGAAAAGAAAATTAAAAAACAAAACTACTAGAAAGAATCCACTTTATTTGACATTTTTTATTTATTATGATGATGCAAGAACATGACAGAAGACAGAAGTGATTTCACTATGTTACACCCTGGTATAGGTGGTTTACCCATCCACCCAGTACTTATTGAGGAACACTAAACTGCCAGACAATGGGGACACAGAGATGATTAAGACATAGTCCACCACCTCACAGACAAGTAGAATATACGTAAGTCACAAAGGGTTGGATGGTATCCTTTCCAAAAAGTTGAAAACTATGCAAAACCATACTATGTATACTTTTAAGGATATATACATACATAGTATAAACATGAAAACATGAGAAAATGATAAGCATCAAATTCAAGATTGAGGTTCGCTCTTAGGGGATGGGCTGGGAGGCTGAGGGGCATATAATCAGGGAGGAATACAAAGGAGTTTCAATTTTATCTGTAGTAATTTCCTTAAAAAAGAAAAAGGTCTGAAACAAATATTATAAATTGTTAGGACCTGACAAAACTGGGTAGTAAGAAATGTGGGTATATTTGTTATATTATCTGTACTCTTTTTTATATGCTTAAAATATTTTGTAATTTCTAAAACATTTTAATCAAAATGTAGTTCAATCACCGGCAAAGTTTCTGGAGTTTTAACTAAGAAGTTTCAGAATATATTCAAGTTATGTAACAACACAAAATTGAAAACTGCTTTTAGAAATGAATGAGAAAACTGGCCCATTTGAATAGTGTTATACTTACCTGTGAGTGCTAAATAAGAAGCAATGTACCGTTTTTCCAGACCGTCTCTAATACTCTGAATTGCACCGAACACTGGAGGTATAATCATGATCAGGTTACTCACTGTATTCCCTTTAAGAGAAAAACACAAGAAGACATTTAGGTTAATCAATAACACTTTAAATAAAGATACATTCATGTAGCCTTTAACAACAATTAAACAAGTAACTTCTCAGAAAGACATTGGGAAGATATTTTCAAGTTGCTGGAAAAAAAATTCCGTACTCACCAAAAATTTCTCACAATAATCCAAATAAAATAAAGACAAATGAAACTAAAAATTTTCCACCAGCAAACCCACTAAAGGAAATTCTAATTTCTAAAGGCAAGCAAGGAAAGGATCTCAGGAAGAACCTCAGAGATATAGCAAAAAATGAGTTGGGGAAGGCAGCCTATACTGATGCACTGAAATTGTGGTCCATGGATGCAGTATGACAAGATGAATACAGGATTGGCTTAATTTTGTTACTTGGAATAAAAAAACAACAAATTGCAGTTTACATTTTGTATGTCTCTTTAACATTTCATTTTTCTAGTAATGTTTCAATTTCTAGTTTCTGTTTCTAGCAAAACATAGAAGGCTTAATTAATGAATCTTAATTTGATCTTTGCTCCTGTCTTCACAAAAACAAAGTGCAAACATGAATAGCAAAGGAATAGTAAAAACCCCAGGAGAAGATATAAGTAGATAAAATGGAGAAAGAAATGACTAAACAATATTTTATGAATTTGATTATGGGAAGAATAAAGTGGCACAATATTTTCCAAATTTCAAAAGAATGATTTTCAGCAGAGGTGCTAATGTCAAGACAAATAATCAATTAACTGAGAGGGCAGAAGAAAACATTTTCAGTCAAGGATTAAAAAAAATACACTTACAACATATCTTTTCTCTGGAACCAACTGGAGAATGTAGTGAGTGCAAACAAGGAAACTGACCATGAGAAAGGATGACACTAGAGCTAAGAAACATGGGCTGCAACGCAAGAGAGAAGTAAAGAAAAGGCTCAAGACTGCAAAAGGACCAGAGACCACACAGTCCGTCCAAACTGTGGCAGGAGAACCAAGAACTGCAGGAAAGAAATTTCCAAGAAGAAAAGGAAGAAAAGGATAGACAATTTGATAAGTTAAAAAATTTGGGGAAAAAATGCCAGTGGGCATTTGACAGAAGTGTTGGAAAAATTGTACTATAACTCATTCAACCAGTCCTCCATGACTGTAAAAATTCGGGTTATTTCCCATTCTTACTATTACATGCAATATTGCAAAGAATAACCGTATATATTTACAAGTGCAGGTAATATTGCAATGAATAACCATATATATTTACAAGTGCAGGTATATCTGTAAAACAGATACACAAAAATGAAACTGCCAAGTCAAGAAATAAACACATTTATTGGCCCAAAAAGTAGTAAAAGAAAACGTGGACCCATCGTTCTTTCTTTTACAATGAATAAGGATGGGTATAATTTTATGTTCTTTTGTATTTATTTTCCTATGAAATGTATTTCATGCCCTTTGCCAGTTTTTCCATTGGTCTTTCCTTTTTCTATAAGAAGGGATAATTAATATTAACCCTATGTACTTGCTGCGGACAAATTTTTGGTGTTTTTTTTTTTTTTGACAGAGCTTTCCTCTGTTGCCTTCCTCTGTTGCCCAGGCTGGAGTGCAGTGGTGTGATCTCAGCTCACTGCAACCTCCACCTCCTGGGTTCGAGAGATTCTCGTGTCTCAGCCTACTGAGTAGCTGGGAACACAGGTGCATGCCATCATGCCCAGCTAATTTTTGCATTTTTAGTAGTCTACACAGAAAGAAATGTTACCATAGAATACACTATCTGGCTTAGCAGTGCACATTATTTACATAGCCATATTGATATTATTGATGTTACATCCTAACTACTTATTTAGTAAAAAATTATGCTCTGACTTTATTGAGAAAATATAGTGGGGAGAGCAGGGATGGTATAAAAAAGTGAAATCCCCAACCACCAAAACTAGAAGACAATAGACAATATCTTAAATTTACAGATCCAGAAAATAGGACTATAAGCAAGTTATTTAGAAATGTTGAGCCAAATTAATTAAAAAAAAAAAATAGCTGGCCAGGGCAGTGGCTCACACTTGTAATCTTAGCACTTTGGGAGATCAAGGTGGGAGGATCGCTTGAGCCCAGGAGTTCTAGAGCAACCTGGGCAACACAGTGAGACCCATCTCTAAATAAATAAATAAATAAATAAATAAAATAAATGTTAACAAAGTTATTGTCAGACTTCTGTTTCCACACAAGATGAAGAAACAAGAACCAGATTTATCCTCTTACCTGAAATAAGCAGAAGACAGGAGACGAGGGAAGGGGAGGGGAGATAAAATATATGAAACAACTTGGCAGGCTCCCTGATGAGGAAACAAAACAGGGAGTTCAGGAAGACCAAGGTGACTAGATTTCACAGGAGACAGTATATGAGAGACAACTTCAGAGACAAAGAACTCAGGAAATCTATAAAGGGCCCCCTAACCATTCAGCGGAAGACTGATTAGCAGATGTGTATGAGCAAACCAGTCGAAGCCAGGAAAGAATCATGGTGAAAATATTAGAGGGAACAGTACCAGGTGTTCACACATAGCCAGTACACACATGGCCAGAAACAGTGCCTATTTCCACAAGCCGATATAGTAAAATTTGCATCTCACTGGGCATTGGATAAAGAAATAAAGAAGGCCTGGCCTCAGTAATACGGAATAGCTAGTACTAGACTGAACCCTGTTCCAGATGCACCTAACAAATCACAAAAACAAAATCCAAAAGGATCAAACTGTTTCCAAGTAGCTTCACTGAAATCCAGAACAAAAATTCAAGACTATAGTAATACAAAAATTATTCAGCACCTAACAAAGTTTAAAAAAGCATGCTGTCTGGTATTCAATCAAAGATTACCAGGCATACAAAAAAAGCAAGAAACACAATCCATGAGGAAAATAATCAATTGGAACCAACCCAGAACAGATGTTAGAATTAGCAGACAAGGACTAAAACAGATCATATGAAAGGCTAGAAAATGCAAACTAATCTACAGAGACAGAAAGCAGATCAGTGGTTGCTGGGGGAGAAATGGTAGAACAGTTCAATGCAGAAGGAGGGCTTAAATAAAACTTGAAGGTGAAGGATATGTTACTGTGTTGTTTGTGATGGTTTCACAGGTATAAGCCAATGTCAAATTTTAATTTGTACACTTTAAATATGTGCAGTCTGTTTTGTATCTCAATTATATCTCAAGTATACCTCAATAAAGTTGGGGTTTTGCTTTTAATTTTGCTTCTAGGCAGTAGAACTGGACAGTGGGAAGCAAAGAAGGTTGGGAAAGAGCACTGCCTTCTGCTTTTGCTAAAGTTATTTAGCATTATCTAGATTTTTAATCTATTTTTTAAATATATTGCTTTGATAAAATAAAAATTAATACAGAAACGATTTAGGAGAGGGAGTAAGATCGTTAGGAATAGTGTCGTAGATGTAATAAGATTTGAGCTAGACCCTGAAAGGAGAGAGAGGAACAAAAATATGCTGAGTCTATTAAGTATCAGGCACTGAACTTAATATTTTACATGTGCTATCTTACTTGCTTCTCACAACCAATCTTGTGAAGTATTATTGTCCCTATTAAAAATAAACAGTAAAAGCAGGTTAAGAAATTATACAATTTACAGATATACAATTCTATGTTCTCACAATAAGCAAATGGTGGCGGCAAGATTTTTATTCCAGGTCTGTTTGTCCTTATAGCCAATGTTCCTCTCACTAGGTGTACTAGCACAATGTTCCCACAGAGGGTGCTTATTAATTACAAGGTTTTAAAAATTATATCAACGAGTATTTTATTCAGAATGTACTAAATGAATTCCAAATGGTACAAAGAATAAAGTAATTTGCCTAGGTGGAGTATGAAAATGTAAGGTGGGGAGCCAGACAGATTGAGAGTTATATATCCAAACAGCAGTTATCAATAGTTTTAAGTAAACCTGTAGGAGATGTTGAATATTTTACCATTCAGGAGTGCCCTGAGATTCAAACTAATGAAAATCTTTAATGATGACTAAGATAAAGCAATGGAAGCATATCCAAATGTACAGATAGTATTAAATTTAGCTGAAATGTCAATAGTATAGAAGTCAGTAATACATTTCAAATTACCTGGAGGCAGGGAGCGGAAGAGGGTCTTACAAACTATATGAAACTAATTTAAGGACAATGTACAAGTTTTACAAATTAGAATGAGGAATTTCAGACCACAAATATAGGCTTGTTACAGAGAGTAAGGACAAGCCTGACAGAAAGTTTCAAAGACAGAAAGATGACAGTAGGCTATTCTGGGAGGAAAATCTCAACATACTACACTTCAAAGTAGTATTCAGAGGTAAAAATGGAAACAGCTAGATAGTAGTCATCCTACTTTTCTCTGCTTTAATTCAGCTTCTCCTTGGGATGCTTATCTATTTGTGGCACCCTAAAAAAACAGAAATACTAAAGCATTCAGAGTAGAGACTCATAGAAAGGCATAATATACTAAATAAACAAAACACAACATATAAGGAATGGAATGACTGCTATCTTCAAATATCTGAAGGATTCCTGGGTCAGACTGACAATCTGAACATGTAACTGCAGTTTTGGTGTTACAGATACAATTTACAATAGCATCAAAATACATCACATATCTAGTAATAAATCTGACAAAGATGTATAAAACATAACACTAATAAAACTCCCAAATGGTTTGGGGTACAAATTGAAAAGCTGATTCTAAACTTTATATGAAATACAAAAGGCCAAGAAGAGCCAAGACAATCTTGAGTAACAACAAACCTGGAATATTTACATTACTAGATATCAAGGCCTACTAACAAGGTTAAATAGAACAGGTAAGATTATAAGAATATACTAACATTTACAGTCACCTGATTTATGACAAACATAACCCTGAAGTGTATTAGGGAAAGGACTGTCTTTTCAATACAGGATACTGGATCAACTGCATATTTATATAGGAAAAAAATTAATCTGGATCCCAGGTTCACACTCCTTACACAAAAATAAATTCCAGATGGGAGCTCCTCTGAACCCATTCTGGTTCAAGGGCTGCCCAATTCGATAAACAATTAAAAATTTGTTTTAATTAAAAACAAATTCCAAATGTACTATAGATCTAAATGTAAAAGGTAAAACAATAAAACTTTCAGAAAAAAATATGGGAGAACATCTTTATCACCTTGGAGAGGCAATCATTTTTTTTAAATAGGACATGAAAAGGATTAACCACAAAGGCAAAAAATTGATAAATCAGGTAAGACTGTAAAGTCAGGAAGAAAGAATAAAAGGTTACTTTTAAAAAGCTGATTTAAAGAATAATAGATATGTAATTGCTTTGTAAATAAGCAATTTAGCTTATATAGCTATACATGTTAGCTAATTTAATTTTACTAAGCAAAATAATGCATATAAAATGATCATGGACTTAAAACTTTTGGTAAAAATAAAATGGTTTCAGCCCAGGCATTGTGGATCATGGCTATAATCCCAGCACTTTGGAAAGCCAAGGTGGGAGGACTGCTTGAGCCCAGGAGTTCAACATCAGCCCGGGCAACATAAGGAGAACCTGTCTCTACAAAAAAATGTTTAAAAATTAGCCAGGCATAGTGGCACTTGCCCGTGGTCCTAGCCGCTCAGAAGGCTGAGGTGGGGGGATCACTTGAGCCTGGGAGGTTGAGGCTTCAGTGAGCCATGATCACATCACTGCACTCCAGCCTGGGTGACAGAGCAAGACTCTGTCTGTAAAAAAAAAAAAAAAGGTTTAAGTCAGAGTTCAATCAGAAAAGATAAACCAGAGGAATTTCAATAGAGAATTATTAACTTGTAAGAGTAAGGAGAGACAGGCTAGTCACAAGTAAAGAAAACGTTACAGAATAAAGGAATAGTAGATGTAAGGATCAGCCACTACCCCTTGAAGGCTGAGATAGAGCATTAAAAAAGAGGTCTCCCCAAGACTGAGATGCAGATCTTGTTGGAGAAGGCATGACCATGTTTCACTGAATAGCCGAGAAGTTGCTGTGATGCTATACCCACAGAGCTTGCTGAAAATCTACTGTTCAGAACTTGTCAGAAATCTGCTCTTTAGGGTGCCAGCTAAAGCTAATCACATAGAGCAGGGAGGTAGGTGGGCAGGGGAAGCTACTGACCACTAGGTGCTGCTGACTGCCACGTTCTGCAATAGCCTGGCACCAGAAGTTGACCAAGCTTTAAGAGCTGGGCACTGGGGAAGCCTCAGCACTGTAGGAGCCAGAAGCTATTAAGCCACTTGGACTGGTAGAGCTGGCGCCAGAGAAGTCGCCAAGCCACCACACTAGAACCAAGAAAGAAAATCTCTTCTTGCAATGTCTCTCTAGCGCCCTCTACTGACAAAATTTAACATCCAGCCAGCTGTCAAAGGAAGATACTCAAAGGGCTCAGGTCCATTTTCACCAATCATGCAATGAACGGTGAACTCAGAGCTAAGAAGTAATAAGTTGATAACTACCACAATTATAAAACTATGTTTTCATCAATCATGACTTGGCAAAACTATAGTTGGTGAGGGTTCCCTAACCAAGAAATTAAGAATAAACGTTTAAGGAGGTTAAATAATGAATTTCCCCCTTTTTTCCCATATTTTCTACAATGTGGCTATGTTGTCTTTATAATTGAAAACTAAAGTATTAAAAAGATGAATGACAGAAAATAAAATTACTTCTACTAAGAGTTTAATTGGGTTTGAGGTTAACTGCTTCCAGAAAATTCAATTAAAAGTTTCTGTTCTGGAAATAAAAACGAGATATTCATTCATACATCACACAATAGTGTACCAAAATGTTTTTAAAACTTTTTTTCTACAGGGAAAGTCTTATTTTGATATAGATTTAGAGTTTTGAAAACTATGATATTTTTATACCCCCAAACACATTCTCCTTATAATATAAATTACAGGCAAGACTGACAACGTTATAGTAATTTCACGATTTCTTAATAGGTAAGTTTATCTTTCGGCGAGGTAAACGGAAACTCAAATATCAAAAATATGAGAAAAAGTTCAGGGAAAAGCACAATGTGCAAAAGGGTACAATTTAAGAGAATTGTGAATGAAGATACGGTAGGAAGGTGTTTTCTCATAGGACAGTAGGTGGAGCCAGTGTGCTCCACAAGCTAAACGGTTTTCCAACATTTGGCTGAATACATAAAGCCCTGAGGTGACTGGATAAACAATTGAGAGCTCAGTTGTATTTACAACTGTAAAACCATCACCCAGAGCTAAAGATAAAAAAATAAAAGCATTAAAATCTAGTGAAGCTGAAAAAGTGATCTATATTGCTTCATTGCCACTGTGAAAAGCTCTCCTTGCACTGTCAGCAAATTAGCTAGATGAAGGCTATAACTGGTTTGAGCCTGAAAGCAACCCAGCACTTTTCCCCAATGCAAGTTCATTTTGCCAAATATTTCACTGATTATGCAGATGTTCAAATAATGTTAAACATTCCCAGAGCTTCAGAGACTTCGGGCTGGAAGTAGATAGGGAGATCATCTAAATTCATCTCCACAATTTAAAGTAGGCATCATTGTGTTCCTATCTACTACCACCTTCTAGCTGTGTGAACTTAGCCAACTTATTTATGCTTAAGCCTTAGTTTCCTAATCAGCAAAATGGGTAAGAACAATTATATTTAAATTAAATAATTGAATATGATAAAAACAATAAATATGACCAAATAACACATATAAAGATTATTTGATATGAGAAAGATCCATAGAATATTATATAGGAACTTCCACAATCTTGCTGTTAAGAATTAATATCTATATATCGAACCTGCACATGTACTCTTGAATTTAAAATAAAAGTTGAAAAAAAACCCCACATAACTTATGATATAAATAAAAAGTAAAAAACAAACGAAAATAGGTGCAACCTGGGAATCGTGTTGGTACTTGCACCAGCTCAAGAACACTTATCACAAGGGAGAAGGTTTGCCTTCTAATCCAGGCCAGTAACAAGGAAAGTTATAGGGTACTCTGGTTCACGCTAAGCTTAAAGAAAAAAATAATAATAACAACCATCATACAAATGTGTATTACAGTACAAGGGACTCCTTCCAGTAGCTTTAAATTTAGATATCAGAAGAAAAAAAAAAAACAGGAAACCAAGTGTGTCTTACTTTAAAAAATGATAAACACAAATGTAATTCAATTTGACAAACATTTATTAAGTATTTTCTACAGGCAAGGCGCTAAGTTGGGAGCTAGAAGAAAAATTAACAAGTGAATAACTTTGGTACCTATCCTGAAAAAGTATGTATAAATGTAGCAGGAAAGACAGACAGGTAAACAACTAGCAAAAGAGAGTGATAGGAACAAAGAGTGCAAAAAAAACAATATACTTAGGGGGAGGGACAGAATCCAAGATGGGCTTCAGTAAGAAGATAACACTTAAGCTATGCTTTGAAAGATAAAAAGATATACAGGAATGCAGGATTTTTATTACTACAAGAGTCACTCTATTTTCTTTTCTTTTTTTTTTTTTTTTTTTTGAGACAGGGTCTCACTCTGTCGCACACAGTGAGTTCAGTGGCACAATCATGACTCCCTGCAGCCTCAACCTCCTGGGCTCAAGTGATCCTCCCACCTCAGCCTCCTGTGTAGCTGCAACTACAGGCACATGCCACCACTCCTGGCTAATTAAAATTTTTTTCTGTAGAGACAAGGTCTCATTATGTTGCTCATGCTGGTCTTGAACTACTGGACTCAAGCAATCCTCCCGCCTTGGCCTCCCAAAGTGCTCAGATTACAGGTATGAGCCACTGCGCCTGGCCAATTATATATATTTTGGTTTTTTTGTACTGGCGAGGTCTTCTTATGTTGCTCAGGCTGGTCTTGAACCCCTAAGCTGAAATGATCCTCCCACCTCGGCCCCCCAAAGTGCTGGGATTACAGGCATGACCCACCGTGGCTGCCCTAAGTCATTCTATTTTCTCTGGGATATATATAATAGTTTCAAAAAATATTTAATTTATGAAAATTAGTTTTTTTCACATTATTTTAAAAAATAAACATTACATATTCACTTTATTGCATTAAGTTATTACTAAAAATATTTTTAAACCATCAATATTACACAGAAATATTTCCTGGGTAAGGGGGAAATTGTGCAGATGGCTTCTGGAAGACCTCCATCCAGTCTAAGTAGGTTTATGGTGAAACATTTCATCTAGAAGTCTGGGCCTTTTGTCTTCAGTTTGCTAGAACCCACATTCACTGAGCAGAGCTTGTACTGATCATTGGGACGCAGTAAAAATGGAAATGTTCATGTTAAATTCAAGAGGAAAGTACACTGTAAGTTTGGAAGAAAGACCAAGTACACAGTGTTAAAGAGTTAAGAGAAGAACTTGGGAGCTCCATATCAGATATGGCTTAGGTAAACTCTGGCCTAACAAGATGGAGGTTACAGGGGAGGAGGAGACTCAGTACAAACAGCATTTACAGGTCTAAAATGCTGCTTTGGAGAAGGATCAAAGATGAGCACAGCAAGAAAGATTTAAAACAGATAAGCATGATGAAGTCATGAGCCAGAGAAGAACAAGAGAAGTAATAGGGTCTTGAAATCCCTAGAGAAATATTTGGCGAAATGAACATTTTTTATTTATCCAAAGGTCAAAAAGGGAAAGTTTCCAAACTATGTTCAGGAATGAAGAGGCATTATTGAAATGACATAATCTGGAAACGGTTATTTTGATAATCCCTTCTTCCTCTCTACTTTTACTGAAACTTCTTTAAGGGCCCAACTCAAATCCTACCTACATTTGGTGAATTTTGGTTAATCATCCTACCCAAAATGACCACTCTTGTTACACCACCTACCGTTTTAACCTCTCACCTGGCACTTAGCACAGATTGCCTTGCGTAGATAGATCTCTTCACTAAATCTGATCAACTGATATTTATGACATCTCCTCAGTAACATTTCTTGAGGGCAGTGGCCTTATGTTCATTCAATAGCAAATACCCACTAATCATCTACTACAAAAGGCTCTATAAAAGAATACAAAAGAAAAACAGACAGACTGCCCTCATGCAAATTAAACTAGTTCCAAATTTTCAAAAGAGTACAGATATTTAAAACCTAATAGATATTATTTCAGATGTGGTTCAGTTATGACGTAATAAAGTTATTCTTTTCCCCAAAATTAATTTAACAGATTCATCCTTCACCCCAAACTAATTTCAGTATAGTTTTTCATTCACTCTTCATTTACTTAGAATTAAAATGCATCAGTCAAAAATCATGAATGTATAAGACCTTGAAAATGCATTTTAAATTTAGACTAAACATTAATTATTAAAAATGCAGATGATTTATTGCTGTTAAAATCTCACAAAAGATACCTTCTATATTTGATATGGTTAGGTTTTCTGTCCCCACCCAAATCTCATCTTGAATTGCAATCCTCAGGTGTTGAGGAAACTGGTGGGAGGCGATTGGACTATGTGGGTGGTTTCCCCCATGCTGTTCTTGTGACAGTAAGTGAATTCTCTCAAGATCTGACGGTTTTATAAATGGTAGTTCTTCCTGCGCTTGCACACGCTTTCCTGCTGCCATGTGAAAAGGTCCAAGTTTGCTTCCCCTTCACCTTCTTCAATGACTGTAAGTTTCCTGAGGTCTCTCCAGCCACGTGGAACTGTGAGTCAATGAAACCTCTTTTCTTTATGAATTACCCAGTCTCAGGTATTTCTTTATAGAAGTGTGAAAATGGACTAATATTGTGACAGGTAGTTAGGCATGAGTGGGGCAGAGGAGGGCTCTCCTCCTACCCACTAGAAACGTCGGGTGATAATTCAGCAATTATTGCATTGCCTCTCTAAGCAGTAGGGGTGCCAGAGAAAGGCCATTTCCAGATGGTCCACACCTGTTAACATCGAGACAAAAATGGTGAAGTATGATCTTGGTGGGGGTGGATATGCTCCACCAGAAAAGGGAAGAAAGCCTCAGATGGGCATGTGTATAAATCCCTGAACACACTGCGCGTGCTCAATTCCAAAGGGTAAGGAAAGCACTGGGCATGACAAAGGGAAGAATCTTGGGAAAGAGGTGAGCCCATAAAGTCCTAGGATCAAGGTAAAGGGCCTTCTTTTTTTTTTTCTGTCTTCTTTTGCTCTCCTCTTGGACCTTCAGGCATCTGCTTGGGTCTCTTTAAAGCAAATTTTCCTTTCTTTCCTATTCTAAAACCTTTTAAGTAAGCTTCCACTACTGATCTGAAAATTGCCTCAGTCTCTCTTTCTGCTTTATGGCCCTCAGTCAAATTCTTTCTTCTGAGGAGGCAAGGACTGAAGTTGCTATGGACCCACCTGTATGGATTCACTGCCAGTAACCTGGACCTCTTCCACAGCTAAAAATACAATATTTTTATGGTTTATTGTCATTAAATGGCATAAAAATTTCCTCAATTGCCTTAATACATGCAAAAAAGTTTTTCAAACAGCTATTTATTATATAAACACAAGAGGAAAAATCTTTTTTCTGACGACTGCACTGCCTCCACGTTACAGACCAAGACTCAGGATTCCCCAAAGATTAGTGATCTGGGTTCTATAACCTTTTTAAAAACAATATGTCATTGTCATCTTTAATCTATAAATAGAGATCACCATTTTTTAAAAATGATCACAGAGTATTACACTGTATGGATATATTATAATTTGTGTAATCCCTTATTGGCAGATAGTTATATTATTTTCAGGTTTTCACACCAGAAAAAAACAATACTGTGAATATCTATATTAATTTCCTAGGGCTGCCATAACAAATTACCACAAACTGGGTGGCTTAAAAAACCAATTCATTTTCTTACAATTCAGGATGTCCACAGTTCAAAATCAAGGTATTAGCGGGGGTGGTTCCTTCTAGAGCCCCTGAAGGAAAAATTGTGCCATGCTTCTCTCTCAGCTTCAGGTGGTTGCTAGCAATCTTTGGCATTCCTCACCTTGCCTTCTGCTCTCTATGTCACTGTGTTTTCTTCTAAGGATACCAATCATTGAACTTAAGGAATATTCTAATTCCAGTAGATTTAATCTCAAGAGCCTCAATTATTAATATATCTGCAAAGACCTTATTTTCAATTAAGGTCACATTCTGAGGTTCCTGATGGACATGAACTTTGGGGAGACATTATACAACCACTAGGACATTCTTAAAATATTTATATGTTCATACATTTTATTAAGTTCACAGGATGAATTCCTTAGGGTAGAATCTCCTCTTGGAGAAACTCCCCAGCTTCCCTTTAAGAATTTTCTTTTTAGCCCCTATTGGGGTAGGCAGCAAATTATAAGACCTTCCTCACTCCCTCATTCCCCTTGCCAAATATCACACTAATTCCAGATTCTTTGTCTGAAAAATAAGAATTAGGACTCAAATAAAAATGACACTTTTTTGGATACTTGTACTGAAGGTGGTGTAAAGCTAAAGCTGAGGCTTCCATATTTAGGCCAAGTATATAATGAATGAGAGAAAGCTGTTCTATAGACAAAGAAAAAAAAGGCAGATAAGGCAGATAGTAGCAGACATGAAACACCATATGGTAGCATCAGGGGCATTTGAACCAGAGCAACTCCATCTTGAATAATGGCTGGGTAAAATGAGGCTGAAATCTGCTGAGTTGCATTCTCAGGAGGTTAGGCATTCTTAGTCACAGGACAAGATAGGAGGTCAGCAGGACTGGATTTTGGCTGATAAAGATGCCTGCCAAAATCCACCAAAACCAAGATGACCAAAAAAAGTGACTTCTAGTCCTGGCACTGCTAATCATATGCTAATTATAATGCATTAGCATGCTAAAAGACACTCCCACCAGTGCCATGACAGTTTGCAAATGCCATGGTGACGTCCAGAAGTTACCCTATATAGTCCAGAAAGTGGAGGAACCCTCAGTCACGGAATTGCCCGCCCCTTTCCTGGAAAACTCATAAATAATTCACTCCTTGTTTAGCATATAATTAATAAATAACCATAAAAATAGCCAACCAGCAGCCCTCAGGGTTGCTCTGCCCTTGGAGAAGCCATTCTTTTATTCCTTTACTTTTTTTCTTTTCTTTTTTTTTTTTATTTATTCCTTTACTTTCTTAATAAACTTGCTTTCAATTCACATGGAGTTGCCTGGAATTCTTTCTTGCGCAAGATCCAAGAACCCTCTCTTGGGGTCTGGATGGGGTAACAGTAGCAGAGACTGTAGAGAGTAATCTTAATAACTATAAACAATTTTCATCTCATTTTCATCAGAAAAATGGTCATTGTTTCTGATTTTCCTATAATCACGTAAGTATTCATCTATGTAACTTAATAATCTTTGAAAATACAATTTTGATGGCAGCATAATGTCCTACCATACAACAATCACCTTACTTAATCATTATATTTGTGGGTGCATTACATAGTTTAACCAAACTACTTTTCAGAATGGTTGGACCAATTATAATCCTATTAGCAGTACATAATGGTGATTGGTTCACACATTAACTTCAGTAACACTGAACAATATAAAGTCTTAATTTAAGAGGCGGAAAATTATATATTATTACTTTTTAGTTTACATTTCTCTGGGTTACTAAACTATTTATATGTTTATTATTTTCTGTTTATTAATGGCATACTTTCTTTTTTTTTTTTTTTTTTTTTTTTACTCAAAGACTTTCTTTTATTAGTACGTGGGCTGGGATGGATGGGAAGGGATAGATGTAGTGGGCAACCATGGTTAGCATCGGATGCCCATCCCAATGGCCATGAATGTGCCAAACGTGCCGCCACTCTGCATCATGGTTTTCCCAATGCCGCCCATCAGCTCTCGACCCCGCATTCCGATCCTGAGACAGGAAAAGGTGCCGAAGAGCGCCCCGGCCGCCATGCCCACGGCGCAACCCATCACGAAGCCCATCTTGACGCGGTCGAAGCAGCTTGGCTGGGACTGTCCGTAGGGACCCACGGCCACCGGCATCTCACCTAGCTCGCGGCCTCGGTCGCTCAGCTCTACGTCTCTCCTAATGGCATACTTTCTTTTGGAAATGTTTATTCAGGCTATTTAACCACCTTGAGCCTTAATTTTCTCCTCTGTAGATTAGGCATAATACCTATCATGATGATGAAATATTGCAAAAGTGAATTCAGTAAGCAAGGAATAAATGTTAGTTCTCTTTTAAAGAGTTTATTCTATAATGAGATAAAAGTTTTATTCTAACAGGGTGAAATATCTTAGAAAAATATACAGTCTATAATAATTTGGTAGAAAAAATAATAGATTCATTGGAATTATATGTAGTCTTTTTTTAGAAAGCAGTAAGAAATACTCTAAGACCTATCTGTGAAAAATTATAATTTATTTATTATTATTATTATTATACTTTATGTTCTGGGATACACATGCAGAATGTGCAGGTTTCTTACATAGCTATACATGGGCCATGGTGGTTTGCTGCACCTATCAACCTGTCATCTACATTAGGTATTTCTCCTAATGCTATCCCTCCCCTTGCCCCCGCAACCCCCAATAGGCCCCAGTGTGTGATGTTCCCCTCCCTGTGCCCATATGTTCTCATCGTTCAACTCTCACTTATGAGGGAGAACATGTGGTGTTTGATTTTCTGTTCCTGTGTTAGTTTGCTGAGAATGATGGTTTCCAGCTTCATCCATGTCCCTGCAAAGGACATGAACTCATTCTTTTTTATGGCTGCATAGTATTCCATGGTGTATATGTGTCACATTTTCTTTATCTAGTCTATCATTGATGGGCATCTGGGTTGGTTCCAAGTCTTTGCTATTGTGAATAGTGCTGCAAAGAACATATATGTGCATGTGCCTTTATAGCAGAATGATTTATAATCCTTTGGGTATATACCTGGTAATGGGATTGCTGGGTCAAATGGTATTTCTGGTTCTAGATCCTTGAGGAATTGCCACACTGCTTTCCACAATGGTTGAGCTAATTTACACTCCCACCAACAGTGTAAAAGCTTTCCTATTTCTCCACATCCTCTCCAGCATCTACTGTTTCCTGACTTTTTAATGATCACCATTCTAACTGGCATGAGATGGTATCTCATTGTGGTTTTGATTTGCATTTCTCTAATGACCGGTGATGATGAGCTTTTTTTCATATGTTTGTTGGCCGTATGAATGTCTTCTTTTGAAAAGTGGCTGCTCATATCCTTCACCCACTTTTTGATGGGGTTGTTTTTCTCTTGTAAATTTGTTTAAATTCCTTGTAGATTCTGGATATTAGCCCTTTGTCAGATGGATAGATTGCAAAAATTTTCTCCCATTCTGTAGGTTGCCTGTTCACTCTGATGATAGTTTCTTTTGCTGTACAGAGGTTCTTTAGTTTAATTAGATCCCATTTGTCAATTTTGGCTTTTGTTGCCATTGCTTTTGGTGTTTTAGTCATGAAGTTTTTGCCCATACCTATGTCCTGAATGGTATTGCCTAGGTTTTCTTCTAGGGTTTTTGCGGTTTTAGGTTTTACATTTAACTCTTTAATCCATGTTGAGTTAATTTTTGTATAAGGTGTAAGGAAGGGATCCAGTTTCAGTTTCCTGCATATGGCTAGCCAGTTTTCCCAACACCATTTATTAAATAGGGAATCCTTTCCCCCATTGCTTGTTTTTGTCAGGTTTGTGAAAGATCAGATGGTTATAGGTGTGTGGTCTTATTTCTGAGGCCTCTGTTCTGTTCCATTGGTCTATGTATCTGTTTTGGTACCAGTTTGGTTACCGTAGCCTTGTAGTATAGTTTGAAGTCAGGTAGAGTGATGCCTCCAGCTTTGTTCTTTTTTGCTTAGGATTGTCTTGGCTATACGGGCTCTTTTTTGGTTCCATATGAAATTTAAAGTCGTTTTTTCTAATTTTGTGAAGAAAGTCAATGGTGGCTTGATGGGAATAGCACTGAATCTATAAATTACTTTGGGCAGTATGGCCATTTTCACAATACTGATTCTTTCTATCCATGAGCATGGAATGTTTTTCCATTTGTTTGTGTCCTCTCTTATTTCCTTGGGCAGTGGTTTGTAGTTCTCCTTGAAGAGGTCCTTCACATCCCTTGTAAGTTGTATTCCTAGGTATTTTATTCTCTTTGTAGCAATTGTGAATGGGAGTTCACTCATGATTTGACTCTCTGTTTGTCTATTATTGGGGTATAGGGATGCTTGTGATTTCTGCACATTGATTTTGTATCCTGAGACTTTGCTAAAGTTGCTTATCAGCTTAAGGAGTTTTTGGGCTGAGACGATGGTGTTTTCTAAATATACAGTCATATTATTATACAATCGTATGTTTTCTAACTATAAAATCATACTATTTCTAAATATGCAATCATATTTTCTAAATATACAATCATACAATCAAGATGGAGTCTTGTTCTGTCACCCAGGCCAGAGTGCAGTGGTGTGATCTCGGCTCACTGCAACCTCCACCTCCCAGGTTCAAGTGATTCTCCTGCCTCAGCCTCCCAAGTAGCTGGGATTACAGGCCTGTGCCACCACGTCCAGTTAATTTTTGTATTTTTAGTAGAGACAGGGTTTCACCATGTTGGCCAGGCTGGTCTCGAACTCCTGACCTCAGGTGATCCACTTGCCTTGGCCTCCCAGGGTGCTGGGATTACAGGTGTGAGCCACTATGCCCGGCGAAAATTATAATTTGTATATAATGACAAGCAACAATAGCCTTATAAAACTGGAACTTATTGGCTTATTTTTTAATTTATTTTATTTTTGAGACAGGATCTCACTGTGTCACCCAGGCTGGAGTGCAGTGGTGTGATCTTGGCTCACTACAAGCTCTCCCTCTTGGGTTCAAGTGATTCTCCTGCCTCAGCCTTCCAAGTAGCTGGGACTATAGGTATGCACCATCGTGCCCGGCTAATTTTTGTATTTTTTGGTGAAGACTGGGTTTCACTGTGTTGACCGGGCTGGTCTTGAACTCCAGACTCAAGGGATCCACCTACCTTGGCCTTGCTAAGCACTAGGATTACAGGTGTGAGTCACCGTGCCCAGCTTTATTGGTTTATTTTATTCAATTCAAAAACAATCTTGTAAATCTGAATAGTCAGAAATCAAGGTGAAAACAATAAAAGTGCTCAAGAAAATCACATATATACATATTAATGTACCCATGAGTTTAACAGTCATCCTTATTGGAAACAATATCAAAAAGAACCACAAAAATAGAGACATAAACACAGACACCATGCCCACTAAGAATAAATCGGCTAAATTACACAAGTTTCACAATAAATTTGTTTGAAATAGTGTCTAGTGAGCTGTGATCTACACAAGACTTTCAAGTGCAGAAGCAATAACCAGATAACAACATAAAAGGTGTTGTGATGGGGCCACTGATCATACTCATAAAAACCAGTTCCTGGCCCTATCATAAAGAATGCTTGTTTCCTGAATTTGCACCTCATTGGAGGGATTCACTTTAAAGTGACAAGAGAAGCTTTAAATAATTGGGGTATTAAACTGGCTGTCTAATGTAAGTTGATGATTCAATCCTATAAAAAAGGGTAAAAAAAAAAAAACAGGGAGAGAAGTGAATTAAATATCTATTTTGCACCAGATGCTATACAACGTGACCCTTTGTTTTTAATTTGAGAAACTGTAAAATTCAGAATAAAGAATAATGTAACAGGCTCACGCCTAAGAATTTATCATTGTTTATATTTTGTTATGTCTCTATCGAGCTTTTATTTGAATAAACACAAAAAACTACTACAGATAAGGTCATGTCCAGGCACGGTGGCTTATGCCTATAATCCCAACACTTTGGGAGGCTGAGGTGGGAGGATTGCTTGAGCTCAGGAGTTCAAGATGAGTCTGAGCAACACAGTGAGATCCCATCTCAAAAGTTAAAATAAAAATAAAATAAAATAATACAAAAAAAGTCAAAGTGTAATTGCCTGAGGAGATCTTCTGGATCACTGCACAGACAAAACCAGTTCACTGAGATCATGGTACTGCAGTAAAGAAAGATTTTAACTGATGTGAAGCTGGCCACATGGAAGACAGTGATTACTCAAATTAGCCTCTCCGAAGGCTTGGAGGTTAGGGATTTTCAAGGATAATTTGGTGGGCAGGGAACTAGGGAATGGGTGCTGCTGATTGGTTGGAGATACAATCATAGGGGTGTGGAAAACGATCCTCTTGTGCTGAGACTGTCTCTGGTTAGGGGGCAACAGGACCAACTGAGTTACGAATCTCAGTGCCAGACTGCAAAAATCTGAATTTCAAGTACCAATAGTAGGGGTAATTGGAGAAGTCACAAATGTGTGTCCTCTGGCCTGTGACTCCTGAGCAGTAAGGGATTATAGAAACTACAGCTATACTTGAGCAGAATTCAGGCCCCTCCCATAATCCTAATCTTGTGGCCTTTCATTAGTCTTACAAAGGCAGTTTCAGCCCCTGAACACGCAGGTGATCAATTTTAGGGAGGGAATATCATCATCCTTGCTTCAAAGTTAAAAACTATAAACTAAATTCCTCCTATGGTTAGCTTTACCTACACCCCGTAATGAGCGAAGACAGCCCAGCCTGTGAGGCTAGAAGCAAGATGGAGTCAGCCATGTTAACTTTCTCTCACTGTCATAATCTTTGCAAAAGCAGTTTCAAAAGTCAACCATCTGTCCAGCCAATTCTCCTTCATGCATTTCCAGACGTAATGGTTAGTGTTAATTTGGTGTGTATCACTATAATTCATTTTTAAAAGATTTTACATAAATGTGTGCCCACAGTTTTGCTTTGTTTTCTTATTTTATTAAGTGTACATATCATTTTGCAAATAGCTTTTATCAATACAAATTATTCTTGAGAGATCTACTAGATACTATATTTTATTCCTTTTAATTTCTGTATAATATGCTATGATAGAAATATATACCACATTTTGTTTATCCATTCCCATACTAATGAACATTCCAGATTGTTTCTATGTTTTTGTTAAACAATACTGCAATGAACAACCTTGTTTATACTTCCTTATGTACATTTACACAAATGTCTTGTTTCATGCTTTATATGCATATAGAAGAGTCTTCCTAGTTGGCGGAGAAGGAAAATAAAAAAAGAAAGAAATGGAAAGGGGTCTTGAGCTACCACAGAAGGCAGAAGGCCTAAGGGCAATGGATGGAAATGCTCACTGCAGTAGAGTTCACCCCATTTACCCCATTATCACTGCTATATTTCAGGCCCTCTTTCCTTGACTTGCCATGATAAAAAGTAAAGTAAGAAAAAAGTAAAAGAACAACATACGCTAAATACATTATTTTACATGAAGGGAGTCAATAGATATTGTTTTACTTTTGATAGAGAAATATAGATTCAATTTTTTTTAATTTAAAGGAAGCTCATAAAATAAAAAAATTATCTTCTAAATCATACTTTATTCAAGCCACAAAATATTTCATAATGCGCAATCACATTTTCACTAAAAAAATACACACATGGCCAGGTGTGGTGGCTCATGCCTGTAATCCCAGCACTTTGGGAGGCCAGGGTGAGTGGATTGCCTGAGGTCAGGAGTTCGAGACCAGCCTGGCCAACATGGTGAAACCTCATCTCTACTAAAAATACAAAAATTAGCCAGGCATGGTGGCGTGTGCCTGCAATGCCAGCTACTTGGGAGGTTGAGGTAGGAAAACCACTTGAACCTGGGAGGCGGAGGTTGTAGTGAACTAAGATTATGCCACTGCACTCAGCCTGGGCAACAGAGGGAGACTCCATCTCAAATACACACACACACACACACACACACACACACACACACACAGTGAAAGAGAGAGAGAGAGAGAGAGAGAGAAAAGACATATAGCAAATAATTAACCAGTTAAGAACTTTTCCATGAGGCCACAGATGTGGGTTGAGAGGGGCAGCAAAACAGTAGGAGGTGGTACCATGGAGTCTAGGTCACCTGCTTGTGCAGTTTAATTGTGCCTCATCTCCAGCTGGGTCCCAGTTTTACCCATTTCATTTTTTAAAAATTTTTATTTTAATATTTGAAGAGGTTTATTCTGACCCAAATATAAGTGACCACGGCCATGACACAGCCTTAGGAGGTCCTGGGAATATGTGTCCAAGGTGGCTGGGTTACAGCTTGGCTTTATACAATTTAGGGAGACAGAAGTTATAGTCAAAGACATAAATTTATACATGTAAGGTATACATTGGTTCGGCCCAGAAAGGTGGGACATCTTTATGGGGGGTGGCAGGGAGGGCTTACAGATCATACATGGATTTAAAGATTTCCTGATTGACAATTGGTTGAAAGAGTTGAGGTTTTCCTAAAGAGTTGAAGTAGGCAGAAATAAATGCTTCAGTTAAGATAAGGGGGATTGGGCAGAGTGTAACAGCTCACGTCTGTAATCCCAGTACTTTGTGGGGCTGGGGTGGGGTCGCAGGTGGGGATCACTTGAGGTCAGGAGTTTGAGACCAGCCTGGCCAACATGGTCAAACCTCGTCTCTGCTAAAAATACAAAAATTAGCTGGGTTTAGGGGTGTGTGCCTCGAATTCTAGCTTCTTGGGAGGCTGAGGCATGAGAATCATTTGAACGCAGGAGGCTGAGGTTGCAGTGAGCCAAGATTGCACCATTGCACTCCAACCTGGGTGACAAAGTGAGACTTCATCTCAAAATAAATAAATAAATAAATAAATAAAAATAAGGGGGATTGGAAGCCAATAACAAGTTCTTGTTATGTTCTTATTATACAGATGAAGTCTCTGAGTTGGAGACTTCAGAGAGAATAATAGACGGTAAATGTCTCCTATTAGACATTAAAAGATGTCAGACTCTCCTGGATAAGGAAAAGATCTTGAAAGGGAAGAAGATTCTCTGTACGCAAATTTTCCCCATGAGAGATGGCTTTGCAGGGCCATTTCAAAATATGTCAAAGAAATATTGTTTGGGGTAAAAGACTTTTATTTCCTTCAGGGCCTGCCATCTATCATGTGATGCTATAACAGAGAATTGGGTTGCAGTTGTGTATCTTATTGCAAAAAGAATCTGGTTGTCAGTCTTTTATGATCTCTATTTTAATGTTGACACTGGTCAGCTTGTGCCTGAGCTCCAAAGGGAGGGGTTATAAGCAGACATGTCGGACCTCTCTTTTCCTGTCATGGCCTGAACCAGTTTTTCAGGTTCTTTGGGATTCCCTTGGCCAAAAAAGGTGTGTGTAGCGGGACAGTTTCCATTCATTTGGTTGAAGGCAATTTCATCGTAAAATCGATGCTGGGCAGAGTGATTACTGGTGTTGCATTTCCTTTTTTGCTTCTTTGGCTTGGTACAATTGATAAAGGTTTCACTGAAGGGATAATATTTGAATTTAAAGGATGCATAGGAGAAGGTTATTCAGGGCAGAGATAACACATATAGTTGACTCTCTAACAACACAGGTTTGAACTGCACAGGTATACTTTGTGAGTTTTTTCAATAAATATATTGGAAAACTTTTTGGAGGTTTGTGATAATTTGAAAAAATCTGTAGACAAACTATGTAGCTTGGAAATACAAAAAAATTAAGAAAAAGGTATGTTATGGATGCATAAAACATATGTAAATACTAGTCTATTTTATCATTTACTAACATATACATAAATCTATTATAAAAAGTTAAAATTTATCAGAACTTACATATATACTTACAGATGGTACACAGCACTATTCACAGTCAAGAAAAATAGAAACAAATGTGAAGATGTAGTATTAAATCATAACTGCATAAGATTAACTTAGTACATACTGCAACTACTGTAATAATTCCAAAGCCATCTCCTGTTACTACTGTGGTGAGCTCAAGTCTCACAAGCATCTGCTTAAAACACTACGTGATGCTAATCATCTCCTTGTGAGCAGTTCATCTCTCTAGTAAATTGCATATAGCAGTAAAAAGTGATCTCTTGTGATTCTCATGTATTTTTATCGTGTTTAGTACAATATCGTAAACCTTGAATAACACACAGGACCTATATGAAGTGTCACTAATGATGCTAGAAGTGCTCCCAAGAAGCAGAGAAAAGTCATTACATAACAAGAAAAGGTTTAATTGCTTGATATGTACTGTACTTCGAGGTCTGCAGCTGCAGTTGCCAACCATTTCAAAACAAATGAATCCAGTGTAAAGATCACTGTAAAAAAAAAAATGAAAAGGGAATTTGTGAAGGCATCACTGCAGCTATGCCAGCAGGAGCAAAAACTTTGCACTTTTTGTGAAATACTTTTTTATCTTGTATTGAAATGTAGCTTTTATGCGGGTCCAGGATTGCTATAGGAAAGGCCTATCTATAGATTCTCATATGATTCGAGAAAAAGCAAAGTCATTATATGATGACTTCAAGCAAAAGAAAGGTGAAGGATCTAAAGCTGGAGATTTAATGCCAGCACAGGATGGTTTGATAATTTTAGAAAGGGGTTTGGCTTTAAAATGTCAAGATGGCAGGAGAAGCAGCTTCTGTAGACCAAAAGATAGAAGACGAGTTCCCAGATGCCATTAAGAATATTGAGGAGAAAGAATATCTGCCTGAACAGGTTTTTGATGCAAACAAAAGTATCCTATTCTGGAAAAAAGAAATGCCACAATGGACATTTATTAGTAAGGAAGAGAAGCAAGCACCAGGATTAAAGGCAGGAAGGGATAGGTTAACTCTACTACTTTGTGCAAATGCAGTTGGATTTATGATCAGGACTGCCCTTATCTATAAAGCTGCTAACCCCCGAATCTTGAAGGGAAAAGACAAAACCAGCTGCCAGTCTCTGGTTATGCAACAAAAATGCCTGGAAGACAAGAACCCTTTTCTGGATTGGTTCCATTGATGCTTTGTTCCTGAGGTCAGAAGTATCTTGCTAGTAAGGAACTGTCTTTTAAAGGTTTTTTTTTTTTTTTTTTTTAAATGTTGAACAATGTTGGAAAATGTGTCTGCCCACTGAGAACCCCATAAGTTCAACACCAAAAGTATCAAGGTGATCTACCCCCTTAAATGCAACATCTCTAAATCAGGGGATCATAAGGACCATTAAGACTCATGTAAACACAGTACTCTATGGAAAGGATTGTCAGTGCTATGAAAGAGAGGCCCATAGACAGAACATCATGAAAGTCTGAAAAATTACACCATAGAAGATGCCATCATTATAGAAAAAAGTAATGAATGCCATCAAGCCCCAAAACAATAGATTCCTGCTGGAGAAAATTGTGTCTAGATGTCCTACACATGACTTCACAAGATTTACAACAGGGTCAGTCAAGGAAATCATGAAACAATTATAGATATGGCAAAAAGGTAGAGGGTGAAGGGTTTCAAGATATGGATCTTGGAGAAATTAAATATCTAATAGATACTACATCACAGGAATTAGCAGAAGATAACTTGATAGAAATGAGTGCTTCTGAAACAATGCCAGAATGGGGAAGAAGATGTAGAAGAAGCAGTGCCTGAAAACAAACTGACATTAGACAATCTGGCAGAAGGGTTCCTATTATTTTATTTATTATCTTGATTAATAGAGACAGAGTCTTACTATGTTGCCCAGGCTGGTTTTAAACTTCCGGCCTCAAGCAGTCCTTCCACTCAGCTTTCCAAAGTGCTGGGATTATGGAAGTAAGACCCCTCACCTGGCCAGAAGGGTTCCTATTATTCAAGACTGCTTTGACTCCTTTTACGACACAGACCCTTATACGATACTAGCACTGAAACTAAAACAAATAGAGGAAAAATATGGTTATCATATAGAAACATTTTTAGAGAAATGAAAAAGCAAAAAAGTTAGACAGAAATTACATGTGTCTCCACAAAGTCACACCAACTGTGCCTGCCTCTCCGGCCTCCCTTTCTACCTTCTCCACCTCTTCTGCCTTTACCCCCGGAGACAGGACCAGCTCCTCCTCTTCCTCAGCTTACTCAATGTGAAATGATGAGGATGAAGACCTTTATGACAATCCACTTCCACTTAATGAATAGTAAATATATTTTCTCTTCCTTATGATTTTCTTAGAGACAGGCTTTTGCTATGTTGCCCAGGCTGGTCTTGAACTCTTGGCCTCAAGCAATCTTCCCCACCTTGGCTTCCCAAAGCACCAGGATTACAGACATGAGCTACTGCACCTGGCCCTGATTTTCTTAATAACATTTTATTTTCTTTCACTTACTTTATTGTAAGAAGAATACAGTATATAATACATGCACAAAATATATGTTAATGATCAACTGTTTATGTTATCAGTATGGCTTCCAGTCAACAGTAAGCTATTAGTAATTAGGCTTTTGGAGAGTCAAAATTGTACATGAATTTTTGACTGGGGTCGGGGGTTGTGCTCAGCACCCCAACCCCCATGTTATTCAAAGGTCAACCATATATGTGCAAAAACAGGAGAACATAGTATGCCTAGGGAATATTGCAAAGTAACATGTCTAGGGGAAAGGAATGTCAGGAGATAAAGCTACTAAGATAAACTAGAAGATAAACATAAATAACATGTCTGTGATCTCCCTAAAAAATAAAGAGCAAATGATAAAGAGGAAGGATAAAAAGACAATTAACTTTTAAGATAAGCCTAATAGTCTGGAGATGTTAGCAAGAGGATACAAAAGCACAAAATAGGACAATACTGTAATATAAATTATAATGGGGGCTTGAATTAAGATGTCTGTGAGATAGGAAAATTCAAAGAGAAGAAAGACATACATTTGACTAAGATTTCAATGATGAAAGGATATGTTTCCAACTGATATTCCAAATTGGTCACACAGAAGACAACCAAAAGCATGTAATATAATGATTACACTGCTGAAAAACTAATAAAATGTCAGAAGTATTGGGAAAGTTATCTGCTTTCTTTCCATAGAAGAAAGGAAGAAATAACTTTAAATATGCAGGGCATTCATCATAAATATTCCCAAACAGATTTTTCATTATAATAAAGTTCTTAGCATGGTGGCTGACACATACAAGGTCCTAATAGATACGGGCTACTATATTAGTAGTGTTGTTTTTAATATTAGCAAAAAGGCCACAAAAGGAACTCATTTTCCCTAGAAATCTGTATATTCTTTAATTAACAAATAGTGTTCTCTCCTTGCAATCTTGGCACAGGTTCTCAGAATTTAAAGTCTTTCCTGATGCCAAGATTATTAGGCATCTCATCAGATCTAGTTGTTGAAAAAGCCTTTAAATAGAAGAGGAAATATATAAAACTTCCTCTGGTGGTAGGAAGATCACCAACGAGGATTTTGAACAAGTCTCTGCATAGAATAGGGCCTATTATCTGAAATGAGAAATTAATTATATCTTCTTACTTACTGCTAAAATATACTCTATTAAAACTCCTCTATAAGTTGGGCAGAGCAGCATGCACCTGTAGTCCCAACTATTCAGAAGGCTGAAGTGGGAGGATCACTTGAGCCTAGGAGTTTGAATTCAGCCTGGGCAATATAGCAAGACTCTGTCTCAAAAAACAAACAAACAAAACCTTTCTCTATAAAGCAGCAGACTCCAAAAAGTGAAATGTAAATACTATGTTCAAGTAGACAAATCTTTTTTAGTAGGTTAAAGCAACAGTTCTCAAACTGTGGTTGATGTACCCTTTTTGGAGTCTTTGAGGTCAAAATTATTTTCATAATACTTAGAGTTATTTAACTTATGCACTGTATTGACATTTACACTAATGGCACATTTACATTAATGGCATAAAAGCAATGGTGGGTAAACTTTTGCACAAATTAGGGCAGTAGCAACCAGTCTGTACTATAATCATTGTATTCTTTTCCACTACTATATATTCATAGCTTAAAAAAAAAAGTCAGCTTCAATTAACAGTGCCTTTGATGAAGCAATAAAAATTACTAATTGTATTAAATCTCAACTCTTAGGTGTACATCTTTTTAATATTCTCTATCATTAAATGGAATTTGCATAAAGAACTTCTACTATATACCAAAGTATAATGTTGTCTCAAGGAATAGCACTTGTATGACTGTTTTGAGATGTGAGCTCAACTTGGCCGCTTTTTTCATCAACCACATTTTTACCTAAAAGACAAACTGACGAGTAAACTATGATTATTCATTCCTGGGTATTTGGAAGATGCCTTCCTCGAAATGAGCAAATTAAGCCTTGTCCTTTCAAAAAAAAAAACAGCTAAGTATATTTTTCTTTTTTTTTGCCAGCAATAAAATTCAAGCAAAAATAAGAATTTTAGAAAATGTGCATCTACCACAATGAGCTTGACAGCTTCCTAATACTTAAAGACGTCTGATGATGTCAGAGATGATAATCTCTGTCAGAGATGATAACACGTGTGATTTTTAAAATATTACATAAAGAAATATCTCAACATCCGGAAGATCTGCATCAACAGCAAACCAACATTTTCCAAATGATTTATGCACAGTGCTATAAAATGATGCATAGGTAAAAGTCCATTCAAAGTGCAAGAAAGGCCAATGGATCTTAATGTATGATGGCAAGAAAAATTCAATGATATGATCTCAGATTCCACATTCCAATTAACCTTAACACTACCACTTGTCAAGTTTTGGTATACGTAATATCAAAGAACATCCACAATTATCTAGAAAGGCTATTAAAATGCTCCTCCCTGGCCAGGCGTGGTGGCTCATGCGGGTAATCCCAGCACTTTGGGTGGCTGAAACAGGCAGATCACTTGAGGCCAGGTGTTTGAGACCAGCCTAGCCAACATGTTGAAACCCTGTCTCTACAAAAATAGAAAAATTAGCCAGGTGTAGTGGCACACACCTGTAATCCCAGCTACTCGGGTGACTGAGTCATGAGAAGCACTTGAGCCCAGGAGGTGGAGGTTGCAGTGAACTGAGATTGCACCACTGCACTCCAGCATGGGCAACAGAGCAACAGCAAGACTCTGTCTCAAAAACAAACAAACAAACTAACAAAAAACTAACACCAACAACAACAAAAACTCCCTTCAACAACTACATATATCTGTGTAAAGCCTAATTTTCTTTAAATATATCAACCAAAACAACAGATTACACAGATCAAATGCAAAAGCATATATGAAAATCCAGCTGACTTCAGTAGAAAAAATCCACATATAAAGCTCTTCTGGGTTCTCAATAATTTTAAGAGCAGAAGGTGGTCCTGAAAGCAAAAAGTTTGAGAAAAAGAGAGTACAGCACTAGTCTAACATGAGTCTCAAAGTCTATCACAGGATCAAGCCAATCTTCTATTCACAGGCTGCCAGAATTGGGAGGATTTAAGCGGGCAGAGGGGCATTCTTTAGCAAAGTTCCCATAATATACTTCTGTTTCAAAGATTTCTACTTCGTGGGACAGTAGTAAGAAAGCTTGGAGGGGGGATTCTACTAGTCTTTTCTTTTTTTTTTTTTAAGACAGGGTTTCACCATGTTGCCCAGGCTGATCTCCAACTCCTGAGCTGAAGCGATCTGCCTGCCTTAGCCTCCCAAAGTGCTGGGATTACAGGTGTGAGCCGCCAAGCCCACTCCACTAGTTTTTTTTATGCCCCTTAACTATGGCATAGGAGGACAAAAATGAAGACTAAAACTTTATGAAAGGTCCTGATGCAACTCTGGAAGCACGGGCTTTTGTACAACAGTAAGGATCCCATGAATAGTACCTGTGTAAAGATGTTTCAAGAATTTGAACAGTTGAAATAATCCCTTTTCAGAATCTCTTCCATATCCAAACAGCAAAGAAGTTTTCCTGTTCTAACAAGCAAAAATTTAAAGGGCCAATGATTAAAAATTAGTTTAAAATTAGGTGTTCCAAAATGGTTCCAGATATGGGAACCTTTTTATTGCATAACTCCAGCGTTTTCCCAGGTCTTAGTTGGTGATTAAGGTCGTCCAGTAATATGACAAAACTGGAAATATAAAGAGGAAAGAACAGGGGGGGACTAAGAGAAATGGAGCCAGAGCCCTAATTATGTTTTCAATATATATAATTTCAATCCTTTTGTTGGCTATGCAGTATTTTATTATAAGGCTACATCATATTTTATTTACACAATTATCTATTAAGTAACATTTAGCTTATTTCCAATTTTTACTGTCAGCCAATGTTATATAAACAATGTACAAAAAATCTTTCGTGAATATTAAAAAAAACATTTTTTACTTATGGCAGGCTGCTTGCAGTTTCATCTTCACACATAGGTACTTGTTTTCTTTTTTCTGCTCCTTAAGGATGCTTCAGTGGAAAAATTTAAGAAGCAGTGACCTAATCAATTTTCCTCATTTTGCAAATGAGGGAAACAGAGAAGCTAAAAAGTCAACTGGCTTGTCTACATGTATACAGTAAGCATCAGAAGCAGACTCAAACCAGAGTGTCCTGATTGGAGACTAAATACCTCCTTCCCCAGCCCTATTACATCTCTCTTTCTACTTTTTCTCTTCCTGGTACCATAGAATACATTAAAAAATTATTTCCTTCTGTTCCTGGCCCTAAACAAAAATACAAAGTCTTTAAATGTGCAGTGTTTCCTGCTAGTGACATAGAGAACCTGGGTACAATGGGAATGCAGAAAGTGGAACCATAATGGAGGCAAATATGAAGTTACATAAAATCATTAAAACAATATGATATTGAGATATAAGAGAGATATCAATAAAACAGCCTAGAAAGTTCAAATATCTGCCCAAAAACATATGGGATTTAGTATATAATAATGTTGACATTTCAAATCATTAAAAGTAGAGAGGAAGTATTCAGTAAATGGTATTGAGGCAACTGGGTAAAAATCATCTTGAAATCAATTAAGTTTAATCCTTTCTCCACATTATACACGAGGCTATATTCCAAATATATTTTTAAAATATAATAATAAAGTATTAAAAGTACTAGGGGGAAAAATACTCCATGACCAGAGCAACATAAAATACCTCATTGGGAATTTCTGCCTTGAGCTATCCTGAAGCCAAGATTTATCAGACAGATCTTGGTGATTCAATGCAGAGATGAAGCAGGCCTCCATGCAGATTAAGATCCTAAGGGAGTTTGTTCCTTGATTATCTTCCATACCCTCAACATTTGCCTGTCCTCTTCCTTCTTTTGCTATACTGTTTCCTTTGCCTTTAAATGAAAGCTAAATATTCTCTAAGGAGACTTTCAGTCCTTTCAAATATCCAAACTTGTGAGATCTTTGCAATATTTTCTACACACTTTCATGAATGTAAAAAATCAGTCATATGGCCCAGCTCATATTGTCAACCTTAATAAAATAAAAACTTCTATATTTTATGCCACTTTATGGTTTATAAATACATATAACATTTAATTTCCAAAGTAACCTTGTAAGGGAGTAGTCTCACCATTTACTAGAGAAACTGAAGCTCCAAAGATTAAATGACTTACCAACAGTTGCTCAACCAGTAAGAGGCAGGAATGGATTAAAACCTAAGTCTAAGCATATTAATTATACTATGTGGCCTCCAACATTTGTGACAATTACATGTCTATGATATATCCACAGCAAATGTGAGAGTTTAAGGTAATGCCTCTGAATCCTGATGAGGCTTATTGAAAGAAAGACACAATGGTATCTGCATTTATCTAATTATTAAAGAGTTAACTTAGTTTTGCATTTGTTTGTTTTCGAGACAGGGTCTCGCTCTGTCTCCAAGGCTTGAGTGAAGTGGCATGACCACGGCTCACTACAGCCTCAGTCTCCTGGGCTCAAGTGATTCTCCTACCTCAGCCTCCTGAGTAGCTGGGACTAAAGGAGTGCACCACTGCGCCCAGCTAATTTCGTAATTTTTTGTAGAGACAGGGTCTCCCTGTGCAACCCAGGCTGGTCTTGAACTCTTAGGCTCAAGCGATCCTTACACCTCAGCCTCCCAAAGTGCTGGAATTATAGGCATGAGCCACCGTGCCTGGCTGGTAATTTAGTTTTTAATAGTAATATATAATGCCAATGCCAAGAGGTTGAACATATTCATTCCTTCACTCCACAAATGAATGAACACCTATGGTTGGGCTTAGGCACCATGTTAGGTAAAGCTCACAGTTTTAGTTAAAATGTCAGACATTTTAAAGCTGAAAAATAAATAACTTTTCAGTTCATGGATTTAAAAAAGGTAGTTTGCAGTTAGAATGGCAATCATTAAAAAGTCAGGAAACAACAGGTGCTGGAGAGGATGTGGAGAAATAGGAACACTTTTACACTGTTGGTGGGATTGTAAACTAGTTTAACCATTGTGGAAAACAGTGTGGTGATTCCTCAAGGATCTAGAACTAGAAATACCATATGACCCAGCCATCCCATTACTGGGTATATACCCAAAGGATTATAAATCATGCTGCTATAAAGACACATGCACATGTATGTTTATTGCAGCACTATTCACAATAGCAAAGACTTGGAATCAACCCAAATGTCCATCAGTGACAGACTGGATTAAGAAAATATGGCACATATACACCATGGAATCCTATGCAGCCATAAAAAAGGATGAGTTTGTGTCCTTTGTAGGGACATGGATGCAGCTGGAAACCATCATTCTCAGCAAACTATCACAAGAACAGAAAACCAAACACCGCATATTCTCACTCATAGGTGGGAATTGAACAATGAGATCACTTGGACACAGGAAGGGGAACATCACACACCAGGGCCTATTGTGGGGAGAGGGTGAGGGGAGGGATAGCACTAGGAGATATACCTAATGTAAATGACGAGTTAATGGGTACAGCACACCAACATGGCACATGTATACATATGTAACAAACCTGCATGTTGTACACATGTACCCTAGAACTTAAAGTATAATAAAAAAATAAAAATAAAAAAAGGTAGTTTGAATTTAATTGTATTATCTGATGTTATAAATTCTTAAGAAAGCCATTAACCAAAATTTATATGGTATTTGAGAGTGTACGAAATCATTACATTGTCTAATTTGATCCTCAAAACAAATCTATGAAGTATTTTCTCTCTCTCTCTCTCTCTGTTTTTTGAGATAGGATCTTGCTATGTTGCCCAGGCTGGTCTCAAACTGCTGGGCTCAAGCGTTCCTTTGCCTCAGCCTTCCTGGTAGCTGGGATTACAAGCACAAATTACTATATCCACCCTATGAGGTATTTTCAATCCAATTTGACAGCTAAGGAAGGTGAAAATCAAAATTAAGTAATTTGTATAAATATATACAAGATCACACAGCTTGTAAATGGCAAAGTCAGGATTCAAATACAAGGATATTGATTATAAAATTTATTTTCTTTTACTTATTTTTTTTTTTTTAGAGATGGGGTCTTGCTTGGTCACCAAGGCTGGAGTAGAGTGGCGTGATCACAGCTCCCTGAAGCTTTGAACTTCTGGGCTCAAGTGATCCTCCTGCCTCAGCCTTCCAACTAGTTGGGAGTATAGGCACATGTCACCATGCCCAGCTAGTACTGTCATTTTAGCAATATTAATTCTTCTGATTCATAAGCATGGGATGTCTTTCTATTTGTTTGTATCCTCATCAATTTCCTTCATCAGTATTCTGTAGTTTTCCTCACAGAGGTCTTTTACCTCCTTAAATTTATTCCTATGTAATTTTTTGTAGCTATTATAAACAAGATTGCATTCTTGATTTCTTTTCAAGCTAGTTCACTGTTTGTGTATAGAGATACTAATTTTTGTATATTGATTTTATATCCTGCAATTTTACTGAATTTATTGATCAGTTGTAAAAGGCTTTTGGTAGAGTCTTTAGGTTTTTCTATATAAAGGTCACGTCATCCACAAATAGGGACAATTTGACTTCTTCCTTTTCAATTTGGATGCTTTTTATTCCTTTCTTTCTCTTGATGAACTGCTCTGCCTAAGACTTTCTGAATTTATTTAATTTAACTTAATTTCTTAAACAGTGTTTAATTTATATCAAGTTCCTCAGCGTAAGACAAAAATTAAAGACTAAAAAACAGAAGTTTTTAAATTTTAAAAAAATTCCAAATCTCTCAAATGAATTATGCTAGTTCTACCAGAATCCTTTGGGCCAAGTTCTACTGGAACAAGATATTATTTTCCAGGGTACTCACTGCCCGAGTGTCAGCTTTTAAAGGTCTGAAAAAAACTGCTTTAAAGAAAACCAGAGAAAATGGGATCAGTCAGCCAAGACAAGTGTGCCACAGCAGTAAACAGAGGTTTCTCTGTGATCCAACTAAAATAGCAGTGTTGTTAAACCCCCACACACATATAACTGGAATATTTGCATGGTCTTTCCTATTAAGCTTCAACCTAAATACTAAATTTATTATTTTAAAACCTGGTTTTTATTTTTAAAAAATAAAGAGAGTGAAAGCGGAAAAAACACAGGGTAGATAATGAAAGAAAGAATAAAGCAGAAGGGAAACAAGACCTATTGAGTTTATATTCCTATAACCATACTAGTGACTTTATTTATATAATCTCTTTTGATACAAAATATCACCTTATAAGGCGGGTGTTATCATTCTCATTCTACATATTAGAACACTTGAGGCCCAATGAGGTTAAGAAATTTTTCCAGTGTAATATAGCTGCTAAATGGGAATATCTGGATTCAATCTTATGTCCCTTTAACAAGAAGCTGTATTCTTCATGCTGAAAAAGCAAAGGACAAAAAAGAAAACAGAAGAAATACAACCTTCATGCTGAAAATGCAAAGGAAGAGAAAGAAAACAGAAGAAATACAATCATGAGTGTTGGTCTATACTAATAATTGTTAAGAGGCAATCCAACTATATAATTCTGGCAACTATAACTTGTGAGTATAAACAAAACAACACTCGTTTTTCCTATTTTAATCACTCCACAACAATCATTAGCACAGAAGACTTCTGTGACCAAATATGTGGCGGTTTCTCCCACAAACCAAGCAAGCAAGCAATTCTACAGCAGACATCAGCTGGGTGTTCTCCAATTCAATTCAATTCTGAAGCTATCTACTTGGAGATAGCCTCAGAAACCACAGGTTGAGGGCTTGGTCCCACAAGAGAGCCTCTTCTTTTCACCAGTCACAAGTCTAGACCTCCAGACTGTCTGACCAACTGGCTTCAAGTTGGGGTTCCTACAACCCCCTCTTTGGGTTCAATTAATTTGCTATAATGGCTCACATAACTCAGGGAAACACTTATTTGTGTTTATCAGTTTATTACAAAGGATATTTTAAAGGATTCAAATAAACAGTCAGATGACTCACTATCAGATTAGAGTCCTGCCTTGGTCAGGTGAAAGGAGGGCAGCAGAAGATCAGAGAGAGAGATTCTGTTTCCTGAGGCCTGCTTCTGAAGCCTAGAGTGTCCCAACATTACAACAAAAGACTATATCAAGGGTTATGAAAATTATGAGCCAGGAACCGTGGATGAAAATATATATGTGTGTGTGTGTGTGTGTGTGTGTGTGTATGTGTATATATATATAATATCACAATACTGGATTCATCTGAACCTCTGAAAAATTTATTCAATTGTATTCTATATGATTAAATGACACTGTTTTAAGACAATTCTTTTATTACTGTAATGCTTTTTTTTTTTTTTGGAGACAGAGTCTCACTTTATCGCCTAGGCTGGAGTGCAGTGGTGTGATCTCCGCTCACTGTAACCTCCACCTCCTGGGTTCAAGCGATTCTCATGCCTCAGCCTCTAGAGTAGCTGAAACTACAGGCGCACGCCACCTTGCCTGGCTAATTTTTGTATTTTTTGGTAGAGACAGGGTTTTGCCATATTGGCCAGGGGTCTCAAACTCCCGACCTCAAGTGATCCGCCCGCCTCAGCCTCCCAAAGTGCTAGGATTACAGGAGTGAGCCACCGTACTCAGTGATTACTATAATAAATCATTTATCTTGCGTTCTATTTACCCTTTTCACATTTTTAAGTGTATACCTTAGCTAGCACATAACGTACTGGGAAAAAATATATATCACGTATCTTGCAAACTAATATACATATAGTAGATGTTTGGTACATATTTATTGGCTGAACATTTTGTATACTCACTATGCCTTGAAATCTATAAGTACAGGAATAGTTAATGTGATTAGCCTTCAGTGACTTTGGAGTTCAGTCTGGAAAATGGTTCTGCTTTAATCAATCATGAGCAATATGCGCACTAGTTATGTGAGCTGATTCATCATTTCTCTAGTATCCTCCATTTTATTAAAATGACTTTATAATGACAAACAGGCAAAATAAGTCTTATTTATTCTGAAGATTTCATTGGGCAGAATATGCCAAGCAACTCCTCATTCATTCAACAAATATTTACTGAGAACTTAATCTATATTAGACACTGTGCTAAATGCTGGGGATATGGTGTTAAAGCCAAAAAGTTCTCTAACTTGAGGTATTATCAATATAGTAGAGAAAATAAACACATATAAATAATTATAGCACTGTCTGTAAGGTGTGGACATGTAATTTGTTCATCCAATAAATATTTATTGAGAGTCTCATGTACTAGATACTGTAATAAGCCCTGGGATACAGCAATGAACAAAACCACAGGGGTCCTCCCCTCATGACCTTACAATCCAAGATGGTCTCAAAGATTTCTCAAGTCTCCACGACAATGAATTCATGGTAAAAAAAAAAAAATCACAAGAATATGTGAGGAAACATGCAGCCATAAAAGAGAATCAGCAAAACAATAAGCACAGAATTAGACAAGCAAAAATGAAATATATTGAAATTAATGAATATGAAATATTGTGTTTTTAAAATATTTAAAGAAATATAAGATAGCAAGAAAAAAAATAACCAAGGAAGAAAAAATAACAAAAATGGCCAGGCAGATTTGAAAAAAAGAAACAATACCCCTAGAAATGAAAAAGAGAATAATTAAAAATACAAAAAAAGTGAATTTAGAAGAAAAAAAGAAATAAGGCTGAGTTAACAAAATAAAGAGAGATGGTAGGCATAAAGCAGAGCATTCCAGACAAAGACAATAATGTATGCAAATACATGAAACTATGAGCTGCATTCTGTGTTCAGGAATACAAAAGCAGTACCATACAAAAGTGCAAGTGTTTAGAAAGGCCATTAGAGAGGGAATCAAGGGGCAGATCGTGAAAGTCTTCATATGCTATACTTCTCAACTCTATATTTCCATGTGTGCTAATACTGATTATCTGATGCACTTATATGTTTTTAAGTACACATATGTGTATATAACATTTAGTATTTCCAGTATTGAAATAAACCCTTGGCTAAAAGAAAACAAAGAAATAGTTATTAAGCAATGTGACAGAAAACCCAAAAATTCTCTCATTACAAATACCTAGATGAGTTGTAAAAATTTAACAAATAATATTTTTAAATGTACAGCTGGGCTCCAAAAAAACTAAAAGTACTTCTTAAAAGGAAAAAGAAAAAAAAAGAGGCAATTGAAAACTAATATAGTAATAACTAAGTTATGACTGCCCTACAGAGGGTAAGAGATAAGGCAGTGAGTTGTCTGTCTCAGTACCATAGGAGGTTGGGTTTCAATGCTCACACAGGAATGAGAGATGAGGCCTTGGACCACACAAGGATAGGAAATGGATCTGAGATCATCTATACAGAGCTGAGATGCTTGTGGGGCTACTTAGTAGCTAAATGAAATAGAAAAGTAAACACCCACTAGCACAAAGGAACAAGAAGACCATTGGTCTTTATTGACCTGGTCACAGGGTAAAAAGTAAAAAGAAAACAATAATTACTGCACTTGGAAATATAAAAATAAGGTATGTGAAACACAGATATCTAAAGTGGCCCCCAGATCCCCATACCCTGGTATCCACAGTCTTATGTAACTCCCTCCTTTTGTGTATAAGCAGAAACTGTGACTTGCTGCTAACCAAGACAATAAGGCAAGGTGACAAGAGACACACGATTATGTGTATGTGGTGACATTACCTAAGACTGTAGCACCCATCTTGCTGAAGTCTCTCATTCCCTTGCTGGCTTTGAAGAAACAAGCTGCTATGTTGTGGTCTGCCTATTTTGGTAGTCCCATATTTGAAGGGCAGCTTCCAGGAGCTAAGGGCAGCTTCCATCCAAAAGCCAACAAGAAACTGAAGCCTGTCAGTCCTATAACCACAGGAAACTGAATTCTGCTAATGGATTCTTCCATAGTTAAGCTTCAGATGAGACCACAGCCCCAGCTAACATCTTGACCGCAGCCCTGTGAAATCATAAACAAAGGACTCAGCTAAACTGGATCCAGACTCCTAACCCATAGAAACTGTGAGATTATAAATGTGTGTATTCCCATATATAAATATATGGTAATTTAATTACTGAAAGTAAGACACTGGGGAAAAAATATGCCAGGCAAAAGAAACAGAATAGATTTTAAGGAATACATGCAATATATAGCTTAAATTTCAGATCATGTTTTAAATTAATGCCATGTTTTGTCTAGTATCTTAAAAAAGCAAATCATTTATTTATTGATCATACACAACAGCTTTGTACCAGTTTCACAGCTGGTAGAGCAATTTAGGAAGCTAGCTGTACAGCATGCTTACCATACATAAACCTAAAAAGACTCTCCTAACAGAGGGCAATAATAAGCAAAGCAGGCTATAATTCCAGCACTTTGGGAGGCTGAGGTGGGTGGATCACTTGAATCCAGGAGCTGCCAAGACCAGCCTGTGCAACACGGTAAAACCCCATCTCTACAAAAAAATACAAAAACTAGCCAGGTGTGGTGGCATGTACCTGTAGTCCCAGCTACTCGGAGGCTGAGGCAGGAAGATGGTTTGGGTCTGGGAGGTCAAGGCTGCAGTGAGCTAAGATCATGCAACTGCACTCCAGCCTGGACAACAGAGTGAGTCCCTGTCTCAAAAAAAAAAAAAAAAAAAAAGTTACCTGTAGTAATTAACATCCACAGACTCCAAAACAGCTTCAATTAGTTATGGTAATGCCTAGACATATAGGAGAAGTTTTATGCAATTTATGCACATGCATGGGCATCACAAAAACTCATATATACTCTTCTGAATGGTAGCACTTTTCAAAGTAAGATTTGAAATACAAAATCAATTTGTATTAGTTTCCTCATTTGACCTTTAAAACAATCCTATTACATAAGCAGGACAAATATCTTATAAAAATATTTTATAACAATGTCTTTTCTGAATGTTTTAAATATATATACATATTTGAAAAACTATATGCTTTTAAAAATGATAGCTACCAATTATTATGATTTACTTTAGGAAGATCTTTTCTTCATCCATCTAATGTATGGTATATAAATTTACTTCATGCAGTCTCTCTTTGAGTTCTCCTTTGCTTTCTTATCACCTACTCTTACAACCTTTACCCCCCTTAAAACCAATCTATCTTTAGTCTCCCAATCTCTGACTGAAAATATTTTTTAGAAAGTTAAAGATAAAAAGCCTTATCTGACATATACATATATTTGGAGACAGGTTCTTGCTCTGTTACCCAAGCTGGAATGCAGTGACATGATCATGGCTCACTGCAGCCTCAAACTCCCAAGCGACATTCCTACCTCAGCCTACCGAGTAGCTAGGACTAGAGGCATGCACCCAGCTAATTTTTGTATTTTTTGTAGAGACAGGGTTTCACTATGTTGCCCAGGCAGGATTTATACCTATTTTTGTCATCACTTATTTTGATCATTCTTAAACTTTATATATTGTTCTTGACAGTAAGTTCTTATACTTAAAAACCCATGATGGTATGGCTCACGCCTGTAATCCCAGGACTTTGGGAGGCCAAGGTGGGAGGATTGCTTGAGTTCAGGAGTTCGAAACCAGCCTGGGCAACATGGCAAAACCCCGTCTCTACAAAAAATACAAAAATTAGACAGGTGTGGCACATGCCTGTAATTCCAGCTACTTGGGAGGCTGAGGCACAAGAATTGCTTGAACCAAGGAGGCGGAGGTTGCAGTGAGCCAAGATGGCACCACTGCACTCCAGCCTGGGCCACATAGGCTCTGTCTCAAAAACAATAACAGCAAAACCCCCACAGTACCTTGAGTACCTAGGCCTGCCTTGTATGATTTCTCTCCTTTAAAATTCCATTCTCATTCTTCATTAATCCTAGTCCCCCACTATGATCAAAATCCTCCTTTGCATCCATTTGTTTCATGAAAACATTTCCAATTTAACAACATCTTCCTTTTTGATCATATAACTGTAGCATGCTAATATATCTCCCAAGCGTTATACTGTCAATGGTATTCGTACCTGACTTGTTCTGAACTGAGTATAAAAGTTTACTCCCCTGGCTGAAAACACTCCAAACACTTCCAACTGCAAATAAAATAAAAGCCAATCTCTTTACCATGGTCTACAAGGCTAACACAATCAACCCCTGCCTACCTCTTCTAATTACTCTCCTTTTTGCCGATCATTCCCAAAACACTAATCTTCCCAATGTTCCTAGACCAAACCAAGTCCATTCCAGCCACAGGGCCATTTGCAGTACTGTCTGGAACACCATTACCCCAGATTACCACATATGCCATCTCATTCTTCAGGACTTATACCAGATGCCACCAATTCAGAGACGCCTTCCTTAACTACCCTATCTAAAGAAGTCCTCTAGCCATTCTCTATCATATTACCTAGTTTTATTTACAGCATTTATCACAATTAGCAACCACTTATATACTTAACCGTTTATTTGTCATCTTCTCTCAATAGAATGCATGTTCACAACAACACTTTCTTATCTGCTTTCCTCACTGCCATTATCAACAAGTACCTAGAACAGTGCTATGATAATCACGTTTTCTGGTTTCTGTATTTCATGCTTTGGTATATGGGGCCTTGCTTACTCTGGTGGAATCGCTCCTCCCAGAGCTAGCCAGGTAGCAAAGGAGTGCACCTTCCATATGCATACCAAACAATCCAGAGCCCATAGTCCCAACTACCTCATTTATCAGACTCTTACACTCTAGGCCACTATTCCCCTACCCAAATCATCCCAGGGCCACGTACCATACAACTAGTGGCAGCCCCTACGTCCCAGCGTCCACTGAAATTACTCAAAACTAGCCAAGCCTAAGCCTACTTATAATGCCTTGCCTGTTCCTTCCTGCAGAAACCACAATAAAGCTGTATGACCATATTTCCCCCTACTTCCTCTGCCCCCCGACTGACCCTGGTGCTTTCTTAAGTGGCCCTACATGGTGTGTTATTCCTCCTGTTTCTAGGAAACTGAGTATAAAACTTCTTCCTGGGCAAGGGCGGGGACAGTATTAGGACAAATACCTAATACATGTGGGGCTTAAAACCTAGAAGATGGGTTGATGGGTGCAGCAAACCAGCATGGCATATGCACACCAATGTAATAAACCTGCACACTCTCCACATGTATCCCCGAACTTAAAGTAAAATTTAAAAAAAAAAAAAACTTCTTCCTTCATGACAGTCATTTCTGTGTCTCTGTGTCTAACTATACCTGATTAAAACAAATCCCAGGTACCCTTAAAATAAGTGCCTAGCATATAGTACATGCAAGTAACACATAAGAATGCAGAAAGGTTTTAAGTAAAGAATAAAAAACAGTAATATATAAATACTTCAAATCAAAGGAACTTTAAAACAAAAAGCATTAGAAGAAGGATCTGACTGGGCTTCACGGCTCACACTTACAATCCTAGCACTTTGGGAGGCCAAGGCAGGTGGATTGATTGCTTGAGCCCAGGAGTTTGAGAGAGCCTGGGCAACATGGCAAAACCCCATCTGTACTAAAAATACAAAAAAGTAGCTGGGCATGGTGGCATGTGCCTGTAGTCCCAGCTATCCCAGAGGCTGAGGTGGGAGGATCAGCTAAGCCCAGGAAGTCAAGGCTGCAGTGAACTGTGATTGTGCCATTGCCCCCCAGCCTGGACAACAGAGTGAGACCCTGTCTCAAAAAAAATTAAAAGAGAAAAACTAAAAATAAGAATCCAGTTCACCAGGAAGACATCATAATCCTAAACATATTTGCACCAAATTACATAGCCTCAAAATACTTAAAGCAAAAACTAACAGAATAATAGTGAAGAAAATAAACAAATCCACCAACATGGTAGGAGATTTTAATACACCTATCTTAATGTTTAATAGATGAAGCAACCTTCACATGCTGCCCCTGTACAAATCAGTAGAGTTACAAAAGACTTTTGTTGTGGGACGTCAGGGACCCCAAATGGAGGGACTGGCTGGAGTCACAGCAGAGGAACATAAATTGTGAAGATTTCATGGACATTTATCACTTCCCTAATAATACTCTTATAATTTCTTACACCTGTCTTTACTTCAGTCTCTGAACATGAACTGTGAAGATTTCATGGACATTTATCAGTTCCCAAATAATACTCTTACAATTACTTACGCCCATCTTACTTTAATCTCTTAATCCTGTTATCTTCGTAAGCTGAGGATGTATGTCACCTCAGGACCACTATTGTACAAATTGATTATAAAACATGTTTGTTTGAACAATATGAAATCAGCGCACCTTGAAAAAGAAGAGAATAACAGCGATTTTAGGGAACAAGGGAAGACAACCATAAGGTCTGACTGCCTGTGGGGTTGGGCAGAAAAGAGCCATATTTTTCTTCTTGCAGAGAGCCTACAAACGGACATGCAAGTAGGACAGATATCCCTAAATTCTCTTCCCAGCAAGGAATATAATATTAAGACCCTAGGAAAAGAATTGCATTCCTGGGGAGAGGTCTATAAACGGCCGCTCTGGGAGTGTCTGTCCTATACAGTTGAGATAAGGACTGAGATACGCCCTGGTCTCAGGCTTACTGGGATTGGGAAACCCCAGCCCTGGTAAATTTGAGGTCAGACCAGTTCTCTGCTCTCGAACCCTGTTTTCTGTTAAGACATTTATCAAGACAATACGTGCACCGCTGAACACAGACCCTTATCAGGAGTTTCTGATTCTGCTCTGGTCCTGTTTCCTTAGAAGCATGTGATCTTTGCTCTGCCTTTCGCCCTTTGAAGCATGTGATCTTTATGATCTACCCCCTATACATACACCCCCTCCCCTTTTGAAATTCCTAATAAAAACTTGCTGGTTTTGCAGCTCAGGTGGGCATCACAGACCTACCAATATGTGATGTCACCCCCGGCGGCCCAGCTGTAAAATTCCTCTCTTTGTACTCTTTCTCTGTATTTCTCAGACAGGCTGATACTTAGGGAAAATAGAAAGAACATATGTTGAAATATTGGGGACGGGTTCCCCCGATAGACTTCAACATCACAATGGGCTTGATCCAATAGATATTAAAACTAATGACCATAAGAACACTACAACAATTTGGGGGACTTTCACTGCTAGCCATAACAGAATTACTGGGACTGGATTTTCCCTTGCAGTTAACAAGTATAAAAGAGGCCAAATTCTATGCAATGTGATCCCTGAGAAAAAGGGAAATAAATGAGGTAAACTCAGCTTTCTGGAGGAAGTATTTCTAGACTTTGGTGTAAGGAAAAAAAAATCCAAGCACAGCACAGCAGTCTTGTGGAGAAAAAGCTCCCAAAATTTGCAAGGAATCTTCGAGTCTACCACCAAATAAAAAACTGCACATGCTCACAGTCTCTTAGGCTGAGAGAAGAACTAATAGGGGAAGAAATAACTACTATAGAGCTGTAAACCAAACAATTACTATAACATATAGGATTTGAGACCTTCACATTGTGACTAGAGAGAACAGTGATCATGCTGAACACTTAGACCATCCAGTAGAGATCCTAGACCATTTTGGTAATGAAGCAAAACTACCAAAAGAATAAAGACAACAACTCTAGAACCACTCCCAAAATATGCTTTAAAACAAATCTTGAAAGGGATCAGCTGATCAGAATCTAACTGCTGGCCAGAACAAAATCCAACACACTTTAAGAGAAGACAACAAAATCTATTCACTCAATGATATCCCATTACCATGTCTGGCATCCAAACAGAAATTGCTAAACAAGTTAAAAAGCAAGAAAATTGGCTGGGCACAGTGGCTCACACCTGTAATCCTAGCACTTTGGGAGGCCAAGGCAGGCAGATCACTTGAGGTCAGGAATTCGAGACCAGCCTGGCCAACGTGGCAAAACCCCGTCTCTACTAAAAATATGAAAATTAGCCAACTGTGGTAGTGCATACCTGTAATTCCAGCCATTAGCGAGGCTGAATGAGGCAGGAGAATTACTTGAACCCAGAGGGCAGAGGTTCCAGTGAGCTGAGATTGTGCTACTGCACTCCAGCCTGGGCGACAGAGTGAGACTCGGTCTCAAAAAAAAAAAAAAAAAAAAAAAAAAAAGCAAGAAAGTCATTCAAAAGAAGCAATGCCAAAATGACAGCGACGAAACTGACAAAGATTTTAGATCACCTATTACAAGTATGTTCAAGAATCTAAAGAAAACATGGACATAATGGGGGGAGAAACGGAACATAGTAAAAAGGTCCATATACACTTCTGCTTCCAGCAATGATAGAATAAGGCCCTACTAGCTAATTCTCCCTCAGAAAAATATGGTAAAATCTAGGATAATACAAAAAGAAATTATCTGGAAGCACCGGAGTGTAAGAAGCTGACAAATTCTAATGCAGAGTACACATTTCAAGAAGGGGAGTCGTACAAAGTGAATTCCCATTTTCGCAGCTTGTAGCCTTGGGATAAGTGCAGCTGACACAGTACATAAGAAACAGGAAGAAGTAACACCACAGGCTTGTTGGCCTGGGGAACCAGCACACTGAAGCCAGAAAAAAAATATGGCATTGAAGAGAACTGAGGAATCTTGAAAGGGAAAACAAAGAAGGGATCCCTAAATTCTGTCTGCCCATGTCTCTGACTGAACCATGAACCACATGCGCATATAACAGATTGAAAGAAGTCCAACTAAAGACAAATGACATGCTGGCCAAGAAACAAGAGTGTACAGTTCAAGTCAAGTCAGTCAAGATAACTAAATGCCAGTTAAAATAACAGAAACAACACTCATAAGAAACAAAGATACCTGAATCTCCACAATTTAACATTTTTTTTTTTTTTGAGATTGAGTCTTGCTCTGTTGCCCAGGCTGGAGTGCAGTGGCGCGATCTCCGCTCACTGCAAGCTCCGCCTCCCGGGGTCATGCTATTCTCCTGCCTCAGCCTCCCGAGTAGCTGGGACTACAGGCGCCCGCCACCACGCCTGGCTCATTTTTTTGTATTTTTAGTAGAGACGGGGTTTCACTGTGTTAGCCAGCATGGTCTCGATCTCCTGACCTCGTGATCCGCCCATCTTGGCCTCCCAAAGTGCTGGGATTACAGGCGTGAGCCACTGCGCCTGGTCAATTTAACATTCTTTATGTTCAATATAAAGCCTAAAATTACCTAACATATGAAGAACCAGGAAAATGGTTCTTACTCTAATGACAAAAGAATATCAATTGAGACTGATCCCAAGATCATCTAGATGTGACAGAAAGCAGACAAGGATGTTAAAGAAACTGCTATAACTAACCTCAAGGAATTAAGATAAAATATGCTAACAATAATAAAAGAAGATAGGAAATCTCTGGAGAAAGATAGAAATAATAAGCAAGAACTAAGTGGGCACTCTACAGCTGAAAATAAAATATCTGAAATAAATTATTCACCAGATAGACCTAACAGACAGACAGATGACAGAGAAAAAACTAAGTGAACACAAAGATAGGTCAATCAAAACTACCCAATATGTATATGCACAGAGAATGAAAAAAAGATTTTGGGCCGGGCGTGGTGGCTCACACCTGTAATCTCAGCACTTTGGCAGGCCGACGCGGGCAGATCCTGAGGTCAGGAGCTCGAGACCATCCTGGCTTACATGGTGAAACCCCATCTCTACTAAAAATACAAAAAATTAGCCGCGCGTGGTGGCTGGTGCCTGTAGTCCCAGCTACTCAGGAAGCTGAGGCAGGAGAAGGGCATGAACCCAGGAGGTAGAGCTTGCAGTGAGCTGAGATCGCACCACTGCACTCCAGCCTGAATGACAGAGCGAGACTCCATCTCAAAAAAAAAAAAAAAAAAAGATTTTTTACAAAATAATCCTAAACAGATCCTAATGAACCTATAAACAATGCAACATAGCTGTAATTGGAGCCAAAGGATAGAAGAGAATGAAGCAGAAAAAAATCTGAATACATAATGATCACAGTTTTTCAAAATATAATGAAATATAGAAATTTATAGACACGAGAAGCTCAACTTGCTGAAGGAAAATGATACCAGAGAGAAATGCAGATCCTCAGACAAGGGTGAAGAGCATCAGAAATGGTAAGCTACAAAAGACAATAATGTTTCCTTTTTCTTTTAACTTATTTATAACTCGTTTACTTTTAATATGCTGATATTTGGATTTTTATAACATATAGATGTAATATATATAACAACTATAGCATAAAGAACAAGGTAGGTAGGATATGAGCCTATATAGTTGCCTTATTCTGCAAACTTCTACATTTTTCATGAAGTGGTCCATGAAGTAGGCTGTGAAAAGTTAAAGACATGTATTTTAATCCCTAGAGTAACCACTAAATAAATAATGCAAAGAAGAATGACTAAAAAGGCAATAGTAAAATATTTTAATTCTAAAATAATATTCAAATAATTTGTTAAAACGTAGGAGAAGAACAAAAAACAGCTAGTATAATTACAATAATAAAATGATAGATCCAAACCAAACCATATCAACCAAAGATAAACCTGACAATTTGTTGCCCTGTTAATAACACTTAAATTGTTATCTGCTCGGGAATTCTACTTCTTTTTTTTTTTTTTTTTTTTGAGACATTGTGCTACTCTGTCATCCAGGCTGGAGTGCAGTGGTGCAATCATACCTCACTGCAGCATTGACCTCCAAGGTTCAAGTAATCCTCCCACCTCAGCCTCCCAAGTAGCTGGGACTACAGGTGTGCACCACCATGTAGGGCTAATTTCTTTTATTTTTATAGAGATGAGTTTCACCATGTTGCCCAGGCTGGTTTCTCACTCCTGGGCTTAAACAATCCGCCCACCTCCCCCTCCCAAAGTGCTGGTATTACAGGTGTGAGCCACCATACCCCACCCTGGCATCTTCTTACAAGGGCTCTAATCCCAGTCATAAGGGTAGATCCTCATGAACTAATTATGTCTCAAAGCCCCCACCTCCAAATACCAGCACAATAAGCTTAGGGAGTGCTGTGATAGTATACATATATAACGTACGTACATACATATATATATGCTTTCATCCACAGTTCCTGGCTTATAGCTCCCATAGTCCTTGTTATTTCTCCCCATGGCAGTCCACAGAAACTAAAAAATATACTCTAATCTTCCCTCACCTTTCTGTCTCAGAGCTGGACATTAATAAATTCTCTGCTACTATATCTGATGGTAGATCACAAGACCCCCATTTCAGAAGGGGCCCCATCCCATACCCTGGAGGAAGGAATGCTGCACAGAGAGGCCAAGAAGAATCTGAATCTAATCCTATTTATAGCAGGTTAATCAGAAACACAAGTAAAACAACATGGGGCTTCCGACTGGCATTGGGAAGTGGAGGACAGTCTTGTGGGACTGAGCCCTCAACCTGTGAATCTGGTGCTACCAAGTAGATAGTGTCAGAATTGAACTGAAAGATACCCAGCTAGTGTCCACTGCAAAACTGATTGCTTCTCTGTTGGTGGGGAGAAATCCCCACACATCTGGTCACAGAAATCTTCTGTGTTGATTGTGTTGTGAGCACAGAGGAAAAACAGTTTGTGCGCCAAGAGGAAAATTTACAACTTTAAATGCTTCTATTAACAAAGAAAGATCTAAAATCAGTGTTTTAAGCTTTCATCTCATGAAGCCAAAAAAGGAATACGTTAAATAAAAATAAGTAGAAGGAAAAAAATAAGAACAGAATAAGAATAAAGTAGAGAAAATTAACAAAGCCAAAAGTTGTTCCACTGACATAATAAAATCAAATAAACCATTAGGATGATTAATCATCAAAAAAGAGAGACTACAAATTACTGATTTCAGGAATGAAAGAACAGAGTTACCCTAGATTCTACAGACATTAAAAAAGCAATAAGGAAATGTCAGAAATAATTTTATGCCAATATATTCAACCATCTAGAGGAAATGAATAAATTTCCTTGAAAAATACAACCTAAAAACCTGAAGCAAGAAACCTAACAAAAAACAAATGTTAGAAAAATATCTCTTATGAACAAAGATGCAAAAATCCTGGCAAAAATCAATCCTGCCAAAAATACAAGCAAATTAAATTCAGCAACACATAAAAAGAATAACATATAATGTCTAAGCGGGCCAGCGAAACAAAGTTTATCCAACATTCAAAAATCAATCAATCAATCATATTAACAGAAAGGATAAAATCACAAGAATAACATTTGACAAACCCAACACCTATTCATGATAAAACTCAACAAGAACTTCCTCAATCAAATAAAGGATATCTACAAAAAACCTATAGCTAACATTATATCTAATAATGAAATATCGAATTATTTGCTTTTTAAATCAGGAAAAGGCAAGGATGTTCACTCATGATGTCATTTCTACTCAACATTGCCCTGGAGGTCCTAGCCAGTGCAACAGTGTAAGCAAAAGTAATAAAGTGCATAAAGATTGGAAAGAAAGAAGTGAAACTTCTATTTGAAGATTACGTGGTTAAATTGTGCTAAAATAACTGGATATGCCTATGAGGAAAAAATAAACTTCAATCCTTACTTTACACCATATGTGACAATAAATTTGAGATGGATATAGACCTGAATACAAAGCAATTAACTATAAAGCTTCCAAAAGAAAACATGGGAATAGACAAGCTACGAAAAGCAATAACCGTAAGAGAAAAAGCTGATCAATTAGACTTCATCAAAACGTACAACTTCTCATCAAAAAAACTCCTTTAAAAAAATGAAGTAGGGAGACAGGGAGAAAATAGTCACAAAACATCCATCTGGCAAATGGACTTATATTTTGAATATGAAAGGAGCCCCTGTTACTCAATGATAAAAAGACAATCCAATTTTTTTAAATGGGCAAAAGATTTGAAAAGATACTTCACAAAAGAAGATATACATATGACCAAGAAGCACAAGAAAATATGCTCAACATCATCAGACATCAGGTAAATGTTAATTAAAATTACAATGAGATACCACTACATACATTCCAGAATGGATAAAATTAAGAAGTATGACAACATCAAACATTGTTGGGGATGTGGAGCACCTAAAACTTCCATGATGAGAATGAAAAATGATACATCACTGTGGGGAAAAAGTCTTACAGGCTCTTAGAAAACTAAAACATAAACCAACCTTAACCTGGCAATTCCAATCCTAGGTATTTATTCACGAAAAATGAAAATATACATTCACAAAAAGACTTGTTTAAGAATGTTCAACTTTATGCATAATAGCCAAAAACTGGAAACAGCCCAGGTATCCTGTCCATAGGAAAATAGATAAACAAACTATTACATTCATACAATGGGATACTTCTCAGCAATCAAAAGAAATATACTACTGATACAGCACATGGATAAATCTCACTTCTCACAAATATGAATCTTAAATGGATTAACAAAGATTTAATTTTTTTCAGTTTTAACTTCTAATACAGTAAATACCAATAGATTTAACTCACAGAGCTCTTTGGGGTCCTCAATACTTTTTAAATATGTAAAGGGGTCATGAGACCAAAAAATTCGAGAACTTCTATTAGGTCGTTGCAAAAGTAATTGAGGCTTTTGTCATTGAAAGTATGGCAAAAACTGCAATTACTTTTGCACCAATCTAAAAGTTAAAGTTGAATATGAGCATGACCTATATTCTAACAATTACACTCCTAAGTATATACAGAAACCCTTACATTTCTGTGTACCAGAAGATGCACAAGAATGTTCACAACAGCCTTATTTGTAATAGCAAAAACCTGGAAACAACAAAATGTCCAATGATTAAAGAATGGATAAATGAATATATTCATACAGTGGAATTCTAAACAACAGCAAAAATAAATGAACTAAATCTACATCCATCAATGCAGTCAATTCTCAGGAGCATGAATGATACTAACAAGCACAATTTGTGTTAAAAAAAAAAAAAAAAAAAGCAAGTTGTGGAAGAATGTACACATAGTACAATTCCACTTATATAAAATATAAAACAAGCAAACCTAAATAGTATATTTTTAGGAATGCAAAGCAGTAAAAGTTAGGAAATGATAAACACTAAATTAAGTATACTGGTTATCTCCAGAAAAAAAGGAAAAAGATGGGATCAGGGAAGGACACAGAGGGTGCTAAATGTTTCTTTAGTGATCACTGCTCTTAACCAAAGGACTGTCCTCCTTTATTAAGGTCATAATTCTCTTCATTTGTCAACCTTTAGGTTGGACTTTCTGAACACAAAACAGTCATCTGATTGGCAAGATTAATTGAATCAACTCTAGCAATCAATGGGATTTCAGAAGACAAAGTCAGATTGCCCTCATATCTGCTTAAAAAAAGAAATGGGGGGAAAAAAGGAAAAACTGCTACTCAGAAGGTGAAATAGCTTAGAAACCGTAATGTTTCATTTCAGGAAAAGTATCTTACCTAGAATCTCTCCTTATCATTTTGTATAAATGAATACGTGAATGAAGATCATAAACACACAGCTTTTAGAGCAGCATCAAGATTTTAACATGCATAGTTTTGGAGTTCTGACTCTAGCCAGTCCTACTTGCTGCTAAAAGCAGCATGCTCTGAAAAGTTAAAGAACATGTTAGAGCAAGAGTCTATACCTATGATGAGTCAAAGATTTTTTTCCAGCTTCATAACTGAATTATTTCAACCCTGAGGTACTTACTTGCTTTCATTGGGTAAAATAATTCTTTTGAGTCTTGAGTACATTGCAGGTATAAATAAAACGATGCTTATAAAATTTTTTGTTATCTTCAGATGGGCTTATAAAAGTACTAACCTTTATTCTTTAGTCTCATCTTGTAAGAATAAAAGGCATGGTATAATATGACATACTCTGAGTTTTCACAATAGAAAATCAAAATTTCTCAAAACTCAACATCAGACACAGTTTTCAGGTATTTATTGCTGAATAACCATCACAAACTTCATGATTTTAAAACAAATTTATTATTACCTCTCATGGGAACAATATGAACAATAAAAAGTGCATGGGGTATTAATGTATATGTAAATAGTTTGTTTTCGCAAGAGTGAAATGTAAGTAGGGCGAGGAAACGAAAGAAGAAAGACTGAAGAGTTAAAAATAAACTGGATAGCACAATGAGATACAACCACACATCCACCAGAATGACTAAAATTTGAAAGACTGACACTAAATGTTGACAAAGATGTGGTACAACCACTTTGGGAAAAGGTCTGGCAGTATCTAATAAAACTAAACATACACATACTCTATGACCCAATTATTCCAATCCTAAGCATTTACCTGTGAGAAATGAAAATATATATCCACAAAAAGATCTGCCCAAGAATGTTTATAGCAGCTTTACTTATAATTGCCCACACCTAAAAACAGCCATGTGTCCATCAACAGGAAAACGGGTTAACAAACTGTGGTATATTCACATAGTGGAATCCTACCACATAGCAACATGGATGAATCTCAAAAACATGCTGAACAAAAGAAGCCTTACCCCAGATAGTAAATACTAGATGAGTCCATTTCCATGCAGTTCTCAAACAGGCAAACCTAATCTATGGTAGGGAAAAAAAATCAGCCAACAGTGGTTATGCTGGAAAGAAGGGGTAAGATGGAGGTGGGGATTAACAGGGAAGGGGCATGAGGGAACTTTCCTGGCTGATGGTAAAGTTCCACATCTTGATAGAGGTTGTTACATAGGTCTATGCATTTCTCAAAATCTAGCAAAAATAACTTAAGATTTGTGTATTACAGGCCAGGTGCAGTGGCTTAAGCCTGTAATCCCAGCCCTTTGGGAGGCTGAGGTGGGAGGATCACCTGAGGTCAGGAGTTCTAGACCATCCCGGCCAACATGGTGAAACCCCATCTCTACAAAAAAAATGAAAAAATTAACTGGGTGTGGTGGCACATGCCTGTAATCCCCCGTCTCTACTAATAATAAAAAAATTAGCCGGTGTGGTGGTCTTCACCTGTAATCCCAGCTACTTGGGAGTCTGAGGCAGGAGAATTGTTTGAACCCGGGACAGGGAGGTTGTAGTGAGCTGAGATCATGCCACTGCACTCCAGCCTCAGCAACCCAGCAAGACTCCATCTCAAAAAAAAAAAAAAAAAAAAAAAAAAAATTGTGTATTACATTGAATGTAAATTTTATATCAAAAGAAAAAAAAACAAGGAATTAAACTTTAATGATATGCTTTAGTATTTAAAGAAAAGCAAACAGATGTCTGCAATTTACTTCAAAATGTATCAAAAAATAAAATGAACTGATAGATGAAAGGAATGGAAAAACGAATCAGTGTATGATAAAAACAAGTGTAATAAAATGTCAACGGTAGAATCTAGTTAGTGGGTGAATGGATATTCACTGAAGAATTCTTCCATCTTTGTTGTATGTGTAAAAATTTCATGTTAAAAAAATGAAATGTTGGCCAGGCGCGGTGGCTCATGCCTGTAATCCCAGCACTTTGGGAGGCTGAGGTGGACAAATCACGAGGTCAGGAGATCGAGACCAGCCTGGCCAACATGGTGAAACCCCATCTCTACTGAAAATACAAAAATTAGCCGGGTGTAGTGGCATGCACCTGTAATCCCAGCTACTCGGGAGGCTGAGGCACAAGAATCACTTGAACCCAGGAGGCGGAGGTTGCATTGAGCCAAGATTGCACCACTGCACTCCAGCCTGGCAACAGAGCCCAAGATTCCATCTAAAAAAAAAAAAAAAAAAAAAAAAAAAAAGAAGTGCTCTTCATGCCATGTTAGAATTTGGTCTTTATCCTTTAGTCAATAGAAAGTCCTCAAAGGGAAATAGAAAAAGCACCTAATTCTCTAAGAAGTAATCAGTCAAGGTTTAAAGAGATACCCACTGACTCAGATAATGCAGTTACAAATGACAAATGACAAGCCAACAGCATGTGCAAAAGCATCAGGTTAAGGATATGTGACATATAGATAATCCAACTGAACCTCCCACAGAAAACATCTAAAAATCCTGAATTTAAAAACAGATCAAAGAAGGAAGAAAGAAGGGAGGGAGAAAAGGAGAAATGGAAAGTCCACCAAAGTAAGGAATCAAGTAGACCTCCCAAAATAAAGCTTTAACTGCCCCCGTCCCCACCTCCCATGCCCTAGAAACTCAGGCAGGAGTTGATGCTGCAAACTTAAGGCAGAATTTCTTCTCCTGGAAACCTTAGCTTTTGTGCTTAATGCCTTTTAAATGATTGGATGAGGCCATTCATGTTATTGAAGGTAATCTCCTTTACCTAAAGTCAATTGATTATAGATATTAACCACATTTACTAAATACCATCATAGCAACACCAAGGTAAGTGTTTGACTAAATAAGTGAATACTATAGCCTAGCCGAGTTCACAGATAAAACTAATCACCACAGGTAAGGAAGCCACAACAAGCATGGGTTAGCTTTGCTTTTTTTTTTTTTTTTTTTTTAACTTATTTTGATTAGATTCCAATTCAACTAATCTTTATTGAGTACCTAATATTTGCCAGGTACTTCACAGTGTGTTTTCACATGTATCATGCCATTTAAATCTCATAACCATTCTTTTTATCAGTTTTTGTAAAATGAGAAAAATGATATTTGATAGGTTTAAGTGATTTGCTCAAAGTCACAGGTTCAATGGAGCAAAGTCCAGATAGGAATCTTGATTCTGACTGCAAGTCCAATGGCCAGCTGTTCCATTATACCATGTACTTTCCCCAAAGTAAAATATCTAGGACTTTCATGCAACCATAAAATGCTTTTACTGTCCCTTTTGGGATCTATCATTTTGCTGGGTCCCAAAATGTTTCTTCATGCCTTCACTTCTTTTGAATGTTCTGCACTACCTAAAACTCTCCAGGTGAGTTTTTCCCACTATTGGAAATAGCTGGCAAAGGAACAAAGGTAGATTCTAAAAACTGAAAAAAAAAAAAAATTTAAAATCTTAACCTGAAATAAGAATGGAGTAGACAAGACTTTCATTTAAATGTTTACTATACTATATATTCTATCTCAGTGAAGTTCCCCAAATTACTGTTTGAGGAATTGTACTGTTCTCCTTATTTACACACACACACACCCCAATTACTGTTTCACTTTAAAAAAATCAATCATTTCTTCCAAAATGTGCTACCAAATGACAATTCTTCCAGTTAATATCTTTGAAGACTTGAGCAGATACCAAGATTAAACTTCCAAATGTACTCAGCCTTCAAGTACCTACTAAGCTCTAGCTGCTAACTATAGACTTGAGTCTAAAAGGGATTTCATTTAAGCTTGGGAAAGGTACTAAGAGAAAATAGGGATGAAAATTGTTTCTGAAATAAAAAAGTTCAATTTAGCTCATTACCCAGAATGATCCTTTTCAAGCTTTCCTTCACAACAGGTTTTCAGCCTACTGTTACTGTGCAGGGTAATCAACACCTAACTTGATTTGCAAAGTTAGACACCCAGGTTCTAGTACCAGCCCTGTGATCCTTAACAAACTGCTTATCCTTTTGAACTTACTTTCCTTACATACAAACAGAGACAACACTGAAAAAAGATATAAAAATGCTTTGTGTATGTTAAAGCCTTGTTTCTCTAAGTGTAGTCTCCAGAGCAGCAGCACTGTAATCACCTGATAGCTTTTAAGAAATGCAGACTCAGCCAGGCATGGTGGCTTACGCCTGTAATCCCAACACTTTGGGAGGATCACTTGAGGCCAGGAGTTCGAGACCAGCCTGGGCAACATAGCAAGATTCCCCGCATCTCTACAAAAAATAAAATTAAAAAATCGCCAGGTATGGGCCGGGCGCGGTGGCTCAAGCCTGTAATCCCAGCACTTTGGGAGGCCGAGATGGGCGGATCACGAAGCCAGGAGATCGAGAGATGATCCCGGCTAACACGGTGAAACCCCGTCTCTACTAAAAAATACAAAAAAACTAGCCGGGCGAGGTGGCGGGCGCCTGTAGTCCCAGCTACTCGGGAGGCTGAGGCAGGAGAACGGCGTAAACCCGGGAGGCGGAGCTTGCAGTGAGCTGAGATCCGGCCACTGCACTCCAGCCTGGGTGACAGAGCAAGACTCCGTCTCAAAAAAAAAAAAAAAAATCGCCAGGTATGGTGGCAGACACCCGCAGTGCTAGCTATTCGGGAGGCTGAGGCAGGAGGATCCCTCGAACCCAGGAGTTTGAGGTTACAGTAAGTTATGATCATTCCACTGAACTTAAGCCTGGGCAATAGAGTGAGACCCTGTCTCAAAAAAAAAAAAAAGAAAGAAAGAAAGAAAAAGGAAAAAAAGGAATGCAGACTCTAAGGCCACATTCCATATCCACTTAACCAGAATGTTTTTACAAGATTCCCAGGTAATTCACATACACATTAAAGTCTGAGGTCCACTGTTGTAAAGCACTTCATAGATGTTAGGTATCTTCACCATAATAAAACAGTTCATTAGAAACTTTTTGTTTGGAGAAGTCCTGTGATCTGGTAACCCATTAACAATATGACATCAACAATAATGACATCATCCTCCTCAGCTCCATCATTTTCCAGACTGAGAAACTACTAAATGTAGATTCCAATCTAGGCTTCACCACTAATTTTCAATGTAATCTTAGGCAGATCACTTCTCAAGGTCTTTTTCCTTATTTGTAAAATGAGAACATTAGATCACTAGTTCCCAACATAAGGTCCCTGGACTCACTCGGGTCTAAAAAAGTGATAAGGGAGGAAGACAGGGTAGTATGGTAGTTAAGTGTATAGTTTTGGGATTAAATGGCTACTTCAAGACTGGGTGTGGTGGCTCATACCTGTAATCCCAGCACTTTGGGAGGCGAAAGCAGGCAGATCACCTGAGGTCCGGAGTTCGAGACAAGCCTGGCCAACGTGGCGAAACCCTGTCTCTACTAAAAATACAAAAATTAGCCAGGGGTGGTGGCACGTGCCTGTAATCCCAGGTACTTGGGAGGCTGAGGCAGGAGAATCATTTGAACCCAGGAGGCAGAGGATGCAGTGAGCCAAGATGGCGCCACTTTACTCCAGCCTTGGTGACAGAGTGAGACTCAGTCTCAAAAAAAAAAGTTCAGTCCATGCCAGGGTTTGGGGGGTAAAGTTGGGGGATGAAGGGGGGTGGTGGGTGGAGAGAGGGGTCAGATATGCCTCATTATACTCTTTGGAGTTCAGGCACACAATTGACCAGCATTAACATTAAAAAATAGAGATCCTAAGACTGACAGAACAGACTTTTTAGAGCAACAAGATACCAAATTCCAACCTGACTCTAATATACCATCACATGATAAATAGCAAGGCCCTGCAAGAAATCAAAGTACTTTACCCAAAATATATTTTTTGACATAATGTGAAATGGCCCTGCAAACCTGTCGCTTGTAGAGGAAATTTACATTCTATAGAGAATTCCTTTCCCTTTCCAGCTTGTTTTCTGATCCTGAAGAGATTGGCTGAGAGTCTAGCATCTTTTAAAGGTCTGAATAGGAAACATTTGCCATCTATTGCCTCTAAGGGCAGCCACCAACGAGACTTCATCTACATAATAAGAACCTTAGTCTCTACAACCCCTTATCTTAACCCAGATACTGATTTCTGTTGATTCCAAGGTTTTAAATAATAACTTAACTCTTTCAACCAATTGCCAATCAGAAAATCTTTTTTTTTTTTTTTTGAGACAGAGTCTCACTCTGTCGCCCAGGCTGGAGTGCAGTGGCATGATCTTGGTTCACTGCAAGCTCCGCCCCCCGGGTTCATGCCCTTCTCCTGCCTCAGCCTCCCATGTAGCTGGGACTACAGGTGCCTGCCACCATGCCCAGCTAATTTTTTTTTTTTTTGTATTTTTAGTAGAGACGGAGTTTCACCATGTTAGCCAGGATGGTCTCGATCTCCGGACCTCGCGATCCACCCGTCTTGGCCTCCCAAAGTGCTGGGATTACAGGCGTGAGCCATCACGCTCGGCCCAGAAAATCTTTAAATCCACCTATGACCTGTAAGCTGTGCCCCCTACTCACCACTTCAAGTTGTCCCACCTTTCTAGACTGAACCAATGTATACCTTACATGTGCTGATTGACATCTTATGTCTCCCTAAAACATAAAACGAAGCTGTAACTCAGCCACCTTAAGCAAATGTTCTCAAGACTTCCTGAGGCTGTGTCACAGGTCATGATCCTTAACCCTGGCAAAAAAAACTTGTAAATTGGCTGAAACTTTTCTCAGATACTTTTAGCTTTACACTATATACTTAAAATAGATGCATTTTATTGTAAGTAAATTATACCTCAAAAAGCTAATAGCAAAAGTAAAACAGGAAGAGAGAGAATGAGAATGCACTCTGGAAGTCAGAGCATGAGTTTAATTCTTTGCTTTGCCACTTGCAAAATGGAAAACTTTAGACAAATTATTTAATCCCTGTCTGCCCTAAATTTCTAGATCTTTAAAACAGGACTACAGAACCTAATTTAAGAGTTGTTGTAAAGATTGTAGTAAGAGTTCTTATCAGATAATACACTCAGAACTTTGTACATTAAACCCCATGAATTTTAGCTATTATTATTTCTATTGACTATTTTTAATATTTCAAAAATCACACTTATCCACAAGAAGACTGTAATGAAAATATTATGCTGTTTTGTTTTATATCAATGCATTAAACTAATTAGTGGCTGTATCTCATATAATCATTACAGCATGGTAATAGTATCTAGAACTTATCTGATTGAGTTACATGTACCTTTGATTAATTAAAACAGGGATAAAGTCCACTAACAATTGTAATTTATGTAGGAATAATAAATTACAATTTATGTAAAAGTGATAAATTCATGGCACCCATGAAAGAAATTTTTTGAAAGGCTTCTTTATAATGAAAAGGTTAAAATAGCTACTCTGTTACCACATAGTCCAGCAGTTCCACCTCAGGGGTCTTGAAGAGACATTTGTACACCCATGTTCACAGCAGCATTATTCACAACAGCCAAGGGGTAGAAGCAATCCAAGTGTACACTGACAGAAGAATGAATAAAAAATGTGGCCCAAGCATGGTGGCTCACACCTGTAATCCCAGTACCTTGGGAGTATCACTGGAGTCCAGGAGTTGGAGACCAGCCTGGGTGACATAGTCAGACCTCATCTCTACAAAAAATTAAAAAAAAAATAGACAGGTGTGGTGGCACACATCTGTGGTCCCATCTACTTGGAAGGCTGAGGTGGGAGGATCACTTGAGCCCAGGAGGTCAAGACTAGCCTGGGCAACATAGTGAGACTTCATCTCTACAGAAAATTTAAAAATTAGACAGGTGTGCTGGCACACATCTGTGGTCCCATCTACTTGGAAGGCTGAGGTGGGAGGATCACTTGAGCCCAGGAGGTCGAGGCTACAGTCAGCCATGATCATGCCACTGCACTCCAGCATAAGCGACAGAATGAGACCCTTTCTCAAAAAACAGAAAATGTGGCAAATACATACCATAAAATACTATACAGCCTTAAAAAGGAAGGAAATTCTGATTGCTACAACATGGGTGAACCGTGAGGACATTACACCAAGTGAAATAAAACACTCACAAAAAGACAAGTACTGTATGGTTCTACTTATACGAGGTACTTAGTCAAATTTATAGAGACAGAAAGTAGAAGGGTGGTTGCCAGTGACTAGAAGGAGGAGAAAATGGGGAGTTGTTTAATGGATATAGAGTTTTAGTTTTGCAAGATGAAGAGTTCTGGAAATTGATTGTCCAACAGTGTGAATGTACTTAACACTACCAACTGCCGAACTGTACGTACATTTAAAATGGTTAAGAAGATAAATTTTATGTTATGTGTATTTTTCCACAATTAAAGATAAATAAATAGCTGGTATGGTAGCTCTTGCAGCACTAACACTATAAAACCTTTATGAACCTATCTATGTTTTAAGTTTGTAATAAGCGATCATAGCACCTAAAGCAATTAACTGGCAGTCTGACTTGGATACTGTTGCATAACTCAAACTGTGATTTTTCCTCTGTTCTCACAACCCAATAATCATCACAGAAGACTTCTGTGACCAAGTGTGTGTGTGGAAACCCAATCAGTTCTATAGCAATCAGTTCTATAGAAGACACCAGCTGGGTGTCCTCCAATTCAATTCTAACATTATCTACCTTGAGATAGTGTCAGATCCTACAGGTTGAGGACTCAGTCCCCAAAACTGCCCCCTTCCTTCAGACACCTATCCCAAGTTCAGGGCAGAGGCTTACAGAACCAGGGAAACAGGTTTATTATTTTATTACAAAGGATATTTCAAAGTTTACAAATAAACAGCCAGAAGAAGAGATACACAGGGGCAGGTCTGGAAGGGTCCTGAGCACAGAAGGTTCTGTCCGAATATATTTGGAGCGCAGCACCCTCCTAATATGCGGATGAGTTCTTGTTCACCTTCCTGTCAGCCTCCACGTGTTCAGCTATCTGGAAGTTCTCCAAACCCTGTCCTCTTGAACCTTTTATGGAGACTTCATTGGATAGGCATGATTGAAGCATGAACAACCATGTTGAAATATGACTGGACAAAAAGGGTATAGTCTAATATTAATAGACTGAATGGGGAAACCCAGCCTGTCTGTTCAGATTCCTCTTGGCTTCTCTCTGCAGCATTCCTTCCTCCAGGGTATGGGGCAGGACTCTCTCTGTAATGAGGGTTTTGTGACCCACAGTCAGATTAGAGTCCTGCCTTGGGTAGGTGACAGAAGGGCAGGAGAAGACCAGAGAGACAGAGATTCTGTTTCCTGAGGCCTGCTTTGAGGCCTACAGTGCCCCAACATTATAATAAAAGACTCTAAAAAAGGATATGAGAGTTATGAGCCAGGAACCATGGGCTACACACACACACATACACACACACAATCACAGATATATTAAACCTAAACTCTTTTGTACACTCAATTTGTCCTTTCATTTGGCCTTCATTCTTCAGTTGACTTACGAGCTTTTGAGTTATAATTTGGAGGCAGTGCTGCTTGCTTGTCAATAACCTTCAGAGAAAGGAGCATCTTTCTTCATATGACAGGGATGTCACCTCTGCCAGCCCACAGAGTCCCGAGACCAAAAAAGAAGCCTGACGTGTGCTCACTAACTTGAGGTTGCTTTTCAGGGAAGATGGCAGGAAGGAACCCAAGAAAAGGAAAAGAAAAGAAATGTAGCGGCCGGGCGCGGTGGCTCAAGCCTGTAATCCCAGCACTTTGGGAGGCCGAGATGGGCGGATCACGAGGTCAGGAAATCGAGACCATCCTGGCTAACATGGTGAAACCCCGTCTCTACTGAAAAATACAAAAAGCTAGCCAGGCGAGGTGGCGGGCGCCTGTAGTCCCAGCTACTTGGGAGGCTGAGGCAGGAGAATGGCGTAAACCCAGGAGGCGGAGCTTGCAGTGAGTTGAGATCCAGCCACTGCACTCCAGCCCGGGCAACAGAGCGAGACTCCGTCTCAAAAAATAAAAATAAAAATAAAAAAAGAAATATAGCAAAGGGCTATAAGCAGTCAAATGCCTTTCATGGCATACCTGTATGGCAGAGGTAGGTGATAAAAGCCCCTTTTGACTTGTGCTGCAGCAGCAAGGAAAAAAAAGACCTTGTTCCCCCATCTAAGTGAATCCCATAGTAAAGGTATAAAGACTGAGGGCTGCCCTACTTTCCTTCTGCCTACTTCCTGCGAACAGGATGGGGAGAGAGGCAGCAAACCTATGAGAAAGAACAATACCTAACTTGAACCATTCTCACTTATGGACAAAAGGATATGGCAAGATGATCATACTAGATCATAACAGCCATTCTTCCCATCCATGAAAGTCATACCAACCAGGTTATCTCCTCAGACTGAGGTGAGGTAAGTCCTATAAAAACCATAATTGAGAATTTTCAAGTATTTTTATTAGCTTTCTTTTGTTTATTTATTTTTTATTTTTTAGCTTTCTGATAGATAAACCCCTCTAATAATATGTCAATTCTTGGACATTCCTTGATCAAATACTTTTTCGGGAATGCATTTCTCCTGAAAGAATATGCCTGTTTGTACTTGTCTGTTCATACTCCTCCTGGCCTCTCGGCTGCTTTTTTTTTTTTTTTTGAGACAGAGTCTCACTCTGTCACCGAGGCTGGAGTGCAGTGGCACGATGTCAGCTCTCTGCAACCTCCACCTCCAAGGTTCAAATGACTCTCCTGCCTCAGCCTCCCAAGTAGCTGGGACTACAGGCACACACCACCACACCTGACAAATTTTTGTATTTTTAGTAGAGACAGTGTCTCATCATGTTGGCCAGGCTGGTCACCAACTCGTGACCTCAAGTGATCCATCTGCCTTGGCCTCCCAAAGTGCTGGGATTACAGGCATGAACCACCATGCCTGGCCCTCTCAGCTACTTTGAACAGAGAAGCTGCATTCAAATGGTTTTACAGTCTTAGTCAGTGACAAAATAGGTACTCAGTAAATATCTGCTGAATAAATAAAACATTCTGAATGACTTTTAACTGGGTAATTCTTTTCTGAACACCCATGTTCACAGTAGCATTATTCACAATAGCCAAGAGGTAGAAGTAACCCAAGTTTATGCTGTCAAAAGAATGAATAAAGAAAATGTGGCCTGGGCATGATGGCTCACATCATGAAGCTGTAGGTAAATGTTAAAATTCCCCTCCATTTCCCTTTATATAATATTTCTTCCATTAAATCAACAGCACCTAAAACTCCACTTTGTATAGATAGTATATCTTGGTAGAAAGAGTTGTGAGACCTAAATTTGAATACCATTTCTGCCTCTTAATAGCTGTATGATGCTGAGCTGCTTATTTAACTAACTTCTCCAAGACTCAGCACCCTTCTCTTTACAATGGGGTAACAACATCTAACATTCCTTGATAGGAATGTTCTGAGGATTAGAAATACACAGTATTCACTTTGCAGGGTTCCAATATGCTCAAATTTCAGTGATCACAGTTTAGTTAAATAACACCAATTACCCAATGACACAATTCAAATTTCAGTTACCACTGTATACTAATTGTGAGTAGCTGAATATAGTACAAACTTCACTGCTACATCTTAAGTCCACAAATCATTATACAAATAACAGAGGTACATCACCATCAGTGACCAACCAGGTCACTTCTTTCAATGTCTGTTGGTGATCAGTCACAGTGAACTGGTACCGGTTATTCAGTTCATGTACAGAAAGCAAAGCTTTCTGTAGTTGAGCTGCCTCTTTGTCTCAGGGTGATAAACTTACATGCCATGTTACAAAAATGAGTGCAGAAAGAGAGAACTGGCCAAGAATGATGAAAGGGTAGCAGAGAAACAAAAATGTATAATGTTGGAAGTAAAATTCCAATCAAATGTAAACAGAATTATAGAAGAAATAGCTGACCATAAGAATGCTGACACTACTGTCATTCAAGGGACTCTCAATATGTAGTCTGAGGGGCTGGGCGCAGTGGCTCAGACCTGTAATTCCAGCACTTTGGGAGGCTGAGGTGGGCGGATCACTTGAGGCCAGGAGTTCAAGACCATCCTGGCCAACATGGTGAAACCCCATCTCTACCAAAAAAATACAAAAATTAGCCAGGTATGGTGATGCGTACCTCCCAGCTACTTGGGAGGCTGAGGTGGGAGGATTGCTTGAGCCTGGGAGGCAGACGTTGCAGTGAGCCAAGATCATGCCACTGCACTCCAGCCTGGGCGACAGAGTAAGACTTCGTCTCAAAAAAGAAAAAAAAAAAAAAAGATGCTGGGCAAGGTGGCTCGCACCTGTAATCCCAGCACTTTGGGAGGCCGAGGCAGGTGAATCACTTGAGGTCAGGAGTTTGAGGCCAGCCTGGCCAACATGGTGAAACCCCATCTCTACTAAAAATACAAAAATTAGCTGCGCATGGTGGCGCACTCCTGTAATCCCAGCTATGTGGGTGGCTGAGGCAAGAGAATTGCTTGAACCCAGGAGGTGGAGGTTGCAGTGAGCCAAGACTGCACCATTGCACTCCAGCCTGGGTGACAGAGCCGTCTCAAAATAAAAATAAAAATAAAAATTTAAGAAAAAAGCAGCCTGAGGAATTCAGAGAAAATGAAGGCAAACTTATCAACATAAATGAATAAAGTAGTTGTGGTGAAAAGGATAAAGATGTCCCAGGAGAAATGATGCTAACAAAAAAAAACTTTGTGGCCGGGTGCGGTGGCTCATGCCTGGAATCCCAGCACTTTGGGAGGCTGAGGCAGGTGGATCATGAGGTCAGGAGATCGAGACCCCTGGCTAGCACAGTGAAACCCTGTCTCTACTAAAAATACAAAAAAAAATTAGCCGGGCATGGTGGCATGCGCCTGTAGTCACAGGTACACAGGAGGCTGAGGCAGCAGAATGGCCTGAACCCGGGAGCCGGAGCTTGCAGTGAGGCAAGATTGTACCACTGCACTCCAGCCTGGGCTACCGAGCGAGACTCCGTCTCAAAAACAAAAACAAAAACAAAAAACAACTTTGCATTAAAGGAACTCTCGGAGAGATTTCACAATATTAAAAGTGCAAAGGATAAATTTTGGAAGCTGATACAAATTAGAAGAGAATTCATGAAGGGATAGTACTCATCCCAGCTGGGCATGGTGGCTCATGCCTATAATCCCAACACATTGGGAGGCTGAAATGGGAGGACTGCTTGAGTTCAAGAGTTTGAGACCAGCTTGTGCAACATGGCAAAATCCTGTCTCTACTAAAAATCCAGAAAAAAAAAAAAAATTAGCTGGGCATGGTGGCACACGCCTGTAGTCCCAGCTATGGGGTGCTGGGGTGGCAGGATCACTTGAGCCTGGGAGGTGGAGGCTGCAGTGAGCTCTGATTGTGCCTCTGCACTCCAGCCTAAGCAACAGAGGTAGACCTTGTCTCAAGAAAAACCCCAAAACCTGATGGACCTCATTAGTGTAGCTGTAGCTGGCTAAAAAAAAACGTTTTTTAATTTAAAAGAAAAAAGACAATTGGGCATGGAGGTTCATGCCTGTACTACCAGCACTTTGGGAGGCTGAAGCAGGTGGATCACTTGAGGTCAGGAGCTCGAGACCAGCCTGGCCAACATGGTGAAACCCTGTCTCCACTAAAAATACAAAAATTAGCCAGGTGTGGTGGCAAGCACCTGTAATCCCAGCTACTTGGGAAGCTGAGGCAGGAGAACTGCTTGAACCCAGGAGGTGGAGGTTGCAGTGAGCCGAGATAGCGACACTGCATTCCAGCCTCGGCAACAGAGCGAGACTCTACCTCAAAAAAAAAAACAACTCATTCCATATTATGAGTTATGTGACAAAAAAGGCAAGCACTGTTTAAATTATTCTTGATAAGTGATCTTTATAAAGAAAAAAGTTTATTTCTCAATGTTTTTAATGTTTTAAAGTGTACTAAATAAACATGCTTACTTTTTTCATTTCCCTATATATTCATAACCAACAGTAAGAGAGTTTACAATGTTTGACAAAAAGTTTTAAAGGTCACAGAACAATCATAACTTTTCCCATTGATTATTACCATAGTGTTACCTGGTTTTAACTTGCACAGTCATTTGTATGGTCCCACACTATTATGCAAAGCAAGGACTGCCTGTACCTCTAACTTCTGGCACATCAAGTGGCTTATGATTTCACAATGAGAGACCTTTTCCCCTGGTCCTTACAATATGTTCAAACAAAAGGAATTTAAACTGATCTTGGCTGATGCTCGGAAGACAGTTTTCAGGTGCTGAAAGTGACTGAGAACCACTGCCATATCTGAATATGCAATTCCCCAAACTCTTCATTATTCCCTAAAATACATATATTCTAATGCTGAAAGACAGTTGAAAGATGGTTGAGTAAACTGAATAGTTGTTCAATTTGTCCTTTGTGAGAGCATAGTATTTCATATCTGTCTTCCTTTCTTTTCTAATTCAATATTGAATATAGGGGCAAAACAATGAATGTGTGATAAAAGTAATGATGAAAAGGTAACATGGATAGTAGCTTTAGAGTCAGACCTCAATGTGAATACTATCTCTACATCACTTATTGTAATCTTAGGTAAATTGTTTCTTAGAGCTTCAATGTCCTTATCTTTGAAATGGGGATAATAATACCTTCTTTTTGAAATTACTGCAAAGATCAAAAGAGATAAGATATATGAAGTGCTTAGCAAAGTGTAGTACATAGTGACCACTTAGATAATAGCTATTATTACATTACCTTTAATATTACCATCAATACTATCATTAATGTAAATACTATCATGATGTTAAAATTGCATTTGCTTTAAACACATATTTTAAACATATTATTATTAATCAGCATATTTTTCAAAGATCAAATTCTCTTAGTCCAAGATATATTATTATAGATACTCATGACTTGCTATGGTAAGATGACTTGACCTCAACTTCCTCCAGATGATTTTCTCCCAAGGTGCATGCGCAAAGGGCTGCCAACATTCACTCATCCTCTTCTTGCAACCCCTCTGATTCCTATGTCAAAACCCTCCCTGCAGTCTGCTCAGAGTTTCCTCTTCTGAGCACATTGAGAACAAATGTCATTTCCCATTTCTCAGAGCTATCTGCCAGAACACAGTATCTTGCTCTCTCATAGTCCACATGACTTAACTGCCAGTTTTCTCTCTTTGCATTTTTTATTTTATTTTTTTGTAGAAATACGGTCTAACTCTTGCCCAGGCTGGAGTGCAGTGGCACAATTACAGCTCACAGCAACCCTGAACTCCTGGGCTCAAGTGATCTTCCTACTTCAGTCTCCTAAGTAGCTAGGACTACAGGCACAACCCACCATGCATATCTAATTGTTTTATTTTTTTTATGGAGACAGGGTCTCATTATGTTGCCAGGCTGGACTCAAACTCCTGGCTTCAAGCAATACTCCTGCCTTGGCCTCCCAAAATGCTGGGATTACAGGCATGGGCCACGATGCCCAGCCCAGTGTTTTCTTTTGATTTGAATCCAAAACCTTGGTTCTAAACTAAGAGTCATTATTACCTGCATAGACCCATAAAGCTGCAAAGGATCTAAAGACCAACTAAGGCCAGCCCCTTTTCTCAACTAAATAAATTTTTCCTCCAAAAATATTCACGAGTTCATTGAACAATGTCTGATTTAACACTTTCAGTGACAGAAAGTCCTCTGTCCCCCAAGCCAACCTTTCCCATATCATTGGTTAGAAGGTTTTTCCTTACATTGAAGTCAACTTTTCCCCATTACAGTTAGTTTCTGCCCAAGGCCCTAATTGCAGATTCTAAATAAATAAAAAAAAATTATTCTATATGATAGCCATCCAATATTTGAAGACTCTTGAATTCCTCTCTTCCATGTTACACATTTCCAGCACAGAGTGCATGATTTTACGTCTCTTCCCTCGTGGTCATTGTTCTCTGGACCAGGCATGGGCTTGCCAAAGTGATCTAACAACAAACTAACTGGTAAAGTGTTTCCTTTGCCAACATGTGGTTCCCAAGTAATTGCATTACAAATGATCCCTTTGCCCATATTTCTCCATGATTATGTAAAAATAATTAATTTAAACTAATAGTTCAAGAAAAGTGACTCTCAGCCTAAATCATGGTCATAAGAGAATAGTACTAAAGTCCTGAAAACTGCAAAAAGTGTTCTTTTTTTTTTTTTTTGGAAACTTAGCCAATTACCAGAACAGAATAAAGTGGGACCATTTGTTATGATATGCTTGCCTCTTTCCTACAAAGCCACGCACAGATGCCTGGGAGCAGGACTCAACAATGAGAAGGTTAGCTAAGAAGAGTCACTTCACGTCCTGAGAAGTAGATCCAACTAAAAGAAGGCAGTAATCGTTAGCCAAAGGATGTTCTCTGCACTTTGCCAGAAGCAGGCACCTAAAAGAAGAATCAAATATTGTGATCTCAAAACCTGATTAAATGATAGAAAAAGAAGTGGCAGATTTCTCCTAGCCTCGCAGGAAAAATCGCCCAGGAAAACAGACAGACACACACACAGGCACACAGAACAAGCCCAACCTGACCAGCAGTGCCTGACAGAGCAGCAGCTAAAGAAGAATTCTTAAATCCTCAGAAGGTGCAGTTGGTGGAAGTAGTGTCCTCAGATAACCCCTAACTCCTAGATAGTTGGATACGACAGAATGGATCGGGGACTTTGGTCCTTTGTACTCTTGGCAACCTGGCGGGAGCAGAAGGTACAGACTAGGTGCAAGATGCCTTCGACTCTTGGTGCAAGATGACAGTTGAATAATCATACTCAGAGAGCAGATGACCTCTGGTACTTTTAAGACAACCTGGGGGATAGGGGTGGGATGGTTCAGATCTCAGACTGGTGAAACTGTTTTCTGGAGGTGAGCGAGGAGGTCTAATATTCTAGTGAAAAGGGGAGGGAAAGGCGGTAGAATTCTCACGGATTGGGGGAAAGACGAAGCTAGGAACTGTCCCCTTCTGGTGGTGGCAACAGCAGAGCAGGTGTCCTGGGCCCTCATTCCAAGGGGCAGGGTCCTCCAATCTTTCAGCCTAGCCCCACTCCGCTCTCGGGCGCGAATTCCCATTCCCAACCCAGCTCCTCAGGGTTTCCCCTTTAGGTCCAGTAGGGGCTCCCCACTTCCCACTGCTCTTCTGCCCCCCCAATCCTCAGGCCCCCTTCCTCCCGCCCAGACCCCGCCACTCCTCCCTCTACGCAGTGGACTCCCGGCCCGCTCCTCTCAGCCTCCCGCTGGCCCAGGGCGCCGCATTCCAGCTCCCGGGGCCAGGCCTGGCACCTCCCCTCGCGGCCAGGTTCGCCCTTTGCCTTCCTCACACGGCGTCTTCTCAGCCCGGTGCCCTCTACCCCCGCTCCCCGCCTCAGGCCACACTCACAGAACTCGGCGATGTACCACGTCACGGAGTAGTTCTCCTCGCACCAGTCCAGGGTGGAGGTTGTGGGGCCCCAGTAGCCCTCCCGGTCCGCGGCCGGAGCCATCGCGCCGCCGCCACCGCCCAGGCGTTCGGCTCACTGTGCCGGGCTAGGCTGGCGACCAGGCCGGCTCCGGCCCAGCCCGCGCGCTTGCTCGCGCCCCGCCCTGCCCTGCCTCCCCGAGGGGCGGGGCCTGGCGCCGTTACTGACACTGCCCTGAGGGAGGCCCCGCCCACCGGCGCCGCTGGGCCGAGGGGCCGGGCCAGGCTTGACCTGGCGCAAGGCCCACTCGAAGGGCGCCGGCTGGCCCCGCCCCTCTTCCACGTTGGGCGGGGCAGGGACGTGATCCAGGAAGGGGTCGGAGGCCTGGGCTTCCTGGCCCGTGTAGACACGCCAATGGCCGTAGGTTGGGGCTTCCTGACTTCGCAGAGGCTATTCTGTCAGGATGTGCCAGAGCTTCTATTTGTGTGTGTGTGGTTTGATTTAATCCGGGCGGGGGTGGTGTGTGGTTTGATTTAATCGGGGCGGGGGTGGGATGAATCCTTCTATCAAGCCCTTGCTTGATTAAACCTGTGCAGTGAAGCGCCTCTATGTCTTCCATTGAGCCACAGGCCTCAAATGGAGCCCCAAAACAGAGTACCCTCAACCAGTCCCCGCGATTCTCAGGAAATAAACCGTGATTTTCTGATAAAGGTTTAAGTGTCTCTTCGGGACAAAGGGAAAGGGTGAACAACCTAGGACCGACAAAAAAAAAAAAAAAAAAGTAGGTTCTGAGATCCTAAAAAAAGAATGCTGCTAGCTAGAGCACTAAAGCAAAGTTTCTCTGCTTCGTTTGGGCCTCCAAGCACAGAGGTTTTCACGTTCTAGCTATAATTGTGCCCTGCTCTCCAGGCAACCAACAGCCTACCCCTACTTCTAACTTCAAAAGTCTAATACTCCCAGCCCCCGTCTGGGAGTATCGTAGATGGCAAAACCCCGTGTCTACGAAAAATACAAAAATTAGCCGTGCGCGGTGGCTCAGACCTGTGGTCCCAGCTACTTGAGAGGCTGAGGTGGGAGGATCACTTGAGCCCCCAGGTGGAGATTGCATGTAGTGAACTGAGATTGTGCCACTCCAGCCTGGGGGAACAGAGGGAGACCCTGTCTCTAAATAAATAAATAAATAAAAAGTCGAATACTTTACAGGTCTGCCAGAGAGCTCTTCCTAAAACAGATGCAACCACCCTTGCCCCTAGTGTTCAGCTACACCAAACTCAAACTTTCCCCTCTCCTAGAATGTGCTGGGTCGCCTGCCTTTGCTCCCACAGTTCAACTGGGACAGCCTCTCTTCTCCGTTTGACCAACTCCCCACTCTTCTTTCAAAATCCAGCTCCCTGAAGCCGTCCCAGATGTTCACACCCTAGAGCTTCCTTGCCCTTTGTTCACATCCTACTGTGCTACATCCTGATGAGAGACCTTGCTTTCCATTCTTCATGGTCTTAGTATCAGGACTCTGCCTGAATACACAGTAAGAAATGAAGAGTATAAATGAAGGATGATACAACTGCTATTTTAGAAAATAAATAAGTCAGATGTGGTGCAAGTCAAAGGTAAAAGAGAAGACAAAGAGAGATGAAGAGCCCACAGCCTTTCTACAAAATAACCATAGCCAATTAGCAGGAAATAGAGGCAGAACTTTTATTTGCTAGATGCAAAACCTAGGGAAGCAGTGTTTTTTTGTTTGTTTGTTTGGGTTTTTTTTTTTTGAGACAGTCTTGATCTGTCACCAGGCTGGAGTACAGTGGCGTGATCTCGGCTCACTACAACCTCCACCTCCCGGGTTCAAGCGATTCTCCTGTCTCAGCCTCTGGAGTAGCTGGGACTACAGGCGCACGCCAACACGCCCAGCTAATTTTTGTAATTTTAGTAGAGACAGGGTTTCACCATGTTGGCAAGGCTGGTCTCGATCTCTTGACCTCGTGATTCACCGGCCTTGGCCTCCCAAAGTGCTGGGATTACAGGCGTGAGCCAACACGCCCAGCCGGAAGCCATGTATTTAATAGGAATAGTAGCCTATTTGAAATTTTTCTTTTTTGAGACAGAGTCTCAATCTGCCGCCCAGGCTGGAGTGCAGTGGTGCCATCTTGGCTCGCTGCAACCTCTGCCTCCTGGGAATCGTGCCTCAGCACCTCCTCATCCCCATAGCTGGGATTACAGGATGCTACCACCACACCTAGCTAATTTTTGTATTTTTAATAGAGACAAGATTTCACCATGTTGTCCAGGCTGGTCTCGAACTCCTGACCTCAAGTGATCCGCCCTCCTTGGCCTCCCAAAGTCCTGGGATTACAGGCCTGAGGTACACCCCGCCTGGCCTGAAATTTTTATTTTGAATGTCTTTGAGCTTCTGCTATATACCAGGCCCTGTTTGGCTGGCTGGGTGCTAGGACCACACAGAGCTAAACAGGAAAGATCCAAGAAGCCCATCTCCAGAGAGATAAAAGCCATTGAGGTGTGGGGAAACATCTATTTCTAGTCATTTGATCTCGTCTTCTAAAACTTCTGTTTTGTTTATTTGTTTATATCGTAATCATGAGCATTTATAATTTATAAATGAATGAAATATTTATATTTGTGTGTGCTCAAAATGAATATGCAAAAACTCATACTCAAAAGTGATTTGCCGATGAGGTGTGCAATCAAAACACTGCAGAGACCACAACAATAGAGTATGATAATTCTTAGCTAGGAGTAAAAAAAATATTAGGGTGCTGTGGAACCCCCTATGTGAAAATAACCCCTAACCCAGCCAAGTGACTCAAGGCAGGATGAAGCTTTGGCTGAGTCAATACTCTGCACAGTGTTCATCAATAGTGAAAAAGGAAATCTACGATGACCAGGACAGAATTTAGGAGAGAGAAATTCCTCATCCAAGAGAAAAGTCGCATTGCAGAAGTTTCACTCAGAAAACACAAAATGAATTTCACAGTTCCTTCAGCAATATCTACCTTCCTTTTTCTTTTTTTCTAAAAAAATTCCCCCCTTGAGCATAAAAGCAATGCCTGGAAATGTAAGGGACCCAGACTAGTCAAAACTATCTCAAAAAGAACAAAGCTGGAGGACTTGTATTTCCCAATTTCAACACTTACTGTAAAACTATGGTAGTGAACACAGTGTAGTACTGGCATGAAGATAGACATGTAGATCAAAGGAATAGAATTAGAGTCCAGCAATAAACCCTTACGTTTATGGTCAATTGATTTTTAACAAGGATGCCAAGACAATTCAATAGGGGACGAATAGTCTTTCAACAATTGGTGCTGGGACAACTGGATATGCACATGCAAAAGAATGAAATTAGAATGCTTCCTGTTACAATAAACAAAATTCAACTCAAAATAGATCATAGAACTAAATGTAAGAGCTAAAACTATAAAATTCTTAGAAGTTTGCATAAAAATAAATATTTGTAACCTTGGAGTAGGCAATGGTTTCTTATATAAAACACCAAAAACACAAGCGACAACAGGAAAAATAAATTGGACTTCATCAAAATTAAAAACTCCTTTGCTGAAAATGATACCATCAAGAAAGTGAAAAGACAACCCACAGAATGAAAGAAATTATTTGCAAATCATATATCTTATATGAGACTTGTATCCAGAATATATAAAGAACTGGTAACTCAATAATTGGAAGACAAATAGCTCCCAATAACCCTATTAAAGAATGAGTAAAGGATCTGAATAGACATTTCTCCAAGGAAGATATACAAATGATCAATAAAAACATGAAAAGATGTTCAACATAATTAGCCATTAGAAAAATGCAAATCAAAACCACAGTGAGATGCCACTTCATACACACTAGGATGGCTATAATCAAAAAGACAACAACAAATGTTGACAAGCATGTGGAGAAAGTGGAACCCTCAAACATCACTGGTATGTAAAATGGTGCAGCAGCTTTGAGAACTTTTTCAGTTCCTCAGAATGCTAAATGGAGTTATCATATGACCTGAGAAGTTTTACTCCTAGGTTATACACCAAGAGAATTAAAAACATATATCCACCAAAAACTTGTACAAGAATGATCGTAGCAGTATTATTCACAATAGCCAAAAAGTGGAAACACACTAAATGTCCATCAACTGATGAATAGATTAATAAGTGTGATATACCCATTCAATGAAATATTATTTTGCAATAGAAAGGAATGAAATGAAATACTGGTGCATGCTACAACATGGATGAACCTTGAAAATTTTATGCCTTATCAAAGATGCCAGACACCAAGGGGCACATACTGTGATTCCATTTATAATATATGGAACATCCAGAATAGGCAAATCTGGAGAGATAGAAAGTAAATCAGTGGTTGTCTAAGGCTGAGAAGGGGAGCAGGAACGGGAGGTGACTGTTAATGGGAATAAGGTAAGTTTAGGGGCTGATGAAAGTTTTCTAAAATTAAATTGTGGTGATAGTTACACAACTCTGTGAACATGCAAAAAAAAAAAAAAACCCCACTGAAGTGTATACTTTAAATGGCTAATATGTATGATGTGTAAATTATATCTTAAAACTTTTATTTTATTTTATTTTATTTTATTTATTTTGAGATGCAGTTTTGCTCTTTTTGCCGAGGCTGGAGTGTAATGGTGTGATCTCGGCTCACTGCAACCTCTGCTTCCTGGGTTTAAGTGATTCTCTTGCCTCAACCTCCCGAGTAGCTGAGATTACAGGTGTGTGCCACCGTGCCTGGCTAACTTTGTATTTTTAGCAGAGACCAGGTTTCACCATGTAGGCCAGGCTGGTCTTGAACTCCTGACCTCAGGTGATCCGCCCACTTCGGCCTCCCAAAGTGCTGGGATTACAGGCATGAGCCAATGCACCCAGCCAAAACTTTTTTTTAAAGCAATACGTTCTTGGCTGGGAGCGGTGGCTCAAGCCTGTAATCCCAGCACTTTGGGAGGCCGAGATGGGCGGATCACGAGGTCAGGAGATCGAGACCATCCTGGCTAACACGGTGAAACCCCGTCTCTATTAAGAAATACAAAAAAACTAGCCGGGCGAGGTGGCGGGCGCCTGTAGTCCCAGCTACTCGGGAGGCTGAGGCCGGAGAATGGCGTGAACCCGGGAGGCGGAGCTTGCAGTGAGCTGAGATCCGGCCACTGCACTCCAGCCTGGGCGACAGAGCGAGACTCCGTCTCAAAAAAAAAAAAAAAAAAAAAAAAAGCAATACGTTCTTCAGTTGAAAAATTTAGAAAATACCAAAAAAAAAGTTTAAAAAAAGAAATTGCTTGTAATCCCACCAACTAGTAATATCCATTGTCAACACTTAAGTATATTTTCTTCCATTATTTTATCTAATGATTTGTTTACATGATGGAGCTATTTTTGTCTTTATATTTCATATTCTTTCATAACCATTTCTCATGCCATTAAAAATGCTCATAAATATCACTTTAATAGTTACATTAAGGAGGGTGCAGGGGATGATGCCTATAATCCCACCACTTTGGGAGGCCAAACTGGGAGGATCTCTTGAGCTCAAGAGTTCAACACCAGCCTGGGCAACATAGCCAGACCCTGTCTCTACAAAAAAATTTTAAAATTAGCTGGCTGTGTTGGTGTGTGCCTGTAGTCCCAGCTACTCAAAAGTCTGAGACAAGAGGGTGCCTGAGCCCAGGAGTTTGAAGTTACAGTGACATATTATGTGCCACTCCACTCCAGCCTGGGCAACAGAGTGAGACTCTGTTTCTTTAAAAAAAAAAAAAAAAAAAAAAAAGTAGTTCCAATTTTATAAATAAATCACAATTTACTTGATTATGATACATTACTATTCCCTTACTACTGGGTATTTAGGTTATTTCCAATGCCAATATTTATTTTCAACTAACAACCCCAATTTTGAAAGCTTTCAACTAGATTCCTACTGAAAATTATTTTTACCAGTTTAAATATGACAAAAGAAATCCAAGCTAAAATTAATTTTTCCATATGAGATATGTTGTACCATTTCAAAATTGCAAAGGAAAATTTGAAACCACAAAAAGCAAATGTGTAGGCTCACTATAGAATAAGTGATCTTAAGATCTACAAATTACCTCTTGGCCTCTCTTACAGCTCAGTGCATTCATGGCAGCCCCTCAACACTGCCTGGCCACCTCTCTGTAGGAGACATGGAGTCTCACCAAAAGACAACAGACCTCAACCTGGGGACAGAACCCTAGCCTTTCTGGGAAGGCTCCCCTGACCCCCAGACAGGGTTGAAGAGCCTCCTGTGTTCTCCTGCAGACCCTTGGTTTCCCTCTGCCGTACCCCTCTCGCTCTTGGTAATGGTCTGTTTAGGAGTTAGTCTTCCAGATCCTGTCCCACTCTATCTCTGAATCTTCATCTGGACCTGACACAGGATTGCGCTCAGGAGATATTCATAGAACAATATAACAATAGTGTTTTTCAAACATTTACCATGGGCTAGACCCTGTTCTGAGTTTTATGTATAAGTATATAAACTCAGTAAAATCTTACAGCAATCCTATGAGGTAGACACTGTTCCTTTTCTCATTTCACAGTTAGAGACATTAAAGTACAAACAGGTTAAGTTACTTGCCCAAATATATATAACTAGTTCATAGCAGAGCCAGGATTTAAATCTGTCAGGAGGGCTTTAGAGCACAGGTGTTTAATAGCTACATTAAGAAAAATTGCTAATAGATTTGTGAAATCTTGATAATGAAGCCTACTCAGAGGATTTTGCAGGGATCTAGAGAGCACTCACGAGGGTAAGTGCCATTAGTATAGAAATCATATGTCGCCACAGTATGCCTAACACACAGCTTGCTGCAGATTACATCGCCAATAAATACACAGTGAATGAGTGCTATAAAAAGGCAAGGATGAGAAAAGGCACAAGAGAATGCTAATTTTAAAAATGTTATTACATTTATTATTTACTTTCTCTGTTTAATATAACCAGTAATGTATGTTCCTTATGGAAAATTTAAAAATGCAGATGAGAAATAATAATTTTATTATGAATATATAATATACTAGGATAATATATATAACTTATGTAAAGTATTCAGAAAAATAATGAAATGAATTTTGACATAGCCATCACCCAGTTTAAGAGATGGACCTTAGCCAATTCCTTGAACTCCTGTGTATCCTTCTTCAATCTCATCACTTTCCTTTCTCCATAAGCAATCACCCTCCTGAATTTTGTTTTTATCATTCCTTTACTTTTCTGTATACTTTTATCATATAAATGTATCCCTGAACATATATTTAGCATGTTTTTGAGTTTTATATAAGTAGACTCGCATGGAATGTATTATTTGGAGACTTGCTGTTTTTTTTTTTTATCAAAATACTATACTTTTAAGATTCATCCATGTTGTTGCATAAGGCTTTAGTTTATTTATTTTTACTCTTATTTTTTATTTTGTTAGAGACGAGGTCTCGCTCTGTCCCCTAGGCTAGAGTGCAGTGGCACATTGTAACTCACTGTAACCTTGAACTCCTGGCTCAAGAGACCCTCTCGCCTCAGTCCCCTGAGAAGCTAGGACTATAAGCACATCACCATGGCTCACTAGTTTTTATTTTTTAATTTTTTTGTAGAGACAGAGTCTGGCTACTTTGCCCAGGGTGGTCTCAAACTTCTGGCCTCAAGTGATCCACCTTGGCCTCCAGACTGTTGGGATTACAGGTGTGAACCACTACGCCTGGTCAAGTTTTACTCTTTTATGGCCTTCTTTTGTATGACAATACCACAATGTATTTATCAATTCTCCTAAGATGAATATGAAGTTGTTTTTCACTTTTGCTATTATAACCACTACCATCCTGCTGTTTATTTTTACATACTTCTGACACACGTACAAGCGTATTACCTTTGGCAGGTTACCTATGAATGAACGTTTGCATGTTTTCAAATTAGTGGATAATGCCAAACGTTGTACCAATTTACATTTTCAGAATTAAATTATATTTCACACTGAAAAGATATTTATACAAAAAAAAAATCCACAATGAAAAAATATGTCAAGAATCACCTGAGGCCGGGCACAGTGGCTGATTCCTGTAATCTCTGTGCTTTGGGAGGCCAAGGTGAGACAATTGCTTGAGGCCAGGAGTTCAAAATCAGCCTGGGCAACATAGTAAAATCTACCTCTACAAAACAATTACAAATCAGTCAGGTGTAGTGGCACAGGCTTATAGTTCTAGCTACTTGAGAGACTGAGGTGGGAGGACATCTTGAGACTGGGAGTTCGAGGCTGCAATGAGCTATGATCACACCACTGCACTCCAGCCTGGGCAACAGAGCAAGAGCAGGATCCTGTCAAAAAAAAAAGAAGGAAAGAGAGAAAGAAAAAGAAAGAAAGAAGAAAAGAAGGAAGGAAGGAAGGAAAGAAAGGAAGGAAAGGGAAGAAAGGGAAGAAAGGGAAGAAAGGAAGGAAGGAAGGAAGAAAGAAAGAGAAAGAAAGAAAGGAAGGAAGGAAGGAAGGAAGGAAGGAATCGGCTGTGTGCGATGGCTCATGCCTGTAATCTTAGCACTTTGGGAGGCCGAGGTAGGTGGATCACCTGAGGTCAGGAGTTCAAGACCAGCCTGGCCAACATGGTGAAACCCCATCTCTACTAAAAATATAAAAAATAACCAGGCATGGTGGCGGGCACCTGTAATCCCAACTACTCGGGAGGCTGAGGCAGAGAATCACTTGAACCCGGGAGGTGGAGGTTTCAGTGAGCCAAGATCGTACCACTGCAGTCCAGCCTAGGCAACAGAGCAAGACTCCATTTCAAACAAAAAAAAAAAAAAAAGAAAGAAAGAAAAAGGAATCAAGAATCACCTGGAATTTCATCACTTAGTAAACACTGATAATATTTTGGTGTATAACTAACCAGATATTTTTCATACATATACATGTTTTATTAAAATAGTTATAAAATATGAATCATTTTGGAGCTTTCTGTTTTTACTTAAAATGCATGATAAGCATTGAAAAATAAATGTATTAATAAATGTATTATGTACCTGCTGATGCTTATGCTTCCAGAAACATCTAATCATCACTCCCAATTCCAGACTTTGAGACTCTACTCTGATGCCATCCTGATGACCCCAGGAAGGCATTAGACCCCAGCAGTTGGACCCCAAGCCCCACCCTCCAGGCAGCGTTAGTGCTAGGGCCTGATTTTCTCATAAGACTTATTTTCTAAACTCGGAAGAAACTTGGATTACACAGAACAAAAGTCAATTTCAAGCTCCTTGAGCTAGCTAGACTTCCTGGGCCCCTTGTCTCCCTGGATTTCCCCGTGCAGACCTCTTCTGTACCCGCCACAGGCCACCTGCTGCCATGTCTCCTGCCAGTGCCCCTATGTTCTCTCCCATTTTCTCCCAATTGGAGTCTCTTCTAGTTACATTACATCTTTGCAAAACTTGAATAAGTAAAAGCCCATTTACATGGGACTCTACAAAATGAATTGAACATCTATTATCGAGCAAGCTTGGTGTTGGGAATACAGAGTATTCTCAATTTTGACCTGGTAATAAATGAAATATGACAAAACACACAAAGCAAGTTAGTAAATTCACTTTCTAATAAATATTTAAGGAAACCCAGCTGTGTCTCAGGCACTATTCTGGGCAATAGAAGAGGAAAAACAGACAAATCTCAAAGGTCAAAATAGGTTTTTTTTGAGACTGAGTCTCACTCTATTGCCCAGGCTAGAGTGCAATGGTGCAAGGTACGAGCTCAGCTCACTGCAACCTCTGCCTCCAGGTTCAAGCGATTCTTCTGCCTCAGCCTCCCAAGTAGCTGGGATTATAGGCGTGCACCACCACGCCTGGCTAAGTTTTGTATTTTTCATAGAGACGAGGTTTTGCCATATTGGCCAGCTTGGTCTGGAGCTCCTGAACTCAGATAATCCACTCACTTCGACCTCCCAAAGTGCTGGGATTACAGGCGTGAGACCTTGCGCCCGGCCCGGGATTACCTTTTAAAATCTTTCTAACAATCCTGTGAATTAAGTACTACTTTTAGCCCTTGTTTACAGATGATGAAACTGACACAGTGAGGTTAGGTATTTCACCCAATGGCAGCCAGATCATAAGCAGCTCACCCTAGGCTGGAATCCAGGCAGTCTGGTGCCAGAGGCCATGTTCTTCTTTGCTGTGCCAAGCTAGCTGTGTGAGCTTGGAAGAAAGGGCTGTGCTGGACAGAGAGAACTGTAGGTCTCCTTAGAGGCCAGCACTGTGTTTGGTTTTACTTTGCATCTGAAGTGTAGGCAGTGAGGTTTATGAGGTCTGCAGGGACAATGCCATCAAGGGCCTACAGGGTTTTAAGCAAGAGCTTGATGTGGGTACATATGCAGGAGGGAGGACAGATTGACTGAATTGGGAAAGACTGAAGACATGGAGCCTGTAGAAGAGACTATTGCAGTGATAGGGTGAGCAGCAATAGTGATGGAGAGGAAAGGACAAATTCATAGATATTTAGAGGGTAGAATCAACATGAATTGGAGAGAGACTGTGGGGAAGGGTTGAAAGAGAAGGAAGAGGTTGGTTTCCAGCCATTCCTAACTGCTGGGAAAGCCAGAAAATTAACCTGGCTGTAGTAGATCATTGGGGGTGGTTGATCAGAGCAGAAGACAGAGAAAGCATTTCTGGGCAAGAGACAGACTGCAAGGGCTTGAAAGGGCAAGAGAAAAACAGGCAGAATGAAACATTGAGAGTGGCTGAACTTGTGTACACACATGAGGGAGGAGTGAGGACAAATATCAGGGACTAAAGATGGAAAGGCTGGGGCCCAATGTGCTGTGATAATGCATTTGGGGTTTATCTTAGTGTTCAAGAAAAAGAATAACGTTTAAATCCATGTGTTAGAAGAAATAAGTTTTTGATTTGAGGATTTTTTTTGTAGTAGGGCAGGGTAAGGAGGAGGCGGGAGATCAGGAAAATCAATTAGAAGGCTGTGGCAAATAATCTTGGCAAAGGATAGGACAGTCAGATTAAACTGCATCACAGGTCCTGGACAGTCCTTGCGCTAGCTTTCCAGGAGAGAACTTCAGAGTTCCTTGCTTGGTGGAAGATTGAGAAGAGCTGAAGTTTACCAAGTCAGCTCCTGAGCCCAAAATACGCCACATCCTGGGAGGTAAGTCACCACACATATGAACAGAATCAACAGCCTTTTTCCACCTGGAAGGTTGTTACAAAATAAATTTCAAGAAGTTGAGTATTAATTGAATAGCTCTAATTTGATTGTTTTGTTTTGAATGAGGTTATGGAAACATTAACAATTTAAAAAGTACCCTAAAGACACTTGCCCCATGAACAGGAATTCCTTCCTTTCAACATTGCCTATAAGCCGAGCCCTCTCTTTTCTTTAACTCATAATTTCTATCTGTACATAGGTGGATGCCTGATTTTCTTGTATCTACCCTAGCACAGTTACCGTCTAGAGGCTGACCCAAATCTCTATCTCTAACCCAGATCAGTCTCCACAGCTTCGGCTCTTCAATCAGTTAGGATCATGTTTGGCTGCAGGTGACAGAAAATTAGATCCAGTGCCTTAACCAAAGAAGAGTTTATTTTTCTCAGGCAGTAGACAGTCCAGGGCCCTGCCACAGCTCCACAGTGCCAGAATCCTTCTTCTTGCTCTGCCCGCTTAGGGTATGGTCTTCATCCTCATGGTCACAAGATGGCTGCTTCTTGTCTAAGAAACCCAGCTCTGTTTAGGTAGGACAAAGGAAGAAGGGCAAGGGTAAAAAGCAAATGCCAGCCAGGGCTGTCCATTGCTATCACAAAAACAATAGCCAGGCCAGGCATGGTGGCTCACACCTGTAATCCCAGTACTTTGGGAGGCTGAGGCAGGAGGATCACTCGAGTGCAGGAGTTCAAGACCAGCCTGGGTAACACAGTGAGACCCTGTCTCTGAAGAAAGATAGGAAAGAAAGAGAAAGAAAGAAAGAAAGAAAGAAAGAAAGAAAGAAAGAAAGAAAGAAAGAAAGAGAGAGAGAGAGAGAGAGAGAGAGGGAGGGAGGGAGGGAGGGAGGGGGGGATGGAATGAAGGAAGGAAAGAAAGAAGAGAAGAGAAGAGAAGGAAGGGAAAGGAAGGGAAGAAAGGAAAGAAAAGAAAGAAAGAAGAGAGGGAGGGAGGGAGGGAGAGAGGGAGGGAGTGAAAGGAAGGAAACAGCCTCTTCAAAACCTACACCCATTGATATCCACTTAGAACTCTTTGGTCGGAACAGGGGTCTCACAACCAACCACAAATAGTCTGGGAAGACTGGCAAGAGAGTCTAGCAGAGTGGATGTTTTAGCTGGGCACCACACTGTCCAAACAAAATTGGCTTCTGTTAGGAAAAAAGTAGGGGGACAGGATATTCAGTGACCAACTGATAGGATCTCCCATAGACCAGCATTTCCTACTATCTTCTGGACAGTTCTCCTTGGATATTTCTTTTTTTTTTTTTTTTTTTTTTTTTTTTTTTTGAGACAGTCTCATTCTGTTGCCCAAGCTGGAGTGCAACAGCATGATCTCGGTTCACTGCAAACTCTGCCTCCCAGGTTCAAGTGATTCTCCTGCCTCAGCCTCCCGAGTAGCTGGGATTATAGGCACCCGCCATCATGCCCAGCTAATTTACATATTTTTGTAGAGATGCATTTTCTTTTCTGTTTTTCTTTCTTTCTTTTTTTTTCTTGACAGAGTCTCACTCTGTCTCCCAGGCTGGAGTGCAATGGCGTGATCTCGGCTCACTGCAACCTCCGCCTCCCGGGTTCAAGTAATTCTCCTCCCCCTGCCTCCCTAGTAGCTGGGATTATGGGCACCCACCACCACACTCAGCTAATTTTTTTTGTATTTTTAGTAGAGATGAGGTTTTACCATGTTGGCCAGGCTGGTCTTGAACTCCTGACCTCAGGTGATCTGCCCACCTCGGCCTCCCCAAGTGCTGGGATTACAGGCATGAGCCAGGGCGCCTGGCCGGATATTTCATAAGGATCTCAGATTTGTTATGTTCTGAAGTTATCTCATTTTCCCTCCACACTGGCTTCTCTTCCACTGTTTTTGTTTGTTTGTTGTTGTTTTGTTTATTTCATAGTGAAATTCACAACCATTGACCCAGTTTGTTAAAGAATGAAGCCTTGACCGGTGTGGTGGCTTATACCTGTAACCCCAGCACTCTGGGAGGCTGAGGAGAGCAGATCGCTTGAGCCCAAGAATTCAAGACCAGCCTGGGCAACATGGTGAAACCCTGTCTCTACAAAAAATACAAAAATTAGCCAGGTGTGGTGTCATGAGCCTATAGTCCTAGCTACTCAAGAGGCTGAGGCGGGAGGATCATTTGAGCTCAGGAGGTTGAGGCTGCAGTGAGCTGTTGGCAACAGGGCAAGACCCTGTCTCAAAAAAAAAAAAAAAGAAAGAAGCCTTGACACCTCCCTATCTCCATGCAGCCTTATCCAGTGATCAGACCCTATGGATTCTTCTATCTGTCCATTTTCCTCTCTCCCCTACTACCATTATCTCTGTCCAAGTCATCATTGCCTGTGCCCTGATAGCCCTGAGGAAAGTCTTGCCCTGCTCCAATCCCACAACCTATTATTCTTTATACTGTGGCTGCCAGAGGGCTCTATCAATGTCCTCTTCCAAACAACAAAATAACTTTCAGTGATTTTCCACAACCTATGGGATAAAGTCCAGACTCCCTGATATGACCAGCAAGGCTCTTCGTGACCTAGTTCCTCATCTCAAGCCTTGTTGTTGCATTCCTAAAATACTTTCTGTTCCCTAAAAGAACCCCTTCTCTCACTCCTGGGTTTTTGTGAACATTTTCCCTTCAGCTTGAATCTCCGCTTCCCTTTCTGCCACTTTAGCTAACTGTTGTTTAATCTTTCAAGTCTCAGCTCAAACCAGGCTTTCTCCAGAAATTCTTGTAGATCGTAACATCACTTTGCATTGTAATCATCTGTCTACTTGTCTTCCCCACCAGCAAGATCCGCGGCTCTCAAACTTAAGAGAATATCACAATAGCTGCTTGTTATGTTTCAGCCGAGACCTAAAGAATCAGAATCTTGGCCGGGCACAGTGGCTCACACCTGTAATTCCAGCACTTTGGGAGGCCAAGGTGAGTGGAAAACTTGAGGTCAGGAGTTCAAGACCAGCCTAACATCAACATGGTGAAAGCCCATCTCTATTAAATACAAAAAATTAGCCAAGTGTGGTAGTGCATGCCTGTAATCCCAGCTACTTAGGAGGCTGAGGCAGAAGAATTGCTTGAACCCGGGAGGCGAAGGTTGCAGTGAGCCGAGATTGCATCATTGCACTCCAGCCTGGGCAACAAGAGCAAAAACTCTGTCTCAAAAAAAAAAAAAAAAAAAAAAAGAATCCGAATCTCTGGGGCCCTAGATCTGCAAGCTTGGGTCATTGTGAGGCAGGAACCACATCTTGAGAAACTAAGGCAGACTCCAGGCAGCCTCAGGGCAAGGAAAGTGTCTTGACTCTCAGTGTGTCTCTAGTGCCTAGCACAGGGCAAGGCATAGAGTGAGCCATCTGTGTAACTCCAAATCCTTTCTCTTTCCACTACCTGTAGGATAAAGTCCAAACTCCCTTACACGACAGATAAAGCTCTTTGTGACCCAGTTCCTGCCCACCTCTCAGGCCTTGTTGCTGCGTATGTGAATGAGGTAGAATGGTGTCATCCACTTAAAAGAATGATTACTAGTTATAGGGTACACAGACTTTGATGTCAGATAGGTAAAGCAATCAATTCATCAATCAATCTTTTGTGATTCTCTATTGCTCATGGGATCAATTCCAAACACCCTGACAGATCTTGGATTTGAAGCCAGCAACGCCTCTTATTATTTCTGTGAACTTGAGTTATTTTCCTATACTGTATATGCCTTGGCTCCTTCACCTGAAAAACTAGGCTAATACTTACATTAATCTCATAACAGTACTATTAGAAGTAAATGAGATACTGAGTTTAAGGCACTTAGGGCAATGCCTTGGAACATAGCAAAAACTCAATGCGAATTGACCATATACCACCACCATCACCACCACCACCACCACTACTACTATTTATGAAGTGCCTGTTTAATTCCAGCCAGGAATTTAAAATTTTTATTTTATTTTTTTTAGAGACAGAGTCTCTCTATGTTGCCAAGATGGAATCTGAACTCCTGGGCTCAAGCAATCCTCTCTCCTCAGCCCCAAGTTGACTGAGGCTACAGGTATGCACCACTGCACCTGCTAGCCAGACATTTAAGTAAATATGTATAGATAGATAGATAGATAGATGGAGTTTCTCTCTTGTTGCCCAGGCTGGAGTGCAACGGCATGATCTTGGCTCACTGCAACATCCACCTCCCAGGTTCAAGCAGTTCTCCTACCTCAGCCTCCCGAGTAGCTGGGAGTACAGGCACCCACCGCCACGCCTGGCTAATTCTTGTATTTTTAGTAGAGAAAGGATTTCACCATGTTGGCCAGGCTGGTCGCTAACTCCTGACCTCTGATGATTCATCCACCTTGGCCTCCCAAAGTGCTGAGATTACAGGCGTGAGCCACCACGCCTGGCATGTTTTTTTTTTTTTTTTTTTTGAGACAGAGTCTGGCTCTGTTGCCCAGGCTGGAATGCAGTGGTGTGATCACAGCTCACTGCAACCTCCCTTTCCTACATTCAAATGATCCTCCCATCTCAGCCTCTCAAGTAGCTGGGACTACAGGCACACACCACCACACCTGGCTAATTTTTGTATTTTTTGTAGATATGGAGTTTTGCCATGTTGCCCAGGCTGGTCTCAATATTTTAGGCTCAGGCAATCTGCCTGCCTGGGCCTCACCAAGTGCTGGGATTACAGGAGTGAGCCACCACACCCGGGAGTAAGCATTTTTATATGCATTACTTTAGTTAATTATCCCAGTCACTTAGCAAGATAAATATCACTATCCTCATTTTATAGATAAGAAAACTGGGTCAATTGAACAATTTGTCTGTCCAGTGGACTCTACTGAAAAACTTGTCTCTGGATATTTGTAATAAAACATGCTAAAACCCTAAGTCAAAACATGATACTAGTTAACAGGAAATTGTTCTTCTGATATATACAGCAAAAGGGAATTGAAAGGATTATTTCCAAATTGATTGTGCCACATAAATTTGGTTACATGAGTCCAGCATATAAAGACAAACTCCTCTTATGATCTTGCACTTTATTTTACAATTTGTTCCAATAGAGCTCGATGTTTTGTGTATGCATACCAACAGGTGACACAAAACAAAAGTTGGGATCATTGTGAGTAACCTGAGTATGTTGGAAACCAAGGAGGTGCTGAATATTATTATATGAAGCTTATGAATTGAAGTGAATGGTAGAACCAGGCCAAACCACACATTGCAAAACAGGCACAAAGTTTGGGCCAAAAGTGGCCAGGAATTTCCAAATAACACATAGCTGATTGATAGGTAGTATCTACAATATCCCAAACCCACATTTTCCTCTCCAGAGCATCTCCCTGATGAAACTTGATGTTGTGACTAAAACAGAACCTGTTGATTTGCAGGTAATAACCCAGAACACCAAGCTGTTAGTGTATGCAGTTCAAAGTAATGCTTGCATACTTGGAGACAGAATTGTAGATATTGACCATAGTATGTGTTACTGGCGTAGGGTGTCCAGGTTCTTGGTGTTTTGAACAAAGAATTGGACAAAACACACAAACAAAACAAGCGAAGAATGAAGCAACGAAAGCAGAGATTTATTGAAAATCAAAGTACACTCCACAGGGTGGGAGTGGCCCGAGCAATGGGGCTCAAGAGCCCCATTACAGAATGTTCTGGGGTTTAAATACCATCTAGAGGTTTCCCATTGGTTACTTAGTGTACACTCTATGTAAATGAAGTAGTGACCTGCAATTAGTCTGTCTGGTTTAGGAAAGCAACCAATCAGAGGCTGAAGTTACAAAGTTACACTCCTATGCAAACCTCTGATTGCTTTCTGCAATCTGCAACCAATCAGAGATACTTTAAATTTTCCATCTGCCATGTAGAAAAAGGGCAGCAGGGAGCGGGGGTGGGTGGGGGGGAGGGGGGCGAGGGCAGGGGGAGGGGGGTGGCGTCGGGGGGTGGTTTGCCAAGGAAGTAGCCTGTAGTCCTTTGGTTACCTAGGTGTGGAAAGTTGGGGTTTTCCTTTTGATTTAGTTCTAGGAAGTTAGTGTGAATCAGCCTTAAGATCCCTGCCCAGACCCTATTCTCCTGCCTCATTTTTCCTGAGAGATGTGATCCCCATAAGTCTTTATGGGAGGCAGAGGGACCAATGGTCTTTCTTCTGTAATTGCCTCTTGCTGATTGGGGTGTAGTCCTTACATACTGGGAATCATGAAATCATGGAACTTTCACCCTCCTTTGTCTACTGGAAACAGGGTAGCTACTTCAGGGGGTGGTGTCTTCACCTGGAACTGGCTGGAACACTTGTCGCATAATCATCTGAAGTTTGATGGTCTCTAGGAGAGAGGAAATTAATTTGGTTAAAAGATTTAATGGGAACTTCAGTGGGTGAATACTTATGCTGTCAGGAATGTTTGTTATACAGATTTTCAAGAGAGAGAGGAAAAAAACTGGTCTGTTCTAGGATCTATATGTTTCCTTAAAGTCTTAGCACAAGCAACTCCATTTTGGTTTGGTTTGGTCTTTTGGGGCCTAGTGCATGAGCTCAGTCCAAGACAATGGCCTCCCATAATTTCGTTTTTAAAAAATTCCCACTTTTGCCTGGGCGCGGTGGCTCACGCCTGTAATCCCAGCACTTTGGGAGGCCGAGGGGAGCAGATCACGAGGTCAGGAGACTGAGACCGTCCTGGCTAACACGGTGAAACCCCGTCTCTACTAAAAATACAAAAACATTAGCCAGGCGTGGTGGCAGGTGCCTGTAGTCCCAGCTACTCGGGAGGCTGTGGCAGGAGAATGGTGTGAACCCGGGAGGTGGAGCTTGCAGTGAGCCAAGATCACGTCACTGCACTCCAGCCTGGGGTGACAGTGCAATACTCTGTCTCAAAAAAAAAAAAAAAAAAAAATCCCGCTGTTTGGTCAGGTTCTCATTTAGGTGAGAGTGTGACCAAAACTTAGGGCCTTAGCACCACTCTCAGTTACCATCATTTTGGGTTTCTGGTCTCAGCATATCATTCACAGATTATGGTGTCCTCATGGTTGCACATTTCTTTCAGCTCTTGTCATTCCAGTTGAAGAGAGACCTTCTGACATTCTAGAGATAGATGTCTACATGCAAACATTTAAAACGTTTGAGAGAATACAGTGCACCAAGGAGACTATTATCATGACTGTTGGGAGGATAATACCAACAGTTTGGAGAATACTCCTTACCCAGGGTTCCCATAAACCAAACCTCCTGAAATTAAATAGATTGAAGAAGGAGCTAAACAGTCTACTTATAACTAAGCAATCTCTTCGTTAATTCCCTGCAACTAAATCTCTATAATCTTCATTTAATGTATTTCTCCATAGGCCAGGAGTGCCAGCGGTTGCACAGATATTTCTCTGTTCATTGGTTCATCCAATTCTTCTTCCTTTCTTTTATTTTCTTTTTTTCTTTTTTCTTTTTTTTTTTTTTTTTTTTTTTGTTGTTGTTGTTGTCATTGAGATGGAGTCTGGCTCTGTTGCCTGGGCTGGAGTGCAGTGGCATGATCTTGGCTCACTGCAACATCTGTCTCCTGGGTTCAAGTGATTCTCCCACCTCAGCCTCCCAAGTAGCTAGGACTACAGGCACGCACCACCATGCCCAGCTAATTTTTTTGTACTTTAGAAGAGATGGGGTTTCACCATGTTTCCCAGGCTGGTCTTGAACTCCTGAGCTCAGGCAATCTGCCCACCTTGGCCTCCCAAAGTGCTGGGATTACAGGCATGAGCCACCGCACCTAGCTGTTCAGCCAATTTTTTTTTTTTTTTTAAATGAGATGGACTCTTGCTCTGTCACCCAGGCTGGAGTGCAGTGGCGCAATCTCAGCTCACTGCAACCTCTGCCTCCTGGTTCCAAGTGATTCTCTGCCTTAGCCTCCCAAGTAGCTGGAATTACAGGCATGCACCACCATACCCAGCTAATTTTTGTATTTTTAGTAGAGATAGGGTTTCACCATGTTGGCCAGGCTGGTCTCGAGCTTTTGGTCTTATATGATCTGCCCACCTCAGCCTCCCAAACTGATGAGATTACAGGTGTGAGCCACTGTGCCTGGCCTGTTCAGCCAATTCTAGCATAACTGTCACAAAATAATTTAAAGTCTGTTGTGTAACTATAGCCTTTACAGTAGATGTTCTCAGAAGATCCAGTCCTTGGGTTCTAGATTGTAAAGGGGTTAATTGTCCTTACTGAACCATAGAAAGCTTTTTTTACCTGGTGAAAATACACTGTATCATAATAATCTACTGTTACAACATCAGCCCTCTTGCATAGGAAAGCTTTTATACAACCAGAAAACATGCATTGAACATTACAATGTAATGAAATCCCTTTGTAAATGTTTAAATGGCCCCTCAGATAGCCAAATGTACCTGAAGCTTTGATTGCCTTCCCAGGAATATGAATTGGGCAATTCAAACATTGCTTATAAAATATTTCAGCAATTTATAAGTCAGCACACCAATGTATATTTAACTTGGATCATTTTATCTTTTCCATGATGAGTCATGGAATGCAGAACCTTTAATAACAAAGGTTTAGGGACTCAGGAAGGACAAGGTGGCTGTCCTGGTTCTGCATAAGTCCATGCTTAACATTGGCTTTGTATCCTCTTGTTTAACCAGTTATTTCTCCAATTTAGGTGCATAGCACTGATAGCTCAGGGGTTATCATAGGTAATTTGACATTGACCATGGAGTTCAAACGACTTTTAGTTAAAAACACTATTGACAAGACGTATACTCAGACCTATTAGAATTTTAGAAAGTCCATACAATTTTGGAACATATATTAATATCATTCACCAAAATATAATCTGAAGAAGATTAAACATTTTTTATTTTGACAATGCTTCCCATGTAACTAAACGTGTGATTTTGAAGCTGAAATTAGACTTTGGGAAGCCTACTAAATATGTTAAAGGTTTACAAAAATTTATATTCCATGCCTTCTTATAATCTTTTACCATTCATTCAATCAGTTTACACAGAGAAAAAGAGGCCAGAGACTGACTGTTAAGAAATTCTTACCATTTTGCTGGCATGCCAGGCGTCTGGGTTCTCTTTCCCTGAGCAGCCTTAGCAACCCTGCTTGACTGTATGCAAACAAACACATTCCTGTGAATTAAGAATATCCACAAATAGTTTACAAGTTTTGGAGAAATTAGGCAGAGAGAGAGAAATATGACTTAAATGCTATTTATGAAAGTTAAACAACATTTTGTAAATGCTATTAATGAAAGTATACACTTAATATATCAGGAAGCCTAATATCCAAAAAGTTAATTTAAGGTGAAAAAGGTAGTGTGCATCATCAATTCCTACAGATGCAACAAAGGTAGCCTAGGAATTCCAGATAAATTGAATCAATGATGACTTGCTAGAAACACATGGGAAACAAAATAACTATCAACACAATCAAATAAAAACCTTCCATTAGAAACTTCAAAAAATCATGGTTATATATATATGCATACATGAGCAAAGCCCAGAGGAGAATAAACAGCAAACAAGTGAAAATTAGAAGCAAAAGCAAATAAACAGGAAATCAACCCTAAATTTTTCCTATTCAATCTACCCTGGAGGCTATGGTGTTACCTAGGGCCCCCCAAAACCCACGTGATGAATATTTTATTCTTGATACACAATTCAATATCCTTAAGTTCACCAATATAATCATACATCCTGTGCAATCAAGAAATTCACTTTGGGCGCATGACCAATAGGTACTCCAGTGCCAGCACTATCCTATCCATGCAAAACAGAAAACATAGTGTGAAGCAAAGCAAGCATGTGTGTGAAATGTGGCTCCACACTAAATCTACCTTCATGCTTAACTGTATTAAAAAAGATTGCCAAACTGCTGATGCATTTTTACAATACGTCAAATAGGAATTTAATCAAGACTAAGAGCTTTAACTACAAAAACGTTAATTTGGCTGGTTGTGATGGCTCACACCTGCAATCCTAGCACTTTGGAAGGCCGAGGTGGGTGGATCACCTGAGGTCAGGAGTTTGAGACCTGGCCAACATGGCGAAAACCCATCTCTACTAAAATTATTTTTAAAAAACTAGCAGGGTGTGGTGGCACACCTGTAGTCTTAGCTACTGGAGAGGCTGAGGCAGGAGAATCACTTGAACCTGAGAGAGGGAGTTTGCAGTGAACCGAGATCACACCACTGCACTCCAGCCTGGGCAATAGAGGGAGATTCTGCCTGAAAAGAAAAAAAAAAAGTTAATTAGCCAAATGTCTCCAATTCTCTACCAGGTTTTGAAGGATATTTTATTACCTAAACTTTTCTACATCTTTCTCCCCTACTTACTGGTTCCTTACTACAGTGTTTCATAGATAACCTTTTCAAATCTGTAATTTGAACCAACTTTTAGTAACTTCTGAATTACATAAAATTATTCTTTTTCTCACCAATAGCACAACCCTTTGGCACATTTTGTAAATAGAAATATGTGTTAACTAGAATTCTTATCCTTGGTAACCTAAAATTTTAGTAAAACCCTAAAAAACAAGAAATCCTGAACTATCAAATATGGGCATTTATAGATAAGAACAATTCTGGCTGGGCGCAGTGGCTCACGCCTGTAATCCCAGCACTTTGGGAGGCCGAGACGGGCGGATCACGAGGTCAGGAGATCGAGACCATCCTGGCTAACACGGTGAAACCCCGTCTCTACTAAAAAATACAAAAAACTAGCCGGGCGAGGTGGCGGGCGCCTATAGTCCCAGCTACTCGGGAGGCTGAGGCAGGAGAATGGCGTGAACCTGGGAGGCGGAGCTTGCAGTGAGCCGAGATCCGGCCACTGCACTCCAGCCTGGGTGACAGAGCGAGACTCCGTCTCAAAAAAAAAAAAAAAAAAAAAAAAAGAACAATTACACCATTTTTAGAAACATATTTCCCCATATCAAAACTCTTTCTTTTTTTTTTTTTTTTTTTTTTTTTTTTTGAGACGGAGTCTCGCTCTGTCACCCAGGCCGGAGTACAGTGGCACGATCTCGGCTCACTGCAAGCTCCGCCTCCCGGGTTTATGCCATTCTCCTGCCTCAGCCTCCCAAGTAGCTGGGACTACAGGCGCCCACCACCATGTCTGGCTATTTTTTTTTTGTATTTTAGTAGAGACGGGGTTTCACCGTGTTAGCCAGGATGGCCTCGATCTCCTGACCTCATGATCCGCCCGTCTCGGCCTCCCAAAGTGCTGGCATTACAGGCTTGAGCCACCGCGCCCGGCCTCAAAACCCTTTCTTAATTGGAAATGACCCAGATATTCAATGAGTATCAAAAATAATCTTAAGATTTTAATTTACACAAAAAGTTTACCTAAAACATTTATCCTATTTTTATGTACTCAATTCTTTCATTTTTAACAGTTTATCTAGATTACTTCTGTAAACTGAGATATTAGACACTATCATTTAAAGTTAGTTATTTCCTTGCTGACCATGTTTTTAATCACCAGTGAACATCAAGTGCTAACCTAAACCTAAGTAAGAGTCTCAGAGTTAAATACACAGGTGTTTTTGCAAATAGCTCAGAAGATTTAGCTAACATTAAATTTCTCTCATTTGTCAAAAAATGAAAAAGGCACACAAACCAAGATCATTTTGTTGTGGCTGGGTTCATCGTTTTACAACCCTCTATGTCAAAACCTGACACCTCAAAATATCTAGCAGAGACAAATATAAAATCCAGACAAGGCTGGGTGCGATGGCTTATGCCTATAATCCCAGCACTTTGGGAGGCCAAGGTCAGGAGTTCGAGATCTGCCTGGCCAACACGGTGAAACTCCGTCTCTACTAAAAATACAAAAATTAGCTGGGAATGGTGGCACATGCCCGTAATCCCAGCTACTTAGGAGGCTGAGGCATGAGAATTGCTTGAACCTGGGAGGCGGAGTTTGCAGGGAGCAGAGATCAGGCCACTGCACTGCATTCCAGCCTGGGTTATAAGACCAAGACTCTGTCTCAAAAATAAATAAATAAAATTTTAAAAAATAAAATAAAATTCAGACAAATATGTATGCTGACAATTCTGATGGCATGTCCATTTTTATTTTACCAATTGTTTTAAAGCTAGCTTGTTTAGTAAAGTTATACTTAAGTCATGTGAACTTGAAAATTGCTTAGACTTACTTGCTTAATTTATGAGCACTTTTTTACTTATAAGCCAATTTGGTAGACACAAAATATAACAACAAGCGTACATACGAATAAACACATCTCAACATGTATACACACACACAAATGAAGATCCAATAGCTTGGAATCCTTGCCATGAGATAGCAATACAAGCTCACCGGTTTTACTTTGTTTGCCCCAGTAGGTAATCCAATGAAGGCTGTGATCCAAAATTTTGGGAAAAGCAGTTTTCATGGCAGTTTGATTTTTACAGACCAAACCTCCGCAGATTCCAATGAACACTGGGACCACCTAGTACCAAAAGAGAATATGACATACTTACCAGGCCTGACCCTGCTTAGAACAGTAGCACCAAAGTCTGGATACACGCAATGCATCCTACTTTCCCTTTCACCAGCAAACTCCAGATTCCAAACAATATTGGGGCCAAACACTATTGCAAAAGTTCCCATTGTCATCTGTGATAGAAAATTCTAAGGAGGGCTTAATGCTAGGCCTCAGAACCTCTGCCAAGGGCATCCCCTTCGGAGAGGTTGAGAACCAGAGGATCTCCTGGAATGTCCCCCTTTGGGGTCCAATCTTAGAGTGTCAGACGTCTCTGACCTTAGGTGGGCACTGGTGCCACTTGCAAGTTTTCCCACCAGAGGCCATGGCCCACTGTGAGTTTTCCTTCTGTCCCTGGATGAAGGCCTCAACATCTAGCATCTTTATAATTTGATTAGGCCACGTTTTCCCATGCTTCCCGTTCCACTAGAGTGATAGCCATGAACCTTTGTGATAGGAGGCTGGAGCCTGGGTGGGTTTCTTTTGTCCTTAGCCAGTTGAGTAGGGGGAAGGGAAGAATTTAGCATAAGAAAACAAGGTTTAAGTCAACTGAAGAGCATGTGAGTTTGCCCCAGAGGAGCTGTCCACCACATGTAAGGATCAGGGACCACAACCAGCAAACACAGAAAAGAGTCCCTCTCCTTTCCGGGCAGGGCAACTATCCCCATTCACTTCTTGGCCTTCAGGCAACACCGGAGAGTGGCCCCAGCTAGTTGTCCCCAATTTCCAAGGAGCTACTAGGAAATAGCTGCTGAAAGACTGAAAAATAAAGGAAAAAAAAAAAGAAGAAGAAGAAAAAGATCCAGATCCTTTAAGCGAACCAGGAGGTGGCAGTTAGGCATCTCCACATGGAAACCCCTCAGTTTCACTGGCCACGGCCAGAAACCTGCAGTTGCCTCCATGTTTAGGCGCTGCCCACCAAGGGTCCTGACTTGGAAAGGAAAAGAGAATGAGAGGTTCCCCTGTATAGAGCAGAAAGGAAAGGGAAAAGCAGAAAAGTAAATCCCAAACTTTGGGCTTACCTCCTGGCTGGCTCACCAAAATATGTTACTGGTAGAGGGTGTACAGGCAACAAGGTGAGACTCCATATGAAGAAAAAAAAAAAAAGTTTATCTCAGCATTTTCACAGTATCAAAAGCTTGTAAACCACCTGAACTCCATCAGTACCATCAGATCTATATTTGTGGATATGAAAAGATGAAATATGGCATAAGATACTGATAAGCATAAAAATCAGGTTATAAAACAGCATGCTCAGTATGATCTCATTTTTAAGTGTGTGCATGTATGTGTAGAAAAAAATACTTTACATGAGTATCCATATAAAGTAAGGTGAGCAATGATTTTTATTACTGACTGTATTTGCTAAATGTTTTACAACATTTTGTTTTTAAGAGCTACGTTAACAAAAAATAACTGCACAGGTTTAAAAATTCACCAAGTTCAAAAGAATGCTTAAAATAAGTTGTCTTCTTACCCCATCCTTAGCCCTCTTACCCCTTAGCCCTCTTCCCCAGAGGAGAACGTTTATTTATTTTATTTAATTTTTTTATTGCTCCTTGTAGAGCAGGGCTACCCCATAGGCAGTAGCTTCCCCAGAGGAGGACTTTTATATTCAGAACCATTTATCATAATCAGAAACAAAAGGACATTTGCATTTTGATATATAAATGAACAAAATATTTGTTTTCTGGGTTTGTATCTCCCATTAACAGATTGTGGAGATTCTTAGGGCAAAGAAAGAACTCAGCTTTGGAATGAATCAGGGTTTTGAACCATAGCTCTGCCATTAAGTGTGGTCTTGAGCAAGTCACCAAGTCTAATTATCAGTTTTCTCTTCTTTAAAATAGAGGTAATCACCCATCTCATATTCCATTGTAAAGATTAGAGGAGATAAAGTGTGATGAAATACTAAGTGTGTAAAGCACGTAGCATTGTTGTGCACATATAAATGCTTGATAAATGCCAACTGTAGTCTTTGTAGTAACTATTACTGGTGTGTGGCACATGAGCTGGTGCTTTTTCTTCAGAAACGTTTGTTAGACTACTGGACTGGAATAAACAATTCATTCCTTTGGCAGGGAGTAATTTCTGAGATGAAAAGCAGGTATTAAAGAATTTCCTTGAAGGCAATATGGGCTTCAAGGAATCACATTCCTTCGTAGGTGAGTGGCTGGGGAGTGGGTGATAGGTTTCAGTATGGGAGAAGGTTGAGATAATGCTCTGTAGCTAATGCAGGCCCCATGAGGCTGTGGACAAACCCAGACACATAAACGCTCAGAAGTCTTGGGAAAAGCAAGCCACTAACCAAGCAGAGGAAGATAAAGAGCTGGACCCAGGAGTCAGAAAATTAATATGCATTCATCCTTCGTGCTGATTGCAGTGTCTTCTGTAGGCGAGCAATCCCCCGCATGCACAGACTGAACTAATACTTTGGTTTAGAGCACAGCGTTTAGATCTCTTGGATTATCATCACAGGGATTGGAGGCGGGTGAAAGTAAAGCGGGGCCAGATAAGAGGCTAACACTTACTGAGCCTTGACTATATGTGAGACAATGTATATACTTCTTTTTTCATTCAATCTTCATAATTTTTTGAGGTAGGTATTCTGCCTCACTTGCAGATGAAGCACTCAGGACTAGGGAAATTAGTGACTTGATGAAGGTTGCACTGTGTGATGGAGCTAGAACTCAAACTGAAAGGCTGATTTACCCCAAGCTGGCACCCATTCCCACTACAATGTGTTGCCTGCCAAACTCCATTGCCTTGAGTAAGGCTTCATGGAAGCAGTGGCTCAATGGAGAAGAAAGTCAAGGCCTATGAAATAAGAAAAGTTGAATTTAATTCTTTCTGTGTGGACTAGGGGGAATCCCTTGTCTCTAGGTCTTGGTTTTCTTATCTGTAAAATGGGGACCATGATACCTGTAGCACTGGATGCTGAGGCAGATCAAATATGTCTGAAAGTGCTTACACTTGCTTAAACTTCAGAAAAGATATGTAAATGTTCATGGTGGTTGTTAGGAAATGGTAGAATTTTAGGATGTCTCTGAAGAGGACTGTGCCCAGGAAGGTACCAGATCAGGGTTGGCTCTCTGCTTGAGCCTGGAGCCATGAGATGGAGGGAGTGGTCTGACTCACCTGGTGCAGGAGGGCTTTGCACTGTATTTGGTACTTTAAAGCAGATTAGTAAACATTAACTGAAATTAATTCAGGCACCACACAAAAAGTGGTTTGGGTAAGAATTGATCCTTTCATTAAATATTTGTTAACTCAGTCTGTGCAGGATTCTGACTGAGCAGGGCCCTGGAAAGATCTGGAAAAATGAAACAGATCCTTTAACATGAGACGGAGCATGCTAAATACACTCTAGAGGTTCTCTGGAACTGCAGTGGAAATGGAGATGAAAGGCACAGATCCTTGCTCAAAGAGCTTCCACCTGGGGGAGGGATACACTGCAAGCTGGGTAGAGTAATCAGAATCATCACAGAGGCAGAGCAGAGCTGTGGGTGGTCAGAGTTTGGGGACAAGAGACTGAGTGATAGGGAAGGCGGAAAACATTGGGCGGGAGATTAAGGCTCTTTGTTCTAACTCTGAATGGGCAGCATCAATTTGAAATGGAATCGTGGTGGGTTTTAGGGATCGAGAGGAAGGGAACAGGGAAGGATAAGGTTGGAAGGGAGAGACTGGCGGGATATTGTTAGAAAGGGGATGGGGAAAAGGGGATTGGAATTGTCCAGAGAGGAGCTCTTTGCTTAGAGAATGGGTCAGTGGGTAGGCTTCCCTTCTGAAAGACAACTTCATGACATGGGGAGGTTTAATGTATCAAAGTCTTTCCCTTCTTATTAGACTCTTGTCTTTAGTCATTTAATTTTTCTTAATCTCAATTACTTCATCTCTAAAATGAAGCTGATTATACATACTTCATATGGTTGTTGTAAGGAATGAAATAAATCAATATCATAGCATGAGTGCCCTAAGACATATATATAAGAATGTTCCTGGCTGAGCACAGTGGCTCATGGCTATAATCTCAGCATTTTGGAGGCTGAGGTGGGAAGATTACTTGAGACTAGCCTGGGCAACACAGGGAGATCCCCATCTCTACAGAATATTTTTAAAAAATTAGCTGAGCGTGGCGGCATGCACCTGTGGTCCCAGCTACTCGGGAGGCTGTGGTGGGAAGATTGTTTGAGCCCAGGAGATACAGTCTGCAGTGAGCCATGATCATGCCACTGCACTCCAGCCTGGGCAACAGAGCAAGACTCTGTCTCAAAAAAAAAAAAGAAAAAAGAAAAAATGTTCCTAGCCATGCTGTGTGCAATGCTGGAACCCTGGAGCCATTTAAGTGTCCCATCACTCAATGGATAGATTGTAATGTATCCATAAAACACAATACTATGCAGCCAAGAAAATTAATGAATGAAAACTCTAGGCATCAACAAGAATGAGTCTCAGGAACATAATGTTGAATGAAAAAAGTGAGGCTCACTCCTGTAATCCCAGCACTTTGGGAGGCCGAGGCACTGGAATCACTTGAGCCCAGATTAAAGTAATTTATATAATATACTTTTTTAAAAAAATTAAAAAGTGAGTCACAGAAAAATACATACACTCTACTTCCTTTAACCTAAAGGAAACATGAAAAACTAAAAAAAGCACTTTGAGCATAAAAATATGTGATAAAACTATGAAGAAGAGCAAGGGAATAAAACACAGAATATTCAGAAGAATGGTTATCTCTGGGATGAGAAGGAAGGTGATAGGGTGGGGCGTTCCTCAGGGCAGAACACTGAGGAGGTTCCAAAGGTAACAGTGATGTTCACTTTAAAAAACTGGTTTTGGGTGCATGCGTTTTGTTGTATCATTCTTTATACTTTGTACCTACTTTGTAAGTATTTTTACCTACTTAATTTTATTACAACAATTTGAAAAACCTATCCCATCTAATATCAACTGCTGTGAACTATATAATAGTTGAAAAAGACAAGCAAAACTAGAGAATTAACTTTGAATGACTTGACTTTTGGTGAATTCGCTTCTAACATATTAACCATTCAGCAAAGTGATGGTTTGAGGAATTCTTCGTTTGGGCAGCTGACTCTCCGTGATTTACTTGTCAGAAAAATTGACCTAGAGTCTGGTGTTCAGTAAGATCTATTAGAAGGAAGAAAGAGTGGACAGGCCTGGAGCAAGGATTGTAACTCCACCTGGAAGAGGAAGGGAGGTTTGTTGGAGATCTGTGTTGAGTCCCAAAGAATGAGTAAGCACCAACCAGGTGTGTATCTGTGTGTGTTCTGTCATATATATGTATATATGTGAGTATATCCGCATGCTATTGGGTGTGTATTGATTCGGAATTGTTTTATCCTTCTGTTGATTTGAACATTTTATCATACGTAGCAACCCTCTTTAATTCTGTAATTCTCTATCCTTACAATCTCTTTTGTCTAATATTAAAATAACTACTACACCAGCATTCTTTTGCTTGATATTTGCCAGGTATAACTTTCTTTACTCTTACTTTCACATTTTTTTGTGTGTTATTTTACCTTAGATTTATATTCAGCAAATAGCAGATAGCTGGTTTTAAAGACTCACTTGAGGAAGATGGTATTTTCCAAAGTGGCTGCACCAGCCTGTGCCAGTCCCAGTGTGACACTGATCCTCTTCCTTTGAAAAGTGGAATCTGTGTTCACTGCCCTTTGATCTGGGAGAGCCTGTGGAAGTGACACTCTATGACTAATGAGGCTAAGTCACCAAAGGCAATATGTTCTTAGGACACACACCTTTGGAGCTCGGGGCTGGCATGCGGGAGATACCAAGGGGAAGGAACACAGAACTAGAGGAAGAAGCTTGAGGAACCCTGGCTCCTAGAGTCTTAGTGCAGGCACAAGAAATGCAAATGAGGAAGCCTTTAGGACACTCCATTCCCAGCCACTGCCTGACTGCAAAATGAGGAGGAGACTGAGGGTCAAAGAGAAGGGGAGGCTGAGAGTGGGAGAGGGAGGGGAGAGTGAGCGGCAGGGAGGAAAGAGTGAGGGGCAGAGAGAAGACGAGACCAAAGGCCATGAGAAGAATGAAGTCATTAGAATATGAACATTCCAGAATATATTTATGAACATGTTATTCATGAATATGTTTAGGAAAAGGAAATATCACTGATAGAATCTTATTCAGGAGTAAGAATGTATTCTTCAAGAATATGTCTACATTAGAATAATACATTCTGGAATATTAAGGATTCTTCTGGATATATTATTTTCCGGCCCCTGCATTTCTCCCTCTGTCCCTAAAGCTCTCCTGCTCTCTGCCACTCCGCAGCAAATTCCCCTCTCTCTGTCCCTCGGTCTTCTCCCTTTTGACCCCAGTGTGTCCCCTTGTGCCTCCAGCCTCCCTCTCCCCACTGGATGGGGCCACTGTCTGCTGGTACTGACTCCCCACTCCTAGCTGAGGGTCCCTTCTGTCTACTCCAGGTCCCTCCAGTTGCAGCAGCCGGGAACCGAGCACAAACTGAATCCAGTGAGCATTCCTCAAAACACTATCCTGAAGATAAAGTAAAGGCCAGTCAGCTAAAGGCAGCTAGAAATCTTAAAAAGTTGTTCAAGCCATCCCATCCAATGAAAATCTCCATTTACTTCTTGTAAATAGTTTAAAAAAGGAAATTTGGAGAATCGCTCTTTGGGACTTAGCCATGCAGTGACTTACTCATTCAGGGCAGTGTCTTTGAACACACTGGCCTGCTTTCCCAGACGGGGCGCTTCTCCAGGGCAGGATTCTGGTCTAGTTTATCCCTTTGTCCCTGGTGCCAAGCACAAAGCAGCCATCAGCAAAGCTTTTTTAAAGAGAAGAACAGACACATTGAGTTTGCACATTTGAAGCCAGGGCCAGAACTTATTTCCTGCCACCCTGACGGTAACAAAGATGCATTTTGCACTGTGCTGGTCTGTCAGCAGCCTGTATAACCTGTTCATTGATCCAACAATTTGGGGGTTGTAGGGAATTTCCCGAGGACTTTGCCACTGAGAACCACTCTATGGAAGCCAGGGCACGGGAGCCTCAGAACAGGAGAAGCTGAAGTATCTTTTTGCTATTGATCAGTAGGATCCTGGGCTATAAAATAAGATGTGAGAGACCCTGTCAGCCTGGGTGGGACTTTGGCAGCTGTCCTGCTCTGGTTCTCACTTGACCTCCTCCTTCCCTCTCCCCTGTATACAATGGGGTTCATTTACGGTTCTCCCACAGCCTGGCACTGTGTGAGGACTCAGTGATGAGAGTCAGGGTAGCTCCTGACCTCAGGATGCCCAGACTTGGAAATGAGGCAGGTTTGAACCCCATTCATGTCCATATGGGGTGATGACTGCAACCATAGCAACCTGACAGTACAAGCACTGCCTAGAGGGAGTGTCTGGAGCATGGAGAATGCCCAATAACATTTGTCGAGTGAATGTGTGATTAGTGCAGGTTTCTCTTCCTGGGTCAGCCATCTCCTCCTTCACAGAGAAGTTTTCATCAGAACTGGGTTGGGAGGCATGGACCCCTGTTTGTCA